>NC_091065.1:79569125-80868671 GCF_000393655.2 Nicotiana sylvestris | reverse complement strand
CCCCAAGACCACTACATTCACGATTTTTAATGTTATGTTTTGAGTCTGTTTTATTTTTATGTCGTCTTTTACCTTCTAGTTGTGTATAATAATGCCAAGTCTTTTAGGTGATATTAGAGTGTGTCAGGCTAGTTAAGTTTGTTGAGTCTTTTGTTATTGTATTACCTATTTAGTATTTGAAAAATGTGTTATAAATCAAAAATTCAAAAAAAAAAAAAAGAAATTTTGCGTTTTTATATTTCCGTTAGAAAAAAAACAACACACTTTATCTTTTGTTTGTCTTTAAAGTTTCTCCCTTAGGTAATCAAATTGAAATCCAAAAATATTTTTTATCTTGTTCATTTCTCGTTTCGAAATCTTTCTTCAGGGATATCAAATATTTTTCTTCGTTTTATTCTTTAGATTTCCCTCCTAAAAAAAACAAAATCAAAAAAAATATTTTTCTCTTTTACGATTTTTTTTCCTTAATAATTTCCCGTAGAGTGTTTGTTTCAAAAAGAAAAAAAAATGTATGCTCGTTAAGTTTGAGTTTAGAATAGGTTATAGAACATTAAGTCTTGAAAATTCAAAAAAAGGGGATTTGCTTCTTTTATTTCTCTTTTCTCATCAGAGTCGTCTTTAAGGTAAGAAAAAAAAGGAAATGAAAAAGTTAGTTTGTTTACTTTATTCCTAATCTTTCCGAATTACGCAAAGATCTGATTTATGTGGCTACATGATACGTAGACAACCTACATAGTGTTCGATCGAATCATTTCTTTTAAAAAAAGAAAAAGAAAGAAAAAGAAAAAAAGAAAAGAAAAAAGGAAGGAAAAGAAAAGAAAAAAAGGAGATGAAATTATGGGATGTGAGAAGGAGAGGAAAGGCAAAAGAGTGATAATTAGGGAAATGATCAAGTCAAGAAGTGTTAGAAAAGAAAAGAAAGAGATGATTGAAATGAATAAATTGGGATGATGCCATATGACCTTCATACCCTCGAAGTCATAACTGTGACTAAGTGCATTGCACATAATGTGAGAGTATCTTATGTTAAATGCCCTAACACTAACGTGATAACTTCATTTTGTTCCTTTTGTCATCTTCATTATAGCAGAAAGGTGGTTGGTTTGTGGTTCTTAAGTAATTCATCCATACAACACAAGGTCAAAGAGCAAGGTAGTCATGACTGGCAAAGAGTGGGACACAAGGGTTGTTGATCCGTTTAAGGGAATTGTTGAATCAGAATCTGAGTTGAAAGAAGAGGTCTTGAGGTTGAAAGGACAGATGGTCGAAATATACCAAGCCTGGATTAGTAGGCATAATCTACCATCAGTTCCCACTAACTACAATGAAAGCCTTGTCACCATTCCACTACTGTCACAAATCTAGGATATCTCCACACAACCTTTTCACACTCCACCCCCTAGAACCACCTCATATCCCGCTCATTTGACCACTCATGTTTTTGTAGCTCATCCACCTGCTACATTTCCTCGATCCTCTAGCGAGACTGTCGTCACAATCCAAGATTCCCAACACTATGCTCCAGAACCAATTTTCAAGGTCTCAGGTCCATACTCTTACGATCCTCATTTTGAGCCTCTCGGTGAAACTGAAAAGACTGCTAAGACAGTAGAGCAAGATGAGATATCCAGGAAAGTGAAAATCTTAGAGTAGTCTTTAAGAAACATACAACGGATAGGGAGCCGGATGAGCATGACTTACAAAGACTTGTACTTGTTTCCTGACATCCAACTACCTGCTGGGTTTAAGATGCCAAAGTTTGATTTGTAAGACGGACATGGAGATCCTGTGGCCCATTTGAGAGCTACTGCAGTAAGATGAGAGGCGCCGGTGGGAAGGACAAATTATTGATGGCGTATTTAAATGAGAGCCTAACTGGGGCAGCTTTGGAATGACAAACTTATCAAGATGTCGGTAAGTGGTATACATGGGATGACATGGCTCAAGATTTTGTGCGACACTTTCAGTACAATATAGACATTGTCCCAGACCGCTCCTCCCTTTCTCAGATGGAAAAGAAACCCAAGGAAAGTTTTAGGAAATTTTGGTTTAGATGGAATGAACAAGTAGCTCGGGACAGTCCTCCTAATGATAGAAAAGATGTTGCTAAGTCCCGCCAACAAGAAGATCCAGTGGGTATTCCTGCTAAGTGCTTTCAGCCTCAATACCGACCCCATGAACATCCACAAACTCCACATAATCCCCCCCAGTATTATCCTCCGAACAACATCCGGTCATCTGTCTAACAACTGGGTCACTCCAAAAGGCGAGCACGAGCACCGCAAAAGCTTTACCAGCCTCAGCAAAATTTTCAAGTGCCATATAACCCACATTCAAGCCAAGGGTGTAGAAGGGAACAAAGGCTGAAAGACAATTTTACACCAATAGGAGGGTCCTATGCAAGCTTATTTGAGAGATTAAAGTATTGCGACATGATTACACCTGTTTCTTTAAATTATATAGACCCGCGTGCTAGAAGCTTTGACCTTGCTAAAAGGTGTGAATACCATTCTAATGCCCAGGGGCACAATGTTGAAGATTGTCATGCTTTGAAAAGGGAAATAAAATGAATGGTTCAAGAAGGAATAATTGTGGTCCAAGGCAGCAATACCCCAAGCGTCACACATAATCCTCTACAGGTACATGACAATGCACAGATTGTTGTGATGGTTTGCAATGACGAAGGTTTGGTCAAAGGAGCTAATGAGCCACTTGGTGAAGACAATGTGATTGAAGTTGGTGAAGGTCCCAGTGATATTTATGTGGAACTCAGAGGCTAAGATGTCGAGCCTGGTAATTGGAAAGACGCTCCATCTCTTGGCTAGCCGGGGAGGAGTCTTGGTGGTTTATTTTGTTGTCATTTCTGTTGTCCGGGTTATTTTCAGGGTTGTAATCCGGATATTGTCTTGTGACTCAAACCCTTCTATCCTTTTATTCTGCTTAGTTCATTTAGTTGTAGTACCCCTTTTAGTGTTGTTTAGGTTTTTCTAGGGTCGTAACCCAGTGTGTTTTGTTTGTCTTGTTGTTCAGACCCTTTCACTGTTTGTCTAATGCAATTTTCTACTTTCTATTATTTCTAGTCATATTTTTGTTTAGTTCTCTTCTCTTTTTTATAGTTCTTTCCATGCTGGCCCTAGTGACATAACATGCACGCATAATTCTAGGTTTGGTCTTAAAAGTTAGTTTAATCATGAAGCAACGAAATAATTTTGAAGATGATAGAGACACTTGAGGGCAATAAGTACATATTTGGACATTTTGAGATCATTTGAAGCCCGAACTGTGTGAAACTGGGTAGATAGTTTGGAAAGTTAATGGGACGACAAGAATTTGTTACAAGTGAGTGCGTCCCAACAATTTGAAGCAAGAAACTTTGAGTTCAAGTGCTTCTCAAGTTACAAGATAAAGTCAAGGAAGTTTTCTCCGAATTGATGGAGGATATCCATTGTAAAAAAGGAATCACCCAACGAGGGTTCTGTACTTGACAAGGCACTAAAGAAAAATGGAAGGCATATTAGTAATATCATTGTTGAAGCCGCAAAAGAAATATAGTGCATGATCTTCAATTTTCATTTCAAGTTGCATGTGTTGTACTTGGTATTTTCAGGGATTGGGAGACCCTCTTTCAGCTACCCAAACACTTATATCATTTGATACCCTCTTGAGCATGTACTAATTTCTTTGACCTCCCCTCTTTTGGAATCAAGTTACAGTCATAAAAAAAAGTTCATGCCCCTATAGGTTTATTTTAGAAAGTTCATTCCAAAAGGAAAATTCAAAGAAAAAGAAGAAGAGAAAATAGAGATAAAGAAAAATAAAGAAGAAAAAAGAAGAAAAAAAGAAAAAAAGAGGAAAAGAAAAAGAGAATAGTAGCAACATAACGTATCTTTGTGAACTACGTTCGACCTGATTCTTGTCACCACAAGATACGTAGGCCACCTCACGGTTCAGTCGCACCAAATAAAATATTTCATGATCCCACGAAGTCGAGAGTGCGCAGAAATTCCATCTCAAAAAGAAAAGAATCAAATTCCCTTGCTTTAGAAATTGGGGCAAAGTTTTTAGAATGGATTTCAAAAGTTGTAAATAAATTAACCTCGTTGTCATAGTTACTTTGAGCCTTTATGATATCTTTTCTTTCTAATCCTGTCCAAAAGCCACATTACAGTCCAAAAAAGACCTCCCGGATAAATTTTGAGAGTGTTGAGTTTAGACATGCCAAGGGTATATGATGTTTTTACCATGGTTAATGCCTTGTCATCTGAAGAATCAGAGGAAATAAGAAGAAAAGAACAAAATGAGAGAGTCTTATTGGTAAAAACCTTCACAGGCACCATAAAGAGATGGTGAGTTGAGAGAAAGAACAAAATGAGAGGCTTGATGGTAAAAACCATTCGGGCACTACAAGTCGAATAAGGATCGTGAATCATATTAGATAATCAGAGCATTAAAGCCCAGTTTCACGGCTTAGGGGTATAATAAGAGTTGAACATTAGACTTGCTTGACAGATTAGGCCACTTAATCCAAAGGTGCATGTCATGGTCATTAGAGTTGGTATCCGCATCTGATAAGTTTATACTCTGTAGTTTACTTGAATCATCTCTTTCTAATGGCCTTTACTCTATTCCCTTTTATCTCGTTTACTTCCTCTTCCTGAGTCTGTTTGGTCAGAACAAGTGAAAAATGATTTCAAAATTTGTCACCAGCTTTCCAATTACACAAAATGGGATCTGGCTAGCACATCATAGTGGCATAAGTCAGGAAAGAACAGCGTGCGCACTGAGTTGGTAACAATTAACGTGATTTGGGATTCATGTGAAATACAAAGGTTTGGTATATGTCAATTCATGAACAATGCGACAGATCGAGGATGTTGGGTGAACGGATCAAAGGTATTTTCTATGATAAGGTTCACAGAAAAAGTGGTTAACCAATGACAAGCAAGGTCTTCCATGTGGAAATCAAAGTTATCATGCCAAGTGAAAGAGCAATAGACCTCAAGGCCAAGCCAATAGGTTAAGTCAGGAAAGAACAACATGCACACTGAGTGGGTGGCGATTGACATGCTTTGGGATTCATGTGAAACACAAAGGTTCAGTATATGCCAATGCATGAGCACAATACAACAGATGAATGGTATTGGGTGAATAGATCAAAGGTATTTTATGTGATAAGGTTGACAGAGAAAGTGGTTAGTCAATGAACAAGCAAGGTCTTTCGAGTTGAAACCAAAGTTATCATGGAAAGTGAAGGAGCAATCGTCCTCAAAGTCAAGGCCACAAACCAACCACCATATTTATAAACTCACAAGTTTTCTTTGTTTGAAACAGGGATGAAAATTCTGTCCAAATCAAAGCTTGGAAGTTTGAATTTTTTGTCAAGTGTTGTGCCCAAATTTTGTCAGCACAAAGGCGGTTTGAGAAGGAGAAAGAAAATTTGTTTGATCTACAGGAACCCTCCATGAGGAAAAGCATGGTTTAGGGGCAAGGAATTTTGTTCGTTCTACAGAGATCTTTCAGGAAGAAAACATGGCTCAGGTAAGTTCATTCTCGATTTTTTAAGACCCTCCTTAATAATGGGATTTAATTTAAAATTTTCAGGACCCTCCTGGATAATGTGTGTCGCGCCCCCTTTTTCTAGCAAAATCGGGTTTATGACATTTGGGAGGACAACTCATTCCTTTTGGGAATTGGGTTTGATTTGAAGAGTCACCACCTAATGATTAAAGTGCATTAGGACACTAGGAGGGGTTTGTTTTGAGTAACCAGAGATTGGTTAAGGGCTTGAAATCATCCCAAGGGGAAGGTGTTAGGCACCCCTCAGGATCCACTAGTGTGGTTCCCGGCTAAACTATTGATGTGACTTAAGTGCAAATAACACATAGGCAAATAAAGGCTTCAATAAGAGGGGATTTTTACGTAATGGTTACAAATAAACAAAAGTAAGAAGAAGGAACTAAAAGAGTTGATTTCCTTAAAAGAAATGGTTTTAAAAAATTTAAAAGAAGCAAAGAAAACAAAGGAAAGGGGGGGTCCTAGGTTTATTGATAATATGGATCACCTCACACAACATCCGGTAATCATTCCTCAGTGAGGGACTACACGTGATGTTATCGCGTGGTCATCATATCCATATCTACCCTTTCCCACCCTGTTAAGGTATTAAAGCGCGGAATGGTCTCGTTTACGTATTGCATGCTATTACCCGCCCCAATCCTATCAGCCCCGGAGGCACTTGGGACTACTAATCCTAAAGGGAGGAGGTATTGGGCTTATTTGTGGTTTCAAAAGGTAAAATACTAAGGTGACAAACAAAACACATATAGCAAGTTTGGGGAAGCATATAAACAAATAAAAAAAGCTCAAACAGACCTCCTTTTAACCAAAAAAAAGCACATAATGTAGCATGACTTGCATGTACTGTTTAGGGTCTGATTAAAACTTAAAAGGTTGAGGCAGACTGATTTATTACATAGTTTAGATAAGAAGCCCGAATCAGGCCTGCCTGCTGGTTGTAGCACATAAAATCTGATTCAGCTTATAAGCTTTCACCTTATGGCTTGCCTAAGTGTTAGACGAAGACCCTATAGGCATGATATCTACTGATTTCAGAAATAAGGATATGAGCTGATTACATACTGATTTAAGAAAAGTTGTCAATTATTAAAGGAGGGAAAGTTTTAGCAAAAGATCATAAGTTCTGCAACTGGTAATGCATTATTATTGCTGGTTTTAGACTCATAAGCGAGTGAGGCGATTCAGATTTGATTAAAGCTCCTATAGGCATGCTTTCTATGCGTTTGTCGACTTTAGAACACTTTTATAGACATAGAGAAATGCCGAAATCCTACAAACATAATATCTAGGTGTTGTATTTTTTATGGACATGATATCTAATTGCAGTTGGTTATTTAAGGCCTATAAACATGTTTGCCCAATTAAAAGTGGATATGCAAGATTCAGAAAGACCTATAGGCATATTTTCTATATATGCATATGCAGAATTCAGATTTCGAGTAATTATGGACATGATATCTATACGAGAGGATGCAGGATTACTATAGACATGATATCTATATGAGAGTGCAGAAATTCTACACATGAGAATGCAGGATTCCTATAGATATGGTTATCTACATGGAAATGCAGAAATTCAGAAACTCCTATAGGCAGGTTATCTACCCCTTTTTGCATACATAATTACCCCTCCCATTTTCACTATCCATCCCGTGAGTTTTCATTACAAAGTTATTACAACCCAGAAAAATAAAGTAAAGTAAAGAAAATACATCAGAAATTAAAAAGTACAACCAAGGAGAGCCTGATTCAGACTTCTTGTCTGAAATATGAAGTAAACCAACTCCAAGAGATCATGTTCCAAAGCTTTTCTCCCATTTGGATGTGTCAAAGTTCCCTAAGAGTCTCATATGAACTCCGGGCAGTGCTTACACCAAAATGTATTACCGGATTAAGACATAGGGCAGTGTGGATGGGCCAACACTCATGTGTCCAATTCTAGAGGGAACTCAAGGTCCCAAGGCAAGGCTCAAAAGAGGGGGGTAGAACTTAAAGACTAAGAGAGAGTGCAAGTGTAGAAATAGAGTGCTGAAAGGGGAAAGGGAAAAGGCAAACAGCTTAAATCAGAACACATATGGGTGTAGGTTAATGGGGGAATTTGCAAGAGCAAAAGAAAAACAGGCTGATAGGCACACCCAGCAATGAGAGATGTTGGCACACCCTCCAACCTATTTGCTTAGAGATTAAGACCCTATTGGTTCAAACTTAATTCATGGGCAACAACTCACATTACCATGCCTTAAGTCACAACTCTCACACACATATGGGTAATGGGGATAGGGAGCAATGATTCACAGCAGAAACAGACAGAACGATATGAGCGTACTAACTTAAATATTGAACTTTACAGAAATAGTAAAGTAGACATGGATATAAAAGTTGTAAATGAACACATTGTGATGATGTTGAAGCTTAAATTAGGACATACCAGTTTCAAAGAAACAAATAGAGAAAATGCAGTAGTCTTGAAAAACAGGCCATAGTGGAGACAAGAAGAGAATATTATTATGAGAGAGTATGAGTTTAGAAGGATTCTCAGTTGATGATGAGTTTGTGAAAAAGTTGTGCATTTATAGTGTGAAAATCAGGCAGAAATAAGGTAAGAAAGCAGTTAAGGAACTAATCATCAATTAGGAATCAATCACACAAGTCCTTTAATTAAGGAATTCAGATTCAAACGGGAAAACTATTTAAGAGAAGAAGTCAAATAAATATCTTGTGCAAAGCCTGCAATTAGGGGCAAATACATAAAAAGTTATTTAAGGACAGAACTTTGAAATACACGGTTGTATAAATAAGGTAAGAAAATCAATTAGTAGCCAGTAAATCAAGAGTAAGAGATTTTGTAATTATTGGTCCATGAATGAACCAAGTCAGAAAAGCTAAGAAAGGTTTTAACTTAAGTCGAATCACAGGAAAATCAGCAAACAATGGAAAGAAATCAGTCAGACCTATTTAGAAGGAAGTCTGAACTAATCACAAATTTGAAAGCTATTTTAGAGGGGAGTTCATCACATATAAAGAGCATACAAACATGTTGAGTTGATAGAGGATTTCGTGTCATTTTAAAATCAGTAGATAATAGACTACAGGAGCATGGTTGTCACATAGGTTAGCATTGTAGAGGAGAAGTAGCATCTAGTAGCATACAAATGATCCAGTGTAAAGGACCTTAGAAGAGTTTAGCAAAAGTCAGAATCATATGAAAAACAAGGATGTCAAAACTCAGTTCAGAGACTCGATATTGGTCTGAAAGGGTTGAGGGTTTTTGAAATAAAATCCTAGTTCAAGCAAGTCACATAGCCAGACTTGGAGGAACCCCCAAATTCTAGGGTTTCCACCATCAGAAAACAACAGAAACTCATGAGAAACATGATAGAACAATAACATGCGAAACACAACAGAAGATCTCAAAGAAAACATGGTAGAAGAAACTAATACGAAACATACTGGAGATATTGATAAGAACAGCATGAGAAGCATGTTAAGAAGTATTAGAAGAAACTTAACTAGAACGTAGTATAAGGAGCTTAGTAAGAAACACTCAAGAACATAGTAGGGGAAAATACAGTAGAAGAAACACACAAGAACACAGTAGAGGAAAATACAGTAGAAGAAACACACAAGAAAGAGAAAATACGAGAAAACATCTAAATATTTCAGAAAAACCATAGATCGGAAAAAGAGATGGTTTCGAAAGTATAATTTTTGAAAGAAATCCAGAAACTCGTTTAAAAACTTAGGGAAAGCATAAATCTGGAACAGATCTAAAGAGATCAGAAAAACCTCAAAACTAGGGTTTTCAGAAGAACCCAAACGATGAGAAAGGCTTGGATCTAAGTAAGAGGAGTCGAGACCAGGCTTTGAAATAGACATAGCTTGCCGGAACAGGGTCGGAGATGGCCGTGAACTTGAGTCAACAAAGGTCTGAACCAAACTCTTTGTGGTCGAGTCACGCAGCTTCAGTAACCCAACGCGAGAAGCAATAGGTGGCTTTGTGGTGGTGAAACCACCATGAATTCATGTGAGAAAGTGGTCGGAGAAGGTGAATAGAACTCATCGGAGAGGAGGGGAGGGGGAAGGTTTTAGAGAGAACCAGAGGTAGAGAGATAGAGACGAGTGAGGAATGAGAAGGGTATTGGGGGTCGTTAGGTTAAAAAAGGTAAGGATGGATGAGGGTCGTTGATCTTTTTGATCAATGGCCAGGATTTAACAAGGTTCTGGGTCGGGTAGGGGGTAATTGGGGCCTGGGTCGGGTAATCTGAAATTGGGCTGAAATTGGGGTCCAATTTGGGATTCAGATTTTAGGCTAAAATTGAAACGAATTAGGCTATTATTTAAATAGCCAATTTTCTCCTTTAAAATTATGAAAAATAGTAAATTAATTTTTGGAAATAAATTGAAAGCATCAAAATGATTTATAATACATAACTATCAATTAAAAAATATAAAATCTCATTTTTTGCATATGAAGCTAGTTTAAACCTAAACAAAGGCTAATATTGCAATTATGCAATTCTATCCTTAACAAATACCAAATAATTTTGTAAAAATGTGTAAAAAATATCTTAGCTATATTTTAATATAAACATGAGACTCCAATAAATGAATCACCAAAAATGATAATTTTGGGGATAATTATTGTGTTTTCTTGGTAAAATAGGGCAGTAAATTGATTTAAAATGTTTAAAAAATTAAGAAAAAATAATGTAGCCTTGGAAAATACTCATATATTCTTATACATGATATTTTGAAAGGTGTTTTACATAAAAAAAATATAGGGAAAAAATTGGCTGTCAATAGCTGCCCATCTTTACCTGGGAAGGATGAAAGAGTTATCGAGTAAAGATATGATGGTCAATTTTGACCGAACGAAGTGGTTTGAAGAGGCTGGACGTGCCCTGGCTTATGAGTTGCCTACATATCCCTGGTCTTATAGGAATCAGGCCATATGTAGTTCAGGATCCGTCGGCGGAGTATGTTGATAGAGACTTTCAAGAATGGGCGCAATGGGATGAACGGTTAAGGTCTAATCGGGGTGCGGGAACTGGAGCGAGATTGATCTTGCTGAGATAGCTGTTACTCGTCAGTTTACCTACAAATAAGCAATACAAGTGTATATTGTGCGAAAATTTAAACGTGATGCAAGTTCCCGTCGGACCATGAATGTTGTCTTTGGACGGTTAGGATGACGTCCTCAGACCATGACGTCCTGGGCCATGAAGCGTATGATAAGGGATTCACAGTCCATGAAATGATGCTCTCGGGCTATGGGAATGATGCCTCCGAACTGTGACGCCTTTGAATAATGATATGCAAAAGATAAAAGGGGTCCTCACGCCAGGGCATTGCGTTCTCGAGCTATGAAAATGGTGCCTCCGAACAATGATGCCTTTGGATAGATTGGCGATCTTTCAGCCCATGAGATGCAGAAGGTGGAGATCTTTCAGCTGATGTAAGATGTAAATGAAGTGGCGATCTTTCAGCCGATGCAAGACGTAAATAAAATGGCGATATTTCAGTCATGCAAGATGTAAAGGTGGCGATCTTTCAGCCCTGCAAATGTAAATAAGGTGGCGATCTTTCAGCCAATGCAAGATGTAAATAAAATGGCGATATTTCAGCCCATGAGATGCAGAAGGTGGCGGTCTTTCAGTCGATACAAAATGTAAATGAAGGTGGCGATCTTTCAGCCAATGCAAGATGTAAATAAAGTGGCGATATTTCAGCCCATGAGATGCAGAAGGTGGAGATCTTTCAGCCAATGCAAGATGTAAATAAAGTGGCGATATTTCAGCCAATGCAAGACGTAAATAAAGTGGCGATATTTTAGCCATGCAAGATGTAAAGGTGGTGATCTTTCAGCCATGCAAATGTAAATAAAGTGGCGATCTTTCAACCAATGCAAATGTAAAGGTGCCGATCTTTCAGCCATGCAGATTTAGAGGTGGCAATCTTTCAGCCATGCAGATGGAGGTAGAGCTTAACCTCGGAAGGCAGAATGGTAGCCTTATGCAATGCAGAGGATGCAGATGGAGACAGAGCTTAGTCTCGGACGGCAGAAAGGTAGCCTTATGCAATGTAGAGAATGCAGATGGAGACAGAGCTTAGTCTCGGAAGGCAGAATGGTAGCCTTATGCAATGCAAGAAAAATGCAGATGGAGGTAGAGCTTAACCTCAAAAGTCAGAATGGTAGCCTTATGCGATGCAAGAAAATGCGGATGAAGGTAGAGCTTAACCTCGAAAGGCAGAATGGTAGCCTTATGCAATGCAGAGAATGCAGATGGAGACAGAGCTTAGTCTCAGAAGGCAGAAAAGTAGCCTTATGCAATGCAGAGAATGTATAGGGAGACAAAACTTAGTATCAGAAAGCAGAATGGTAGCCTTATGCAGGAAGTAAAAAGGGCAAATGGCAATAGAGTTTTCTTAGCTGATAGCGGATTGCGGTATCGTGATTGCTGGAGATATTGTGCCTGCTGAGGACACTGTTGTGTGCGGATAACAGTTGCAAGCAAGTGCAATGGTTCGAAGAGTTGTATTCCTGAACTTTGTGAGTGAGCGTATAGTATATTTGATGATTTTGCAACTCAAGTGCCTGCATCCAAAAAAAATCGTGAGTTTTGTAAAAGGGGAGGTTAGTTCGTATCCCCGCAGGCTCTACTTGACCTGTTCGGCTCTGTTTCGGTGATACTGTGCGTATCATTGGGGTAGCATTGCTAAACAGAGCGATTTCAGAAATAAACATGCATGATTTTAGTAAAGAAAATGTAACATAAATACATAATTAAGAATAGTTTTCTTTAGATGAACCGACGACTGCGACGTGGTTCAAGACATTGCAACTTCTCTTGCTCCGAAATTTTGAGGGTCCTCCTCAAAATTCTGCCCCAGTTTACTGGGCTGCTGCTTCTGACGGCTGCTTGCGGTGAATGGCTGAAATCACTTCGGAATTTTGAGGGTCCTCTCCAAAATTCTGCCCCAGTTTCCAATTGCGGGGGGAAATGAAAATTTTATTGACTTGTGACCGAACCCATAGGGCTACCTACGTATCCCCTCTTAAACGGGAATCAGGTCAGGCGTAGTTCAAATTACATCATATAAGGAAAACATAAAGGTTACACATAGTATCGCTTGATTGCGTCTGAATTGATCGGATTTGGTCAAACTTCCCCATCCATTTCTGCAAGTATGAGGGCTCCTCCTATTAGAACCCGGTGAACCATGTACGGACCCTGCCAGTTGGGAGAGAATTTCCCTTTGGCTTCATCTTGATGCGAAAAAATTTCTTTAACACCAGCTGCCCCGGTGTGAATTGTCTCGGCTTGACTCTTTTGTTGAAGGCTCTGGACATTCTGTTCTGATAGAGCTGACCGTGGCAAGCTGCATTAATTCTCTTTCCGTCTATAAGAGCTAGCTGCTCGTAATGACTTTTCACCCATTCTGCGTCGTCGAGCTCTACTTCCTGTATGATTCTTAAGGACGGCATTTCCACCTCGGCGGGAATGACTACCTCTGTACCATAAACAAGCATATAGGGGGTTGCCCCAGTTGATGTACGGACTGTGGTACGGTACCCCAATAAAGCAAATGATAACTTCTCGTGCCACTGTTTATGTTTCTCTATCATTTTCCTCAATATCTTCTTGATATTCTTTTTGGCGACTTCTACGACTCTATTCATCTGAGGTCTGTAGGCTGTAGAATTCTTGTGTTTGATCTTGAAGGTTTCACACATGGCTTTCATCAGGTCACTGTTGAGGTTGGATCCATTATCATTGACAATTGACTCCGGGATCCCGAACCGGCAAACGATACGGTCGCGGACGAAATCTGCCATGACTTTCTTAGTCACTGCTCTGTAAGATGTTGTTTCAACCCATTTGGTGAAATAATCAATTGCTACTAGGATAAACCTGTGCCTGTTTGATGCGGCAGGTGCGATTGGTCCGATAACATCCATTTCCTAGGCGGTGAACGACCATGGTGAGCTTGTTGCATTAAGCTCATTTGGAGGCACCTTTATCATGTCTGCGTGTATCTGGAAGCGGTGGCAATTTCGGACATACTGGATGCAGTCTGTTTCCATAGTCATCCAAAAGTAACCAACTCAGAGTATTTTCTTTGCTAAGACAAAACCATTCATATGTGGACCGCAGGTCCCTCCATGAATTTCCTCTAATAGCCTGGATGCTTCTTTTGCGTCGACACACCTTAGTAATCCCAAATCAGGAGTCCTCATGTACAGGATTCCTACGCTGTGAAAATAATTGTTGGATAACCTCCGAAGCGTGCGCTTCTGAGTAGCGTTTGCGAGTTCTAGGTATTCTCCTTTTGCCAAGTATTCCTTGATATCATGAAACCAAGGCTTTCTGTCTGTTTTTTTTTACATGAGCACAGTAAGCTGGCTAATCATGGATCTTTACCGGAATGGGATCAATGAAATTCTTGTCTGGATGCTGTATCATGGATGATAGGGTAGCCAGTGCATCGACGAATTCATTCTGGGCCCTAGGAACATGCTGGAATTCTGTCTTTGTGAACCTCTTTCTCAACTCCTGTACATGATGCAGATAAGAGAGTATCTTGGAGTTCTTGGTCGCCCATTCTTCTCGGACGTGATGTATAAGCAAATCTGAATCTCTAATTACTAGAAACTCTTGAATGTTCATGTCAATGGTCATCTTGAGCCCTAGGATGCAGGCTTCATACTCGGCCATATTGTTTGTGTAGGGGAACCTGAGTTTGGCAGACACTGGATAATGCTGACTGGTTTCTGATACTAGGGCCGCTCCTATGCCAACTCCTTTGAAATTTGCTGCTCCATCGAAAAATATTCTCCAACCGTCATAGGACTCTGCAATATCTTCTCCTACGAATGATACCTTTTCATTAGGAAAATATGTTTTCAGGGGTTCGTATTCTCCGTCCACGAGATTTTTAGCAAGGTGATCTGCTAGTGCCTGTCCTTTGATTGCTTTCTGAGTCACGTAGACAATATCAAATTCACTCAACGGGATTTGCCACTTGGCCAGCTTGCTAGTGTGCATCGGCTTCTGAAAGATGTACTTCAAAGGATCCATCCTTGATATGAGATATGTAGTATAGGCACAGAAGTAGTGCCTCAACTTCTGAGCTACCCAAGTCAAAGCACAACAAGTGCGCTCTAATAGAGAATACCGAGCCTCATACGGGGTGAACTTCTTACTGAGGTAATAGATGGCTTGCTCCTTCCTCCCTGTTTCATCATGCTGCCCTAGAACACAACCAAACACTCCATCCAATACTGCGAGGTAGAGTAATAGAGGTCTACCTGACTCGGGTGGGACCTAAACCCGTGGTGTTGACATGTACTCCTTGATTCGGTCGAAGGCCTTTTGGCAGTCATCGGTCCATTTGGTAGCGGCATCCTTCTTCAACGTCTTAAAGATTGGCTCACAGATAACTATAGATTGTGCTATGAACCGGCTGATTAAGTTAAGTCTCCCCAAGAAACTCATTACATCCTTCTTGTTCTTTGGAGGTGGCAGTTCTTGAATAGCTTTGACATTTGATAGATCCAGTTCTATTCCTCGATGACTTACAATGAACCCAAGTAGTTTTTCGGTAGGAACCCCAAATGCGCACTTCGCGGGATTCAGTTTTAGGTTGTGCCTTCTCAGTCCATTGAAAAACTTCCTCAAATCTTCCATGTGATCAGTGGCTTTCTTGGACTTGATAATAACATCGTCTCCATATACTTCGATCTCCTTGTGTATCATATCGTAGAAAATGGTGGTCATGGCCCTCATGTAGGTGGACCCTGTATTTTTAAACCCAAACGGCATAATTTTGTAGCAGTACATTCCCCATGACGTAATGAAAGTCGTTTTCTCAGCATCTTCTTCATCCATCTAGATCTGATGATAACCAACGAAACAATCTACAAATGATTGCAACTCGTGCTTGGCGCAATTGTCAATCAGGATGTGTATGTTTGGCAAGGGAAAGTCATCCTTCGGACTGCCCGACAGACTCTGACCTTCCCATCCTTCTTCGGCACCGGCACAATATTGGCTAACCATGTCGGATATTCTACTACCCTGAGAACCTTAGCTTTGACATGCTTAGTGACTTTTTCTTTGATCTTCAGACTTATATCAGGCTTGAACTTTCTGAGCTTCTGCTTTACCGGTGGACATGTCGGATCAGTTGGCAGTTTGTGGGTCACAATAGATGTGCTTAGACCAGTCATGTCATCATATGACCAGGCGAATATGCCCTCGTATTCTCTTACAAATTCTGTGTACCCTTCCTTTTCTAACGGTGATAAGTGAACGTTGATTCGTGTTTCTTTGACATTTTCTGCATCTCCTAGGTTAACAATCTCAGTCTCATCCAGGTTGGACTTCGGCTTGTTCTCAAAGTTCTCGACTTTTTTAACAATCTCTTCTTGTATATCATATTCCTCTGAATCTATGTTCGTTTCTTGCATTGTCTCATTGCATCTCACAGCCATTGGTTCATCAAGATAGGTAATAGTAATGTTGTATAAATAAAGTAGAGAGAGAAAATAATAAGAGTAAGATTTATAAGGAAACCGAAATGCTTTGATAAATTTCATAACTGTTTTGAACATTGGAGATCTTATTGCAAAAATTCAAAATGCGAAAGGAAAATCAACTAAAAATAAAAGATAGTGCATGATGCTTGCTACCCCGAGGCTTTTCGGGTTCTGGTGGTTCTGATGGTCCAATTGTTGAGGCATGCTCCTCGGCTTATGGCCTGTACGGAAGGGCCTTCCTCCCCCTCCTCCTTGAAGATGACACAACAATCCATGTCATCATCTTCTAGGAACAAATTCCTCACTGATGTCAGTGCTTCCTCTTCTTCCGACCCATAGATAACATCGGGCGGCTGGAAAGTCTGCTCCAAATGTGGTATTAGCTGCTCTAGCGGGTAGTATGGCCCGCGCCATGGTAGCGACCAGTTGTTGAATTCTTCCCAAGCATACTCATATCCTAGACCAAAGGTGGTACCATGTTTCTTCAGTTTGATAGGCTTGGCGATTCCTTGGAGGCTCTTGCCAAGTCCCTTGCCAGGTTCATGATGAGTGAGTCTTTATCATTAGACTCGGGTGCGCTTGAGATGGGTTGGGTGGAGTGTGGCATGGTCTCCACATAGATAGGGGTGTTATGGTGGGTGTGGAAATGGTCATTTGTGGAGTTCAAAGGTTCAGGGATGAGCAGTGGAGTATTGTTGGATGTGTGGCAAGTATTGCAGTGGTGGTGAGGAGCGAGGTGGTTTTGTGGAGGCGTGGAGTTCTGAGCGTTTGGAAAATTGATATCTGGAGTGGTAAGGGAAAATGACAAATTTGCCAGATTCCGAACCTGATCAAGTTCCTCCTGAAATTTCAAC
Organism: Nicotiana sylvestris; assembly: GCF_000393655.2. Taxonomy (NCBI): domain Eukaryota; kingdom Viridiplantae; phylum Streptophyta; class Magnoliopsida; order Solanales; family Solanaceae; genus Nicotiana; species Nicotiana sylvestris. The sequence goes on along the minus strand of NC_091065.1, from coordinate 80,851,700 downwards.
AGTTTCTGCTCGAGTTGAGACGCACTTTCTTTGGAGACCTGAGCACCATGAGTGACCTCTACCCGTTCAGTTGAGTTTTCCTTTCTGGTGTTGTTCAAATCTTCCATCTTTCCTTTGTTCCTTCTTCTGGTAGGACTAGAAGGAGGAGTGGGTGGAGCGCTCTTGTGGAATATGATGACGATGCTAGAGTGCATGAACTAACCTTTAGGGAGGGGAATAAAAATGAAAAATAAAACAAAAGGTAACAAGTTAGTGAGGATTATAAGGAAAAGATGTTGCGATATTTAAACACATAGTGCAAGAATATAAATCGTGTCCTAATTTGGGAGCGTCATTGTGCCCGAGGTAGACCTAGCAACAAATTGATTTGGAGAACTTGGAATGCTAAATGCCTCATTTTATTGATAAAAAGTATACGAATCCCAAATTGACACTAAATAACAGGAAGTAAAGTAGCACTAGTGACCATTGGCCTCATTACATTTTTTAAAGCAAAAAGAAAAGATTCATATCTATTTGGTCCCAGAAGGACCTTCCCCAGACTCGGCATCTTTGGCTCCATCGAACAGCCTTACCAGCTCGCGAAGTCCCAGCAGCAGGTAGGCTTTGTCCAGGTGTCCACCCTCATTTCCTTCAGCATTCTGGCAGTCCTCGATCCTCTTGAGAAACTTCCTTTCTAGCTTCATAAACCTCATTCCAAGTATCCCAGTCGCTTGTTGGCATCTTGAATCTCATGGTGCTCGCTTTCACATTCTCGAATCCTCTTGCGCAGTTGGTTGTATTTGACCTGTGCTTCAGCCCTTTCTCGATGATTCTGTGACCTCGAACAAACCCGGGTTGACCCAGACCATTGTGATTATCCTTCAGCCAGCCTGAATAGTATGGAGTACAACCAACATGGTATCTATCTGGTTCGATAGTGTCTCTTCCCATGATGATCTTGCAATGCCACATATGCTGAGCTTGGCACTTATAAGGATTGTCATCAGCTTAGAAGTCATCCCGGAAGTGACTCATCTTATCTACCCTTGGTATGACCTGCTTCCTACCAGCCTGTCTCATAACTCAAAAAGGAACATAAGAGTAGGTTCCTCTCAGACCGATTAGTATCAGAAATGGCGCATCCCTGGATCGGACGATAAACTCCTCAGTAGGGAACCACTTGAACATCCATTGCACTTGATCCTCAGTTAGATTTTCAAATAGTTCTAACCACCCTTTGGCATCCTCTGGTTGAGCGAACATGTTGGGCATGTAGTTGATTCGTCTTGGATGATGGAAGGCTATGTGATCATCCCAATCCCCTCATTGAATCTCTTGTCGGTATTCACCTCTTTGGAGATGCTCCATGAACCAGAGCTGGAGTAGCAAATTGCAACCCTCGAAATGTTGGGCTTCTTGTTGACATTTCTCCAAGGCTCGGTATATCTCTGCGAGGATTATGGGCACTATGCTGAACGGTTGCCCACCAATTCCCTCCATTAGAGTTTTGGTTACCATAGCTAACCTGGTGTGGATCCTTGCTTTCTTCATTGGAAACACTATCATCCCCAAGAAGCAGAACATGAAGGCAAAGACCCTTCGGTGAATATGCCCCAACGATGTAAGGGTGAACTCATCCGGATAAATACGGTAGGATTTGCTATGACCTCTCGTACAAATAATCAAAGGGAATATACGACTCTTTCAAGCATGTCAAGTCTGGATTCTTTTTTAGGCCCATTATTTTGAGAAAACCTCTACCCTTGCGATTTTCCGGCATTAACAAACTCGGAGTCTCCCATGGTATACCAGTCAATCCTCTTATTTCCTCTAGCAGGGGTGTCATATCAATCTCCCCGAAGTGAAACACGGACCTATCACAATCCCAGAAGAGAGTAGCAGCTTCTATGATTTTGTTGTTGGGTTGGACCTCCAAGAGGGAAGGTAGATTTCCTAGGAATTTCCGGACAAGAGTCTGATCACTAGAATGAAGATCCTCCCACCAGCTTAGCAACCTTGGGTGGACATTAGTGATAATGCCGAATCTGGAGACTTCGTGCCTCATGTTTCTACAAGACAAAAGGGTTAGGCCCTTACCCCCACCATACTCAACTATTAAATACCAATAATTGGCATAAGACATTTAGTTCTCCAAATAAATGCACAGAACGTGTTAGTGTTCATTTGGGTTTTGGGAAAACCCAGTGGACTTTGGACAAGGCTATCTTAAAGAGTCATTATGGGGACAACACAACTAACTCGGCTAGGTTTGACCATGATGCATGCACAGTTTAAATAGAGTAAGGTTTCTATGGGGTTTTAGACTAGTACCCTTGAGCGGACAACTCAAGGAGGAAAGGCACGGAACCGTCGACTACACCGTTGATCGACTGATTTTACAACAAATACGCCTTTTTCGGATTTAGGGGTGATAATATTGGAAGAGCGCAACCACTCATTATAAGCGTTGATATGGCATTTTGTTTGGCACGAGTGGAATATGATGTTGAAAACATGCTTATGCAATAATTAAAACAAGTTGTCACGTATTTGCACGTTCATAAAGTAATAATTACAATAATTTTAAAATAGTAATAAAGGAGTGCAGTAAAGGAAAGCAGTAAAAGAAATAAGGGAAAGAAATAAGAGACAAGTCAGTTTTTGCAGTAGAAGAGGGAATTAAATGCTTAAAGGTATTAAACAAATAAAGGCACATAAGAAATGTAAAGTCACAGTAATAGCTTGAAATGGTAAAAGCCTAAAAGAATATCCCCAGCGGAGTCGCCATACTGTCGCGCCCCCTTTTTCTCGCGAAATCGGGTTTATGACATTTGGGAGGACAACTCATTCCTTTTGGGAATTGGGTTTGATTTGAAGAGTCGCCACCTCATGATTAAAGTGCATTAGGATACTAGGAGGGGTTTGTTTTGAGTAACCAGAGATTGGGTAAGGGCTTGAAATTATCCCAAGGGGAAGGTGTTAGGCACCCTCAGGATCCACTAGTGTGGTTCCCGGCCAAACTATTGTTGTGACTTAAGTGCAAATAACACATAGGCAAATAAAGGCTTCAATAAGAGGGGATTTTTACGTAATAGTTATAAATAAACAAAAGTAAGAAGAAGGAACTAAAAGAGTTGATTTCCTTAAAAGAAATGGTTTTAAAAAATTTAAAAGAAACAAAGAAAACAAAGGAAGAGGGGGTCCTAGGTTTATTGATAATATGGATCACCCCACACAACATCCAGTAATCACTCCTCAGTGAGGGGCTACATGTGATGTTATTGCGTGGTCATCATATCCATATCTACCCTTTTCCCACCCCGTTAAGGTAGTAAAGCGCAAAATGGTCTCGTTTACTTATTGCATGCTATTACCTGCCCCAATCCTATCAGCTCCGGAGGCACTTGGGACTACTAATCATAAAGGGAGGAAGTATTGGGCTTATTTGTAGTTTCAAAAGGTAAAATACTAAGGCGACAAACAAAACACATATAGCAAGTTTGAGGAAGCATATAAACAAATAAAAAAAGCTCAAACAGACCTCCTTTAAACCAAAAAAAAACACATAATGTAGCATGACTTGCATGTACTGTTTAGGGTCTGATTAAAACTTAAAAGGTTGAGGCAGACTGATTTATTACATAGTTTAGATAAGAAGCCCGAATCAGGCATGCCTGCTGGTTGTAGCACATAAAATCTGATTCAGCTTATAAGCTTTCACCTTATGGCTTGCCTAAGTGATAGACGAAAATCCTATAGGCATGATATCTACTGATTTCAGAAATAAGGATATGAGCTGATTACATACTGATTTAAGAAAAGTTGTCAATTATTAAAGGAGGGAAAGTTTTAGCAAAAGATCATAAGTTCTGCAACTGGTAATGCATTATTATTGTTGGTTTTAGACTCATAAGCGAGTGAGGCAATTTAGATTTGATTAAAGCTCCTATAGGCATGATTTCTATGCGTTTGTCGACTTTAGAACACTTTTATAGACATAGAGAAATGCCGAAACCCTACAAACATGATATCTAGGTGTTGTATTTTTTATGGACATGATAGCTAATTGCATTTGGTTATTTAAGACCTATAAACATGTTTGCCTAATGAAAAGTGGATATGCAATATTCAGAAAGACCTATAGGCATATTTTCTATATATGCATATGCAGAATTCAGATTTCGAGTAATTATGACATGATATCTATATGAGAGGATGCAGGATTCCTATAGACATGATATCTATATGAGAGTGCAGAAATTCAGGAAATTCTATATATGAGAATGCAGGATTCTTATAGACATGATATCTATATGGAAGTGTAGAAATTAGAGATTTCTATAGACATGGTTATCTACATGGAAATGCAGAAATTCAGAATATCCTATAGGCAGGTTATCTACATGGAAATGCAGAAATTCAGAAACTCCTACAGGCAGGTTAACTACCCCTTTTTGCATACATAGTTACCCCTCCTTTTTTCACTAGTCATCCCCGCGAGTTTTCATTACAAAGTTATTACAACCCAGAAAAATAAAGTAAAGTAAAGAAAATACATCAGAAATTAAAAAATACAACCAAGGAGAGCCTGATTCAGACTTCCTGTATGAAATATGAAGTAAACCAACTCTAAGAGATCATGTTCCAAAGCCTTTCTCTCATTTGGATGTGTCAAAGTTTCCTAAGAGTCTTATATGAACTCCGGGCAGTGCTTACACCCAAATATATTACCGGATTAAGACATAGTGCAGTGTGGAAGGGCCAACCCTCAGGTGTCCAAGTTCAGAAGGAACTCAAGGTCCCAAGGCAAGGCTCAGAAGAGGGGGGCAGAACTTAGAGACTAAGAGAGAGTGCAAGTACAGAAATAGAGTGCTGAAAGGGGAAAGGGAAAAGGGAAACAGCTTAAATCAGTAAATATAGGGGTGTAGGGGAATGGGGGAATTTACAAGAGCAAAAGAAAAGCAGGCTGATAGGCACACACAACAATAGGAGATGCTGGCACACCCTCCAGCCTGTTTGCTTAGAGGTTAAGACCCCATTGGTTCAAACTTAATTCATTGGCAACAACTCACATTGTCATGCCTTAAGTCACAACTCTCACACACATAAGGGTAATGGGGATAAGGAGCAAGGATTCATAGCAGAAACAGACAGAAAGATATGAGCGTACTAACTTAAATATTGAACTTTACAGAAATAATAAAGTAGACATGGATATAAAAGCTGTAAATGAACACATTGTGATGATGCTGAAGTAAATTAGGACATACCAGTTTCAAAGAAACAAATAGAGAAAATGTAGTAGTCTTGAAAAACAGGCCACAGTACAGACAAGAAGAGAATATTATTATGAGAGAGTATGAGTTTAGAAGGATTCTCAGTTGATGGTGAGTTTGTGAAAGAGTTGTGCATTTATAGTGTGAAAATCAGGCAGATATAATGTAAGAAAGCAATTGAGGAACTGATCATCAATTAGGAATCAATCACACAAGATTTCCTTTAATTAAGGAATTCAGATTCAAACGGGAAAACTATTTAAGGGAAAAAGTCAAATAAATATCTTGTGCAGAACCTGCAATTAGGGGCAAATACATAAAAAGTTATTTAAGGACAACACTTTGAAATACACGATTGTATAAATAAGGTAAGGAAATCAATTAATAGCCAGTAAATCAAGAGTCAGAGATTTTGTAATTATTGGTCCATGAATGAACCAAGTCAGAAAAGCTGAGAAAGGTTTTAACTTAAGTCGAATCACAGGGAAATCAGCAAACAATGGAAAGAAATCAGTCAGACCTATTCAGAAGGAAGTCTAAACTAATCACAAATTTGAAAGCTATTTTAGAGGGGAGTTCATCACATATAAAGAGCATACAATCATGTTGATTTGAAAGAGGATTTTGTGTCATTGCAAAATCAATAGATAATAGACTACAGGAGTATGGTTGTCACATAGGTTAGAAATGTGGAAGAGAAGTAGCATCTAGTAGCATACAAAAGATCCAGTGTAAAGGACCTTAGAAGAGTTTAGCAAAAGTCAGAATCATATGAAAAACAAGGATGTCAAAACTCAGTTCAGAGACTCGAAATTGGTCTGAAAGAGTTGAAGGTTTTTGAAATAAAATCCTAGTTCAAGCAAGTCACATAGCCAAACTTGGAGGAACTCCCAAATTCTAGGGTTTCCACCATCAGAAAACAACAGAAACTCATGAGAAACATGATAGAAAAGTAACATGTGAAACACAGTAGAAGAGCTCAAAGAAAACATGGTAGAAGAAACTAATACGAAACATACTGGAGATATTGATAAGAACAGCATGAGAAGCATGTTAAGAAGTATTAGAAGAAACTTAACTAGAACGTAGTATAAGGAGCTTAGTAAGAAACACTCAAGAACATAGTAGGGGAAAATACAGTAGAAGAAACACACAAGAACACAGTAGAGGAAAATACAGTAGAAGAAACACACAAGAAAGAGAAAATCCGAGAAAACATCTAAATATTTCAGAAAAACCCTAGATCGAAAAAAGAGATGGTTTCGAAAGTATAATTTTTGAAAGAAAATCCAGAAACTCGTTTAAAAACTTAGGGAAAGCATAAATCTGGAACAGATCTAAAGAGATCAAAAAAACCTCAAAACTAGAGTTTTCAGAGAAACCCAAACGATGAGAAAGGCTTGGATCTAAGTAAGAGGAGTCGAGACCAGGCTTCGAAATAGACATAGCTTGCCGGAATAGGGTCGTAGATGGCCGTGAACTTGAGTCAACAAAGGTCTGAACCCAACTCTTCGTGGTCGAGTCACGCAGCTTCAATAACCCAACGTGAGGAGCCGTATGTGGCTTTGTGGTGGTGAAACCACCATGAATTCATGTCAGAAAGTGGCCGGAGAAGGTGAACAGAACTCATCGGAGAGGAGGGGGAAGGTTTTAGAGAGAACCATAGATAGAGAGATAGATACAAGTGAGGAATGAAAGGGGTATTAAGGGGGTCGTTAGGTTAAAAAAGGTAAGGACGGATGAGGGTCGTTGATCTTTTTGATCAACGGCCAGGATTTAACAAGGTTATGGGTCGGGTAGGGGGCAATTGGGGCCTGGGTCGGGTAATCTAAAATTGGGCTAAAATTGGGGTCCAATTTGGGATTCAGATTTTAGGCTAAAATTGAAACGAATTGGGCTATTATTTAAATAGCCAATTTTCCCCTTTAAAATTATGAAAAATAGTAAATTAATTTCTGGAAATAATTATCCATAATTATCAATTTAAAAATATAAAATCTCATTTTATGCATATGAAACAAATTTAAGCCTAAAAAAAGGCTAATATTGCAATTATGCAATTCTATCCTTAAAAAATACCAAATAATTTTGTAAAAATGTGTAAAAAATAGCTTAGCTATATTTTAATATAAACATGAGACTCATATAAATGAATCACTAAAAATGATAATTTTGGGGATAATTATTGGGTTTTCTTGGTAAAATAGAACAGTAAATTGATTTAAAAATTTTTAAAAAATTAAGAAAAAATAATGTAGCCTCGGAAAATACTCATATATGCTTATATGTGCTATTTTGAAAGGTGTTTTACATTAAAAAAAATATAAGGAAAAAATTGGTTGTGAACAATGTGATTTAATTTAAAGTTCTCAGGACCCTCCTGGACAATGGGGCTTAGTTAAAATTTAAAACATTCATGAGTAACAAGATCTAGCATAAGCTTTACCTTGAGGAAATATAAGTTGACTTTGAAGTTTTTATTCTTAGGATAGGATTCAATTTGAAATTTTCAGGACCCTCCTGAATAATGGGACTTAGTTTTAAAATCTTCATTAGATGATGAGATTTAGCATAAGTCCTACCTTTAGGAAATATAATTTATCTTTAAAGTTGTCATCCTTAAGACGATGTTTGATTTTAACTTTTAGGACCTTACTGGATAATGGGATCTAGCTTTTAAATTCTTAGAGATATTTGGTAACATGATTCAATTAACACTCACCGATGTGCCCCTCTACCAAACTGGGGAAGGAAATTTTCTTTGTTTTGTCTATTCTGTTGTAATCAGGCACCCACCGGGAGAGCAAGGGAAAACAACATGAGTTTCTAGAAGGGAAAACAGTTCAAGTGTCGGTAATCAGGAGCCCACCTGGAGAACAAAGGGAGAGCAATTCAAGTGTCGATAATCAGGAGCCCACCTGGAGAACAAAGGGAAAAACAATTCAAGCGTCGGTAATCAGGAGCCTACCTGGAGAACAAAGGGAAAAATAACTCAAATGTCGGTAATCAGGAGCCCACCTGGAGAACAAAGGGAAAGAAATTTAAGTGTTGGTAATCAGGAGCCCACCTGGAGAACAAAGGGAAAACAGTTCAAGTGTTGGAAATCAGGAGCCCACCTGGAGAACAAAGGGAAAGCAGTTCAAGTGTTGGTAATCAGGAGCCCACCTGGAGAACAAAGGGAAAACAACTCAAGTGTTGGTAATCAGGAGCCCACCTGGAGAACAAAGGAAAAGCAGTTCAAGTGTTGGTAATCAGGAGCCCACCTGGAGAACAAAGGGAAAGCAGTTCAAGTGTTGGAAATCAGGAGCCCACCTGGAGAACAAAAGGAAAGCAGTTCAAGTGCTGGAAATTAGGAGCCCACCTGGAGAACAAAGGGAACGCAATTCAAGGGTTGGAAATCGGGAGCCTACCTGGAGAACAAAGGAAAAAATAATTCAAGTGTCGGTAATCGGGAGCCCATCTGGAGAATACAGGGAAAATCAATTCAAGTGTTGGTAATACGAAGCCCACCTAGAGAATAAAGGGAAAGCAATTCAAGTGTTGGTAATCAGGAGCCCACCTAGAGAACAAAGGGAAGCAGTTCAAGTTTCGAGGAACAACAATATGAATGTTGGTAATCAGGAGCCCACCTGGAGAACAAAGGGAAATCAATTCAAGTGTTGGTAATCAGGAGCCCACCTGGAAAACAAAGGGAAACAGTTCAAGTCTCAAGGAAAAACAGTGCAAATGTTGGTAATCAGGCACCCACCTAGAGAACAAAGGGAAAACAACAATGTTCAAAGGAAGATATCACAAGTTTCAAGGGAGGGAAGGCAATTCAATTTTTGGTAATCAGGCGCCCGCTTGGAGAACAAGGGAATACAGTTTAAATTTTGGCAATCAGGCGCTACCTGGAGAATAAGGGAATTCACTTCAGAATGCAATTCAAGTTATTAACAAAAGAAACTCACAGCAAAAATGCGAGTCAGCATGCCAAGATGATCAACGGAAGTTAGTTACAATCCATAATAAAAAAAAAGGCAAGAAGTGAACCCAAATGTAGAAGTTGATGAAAGATGTGAGCTGCTCAAGACATGACTGAAGTCACAAGCATGGTGTGGTGTCCGGTTTTGATCCGAAAAGCTAAAGAAGAATGAACTAGCACCTGCAACTAGCAAGCGTCAAGGTTCAAATCCAAAGTCTGCATGAAGAACCATTCAAGATTCAAGATCATGCTTCAGAAGACTTATAGATAAGAATCTTGTAACTCGTAGTTGACAGGCTTAGTTAGTCTTTTTTTTTTATTTTTTATTTTGATGTAATAACAGGACTGCGGACCGGAACCTCGACGGAACGGCACCTCGATCGGCTCTCCACCTCGGTATACTCCACCACTGTTTCTACCTCTGAATTACACGTGACCTGATTCCTTTACAGCCAAGGATATGTAGGCAGCTCAGATACCAGGCTTAGTCATATTCTCCTTTCTCTTAGCATTTGGTCTCTATAAATAAGGGTCGGGTCAAAAAATCTATCTCGTCATTCTTTGTCTGAAAACTCTTCGCGTTTCCAGTCAAAGAGGGGCAGCTGTAGACATGTGATTTTTTACCCTCCCCAAGATTTTTTATATTTTAGCCTGTAAATATTTAATTTAGGCCTAATATAGCTATTTCAACTATTTTTGACTCCTTTACTTTATTTTGTCACAAAAAAATAAAGTTACGAATAATAGGTTTGTTTTAATAGTCAGTTTTATTTTAATAATTATTTTTCACTTAAGTAAGGCTAATTAATATTTTTGGTAATATTTCTATGTGGATAAATTTTTAGTTAATTAAACTAATTTTAAGCAAAACTAGTCATAAAAACTCAAGTTTCTAGCCCATTCCTTGAGCCCGATACTCTTAAAATCAAATGATAACCTAGACCTAACCTATGAAATAATACTAACACCTTAGACCCCAGAAGAGCTATAAGCCGTTTTCCATCAGATGGGATAAAACAAAAATCCAAAAAATGAGCTAATCTAAAGTAAGAGACCAACACCTAAAATCTGATAGAGCCTAAGATGTGAGACAAAAAAGGACAATCAGAAAAAGGCAACAAATATAGAATACACCCCTAGAAAAGGCTGCAGCGGCTGATAGCCACAAATCGAGACCCCACCCCCCGCCAGTCGTCTTCCTCATAGACCTCCAGTGTTGTTTCTGTCCAAACGGCCTTCACTTTGCCGGAAATCACTCAACCGCCGCCGCTCCCTTCATCACATACCACCTCAAAGCTGTCGGACCTCACTGCCGTTCTTAGAAGCAGCATCGTGAAAGAGCAGTAACAAGAGGTTGCAAAAACTGATCTGAAACATTAAAAAAAGTGCAAAATACAGCGATAAAACAAGAAAACATAGAAGGAATTCGAAGCTTGATTTCGGAGTCAAGTCCTCTTGATTTTGATTTCAGAATTTAGCTTGTTCTTCTGCTTTTCGATTTTTAAAACCATGGAATCCGGCGATTTTGGAGTTGAGTCAGGCCTGGTTCGTTGAGTCTTTCCGGTTCACGTTACGTCCATTGCTGGGTTTCAGGATAAATAGCATCTTCAATTTTGAGGTCCAATTCTCTCTTAGTCTTAATCTTTAATTTAATTGAAATGAAAACATCATGGTTTTTGTGAACTGGGTGTTATTTGATTGGGTTGATCACCATTTGTTAGTGATTAGATTATGTTGTTACTGAATCTTATACTTGTTGATTTGATGTTTTGAGTATGCTACATGGTTAAGTTAATACAGTAGGATTTCCGTTCATTTTAAGTAGATATATAAGTATATGAATGAGTTATTTAGTAGTTGGCGTAAGTTTTTTTTTTTTTAACTAAAATATAAGTTTGAGTCCTTGGAATTTTGGGTGGGATTGAGAATTAAAAAAAAGAGTATAAATAATAAGTTTTCATGTCGGTTGAGTCCTTGGAATTTTGGGTGGGATTGAGAATTAAAAAAAAAGAGTATAAATAATAAGTTTTCATGTCGGTGGGAGGATAATTTCAATCATACTTCAATTTGGAATATAATTCTTTGGGTTATTGATTCATGCCTACGGCGTTCTTAGATAGTTAGGAACAACTTTCCCTTTGATAAAACTGAAGTGTACCATATCAAATAAAACCAATAATTTACTGCCCTCATAAATCTAAGCCAAGAAATCATTTGAACAAATAGACTTGAGGTGTGACATAAGCAAGATTAAGTAACCCATGGCCCTCATGTGATTAATACTATCTCTTTAAAAATCGATGTGTGCCATCAATTGAACTTTTCATGGCCCTCGCAAACTTTGTTATTAATTTGAACCCTCGTAGTTGCTTTAGGTGCGTTCTTTAAATTGATTTTCTTTTAGTTACTAATTTCGGGTGCATATTTCATGTGACCCAATTTTAATTCTTAACAACGTTAAATAGAACATGTCGTGAACCGTGGGTGCATTTCATATGGCGTGGTTCAAGACATGTTTTAAATAGCGTTGAATCTTCCTAAAAGCGTTTTAAAATAATTAAAAGCGGTTAATAAGTTAAAAACGCACATAGGTTTTAAAAGTGTTTTAAAATCAGATAATTAAGCCAATAATAATAGTTGAGCGACCGTGCTAGAACCATGAAACTCGGGAATGCCTAACACCTTCTCTCGGGTTAACAGAATTTCTTACCCGGATTTCTCTGTTCGCGGACTATAAAACAGAGTCAATCTTTCCTCGATTCGGAATTTGAACCGGTGACTTGGGACACCAAATTATCCCAAGTGGTGACTCTGAATTTTAAATAAATAATCCTGTTTCGATTATCACTTAAATTGAAAAAACTCCCTTATACCCCTTCCGTGGGATAGGAAAAGGAGGTTTGACAGTACCATTTTATGGGTAAACGTATACCTTTTTACTCCATGTTTAATCTCTAATACTTTTTCCCCCAAATATTTCATCTGTGAACCTTTCACTAAAAAATAATTTGAATTGATATATTGATTGGTGAGCTATTCAATATCAAATATGAAAGAAAAATTCTTAAATTATTTAATTAGATAAAAATCAAATTTTTTTTAAGTTGATTTAAATTAGTTTAGTATTTTATTTCTTATTTATTTTTGTTTGGCGTACAAATTTTTTTTACTATATATATAAGAAACTTAGTTTTGCGAATAGTTCAAAAGTCTGCTCTCAAACAATGACATTATTAGTTGTCTGTCTCTACTAGAATTATCCATATTGCGTCGAGCTTCATTCTTTTTTCTTGTTTTGTTCCCTTGTTTTTTCACTAGTTCACTAAAAGGATCATTCTTTATAAAATAAAATAAAAAGTATTTATTTAATAATAAGGATACTTCGTTTGGAGACGCCACACCATTTTCGAACATTACCAAGAACACAATTAAAGTACTTAACAGAAATATGGGCAACTTGCTTGCTTTGTTTCTTAGCGTAAGAATTTAGCAGTTGAAATTATACCCGCTTACAATAATAAAACACATGATATTTGTCTAGAAGCGTAAAATCGTACGGATACAGATGGTGGAAGGCCTATGAGCAGAGCAGGCCCAGCCGCTGCACCACTTATGTGGCATGAGTTCTCGGTTTTCTTTTTTGAGAGGTTTGTTCTATAATAAATCACTTGCGTAGCCCAAGAAACTCCGTACACCCTTTACTGAGATGGGGGATGAAAGCTTAGAAATAACCTCAATCTTTGCCTTGTCAACTTCAATGTCATTCTTTGGGATCTTATGGCCAAGAACAATGCTTTCCTCAACCACGAAGTGACATTTCTCCCAATTGAGCACCAAATCACTTTCTTCACATCTAGCCAACATTTTGTCCAAATTTACAAGACAATCATCAAAAAAATCTCCAACCACCGAAAAGTCTTCCATGAAGACCTCAAGGTAGTCTTACGCCATGTCCATAAAATTAGCCATCATATACCGTTGAAAAGTTGCTCGTGCATTGCACAAACCAAAAGGGCAAATAAGGATAAGAATCATATTATCCAGTTAGAAAATGGATAACTAAGAGTTTAACTTTTTATATTTGTAAAGCCTCAAATTGGGGGTTCCTCAAGTTTGGGAGACTAAAAATTCACCCAAAAGTGATCATGTTCAAGAAGCCGTGGATAATATAGATATTCATATTATCTGTCGATTAACCTATTTTTTATCCGTATTAAATATGAGTAGGCTAGGATAATTAATCCGTTTTTGTATTATCCGTTTTTAACCCGTCTATATCCGACCCGACCCGACCCTTTGCACCCCTGCCTAGACTTCATTCATTTAGATATAATTAAAATTTCAATTGTCACCTTAGATCGTGTTCAAGAAAAAGTAATTCTGAATTGGAGCGGAGGGGATAAAAATCCGTGATTCAACTTGTCAGTATCCACGGTCAAAATATAAGGATTTTACCTTCCAATCAAAAGATTCCACTAAGAAAATAAGTCAAGGTAGTGAGGATAAATGTGAGTACTACGGAACGGAGTAGTATATTTTGAACCTAAAGGACTAAAAGAAGAATTACGGGCAGGGGTTAGAATATATGCGCATCGATATTTATATCAATCCAATAAATATATGATATATATATATATATATATATATTTTTAAATAAAAACTATCAGAAAATAATGATTAATTTATGATATACATTTTTCATCTTAATTTATTATTTAATCATGACAATTAGTATGATCTAATGTAAACACATTATAAGATAAATTTTACTCGTAACGTCGCGACAGGGATGGTGCAAATATTCATAAGGAAACACTCCTAGTGGAGCTATGCATTTATACATGGTAACTGGTAAGAGTGTTTTTTTCCTACAAAAAGAGATTTAAAAAAAAAACCCTTTCTTCAACTTAATTCCATCCCAGGAAACATTAACCTGGAGGTTTCTTCATTCAGAATTAATCCTGGTTTGACCTCAGTATCATAGGTCAACAATTTTGACAGTAAGAGTAAGTCAAAACTTAGGATCTCAGCAAAGGGGTTTATGAATACAAAAATAATAGGCATATGGGCACGCACATAAATACACAAATCACAATGCAGAGCCAAAAAGTGTAAATTGGGGACAGAAGCTTTAATTTATTTGACACCACCAAGGGCGCAATACATATTTCCAAGACAGAACTCCCATCTCCCTTGTCTCCACATCACGCCACATGTTTATTGTACTCTCTTTTAATTATTTCATCCGTTTCAAGTTATGTCTTATTTTTCTATTTTAATTTATTCAAAAAAATGTCACTTTTTGTATTTAGTAGGAGTAACTTTTCAACATCTCACATGACTTGTTTTTTTACAACAAGATGTAAAGGAAGTTTTGGTACATTAATAACATCTTTAATTTAATATCACATGATTTAAAAAAGTTCCTTACCTTCTTAAACTTTGTATCCAGTCAAATTAAGACACATGAATTGAACGAAGGGAGTAAGTTTTATGACCTCAATATCTTTGCCATATTGTAGATTCAATACTTAGTATTTATAATAATTTACAGATTTTTTCAAAAATATGCTAATGACATAAGTAAAAAAGAAATAGTAATGCATTCCCAATTGAATCCATATTCCACTGGATATGAATTCATATCTGTAATATACATGGAGATCAGCTCATGTAGTTTGTATTTATTGATGTATCTAGATTATGATAAGATCTTGTTCCCTTAGCGCACTTCTCAATCTCAATGTATATATTGTTGGGTTTTTAAGCGTAATGTAGCTTAAAAGAGGGTGAATGAGAAATGGAGAGAAAATGAAATATTTCAGATTTCTTCTTTGACAAAGGGATATTGTCCCATATTGGAAGAGAAAAAGGTTTTTGATGGGTATATATATACAATTGCTCTTCTTGTAGCTCTTAAAGAGTTAAGAAAAAGGCAAGTCTCGCATCGTCGCTCGAATTCGGATTTGGTCAAATGATTGATTGATTAATTTTTTGGACCAAATTTAATTGTTAATATTAAATATTAATGTAATATTATTAAATAACTATTTTTTGTAAAAGGAAAATTAATATTAAATCCAACGGAATATTAAGCGTTTTTCCTGTTTTCCGTTTTCCGTTTTCCATTTTTGTAACGGAAAATTAAGTTTCCTCCTCGTTATGAATTCCCAGTTTCAATTTGAGTTCAACATATTGGCTATAAATAGCAGTCTATTCTCTCAAATTTTCCATACGAATTTCTGAGTTCTCCTCCTTTCTTCTGCATTGTATTAACTACAAAGAAAGCATCAGTAAGTGTGATTTGCTACCGATCTTTGTGTTCGCTGAAACACTGGGGTTTGAAGTACCGCTACACCGGTGTGTAATTCGTTCTATCTTGGGAGGAAATAATCCATAACCTTGGGTACTAGAAGAGGATTAAATTCGTTAAGGAAACACTGTGAATTCAGTGGGCTCGGATTAAATTCTGTTTCGTATACATTTCTATTTATATGTTATTTTATCTTTTCCAAAATTAATTTACAAATACAGTTTACTAACATATCTCAACTCCGTTTGTCTTTACTACAGAACAATGAAGGACTCTCCACTTCTTGTTTAATGTCATTATCGTTTTCAATCAGCCTAATCTCTGTACGCAAAATGTTACCAAAAGCAGAAAACGAAAATCAGTACGTATAACAATTTTGCACTTAGAATAGTGGCATTATTCAACGTGAATTAATGTATGAGATATATATGAGTGGAATTAACATAAGTTGACAATTCCATCGCATGACAAAATGCCCGATATTGACAGTCCACTGGTTTTGACAACTTAAGTAAAAATTATCAATCGGTTGTCAATCTCTTCATTTCTATTATACAGAAAAGGGAAGTGTGGTCGACCAAGGGCAAATTTGACATTTTGCTTATCTATAAAAATGTTTTCCGATACTAATTATCTCAATGCTCGCTGACGTGGCTTCTCTCAAATATAATTCTAGAAGCAGCTTTTATTTCTTTTGTTCCAAGGATGGAGAAACATTCCAAGCTTATATATTAGTTCATCAGCAAGGAATTAGAAGGTTTTCTATTTCTTCATCTTCTTCAAGTTTTTTAAAGATTTTTTCCCCTAACTTTTGCTTATTTTTTTCATGTACTACTAAATTTAAGAAAAAGGATTTATAATTTGGATTTGTTGTGTCAAATTTTTGGATTATTTTGTTCCTGCTTGTATTAGTCCAATTGGATACAGATTAGCCAAGAGCAAGCAGGTGATCAACATACTTGCTTGAGGACCATAGGAGGTAGATTATTGTTGTGGTTCTTAAGGTTTGTTCTTATACAATAATCCATGAATATTGCGGTTTTTTTTTTTTTTTTTGGGCTTATGGAGCATTGCAGGTAAGAACCAAGAGAGAGAGAGAGAGATTTTGTAGTTTAGCATAAAATATTTTTTAGGTGATCTAATAATGTATTGGGCACGTTTCTTGTTGCTCTTATGGAAGTTGTTGTAAGTTTGCCTCTTTTTTTTTTTGTCAAAGCTGTAATTCCTTGCTCCTATGCATTGTAAGTATTTTTTTTATTGAGTTATTTTGTTACCACAACACTATTTTGGTTTCTCTGTTCACTTTAGCCCTTTTTGAGTTGGCGTCACCTTCACAAGTTTAATCAAAGAAGAATCTCACTACAGATCTAGATGGAAAGAGAAACATAGAAGGTGAAATATGTCAAGTTATCATCTGTACTCCTTAGATAGTCATAGTTACTTCTCTTTGGATCTTAGTTATAGAATAAGAATTATTTTAAGAGAACCACATTGAGCTTCAATTGACACATATCCTTGTAAAGAACTTTTTATGCAGTTTGTTATGGATTCTCTTGAAACTGAGTCTGCAGATGGTATTGAAAGTTCAAGATAGGTAATTGCACTTTTTCCTTTGAGTTCCTGAATATGCTAAACCGATATTAGATTTTTATAATATGTGGATTTCTATAATATATAATATTTCATTCCTCTATTGTGCTCACACACAGAGAGGCAAAGAGGAACATAGGAGAGGAGATGTCTCGAATACTAACATGTAGTCCATTATCTATCATTTAGGTAATTCCCTCTAATTCAAGGCTAGTGGTTTAGGAATTAGGATATCGATTTTCGTAGTATGATCAAATTATGGAGAATCTTTGCTCTCTGCTACGTGTATTTATGACATTAGTCATGATGAGTTCAAAGTTCAAACACTTACCAGGAAAAATCCAATTTGTAGGTTGCTCTGCTTGTTTAGTTAGACATGAGTTTATCCTTTTCTTCATTTGATTCTTAATTTGAAAAGTCCATTACTATATTTATGCCTTCGTTCGTAAATGAATTTTTCCCTTAATAAAACAAGAGCTTGGTTACCCCTAAATTTGCAATAGCAATGTCTGAATTTCAGAAGTGTTAATGCAATAACTACTTTGATTTCTTCATAAATTTCTATGTTGTTTCTTTTGGAAGAACTTGGATATGGATGACTACTAATTGATTCGTTAGCCTAAAATTTGTAATATCGTGTATAATAATTTATACTATTAATTGATTATTCTTCTGCATGTGAACTATTAGTGTTAAATCCATCTATTACAACAACTTTTGATTATTAACTATAATATTTGAGTATCTAAATCTAAGATAGAAAACTGTTCCTTTAGCTTTGTGTAGGCAGTTCACCTAATACCAGGAAGAAACTTATAAGATACATCAATTCCCGTTTGTATGAAATTTTTTTAATGTATGCATAAAGGATAATGAAGATGTCTTCTACGCGTAGTTCTATATTTAAAGTTATAATTCCAAATCTTAGTCTAATTTTTGTCTCTCTATTTTACTCTATTGAATACAGAATTTTTTTTTTTAATAATAATTTTTTAACTTGGTCTTTCTTTGCAAGTAATATTTCCTGTGATAATGTTGACCCCCTAAAGGAGATATATTGTTTATGTGAAAAGGTAAAGAAATGAACTTTAATACTTGGTCAGCTAAAAAAAAGGTTTTTACAATTCCCTTGTTGATAAAAGTAATGTAATACTCTTTAGTTTTTTAGTTGAAGCTGCCTTTGACTGACAATTCTGTTCTATTTGGTAAAACATGTGCTTGGCAACTAGGTGATTTGAAATTTAATGTGAACAAAAATCTAAGTTCAGCTTTCGAATTGTGGACTTCTTAACTCTAATCATCAAATTATTATAGAGTAGTAGTAGTACCATTGTCTAGGCAAGAAATAAACTATAACGGGTCATTTGGTTGGAATACGATTTATACCGGTATAAGTTATATTGGGATAAATTATGCTGTGATTGTTGTTTATTCATTGTTTGATATGTTGTATTAACAATGAAAATTGCATATTTCTAAGAAGAGGGTATAAGTTATACCGGTGCTAATTACCCCACCTTCTATAAGGTATAAGTTATTCCGGTATTAAAATTAACACTGGGATGACTTATACCTGGTTTGCTAATCAAACAGAGTATTAAGGTGATATTAAATTTTTATACCACCTTTATACCTTCTTATCCCTCATACCAAACGACCCCTAATGTGTTACACATCAATATCATATTTACCGTAATTTAAAAAATATTACATGTCAATAAAAGGTTGTAAAATTTGAGAAATCTCATGAGTGCATTGAATTACGAGAATAAGCCATAAGAGGTTAACTTTCGAAATTTTTTGGAACTTTTACAATGCATTGGCCAATATAGAAGCTTATATCATACACCCTATATAAGACAATGGGCCAGAAAGGGTCATAAATTATATGCAACTTCATTGAAGAGGATGTTAGGAAGACATGAAAACATTGAAGGTAAATATTCTGTATATAATTGATTGTTGCTACTTGTGTTAATATAGTACCTGAAATCTGTTCTGCTTTGGGATCTGATAGAGACTAATGGGGATGTTTGGCATAAGTTTCTAATTCATTTTGGGACTTGAAATTAATGATCTTCTCGCACTTTTTTTTGTTGCTCCAGTATCGTTCGTATTCCATCTTGTTTTGCATATATGTGGTAAAGCACCTAAAACATTTGATTTTCTTTTCTAGCCTGGCTTTGCAAGAGCGAAAATTTGGTGCAGCTTACCGCAGTTTGAAGCCCCTACTAGAATTCATTACATTTAACTTTGCGATGCATTGTTGGACCTTTTTTTAAACTTTGTTTTCGTACTTTATTATGGACAAAAATATGTGAATCACCTATCAATTTCACTAATGAATTTAGTATAGGTATTGAATTAGTTCAAAGTGTCCATGAACATTATGTAATCCTTCTGAATTTATCTGCTAAGAGGATAAATATATATATATATATATATATATATATATATATATATATTGCAAATAGGATGGATTAGATTGATCATTGTGGAGTACTTTATGAACTGCATTGTTTTGTTCCCTTCTGTTTATTATTTTAAGAATTCTTTATATTTATGAAATGTATTGCAAATAGACATAAAAAGAAATGTCAAGAACAGACTGAAAATGAAAATAAAATATATATTGACTAGGTCGTGGTTGGACCCGCGCTATGTACGGGCTATTCATATCTAGTATAGAAATATCTGGAGAACAGGGTCTATTTTCGATTACGTCAGGTCTCATCATAAACAGTTAACTGACAGGAAAAGAAAATGAAATGATGGTTAAATCATTAACTTTGCTTTTTTATTTTGGTCCAAAATAAGTGTTCATTTATATAATCAAGAAAAAAAATAATTATTTTTCTAAAATTACCCTTATGTATGTATCCGTAAAAATTATTTACTCCTCACATTTGAGAAGAGAAGTAAGTGCTACTATAATTATGGTGCAATATTTAATGAAAGATATTTTGGTCAAGCTAATTATTTTCGTCTAGAATTCAATATTTCTTTAATGGGTGTGCCCAAAGCAAATTGGTCACTTATTGTGAACCGAAGAGAATAGTATTGTAATTGATTGCATAAATCCGCCCACCCTGTAATGTCAGGGCTTAGAAATAAAGTTTCAACACATTTAATGGGTTCAACTGCTCATAAAGATATGGGTGTAGATGTAACATTTGCCGAGATTTTAGTGTGTGTAACAATATATATACCTTCAATTTCAAATGGTCACTCAACTATCCGAAATTATCTCCTAAAGTTATTTTTCTTTCGTTTGTAACAATAAAGTCACTTAACTATGCGTATAGTACTCAAAAGGTCACTCAACTAGATTTTTCAAATTTTGGATTGCCAAATACCTATTTTACCTTCTAAATTATCAAATTTTTTTAACTTTTTAAATATTATATTTTTTTCTTTTCTTAATCTACATTGTGGACTTACCTATAGAATAAATATATTTTATTTATAAAATAAAAAATTAGCTTGCAGCTCATATAATGACAGAATAATAATTATTAAGATTAACTTTCAAGAATATATAATGTCTATTATAAAAATACTTTTATTTAAATAATTATTTTTATGTTACGTACATGGAATATATATTTTACAACCTTTATTTTCTTTCATTCTCAATTGGGTAAATAAATTTTTGAATTTTTGTTGTTAATACTAAAATTATTATTACGAACAGATTATTCTAATTAATATTTTTTACTATGCTCATTATTTTGTTATTACAGCATTATATATGCTTAATTACTTTTTATTTTTTTAATTTGTAAATAAAATTTATTTATTCTATAGGTAAGTACATAATATAAATTAAAAAGGAAAAAAATCATAATATTAAAGAGTTAAAAGAAAATCTCATAACACCCTTCATGGGTGAAACCTTCAACAGAACCTTCTCGCCAACCATGTAGGACACATCTCGAACCTTCCTGTCAGCATAGCTCTTTTGCCTCGACTGTGCGGTACGAAGCCTCTCCTGAATTACCTTCACCTTTTCTAAATCATCATGTACCAGGTCTGTCCCCAATAGCCTAGCCTCTCCGGGCTCGAACCAACCAAATGGAGATCTACACCGCCACTCATACAAAGCCTCATACGGAGCCATCTGAATACTCGACTGGTAGATGTTGTTATAAGCAAACTCTGCAAGCAGTGGAAACTGATCCCATGACTCTCCGAAATCTATAACATAAGCACACAACATGTCCTCCAATATCTGAATGGTGCGCTCGGACTGTCCGTCCGTCTGAGGGTGAAAAGTTGTGCTCAACTCAACCTGAGTACCCAACTCTATAAAAAAAAGATAAATATTTATAATTGGGAGGGTAAAATAGGTATTTGGCAATCCGAAATTTAAAAAATCTAGTTTAGTAACCGTCTGAGTGCTATAGGCATAGTTAAGTGACTTTGTTATTACAAACGAAAGAAAAATGACTTTAGGAGATAATTTGGGACAGTTAAGTGACCATTTAAGAAATGGACTCCATATTTTGCTTATTGAGAATCAATTTGACTACATTTTGAAGTTAAATTGGATTAGCTCAACTCACTATTTTAAAATAAAAAACTAAATATTCAAAATTTATACGAAAAGTACTATAAGTTATATTTTTATCATGTTAATATGATTAAAAATACATTTTAAAACGTTAAACTTTACATAATTTTACTCTCAATAAGCCAACTGTATCATCTAAATACAGATAAAAGACTACATCCGCTTCTACGCCAAAAAAACCTAGGCTTCATAACTTCTCTCTGCTTGGACCTAGAGTGTTGAGAGTCAGTGCAGAGGGTGAGTTAAATTGAACCAACATTTTTATCCTAGGCCATAAATATAAACACAGAAAAGTAATAAAAATATCAAGTTCTAAAATCATATTTTTAAATAACTCAAAATCTTGAAGCTTAAATTTTAAATAAGTACCACTTACTAAAGTGGCCTATGATTGATGCAATAATACATTTATGTTTCTACTATGGTTCTATTATTCAATACCAGAGTAGTTGCTAGCTATGCTTTGGTCTTTTGCTACTGCAAGGAGACAAACAAAATCAGTACGCGTTACATATATCTTTGTCTATAGGGAAACAGATCGGAGTAACTCTTGTATTGGCTTCTAACCTTTGCTTTGGATGTTTAGCAGGTTGCGAACGTTTACCATTGTTACTATCAGTGGCGAAGCTAGGAAGTTCAATTAGGATGTTCACATTTTGAACACCCTTTGTTAGTGGGTTATACAAGGGCATTTAAAGTCTATTTTTAATCAATAACAAGTAATATTTTACACTATATAGTATAATTTTTCAGTAAAGGATGACTACCCTTAACCATATGTTATATGTAGCTTCGCCCTTGGTTACTATATGTGGATGGCAACAGAAAGCCATAATAAGGCTTCACTTGTTTTTTTTAAGATTAAGACGTCTGAATCTGAATACACATGTGAATATCAAGATGTATATTAACATTAAGACATCTGAATCTGAATACACATCTGAATATATTAAGTTGTGTATTAAGATGAATACTAAATAATTAAGATTGTTTAATTATTAACATCTGAATGTATAAAATTTATCTTTATTTGAAAATTAATAAACATAAAATTCAAATGAAATACTAACTAATCTAATATTCTATCAATAAAATATATAATTTTTTTTAAAAACGATAGTTGTTGGTAGTGATGGCTAATGGGTGAATGCTGACTAGAGGCAGTGGGTGGTGGTAGTTTTGGTTGATGATGATGGTTCCTGCTAGTAGCTAGTATTGATTGGTAGTGGTGGCAATTATGATTAAGGATGATGGTGGTGGGTGGTGATAGTTAATAATAGCGGGTGGTGGTACTAGTTGTGACTGAGGAAGGTGAGGGGTGGGTGGTGATAGGTTATAACGATAGGTAGTGCCGGTTGTGGTTGTTGATGGTAATGGGGTGGTCAGTTGTGGTAGTTGAGGTGGATGAGTGTCGATTGTGAGTGAGAATGATGACGGTCGAAGTAGTGGGGATAATGGGTGGTGATGATCGATAATGGTGGCGTGGTGGAAGTAGGGGTGGTGGTGGTGGTGGTAGTGGTGGTTGAGTATGGTGGTAGTTGATAATGGTAGGCGGTGACGACAATTAATAATGAATATGTGATAGCATTATGAAATTAAGTCTCTGTTATAGATCTTAATCATACAGACATATTCAGACCCATTAAGTGATTGTGAATTAAAAAAACACACACATTTGATGATTAAGATTTGAATAATTAAGATTCAGACTTTAAAAATAAAAGCACTTAATGTCTGAGATCTGAATGATTAAGATTCAGACCTCCATTAAGTGCAAACAAATTAGGCCTAAGGGTGTGTTTGGTATGAAAATGTTTTTCAATTTTCCCATGATTGGTTGACTTAAATATTTTGGAAAACATTTTCCTTATGGACTCATTTTCCTCCAATTGGAGGAAAATGTTTTCCTTATAAAAAAAAGAGGAAAACATTTTCCAAAACTTCTTCTCAATTTTCCCCATCCACACCAACCAACCCCACCCCTCTCTCCAAAAAAGGCCTTTTTTTTAAAAAAATTCAATTTTTTCGTTACAACCCACCCTACTACCCCTCCACCCACCCCCACCCCCGCAAAACAAAATAATTTTTTTACCTTATTATTATTTTTTTTTGCAATTTCAAATTTCTATTTTTTCATTTTTCTGCACCACCCACTCCCACTCCCCTCCCCCCCACCCCGCACAAAAATAAAATTTACTTTTTTGTTAATTTCAAATTTCTGTTATTTCGTTTTTCTGCACCATCCCCCTGCCCCTCCTCCCGGAAAAAAATATTTTTTAAATATATTTTTCAGTTTAAGTTTTTTTATTTACCGGTTTAAAGGTTCAAAATTTTACAAGTTCCGAAGTTATGAGTTCGGAGGTTTATGTGATTGGAAGTTTACGGGATTAGAAATTATGTGATCGAAAGTTTATGAAATTTGTGAGTTCGGAAGGTTGTTGGTTTGAAAGTTTATAGCTTCATGTTTATTATATCTAAATTATTTATGAATACTCTTGAGAAGTCATTTTCCCTAATTTGCATACCAAACACCAAAAAATGAATAAGATTATTACTTGTTTTCCAAGAAAATATTTTCCACGAATAATATTTTTCGTTATACCAAACACACCCTAAATCTCTCTCGTTTTCCAACCCATCTCTCTCCGTCTAATCTCAAAAAGGGAAATATCATCACCGCACTAGAACGAATAATCTCGTAATCCCTAATATGCACACGGTGGTGATGCACATTTTAGAGAGCAATCTTTGTACAAAAATATAAAAAAAGGTTTTGACGGACAGAACTCAGAAGTATCTAGGCAAATTCCCCAAAACAACTGACCAAATAAGGATGAGGCGAATTCCAAATATTATTTCAAACTTTTGAAATAATATGTATGGACAAATTCCTTTTTTGTTATTTTATTTTCAGAAGGATACCAACTAAACACAAGCGTTAATAATACTTATCTTCGTCTAGGGAAAAAAAGAGTTACTCTAGCTTGTTTCCCCTAAGTCTCTATATTGGTAGGGAAACCATTATTAAAATGCAAGCATTTGTTCCGAGAGGACACTTCGCATTTTGGTAAAAGTGAAGCAATATTTGCGCGCAAATAGACCCTAATTTCATGACCATTCATCGTACATTGGAGCCCACGAAAACTTGTTCCGCCTTTCGGGAGACTCACTGAAGATTTGAAATGGCCAACCAATAGCTGGAATTGAGTGTAGATGCAAGATGTATCTTGGGTCCATAAAATCCTATTGCCATTGTTTTAAGCAATATATATGCGACACTGCTAATTTAATAGCAATACGAGATTCAGATAGATATTTTTTTTTTTTAAAAAACGATGTTGCGGATTCAAAACAAAGAGTTTATGATCCACTTAATCAAACTCCGTTAATTTGATAGTTGAATAATATACTAGCTTTTCAAAAGAATAAGAATCTACAAAATCACTAAGATGTCTCACTTTCGAATATGATTATCTTTATATAGTTACACGTGACATTTAAAGTTATGTTTGTACCTTTTTATTTATTATGCAAAATACATGCCCGACGTGCAACTTGGTGAGCATGTCACGTGGCTACACACTAAGCTGTGAAAGTACTAGAGGGGGGAGGGGGTGAATTGTTGCCTAGTTAAAATTTAGTCGACCAATATAAGTATTAGTTGACTAATCACGAGACAGAAAGAGTAAAATCAGTAAAGAGCAATAGTAAGACACACACGATTTATACTGGTTCGGTACCGTTGTGGTACTTACATCTAGTTTCCCTTGGGTCACAAGGGTTCCCTTAAGATCTTTGAATAAAGTTACAAAATTGATGGTTTTTGTGTTTACTACCAACGTACAGAATCATCACTTGAGTTCTAATCAGTTGACATAACTTTCTTTTGTACTCTAGATCACTTTATCTTTTGAGACACGGATAACTCAGAATTCCAGTGTTTGAACTAAGAAGTAGACAGATTTGGAATACACTTTTTGTAGTTGCGTAATCTTCTTCTTGAGAGAGCAACCTTCTTATACAAGAGAAAAGAGCCGTTGAGTCCTTTTCGAAATTGGAGGCACAAGATCTTAATTAAGGGATTTGACCCAAGATGTGCCTTTTTGAATCTTGCTCTTTAACTGGCCCAGATTCGAATGTGACCTTCCTTGTCACAGCTTAATTCACGGAGATTAATTCGTAAGCGTGGTCTTCGAAACTGGAGTGACCATGATTGGTAATCTGAGTTCCCTTGATTGAGTCTACTTCTTGATTGATCATTAATGTTGTAACTGCATCTTCATTCTTTCCTTGATTGAGGATGAGTCAATCTGCTTCTTGATTGAACATTAATGTAGTAATTGATTCTTCATTCTTCCCTTATTTTGAATCCAGTAGCAATCTTGTTAAGCATATTCATTCTTTCCTTTTTGTTTGTCCTGAAAATATAACATAAGATAATATTATCATCATTGAAACTTAAACTTAAACCTATCAATCTCCCCTTTTTGATGATGACAATCAAGAAGGAATAAACAAATTTAAAGAAAATTAAGATACTTCCATTTTAAGGAGTTGCTCCCCCTGAGCTAGTGCTTCCTTTGAATTGTTTCTATGTTTGGAAAGTTGTGCTCATGTCTCCCCCTGAGTGTTTACTCACATTTTTCCCCCTTAGACATCAATCAAAAAGGAAAGAGTAATATAATATAATATACAGAAACACAGAGCAATATAATGTACATACTAAAAGAGGTTAGAGCAGTAGAGCCTTCAGCAGAGGCTTAAGTTAGTACAAACCAAAAAATAATTGTCTAAAGGCCACCATCAAAAAGAGCAAAAGAAATATAAGTTGTTTGTCATAAAACAGCCAGAGATAATTAATGATGTCCCAGAAAGTATTTGAGGATGTTGATCACTTTGGTGCAGAAGGAGTCATAAGAGTTGTCAACATCCTTGATGAGCTTGTCCATCTTTTCAGTCATGGAATTTAATGCCCTGGTTCCATGTCTCCTTGTAGTCCCTATGTCTAGCCGTAGCTTTGCTACGTATGAACATGTCTCCTTAGTGACTTCTATGATTTTATCTACCTGTTCTTTCATTCCCACCAGCAACAGCTTGACTTCATCAAGGTGTTGTTGAATGTGTTGAAGGCTCTGGGAGGTAGTCGACTGAGGAACTGGTTGATCAACTTAAACATTAACCGGAGCTGGAGCACTTTCAACCTTGGCCCTCTTAACCCATCCATTTTCACCCAATGAGTATCCCATCATAGAAAAAGCAATTTTATCATAGGTGCTGGAGATGTGCTTGGGTGTAAAGTGTTCCAAGTCAACCTTCATAACTTCCAGAATATGAGAGATAAGAATACCATAGGGCAACAAGCAGTAGAAGAGGAAATGTCCCTGATACTCTCTAGCATATATTGACGAATACATACAAATCAATTAAGATACTTGTTGTTTACTAGACAGTGGAGGACAAAGATATCTCTAGTGGACAACGAACTTAGGGACCCAGACCTGGGAAGTAGAGTAGTGGTAATCATGTGGGCCAAAACACAGTGTTCAAACTTCAGATTTTTGGGGCCAATGTTAGGGGTTATCAGAGAAGAAAATTTTTGCTTCTTCAAGAGATACTTCAAAGTCTTTGGGCCAAGAATTTTGGACAAACACATCATACCCACTAAATTTGAAAAAAAAAATCTTTTCAAATTGGTAGGAGTCCAACACAATTCTAGTACATAAGACCATAGATTCTAAGTCATCCTTATCATTCATAAATAGATTTGCATAAAATATTCTCACATGTTCTTCATACACAGAATTTTCAAAAGTGTCAAATAGAGGGAAAAGGTGCTGAAAATCAAAAATTGCAGTCACATCACAATGAAGACTTTGCATAAAAGTGAGACTTACACAGCGTCCATAAGTCATGGATTTTGACTTATAAGACTCAAACCTTGCCTTTTCACTGGGGCCATAGAAGATCAACTTGTCTTCCGGGCCAAAATCCAAGCGTTCTACCTTGCCCTTTTTGCATGTAGCCTTTTTGGGGGTTTGCTCCATGGGTCGTTTTTCGGCCTTTTTCTGGCTAATGGGGTGATTTTCAGATGAGGCACTGCTATCATTTTCAGTCTTGAGAGGTCTAAGTCAATAGATGATTTTACATCCACCGTTTCTTCTGTATTGAGAGGTTTTTGAAACCTACGACTTCGTCTGATTGTAGAGGAAGGGTTTCTTTTGGCCATGGAGAAATCAGTGGTTTGGTAGAGAATGCAGAAGAGTATTTGGAAGAGGGAGGTTTTTAACAAAGGATTTGAGATAAGTAAAGGGGCGTCTTGGTTATCGGAAGGGTCAAGTACAGATGGAGGTGATGGTTCTGAATGATTGCAAGTAATAATTACACTTCCACAGTAAAATTAATTAGTACATGGATAATTAAGAAAATAAAATATACTGAAAGCGTGTAAAATAATTTAACCACTTAAAAAATTAATTGGTATACAAAGTTGGCAAAATGCCAATCTTCTTTTGAAGGATACAAAATCTTTCTTCTAAAAGAGGTTTAGTAAAAATATCAGCAAGTTGAGAATCAGTGCTAATGAACTCTAATGTAATATTACCTTTTGCAACATGATCACGTATAAAATGATGTTTAATTTCTATATGTTTTGCTCTAGAATGATGCACTGAATTTTTAGATAGACATATAGCACTAGTGCTGTCGCAAAAAATAAGAGTAGCAGTAAGACATAAATCATAGTCAAGGAGTTGATGCATGATCCATAAAATTTGATTACAACAACTTCCAACAGCTAGGTATTCTACCTCAATTGTTGAAAGAGCAACATAATTTTGTTTCTTGCTGTGCCAAGATACTAAGGCATTTCCCAATAATTGACATGTCCCACTGGTACTTTTCCTATCAGTTTTGTCTCCTGCAAAATCAACATCTGAAAAGCCTCTTAAGGAAAAATTGTTAGAATGATCATACCATAAGCCGAATTTAGTAGTACTAATTAAATATCTAATAATGCATTTAATAGCAGTCAAATGGGATTCCTTAGGAGCTGACTGAAATCTAGCACATTTACATAAACTAAACATAATATCTGGTCGACTAGCAGTTAAATAAAGTAGAGATCCAATCATTCCTAAATACATGGTTTCATCAACCATTTTTCATTGCTGTCATCATCTAGCATAGTAGTTGGACTCATAGGAGTGCCAATAGCCTTAGCATTTTCCATTCCAAACTTTTTGATAAGCTTCATGGTGTACTTAGTTTGGCTGATGAAAATTCCTTTAGGAGACTGCTTGATTTGAAGTTCAAGGAAGAAGGTTAGTTCTCCCATCATGCTCATTTCAAATTCACCTTTCATGGAAAGAGCAAATTCTTCACAAAGAGTAGTGTTAGGGCTACCAAAGATAATATCATTAACGTAAATTTGAGTAATGATATTACCAGAATTTGATTGCTTAATAAAAAGAGTTGTATTTATGTTACCTCATTTGAAACCTTGATTCAAAAGAAAAGAACTTAACCTTTCATACCATGCTCGCGGAGCTTGTTTGAGACCGTACAGGGCTTTAGTCAGCTTGTATACATGGTTTGGAAGAGTGGCATTTGCAAACCTAGGAGGTTGCTTCACGTATACTTCTTCAGATATATAACCATTTAGGAATGAACTTTTGACATCCATCTGATACAGTTTGAATCCTTTGTGAGCGGCAAAGGCAAGTAAAATTCGGATAGATTCAAGTCTTGCCACAGGTGCAAGGTTTCATCATAGTCGATTCCTTCTTGTTGAGAGTAACCTTGAGCCACCAGTCTTACTTTATTTCGAACGACTAGGCCAGATTCATCCAATTTATTTCTGAAAACCTATTTAGTCCCAACAACAGAGGAGTTTTGAGGTTTTGGAACTAATTCCCAGACTTTGTTTTTCTAAAATTGATCTAATTCTTCTTTCATAGCGTTGATCCAACTTCATCAATCTTCTTGGGCTCAATTTGAGAAATGAGAGCTATATAAGACTTGTTCTTTTGTGATATTCTTGTAGTTATTCCTTCCTGTGGATCTCCTATAATGAATTTGTGAGGGTATCCTGGTTCGTTCCTCCATTCATTTGGAGTATTTATTGAAGAGATCTTTTCCATGTTAGTCGACTGATCTGGTTGAGATAAGTCATGATCTTCTAAAGAGCTTCAGCTGGTTGAGTCTGTTGATTAGCTGACTCACTTTGATGATCTTTACCTACAATAACAGATTTTGGAGCACACAAAATTTCCTCATCTTCAGGAACATGTTCATTCCTTGGGCGAGGGTTGGTATCAATAAAAACAACATGAATAGATTCTTCAATGCATAAGGTTCTCTTATTATAAACTCTGTAAGCTCTACTTGAGGGAGAGTAACCAAGAAATATACCTTCATCACTCTTTGGATCAAACTTACCCTCATTACCATTATTATGAACAAAGAATTTGCATCCGAAAGGGTGAAAGTAGTTGATGTTTGGTTTCTTACCATTCCATAGTTCATATGGAGTCTTTTTTAGAATAGGACGAATGAGACATCTGTTAATAATATGACATGCTCTACTTACAACTTCTGCCCAGAAATAATGAGGTAAACTGTTTTCCACTATCATGGTTCTTGCCATTTCCTGCAAGGTTCTGTTTTTCCGCTCTACTATACCATTCTGCTGAGGAGATCTAGGTGAAGAGAAATTATGGGAGATTCCTTGATCATTGCAAAAATTTTCAAATGCTCTACTTTCCAACTCTCCTCCATGATCACTCTTGATGACAGAGATATAGTAACCCTTCTCACGTTGAACCTTCTTACAAAAAACTTCAAAATTCTTTAAGGCATTATCTTTATGACTAAGAAATATAACCCATGAAAATATAGAGAAATCATCTACAATAACAAAAGTATATTTCTTACCTCCAATACTAGCAGTTCTAGTGGAGCCAAATAAATCCATATGCAGTAGTTGAAGAGGTTTAGAGTTGAAACAATATTTTTAACTTTGAAATAGGATCGAGTTTGTTTTCCTAATTGACATGCATTACAGATATGATCTTTTGAAAAATCCAGTTTTGGAAGACCAACGACAAGGTCATGTTTTGAAAGTTTTTGAATGGTGTGCATGCTTGCATGCCCAAGTTTCCTATGCCAAATCCAGGATCTTTAACTATAGAATAAAGACAAATTTGATCCCCAATATTTTCTAAGTTTTTGATAGAATAGACATTCTGCCCCTATTATCAGAGAAAATGATGTTACCTGATTCGTCTTCTATGAACCAACCATGTTTCTTAAAACGACCTCATAATCATTGGCACATAGTTGACTGATGCTGAGAAGATTGTACCCGAGTTCATCTACTAAGTAAACTTCATCCACATCACATGTAGAGCTTAAAGGAACCTTTCTATCACCAATAACATTTCCTTTGAATTTGTCACCAAAAGTAACTGTTCCTCCATCTAGCTTGGTGACTGATTTGAACAATTGTTTGTCACCCGTCATATGTCTAGAACACGCGCTGTCGAGATACCATTTTCCTTTTCGATTTCTTGCGATGTTCCTGCAAAACAAGATTACTTATTTTTAGGTACCGAAGCCTGCTTTGGGTCCTTACTGGTTAGATTTTTGAGAGTTAGTTTGATTTGAAGATTTTGGTCTCCAAATCCACCTCCTGTTGTTTTTGAACCTGCAATAATTTGAGGCATGACCTCTTTTACCACAGTAGGTGCAAGATGAGCTGTTGAAGTTTCTAGAATTATTCTCAGCTCTAATTCTATTCCTGCAATTGTTAGTGCTATGACCATTTTTACCATAAAAGGAACAAGCTACTTTATTTCTAACAGGGACGTTCTGATCAGTTTTGACTGAACTAGAACTTGAGGTTTTTTGTAGACCATTCAATTGAAGCCTGAGTTCGTTTACTTCTTCTTGAAGTATATCATGTTTAATTTCGCATTCTTCTAGTTTCAGGGCCCAATACTTTTTTCTCTTTCTCTTTTTCTCTTGATTTTTATGAGTTCATTAACTACTCTTTCTATGTCTGCAAGAGCAATATCAACAAATTCTTGAAGTTCATAATAATTTGGACATAAAGGAGTACGTACCTCACTAGTCCCTTCATCCAACGGTGAACAAGGTCTTCTTGAATCATCTTCTTCATCGTTGTTGTCTGCCATTAGTCCAAGTTTATCTGATTCTTCATTGTCGCTAAGAGCCATAAAGCACATGTTGGCAATTTCCTCATGATCAGATTCCTTCTCATCACTCTATGCTCCAAAAACTTTCTTCTTTTGCACGTTTCAGCTAAGCTTCCTTTTTAATTCAGGACATTCAGCCTGAACGTGTCCAAGCTTTCTACATTCGTAACATTTTCCATCATTTTTATCCGTTTCATTGCTCGCCCTTCCTTTTTCTGAAATTAAACTTACCTTTTATATAGTTTTTGTTTCTTCTCATCATGTTGGTCACAACTTGTGAGAGCATTGCAATGTGTTTATCTTGTTCTCCCCCTTCTACTTTATCTTCATTTTCAGGTTCAGCCATATTTGCCTTGAAAGCAACAATTTTCTTTTTATCTTGAATTTGTCTGTCAAGATGAGTTTTCTCAAAAGCAATTAAGTCACCTCTGAGTTTATCATAGGAGATTTTGTCCAGATCTTGACATTCTAAAGCGATAACTTTTGGTTGCCAGATTGTAGGTAGACTTCTGAGGATCTTTCTAACATATTCGCCACTTTTAATAGGTCTTCCAAATGATTTGAGGTCTCCAAGGATTTTGCTGAATCTGAAAAATATTTCTTCAACACATTCTCCATCCTACATTTGAAATAATTCATATTCCCTAACCAGGAGATTTATTCTAGTCTCTTTCACTTTGTTGGTTCCTTCATAAGTGACTTCCAGTTTATCTCACTTTTTTTGCAGTCTCATAACTTGATATTTTTTCATATTCTTCTCCATTGATAGCGTTGAACAATAGATATTTTGATTTTGCATTTACAGTGATAACTGCAGCTTGTTCATCAGTGTAATCGTCCAAATCCAGAGGATCAGTTGATGTGATGACTTCACCATTTGCATCCTTCATGGGAGGAATTGGAAGATTTCCCTTTTTATCACAGGCCATACTTTGATATCATATGACATGGTATATGTTTCCATGCAAACTTTCTAATGAGAAAAATGCTGACCATTGAAGTAAGGAGGTCGAACCTGAGAGGTTCCTTCTTGAAAGAGAGCACCGATAACAATGTTGGATCCCATTGATCTTTTTCTCACTAGCGGTAAAGCACATATTGTGAGTCTTGCTCTGATACCAATTGAAAGTACAAGAGGGGGAGAGGTTGAATTGTTGCCTAGTTAAAATTTGGTCGATTAATATAAGTATTAGTTGACTAACCACAAGACAGAAAGAGTAAAAGCAGTAAAGAGCAATAGTAAGACACACACAATTTATACTGGTTCAATACCGTTGTGGTACTTACATCCAGTTTCCCTTGGGTCACAAGGGTTCCCTTAAGATCTTTGAATAAAGTTACAAAATTGATGATTTTTGTGCTTACCACCAACATACAGAATCAACACTTGAGTTCTAATCAGTTGACACAACTTTCTTTTGTACTCTAGATCTCTCTATCTTTTGAGATACTGATAACTCAGAATTACAGTGTTTGAACTAGAAGTAGACAGATTTGGAATATACTTTTTGTAATTGCGTGATCTTCTTTTTGAGAGAGCAACCTTCTTATACAAGAGAAAAGAGCTGTTGAGTCCTTTTTGAAATTGGAGGCACAAGATCTTTAATTAAAGGATTTAACCAAGAGGTGCCTCTTTGAATCTTGCTCTTTGACTGGCCCAAATTCGAATGTGACCTTCCTTGTCACAGCCGAATTCAAGGAGAGATTAATTTGTAAGCATGGTCTTCGAAACTGGAGTGACCATGATTGGTAATCTGAGTTCCCTTGATTGAGTCAATCTGCTTCTTGATTAATTATTAATGATGTATCTGAATCTTCATTCTTTCCTTGATTGAGGACGAGTCAATCTGCTTCTTGATTGATCATTAATGCAGTAACTGATTCCTCATTCTTCCCTTATTTTGAATTCAGTAGCAATCTTGCTAAGCAACTTCATTCTTTCCTTTTTATTTATCCTGAAAATATAACATAAGATAATATTGTCATCATTGAAACTTAAACTTAAACGTATCCTATATCCAACCTATGCCTCAGAATCAGAGGCAGTGGCGCATTCAAATTGTAACCTATGAATCTCAATAATTTGTCTAAACTCTATTATGTAAATATTAAAGAAATTTACTAAATATCCAATAAATATTTTAGCGTAAATCTAATTATTACATATTAATTTAATGTAGTTACAGAAACTCATAAACCTCAAATTTTGGATTCACCTCTAACTCCGGAGGCAGCTTTATCGAAAATTTTAAGGAGATAATATCGTGGTTGAAATACATATTTAATAGAAAGGCTGTGTTTATGTATGTGTACACACATGCATACACGTTGGTTTAATGGATCAATTTGTTATCAATCAATGATCAAATCAAAGAAAAATTCTTATTCAAACTAATGTAACAGGGGTTGAGAGAAAAAACAGAGGCTATTCCTAGCTTACTGAAATCTTATCCGATGAGCAGTTGTTTAAAATGGCAGCAAATGCGCTGCTTGAATCTTGGTTCTGAGGCCCACATTAGCAGGAAAGCCCAAGGGAAGCTTCTTTACCATCGTTTTGTTAGTTAAGGTACATCAGTTTACACTGCTGCCACAGATCTTTACCACTTACAACTGATTCTAATTTTGATGCATCACACGCGCACGTATTTTTCATTTTATATAACGTGCTCAAGTTAAGTCTATCTTAAAAGTATCTAACAAGCAAACTGTTCCATGTCTTATTATTAAACAACACACAACATTTGCATCTTTAGTTTTTCTTTGAAGTTATCATTTTCATTTTTCTACTTTTTTCTTATATTACCTTCATTTTTTTTGTTTGCTATCTTAGGGGCAAATTGAAGGGTCACTAGTTTCTCGCATACTGAAGGTTGCAATTACTGAGCTGGGAAGACGACTAACATAAGATGAGTCAGTAGAGGTGTTAGAATTAGTCAGCTATATTTTGGGAGAAATTCAAAAATAGCCAAATTTACAAGTGATCATTCAAAAATAGTCACAATTTCAAAAGTAATTGAAATTTAGCCACTTTTCATGTAAAGATAAATCTGAACGAAAACACTCCGCAAAATACTCCAGTATATTATACTGGAGTTCTAGCATAAGTATACTGGAGTTCTAGTATAATATACTGGAGTTCTAGTATAATATACTGGAGTTCTAGTATAATATACTGGAGTTCTAGTATAATATACCGGTCCAGCATAATATACTGGAAGTTCATACACATGTGTCCCAATCTCCAGTATATTATGCTGGAACTTTCCGCGTGTTGGAGTTTCAGCATAATATGCTGGAAATTCACATACAGGTGCACCGACCTCCAGTATATTATGCTGGACCAGTCCCTATTACAGTAAATAATGGCTATTTTTTAATGACTTTGCAAACGCTAGCTATTTTTGAATGACCAGTCCAAAAACTGGCTAGCTCCGTACTATTTTTACCAGTTTTACTTGTATTTGGGCTTTGATTGATTTGGACTTAATTATTTGTATCGGGCTGTAGCTAGGTCTGTATTATTTTTATACCAGTTCTTTTCATTTATAGTGGGTTCTGGGTCGGTCAAACATTTTGGACCTTATATAAGTAATAGAAGCTTCCAGAGGAAGCACTACGATCATTTTGCTGAAATCAATTCTCTCTCTTTGTGTGAGACAATTCTTCTCAGAATTTTCTCCTGTGTTGATTTTCGAATCCTTTATATTCTAACATGATATCATAGCAAATGAAAATCACCTAGTTTCCGTCTGTGCGTTTGAGTTTCATGGTTATTTCTACTCATTATGTGTTGTTTGCGGTTGGACGAAACCCTAAGCTCATCTTCATTCTGTTCTAGTTTCGGTTTCTATCAATTTCAGCTCATAATCTGGTTATAGTTGGAGAGTCGATTGAATTACCCTTCTCCGCTTCCTGTACGAGCATATCGAAGGCTGAATTAAAGAATTTTTGGTGTTTCTGAAACTTTAACGAAGACATTTCATGGCAAATTCCGATCAACACTTCACTTTTTATTGAATCTTCCTTGTGAATTGGTAATATTTTTTCCAGAAATCCTTTTGGTTGAGCAGTATAGTTGTTTGATTTCTTCAATTAGTTGTGTCTCATATTGTTGATTTACAATGGGTGATGTAAGTGACCACGATGAACAGCCTAACCATAATCAATCTCTGCTATTTGAAGATGAACCTGTTTTCCCCCTTCTCATCCTTTCTATTTGCATCTCTCTAATAATCCCGGGGTTATGTTAGTTGCTAAATAGTTTAATAGGACATGTTTTGGTGCTTGGAGGAGGGGAATTATTATCGCACTTTTTGCGAAGAAGAAAATAGGTTTTATCAATGGTAGTTATACTCGACCTCCTACTGACTTTCCACTCTTCTACCAATGGGAACAGTGTAATCATATTGCGATTAGTTGGATTCTCAATTACTTAGATCCAGACAATTCTCAAAGTATCATATATTCCAAAACTGCCAAAGGACTTTGGGATGATTTTAACCAACGTTATGGCCAATCCAATGGTGCTCGTTTGTATGAAGTTCAGAAGGATATGAGTTCAGTTTCCTAGGGTTCTTCTGATGTGAGTGGCTATTTCAACAAAGTTAAGAGACTTTGGGATGAGATGGAGTCTTTAAACACTGAATCTTACTGTGTGTGAATGCAATTACAGGGGTAAGCATAAGATGATAAAGATGGACCAGAACTTGAAGTTAATGCAATTTTAATGGGCTTAAATTAACTCTTCAATAATGCTAGAGGAAACATCTTAATGATGAAGCCACTGCCTGATGTGAGCAAAGTTATTCTTTGGTTATCCAAGATGAAAAACAAAGAGGTATTCAGAATTTGAGTGTGTTTCAATCTAACTCAACCTCTTTCTCTGTTGGATCTAATTACAATCCTAAACCCTCTTTAAACAACTCTAATCGCTCTTTCACCAATTCAGAAACCACTTACAATCCTCAGTCCTAAAGATACAATTTCACCGGCCAGAATCAAAATCAAAGGTGAGTTATGATATAAAGGGGTTCCAGATCCTAGGAAGTTATTCTGTAGGTATTACAAATTGAATGGACATGTGATAGAACAGTGCTACAAACTACATGGTTATCCCCAAAACTTCAAGTTTGGCAATAAAAATATCAGAGTTGTTGCCACTTCATACTCGAATCATGAGACTAAAGCTGACAATGCCTCTAAGAGTTCCAGTACATCCACCACCGTAACTACAGATTAGTACAAGCAGTTGATGAACATCCTTCAAAATGTGCAAGTTGTTGATGAAGGCCAGACTCAGTTCCCTACTGCCTCCGCAAATTTCGCAGGTATACTTGTTTGTTTTCATCATATGAGTTGTGGTTCTTGTTCATGTTCTAAGTCTCATTTGAATTCAGATTCTTGGATTATAGACTCTGGAGCAACAGACCATATTACCTATAATAAAACTTTGCTTACTAATGTCGTTGACTTACCAATTCCTATTCTTGTCACTTGCCTAATGGATACAAAGTTAAAGTTACTTCTACTGATACAGTTCAGATTAATTCATTTGTCACCCTATCCAAAGTACTACACTTACCAACATTTAAGTATAATCTCATTTCTGTATGCAAACTTACTTTTGACACATCTTTGCTCTTAACTTTCTCTTCAAATACATGTTTCCTACAGGGCCCTTCTCTGAATAACTATTGAGACTTGGTAAAATGGCTAAAGGGCTCTACTTGCTCAACTCCAACACTCTCAGTTCCACAGATTCATAGTCTGTTTGTTCTACTGTTTTCTTTCCACTCTCAGTTCATTTAAATAATGTCATTGTGAATAAGTCTCACATTTTGTGGTACAATAGACTAGAACACCTTCCTTTTTCAAAATTACAGAAAATCACTTTTATCAATGTTCCATCTTTGTGATAGACAACCTTTCATTTATGATGTATGCCCACTTGCTAGACAACAAAGATCCCTTTTTCCAAATAGTCATTCACATGCTTCACATATTTTTGATCTTGTTCATATGGATATATGGGGTCCTTATAACTCCCCTACCTATAGAAACTACAAATATTATTTAACCCTAGTTGATGATTATAGTAAAGGTACCTGGACCCATCTTCTAAACAATAAAGAAAATGCACTTTCTATTTTAAAAGCATTCTTTTCAATGGTTGAGACTCAATTCAACCTCAAAATTAAAACCATTATAACAGATAATGCTAGAACTTGGTGCCAGCCTTGAAGCCACCCAATATTTTCAATCCAAAAGAGTTTTACACCAGACCTCTTGTCCATATACACCTCAACAAAATGGTGTAGTCTAGAGAAAACACAAATACCTCCTAGAGACTACTAGGCCACTCTTATACCAATCCAAACTACCACTTTATTTTTGGGGAAATTGCATACTCACAGCTACCTACTTAATAAACAGATTTCCTAGTTTTATATTATCTTGGAAAACCCCATTTGAATTTTTGCATCGAGTCCAACCTTCATATAGTCATTTGAAGTGTTTTGGTTGCTTATGTTATGTCGTGGTGCCTAAACCTCTAAGAGACAAATTTTCTCCTAAATCTACACCTTGTATTTTTCTTGGTTATCCTCCTGGCAAAAAGGCATACAAGCTGATGCAACTTTCTGACAAGAAGATCTTCAGTTCTAGAGATGTTGTTTTCCATGAAAATATCTTTCCTTATTCTAAGTCCTCTTATCCTAAGACCCTGATCCCTAATCTTCCTAATTCTTTTGTCTTTGACCTTCCTGTTTTTACTAATCTCACACCTAATACTCTTTTCCACCAAAACACTTCTTCCTCTTACCAGACTGTTTCTGCACCATCTCCTTCTTCACAGTCCTTCTCTTCCTGTACACCTGATCTCTCCCCTATACTTTTTTCTTCTCCAAGTCCTGCACCTGACTTTCCTACTTCTCCTTCCATTCATGTACATGGCATTCCTCCCAAATATCCTTTTAGGCAGCATCACCAACCCTCTTACTTAAAGGATTATGTATGTAGTTATGCTTCTTCTTCTTTGCCTATCACTTTGACTTCTATTCCTATTTTTCCAAAGTCTGTTTGTTTCAGTAGTCTAAGTTCATCTAATCAGGGTTTCCTAAAGGCTTTAGATAATGTTCATGAACCAAAAACTTATCAGCAAGCATCAATGCACCCTGCCTGGCAGGAAGCAATGTTGAAAGAATTTGAGGCCTTTGAGGCTAATGCAACTTGGGACATTGTACCCCTTTCCCGTGGTAAGAAGCCAATTGGAAATAAATGGTGTAGACATCGAAAACTTTTAACAGATCAAGCTAAATCCTAAATTGAAGATACTACAAGACGACTCTTAAAATTCTAGGAGTTTATTAGGGTTGCTTGGAGGCTACTCTACGGAAACACTATCTTGGTGGCTACTCTACCCTAACCCTAAGTCATTCATATATAAATAATTACGCATTCCCTTAACAAGGGCATCTCAAAAATCCCATAAACTCACGGGATATTCACAAAAAGATCAAGAAGTGGCCAGATAATTCTTGATAAACAAATACTTCAAGAAGATCCACAACATACTTCATGGATATCAAATAAATCCATAAAAGCCCGCATTATACTACGTTCGAGAAATAAATTACTTTAACCCTCAAATAATCAAGAGAGAAGAATCAAGGGAACAAACAGAATTGTACTTACATCATTTCATCAATGAAATTATGCTTCTTCATATTTATATTGTGGTTGCAATTTATGTTTGTATCACAAATAATTTGTTGCAAACAAATTCTGGCACGCCCAGTGCTAGGGGGCATTTGCAATAGACTCTCCAAAACTCGTGCAGAATTGCTCTCATCTTATAGGGAGCAAATTATTGAGATTTTTGAGGATATGAAGAAGAAGAATATTTTGGATCTTTCTCCACTAGAGAGTTTACTGGATTCTCTTTTTGAGCTTGCCGCGTCATATGACCAAGAGTGATCCAATATGGCTTATAAGACGAATGAATATGAGAAGCTAGAGCTAATTTCTTAAGCTAAAGAGCGACTTGAGTTGTTCAAACTTGAAGCAAGTGAGAAATTCAAGAAAGTTTCCTTCGAGAGAGAGAACCTCGAAGGTGTTATAGAAGCAACTCAAAAGGAGGTTGAAGAGATTCAGGCAAAAATTTCAGCTGCCGAGACTGAGTTCTCTTCATATGACAACGTAAATTTGCTGACTGTTGATGATTCGGCTAATTTGGAGGCGAAGAAGAAGAATCTGGAGACTAGCTGTCAAGAATTAATCAACTACAAGTTTTGTTTAGATTAGGTCAATAGCATTATATCCCATTTTATCTTTATATTAGATTGACCTAGTGGATATTTATTTTATCTTGAATAAGATTGCTTCTCTTCGACATTTATCTTGGTCGCATAATTTTCAGCTTTACGCACTCGTAAGGAAAGATTCATTATCTTGTCGTCAGAGAGATCAAATAACGAACTGTTTGATTTCTTGAAAATTAGACTTTAATATATAAAAAATATCCAAAACTTAGAATCAAACACCTTCAGAATCGACCCAGATAAAATTTTGAAACCAACTTTAGATCTCACCGCATTGAAAATTTCAGATTTGTGCAGTCTCACCAAAAAAATCATATCTTGGTGTAGGAAAGTTAGAATCACAAACCGTTTGATTTTTTGAAAGCTTAACTTGCAAATATGTGACTATCCAAAATGCAAGATCTAATTCCTTAAGGATAGAATCAGATAATAGTTCGAAATCTGACACTGTGACGATTTCAGATTTGCACAACTTCACTAAAACTTTTGTATCTTGATGTAGGAATGTCGAAATCATGAACCAATCAATTTCTTGAAAACTAAACTTCGAAATATTAAACATATGCAAAATGATAATTTAATGCCTTAAGGATAGTTTCAGATAATATTTCCAAGTCGACTTGGGTTTCTAATATGCCGACAGTTCTAAGTTAGCGCGACTTCACCAAAATTTTTGTATCTTGGTGTGGAAGCCTTGAGATTGTAAGACTTTTTTGTAATTGTCAGAAATTGAAATTCAAGAACTTCATTCTCACCAAACATCTTGGGTTCAAGTTTCACTGAATTTGAAATGTTGTAAAGGCACACCAAAAAAAACTTGTAGGTTTGGCGAACATGAAGCTATAGCGAATCCCCTGGACTTCAATGCAAATGCTTGGCAACCTCCTAAAAGATATTAATCATTTCATTGAAGACACCAATTTACCATAGCGGCTTGCCCCCTTTAAATCAAATGGGATCCAAAGTTTAACAGAAGAATGGTATCTCAGCTTGATTTTCAAATGTTGATTGAATGGATTACATTCCATTGTACTTCACTCGGACAATGATTGGGGGATTATATATCTTTTGAACTTATGCGACTGAACTCAGAATGGAACTCTAAGCTGCCTACGTACCTCAGTGAAGAGGATCACGTCATACCGTAGTTCAAAATGGGTAGAATTTTTTTATTTGTTATTTTATGTTCTAACTTTTGCCTAAGCCGCCTCTTTCGAGGTTTTCACCCCAGCAGACTCTTTTTTTGTGGGCCGTACACAGTTTATACTCTTGTGGGCCAGGAGTGTAGGAACATGTAGTTTAGGCTCGTATGTCAAGGAGCATCATGACTTGTAGTTTAGGCTCGTACATCGAGGAGCATCATGATGTAGCTTAGGCTCGTACGTTGAAGAGCATAAGAACTTCAAGGATAACACTTCTTCAAAAACTTGCCATTGATAGGGCCGATTCTCATGCCATCTACATCAACCAACTTGTAAGCCACACTTGAGTAAGCTTCTTGTACGGCATATGGCCCATCCTATTTTGAAGTGAACTTCCCTACAGGTTTATGGGATGTAATTATGGGTCTTCGTACGGCAAGGACTTGATCTCCTACTTGAAAGAATCTTAAGCGAACTCTTTTATTGAAGGTGCGAGACAATCGAGCCTGATAACATTCAAGACTCTATTGAGCTTCCAACCTTTTCTCATCAAGAGCCTCCAACTCTACTAATCGAAGTTGAGCATTTTCTTTATCAGTGATGCCTTCTTGAATAGCTAATCGTAATGAAGGTATTTGACGCTTGTGTGGAAAGACGGCTTCAACTCCATAAATGAGTACATAAGGGATCGCTTGTGTTGGCGTGCAGTGTGTTGTCCTATATGCCCAAAGAGCTTCTTCCATACGGTCGTTCCAATCTCGTTTGGATTTGGAGATAACTTTCTTTAATAAGTTGCATAGAGTTTTGTTGAATGCCTCAGCTAGACCATTTGCGGCAACATTGTACATCGAAGAGTTACGTTGCTTGAAGCCAAAGAGATCACAAATCTTGTTCATCAACCAATTATCGAATGGCTTTCCATTATCCGTTATTATGTAACGAGGAATACAAAAGTGATAAATAATGTTTACTCGAATTAAACTTGCAACATTTTCCTTCTTTACTTCCTTAAGAGCAACAACTTCAGCCCATTGTGAGAAGTTGTCAGTTGTAGCCAAGATGTATAGGTGCCCACCAGAGGACTTTGGCAGTGGTCCAACAACATCCAATCCCCAAGCGACAAATAGCCGGGATGCAATAATCGGGTGCAACCCTTCAGAAGGTTGATGAATAAAGTTCGTATGGAATTGACAAGCCTTGCATCTTCGAGCGTAGTCCAAGTAATCTTTTACCAACGTTGGCCAATAATATCACATCCTTTTTATATGGAAATGGAGCTTTGGTTTATACTGATATGACTCACATACCCCAGAATGCGCTTCTTTCAAAGCTTAGAGTGCTTCATCTTCCCCTAAGCATCACAGGAGTACTCCCTCAAATGATCTTCTATATAGGGTATCTTTGTAGTAAAGGAAGCGAGGTGCACGATGGCGGATTTCCGTCCTACTCCTTGGATTTTTGGAAGTATCCCATAGCATAAGTAGTTGATAATGGGTGTCGCCATTCTTCTTTCTCAACTTCAGAAACCACGACAAGATGTTTGAGTTCATTTTCTTCACCTTTAGCCTCATTTGGCGGTGGTTCGGAGATAACAACTTAGGATGAATCCATTAAAATGTGCCTTTGGATTTACCTCCGGAAAGTTCCTGGGTTTCATTATCCGACATCGAATGATTGAAATAGATCAAGCCAAAGTAGATACAATCTTGAAAATGCCTGAACCGCGCAATATTCATGAATTGAAAAATCTGCAAGGAAAGCTAGCATACCTTAGGAGATTCATCTCAAACCTAGCTGGGAGGTGCCAACCATTCAGTCACCTTATGAAGAAAGGAGTCCCTTTCAAATGGGACCAAGCATGTAGCAATGCCTTTGAGAGCATTAAATCATACTTGATGAAGCCTCCGGTTTTGGCAGCCTCTATACTTGGAAAGCTGTTGATACTATACATTTCAGCACAAGAAAGGTCTGTTGGAGCACTGTTGGCCCAAGAAAATAGTGAAGGGAAAGAAAACTCCTTTTACTACTTGATCAGGATGATGACACCAAATTCCAATTGAAAAGTTATGTTTGTCTCTAGTCTTCTCAATCTAAAAGTTGAAGCACTACTTTCAAGCTCATGTCATTCATTTGGTTTCTAGAGCGAATCCCATCAAGTTCGTGATGTCAAAACCTGTCCTTAGTTATCGACTAGCAAGGTGGTACTTCCAGTTTCAACAATTTGAAATCGTGTACATCCTACAAAAGGCTATAAAAGGACAAGCGTTAGCGGACTTCTTGGCAGATCACCCTATACCTGATTATTGGGATCTAACTGACGAACTATCTGATGTGGACGCCATAGTCATTGAAGTTCAGCCTCTATGGAAGATGTACTTCGATGGTGCTGCACATCCCGATGGGCTGGTGCTGGTGTAGTATTTGTCACTTCTCAAGGTGAAGTTTTGCCCTACTCTTTTATGTTGATTCAACTCTGCTCTAAAAACATTGTTGAGTATCAAGCACTAATACTTGGGCTCGAAATGGCTGTCTAAATGAAGCGGTTGCAATTGCAAGACTTTGGTGACTCTCAGTTAGTGGTCAATCAGCTTTTAGGTAGTTACAAGGTCAAGAAGCCTGAACTACGCCCATATCATGATTACGCTAAAAACTAACGGGGTGGCTTGGTGATGTGACTATTTAGCATGTGACAGGGAAAGAAAATAAGAAGGCTGATGCTTTAGCTACCTTAACTTCGTCGTTAACCCTGCCTAATCAAGTGCAAGTTACTATCTGCCAAAAATGAACACCATTCTCAAGTCTTTTAAGTGGTCACTTTTCTTTCTTGATTTTACCACCAAGTCATCAACATAGCATTCGACATTCTTATGGAGAAGGTCATCAAAGATATTCTGTATAGCTCTTTGGTAAGTAGCACCAGCGTTCTTCAAGCCATAAGGCATTACCTTGTAGCAATAAATACCTTTGGGGGTACGGAATATAGTAAGCTCTTCATCTTTAGGAGCCATGCGAATTTGGTTATAGCCTGATGAACCGTCCATAAATGACATTGCCTCGTACCCAGTAGTAGCATCGATCATCAGTTCTGGAATGGAAAGCGAGAACTCATCTTTTGGACACACATTGTTAAGATCCCTAAAGTCAATGCACACTCGACTCTGGCCATTTTTTTTCCTTACAGGGACAATACTTGAAACCCATGTTGGGTATTTAACTTCACGAATAAAGCCAGCTTCGATGATTTTGTTAACTTCAGTTTCAATCAAGGGAACCAAGTCCGGCCTAAAGCGCCTTTGAGCTTGTTTAATAGGGTGAGCGCCATTTTTGACTGCAATGTGATAGACTGCTACTTTCGGGTCCAAGCTAGGCATCTCTTTGTAACTCCAAGCAATGACATCCCTGAACTCTTTGAGTAACTCAATATAAGTGCTCTCTTCATCAACTTCTAGTAAAGCACTTAGGTAGGTGGGTCTTGGTTCTTCATCGGTGCCAATGTTAACTTCTTTTAAGGCATCAACTGTCGTCTTCACTCCTTTTTCAAGTTCATGTGGAGCATCTTTCGCATCTTCTTCTTGAGGGTCCCCATCATTGAAGGATATGTGA
Source organism: Nicotiana sylvestris (assembly GCF_000393655.2). Lineage (NCBI taxonomy): Eukaryota > Viridiplantae > Streptophyta > Magnoliopsida > Solanales > Solanaceae > Nicotiana > Nicotiana sylvestris. The sequence continues at coordinate 80,806,725 of NC_091065.1, read as the reverse complement.
TAACACGGTGAAACATCCTCCAATTCTGCATTATCCTCCGTTGAAGATGGAACACCATTCTCGCCTTGTACAGTAACATGATACGAAGAACCCACACTTTCTTCATCTTCATCACGTTCATTAGTGTAGACCACAGTATATGGATTTACCTGCAGTACTACTTTACATGAAACCACAAGTTTTGTTTGTCACCTCATTCTAGAAGGAACCAAACTTTGGAAATCCTTAGAGATCTTCTGGATTTTGGGCAAAGCGGGTGTTCTTATGCTTTGAAAATTTCTCTGGAACTTGTTCCCCTTCTTTAATGGACCCAATCTTTCAAACACGGAGGTCCTCATAGGTGATTTTCCAAGTCGATCAAAGATAAAAGGCTTGTTAGAAGCGGCTGATTCATCTTCTACAGTGATATAATTGTTGCTCGCCCTTCTTATAGAGATGCGCACTGGTGACTGTTGCTTGTATCCCAAACCTTCATGTGGTTGTCTCGTTGCAGCTTCTGAAGGTAGCTTCCCTAACTTTGACGGCTCATTAGGATTGTATCCAGCTTTCGCAAATAGTCTGTACGCGTTAGGATCAAAACCTTCATCTGTTCACTTTGTAGGGAGTGTCACATTCTGCAAACAATTTTGCGCCACAAACCCTGCAAGTGGATTTGAGGACAACTTTACTGCCTTAATCCGTTTTACCGGTCATGCCAGAATTTGTTTTCAACAAATTATTTGTGATACAAAAATAAATTGCAACCATAATATAAATATGAAGAAGCGTAATTTTATTGATGAAATGATGCAGGTACAATTCTGTTTGTTCCCTTAATTCTTCTCTCCTGATTATCTCTGTGATTCGAGGGCATTGTATTTCTCGAATGTAGGATGATGCGGGCTTTCATGGATTTATTTGATATCCATGAAGTATGTTGTGGATCTTCTTGAAGTATTTGTTTATCAAGAATTATCCAGCCACTTCTAGATCTTTTTGTGAATATCCAGTGAGTTTATGGAATTTTCGAGATGATCTCTATTATTGAGATGCCCTTGTCAAGGGAATGTGTAACTCTTTTTGTATGAGTGACTTAGAGTTAGGGTAGAGTAGCCACCAAGATAGTGTTTCCGTAGAGTAGCCTCCAAGCAACCCTAATAGACTCCTAGAATTTTAAGAGTTGTCTTGTAGTATCTTGAATTTAGGATTTAGCTTGATCCGTTAAAATTTGGTAGTCCAGCTTAAATGGACAAGTTGGGCATGATAATGAAAGTCAAATGAGTTTATGATTAGCCATGCTGAAAAATAGTAGTGCATCCATATAGCCATGACCTATAGTCCAAAAATAGTTTGATTCTGAAGAGGAACTTTAATGAAGAACACTCCTGATTTATGATGAAGAAATCATGGAGTATTTGTTAAAACTTATAATTACAGGGCAAACAACAACTGCAAGTATAATAATATGAATCATCAAGTTTTAGGAATTGTGTCTACGGTAGACAATTTCACTCTTTGGTCGGGGTAGTAACATCGGGTCGAAGAGCTGGAATGGCGAGTCTGGATCGAGGTAGACATAGATTGCAATCAGAAAGAGGCAGACCTCAAGTGGCATCGGCATAGCCTGATAACGGAAAAGGCAAGATATTCGTGATTAGTCGAGGATCGTAGTGTGAATCTCGGAATGCATCAATCTATAGCGGTTAATTAGATGTTAATATGATTTCCTGCTATAATGAGAACTATACCTTATTTAGGATTCCTCTATTATATAAATGAGATCACATTCATTTGTAAGGATTATTGTTCACTGATAAGAAAATATACGCTCATTACTTTCTTGCTATTTTTCTTACTGTTCATTAAAGTTATTTTATAATTCGCTATTCCTATTATCACACATCGAGACTATCAAAGGTCGAGGTCGAGATTTGGCTTGCATACTGGTTTGATTTATTTTATTCTCTAATTTATCTATTTAATTCCTTGTTTATCAATTGGTATTGGATTAAATTACATATCCTTAAAACCACAATATAAGTTTAATTGTTACTCGGAGTTTAGGGTAAACAGTTTGGCGCCCACTGTGGGCCTAAGGATAATAGTGATTGTTTCAGTGCTGATTCTGATAACACATGTTATTTCACTTGTTCTTGTCCAGTATTTTTGCTCTCAGGTTAAACATGTCAAACTCACAAAACGCACTCGTACATGGTGATGATGGTCTCGGATTTCACGGGGAAAATGAAAATGTAATTGCTCTAGGAGACTGGGTGCCACCGGCTAATCTCGAGGGAGCACCGGTTGCTGATCCAGTCGATATCAGTTCACACGTTGCTCTAAATGCGAATCTAGGCGTGGATCCCGATGGGAGTACGCAGGGAAGGCCGATTTGATGGTCAAGGTACACAGGGCAGAGGAGATGGAGGAGTCAGTCTCCAAGTGATATTCGAGATGCTACAGGCTCGGCAGGCCACTATCGCTCAATTGCAAAATCAACATAGGACTCCAAGTGGGGCCGAGCCGGAAATCACTCGTCGTACCGAGCCAGTTCCAGAAAGGTCGAATGGTAATCAATCAAGAACTAATCCTGCAATAATGAAAATGCTTGAGGTGCTCACCAAAAGAAATGAGTCGGGAGAGAAGAAAATTGAAGATAATGACAAAAAAGTGAAAAAATTCGACTCCCGAGTTGATCAGATACTGGGGGAACTCCCGATCCTAAAGGGTTTAGATTCAAAAAAGTTCGTGCAGAGGCCTTTTCCTCAGAGTGCGGCTCCGAAGCCCATTCCTAAGAAGTTACATATGCCAGATATACCTAAATACAACGTGACCACCGATCCTAATAAACACATCACTTCGTACATGTGCGGAATAAAGAAAAATGACTTAGAAGATGATGATATCGAGTCCATTTTGTTGAAAGAATTTGGGAAAACTTTATCAAAGGGAGCAATGATTTGGTATCACAACCTGCCACCAAATTCAATCGACTCATTTGCCATGTTAGCAGATTCTTTCGTGAAGGCACACGCTGGGGACATAAAGTTCGCAACAAGAAAATCAGACGTTTTCAAGATAAGACAAAGGGATAACGAAATGCTGAGGAAGTTCGTATCACAATTTCAAATAGAACGCATGAAGTTGCCACCGGTCACATATGATTGGGCCATTCAAGATTTCACCCAAGGGTTGAACGAGTGTAGTTCAATAGCATCACTACAGGTGAAACAAAATTTGGTCGAGTATCCAGCTGTAACTTGGGCAGATGTGCACAGTCGATATCAATCGAAGATCAGGGTCGAGGACGACCAATTAAGAGCCCCTTCTGGTTCAGTACATCCAAATAGGTCAGCAGTTAAAACCCCAAGGGACATCAATAGGTAGCCAAGGTCGAACAGAGAACAATATCAACCATATACCACAAATCAAAGGAACAATGGTTCAGGATGCAATTGCGCCCGGAATGATCGAAGAAGTGATCGAGAATAAAATTCTCGGGGACTTATGAGCAAAATTGGTTTTGATAAGCATGCCAATCCCATATATGTACCTCGGTTATCGGAATATAACTTTAGCATCAACTCATCGGGAATTGTATCGGCAATCGGAAGGATCAAAGATACTAGGTGGCCCAGACCCATACAGACCGATCCTTGCCAAAGAAACCCAAATTTGATGTGCAAGTATCATGGAACGCATGATCACAAGACCGAGGATTGCAGGCAATTAAAGGAGGAGGTAGCCCGTCTATTCAATGAGGGCTACCTTCGAGAGTTCCTCAGCAATCGAGCCAAGAATCATTTCATAGAAAGGGACGCCAATAGGAAAAACGAACAGGAGGAACCCCATCATGTCATTCATATGATTGTCGGTGGGGTCGACATTCCACAGGGACCCATATTCAAATGCACTAAGGTATCAATTACTAGGGAAAAATGGACCCGGGATTATGTGCCCAAGGGCTCCTTATCATTCAACGACGAAGAAGTAGAAGGCATTTCTCATCCCCAAAACGACGCTCTGGTAATTTCTATCTTATTAAATAAAGTTCAAGTTAAGTGTGTTTTAGATCTAGGTAGCCCGGCGAACATCATCCGATCTAGGGTCGTGGACCAGCTTGGCCTAGATATCAAATCGTGCCTGCAGCCCGAGTCTTGAATGAATTCAATATGGCCAGTGAAACGACTAAAGGGGAGATTATCCTACCGGTGAACGTGGATGGAGCTATTTAAGATACCAAGTTCCACGTGATCGAGTGCGACATGAGGTACAATGCCCTACTCGGAAGGCCTTGGATCCATAATATGAGGGCGATCCCTTAGACTCTCCACAAATAATGAAATTCCCGATGTCGGACGGTGTAAAAACAATATACGAGGAGCAGCATGCTGCAAAGGAAATGTTTGCGATCGATGATATAACATTGGTATCTACATTATCAACTTCAGAAAGATCGAGCATCAAAGATAAACAGGAATCCAAATAGCAATCACAACCACCAGCCTCGACCGAATTGGGGAAACAAGAGATAGAAGAAGAAGAAGAGGAGTATTTTATAACCCCTCGAACCTTTATTGTTCCCACAGATTCTGATGCCACCAAATCAACAGTCGAAGAGCTGGAACAGGTTATATTGATCGAGTACCTGCCCGAGCAAAAGGTATACCTGGGAACGGGATTAACTCCCGAACTCAAGAAAAAGCTTATTCAATTTCTTATTGATAATATGGATTATTTTGCTTGGTCCCATTTAGACATGACAGGGATCCCACCGGAGATAACAATGCATCGGCTAAGCTTGGACCCTAGGTTCAAACCGGTGAAGCAAAAGAGAAAACCCCAGTTCTAGGTAAAGCCCACATTCATAAAGGACTAGGTAACTAAACTTTTCAAAATAGGGTCCATTCGGGAGGTGAAATATCCCGAATGGTTAGCCAATGTAGTCGTAGTCCCTAAAAAGGGAACATACTTAGAATGTATGTAGATTATAAGGATTTAAACAAGGCATGCCCTAAAGATTCTTTTCCACTGCCTAACATCGATCGCATGATCGATGCCATGGCTGGCCACGAGATCCTTACATTTCTCGATGCCTATTCTGGGTACAACCAAATTCAAATGAACCTGGAAGACCAGGAAAAGACTTCATTTATCACCAAGTATGGAACATATTGTTATAATGTAATGCCCTTCGTGCTAAAAAATACAGGAGCTACCTACCAACTCCTAGTAAATAAGATGTTCAAAGAACAAATAAGTAAGCCAATGGAAGTCTATATTGATGACATGCTAGTTAAGTCCTTACGCGCAGAGGACCATTTGGCCCATTTGCAGGAAACGTTCGGGATTTTGAGGAAATATAACATGAAGCTCAACCCCGAGAAATGTGCTTTTGAGGTCGGCTCGGGCAAATTCCTAGGCTTCATAGTGTCGAATCGAGGGATCGAGATCAACCCAGATAAAATCAAGGCCATCGAATAAATCACCGTCGTGGACAGTGTAAAGGCCATGCAGAGGCTAACTGGACGGATAACTGCTTTAGGCCGATTCATCTAAAGGTCGTCGGATCGAAGCCACAAATTTTTCTCTCTACTCAAAAAGAAGAACAATTTCACTTGGACCCTGGAGTGCCAACAAACATTAGAGGAATTAAAGCGATACCTATCAAACATTAGATGAGAAACTTTATTTGTACTTGGCAGTACCAGAAATCGTGGTAAGTGGTGTCCTAGTTCGAGACGATCAAGGTACACAGTTTCCCATTTATTATGTAAGTCGAACCCTAGGAGAAGCAGAAACTAGATATTCACACTTAGAGAAATTGGCACTTGCACTGATAAGTGCCTCTAGAAAGTTAAAACCGTACTTTCAGTGTCACCCCATATGCGTGTTAACCACCTATCCACTTTGTAATATTTTGCACAAGCCCAAATTATCGGGCCGATTAGCCAAATGGGTCATCGAACTCAGTGGATATGATATCGAGTATCAACCTCGAACGACCATCAAATCTCAAATTTTGGCGGACTTCGTGGCTGATTTCACGCCAACCCTCGTACACGAAGTTGAAAAAGAACTTTTGTTAAAATTAGGCACATCATCGGGGGTGTGGACCCTTTTCACAGACGGTGCTTCGAATGTGAAGGGGTCCGAGTTTGGCATCATTTTGAAGCTGCCCACAGGTAGCACTATTACGCAGTCTATCAAATTTCTAGGGGACTATCGTTCAACTCTCGAGATCTGTGATCGAGAAAGGTCATGTCGAGATAAACTCTACAAGCTTGACCTGGGATCAGAGGAATAAATATATTGAATACTTAAAGAGCGGAAACCTCCCATCGGACCCTAAAGAGTCGAGGGCTCTACGAACGAAAGTTGCTTGATTCACATTGGATGAAGATGGAACGTTATACAGAAGGACATTTGATGGACCATTGGCAGTATGTTTAGGACCAGGAGACACCGATTATGTTTTACGAGAGGTCCATGAAGGCACTTGTGGGAACCATTCCGACGCTAAATCGTTGATTCACAAAATCATTAGAGCAGGATACTACTGGGATAACACGTAAAAAGACACTAAGGAGTTTGTTCGAAAATGTGATAAATGTCAAAGGTTTGCACCAATGATCCATCAGCCAGGAGAACAACTTCATTCAGTCCTATCCTCGTGGCCATTCATGAAATGGGGGTTGGATATCGTCGACCCTCTACCAACTGCCCCAGGTAAAACAAAGTTCATTTTATTTATGACTAACTATTTCTCTAAATGGGTTGAAACACAGGCATTCGAGAAAGTAAGAGAGAAAGAGGTTATAGACTTCATCTGGGATCACATCATATGTCGATTTGGGATACCCGCTGAAATAGTTTGTGACAATGGAAAACAATGTATTGGCAGCAAGGTAATGAAATTCCTTGAGGACCACAAAATAAAAAGGATATTACCAATGCCATATCATCCTAATGGGAACAAACATGCCGAATCGACGAACAAGAGAATCATTCAAAACTTAAAGAAGAGGTTGAACGATGCTAAGGGGTAGTGGAGAGAGTTTCTACCCGAAGTCCTTTGGGCATATCGAACAACATCAAAGTCCAGTAGGGGGCAACCTCACTCTCCTTAGTATATGGCTCTGAGGCTTTGATTCCGGTTGAAGTCGGGGAACCTAGCGCCAGTTTTCGACATAAAACGGAAGAATTAAATCAAAAGGCTATGAATACTAGCCTCAAACTATTGGATTAAAAACGAGAAGTTGCGCTCGTTTGGATGGTTGCGCAAAAGCAAAGAATCGAGAGATATTATAATAGAAGAACCAACCTTCGTCACTTCGGAATCGGGGACTTAGTTCTAAGGAAAGTCACCCTAGAACCAAATGAAGGGAAACTAGGCCCAAATTGGGAAGGACCATATCGGGTCCTCGGTATCATCAGCAAGGGATCTTACAAACTGGGCATAATAGAGGGCGAACAACTGCTAAATAATTGGAATGTGTCACTCCTCAAACAATATTATTTCTAAGGTATGACTTCCCCCTTACCATTTGTATTTGACACTAACTTATTGCAGGTGTCGATCGAAGACGTCGATAAAATCTTCAACATGAGGAACTTAGGTTTTAAAGCATGTATTGCACTTTTTTCCCCTTAGATCGGTTTTTATCCCAAATGGGTTTTTCCGGCAAGGTTTTTAACGAGGCAACAATTATGTACTCCCTAAGAAAAATTCAACAGTATCCAAGGTTTCTTTACAATCAACCTCGAATACTTGGGGTTATCACCCTCGGATGTTACATTTTCGAGGAAAGTACTTCATGTCAAAAAAGGGTCTCGGTAGGAAAACTTTGTAATGGGAAAACGGTCGAATGAACTGTGTCCATATTGATTAGTCGAGCCCCGATGGAAAAACATGAACGCATGTATAAATTATTGCAAGAAACATTCTTTCTATATCAAACATCTTGTGTCTCAAAGAAAACTTTCTACTATATGAGCTCCATACTTATTATTTTGAGAACTGTCTCAAAGGCCAAACGCAAATATATCGAACACTCAGGGACTGTCATCAACGATCGACATATTCGAGTTATCTAAACTCGAATCCATAAGACCTCAAAGAGGCACCCCTCGATCTATAGTCTAAGACCGTCTTCTCGAGGATTAACACTTTGAACAAGTTCAAAGTGTTATTGGGGAATAAGCCCAAGAGGCATACCTAAAGGCTACGGCCAAATTCATGCGGCTTGGAGACGTCCGAATCTCGTAATCACAATAGGCCATCAAAAGCTTTGAAAAACCAGTTAAAAAAAGCTACCCTTGACAAATAATCAAAATGGCTTTGATAAAATCATCCCTCGAAAAACCTTAAGAGATATCAAATTATCTTAATACAAACGTGCTAAGGCATAAAAGGCATAGGGGTTTCAATCGACATTGAACCCTCAAACCCAACGGGTAAAAATACATGCTAATACATAAAGAAATTTTTACTAAGTATTTTAAGCTGAAAGAAGGGAATAATAGCCATCTTTTAGAGGCCATATCAGCCCGATCTAAAGAACCTAAGGGCCAAGACACTTAGAGTTCGAGATCTTGTTCTCACTCCATCCGAGCCCAAGGGTTCGACTATCCCGAGCCCAAATAAAGAATAACTTGACTATGGTTTGGGGACTCACCATTATCCGACAAAAACCCTATAGGGCCTATGCCTTAAGTTCGAACCTTATTCGAACTCGACTATGGTGACTTCGAGGAAGCCACCCAAAACCAAAGTGTCGAACGCACTGTTCAAAGCATAAGATTGTGCTAAAAAATTTACAAGGCAAAAAACATGTTTATAAAGATCGAGAAGGCATTCAAGAGAAATTTTATTTTATTGATGAAGAAGGATATGTACAAGACACCGACAGAGGTCTTACAAAAAAAAAGAAAAATAAAATCCTAACTATGCTCGGGGCTGGTTTCTCCCTCTGGGGAAGCTTCTCATTTAGGCCCCTCATCGTTATCAGACCCGCCTTGGCTGCCTTCATCATCGTCGGAGGAGACAAGCAACCTGGCATCGGTTTTAAGTGCCTTAGCTTGAGCTGTCTCTTTAGAGAGGTCAAAACCTCGATCATGGATTTCCTCGAGGGTCTCCCTCCGGGATTGGCACTTCGCAAAGTTATTACTCCATTGCTCTCGATTGGAAGCCTCCCTTAGCTGCATCTGAGCAGCCTCGGCATCGGCCAAATACACGGCTATGGACTTATCAACCGCGATCTTCATCTTCCCGACCTCCGCCTTGGCCTTAGCAAGCTCAACTTCGATCTCCTCGATCCTTTTGGCCTGGGTTGAACTTTTCTATTTGATGCCCCAAAGTTGGGCCTTGGCCGATGACAAGTTGGCTAAGGCAGCCGCATTCTTCGCAGTAAGGCGGTCCATGTTCTCCTTCTACCGATTGCAGTCGGCTTTGATCTGATCGACTTCCACTCGGAGCAGCTAGATCCTTTCCAGCTTTTGCTGCAACTGAGATATTGAAGTATTAGCCTCCATAGTTGAGTCAAGACCGTACTCTTTCAAAAGGATAGTTACCTACGCATTACGATGCCTCTTCCTTACGAGCCTAGGCTAAGTCTGCTCGGAAGTCCCTGATCTCCTCCTCATTATTCACATAGAGGCATTTGAGGGCGTCTCTCTCCTCAGTAAGCTTTTTAAGATCGACCTCACACCGGTTCAGCTTGGCCTGGGACTTGGTGAATTCTTTCCGATGAAGCACCACAGCCTATGGAGAAAGGAAAAAAAATCAGCAAGAAGGAAATAAAAATGAACGTAACAACGGGGAATGAAGTTTACCTAGTTCAGGATACTATGGGCCTCAACAAAAACCATCATTGCATCTAGGTCGGAAACATCATCAGCCCCCACAACGAAGCCACAAAATATGTCTTGCCCGTCGTGGGTCATTCCCACATCAGGGTCTCCATACATCGAGCCTCCCGAAATTGCCCTTTAGAAAATTCAGGGTCGGGCGAAGAATCATCAATAGTGATTGACCCAAGAAATTCACTTGGGGCACTCTCCCCCTTTTGAAGATCCCAACTACAGGACCCTTCGGGCACAATCGTCATTTGTTCATCACAGCAGGAAATATCTTCGCCCCCCGATGGCTTGGGGACTTTGCTCGGAGTACCTTCCGAGATCTCCTCGGTCTGAGGATGAGTCTCCTCGACCATCACCGGCCCAACTATTTTTGGAGCTTCGACACTACCCCTCTTTCGAGGCACCAGCTCACAACTGGCGTCATCCCCTTCCTCCTCTTCATCTCGTAGCTTTTGGGCTACACCGACAAACAAAGAAATAGAGTCGTCCTTCGTTTTATGAGCCTTACTCTTCTTAGGCTCCGGGGTATCAGAAGGCAAGGCCCTTCCTCTCTTCTTGTCCTTGGCCGGTTTGGGAACCACCTCTTCCCTAAGCGAGGCCGGCCTCAATTCAGCAACATCCCCGAGGCCTGCATAAAAGGGAGTCAAGTATATGTAAAAGGAAATATTTCAGAAAAAGACGTCGAAAGCATACAGGATAAACTTACCATGATTTTTAGCCTCACATCTGCCCCTTACCAAGTCATGCCAGCAGCGCTCGGCATGGGGAGGAAGTTGCAGCTAGCTTCCAAACCTAGTCTTTGAGGTCGTGGATCGCATGAGGCATCTAGGCAACCGCTGCATAACAGATGAAAGTGTTACACAATGCAAAAAATAGAGTACGAAGATTAATGGCTAGTATTTACGATCGGGGTTCCACTTCTTGGGGAACGGGAGTTTCTCCTCGGGGATGAGGTCGTTGGTCCTTGCCTGCACGAATTGACTCATCCAACCTCGGTCCTTGTCCTCATTTATGCTTGCAAAAAATGACTTCGTTGATCGGCGTTGGAGCTTGATTAATCCTCGAAAAAGTCAAGGTCAATACAACCAAAATGAGGGACGCACCTGGCCGAGGGTAACCTGATACGTCTTGCAAAATTCAACGATGACTGGGTCAAGAGGACCCAATGCGAAGGGGTAAGTGTATATACTTAGAAACCCCTCCACGTGAGTGGTGATACTCTCTTCAAGAGCAGGGATTTGAACCACGACCTCGGCCCCCCAGTTGCAGTCCTTCTTTACCATCTCGAGCTATTTTGCCGTTATCGAGCCGATATATCGATACATGTTCACATCGTCCGGGGACCGACGGAGGATTCTCGACTTTGAAGTCGGTTTTTAGGACACAAGGGCCAGGAACGTACTCGCGAGGGAGCGATTCCACCGGCGTTTTGTCACCGATCGGCCGAGAAGAAGAGGAAGAAGCTTTTTTTTTTTTTGCGGGATGGTCTTGGAATTTTTCACCATTGTTTCAGGAAAGGGGAAGCGAAAAGAGATAAAAATTGGTATTTTTTTGCTAACTAAGTTGATTCAATGGGTGGTAAAGGAGAAGAGATGGAGAGAGTATGGAACGTAGAAAATTTGGTGAAGGTGAAAGAAAATTTGATTTTAACCGAAGAGCCTGAATTTATAGATTCACGACAACGATTCGGTGGTGCTAGTGGCTGACCGTTACTGGAAAACATTAACGGTTTTGGGGAATTGTACCGACGGGACGTTTTGGTCACCTCGACCGATTACGTCACGAGGATGACATCATTCTTGGGTTCCTAAGAAAATCGAGGCTCAAGTCATTTCTTATCGTTTTACTCTAAGAAATAAGGGGCTATCTGTATACGGTAGAAATCAGGGCTACCCGATTTCACTCTTTGGTCGGGGTAAGAACATCATATCGAAGAGCTGGGACGTTGAGTCCGGATCGGGGTAGACATCGATTGCAACCAAAAATAGGAAGACCTCGAGTGGCATCGGCATAGCCTGGTAACGAAAAAGGCGAGCTATCCACGATTGGTCGAGGATCGTGGCGCGAATCTCGGAACAGATCAATCTATAGCGGTTAATTAGATATTCATATGATTTCCTGCTATAATGAGAAGTATACCTTATTTAAGATTCCCCTGTTATATAAAGGGGATCTCATTCATTTGTAAGGATTATTGTTCACTGATAAGAATATATACGCTCATTACTTTCTTGCTATTTTGCTTACTGTTCATCAGAGTTGCTTTATAATTCGTTATTCCTATTATCACACCTCGAGACTATCATAGGTTGAGGTCGAGATTTGGCTTGCATACTGGTTTGATTTATGTTATTCTCTAATTTATCTATTTAATTCCTTGTTTATCAATTGGTATTGGATTAAATTATATATCCTTAAAACGATAACATAAGTTTAATTGTTACTTGAATTTTAGGGTAAACAAATTGGATTAACAAAGAGAAGCACAATACAGACTTAGAGTAAGTATTCATTCTTGTTGTAGCAAGTTAGTACTTAGTACTAAAAGATAAAACTTTGCTCTATTGACTTCTCTCCCAACTCTTTCCCTTTCCTAACATGGACCCTTCCTTAATCACAACACATATCCCGTCGGGACCTCTGTACAAACACAATCAAATGGACGTTGAAATCCTTCAACCAACCCATTCCTACAAGGAAATACTTTTAGACAAACAGGCAACCCAACAAACCAAATATTACGAAAATGGCATTCCCACGAATCCAGAGAAGGATAAAGGGAAAAACATTGAAGGTTCAATCCCTCTTTCCCAGGATGATAAACAACGCCTCTACCTCCCGTGGCACTACTCCGTAATCATCAAGGTCTTTAGACGAAAAATGGAACACCACTATCTCTACTCTAAGCTGATTGAACTATGGAAAACATCCGAACAGTTAATTTTGATTGACCTAGGATGGGACTTCTTCATAGCCAAATTTAGCTTAGAAGAGAATATGGTTAAGGCACTTCACCTAGGACCATGGTCCATCTCAGGAAACTTCCTACTAGTGCGGAAATGAGAACCTAAGTTTGTCCTACAAGAAGCTACCCTTTCATCTATTGCCATCTAGATTCGCTTCCCGCAATTGCCAACAGAGTTCTATGATAAAGACATTCTTGAAAAAGTGGGAAGAAATCTAGGTAAGTTATTAAAAATTGACCAATGAACCTTCTCCACTCTCAGGGGACGTTATGCTCGTATTTGCATTCAAGTTCCCCTGGAAACACCGGTTGAAACCTCAGTCATAATAGGAGACCATAAATAGGCAGTGATCTATTAAGGAGAAGGGAATCTGTGTACGTCTTGTGGCATAATTGGTCACACCTCAATAGGATGCAACTACCGGATTTCTCAAACCACAACTCCTCAAGAAACACCAGAAACCTCCGGGAAAAATGTAGAACAAACGGAAGAGAATGAGTGGAAAACTGTCACATTTCCACGAAGGAGAAAGCAAGGACATGCAAGATTGAACAATAAGAATGGTATGTGCCAACTAGCCAACATCAAAATACACAGGGTGATCATATTCAGGTAAACTTGTTCGATACAAATTCAGGGAAATTCCTTCAAACTCAAAATGTATGGTACAATTCAAAAAACGTCAGCCTCATCCCAAAACCCCAAAATAGGCCCAACGGCCCAAAAAATAAACTAAGCTTTACCCCTCATCATCAGTTCACCCCAACGCGGCCCCAGCCTAATATAAGTATCAAACGAAAGAGCTAGACCGTGGCCCAATGACTCTACTGACCCCAATCACGCCCACCTAGATCAGGACTCCACCTCTAGCCTAAGTATCAAGGCCATAGACCCCAAATCTATGGCAAGATCTCATGGGGCCAGTCACGTTTCTCCAACTGGGCCCCTACCCAATTGGAGGATGTCAGCCCATCTAATTCCCCAAATCCTCTCACCTAAGCTTCCACTATCAATTCCTCTGAGATAATCTCTAATGGGGAAATCTCAACAGTCACCACAACTAATCAAGTGCCCTATCGGGAACCCCTCCCACTTTTAGGTGAAAAGACATAGACCATCAACTCTAATAGATTTACAATTAATGCCCAATCCATCCCCCTAGGCTCAATTACCAGCAACCCCTCCACTGACCGAGATTTAACACCAAAGGGCATGTTAATGGATCATCAGGCCCTTAAGTTAATCCCCCCATTACCCAAAGTAGTAAAACCAAAAAGCACAAAAATGGACAAGGAACAGACGAAAACCTTCGTCACCTCTCTGCCACCACCACCAGACCACATATCGGCTTCTTGGCTAGAGGTAACTCTTTAGGGGCAGGGCCTTACCTATAGTTTCACCCTGGGAAACCAGAAGGTGACTCTGATTATTCAAAACCCAGCTCACCTAGCAAGGGTTACTGTGGAAGCATTGAACAAAGCCCTAGCGGACTTTGGTCCTCTCCTATGGCAGACAATGGTAAACAAAGACAATTCATCACCAATCATCGACCCTTAGACACTCAACAGCCAAATGCTTCAAACTTTCCAATCCCTACCGTTCTTCCCCGAGATAGCGACGGAGGACCCAATGGCAAACCCAGTCTTTGTAACGATCGACCCCCAACCCCACCAAATGCCATCATCTTCTACACCATGAGAGAAGAGCACCTCTCTGCCCCTCAACAATATCAAAAAGGGAACAATCTACGGCCCCCTACGAATATATTCGCTCCTACTGGACTCAGTCAGGGCAATCGGGTTCAGCCTCAACACCAGCGAGGCGCTAGTGGTTCTGTGTCCCAGATCGATGGTCAAGTGCGGAATAAGCTTAGTGTCCCTCCAAACTCACGGTCCCATCATCCTATACTGAATCTGACCCCAGTCTTGAGCCTCAAGAGGAAAACCCCTCCGTCTCCATCGAGATGTCCGCAAGGAATAGGGAACCCTCAAGAGAGTCTCCACCACCAACCTCAACCACCCCTAATGAATTACATCATATGGAATGTTAGGGGTGGTAACAATGCTGAATTCAAGTGGCATTGTATGGAAATGGTAAAGGTGCACAAGCCAGCCATGCTCGTCCTTCTTGAAACCAAATTGGCTGATCACAAGAAGTTGGCAGAGGAGCTCCAGTTTGACATGATTATCTAGTCACCAGCAATAGGCTTGTCTGAGAGGATTGTGTTTATATGGAAAAAGGATTGTGTAAGTGTTGAAGAGGTGACCACCACTTCCCAAGGTATCTATGCAATGGTAAAGGTATTTCCTAATCATTCTCCATGGCTTTTCTCTGCAATCTACGCAAATAATATTCTAGCAAATAGGAAAATTCTGTGGGAGAACTTAATTTCAATCTCCAAAAATCTCACAAACAACTGGTTTGTGGGAGGAGACTTCAATGAAGTCTTAAAGGCTAGGGATAAATTTGGAGGCAATCCCATAACCCTTAGTCGCAGTAACTTGTTTTGGAACTGTATAAATGAATGTAATCTTCTAGATCTAGGTTATAAAGGGAGTAAATACACATGGTCAAATAAGAGATACAGTAATATGGCCTCTCTTATCCTGGAAAGAATAGATAGATGCTTTACAAATGAAAGTTGGATCAAACAGTATCCTGAGGCTACTGTTTTGCACCTTTTTAGGACCCACTCTGATCACTGCCCCATCCAAGTTAGCCTGGTAGGGTTATCATCTAACAACCTGACTAGGACTTTTAGATTTGAGTCAATGTGGGTTAGCCTCCCATCTTTCCCTAACATCATCAATAAGACTTTCTCTAACCACTCCACTCTCCTCCAATCCACTGATTCTTTCAAAAAAATTGTTTCCAAATGGAACCAGGACACCTTTGGTAATATCTTCCATCAGAAGAGAAGAATTCTTGCTAGAATTTCAGAAATCTAGAGATCCCCTAACTACCAATTTAGTAGTTATTTGCTAAACCTAGAAACCAATCTGGCTAGTGAGCTTAACCTAATCCTCAAAAATGAAGAGAATTTCTGGAAGCTCAAATCTAGGATTAATTGGCTCAATAAGGGTGATGCTAGCACAAGATTCTTCCACACCTCCACCTTTAATAGAAGAAGAAGGAACAAAATCTTCTCTCTTAAAGAAGAGAATGGAAACTGGCTCCATGATCAGCATGATATCCAAGCAGCCATAATGGGCTTCTTCATAGATCTCTACACCTCCTCCCACTCCCAAGCCCCAATGGCCACCACCAGTAATCTCATTATGTCCCACACTCTGTCTGACTCCCAAAGAGACATACTAGACAGACTTCTAGATTTGGGTGAGATAAAAAAGGAAATCTTCTCCTATAAACCCTTCAAATCTCCTAGCCCTAATGGCATCCACCCTTTCTTCTACCAGAAATACTGGATATAGTGGGAAACTCTATCACAGATTTATGCAAGAAGTGTTTTTCCTCTGGCTCAATAGATGAAACCATGACCCAAACCCTGCTATGACTCATCCCAAAATGTCCTCAAGCATCAATGCTAAAAAGTTTTAGGCCAATTGGTCTGTGTAATACAATATACAAGACCATCACTAAGATTATTGTCAACAGAATAAAACCACTCTTGCCTCATATCATTGGGCCTAGCCAAGCCAGTTTCCTATCTAACAGGAAATCTTGTGACAATGCCATCATTGTCTAGGATTAAATCGCTCACTTTAGAAAAATGAAAGGGAATTATGGCAACATGATCCTCAAAATTGATCTTGAAAAAGCCTTTGACGAGTTGGAGTGGTCCTTTATAAGAGACACCCTTCATGTTTTTAATTTCCCTTCAGGCTTGTCCAAACTCATTATGTCATGCATTAGTTCTTCCTCCATCTCCATTCTTGTTAATGGTGGGAAAACATAACCTTTCAAGCCTACTAGAGGCATAAGGCAGGGAGACCCAATATCTCTCTACCTTTTCATAATGTGTATGGAAAGATTATCCAGGTCCATTGATAAGGCTGTCTTAAACAATCTGTGGCAACCCATAAGTATCAGCAGATCTGGCCCTAGGATATCTCATCTTTTCTTTGTAGATGACCTCACCCTTTTTGTTAAAGCAAACTATAGAAACTACAATACCATCCTCTCCATTCTTCAGAATTTCAATGATTAGTGAGGCCAGAAAATAAACCTTACCAAGTCCAGAGTTCTCTTATCCTCCAATACATCCCAGGACTCTCTAGAGAACCTCACCAACTCCCTGTCCATTCAAGCCACCACATCCTTTTGGAAAATACCTGGGTTTCCCCATTTTCCACAAAAATCAACCAGTGTTAACTTTCAATTCATAATTGATAACATGCAATCCAAATTGGCTAGATGGAAAACAAGCTACCTAAGCATGGCTGGTAGAACTGTGCTGGCCAAGACCTCCTTAAACAGCATTCCTAGTCATGTCATGCAATATATCAATCTGCCCACCAAAGTTACCAAACAAATTAATAAAATACAAAGGAACTTTCTATGGGGCACCACCCCTGAAAAGAAAAAACTGCACCTGATCAATTGGGATAAGGTCACAAAAAAGAAGGTTGATGAGGGATTAGGGCTCCAAAAAGCTGACCTTAAAAATAAAGCAGCTCTCACAAATCTTGCCTGGAAGACTTACCAAAATACCAATAGCTTATGGGAAAGAATCCTCATTCATAAGCATTGCAACATGAGCCACACTCAGAGGATAACTATATCCTCTAGATATCCTAGGTACCCCAAGTCTCCTACTTGGCAGTGCTTTCTAAAGGGATGGGACACTTGTTACAAAGCAAACAAATGGGTAATTCACAAAGGAAATAGGGTTAGTTTTTTTAATAATACCTGGATTCCCAACCATCCGACAATTAGGGAATTTATTGAGGGCCCTCTAACTCAAAATGACCTAGATGCCAAGGTAAACTCAGTCTACAATTCAGGGGCTTGGGACTTATCCACATTAATAATGGATCTCCCCCCTAGCATCCTAAACTTGCTAAACTCTGTCTTCATTCCCCCAAATTCTACAAAAGAGGACACCGTCATATCGGATTTAACTTCCAGTGGCTACTTCTCAAATAGTTCTATTTACTCTTTCCTAAGCAAGGCAGCCATCAGCCTTGATACAGATGAAGAAGGTTCCTTTAAATGGATCTGGAAGCTCCAAGCTCCCAATAAAATTAAAAACTTCATCTGGCTCTTTACCCATAGGAGACTTCCCAAAAAGAGCTATGTCCACAAAATAGGGGTCAACGGTGATCCTTACTGCTCTTACTGCAATAATAGTCAAGAAACAATTGACCATATTTTCTTTGAGTGTACTAATGCAATACTCTTTTGGAATGACATCCTCTCCAAAGCCTCTAATGAAAATAGACAGCAGAAACCAAACTTCTCTGCCCACCAGTGGCCATCAACCTGGAATTCGATTAGGAATAAGCCTTTCAATAGCATCCTTCTCTGGGAAAATATCATCCCCTTCTATTTCTGGCACATCTGGTTAACCAGAAACAACAATCTCTTTAACAACAAAAAAGAACTTACCAACTCTTCCAACACCATCTCCAAAGCTACTGAATACTTCGTGTTGACGAAAAATGGTTCCACCAAGATAACTAATCAAATCACAACCAAATAGGAGCCACCAAGAAGAGGATTCTACAAGCTTAACACAGATGGAGCAGCTAAAAAGAATCTAGGGATAGGAGGATTAGGAGGAGTTTTTAGAAACCTCAATGGAGATTGGATAATGGGGTTTATGGAGAATATCCCCAATACAACCAACACTATGGCAAAACTAAAGGCCCTCCTAAAAGAACTCCAACTTGCAGATCAAAATAACTTGGTTCCCCTTGAAATCAAAACTGACTCATCTGAAATTATCCAAATGCTAATGACAGGTAGCCTCACTTATGATCTTATAATTTGTGAATGCAGGTCATTAATATGCATGATGGACAGGGTCGTGGTGAAGCACACTTATGGGGAGCAGAATAGGGTGGTAGATGCTTTGGCTAAGGAAGCAGCAAAGGCAGACAAGTCTAGTATTCTACCATGTCACGACCTAAAAACCGACCCGGTCGTGATGGCGCCTATCATGAAACTAGGCCAGCCACTAATTTCCAGGTACTCCATTCTTCAAATAAAAACTTAAGAAAACTCATATCTTTAATAGAAATCCAATAAGATAAAAGTAGAAATAAAATCCAGCAGAAAGTAATACAAGCCTGATCTCGGGTGTCACTAAGTCATGGGCAAAATACTACAACTGTTTGAAATAACCAAGACTACATAGTATGAGAAAAATCCAACAAAAGTACTACAAGAAAGATAAGGAAGGAGTAGGCGAAACTGCGGTCGCCAGGCTGCTACTTCGCAATCTCCAGAGAAAAGTCTCCAACTAATAAGATCAGCAACCGCTACCGTGCCCCGAGATACCTGGATCTGCACACAGGGGTACGGGGGGTAACGTGAGTACACCAACTTAGTAAGTAACAAGTCTAAACTATAGACTGACGGTAGTAACAAACCAAACCTCAACAGGTAGCAACATTTTATTGTACAGAAAAGTAGACATGCTTACAGTTCAAGTAAATTCTCAGCAGTGATTAAACAAAGTATGAACAATACATAGTATAAAGCTCAGGAACCTTTAAGTACCAATGCACAAATAGCATGATCAATGTTACGTATAATACTTCCACTCACAGTGCTCAACCACTAGGTACTGTATATGGCCCATTCGTCCCAGGAAAGATCCATCCCGGAATATATACATCACTGACTATAAGTCACCCAGTACCGAGGAAACAGGCCAATCCAACCTTATGGAGAAGATCCATCTCCATACCAATACTTCGGACAAGATCTATGTCCAGGGATGATCCATCCCTCAATATCACCAAATGTGCTCATTGAGGGTGTAAAGACTCTGGAGGGGCTTCTCTTAGCCCAAGCGCTATATCAATGCCAGCAAAGGCATGATCAATATCTCGCTGTGGTGTATAGCCTAATCCCATACTGTCAATCAATATTAGGCTCTCGGCCTCACTCGGTCAATAATCTCTATTCACACACATGGGCTCAAAATGTCATGATACTAGCCCGAACAATGATATGATATGTCAAATAGCAAGAATTGAGACTAAGGCATGATATAATATGCATGAACAGGACTGAGTATAGAATATAAATGAAGCTAATGATATGACAGCAAGAAACGACCTCTAGGGTCTCAACAGTGTTGGCATGAAGCCTTAACATGATAATTAGCATGATTTGCAGCTCATTAACTTAATCACATGATTACAACACAGATATCAGCATAAAAGAGACACTAAGCGGTGCCATGAGATGATCCAGGTTGCATTTCTCATGATGCACGCCCACACGCCCGTCACTTGGCATTGCGTCACCTCAATAGTAATCATAAAACACACAGTTCGGGGTTTCAAACCCTCAGAACCAAGTTTGGAAGCGTTATTTACCTCAAGCCAAGCCAAATCTAGCTCGTGACGCCTTTGCCTATCGATTCGGCCTCCAAATACCCCAAATCTAACAAAAATTAGTATATAACCATCAATATATGCTAAAGGAATGAAACCCATATGAAAATTATCAATTTAACTCAAAAATCCCGAAATTGGCCAAACCCGACCACCTGGCCCACATCTTGGATTCCGATAAAAATTATAAAACTAGAATCCTTATACTCTCACGAGTCCATACATACCAAGTACATTAAAATCCGACCACAAACGATCTCTCAAATTCTCAAATCAATGTCTCCAATTTCAAGCCCCGACTTCCCAATTTTAGGCCTTAAATCCCATTAATTTCATGTTTAATTAGGTAGAATTCATCATAGAATCGAGTATTAAGCCCAAAAATCTTACATCCAAGTGTTTCCCTTCGATTCCCTCTTCAATCCTTCTCAAAAGGAACCAAAATCGCTCAACAATGGTGGAAGATAGACCCAAAAGCGCAAAAATGGCTTATTTAAACATTCTGCCCATGTGAAATTTTCCTTCTACGTGAACGCGGTCAAAGCCTCGTATTCACGAAGCACAAAAATCATTGACCACTTATTCCTCTTACGCGAACGCGACTCCCATCTCACGAACGTGATGCTTCAGCTTCCCAGGCCTTCGCGAACGCGACTTCCACCTTGCGAACGCGAAGAACAACTACCAGGGCCCTCAACTGCTCCAATTACTCTACGCGAACGCGTGACCTACATCGCATCCGTGATGCACACTCAGCCTCTCCCTTCGCTAATGCAAGACCAACATCGCGAACGCGAAGGGAAATTCTTCTGCCTCACCCAATATATCTTCGCTAACGCGAGGACCCTCTCGCAAACGCGAAGAGCAAAACTCTGCAACAGAAACAACAGAAAATCTACAACTTTCAAAATAAGGATTTGATCCGTTTAACCACCCAAAACTCACTCGCGGCCCTTTGGACCTCAACCAAACATGCCAACACATACCATAACATCATTCACACTTGCTCCAATCTTTGAAACGCCCAAAACAACATCAAAACATCAAATCAGCATCGGATTCAAGCACAAGAAACTCCAAAACTTCCAAATTCCGCTTTCGATCAAAACGTCTATCAAACCTCGTCCGAGTGACCTGAAATTTTGCACACACATCACAAATGAAACCACGGACCTACTCCAATTTCTGGAATTCCATTCCCACCCCTATATCAAAATTTCCACTATCAATCGAAAAATGCCAAAATTTCAATTTCGCCAATTCAAGCCTAAATCTACCCCGGACCTCCAAAACCCATTTCGATCATGCTCCTAAGTCCCAAATCACCTCCCGAAGCTATCCGAGTCATAAAAACCCAATTCGGAGATCATTTACTCCCAAGTCAACTTCCGGTTGACTTTTCCAACAAAAGGGCCAACTTAAGAGACTAAGTGTTTCGTTTCTCTACAAAACCACTCTGAACCCAAACTAACCAACACAATGCAATGAAATACAGCTGAACAACATATAAAGAAGCAGAAATGGGGGAAACAAAGCAATAATTCATGAAACGACCGGCCGGGTCATTACATCCTCCCCCTCTTAAACAAACGTTCTTCCTCGAACAAGTCAGGAAACATACCTGAAGCCTCAAATAGGTGAGGATATCTGCTCCGCATCTCCCGCTCGGTCTCCCAGGTAGCCTCCTCTATGGGCCTGACCTCTCCACTGCACTTTCACTGAAGCTATATCCTTTGATCTCAACTTCTGAACCTGACGCTCCAAAATAGCCACTGGCTCCACATCATAAGTCAAATCACCGTCCAACTGAACCGTGCTGAAATCCAAAACATGAGACAGATCGCCAATATACTTCTAGAGCATAAAAATGTGAAATACCAGATGCACGCTCGACAAGCTGGGTGGCAAAGCAAGCTCATAAGCCACCTCCATAATCCTCCGAAGCACCTCAAAAGGCCCAATGAACCGAGGACTCAATTTACCCTTCTTTCCAAATCTCATAACACCCTTCATGGGTGAAACCTTCAGTAGAACCTTCTCTCCAACCATGTAAGACACATCATGAATCTTCCTATCAGCATAACTCTTTTGTCTTGATTGCGCTGTCTAAAGCCGCTCCTGAATCACATTCACCTTGTCCAACGCATCCTGCATCAAGTTTGTACCCAAAAGGCGAGCCTCACTCGGCTCAAACAAACTAACTGGAGATCTACACCGTCTCCCATACAAAGCCTCATATGGAGCCATTTAAATACTCGACTAATAAATATTGTTGTAAGAAAACTCTGCGAGCAGTAGAAACTGATCCCATGACCCTCCAAAATTAATGACACAAGCGCGCAACATGTCCTCCAATATCTGAATAGTGCGCTCGGACTGCCCATCTATCTGAGGGTGAAAAGAGGTGCTCAACTCAACCTGAGTACCCAACTCTCGCTGCATGTCTCTCCAAAACTATGAAGTAAACTGAGTACTACTATCTGAAATGATGGAAATTGGGATACCATACAAGCGAACAATCTCTCGGATGTAAATATCTGCTAACCGCTCTGAAGAGTAGGTAGTACACACCGAAATGAAGTGCGCGAACTAGGTCAGCCAATCCATAATCACCCAGATAGCATCGAACTTCTTCAAAGTATGTGGGAGTCCAACTACAAAGTCTATGGTGATCCACTCCCACTTTCACTCTGGAATATCTATTTGCTGAAGCAAGCCATCCGGTCTCTGATGCTCATATTTCACCTGCTGACAATTGAGACACCGAGCTACAAATCCCACAATATCCTTATTCATTATTCTCCACCAGTAATGTTGTCTCAAATCCTGGTACATATTCGCGGAACCCAGATGGATGGAATACCGCAAGTTATGGGCCTCCTCTAGAATCAACTCCCGAAGCCCATCTACATTGGGCACACATATCCGGCCCTACATCCTTAAAACCCCATCATCCCCAATAGTCACATCTCTGGCATCGTCGCGCTGAACCTTGTCCTTAAGGACAAGCAAATAAGGATCATCATACTGGCTCTCTCTGATATGATCAAATAAGGAAGACCGGGAAATCACACAAGCTAACACCAGACTGGTCTCCGAAATATCCAACCTCACAAATCGATTAGCCAAGGCATGAACATCCACTGTAAGAGGTCTCTCCCCAACAGGAATAAATACAAGACTGCCCAAACTCACCCCCTTCTTACTCAAAGCATCGGCCACTATATTAGCCTTCCCCGGATGGTACAAGATAGTGATATCATAATACTTTAGCAGCTCTAACCATCTATGCTGCCTCAAATTGAGATCCTTCTGCATGAACAAGTGCTGGAGGCTACGATGATCAGTAAACACGTCACAAGACACACCATACAGATTGTGCCTCCAAATCTTCAATGCATGAACAATGGAAGCCAACTCCAAATCATGAACTGGATAGTTCTTCTCATGGGGCTTCAACTGACGAGAATTATAAGCAATCACTCTACCCTCCTACATCAATACACACCCAATACCAACCCTCGAAGTTTGCACTAATTGCAAATTTGAAAACCATTTAGAGGAAAATTCATCATATATAAGGAGCATGTGAGCATGAAAGAAGACTGTTGTGTAAATTAGTAGAAAAAAATTTCAGTGTATAAGAGTTTAGCAAAAAGTTCAGCATTGTATGAAAACAAAGATGTCCAAACTCAGTTCAGAGACTCAAAGTCAGTCTGAAAGAGTTAAGGGTTCTAAAATAAAACCCTAGTTCAATCAAACCTCGGCAGAACCCCCAAATTCTAGGGTTTCCACCTTGAATCAAGTACAGAGATGAGGAGGCAAGTAGTCGAATCGAAACATATTTAGAGGTTTCAGAAAAGAACTGAAACTTCTAACATGTTTCTTCCAGCAATAGAACTCATGAATAGCATGTAAATACAATAGAGGGGTTCAAGGCAAACAAAGTAAATAAACTAATTCGAAACATGATGAGAAAAGACTGATAAGAACAGTAAAAGAAAGCATGCTTAAGAAGATCCTTTTAAAAGAAACTTAAACAAAGTTCAATAGAAGAAAAATAGTAAGAACACGGTAGAAGAATACAGTAGGCGAAACATACCAGAACATAATAGAAGAAAATAGCAGGACATAGTAGAAAAGCATACAAGAACATAGTATAGAAAGCACAGCAGAAGAACATACAAGAACAGAACATAGAAAACACAGTAGAAGAACATACATAGTAGAAGGAAAACATAGAACACAGTAGAGGCAAATACACACAAAAGAAAAGGAAAAGAAATTCAGAGAAACACTTAAGCATTTTCAGAAAACCCTAAATCGTAAAAGAAAGACTTTGAAAAGTAATTTTCGAAAGAAAAGTTAGGGAGATCATTTGAAAACTCAAAGAGAGCATAGATACACAACGGATCTAAAGAGATCGGAGAAAACCTCAAAGGGTTAGGGTTTCAGAAGAACCCTAGAAATGAGAAAGGCTTTGAAAAGGTCACTGATCTGAGTCGGAGAGGTCAGAACCAGGCTCAAAACACCATGGTATGCCGGAGCAAGGCCGGCGATGACTCTGGAACCTTGAATCGGCTGAGGTCTGGGTGCAAACCTTTGAGGCCAGGCCTTGAATCTTTAGAGATCAGGTGTGTAAGAGCAACAGGAGGTAGGTATAAGACTTCCATAGCTTGAGAAGCCGTGGATCCCGGTGGGTTTCAAGGTAGAAGTGATGGGAGGCAGCTAGGGTTAGAGAAGGTTCGAGAGTGTTTTCAGAGAGGGGAGGGTTTCAGAGGCGGCTAGTTAGGTGAAATGATTTAGGGTTAAGGGGTGTTGGTGGATTAAAAAAGGAAATGAGGGATTGTGGTCGTTGATCATTTTGCTCAACGGCCTGAATTTAATGGGGGTCGGGCGGGTTGAACTTAATTGGATTAGGGGCGGGTAGTTTAGGAATTGGGCCAGTCCATTTGAAATTGAAATTGGGGTTAATTGGGGGGTCGATTTGGGCTAAAATTTAAATAGGTAGGGCTAGTATTAAATAGCCATTTTTTTCCTCTATATTTTTTATAAAAAATAGCAAAATAATTTCTGGAAATAAATTGAAGGTACTAAATTAATTAATAATACACAAATATTAAATTAAAAATATTGGGATCAATTTTGTAATTATAAACGAGATTAAATCTTAAAATAGGCTAAAATTGCAATTATGTGCAATTTAATTTTAAAATACACAATAAATTTGTAAAAAATGTGCAAAAATTACCTTAGCTATATTTTGGTATAAATATGAGAATACAATAAATGAGTTACCAAAAAATGATAATTTGGGAAATAATTATTGGTTTTTTTCTGATAAAACAAGGCGATAAATTGATTTAAAAATCCTTTAAAAATTGGAAAAATAATGAAACACTTGGACATGCTTATATATGCATACATATTCTATTTTGAAAGTATTTTGCACATAAAAAATATATAGGAAAAAATTGGGTATCAACAGTTGTCCCTCTTTACCCGAGAAGGATGAAAGAGTTGTTAGGTAAAGATATGATGGCCAATTTTGACCGAACGAAATGGTTTGAAAAGGTTGATCGTGACCTGTTTCTTGAGCTGCCTATATATCCCTGGTCTTACAAGAATCAGTCCATATGTAGTTCAGGATCCGTCGGCGGAGTATGCCGATGGAGGTTTTCCAAGAACGGACGCAATGTTTAGGTTGGGCTGGATGGTCAAGGCCTAATGGGGCTGTGAGAATTGGAGCGGGATCGCTCCTGCTGATATGGCCATTGCTCGCCGGTTTACCTGCAAATAAACAATGTATTGTGCGGAAATTTAAACATGATGCAAGTTTCCATCGGACCATGAATGTTCTCTTCGGACGGTTAGGATGACGTCCTTAGACCATGACGTCCCGGGCCATGAAACGTATAGTAAATGGTTCGCAGGCCATGAAATGATGCTCTCGGGCTATGAAAATGATGCCTCCGAACTATGATGCCTTTGAATAATGATATGCAAAACATAAAAGGGGTCCTCAGGCCATGGCATGGCGTTCTCGGGCTATGAAAATGGTGCCTCCGAACAATGATGTCTTTGGACAAATTGGCGATTTTTCAGCCCATGATGTAGTAGGTGGCGATCTTTCAGCCAGTGCAAATATAATTAAGGTGGCGATCTTTCAGCCAGTGCAAATGTAAATAAGGTGGCGATCTTCCAACCATGCAAGATGTAAATAAAGTGGCGATTTTTCAGCCGATGAAAGGTATAAATGCAGTAACGATCTTTCTGCCGATGCAAGATGTAAATAAAGTGGCGATCTTTCAGCCGATGCAAGATGTAAATGAAGTGGCGATCTTTTAGCCGATGCAAGATGTAAATGAAGCGGCGATCTTTTAGCCATGAAAGATGGAGGTAGAGCTTAACCTCAGAAGGCAGAATGGTAGCCTTATGCAATGCAAAGAATGCATATGGAGGTAGGGCTTAACCTCGGAAGGTAGAATAGTAGCCTTATGCAATGCAGAGAATGCAGATGGAGGTAGAGCTTAACCTCGGAAGGCAGAACGGTAGCCTTATGTAATGCATAGAATGCAGATAGAGACAGAGCTTAGTCTCGGAAGGTAGAATGGTAGCCTTATGCAATACAGAAAATGCAGATGGAGACAGAGCTTAGTATCGAAAGGTAGAATGGTAGCCTTATGCAATGCAGAAAATGCAGATGGAGGTAGAGCTTAATCTCGGAAGGCAGAATGGTAGCCTTTTGCAATGCAAAGAATGCAGATGGAGACAGAGCTTAGTCTCAGAAGGCAGAATGGTAGCCATATGCAGGAAGTAAAAATGGCAAATGGCAATAGAGTTTTCTTAGCTGATAGCGGATTGCGATATCGTGATTACTGGGGATACTGTGCCTGCTGGGATACTATTGTGCGGATAGCAGTTGTGAGCAAGTGCAACGGTTTGGAGAGTTGTATTCCTGAACTTTGTGAGTGAGTGTATAGTATATTTGATGATTTTGCAACTCAAGTGCCTGCATCCACAGAAAAATCGTGAGTTTGTAAAGGAGGAAAGGTTAGTTTGTATCCCCGCTGGCTTTGCTTGGCCTGCTCGACTTTGATCCAGCGATACCGTATATATCACTGGGGTACCATTGCTAAACAAGGCAATTTTAGTAATAAACATGCTTGATTTAGTAAAAGCATAACACAAGTACATAATTAAGAATAGTTTTCTTTAGATGAACCGACGACTGCGACGTGGTTCAAGACATTGCAACTTCTCTTGCTTCGGAATTTTGAGGGTCCTCCTCAAAATTCTGCCCCAGTTTACTGGGTTGTTGCTTCTGACGGCTGTTAATGATAAATGGTTGGAATCAACTTCGGAATTTTGAGGGTCCTCCTTAAAATTCTACACTAGTTTCCAATAGCGGGGGAAATGGAAATTTTATTGAATTGGTGACCGAACACATAGGGTTGCCTACGTATCCCCTCTTAAATGGGAATCAGGTCAGGTGTAGTTCAAATTACATCATATAAGAAAAGCATAAAGATTACACATAGTATCGCTTGACTGCGTCTGAAATGATCGGCTTTGGCCAAACTTCTCCGTCCATTTCTGCAAGTATGAGGGCTCCTCCTGTCAGAACCCGGTGAACCATGTACGGACCCTTCCAGTTGGGAGAAAATTTCCCTTCGGTTTCATCTTGATGCGGAAAAATTTTCTTTAACACCATCTGCCCCGGTGTGAATTGTCTCGGCTTGACTCTTTTGTTGAAGGCTCTGGACATTCTGTTCTGATAGAGCTGATCGTGGCAAACTGCATTCATTCTCTTTCCGTCTATAAGAGCTAGTTGCTCGTAACAACTCTTCACCCATTTTGCATCGTCGAGCTCTGCTTCCTGTGTGATCCTTAAGGAAGGAATTTCTACCTCAGCGGGAATGACTGCCTCTGTACCGTAGACCAGCATATAGGGGGGTGCTCCTGTCGATATGCAGACTATGGTGGGTATCCCAGTAAAGCAAACAATAGTTTCTCGTTCCACTACTTATACTTCTCTATCATTTTCCTTAGTATCTTCTTGATATTCTTGTTGGCGGCTTCTACGACTTTGTTCATCTGAGTTCTGTAGGCTGTAGAATTCTTGTATTTGATCTTGAAGGTTTCACACATGGATTTCATCAAATCATTGTTGAGGTTGGAGCCATTATCAGTAATGATTGACTCTGGAATTCTGAACCGACACACGATACGGTCATGGACGAAATCTGCCACGACTTTCTTAGTCACTGCCTTGTAAGATGCTGCTTCAACCCATTTGGTGAAATAATCAATCGCTACAAGAATAAACCTATGCCCATTTAATGTGGTGGGTTCGATTGGTCCGATAACATCCATTCCCCAGACGACGAACGTCCATTGCGAGCTTATTGCATTAAGCTCATTTGGAGGTACATTTATCATGTTTGCATGTATCTGGCAGTGGTGGCACTTTCGACCATATTGGATATAGTCTGTTTCCATAGTTATCCAAAAGTAACCAGCTCAGAGTATTTTCTTTGCTAAAACAAAGTCATTCATATGTGGAACGCAGGTCCCTGCATGAATTTCCTCTAATAGCCTGGATGTTTCCTTTGCGTCGACACACCTTAGTAATCCCAAATCAGGAGTCCTCCTGTACATGATTCCTCCGCTGTGAAAGAAATTGATGGATAACCTCCGAAGAGTGCACTTCTGAGTAGCATTTGCGAGTTCTGGGTATTCTCCTTTTGCCAAGTATTCTTTGATATCATGAAACCAAGACTTTCCGTCTGCTTCTTCTTAGACATGAGCACAGTAAGCGGGCTGATCATGGATCTTTACCGGAATGGGATCAATGAAATTCTTGTCTGGATGTTGTATCATGGATGATAGGGTAGCCAATGCATCGGCGAATTCATTTTGGACCCTGGGAACATGCTGAAATTCTGTCTTTGTGAACCTCTTTCTCAACTCTTGTACATGATGCAGATAAGGGAGTATCTTGGCGTTCTTGGTCGCCCATTCTTCTTGGACCTGATGTATAAACAAGTCTAAATCCCCAATTACTAGCAAATCTTGGATGTTCATGTTAATAGCCATCTTGAGCCCTAATATGTAGGCTTCGTACTCGGCCATGTTGTTGGTGCACGGGAACCTGAGTTTGGTAGATACCAGATAATGCTGACTGGTTTCTGATACTAGGACTGCTCCTATGCCAACTCCTTTGAAATTTGCTGCTCCATCGAAAAACATTCTCCAACCGTCATAGGATTCTGCATTGTCTTCTCCTATGAATGATAGCTCTTCATCAGGAAAATATGTTTTCAGGGGTTCGTATTTTCCGTCTACGGGATTTTCAGCAAGGTGATCTGCTAGTGCCTATATTTGATTACTTTCTGAGTCACGTAGACAATGTCAAATTCACTCAAAAGGATTTGCCACTTGGCCAGCTTGCCAGTGGGCATGGGATTCTGAAAGATGTATTTCAAGGGATCCATTCTTGATATGAGATATGTAGTATAGGCACAGAAGTAGTGCCTCAACTTCTGAGCTACCCAAGTTAAAGCACAACAGGTGCACTCTAACAGAGAATACCGAGCCTCGTACAGGGTGAACTTCTTACTGAGGTAATAGATGGCATGCTCTTTCTTCCCTATTTCATCATGCTGCCTCAAAACACAACCGAACGCTCCATCCAATATTGCAAGGTAGAGTAATAGAGGTCTACCCACTCAGGCAGAACTAAGACTGGTAGTGCTGATAGGTATTCCTTGATTCTGTCGAAAGCTTTTTGGCAATCATCAGTCCATGTGGTAGCGGCGTCCTTCTTCAACATCTTAAAGATCGGCTCACAGATGACCGTAGATTGTGCTATGAATCGGCTGATGCAGTTGAGTCTTCCTAGGAAGTTCATTGCGTCCTTCTTGTTCTTTGGCAGTGGTAGTTCTTAAATAGCTTTGACCTTAGATGGATCCAGGTCTATCCCTTGGCGACTCACAATGAACCCAAGTAGTTTTCCGGCAGAAACTCCAAATGCACATTTTGCAGGATTCAGTTTTAGGTTGTATCTTCTCAGTCTATTGAAGAACTTCCTCGAAACTTCCATGTGGTCAGTGGCTTTCTTGGAATTTATGATGACATCATCTACATGCACCTCAATCTCCTTGTGTATCATATCATGGAAGATAGTAGTCATGGCCCTCATATAGGTGGCCTCTGCATTCTTTAACCCGAATGGCATCATCTTGTAGCAGTACATCCCTCACGGCGTAATGAAAGTCGTTTTCTCAGCATCTTCTTCGTCCATCCAGATCTGATGATATCTAGCGAAGCAATTTACAAATGATTGCAACTCATGCTTGGCGCAATTGTCGATCAGGATATGTATGTTCGGCAAGGGAAAGTCGTCCTTTGGACTGGCCCGATTGAGATCCCAGTAGTCAACACAAGCTCTGACCTTCCCATCCTTCTTCGGCACCGGCACAATATTGGCTAACCATGTCGGATATTCTACTACCCTGAGTACCTTAGCTTTGACCTGCTTAGTGACTTCTTCCTTGATTTTCAGACTCATGTCGGGTTTAAACTTTCTGAGCTTCTGTTTTACCGGTGGACATGTCGGATCAGTTGTCAGTTTGGGGGCCACAATAGATGTGCTCAAACCAGTCATGTCATCATATGATCAGGCGAATATGTCCTCATATTCCTTCAAAAATTATGTGTATTCTTCCTTTTCTGACGGTGACAAATGAATGTTGATCCGAGTTTCTTTGATATTTTCGGCATCTCCCAGGTTAACAATCTCGGTCTCGTCCAGGTTGGACTTAGGTCTGTTCTCAAAATTTTCAACCTTTTTAACTATCTCTTCCAGCATATCATCTTCCTCTGAATCTATGTCTGTTTGTTGCGTTGTCTCGTTGCATGTCACAGCCATTGGTTCATCAATATAGGTAATAGTAATGCTATATAAGTAAATTAATGAGAGAAAATAATAAGAGTAATATTTGTAAGGAAACCGAAATGCTTTGATAAATTTCATAACTGTTTTGAACATTGGAAAATCTTATTGCAAAAATTCAAAAATGCGAAAGGAAAATCAACTAGTAAAAATAAAAGATAGTGCATGATGCTTTGTTCAGCCTTGCTACCCCGAGGCTTTCTGAGCTCTAGTGGTTCTACTGGTCCAATTTTTGAGGCATGCTCTTCAGCTTACGGCCTGTATGGAAGGGCCTTCCTCCCCCTCCTCCTCGAAAATAACACAACAATCCATGTCATCTTCTTCTAGGAACAAATTCCTCACTGCTACCAGTGCTTCCTCTTCTTCCGACCCATAGATAACATCGCCGGCTGGAAAGTCTGCTCCAAATGTGGTATTGGCTGCTCCAGCGGGTAGTATGGGCTGCACCATGGTGGCGACCAGTTGTTGAATTTCTCCCAAGTATACTCGTATCTCAGACCGAAAGTGGTGCCATATTTCTTCAATTTGATCGGCTTGGCAATTCCTTGGAGGTTCTTGCCAAGTCCCTTGCCAGTATCATATCCGCTCCAGTTCAATATGCTTTCAATTTTGTTGTCCCACCATTTGTCTTTGTCTACGGCGTTGACTCGCTCGATGTGGTGATAGGTTTTCCCGCCTATCTTTCTCCTTCCTCCAATCGCTGGGATGGTTTGGTGACTGTATATGGGATTGCTATCGTCGCCGTGAATGATCACCTCTTGGTGGTTCCACTTAAATTTCACCGTCTGATGCAGTGTTGACGTTACGGCCCCAGCAGCATGAATCCACGGCCATCCCAACAGCAAGTTGTAAGATGTCGGCACGTCTATAACTTGAAAATTAATGTCGAACCAAGTAGGCCTCATTTGCAAACACAAGCTGATTTCCCTAATGGTGGGTCTTTGGGAACCGTCGAAAGCTTTGATGTTGATGGCCCCGTCCTTGATCTCATGGAGACCCTTTCCTAATGTTTTGAGTGTTACCAACGGACAAATATTGAGGCTGTACCCTCCATCAATCAGGACCCTAGTGATAAAATAATCTTCGCATTGCACGGTGATGTGCGATGCTTTGTTGTGACTCAACCCTTCTGGTGGAAGCTCATCTTCATGAAAAGTGATCTTGTGACTTTCCAATACCTGCCCTACCATGCTTTCCATTTCTCCTCCGGTGATGTTGCTTGGTACATATGCGTCACTCAGCACCTTCAACAAGGCATTCTTATGTACGTCGGAACTTTGCAGCAAAGCTAGGATAGAAATCCGTGCCAGTGTTTTGTTCAGCTGATCAATGACTGAGTATTCCTTGGCTTGTATCTTTCTCCAGAGATCATCGGGCCCGGTTTTAGTGATGGTCGGCCGACCAAAGGCCTGCTTACTCGACTTAGCTAAATGCTCCGGAGTATAAACCCTATCGATTCTTATCATACCCTGTGTCGTAACTGTTTCCCCGAATTTATCTTTCCCTTTCCTTCTCGCCTCGGATGTGTAATCCCAAGGTATGGCATTTGTATGGAATGGTGTTACGGCCGACATTGTTACTGAGATGGGCACCTTTACTCCGAACGGAGCATGTATTTTGGAGGGTAAAACCGTAACTTCAAATGATGCGGGTGTGTTTGCTGGAGACCCAAACTCGACCTCAATTTGTGTTGGCGTCTTTGTGGGGGGTGTTGCTTCAAACTCAAGTGGTACAGATATGTTTACCTCGGCATCCCCAGAAGGCTGAGTCTGGACTACAATCGGATTGAGGGTGACTATTGGCTTCTTTGGTTCGTCACTTTTTGTGATTAAACCGATCAATCCTTTGGGATCCCAATCATTCTGTATTTCAATCATGTGAACACCTACACCCTTATGGTCCGGCAGAGGGTTGTTGCAGACGTTCGGAGTAGGCTCCTTTGCTACAATGATCTTGTTATCGATCAGAGTCTGGATCTTATCTTTCAGAGAGTGACATTCATCAATGGTATGTCCCTTCATGCCGGAATGGTATGCATAGAATTTATTTGGATTGACCCACTGAGAAAGGTTTTCAGGGGTTATATCAGGAATAGAGGTGACATAACCAGCAGCTTTGAGCCTTTCGTACAGCTGGTCGATCGGTTCAGCAATGGCGGTATACTATTTGGGGGGTCTGCGATCGAAATTTGGTCGAGGTCTAGGAAATTTTTGACATGTGGGAGGTGATTGATAATGGGATGGCTGAGCATTGTAGGTTCGGTAGACATGTGAGGATTAGGAATATCTAGGTGAAGTAGGTTGATATGTGAGAGGTGGGGGTGATTGGTAAGTAGGTGGTGGAGTTTGGGAAGAGGGTGAGGATTCTTGGTAATTCGGGGTAGGCTGATATGTGAGTGGAGGTATCAGATAGGCTTGGTATTTGATAGGGGATTTGGCTCTTTGTGCAATCATTACGGCACCTACGTCCCTTTTCTTGGACGTACCACCAGACTGTAAAGCCTTATTGGTAGCTTGCAAGGCTTCAAATTTCGTAACCATACCACTTTTGATGCACTCTTCAATCTTTTCACCCAACTTGATAATGTCGGAAAATTTCTAGCTCTCAATCAACATCAGCCTTTCATAGTACTGCGGGTCTTGAGCCCGGATGAAAAACTTGTTCATTTGTTCTTCTTCTAAAGCAGGTCTGACCTTAGCAGCTTCTGATCTCCAGCGAGTGGCATACTTGCGGAATGTTTCCGCGGGCTTCTTCTTTAAGTTCTGAATGTAGAACACATCTGGTACATTTTCTGGGTTGAACCTGAACCTGTCCATAAAGTCGGATGCCATACTCACCCAGTTCGATAATTTCTTCGGGTCTTGGATAATGTACCAAGACAGAGCATCTCCCTTCAGACTCCTCATAAAAAGCTTCATGCGAATCCTTTCGTCTTTCCCTACTCCGACTAGCTTGTCGCAGTATGTTGTCAAGTAAACTCTCGAATCCCCTATACCATCAAACAATTCGAACTTAGGAGGTTTGTACCCCTCAAGCAGTTCGACATCTAATTGTATGCAAAGATCTTCGTAGTTCAACCCTCCAATCCCCTTACTTCCTTCGACAACCTAAATTCGACTAGTCAATTTTTTGAGTTACGTAGCCAGGTTCCTGATGAGTGAGTCTTTATCATCAGACTCGGGTGTGCTTGAGACAGGTTGGGTGGAGTGTGGTATGGTTTCCACATAGATGGGGGTGTTATGGTGGAAATGGTTATTCGTGGAATTCAGAGGTTCTGGGATGAGCAGTGGAGTATTGCTGGATGTGTGGCATGTATTGCAGTGGTGGTAAGAAGCGGGATGGTTTTGTGGTTTTGGGATATTTTGTGGAGGCGTGGGATTCTGAGCGTTTGGAAAATTGATATCTAGAGTGGTGAGGGAAAGACAAGTTTGCCAGATTCCGAACCTGATCAAGTTCCTCCTGAAATTTCAACAGTTTTTGCTCGAGTTGGAACGCACTTTCTTTGGAGACCCGAGCACCATGAGTGACCTCTACCCATTCAATTGAGTTTTCCTTTCTGGTGTTGTTCAAATCTTCCATATTTCCTTTGTTCCTGCTTCTGATAGGACAAGGAGGAGCAGTGGGTGGAGGGCCCTTTGATCTTATGGAATATGATAACGATGCCAGAGTGCACGAACTAACCTTTGGGGAGGGGAATAAATAAACAAAAATTAAAAACAAAAAGGTAACAAGTCAGTGGGGATTATAAGAAAGTGTTGCGATATTTAAACACATAGTGCAAGAATGTAAATCACATCCTAATTTGGGAGCCTCGTTGTGCCCGAGGTAGGCCTAGCGACAAATTGATTTGGAGAACTTAGAATGCTAAATGCCTCATTTTATTGATAAAAGGTAGACGAATCCCAAAATGACACTAAGTAACAAGGAATAAAATGTCATTAGTGGCTATTGGCCTTATTACATTTTATAAGTGAAAAGAAAAACTCCTATCTATTTGGTCCAAAAGGACCTTCCCCAGATTGAATGCTCTCGTTGATCAAATCCTCCAGTTTGCATAGTTTCACCAGTAAAAATGCCTTTTCCAGGTGTTCCCCTTCATTTCCCTCGGCATTCTGGCAGTCAGTGACTCTCTTCCTCACTTTCCCTTCCAATTCCAGTAGACTGTACTCCAGATATTCCAACTTTTCGCTAGCATTGACGGCCCTCTTTTTCCACTCGTTGATTTTGTCATTTGATAGAAGACTCCTCCACCAGTCTAGCAAGAGTGGGGGCGTGCTAACCATACAAAAGTTGGGGACCTCGTTCTTCATTTTCTGCAAAACAAAAGGGTTAAGACCCTACCCCCACCAGACTCGACTATTTAACATCAACAATTAGCATGAAGCATTTAGTTCTCCAAATAAATGCACAGAACATGGTGGTGTCTGTTTGGGTTCAAGGAAACCCGGTGGACTTTGGACAAGGCTATCTTAAAGAGTCATTATGCAGACAACATTACTAACTCAGCTAGGTTTGACCATGATGCATGCACAGTTAAATAGAGTAAGGTTTCTATAGTGTTTTAAACTGGACCTTGAGCGGACAACTCAAGGGGGAAAGGCACGGAACAGTCGACTACACCGTTGATCGACTGATTTTACCGCAAATACGCCTTTTCCGGATTTAAGGGGTGATAATATCGGAAGAGCGCAACCACTCATTATAAGCGTTGCTATGGTATTTGTTTGGCACTAGTGGAATATGATTTGAAAACATGCTTATGCAATAATTAAAACAAGTTGTCACGTATTTGCACGTTCATAAAGCAATAATTACAATGATTTAAAACAGTAACAAAGGAGTGCAGTAAAGGAAACAGTGAAAGAAACAAGGAAAAGAAACAAGAGACAAGTTAGTTTTTGCAGTAGAAGAGGGAATTAAATGCTGAAAGGTATTAAACAAATAAAGCACATAATAAATGTAAAGCCACAGTAATAGCTTGAAATGGTAAAAGCCTAAAAGTCATCCCCAGCAGGGTCGACACGCTGTCGCGCCCCCTTTTTCTCGCGAAATCAGATTTATGACATTTCGGAGGACAACTCGTTCCCTTTTGGGAATTGGGTTTGAAGTGAAGAGTCGCCACCTAATGATTTGAGTGCATTAGGACACGAAGGAAGGTTTGATTTGAACAACCAGAGATTGGTTAAGGGCTTGAAATTATCTCAAGGGGAAGGTGTTAGGCACCCCTCAAATCCACTAGTGTGGTTCCCGGCCAAGTTACTATTATGACTTTAGTGCAAATAACACATAGGCAAATAAAGGCTTCAAATAAGAGGGGATTTTCACGTAATTGTTACAAATAAACAAAAGTAAGAAGAAGGAACTGAAAGAGTTGATTTTCTTAAAAGAAATGGTTAAAAAGATTTAAAAGAAACAAAGAAAACAAAGGAAAGGGGGGTCCTAGGTTTATTAATAATATGGATCACCACACACAACATCCGGTAATCACTCCTCAATGAGGGGCTACACGTGATGTTATTGCGTGGTCATCATATCCATATCTACCTTTTTCCCACCATGTTAACGTATTAAAGCGCGGAATGGTCTCGTTCACTTATTTTATGCTATTACCCGCCCCAATCATATCAGTCTCGGAGGCATTTAGGACTACTAATCCTAAAAGGAAGAGGTATTGGGCTTATTTGTGGTTTCAAAAGGTAAAATACTAAGGCGACAAACAAAACACATATAACAAGTTTGGGGAAAGCATATAAACAAATAAAGGGCTCAAACAAACCTCCTTTAAACCAAAGAAATCACATAATGTAGCATGACTTACATGTACTGTTTAAGGTCTGATTAAAACTTAAAAGGTGGAGGCATACTGATTTATTACATAGTTCTGATAAGAAGCTCGAATCAGGCCTGCCTGCTAGTTGTAGCTGATAAAAAGTCTGATTCAGTTTATAAACTCATCATATGTCTTGCCTAAGTGTTAGACGAAGATACCTATAAGCATGATATCTACTGATTCCAGAAACAATGAAACAAACATGAATACATACTGATTTGAGAAAATCGTCTGTTATTAAAGAAAGGCGAGTTTTAACAAAAGAGCATTCGTCATTGTTACTGGTTTTAGATCTATAAGCGAGTGAAACGATTCAAATTCAATTAAGGCTCCTATAGGCATGCTTTCTATGTGTTGTCGATTTTGGACACTCTTATAAACGTAGTAAAAAATGCATAAACCTTATAGGCATGACATCTAGATGCTGAATTTCGTTTAAAGCCTATGAACATGATATCTAATTGTAGTTGATTATTTAAGACCTACGAACATGTTTGCTTGATGAGGAATGCACCTATAGGCAGGATATCTACATAATGTGCAGAAATTCAAAAATTCCTATAGGCAGGATATCTATACGCTATGCAGAAGTTCATAAATAAACTATAGGCATGGTACCTACATGAGAATGCAAGATTCCTATAGACATGGTATCTATATGAGAATGCAGAAATTCTTATAGACATGGTACCTATATGAGAATGCAAGATTCATATAAACATGGTATCTATATGAGAACGCAGAAATTCATAAACTCCTATAGGCAGGTTATCTACTCCTTTTGCATACATAGTTATTCCCCCCTTTTTCACTAGCCATCCCCAATAGTTTATTACAAAGTTATTGCAGTTCAGAAAAAATAAAGTAAAGAAAATACATCAGAAGTTGAAAATTACAACCAAGGAGAGCCTGATTCAAACTTCCTGTCTGAAGTATGAAGTAAACCAACTCCAAAGATCATGTTTCAAAGCCTTTCTACCACTTGGGTGTGTCAGAGTTCCCTAAGAGTTTCATAAGAACTCGGGGCAGTGCTTACATCCAAATGTATCACCATATTAAGCCAAAATGCAGTGTGGAAGGGCCAACCCTCAGGTGTCCAAGTTCAGAGGGAACTCAAGGTCCCAAGGCAAGGCTCACAAGAGGGGGTAGAACTTAGGAACTAAGAGAGTGTGCAAGTGCAGAATTCTAAAAGGGGGAAAGGGGAATGGAAACAGTACACATAGGGATATAGGGAATGGGGAGTTGCAAGAGGTAAAAAGCAGGTTAGTGGGCATAACCCAACAATGGGAGATGCTGGCACACCCATAAGCCTACTGGAACACATTGTTTAGAGGTTAGGATCTCCTAAGGGATCAAGTTCAAACCATAGGCAATAACTTGCATACTGTAATGTTTTAAACTGTAACTCAAAGCACATAAAGGGAAATAGGGAATAAGGATTCATAGAAGAAACAAACAAAAGGAAATCAACATGCTAGTTTAAGTATTTAACTTTGTAGAAGTAGTAAAGTAGACATAGATGCATAAAGCTGTAAGTAAACACATTGTGGTGATGCTGAAGTTCAATTAGGACATACCAGTTTCAAAGAAACAAACAGGGAAAAGGAGTAGTCTTGTGAAAGTCTGAATGCAGACAAAAAGGTAGAATTCTATTATGTGAGAGTGAGAATTCAGAAGAGATTGTTAATTGTGAAGTGTCCGTTTGTGAAGAAAGGTCGTGCCTTTTATAGTGTGAAAATCAGGCAGAAATAAGGCAAGAAAACCAGTTAAGGAACTGATTGTCAATCAATTACATAAGGCTTCCCTTAATTAAGGGATTTAGATTCAAACGGGTGAAAACCATTTAAGGAAAGAAATTGAGTAAGCATTTTGTGCATAGCATGCAATCAGGGGCAAATACATAAAAATTTATTTAAGGACAAGGTTTTGAAATACACGGTTTGTGCAAATAAGGTAAGCAAATCAATTGACAAATAGTAAATCAAAAGCATCTGAGATTTTACATGAATGAACCAAGTCAGAAAAGATGAAGAAGGGTTTTAACTTAGGCCGAGTAACGGGGAGAATCAGCAAACAATGGAAAGAAATCAATCAAGCCATATTCAGAAGGAAGTTTGCACTAATTGCAAATGTGAAAACCATTTAGAGGAAAGTTCATCATATATAAGGAGCATGTGAGCATGAAAGAAGACTTCGTGTAAATCAATAGAAACAAAATCCAGTGTAGAAGAGTTTAGCAAAAAGTTCAGCATTGTATGAAAACAAAGATGTCCAAACTCAGTTCAGAGACTCAAAGTCAGTCTGAAAGAGTTAAGGGTTCTAAAATAAAACCCTAGTTCAATCAAACCTTGGCAGAACCCCCAAATTTTAGGGTTTCACCCTTGAATCAAGTATAGAGATGATGAGGGAAGTAGTCGAATCGAAACATGTTTAGAGGTTTCAGAAAAGAACTGAAACTTCAAACATGCTTCTTCCAGCAACATAACTCATGAATTGCATGTAAATACAGTAGAGGTGTCACGACCCGGAATTCCCACCCTCGGGAGTCATGATGGCGCCTACTAATGTGAGCTAGGCAAGCCAACCCTTAAATATCTACTACCTTTTTCATATTACTTCTTTTAAAACAAACATAGGTAGACAATATAAATAAAGCGGAAGTTAGGAAATACGCGGAAGTCAACATTTATAAAGCTTAGAGCTACGTCTATTACCACTTTTAAAATTCAATACCCCAAAATCTGGTGTCATAATACCACAAATTGTCTAAGAGTCACTACATACAAAGTCTGAAGAAAATACATAGTACTGTTCCTGAGCAAAAGATAAAGGAAACAAGAAATAGAGATAGAGGGGGACGGAAGGGCCCGCGAACGTCTGCAGGTCTACCTTGGGTCTCCGAATGGACTGAAGGAAGCCCTCCAACTACTGTCCGAAAGCTGCTCCGGGATCTGCACACAGTGCAGAGTGTAGTATCAGCACAACCGACCCCATGTGCTGGTAAGTGCCTCGCCTAACCCCGGCGAAGTAGTGACGAGGCTAGGACCAGACTCTAGATAAACCTATATAGTTATATAATATACGGCGGAAAAGTAAATAGATAATAAGCAATTAAAGCTGGGGAAGGGGAACGTACCTCGGGGATAGCTGATAAAGCAAAATAGCAAGGAATACATAAGGAAGTTGACAATATAACTTCTAACACAGATAAAGAAAAGTAAAGACAACTTTCACTTTTAGTTCCCATCTTGTTGCAGGCGTGCAACCCGATCCCATTTCTCATATCTTGTGGTAGGCGTACCACCCGCTCCCATTTCATAATATCTTGTAATAGGCGTACCACCCGCTCCCATTTCATAATATCTTGTGGTAGGCAAACCACCCGCTCCCATTTCATAATATCTTGTGATAGGGGTACCACCCGCTCCCATTTCATAATATCTTGTGGTAGGCGTACCACCCGCTCCCATTTCATAATATCTTGTGGTAGGCTTACCACCCGCTCCCATTTCATAATATCTTACAATTTCAAGGAATCCTGGCAAGGGAAAATAATCAACATAATAACTTCCCGACAAGGGAACAAAACAATGTAATAATTTTCCCGGCAAGGGAACAACAATATTAAAATAGTCATCCCGGCAAGGGAGAATCAGCTATAACCAATCTCAACTTAGCTTGTACTCAGTTCAATTATTGAAAATGCTCAATCATAGAAGATCATTAGGTAAAGCACTCAAGTGTCATTTAAGAACACAACAACTTTCAATTTAAGACTCACGGTCATGCTTGACACCAACGTATAGATACTCGTCACCATGCCTATACGTCGTACTCAACAAGAAGCAAGTAGCAAATATGACTCAACTCTTAATTCCTCAAGCTAGGGTTAGACCAAACACTTACCTCGATGCCTTGAACACCACTCAAGTCTCAATTATAGCTTTACTCCTCGATTCCACCACCAATCCGCTCGAATCTAATCACAAGTTACTTAATTACATCAATAAGTTCTAAATGAATCAACCCCAATGCATGAAAAATGTGTTTTCCAACGTTTTAACCAAAAGTTAAAAATCACCCCCGGGCCCACATGGTCGAAACCCGAGGTTCGGACCAAAACCCGATTACCCATTCCCCCACGAATCCAAATATATAACTTGTTTTGAAATCAGACCTCAAATTGAGGTTCAAATCCCCAATTTTAGAAAAAACCTATGTTCTACCCAAAACACTCAATTCCCCCATGAAAATCTTTGATTTAAAGTTGAAATCATGTTAAAAGATGTTAAGGAGTGAAGAAAATGAGTTAGAAATCACTTACCAATGTTTTGGAGAAGAAAGATTGTCTGAAAAATCGCCTCTTATATTTTTGGGGTTTTGAAAAGTGAAAAATAAGTGAAATTCTCGTTTATTTATACCCCTCTCAGAACCCCTGTGCGGACCGCATCAAATAGACTGCGGCCGCACAGGCCTCCCTGAAGACCTGCAGTTCAGCACCCTGGGCGGACCGTACAAAGGCGACTGCGGCTGCATAGCCTCCACCGCAGACCGCACAAAGGTGATCGCGGCCGCGCTGGCCCCTCCGCGGTCGCACGCGTTTTCTTGCGGACCGCACTAGAGAGTTCATAGACTGCAACTTCCTGAACCTGCAACATCTGACTTCCTAAGCCTAAGGCATCTCGCGACCTACTCGAAACTAACCCGAGCCCTCGAAACTCCAACCCAAGTATATACACAACCTCAAAAACATCCTACGGACATATTTATGTAATCAAATTATCAAAATAACATCATGAGCATCGAATTAAACCTCGAGATCAATAAAATTTCTCAAAACTCTTTTAAACATCAAATTTCTCATTTAAGGTCCGGATCGCGTCAAACAACGTCTGTTTTTAACCAAATTTCACAGGAATGACTCAAGTCATATATAAGACCTGTACCGGGAGCCGGAACCAAAATACGGGTCTGATACCATTGCTTTCTAATCAGTTTTAATTTCAAAATTCCTTAAACAATTTCTGAAAATAATTTCACTTAAAAATTCATTTCTCAGGCTTGGGACCTCGGAATTCGATTCCGAGCATATGCCCAAGTCCCATATTTTCCTACAGACCCTCCGGGACCGTCAAATCACGGATCCGGGTCCGTTTACCCAAAACGTTGACCGAAGTAAAATTTATTAATTTTAACATCAACACATAGCCTTTTTCACAGAGTTTCATATTTAAGCTTTCCAGCTACGCGCCCGGACTGCGTACGTAAATCGAGGCGACTCTAATGAGGCTTTCAAGGCCTTAGAGACACAGAAATCTACTGAAAGCAAGTGATGACCCTTTAGGTCGTCATATTCTCCACCTCTAAAACAACTGTTCGTCCTCGAACAGACAGAAAAAGGAAGTACCTGAGTCGGGAAAAAGATGAGGATAACGGCTACGCATATTGGACTCGGACTCCCAAGTCGATGCCTCAGGAGGCTGACCTCTCCACTGAACACGAACAGAAGGAAAACTCTTCGACCTCAACTGACGAACCTGCTGGTATAGAATAGCTATCGGCTCCTCCTCATAAGACAAGTCCTTGTCCAACTGGACAGTGCTGAAATCTAACACGTGGGATGGATCACTGTGATATTTTCGAAGCATAGACATATGAAATACTAGATGCACGACTGATAAACTCGGCGGAAATGCAAGTTTATAAGCCACCTCTCCCACTCGATCAAGAATCTCAAACGGACCGATGAACCTAGGGCTAAGCTTGCCCTTCTTCCCAAATCTCATCACGCCCTTCATAGGCGACACTCGGAGCAATACCCGCTATCCAACCATAAAAGTCACATCTCGAACCTTGCGGTTTGCATAACTCTTTTGCCTGGACCGAGCTGTACGAAGCCTATCCTGAATAATCCTGACCTTGTCCAAAGCCTCTTGAACCAGATCCGTACCCAACAATCGAGCCTCTCCTGGCTCAAACCATCCAACTGGAGATCGACACTGCCTACCATATAAAGCCTCATAAGGAGCCATCTAGATACTCGACTG
Organism: Nicotiana sylvestris; assembly: GCF_000393655.2. Taxonomy (NCBI): domain Eukaryota; kingdom Viridiplantae; phylum Streptophyta; class Magnoliopsida; order Solanales; family Solanaceae; genus Nicotiana; species Nicotiana sylvestris. The sequence continues at coordinate 80,763,556 of NC_091065.1, read as the reverse complement.
GTAACTGTTATTGTAGGCAAACTCTGCTAAAGGCAAAAACTGATCCCACGAGCCTCCGAAGTCAATGACACAAGCTCGAAGCATATCCTTCAAAATCTGAATAGTCCGCTCGGACTGCCCGTCTGTCTGAGGATGAAATGCTATACTCCACTCAACCTGGATGCCCAACTCTCGCTGAACTGCTCTCCAGAAACGCGAGGTAAACTGCGTACCTCAGTCCAAAATGAACAATCTCCCGAATATAGATCTCAGCTAACCTCTCGGATGAATAGGAGATTGCCATAGGAATGAAATTCACTGACTTGGTCAGCCTATCAACAATGACCCATACTACGTCGAACTTCTTCCAAGTCTGCGGGAGTCCAGTAACGAAGTCCATAGTGATCCGCTCCCACTTCCACTCAGGAAGCTCAATCCTCTGAAATAACCCACCAGGCCTCTGATGCTCGTACTTGACCTGCTGACAATTCAAACAACGAGCCACATATGCTATGATATCCTTCTTCATTCTCCGCCACCAATAATGATGTCGCAAATCCTGATACATCTTTGCGGCACCCGGATGAATAGAGTACCGGGAACTATGGGCCTCCTCTAAAATCAACTCTCGAAGCCCATCCACATTAGGCACACAAACTCGCCCATGCAATCTCAAAACTCCATCATCACCTAAGGTAACCTGCTTGGCACCTCCACGCTGCACCGTGTCTCTAAGGACACACAAATGGGGATCATCAAACTGCCGATCATGGATACACTCCAATAAAGAAGAACGAACGACCGTGTAGGCCAACACACAACTAGGCTCAGAAATATCCAACCTCACAAACTGATTGGCCAAAGCCTGAACGTCCAAAGTAAGCGGTCTCTTACCGATCGGAATATAAGTAAGACTACCCATACTGGCTGACTTCCTACTCAAGGCATCGGCCACCACATTGGCCTTTCCCGGGTGATATAAGATAGTGATATCATAATATTTCAACAACTCCCACCACCTCCTCTGTCTCAAATTCAACTCCTTTTGCTTGAACAAATATTGAAGACTCTTGTGATCCGTAAACACCTCACATGCCACGCCATACAGATAATGCCTCTAAATTTTCAATGCGTGAACAATGGCTGCCAACTCCAAGTCATGAATCGGATAGTTCTTCTCATGAATCTTCAACTGCTGTGAAGCATAGGCAATGACCTTGCCATCCTGCATCAACACTGCACCAAGCCCAATACGAGATGCATCACAATAAATTGTATAAGGCCCTGAACTTGTGGGCAAAACCAACACCGGTGTTGTAGTCAGAGCTGTCTTGAGCTTCTGAAAGCTCGTCTCACACTCGTCTGACCATCTGAATTGGGCACCCTTCTGGGTCAACTTGGTCATCGGGGCAACAATAGATGAGAACCCATCCACGAACGACGATAGTAGCCTGCCAATCCCAAGAAACTCCGAATCTTTGTAGCTGATACTGGTCTAGGCTAGTTCTTGACTGCCTCAATCTTCTTCGGATCAACCTGAATACTCTCTGCAGATACAACATGACCCAGGAATGCAACTGAACTCAACCAGAACTCACACTTCGAGAACTTATCATATAACTGACTATCCTTCAGAGTCTGAAGAACCATTCTAAGATGTTGCTCGTGCTCCTCCTGGCTGCGGGAATATATCAAAATATCATTAATGAAGACTATCACGAATGAGTCCAAATAAGGCCTGAACATTTGGTTCATTAAATCCATAAAAGCTGTTGGGGCATTTGTCAACCTAAATGACATGACCAAGAACTCATAATGCCCGTACCGAGTGCTGAAAGCTGTCTTAGGGACATCGGATGCCCTGATCCTCAACTGATGGTAGCCAGATCTCAAGTCAATCTTTGAAAATACCTTGGCACCCTGAAGCTGATCAAACAAATCATCAATCCTCGGCAGTGGATACTTATTCTTGATGGTGACCTTGTTCAACTGCCGGTAATCAATGCACATCCTCATCAAACCATCCTTTTTCTTAACAAACAACATCGGCGCACTCCAAGGTGAAACGCTGGGTCTAATGAAACCCTTCTCAAACAAGTCTTGCAACTGCTCCTTCAACTCTTTCAACTCTGGTGGGGCCATGCAATACGGTGGGATAGATATGGACTAAGTGACCGAGCCAAATCAATGCAGAAGTCAATATCCCTGTCAAGTGGCATCCTTGGCAGGTCTAAAGGGAAAACCTAAGGAAACTCACGAACCACGGGCACATAATCAATAGAAGGAACCTCAGCACTAGAATCACGAACTTAAGCCAAATAGGCCAAACACCCCTGCTCGACCATACGCCGGGCCTTCACAAAAGAGATAATGTTACGGGTAAAATGACCAGGGATTCCTCTCCACTCTAAACGAGGCATACCCGGCAAAGCCAAGGTCACAGTATTGGCATGACAGTCCAAGATAGCATGGTAAGGTGATAACCAATCCATCCCTAAAATAACATCGAAGTCGACCATGTCTAAAAGCAACAAATCTACACGAGTCTCAAGACCCCGAATCACCACAATACAAGAACGATGGACTCGATCAACCACAATATAATCGTCCACCGGTGTAGACACATAAACAGGAACACTCAATGAATCACTAGGCATGATCAGATACGGTGCAAAATAGGATGATATATACGAGTATGTAGACCCTGGATCAAATAACACTGAAGCATATCTATCACAAACCAGAACCGTACCTATGATCACTGCATCTAAAGACTCAGCCTCGGGCCTGGCTGGAAGGGCATAACATCGGGGCAGGGCCCCACCACCCTGAACTACCTCTCTAGGACGGCCTGCTGCTGGCTGGCCTCCACCTCTGGCAACCTGATCTCTACATCTAGGACCTCTACCTCCACCTCTAGCACCTCTACCCCCACCTCTAGCTGGTTGGGCGGTATGTGGAACAATTGGTGCCTGAACCATAGCACGAGGACCCTGATGCGGAGAATTACTCGAAGCTCGAGGGCAATACCTAGCAGTGTGCCTTGGGTCGCCACAAGTAAAACAAGCTCTCGGTTGCTGGGGCTGACGACCCTGAAAACTCTGAAGCGGTGGTGCACTGAAGGACTGCTGGTCAGAATACTGCATCGAAGGACCACGGCTACCGGAAGCACCGTGAGAAACCTGAAGAGCTAACTAAAAGGGCCTAGGGGGATGGCCTCTACCATATGAATCTCTACCTCCAGACGAGGTACCACTGAATCTGCCTGAATGACGGGGCCTCTTATCCGACCCCTGACCACCTCCCTACGATAGGACCATCTCCACTCTACGGGCCACATTGGTCACCTCCTGAAAAGTGATCTCACTCATGGCCTCCCTAGCCATCTAAAGGCGAATCGGTTGAATAAGACCATCAATAAACCTCCTCACCCTCTCTCTCTCGGTAGGAAGTATGACAAGAGCATGGCGAGCTAAGTCGATGAACATGGTCTCATACTGGGTAACCGTCATAGAACCCTATTGGAGGCGCTCAAACTACCTCCGATAAGCCTCTCGCTGGGTAATGGGGAGAAACTTCTCCAAAAATAGCTGTGTAAATTGCTCCCAAGTCAAGGCTAGGATTCGGCTGGTCTAGCTAAGCTATAATCCCTCCACCAAGTTTTGGCGGATCCAGACAAGCGAAATGTAGCAAAATTGACCCTATTGGTCTCAACAATAACCATGTTCCTGAGAACCTCGTGGCAACTGTCTAAATAATCTTGGGGATCCTCAGTAGATGCACCGCTGAAAGTGGAAGTAAAGAGCTTGGTGAACCTATCCAACCTCCACAAAGCATCGGCAAACATCGCCGCTCCATCGCCGGTCTGAGCTGTGATACCCGACTGAACTGCTCCAACTGGCTAAACTGCTGGAGTCTGAATCTGGGGAGCTACCTGCTCCGGAGTGCGTGTAGTAGGAGTCTGAGACCCTCCTCTAGCCTGAGAAGTGGCTGGTGCTACAGGAAGCAAACCTGCTTGGGTGACACTCTCTATGAGGCCCATAAATCGGACCAGCGCGTCCTGAAGAATTGGGGTAGTAATAAACCCCTTTGGGACCTGAGCTGGGCCCACCAGAATTGCTGGGATCGGAACCTACTCAAAATCAACCTGAGGCTCCGCCACTGGTGCTGCTGCTCGGGGCTGAACTCTGCCCCTACCTCGGCCTCGCCCTCTGCCCCTAGTGGAAGCTACTGTTGGGGGCTTGGGCTGCTGAGCGGTAGATGAGAAAGTGCGTGTTCTCGCCATCTGCGAAAGAACGGAGTAGAAATTCAATCAGTATTGGGAAACAGAACCGCACAACAAGAAAGAACAAATGTGAAGTTTTCCTAACTCTGTAGCCTCTAAGGGATAAATACAAACGTCTCCGTACCGATCCCTCAGACTCTACTAAGTTTGTTTGTGAATTGTGAGACCCATGTAACCTAGTGCTCTGATACCAACTTGTCACGATCCGGAATTCCCACCCTCGAGAGTCATGATAGCGCCTACTAATGTGAGCTAGGCAAGCCAACCCTTAACTATCTACTACCTTTTTCATACTACTTCTTTTAAAACAAACATAGGGCGACAATATAAATAAAGCGGAAGTTAGGAAATAGGCAGAAGTCAACATTTATAATGCTTAGAGCTATGTCTATTACCACTTTTAAACTTCAACACCCCAAAATCTGGTGTCACAGTACCACAGACTGTCTAAGAGTCACTACATACAAAGTCTGAAGAAAATACATAGTACTGTTCCTAAGCAAGAGAGAAAGGAAACAGGAAATAGCGATAGAGGGGGACGCCAGGGCCCGCGAACATCTACAGGTCTACCTTGGGTCTCCGAATGGACTGAAGGAAACCCTCCAACTACTGTCCGAAAGCTGCTCCGGGATCTGCACAAGTACAGAGTGTAGTATCAGCACAACCGACCCCATGTGCTAGTAAGTGTCTGGCCTAACCCCGGCGAAGTAGTGACGAGGCTAGGACAAGACTCCAGATAAACCTATGCAGTATATGGTAGAAAAGTAAACAGATAATAAGCAATTAAAGCTGGGAAGGGGAACATGCCTCGGGGATAGCTGATAAAGCAAAATAGCAAGGAATAAATAAGGAAGATGACAATATAACTTCTAACACAGATGAAGAAAAGTAAAGACAACTTTCACTTTAAATTTTCATCTTGTTGCAGGCGTGCAACCCGATCCCATTTCTCATATCTTGTGGTAGGCGTATCACCCGCTCCCATTTCATAATATCTTATGGTAGGCGTACCACCCGCTCCCATTTCATAATATATTGTGGTAGGCGTACCACCCGCTCCCATTTCATAATATCTCGTGGTAGGCGTACCACCCGCTCCGATTTCATAATATCTTGTGGTAGGCGTACCACCCACTCCCATTTCATAATATCTTGTGGTAGGCATACCACCCGCTCCCATTTCATAATATTTTGTGGTAGGCGTACCACCCACTCCCATTTCATAATATCTTACAATTTCAAGGAATCCCGACAAGGGAAAATAAACAACATAATAACTTCCCGGCAAGGGAACACAACAATGTAATAATTTTCTCAGCAAGGGAACAACAACATTAAAATAGTCATCCCGGCAAGGGAGAATCAGCTATAACCAATCTCAACTTCGCTTGTACTCAGTTCAATTATTGAAAATGCTCAATCATAGAAGATCATTAGGTAAAGCACTCAAGTGTCATTTAAGAACACAACAACTTTCAATTTAAGACTCACGGTCATGCTTGATACCAACATATAGATACTCGTCACCATGCCTATATGTCGTACTCAACAAGAAGCAAGTAGCAAATATGACTCAACTCCTAATCCCTCAAGTTAGGGTTTGACCAAACACATACCTCGATGCCTTTAACACCACTCAAGTCTTAATTATATCTTTACCCCTCAATTCCACCACCAATCCGCTCGAATCTAATCACAAGTTACTTAATTACATCAATAAGTGCTAAATGAATCAACCCCAATGCATGAAAAATGAGTTTTCCAAGGTTTTACCCAAAAGTCAAAAATCACCCCCGGGCCCACGTGGTCGAAACTCGAGGTTCGGACCAAAATCTGATTACCCATTCTCCCACGAATCCAAATATATAACTTGTTTTGAAATCGAACCTCAAATTGAGGTCCAAATCCCCAATTTTAGAAAAAACCTAGGTTCTACCCAAAACACCCAATTCCCCTATGAAATTTTTTGATTTGAAGTTGAAATCATGTTAAAAGATGTTAAGGAGTGAAGAAAATGAGTTAGAAATCACTTACCAACGTTTTGGAGAAGAAAGGATGTTTGAAAAATCGTCTCTTATGTTTTTGGGGTTTTGAAAAGTGAAAAATAACTGAAATTCCTGTTTATTTATACCCCTCTCAGACCCCTTGTGCGGACCGCATCAAATGGACCGCGGCCGCACAGGCCTCCCTGAAGACATGCAGTTCAGCACCCTGGGCGGACCGCACAATGGCGACTGCGGCTGCATAGCCTCCACCGCAGACCGCACAAAGGCGATCGCGGCCGCGCTGGCCCATCCGCGGTCGCACGCGTTTTTCTCGCGGACCGCACTAGAGAGTTCATAGACTGCAATTTCCTGAACCTGCAACATCTGACTTCCTAAGCCTAAGGCATCCCGCGACCAACTCGAAACTCACCCGAGCCCTCGAAACTCCAACCTAAGTATACACACAACCTCAAAAATATCCTACGGACATATTCATGTAATCAAATTACCAAAATAACATCACGAGCATCGAATTAAACCTCGAGATCAATAAAATTTCTCAAAACTGTTTTAAACATCAAATTTCTCAATTAAGGTCCGTATCGCGTCAAACGACGTCCGTTTTTAACCAAATTTCACAAGAATGACTCAAGTCATATATAAGACTTGTATCGGGCGCCGGAACCATAATACGGGCCTGATACCATTGCTTTCTAATCAGTTTTCATTTCAAATTTCCTTAAACAATTTCAGTTAAAAATTCATTTCTCGGGCTTGGGACCTCGGAATTCGATTCCGGGCATGCCCAAGTCCCATATTTTCCTACGGACCCTCCGGGACCATCGAATCACGGATCCGGGTCTATTTACCCAAAATATTGACCGAAGTCAAATTTATTCATTTTAACATCAAAATTTAGCATTTTTCACAGAGTTTCATATTTAAGCTTTCCGGCTACGCGTCCGGACTACGCACGCAAATCGAGGTGACTCTAATGAGGCTTTCAAGGCCTTGAAGACACAGAAATCAACTGAAAGCAAGTGATGACCCTTTGGGTCGTCACAAGAGGGGTTCAAGACAAACAGTGTAAAGAAACTAATTCGAAACATGATGAGAAAAGACAGATAAGAACAGTAGAAGAAAGCATGCTTAAGAAGATCCTTTTAAAAGAAACTTAAACAAAGTTCAATAGATGAAAAATAGTAAGAACACGGTAGAAGAATACAGTAGGTGAAATATACCAGAACATAGTAGAAGAAAATAGCAGGACATAGTAGAAAAGCATACAAGAGCATAGTATAGAAAGCACAGTAGAAGAACATACAAGAACAGAACATAGAAAACACAGTAGAAGAACATACATGGTAGAAGGAAAACATAGAACACAGTAGAGGCAAATACACACAAAAGAAAAGGAAAAGAAAGTCAGAGAAACGCTTAAGCATTTTCAGAAAACCTTAAATCGTAAAAGAAAGACTTTGAAAATTAATTTTCGAAAGAAAAGTTAGGGAGATCGTTTGAAAACTCAAAGAGGGCATAGATACACAATGGATCTAAAGAGATCGGAGAAAACCTCGAAGGGTTATGGTTTCAGAAGAACCCTAGAAATGAGAAAGGCTTTGAAAAGGTCACCGATCTGAGTCGAAGAGGTCAGAACCAGGCTCAAAAAACCATGGTACGCCGAAACAAGGCTGGCGATGACTCTGGAACCTTGAATCGGCAGTGGTATGGGTGCAAACCTTCGAGGCCAGGCCTTGAATCTTCAGAGATCAGGTGTGTAAGAGCAACAGGAGGTAGGTACAAGACTTCCATAGCCTGAGAAGCCATGGATCCCGGTGGGTTTCAAGGTAGAAGTGATAGGAGGCGGCTAGGGTTAGAGAAGGTTCGAGAGTGTTTTGAGAGAAGGGAGGGTTTCAGAGGCGGCTGGTTAGGTGAAATGATTTAGGTTTAAGGGGTGTTGGTGGATTAAAAAGGGAAAGGAAGGATTATGATTGTTGATCATTTTGATCAACGGCCTGGATTTAATGGGGGGCCGGGCGGGTTGAACCATAATTGGATCAGGGGAGGGCAGTTTAGGAATTGGGCCGTTCCATTTGCAATTGAAATTGGGGTTAATTGGGGGTCGATTTGGGCTAAAATTTAAATAGGTAGGGCTAGTATTAAATAGCCACTTTTTCCCTCTTTATTTTTTATTAAAAATAGCAAAATAATTTCTGGAAACAAATTGAAGGTACTAAATTAATTAATAATACACAAATATTAAATTAAAAATACTGGGATCAATTTTGTAATTATAAACGCAGTTAAATCTTAAAATAGGCTAAAATTGCAATTATGTGCAATTTAATTCTAAAATACTCAATAAATTTGAAAAATATGTGCAAAAATTACCTTAGCTATATTTTGGTATAAATATGAGAATACGATAAAGGAGTTACCAAAAATGATAATTTGGGAAATAATTATTGGTTTTTTTTTATAAAATAAGGCGATAAATTGATTTAAAAATTGGAAAAATAATGAAACACTTGGACATGCTTATATATGCATACATATGCTATTTTGAAAGTATTTTGCATATAAAAAAGGGAAAAAATTGGGTATCAACAATCATCAACGAAAACAATCACGAACGAGTCGAGATAAGGCCGAAACACGCTGCTCATCAGATGCATGAACGTTGCTGGGGCATTGGTCAGCCCAAAAGACATCACAAGGAACTCAGAATGACCATATCAGGTCCTGAAAGCTATCTTAAGAATATCCGAGTCCCTGTTCTTTAGCTGGTGATACCCTGAACGGAGATTAACCTTGGAGAACACTCTCGCTCCTTGAAGCTGGTCAAACAAATCATCAATACAAGGCAAAGGATACTTGTTCTTCATTGTGGCCTTGTTCAACTGCCTGTAATCAATGCACATCCTCATAGTGACATCCTTCTTCTTCATAAATAGAACAGGCGCACCCCACGGCGACACACTAGGCCAAATAAACCCCTTATCAAGGAGTTCCTGAAGCTGCTCCTTCAACTCTTTCAACTCTGCCGGTGCCATACGATATGGTGGAATAAAAATGGGCTGAGTTCCCGGCACCAAATCAATACCAAAATCAATATCCCTGTCCGGCGGCATGCCCGACAGGTCTGCAATAAACACATCGGGAAAATCCCTCACTACAGGAACAGAATCAATACTAGGAGTCTCTGCACTAACATCCCTCGCAAAGGCTAAGTATGAAAGACAACCCTTCCCAACCATCCGTTGGGCCTTCAGAAATGAAATCACCCTACTGGAAACATAATCGGCCGAACCTCGCCACTCAATCAATGGCAATCCTGGCATAGCCAATGTCACTATCTTAGCATGATAGTCCAAAATAGCACGACACAGATACATTCCTAATATCACGTCAAAATCAACCATACTAAGCAACAAGAGATCCACTCGGGTATCCAACCCTCCAATAGTCACTACACACGACTGATATACACGGTCCACAATAATAGTATCACCCACCAGAGTAGATACATGAACCGATGAAACAAGAGATTCGCGGGGCGTATCCAAATAATGGGCAAAATATGATGACACGTATGAAAAGGTTGAATCGGGATCAAATAATACACAAGCATCTCTGTGGAAAACTAATATAATACTTATAATCATAGCATCTGAAGCAATAGCATCTGGTCTAGATGGGAGGGCATAGAAACGGGTCTGACCACTACCTGATCGGCCTCCCCCTCAAGGCGACCCATAGCTGACTAACCTCCATCCCGAGCTAACTAAGTAGGTGGGGAAGTAACTGGTGTTGAAGCTGAAGGATGACTCCTCTATTGGGATGAACCTCTCGTAAGGCGGGGACAGAACCTCTTAATATGACCCAAATCTCCACACTCGAAGCAACCTCTCCCAGCAAATGGCGATAGGGACTGAAGGGAGCCCCGCACACCGGGATGCCCACTAGAAGAACCAGGCATAGATGAACCCTGAACTAATGGTGCTTGAGTCGAACTCTGAGATGGAAGGGCACTGAGAGATGAGTGACCCTGATATGAACTGTGAGAACCATGGCCAGATGACCCACCACGGTGACCTGAACGGGCTAGCTGAGCATGTTTGAATGGATAACCTCTGCCGTGCGAAGACTGACCTCCCAAAGGAACACCACTGAAGCTACCAGATCCCTGAAACCTCTTGGCCTCCCTCTCATCCCACTCCTGGCGGTGAACTGACTCTATCTCTCTAGCAATGTCCACCACCTCTTTAAAAGGAGCGTCGATACTCTCTCTCTCTCTAGTTAGAAAAACCTGTAGCTGGTAGTTGAGGCCATCAACAAACCCATGATCCTCTCCCTATCCATGGGAACTAGCCAAATAGCATGACGGGACAACTCGGAGAATCTCATCTTATACTGTGACACGGTCATATCCCCCTGACACAGTTGCTCGAACTGTCTGCGCAGCTCCTCTCTGCGGGAATGTGGTACATATTTCTCTAGGAAGATAATAGAGAACTGATGGCAGGTAAGGGGTGGTGCACCAACAGGCCTATGCCTCTTATAAGCCTCCCACCAAGTGAAGGCAGCTCCAAAAAACTGAAAAGTAGTAAATGAGACTCCACTAGTTTCCAGAATACCCGCAGTACGCAACATCCTCTGACACTTATCCAAGAAACCCTAGGCATCCTCGCCCTCTACACCACTAAAGGTCGGCGGCTGAAGTCTACCAAACCTCTCCAATCGATATTGCTCGTCATCAGGCATAACTGGAACCACAAAATCTTGAGCAGGTGCAACCGGCTGCGCTGGTGGTGCCTCCGGTGTCTGGAGTCCCTAAATAACCTACTTGGGTGTACGGGCGGTGGGAGTCTGAGTGCCTCCCCCGGCCTGAGAAGTAGTTGTTGTAGTAGAAGATGCGACTACCTGAGCAAGACTGGTGCACCCGGTCAGAATCTGAGCCAAAGTCTCCTGAAGACTCGGAATAACAATAGGCATAGTCGGTGCCTGAGCTGGTGCTGTTGGAGCATCCCTCGCTAGAGCTTGATCATGAACTGGGGCAGCGGGTGGATATACAGGTGTTGCCCTAGCTGATGTACGGGATACACCTTTGCCCCTACCACGGCCTCGACCGCGTCCACGGCCTCTAGTGGCCCCAACTGTTGGTCGTCCGTCCTGAACGGTAGCACGTGTCCTCACCATATATGAAAGAATAGAATAACAGAAGTTTAGTACCAGAATCAACAGATTCGCACGACAAGAATTTAAGAATATGAAGTTTTTCTAAAGGTTCTGCAGCCTCCTGAGGATAAGTACAGACGTCTCCATACCGATCCGCGAGACTCTACTAAACCCGCTCATGACCCATGAGACCTATGTAACCTAGGCTCTGATACCAAAATGTCACGACCCAAAAATTGACCCGATCGTGATGGAGTCTATTGTGAAACTAGGCCAGCCACTCATTTCCAGATACTCCATTTTTCAAATAAAAACTTAAGAAAACTCATATCTTTAACAGAAATCCAATAAGATAAAAGTAGAAATCAAATCCAGCGGAAAGAAATACAAGCTCGATTTCGGGTGTCACTAAGTCATGAGCAAAATACTACAACTGTTTGAAATAACCAAGACTACATAGTCTGAGAAAAATCCAACAAAAGTACTACAAGGAAGATAAGGAAGGAGAAGCCAGAACTGCGGTCGCCAAGCAGATACCTCGCAATCTCTAGAGAAAAGTCTCCAACTAGTAAGATCAAACTGCTACCGTGCTCCGAGATACCTGGATCTGCATACAAGGGTGCAGGGGGTAACGTGAGTACACCAACTCAGTAAGTAACAAGTCCAAACTATGGACTGACGGTAGTGACGAACCAAACCTCAATAGGTAGCAACATTTAATTGTACAGAAAAGTAGACATGCTTACAATTCAAATAAATTCTCAGCAGTGATTAAACACAGTATGAACAATACAGAGTATAGAGCTTAGGAACCTCAAGTACCAATGCACAAATAGTATGATCAATCTTACGTATAATACTTCCACTCACAATGCTCAAACACTCGGTACTGTATATGGCACATTCGGCCCAGGGAAGATCCATCCTGAAATATATACATCACTGACTACAATTCACCCAGTACCGAGGAAACAGGCCAATCCACCCTCATGGAGAAGATCCATCTTCAAACCAATACTTTGGACAAGATCCATGTCCAGGGAAGATCCATCCCTCAATATCTCCAACTGCGCTCACTGGGGGTGTAAAGACTCCCGAGGGGCTTCTCTTATCCCAAATGTTATATCAATGCAAGTGAAGGCATGACCAAATTCTCGTTGCGGCGTGCAGCTCAATCCCATACTGTCAATCAATATCAGTCTCTCGGTCTCACTCAGTCAATACTCTCCAGTCTCACACACACGGGCTCAAACTGTCATGATACTAGCCCAAACAGTGATATAATATGTCAAATAGCAAGAATCGAGACTGAGGCATGATATAATATGCATGAACAGGGCTGAGTATAGAATATAAATGAAGTTAATGACATGATAGCAAGAAACGACCTCTAGGGTCTCAACTGTGTTGGCATGAAGCCTTAACATGATAATTAGCATAATTTGCAGCTCATTAACTTAATCACATGATTACAATATAAATATCAACATAAAAGAGTCACTAAGCAGTGCCATGGGATGATCCAGGCCGCATTTCTCACGGTGCACGCCTACACGCCCGTTACTTGGCATTGCGTCACCTCAATAGTAATCATAGAACACATATTTCGGGGTTTCGAACCCTCAGAACCAAGTTTGGAAACGTTACTTACCTCAAGCCAAGCCAAACTCTAAGCGTTACTTACTTCAAGCCAAGCCAAACTCTAGCTCGCGATGCCTTTGCCTCTCGATTCGGCCTCCAAATGCCCTGAATCTAACCAAAATCAGTATATAACCATCAATATATGCTAAAGGAATGAAACTCATACAAAAATTATCAATTTAACTCAAAAATCCCAAAATTGGCCAAACCTGACCCCCGGCCCACGTCTCGGATTCCGATAAAATTTACAAAAGTAGAATCCTTACACTCTCACGAGTCTATACATACCAAATACATCAAAATTCGGCCACAAACAACCCCTCAAATCCTCAAATCAAAGTCTCTAATTTCAAGCCCTAACTCCCCAATTTTCGACCTTAAATCCCACTAATTTCATGTTTAATTAGGTAGAATTTATCATAGAATCGAGTATTGAGTCCAAAAATCTTACCTCCAAGTGTTTCCCTTCGATTCCCTCTTCAATCCTTCTCAAAAAGCTCCAAAATCGCTCAACAATGGTGGAAGATAGACCTAAAATCGCGAAAATAGCTTATTTAAACATTCTGCCGAGGTGAAATTTTCCTTCTTCGCGAATGCAGTCAAAGCCTCGCGTTTGCGAAGCACAAAAATCATTGACCACTTATTCCTCTTACGCGAACGCGACTCCCATCTCGCGAACGCGATGCTTCAGCTTCCCAGGCCTTCGCGAATGCGACTTCCACCTCGCAAACGCGAAGAACAACTACCAGGGCCCTCAACTGTTCCAATTACGCTACGCGAATGCGGGACCTACATCGTGTTTGCGATGCACACTCAGCCTCTCCCTTCGCGAATGCGGGACCAACATCGCGAATGCAAAGGGAAATTCTCCTGCCTCACCCAATATCTCTTCGCGAACGCAAGGACCCTCTCGCAAACGCGAAGAGCAAAACTCTACAACAGAAACAGCAGAAAATCTGCAACTTTCAAAACAAGGATTTGATCCGTTTAATCACCTGAAACTCACCTGAGGCCCTCGGGACCTCAACCAAACATGCCAACACATCCCATAACATCATTCAAACTTGCTCCAACCTTCGGAATGCCCAAAACAATATCAGAACATCAAATCATCATCGGATTCAAGCCTAAGAAACTCCAAAACTTCCAAATTCCGCTTTCGATCAAAAGGTCTATCAAACCTCGTCCGAATGACTTGAAATTTTGCGCACACATTACAAATGACACCACGAACCTACTTCAATTTCCGGAATTCCATTCCGACCCCTATATCAAAATTTTCACTATCAATCGGAAAACGCCAAAATTCAAATTTCGCCAATTCAAGCCTAAATCTACCTTGGAGCTCCAAAACTCATTCTGATCACGCTGCTAAGTCTCAAATCACCTCTTGAAGCTATCCAAATTATAAAAACCCAATTCCGAGATCGTTTACTCAAAGTCAACTTTCGGTTGACTTTTCCAACAAAAGGGTCAACTTAAGAGTCTAAGTGTCTCATTTCTCTAGAAAACCACTCCGAACTCAAACTAACCAACACGATGCGATGAAGTACAACTGAACAACATATAAAGAAGTAGAAATGAGGAAAACGGAGCGGTAATTCATAAAACGACCGGCCGGATCGTTACATACCAGTTCCTCCGATGTTTGCCAATTTTTGCAGACATCCTAGGAACTAATTCGGTTAGATTTTTTGTGGGTTGTAATATGGAAACAATTCTAGAAAACATTTCTGCAGTAGGGGTACTTCAGTACCCAAACAATGCCTTATCTGTATAATGTCTTTTGCTAACTAGCTATATATAAATATCCCTTTTAACCAAAAAAAAAAAAAGAGTAAGTATTCATGGTTACTTCCCGATGTCCAAAATGCTCCTACGATCTTACAACTGCCTTTGTTGAACAGTTTTGGACGAAGGAATAAAGAAAGTAAAATAGAATTAGCATTTTCTGCTAGCAAAATGAATACATTTTACTTTTCGCATTCCATCAAAATCAGATAAGATGTAACTCTATTTCCCTCTGTACCTAGGTTCAGAAAGAGACTGGATATCGAAAAATCCTGTTATGGTTTCCTCGAGTGGCACTTAATGGCTACAATATTAAAGGCAAGTTTATCCTTGACACATTATTCTATGGTTTGCAATAGTTTATGAGATGCAATGATATTTCTTTGTAGAACTACAACATTTAAGTTTCTATTTTTACATTTTGTTTTGAAGTTTATCAGTTTACTAACTGTTTTTTCTTTTCTTTTTTGTAGGTTCATACTCATGGTTAAACTGGATGTCATTTTCCATCATGGTGGTCAATAGATCAAAACTCCAAACCTGGTATATTCAATTTTCATAACTTTCCAGTTCGCTTTGGCCTCAATGAATTTGCAATTATGACTGGACTAAACTGTAAAGATTTTCCAAGAAAAGAAGCCTTAAATGAGTTAATTCTCCTTATGAAAATTTGTGGAGAATCACTACAAAGGACAGGAAGAGTGTGACTGAGAAAAAGCTGATAAATCTTGTTGAATCAAAATCTAAAGAGCTGGAACATTACAACTTTGCTCTCGCATTGGTGTGGTTGCACACTGCATTCTGAAAGCAAGGGATGAATATTATGGTATTGATGAAACCATACTCAAGCTAACATGCAATGAAGAAGGTTTCTATGGGGAAGAGATAGTTTTGTTTTGACTTTTGGGGTATCTTTTCCAAAGATATGAAAGCACGTTAAGTTCATGATTTTTATAACCTCTGTGGCTTTCCTTAGGCATTCATGGTACTACAGTTTCAGTATTTATATTTTTCGTGTCCTTTTATAGTTTACTTTATTGAATTACTAACCATCACACCATGTAGGCTTAGGCATATAAAGCAATACCTTCACTACAGCCGAAAAATTTTACACCCTAGAAGACAATTGACCCGAGAATGATGAAGTGGATGTCCGTGAAGCGCAGGGTGATCCTTTTAAAATCAAAGTTGATCTAGTAAGCCTTTATCGTGTTAATGAAATTTGAAACGTCTTGGTTGATGTTTGATATATCCTGAAAAATGTTTGAAACATCAACGAGGATGTTTCAAATATCCTGATATATATATATTTCAAAATTTCTGGGAGATGTTTGATAATTTCTGATATAGTTGATAGTCTTTTTTTAATCAGTTGTGTACCCCTTTCTTTTCCCTACAACATAAGAGAATCGATTGTCTTACATGCAAAATATTTGTCAGTTTGATGACGAAAAAAACATTTTGATGGATAGTTTAAAAGAAGAGTTGAAAGGAATTACAATTTTGAGACACCACAGTGATGAATTATATTGCCATAAGGGTGATATGCGAACCCTAGAAATTGAAAGAAGAGTTGTTAGAACAATATCTTTTATTGAAAAAGAAGTTACAGGGAAAAGAAAGTGTTGTGGGTGCCTCTAGTGTCCTCTTGTTACCTCCCGTGATTTTAACGTTATATACGTTTGATGTGGTATTTTGAGTGAAACACTTTTGTAAAAAAAAAAAAAAAATTAAAATATAATTTTATATAGTTATTAATATTACTACTTCCGAATATGCTTTAAATTATTCACATAATATGATATAGTTGATGAGATTTTCTTTATTGTAAAGATAAAAATTATTTTCTCACAAGAAAAGAAGATTATCTTTTTACCATTTTAAGAATTAAGCGTACAAAAATTTGTACTCTTTATATGAGATTAGGAAAATTAGAAGTTGAGAAAATAGGTGTATTTTTACATGGATATTTTAATAAAATAATAGTATGTATTGATTTTATATGGTACCATATGACCATAATAGTAAGGTGTATAAAGTGTGTTAAAAGTAAGTAGTATTTTAAGTAATTTGAGATAATTTTTAATTATGTGAATAATTAATTAATTATTGATTTAAGTGGGAAGTTAACAAAATTAATTAGAAATTTGTAGATAAATAATTAAGTGAGAATCTTGGATAATTACTAGGGATAACAATCCACGTGGGACTATAGGAATTTGGCAACAAATTTCCAACTATTCATATGCTAAGGAGGTGCTGGCTAATTTTGGTCTAGCTAAACTTGTTAGGCGTTATAAGGTTTTAACTTTTATAAAAGGGACAAAACAATAGCTAGCAATAGAATGATTATTAGAAGTAGCCATAACAACCAAAGCACAAAATGTATCACTCTTGTTAGCTCCATTGACCTTTAAACACTTTTAGTGCAATTATTTTCTTTCATCTTTTGATTCGAAATAACTACTTTAAGGGGCCATTCACTGAAATTTGGAGGAACAAAGTGAAGCATGAACAGAAACCCCTTGCCCAGTAATCAAATTAGTAAGATCTCTCTTTAATTATTGGAGTATCACCCTATTAGAAGAGTTGCCGTTGGACAGGCTTTGTTGCCTTGTAATTTCTTGGTCACTTTCTTCTGCTACAACTTCATGCTCATAGAAATTTAAGAAAACACTACGTTGATCAAAAAGGACTAACTCTTGAAACAACAAATGGAAAATTTCAACAAGACTTCATATGGATCCTTACAATACTTAGCAACGTGAAAATTTACCATTCTAAGGGAGTACGGTGCAATCTTTTTCAAGAATATCATACGGTTTTTTCCTAATCTAGATATGTTAAGGTTATCCCTTCTTTCTCTTGGCATGATCCAAGTAACGATATGTAAATGTAATGATATTCCATAAGTGGTTCTATTCTTAGCAGTTAAGGATTTCAAGCATATCTAAGCATGTATCTAGTTACCTATTGAGATATTTGGTAAAGATGTTAATGTTTATAATATAGTGATACATGTGACTGCATCATATGATATGGATAATAGTCTCAAAAAGAAGCATATTTTATATATAGAGAGAGAGAGTATAATAAGTACGCATTTATGGTGGCACTTCAGAGATTTAGGTGGATTCTTATATGTCTTTAATTAATGTTGAATTATGGTTATGTTTCAGTTCTGTCATACATACTCAGTACATTATTCGTACTGACGTCTTTTATTGGGGATGTTGCATTCATGCATGTAGGTATAGATAATCAGTTTGACGAGCCCTCATAGTAGACGAGATTGACATTCAGCGAGGGATCAGTAAGACTCCACCTCATTCGGAGTGGAGCAGATTCTATGAGTCATCATGTCAGAATTTTGCTACAGACTTATGGGTAGGCCGGTACCATGTCCCATATGATGTCAAATAATCTTAGAGGCTTTGTAGACAGAGGTCCATTTTGTACAGTATGTCAGAGGCCTTGACGGTCCATATGTATTCATCTTTTAAGAAATATGATTCAGCGATACAGTGTTGCCCACTTATAGTTACACATTACGAGTTGTGGACATGTTAGCCCATGATAGTTACAAAGAAGAAAAAAAAGTTACAGAGTGGTTTGCTCGGGCCAGCGCGGCACCGGGTGCCAGCCACGCCTCCCTAGGTTTGGGGCGTGATACCTCTATCCTTGCATTTGCTCCAAATGTGAAGAACACAAGAACAATTGGAGTTAATAAAAAAACTAGAGAATGAAGTGAGTGAAAATAGGAATGACAAAGAATATATGAAGAAGCAAATTGGTGAACTGACTGAGCCGATAAATAAAAGACCAGTGGTTCTTTCCTCAACCATCCACCCTCCTAACACTATGGATGTCACCAAGGTAGTACTCCCCTGTCCTCTTCTCTGGATGATGAAGGTGGTACCACTTCGGTCTTCCCTCCGGATGATCGTTCAGGTGGTACCCCTTCATCCCCTCCTCTACATGCCTTGGTGGAGTATTCTGCTTCACCTAATCAGACAAATGGCAGTGCTTCTCATCTTGATGGTAAATCGAATACCATTAAAGATGATCAGCTCGTTGATGCTTATATTATTCGTATATATGGGCAAATGTATGGTGGTACCACTTCTGTCTTCACTCCAATTGATGATCGCACTGGTGGTACCCCTTCCTCCCCTCCTCTGCATGCCAAAAACCAAATAGACTAAAGAGAAATATGAAGACCAAAGAAAAATGGCAAAATGAAATGAATGGGAAGAAAACAAAGAACAAAAGAAAAAATGACGGTAAGTACTCCCTTCGTCTCAATTCATGTGACTATTAAACAAGAGAGCTGTTAGCTGGATGAATTTTTTTGGTTCTATAAATGTTTTTTTGTTAAATCTAAAGCAAAAGGTGACTAGTCACTCTATCAACAGCAATAGCTGTAACAGCTAATTTCTTAGATTCCACAGGCTACATTAACATCCATCCTTTTAATCGGCTAGGTAAGCTAATTCTTCAGTATTTCTTTTTTTGTTTTCTTTTTTACCTAATAATATGATATTTATTTATGTAATTATGTTAATTGGACTTCCTTTGCTAATATACAAAAAGATTCCAGTGACCCATCTGCTTTTGAATTGTGATAGTTTTTTGGGTTTGTAATAAGAAGAGGCGGAAGAAGGATGGGAGTTATGACAGTTATTGAAGCTACCATATTTTGTACTTCGTTAGCATTTCTATAGTGTTAAGACTTGAGTCTATATTTTGTACTTCGGCAGCATTTCTGTACTGTTAAGACTTGAATTTGGTACAAGATGTTTGCGACATCTCACATCATGTTTTGGCTGATGTTAATTTTTGTTGGGTCAAACTGAAAATTTTATTTAACCGAGTATCAAACATTTATGCACAACTGGTTCATTTTGGACAATGAAACTAGATCCTAGTATATTCCTATGCTAAGCTATCAGAAACAATTATATTTGGAAAGCCTGGACAGAGTACTTTTGTAAACTATATAAGCGTCTACTTCATTTACACATTTTTTATCCCCTACTATGAGTAGATAATTGTGTTTTTCTTTATTGGCTATTAAGACCTTGCCATTTTATGCTGGAAAGTGATGTCTCCAATTATTAAATCTATACGAGAGATTGTTTTAAAGATTGCAATAATTACATCAACCATAAACAACTAGAACTCATCAGTAAACACAAGCTTTAGTTTTGTAAAAGATATATTATCTATTTTCATTAGCCTTCATGCTATGATAACTCTAGTACTGCTTGTTGTGACCTGGTGTATTATATTACCTTCAAATTGATTTGGAACATCCTGAAGATTTTTAAACTTACATGAGGATGTTTGAAACATCCTGAAAGATGTTTAGACTTTTATCATGATGTTTCTAACATCCTGTCAAATGTGTGAAACATCCTTTAAGATGTTGCAAACTTCTTGAAAGATGTTTGACATATACTTTGAGTGATTTTAGAATAATTAAACATTACTCTATTGATTTGAGTAATTGCGAAATGTGAGCTCTCCAGCCACTCTGCGACCATAGTGCTCATCTTCCTATGGTTGACATCTAGGATATTTGGAATTTAACTTCCTTCACATATAAAAGATCTTGGCTTCATGAAAATGGTTCTTCCATTGACTGGAAATAATTTTGCCCAGGAATATCACCATATTTTCTTAGAATTCTTAAATAGATCCTATGATAAGTTTGCCAAAGTAACACTAGTTAACATAAAATTCAAGTCCAAGTAAAAGTAATAGTTGTAGTAAACCTTTTAATCGTTTAGGTAGTGGGCTGATGGCTCAAAGTACTAAAATCACCAAAATGCCCTCAAATTGCCAAAGTCGGAATTTCACAAGGTATGTTGTTGTTGTTGTTGTTATTGTTATGCATTAAACTAAGGATTAGCTTACATGTTGAACTGAAAACTCGCAATGTCTAAGCGTAAGCACTTCCCCAAGAAGCCCGAGTTTCTTTTCCACGCTTCGCCCAGAGACTCGCCCAAAAAATACCTTTTATAATATTGATTTAAACTAGTAATAATAGTGATAATAACCTCCGTTTTATGTCATGTGGCCTGAGGGTCGAGTTGACTAATTCAGGCTCCACCACTACCTCCACTTCATATGACCGACCCATCTTAACCTCGAACCATCTTTACCGAACCATTTCAAGTGTCAAACAAAGTTTTTTTTACCGCAATTATTTTATTTTGAAAATTAATCCTTATTTAATAGTATCATAGTATCACAATGGAACTAAATTTTTCAAGTGATTTAACAAAGAGATGACAAGTCATTTAACCTGCACATTATGAAATGCCAAATAAATGACTAGTAATTTATTATCCCAAGGGAGAATTATTTTTTCTTTTATATGTTCAAGTATGTATAAATCAATGATTTTTCAATAGATGAATTTAATAAAGAGCTAAACATTTTTGATGCCTAATACACAAATTGTAGGGTTCATTGCAAGTCCTTTTAAAATTCAACACCTACCAATAATGATGAGTCATTTATTCTTTAAGTCAACATAAATAGTTTAAATGACCAGTAATTTACTTTTTCATAGCATCACAATGGAATGTGAAAGGGATTGAGGTATTAATATTGTTAGGATTTTGAAATAACGGGTATGGTAACCATAACAATATATTATGACATGTTGGCAGCCGTTAGTAACTTATTTCTTTATCTATATCCATATTATATTAAAAGGAGAGTTGTGAAGCATGTGGTTAAGCCAAGTGGCAAGCTAAAATGAAGTCACTTGGCAATTTTAAAACAACATTAATTATTAAAAATTATAAATAGAAATATAATTAATGGAAGTAATTTAATGAATCTTATATATAATCTAAATAGATCTCAGACAAATCTAATCTATATATTGATCCACTCATAGATTTTCTTCTATATTAGCTAGAATATGGAAGTGAAAAATTAATTAAACATTAAAAAACTATAATAGAAAAATAAAAAATACAAAAATATGTAAATTGAGATAATCTATGACTATTTATATTTTGGAGTATGTTAAAATATAAAATAAAATTAAAATTTATTTATGATATTAAAAATTTATTGAGTATAAAAATTAAATAAATTCAAACAACAAAATAAGATCTTACTCAATCTATCTATATTATATTAAAAGGAGAGTAATGAAGCATGAGGTTAAGCCAAGTGGCGTATTGAGAAAAAGCTACTTGGCACTTTTATGAAATCTATTTGTTGGATTCTATTTGTATAACATTGAAAAAAATATTATTTGATATTCTTTTGTATCTAATTATTAATTGGATAAAAAAATTATTGGTAAAGAAAGATAAAATCGAGCTATCCGTGAACAGATATTACCATATCTATATTATTATATATAAGTTAATGGTTTCCGTCAAAAAATTATTATTTGATGTTCTTTTGTATCTAATTAATAATTAAATTTTTTTTGGTGGGAATGAAATATGAAATAGAGCTGTCCGTGAACATATATAACGATATTTGGAGTAATATTACAAATGACAAATATTTTGTTGAAATATGAAATTAATGCTTTGAGTTAATATGGGTAAGAGAAAAAGGTATGAAATATTCTGCTGACATAAAAATGGAAAGAAAAAATTCTTTCCAAAAACGTGTTATGGACCAAAGTCCAAAAATAAGTAAAAGAAAAAGGTCATTGTGACATGACAATATATGATTACTCACACTTGCCATACAAAATTACAGGATCATCAATTTGTAATACTATTAAGGATTTCTTTTAAGGTAGACATCCTTTTTCGAGAAAGAATCAATTAAAATTTCATTTTGTATCTTACACATTAATTTTAAGTTGAAATAATAACTCTATATTTAGTACAAGCTTTGCATCTGACCTTATTTGCGAACAATATATATTAATATAGGTATCATATACATTTCTATAAATATCTTTAATTAAATTTTGTGTACAATTCAATTATGGTACGTATTCTTTTTTAAGAAAGAATTAATTGAATAAATGTTTTGTCTTACATCTATATTACACTAAAGAAAATAGACTGAAAAACTTAAGAAAGAATTAATTAAACTAAAATGTTCTCTTTTTAATGACCAAAGTAGAATCTTTTGGTCGCACACAAAAAAAAAGACGCAATTTTCATTAAGCAGACCAATATACTATAATTATAGGTATCTTTAATTAAATTTTGTGTATAATTCAGTTATGGTAGGTATCCTTTTTTTTAGAAAGAATCAATTACAATTTCGTTTTGTATCTTACACATTAATTTTAAGTTGAAATAATAATTCTATATTTAGTACAAGTTTTGTATCTGACCTTATTTACGAACAATATACATTATTATAGATATCTTTAATTAAATTTTGTGTATAATTCAGTTATTGTAGGTATTCGTTTTTAAGAAAGAAATAATTAAATAAACGTTTTATATCTTACATCTATATTATATTAAAGGAAATAATATTGAAAAATGAACCAGAGGACAAAGGAAAAAGACAAGAAAAATTAAGGCTTGATGATTAACAAATTTTAATTAACCACAAAAAAAAAGTTGAAAATTAAAATAAGCCAAAGGCTAAAAAATGAAGATCCGTATCATTTTTTGCGCACTCACTCATACAAATTGATTTACACATACCTTTTTAAATATTAGGATTTCACATACTTAAAAATTGATTTACTAAATTGTCTTTCCTTAGAAATCTTTATTTAAACAACTTTTGCTTAGGTTTGGCTTCCACACAAACTTCTACAAAGTGTAGCTCCAAACTATAACTATATCAGCTAAATATTAATGTCCAAAATGAGTTAGAATTTGAAAGGTCGTGTTGTTAGATTATGGCACATTTCAGACCGCGAGAAACCAAAATATTCAAATTTAATTTGAATTAATTATTCAAGATGAAAAGGTGCATACTCTTTTACATGTTATTTTTTTCGAGTTGTGATGTATTTTCTTCAACGTATGCGCCTTACTAACTTAAATTTCTTTTTAAATTTTTTATTTTAGGGAGATCGAATTCATGCAACTATTGGGATTTTCGTACTTTCAATACAAGCATTAGGAAATGTAAGGTGTCTTACGCATAATTAGGTTTTCAATTTTCCAAAATGTTAGTGACAGGGGTTTACCAGAAATTCTTGAGTTTTTACCCATATTTTTTTGTAGTGATAAACCTCAATACAAAGGACAGCTTCTGAAAAATGCACTGCAATATGTCATGAGCATTTGCTACAAAAATGTTCCCTTAGGCACATGCTACATATCAAGCAAATTGTATAGCATCATTATTTTTTGTGGAACATTCATATCAAACAAATTATATAGTATCATTATTTTTATGGAACATTTATTAGGAGATGGAATTAAAGTTTTACTGGAGTCTTAAAATATTTTTAATGTTTGTAAAGATGGTATTAATACTAACATATTAAACTTTATGGTGTAGATCGTTCTTTTTAATTATCCGTGCATCGCGCAGGTACCAATACTAGTTACTATATTCACTATATTCAGCAACCTATTGCCACACATCGCTATTATATTCAGTAATTTTGTTGAGTAAACAAACTTAAAGTCAACAAATACGAGATCCTACTCTATTGTTGCTTGAGAGAAAGTTCAACAGAATGAAGTGACAGCCTTTGAGATAACAGAAACTGGAGTCTTGAGGCATCGAGGCCTATTATGTTTTCTGGATATAGCGGGACTACGGCACCAGATTATAGCAGAGGTACATTATCCTCGTTACTCTATTCATCTTGGATCGACCAAGATGTATGATGAATCATGAAATTTGTCAAATTGACTACTGCATTTCGGGATTGGAATTTGTTGATTAGCATGATTCAAGGAGATTTGATTCAAGGAGATTTGATTTAAGAGTGTTGATTAGCATGATTTCAGTAGATTTGATTATATTTAGAAAATCTGATTTTATTTTATTTGATTTGATAGTTGGATTGATTGAATAGATTTATTTTATTTCCTTAATTAGCATTAGGAGCTTTCTATAAACTCCCTTGCTCATGGGAGGTAAACACACACATAAATACAAGAAATTTTTTCTTCTTCTCAAAATCTACATGGTATCTGTATGGGTCAAATTTTGACCACACGTGGATTAGCGCTAAAAGGAATGGTAAGGGATCGACTAAGTCGTGGTCGTACCCACAAGGCGCAATAACAACGAGTATCTCGGCCACTGCCGAGATCGAGCCGTCAAAAAGCTTGTACGGCAAAGTAAATGTCGTGATACTCAAGAGAGGCGACGTGAAGTACAATCAAAGGATGAAGGCATTCTCGTTAAGGACCGTTGGACAAAAGGAAAGGTTGATAATATATATAGGAGGTAAAATGACAAGAAATGAGGGGTCTTCCTCTCCGAGAGAGAGAAGAGATGAAGAAAACCGAGAAAAGGCTTAGATAGTGAATACAAATCTCTGTAATCGTGATTATTGAATCAACAAAGATAGATCTCATTACTGTCGATGGCATTCCATATTTTCCGTCTTTATCACTACATCACGGGATAATACGTCAAGAATGTAAGCCTATCATCCATATTCGATATCTTATATGATCCCAGAAAGTTTATAAGCTTGATTATATCTTATTCTCTTATTCAATGTACTTAGATCTAGAGTTAATTATCATTCGCTAAGATTTATCCTCTATGTTCTTCATTAATTAGTTTAGCAAAAAGCTTAATACTTTTTTGTCAAACAATTTGGCGCCGTTGGTGGGGATTACTTAGCCAAATTCTTAGTTTCCTTCAGATCTAAAACCAGCCAAGTATCACTTCCAGGCTGTTATAGCCTCACCATCTCGGTATAAACACCCAACTCGAAAAAGTGATAGATAAGCTTTTGAGATAACCAAACCAATTTGGGTCAGATCTCTACATGAAATCGAAACTATGTCTGATGTATATGCAAAACCCACGCCTCATTTGTAGCGATGGGTTTGGCACGTCATATGCATGTTCAAAGTAGGATCACGGTCACTACACACTTAGCATGACCGCAATCCTATTTAACATATTTACTTTACATACCGGCATGTATTCCCACCTCTTAGGAAGGGACAATAGCCTACTGTGTGATTCTTTGAAATAACGGGCGTATCTTGCCTTATTTTCATATCCACACGCACTATGTGATTTGTGAACAAGTATGACATGTTTCCCTCATTGTTTATGCATATCGGACGGGATCGGACTGGGACTCGGTCTCGATATCCCAACGATCAAAGTAAGTTCAACCCGCGAAAAGCATAGATGCAACTAAAGACGAAGCCAAACACGGCTGCCAAATCTAAAACCGCCATTCGAGCACGGGGCAAAGCAAGTAACCCTACAGTGACTTTCCTCCTTTTGCCGACTTACCAGGCTAAGGTAACAGGCAATTTCGTTTGGGTTTAACTTATCATACTCTCTTTTTGGTTCAGAACATGAACACGAGCATTCTCATAGGTACGCGAACAAGGAATGAACGCCACCGAACATACTAGGAAAATGTTTCGTACCGTACCATCTCGCAAGAAATGACCGAGCAAAGCCCTCTGCTCCGTACCATACTACAAATAACAGAAACGGCTCAGAACAGGCCGACATTATTAAGAAACAATCTCTGAAACCGGGGACTAAGTGATGAGTCCATGAAACGCACAGTACTCTCCAACGAAAGCAAAATTAAACAAACTGGGACTCACCCCGACACACAGTACTCTCCAATGAAAGCAAAATTAAGCAAACCGGAACTCACCCGATGCACGCATAAACAATGAGGCAACGAGTAATGTTCTCCAATAAAACTAATGCAACGGGTTACGATTCGACCTCGCTCGAATTAACACCCATACAGCCATCGGCCATCGCCAAATGGGTTACAATTTGGCCTTGCTCGAGTTAACACTCTTATGGACATCGGCCATCACCAAATGAAAGGAAAGTTCGATCACGCTCGAATTTACAACGGGTTACAATTTTGCGTTCACGATGGTCTGAGAAGCTGAAGCTTCGCGTTCGCGTTTAGGAGGTCGCGTTCGCGAAGAAGGAATAAGTGGTCAACGGATTTTTTGTCCTTCGCGAACGTGAGGCTTTGACCGCGTTCGCGAAGAAGGATAGGTCACCTGGGCAGAATGTTTAAATCCCATGTTCGCGATTTTTGGTCTATCTTCCACCGTTTTTGAGCGATTTTGGAGCTTTTTGAGAAGGATTGAAGAGAGAATCAAAGAGAAACACTTGGAGGTAAGATTTTTGGACTGAATACTCGATCCTATTTTGATTTCTACCTAATTAGACATGAAATTTGTGGAATCTAAAGCCTAAAATTGGAGAGTTAGGGCTTGAAATTGAAGACTTTGATTTGAGGATTTGAGAGGTCGTTTGTGGTCGGATTTTGATGTATTTGATATGTATGAACTCGTAAGAGTGTAAGGATTTTGGTTTTGTGATTTTTATCGAAATCTGAGATGTGGGTCCGGGGGTCGGGTTTGGCCAATTTCAGGATTTTTTATGTAAATTGGTTATTTTCAAGTGGGCTTTGTTTCCCTAGCATATTTTGATGGTATAAATCTATTTTTGGTTAGATTTGGAGCATTCAGAGGCCGAGTCGAGAGGCAAAGGCATCGCGGGCTAGAGTTTGAACCGGATAAAGGTAAGTAATGATTGTAATGTTGTCCTGAGGGTATGAAACCCCAGATTTCACATCGTTGTACTACTTTGAGGTGACGCACGCGCTAGATGACAAGCATGGGGTCGTGCACCGTTGGGGATTGAGACTTAGTACGTCTTGTATAACTGTTAAGTCGCGTATTTGATTGAAAACTGTTTGATATCATTGTGTTTTGGGAAATATTATCATGTTTTGGGCTGAATGCCATATTTGGGCCTCGTGCCAACTGTTTTGGACCCTTAGGAAATTTTTACTACCATTCCTTACTGTTTTGACTTCATATTTGTACTCGGTCATGTTGTATTCTACTATTTTTATAACTCAGCCATATTTACTCTGTTTTGATATTTTAAATGATATTTTGGGCTGAGCATCATGTTTTACTGTTGCCCGAGTGGCTTGAGAGATTCTTGAATGAGTGAGGCCGAGGGCCTGTGTTGTGAGGATATTATGGGATCGGGCTGTGCGCCGCAGCAAGTTGTACTGATTCATGATTATGAGGCCGAGGGCCAGTTTGATTATGCCACGAGATGACTTGTTATAGCGCTTGGGCTGTAGGAGCCCCTCTGGAGTCTGAACACCCTAGTAAACGCGGGTACCAACCCAGTGTGAGATGTGATATTGCCCGAGAGGCTGTTGTTGTTTCATGTTATTGCCCGAGAGGCTGATACGAGTGATTGTGAGGTAGCCCGAGGGGCTGGTTCTGCTAATATTTTGCCCGAGGGGCGGTTGTGGTATATGTTTTGCCCCAGGGTTTGTTTACGTTTCTATCCTTTTTCTCACTGTTTTCATCACTCGTTTGAATTACTGAAAGATGTTTTAAAAAGGTTTTTACTGAACTGAGATATTTTTACAAGTTTTACCGCTTTACTGCATTGTTCTGGACTTATACTATTTTGATGTAGCGTTATGTTGTGGTTTATGTGTTTTCTTACTGCTCAGCTGCCTTTACTTTTATTACTTACTGAGTTGGCATACTTACATTACTCCCTGCACCATGTGTGCAGATCCAGGAGTCTCGGGTCGCGATAGCGAGTGCTGATTTATCTTCTAGCAGGCTTCGGAGTTGACTAGGTAGCTGCTCGGCGTTCGCAGCCTAGTGCTTCTCCTTCCTATCTTTATTCAGCTTTGTATTAGCTTTGTTTCAGAATATGTTGTCTTTTCATATTCTTGGACGAGTTGTAGTTGCTCATGACTAGTGACCCCCGATGTCGAGCTGTGTTTTGTTTCTAACTGTTTTATCCTACCTTATACTATGGAATTTTAGCTTATTAATGTCTTTAAATGACTTATTATAATTATTTGGTTGGTTTTGGGGTTTGTGTCGGCTGGCCTAGTTTCATGAGAGGCACCATCACGATCAGGTCTGTTTTAGGGTCGTGAGATCGACCTTGCTCGAATTAACACCCTTAAGGTCGTCGGCCATCGCCGAGTGGAAGTAAAAATTTGCCTACTCGAATCAAAGCTCTACCTCGTCGAACTCATAACGGGTCATAGTTCGATCTCACACGAGCTCGCCCCCTGCCATCGCTAAATTCGCCATGAAAAATTGACTTTGCCGAAGTTGGCAACTCCAAGTTCGACCTCGCTCGAATATATAAGTCAAAATTGACTTCGCCTAAGTTGCAACTCTAAGTTCGACATCACTCGAATATATAAGTCAAAATTGACTTCTACCAAGTTGGCATCTCCAAGTTCGACCTCGCTCGAATATATAAGTCAAAATTGACTTTGCCCAAGTTGGCATCTCCAAGTTCGACCTCGCTCAAATATATAAGTCAAAATTGACTTCGCCCAAGTTGGCAACTCCAAGTTCCACCTCGCTCGAATATATAAGTCAAAATTGACTTCGCCCAAGTTGGCAACTCTAAGTTCAACCTAGCTCGAATGTATAAGTCAAAAGGGACTTCGCCCAAATTGGTAACAAACTACAAAAAAGACCTTTGGCGGCAATTATTTAGCAGCAATAAGGCAATTGTCGCTAATGAATTATTTAAGTGAAAATATTAGCGGCAAATGATCCTTAGCCAGTAAAAGATATCCTTTTACCGACAATAAAAAAATTTACCACTAAAAATCATTAATTAAAATTAATTTTTAATTATTTTAACTTTCCCTCCGTACAAAAAAAAAATCTTTCGCTCTATTTTTTTTTTGGACAAGAAATTACATTCCCTCCAATTAGAAAATAATAAGAAAACATATATTCTTTAATCAAAAGGGAACTAAATGACGGTCTCCAGAAAACAAATTCCTAATTCCCTTAATTAGGGATGTTCAGAAAAATCTGAGAAATCGAACCAAACCGAAAACCAAACCAAACCGACCAAAAAAACAGATACTTTTTGGTTTGGTTTTGAAATTTAAAAACCGATCAAATTTGGTTTGGTTTTGGTTTTAATAAAAAAAATCGAACCAAACCGAATATAGGAGTAGCTATTTTAAATTCATTATTACACCTATATATATGTATACTTTTATACAAAGTTTCAAAAAATTTATAGTAAATGTTAATCGTTTGCACTTTTAGTACAGTTCTTTACCTTTACATTCTAGTTTGATTGGTAGTTTTCTTTTGTTAAGTGTAAGAATCTATTCATGTTAAAAATAATATATTTTTAATTGGATTCTTAAATTATTCATCACTATTTGATTCAACTATAATCAATATATCTTGGTAAATAATAGATTTCTCAAAGGGCAATTAATTTGATAGTGTTACGTTGAAAATGTGGTCGCCGAAATATGTGTTTGATAGGGTATGTCTTATATTTAAGAAAAAACCGACAAATAACCGAAAAAATTGAAAAACCGACATAAACCGAATCGAGAAAAAACTGACTTAATAGGTTTGGTTTGGTTCTAATATTTGAAAAACCGACTTACTTGGTTTGGTTTCTTTTTAGGGAAAAACCGATCCAAACCAAACCATGAACACCCCTACCATTAATCTAAAGGGAAACTGAAACAACCTAGATGGTTAACAATATTGCTGCCACGGTCTCCGCCTTGCTACGGTCTCCGGCAATTCCCAGGTACCCAGCAGGCTACTTGCAATTGATTTACAATTGAGTTTGGGTTGATGTTGCTCGATAATGCTCAATCTTCGATGTCAATCTTCTCCCTCTCATCCGTCTCCAATTTCTCTTTTCCTGTAGGTTTCAAGATTGTTGCAGAAATCATCTTCTCCTTCACATTCTTGTCTTTATCGGCAAAAAATTTGCTTACTAGGTACCAATTTGTGATTTTTGATATCCAACATTGGCGTTTTGAAATTTATGAAAGTATAGCCTTTTCTTTGTTTGCTAAGTCGTTTATGATATCTGGCTACTGTTAGATTGATAGTCGATTGATTGAATTGATTCCTCCTTTGTTTCTCTATTGTTTTTGAATTGGTTCCTCTGTATGTTTTCTAAGGCAACTATTATTTTTGTGATTGTTCAGAAATTTTTAAGTGTCGTTAATGCATATTGATGTTTTAGTTGAATATCACTAGTTGAGATATGAATTCAACTATGTTCAAACTTTTTGCCCGAGCATGATATATATACTGTTTTGTATTCTGTTATTAGTTGATGGTTTAGTGCGTCATTAGGCTTATTACTACTAGTTTTTACCTTATTACAAAGACGAGTTTTAGCGGCTAAAAGGTTCGCAAAATATTTTACCTTATTAATGCATTGATAAAATAATCTGACTGGCGGCCATCGTTTTAAACTTTCCTTGCTCCTGCTTTGCATACTACTTGCTGATATGGTTAGACTTGGTTTAAAAACTCTTTAAGTTAGTGATAAAAATTCTTTGGCATTTCTTAATAAAAAAATTAATTTGGCATTTTTAACTAAATAAGCTACATGCAACTACACTTTTCTTAGGAAATGATCTTTAAAAAATAACAGAAACACGTCAATTACTAGAGGGAATGGAAAAAATGGAAATAAAAATTTTAAAGGGAAAAAGAAGAAAAAGTTGAAGAGGAAAGACCAAAGGTTGCATTTTCCCTAATAATTGTTGCATTCAATTCGTCTCATGAAGAACCATTTTACTTTTCCCACTTTCTCTGTATATCACTTCTAATCTTCATTGCAACTAAAACCTGATAGAGAATGGAAGTTGCTGAGACACCAAAAGCTTCTCTCTTTTGTCTCTCTTTGAGTTTAGGTGTTGTAAACTCTCTTAATATCAACTTTATGTATGTTGTAGCTCTAGATTTATTAATGTATGTAGGAACGTTCTTTGAGTGGGGAGACTAATCATGTTTTCCTCTCATTTTTTCACTACTTTGGTCAGTTTTTCTTAATTCTTATTGAGTTTTGATTACATGCATTTTTTGATACTATTACCTACATGCAGACTTCAACTGTTGGTTTCTGGTCTTTGAAGCTTACTACTGCATTACTGACCTTGTCTTCTAATACTGAAGTACAATTTCCACCTAATTTAGCATTTAGAGCACCATCAACCTTGGCCTCACGGGACACCACCTTTTTCTCCTGGGATTGTTTACTTATATCACAATCAATTGCCTTCTCAGATAGACTGTGAGGTGAAGAAGCAGCCTTTTCCATCTCACTTGACTTCTCAGTGATCCCCAACTTCACTCTAGCCGGTTGTGAACCAATGCAGGGAGAGTTGAACTGTTTGTTGTATCCTCCTGTCATTGTCTCTTCAGGGGGAAAAAAAAGAGGCCTTTCTATCTCTAGAGAACTCCGTAGCAGCACCCTTGGATGGATGCAGTTTATTCTCTGACCATGAAGCACTAGCACTAACAACCAGTTTCTCTCTATCACCATGGTCATCATTTCTACGGTCACCAGTGGAGATATCAGCCAGAGGTGACTTTGACTTAACATCATCACCTGTGCAATCATCTTCAGCAGCAAGGGTATTTCTTTACAGAGAAACAGAAGGTGAAACCATGTCAGACTTGGACATTTCTTCGGCAGCCACACCGGCAAGGAGATTCATTCCAATAGCATCACCCAATAATATAGGCATATTTGCTTCAGAATATTTTACACAGCTCTCAATCAAAGCATTCATGGAGCTAAAAGAAGCTTCGTGCAGTTTTCCAGACTTCAGTTTAATCCCTGATGTACAAGCAGCTCTAGCTTCTGCTGATTTCTTGCTCTCATCGACAATCTTGCTTCGCTCTTCCTCTGGACCTGTAGCTAGTGATCCATCACCGTCTTCAGAACCGGTTAGCACATCTTTGAAATCATTGCTTTGCCAGGATTTAGCTTTCGCACTTTCTTTTAATGTTCGGTCAAATTGATCATTCTTTTCAGAAAGCACAGGAGGAGAAGCTCGGCTGCTCATGTTCATAGGGTCCTCATAGGATCCTGCATGGCACTCTGTGCAGGACTACTGGGAAGTCAACTGATGAAAATTTCTTTTGCTCATTACTTTGATAATTTATGGGCAAGATAAAGGTTTGATTTAATAATTGATACTTTAGTTTCTTGTTATGCCTTCCTTTTACGATCAAAACTTGACATTTGGTACTAGACTGATTTAGTCTATAGTGTGTTATGTTTTGGATTGGGGCCAACTTCTTTTAGGAGGCCTACGTATTATGCATTATTTTCATAGTTTGCAGCTTCTCAAGAAGGCTATGCATTATTTTCACTATTTTCTGTATGAAAATCTTTGTAATTGATGTATTTCTTTGTGCTTACTATGTATTTCTTTCTTGTCATTCGGAAATGACAAAAATGGGTTTGTTCGTGATTTAGGACTTGGTCCAACTCCTCTGTTCTATGGGGTAGTAGATCTTACTTAGAAAATATTGTTGTGGAGGATTCGTCTAATGAGGATTCGTCTAATGAGGTTGTACAAAGGTTAGAACAAGAGATAACCGAGTTAAAGGATAAGCACAATGAAGAAATGAATCTGATGGAACAAAATCAAGAAGATGCAATCAGATTTACTCCAAACCAGACAATTCATGCGCAAATATGCTTCTAATGAATCAACGCCTCAAATATCAATGGCACCTCAAGTGAATAGGTAACTCGATTTCATAAGTTTTAGACATTCTTAATGAAATTTTAATCATATAAAAGTATTATTATCTAATGTGTTAATATTTATCAGGCCCCCGACGCCAACGGCCATGAACGAGTACCACAAATATCAAGGATACCTAGTGTTGCTGAAAATACTTCACTTTCTTACGGTACTACTCATCTTTATCCTTTAGCACGCTACTGTTTGAGTTTTCGTACTGTAGATCATTAAGAAATCTTCTTTTATGATCTTAGTATATCTTCGCCCGAACATTTTCTTCTTCCTTTAAAGATTTCATCTATTTATTTGTCTAATATTATTACATATCTTTCAAACTTCTTACATCCCTTTCCTTCAGAAGATTCCTGCAGCTCAATCATATAACTTTGGTAATTCAGTATAAATAGAACATGACTAAAGTTTCTTGCTGCTTACATAAGGTGCATTCCATTCTGGTTGAACAGTGGTATCTAATAAAAATGCAGTTGATTTTTTTTTATGTGCTAACAATAAGCAATACATAGTTTTTCATCACTTACTCCCTGATGTTATCTTTTGTATAAAGAATACAGTGTAGTGCTGTTGAATAACTTAAAGCAGTGACTGGTTTCCCTGTGGTGGCATTGAGCTGTGTAGATAGCTGAAGGGATCTCCAAAAGGGTTTGCAGACCCCATATAAATAATTTGTTGAGGATATTGACCTTGATATTGATTATTAGATATCATCATCATATTTTACTGTAGGAATTGCTGCAGTTGCATCACTTGCTGTTGTTGCATCAGCTGTTGTTATTGTTGCTTTTGCTGGGACATTATTTCCATTTGTACGTTCGTTGGAGGTGCTCTGTTGTTTGACATGGCAAAGGGGTCATGTTGATTGAATGGATTCTGTGCAAGGATTTCATACCCGTATGCACTATAGCCAGCATTTTGCAGCTGTATTTGTCTCATAGCTACATCATCTTCATTTAAGTTGTCATGTAATAACTTGTCGAATCCTCCAGCCAATTTTTAACTAGTGTGACTTGGCTCGTATTGTTGCTCGATGGAGTAACAAGAGCCAGTTCCCATCCTGTTTGATAGTTTGAGCAGGTTTTGAGACCAAAAATTTCACTAAAAATTGAACTGTTATTCTACAGTGAATTTTTTTTTTGGCTTGGGGCAGTGTTTTGTTAGCACAAAAATTGAGGTTTACAGAAGAACTTCAGCTTCTTCTGAAGTGAAATCCCGCCAAGTCTTGCATAAAATTTATATATTTTTGCTGTCTACATTGGTGTGATCATCTCTGTCTTGCATTCCTCTTATATTTAGTGATGACTACTAGAAGAAGAAGATTTGCTTGCTTATGCGTACATCTACAGTGCTCATATATTTCATCTATTGACATAGTTATTTTACAATTTCAGGTCATACAATCTGATGATCGATAATTTAGCGAGTCGAAGATTTCAATATGACGAAGAGTTGCAAAAACTATTTGAAGACTATTATTCATTAGGATTAGTCATATAATGATATTAGCTATTTACTTCAAACAATAAAAGTTTATTTTTTAAGTTACTATGGTATTAATATTTTGGATTAGTACTTCCTTTTGTTTGTTAAGATTTAATGAGATACATTATATTTTTATGTATTAATTTTAATATGTTTTATTATTTGGAAATTTTTTTGAACGAATGTAGTAGCTATTATTAATGATGGTTAAACTATTGCCGTCATAGCTGGTGACTTTTAGCGCCAATTTAACAGGATATATCGGTTATAAAAACAGATGATAAAAGGTTAAATTATGATGTTTCTACAGGGAAAATTGTAACCATTATAATTGCTGCTAAAGATAACTTTTTAGCGGCAATTTAATTGAACTTACTAGCAATTAAAATGGATGCTAAAAGGGCATACTAATACGTTTTCAAAAGGGATATTATAGCCATTCTAATTGCCACAAAACAATTACCGCTAAAAGTATGGACTTTTAGCGACAAGTTTTTTTTGAATTTAGCGACTATAAAAATGGGCATTAAAAGAGCATTGGTAGTCGTTTCAGCTTGGATTTAGCCGTTATCATAATTGTCGCAAACAATTGCCGGTAAAGCAAATGATATTTAGCGGCAATAAGTCATACCATTTACCAGCTTTTGTGATAAATGTCGCTAAAGGCTTTACCGACCCCGGCTTCAGCGGCTAAATATCAATAGCCGGTAAATGATATAGCGGCTATTGTTATTGCCGCTAATGCCCTTTTTTATTGCCGCTAAAGCCTTTTTTTGTTGTAGTGTAAGTCTAAATTCGACCTTGCTCGAATATACAAGTCAAAACTGACTTCGTCCAAGTTGGCAAGTCTGAATTCGACCTCATTCGAATATACAAATCAAGGTTGATTCCGCCCAAGTTGGCAAATCAGAAGTCAACCTCGCCCGAACTTATAGATCCAAAGTGACTTCATTCGAACTCACACAACGAGATCTACCCTCATTCGAATCCCCAATTGAAAAATCAGAGACTCATCATGGAGAAATCGAAGATCTTCCCGAGAAAGAAAAAACAAAAAAAAACGGGAGAGAAGGAGAAAGAAAGTCAAAAGATACACAAACAAAGGTGAAGCAACTATTTTATTCAAATGTACGTGCGCAACCGTCGCGCCTTAAAAAGGCCAAAAATGGCCCTAAAGAAAAAGATGAAAATAAACAACAAAAGAACAAAAAAAAAACTAAGTACAAAAGCTGCAACAATGTTTCACTCGGCGTTGATAACTAGGGGTTTTAATGCATTTTATACTCCTTGCTTATGCTTTGATTAGAAATTCATACAAAATAGTCCCAAAAGGCTCACAAGTGTGCTTGATTGCAGGTTTGATCAACAAAGTGACAAAATGTCAAAGATCGGCTCAAAAAGGAGTGAAACTTGCACAAGTCCCAAGACAAGACAAAGCTCAGGCAAAACAGGCTAGTGCGGCCGCACACCATTATGTGCGGTCCGCACTAGGGGATTCAGAGAGATTGACATTCAGGCACAAAGGCAATGCGGCCGCAGTACGTTTTGTGCGGTCCGCACTTGAATTAGTGCGGTCCGCAGACCCAAGAATCAGAGAGATGCCAGTTTTGAAGTTTCAAGCCAATGCGGTCCGCAGTCCATTCTGTGCGGACCGCACAGAAGCCTCCGCGGCCGCAGTCCGTTCTGAGTGATCTGCATTGCCTGTTCAGAGAATTGGATTTTGAAGTCAAGAGCTCTAGTGCGGCCGCACTCTATTTTGTGCGGTTCGCACTAACCCCGCAAGGGCATTTTTGTCCAGAATTTTCAGCTTAGTATAAATAGCTTCTTTTCCCATTTTTAGGGTAGCAGATAGTTTTGTAACGTAGCTACACTCGTGGGTTCGACTTTCTTAGCCATTTTGGGCAATTTCATCTACTTTTCATCATTGAATCTTGTTATTTACCTTAGTGATCAATTAATATGAGTTGTTTTTCATCTATTTCTTGCTTTTCTTCTTTAATTATGAGTAGCTAGACCCATAAGCTAGGGTTGTGGCTCAACCCTAGTGTGGGTAATTGATGGATTTTGTATTTTAGGGCTAAATTGACTATGGGTGTTTGATATTTGGGCCTATTTCATGGTTAATTTCTGAATTAGTGGTTACAAACACTAGTTTGTGTTTAGTTGACTTGGGTTCTTCTTGAGAAAGAGAGTTTAAGTCTCCGAAATTGGTCCAACAAGGAATTGGGGCGTACCCAAGAGATTGATAGCCCCAATTAAAGGGTTAAACCTCGAGAGAGTAATACCCGACTTGAACCCTAGTTGCCTGTGCAAATTTGCATACCCAACTAGTCTTAAGAAAGTCAATTTGGGAAAAATCACTCGAACCACCGAGATTCAATTATGTCAATGGTGTCTTAGATTCAATTACCCGTCAATTAACCACCTAGGTGAAAATCATTACCCTAGTGCCTTTTAAACCATTTGAACAACCCTTTTTAGTTTAACTCTTAGCTTAATCTAGTTCCATTTGCCATTTGTAGTTGATAATAGTAGAAGTAAAACGAAAACCCCAAAAATGATTAGAAGTGTAATTTGGAACACATATGCAATCCTAAACTAGATAGATACTCGATTCCAAATTCTAGCTCTCTGTGGAAATCGATCCCGACCCAAAATCTGGTAAAAGTTGCTCCGACCCTCTCTCGCTACTCAATAGTAGTGCGGAGTAGGCCGTGATCAGGCGTCATCTCCACCGCCGTTCTCCCCAGCATCATCATCATCAGAAAGAAGTTCATCCTCAATCTCAACGCCCTCACCAACCTCCGGTGTCGCAGGGTCGTAACCGCAGGCAATACGAGCCTCGCGTGCCTTCGCCCAAGCATCTTCAAAGGCAGCCTCAGGAACACTTCCTCGCCTCCCACAAACCCTTGCATATATCTCGTTGGGCCTCGGCATGGACCCATAGCTCATACAAGCAGCGGGGGACAGTGGTAGAGGCAGACTCAACCTGAGCCAACAGTCTCCCAAGATCGAAGCTTCCCAGTTAAATTCGCCAATATGCTCATCGAGCCGCGCCTCCTTCAGCGTGCCCGTCGCCCTCTCAGATTCCTGCTCAGACTTGAGGACGCAGATAGTGTCTTCTAACGTCGCCTCCCTCGCCAAAGCCGACACTTGAGGACCCTAGGCTCTATCCAACTCGGCCACTTTCTTTTCTAGCTCGGTCACCTTCTCCGTCCATTTTGCACTCAGAGCGTCGACTCTAGTAGCATTTTGCTCGAGTTCAACTCTTAAAGACAGCACCTTCGCCTGAAGGTCCACGCACTCCGCGGAAACCTGCCCACCTCGAGCTCCTTGCCTTTGGCGTGAAGTAGCTCCTCAAGCTTGTTGTATCTGCGGATCAACTGCATCAGTTTCTCATCTCTTTTCTCCAACTCCTCCCTAGCGGACTGGGTACCAACACCCGCTCTAAGCTGCTCGTGCATCTCACGACACCTGTTACGATACCGCTGTTATTTCTCGGCCATTTTTAGAAAAATCTCAGCCCGCATCTCGGAACTACGAGCACTCTCGATCTCCAGTATGTAAGTCTAATAAAAACAAAGAGGAGAGAAAGAGTTAGTGTAAAGACAAAGGTCACAAAACAAAGAAA
Source organism: Nicotiana sylvestris (assembly GCF_000393655.2). Classification (NCBI taxonomy): domain Eukaryota; kingdom Viridiplantae; phylum Streptophyta; class Magnoliopsida; order Solanales; family Solanaceae; genus Nicotiana; species Nicotiana sylvestris. Next base: position 80,724,866 of record NC_091065.1, on the reverse strand, counting down.
ACAAAAGGGAACCCACCCTTAAGGCCATCACAGCCACACCGCGTGACAACCCAGAATCGCTGACCTCCCGAAGAGATCCGCTTTCAGTGTGGAAATAGAAGATTGAACTGTGGCACCAAATCCACCGTGTCCTACAACAGGTTGAAATTCGACGAAATTTCAAGTATGCGGGAAGGGCCTTCTGTCCTGACCTTAGTCCTGATAAAGCCCTCCTCGAACATCCTCATGTCCTTACGGGCAATGTCAGAGTTGGATTCATTATCCTCAACCATGACGCCCTTTCCCCCTCTCATTGGTCGAAGAAGGGGAGCGGTTCTGCTGAGATGTCGATGGGCGGCCCAAAATAATAACGACGACCTCGAAACTCCTTCCCTCTGCCATAATAGCCTCTTGAACGCTCGCAACAGGTGTCGCCTCCGTGTCCAGGCTGGCACCACCGCCGATATCGAGTATCGTCAAAACAAGGTCGCCCCTCGAGGGCGTTTCGGCTAAAGAGGCCCCTTCCAACACTACCCTTCGCTTCTTCGATGGGGCTTCCTCTCCACTACCGATGCGAGAAAATTCGCTCGTTGAGCGAAATGCGGGGACTGGAGTCTCCTGTTAAGGAGCAACCTCCAAGCGTACGGTTTCGGCCACGGGCGCGGTCCGATGAGCAGCCAGACTCTCTACGCCATCGCCCGCAGTAGCTTTTGGTGCGGGCCGGGCGAAGGGAGTCGGTTGACGGAATACGAGCACAGGAGCCCTCGTCCTTCTCTCTCCTATCTGACCTGTCAATAAGAAGGGATTTGATCATATAACGACAAGGTTAAAGAAACTACGGAGCGGAGAGCAAAGCAAGACCACAACGAGCCAACTCATCGGTAAGAGGCTTGCGCCCAAACTTCTCATGGAAAGGCAATCATTCATGAATTCCCATCGTGTAGGGGAGAATTGCGCTCACCCACTCGCAGATATCGGCAACTAGCGGGGGAGGCATTCTCTCAGCTAGAAAAACAAAAACAAATCCTCAGCAAATTCGTTAAAGGGAGACGGCCGACGACTGTCTTAAGAAAAATTGCATAAAATAAACAGAAAGGAAAACTCACGAGCGAAATTCCACGTCTCAAGAAACCCTGATGGGTTCGACACGACGTGCTCTGTTAGGACATAGAAGAAGCTCTCCCAAAAGTGGCGATTGGCCTTATCGTCCATCTTCACCACCAAACTCTTGGTTCCTCGATAACGCATATGAATCATTGTACCCCGAAGAAAATGAGGGGCGAAGAGATGGAGCATGTACCCTAGAGAAATTCCTCGGCCGGCCAGCTCCGCATACTTGATGAGCATGAGGAAAAGCTTGTACGCATACGGAGAGAGTTGAGCCGCACACTCCTCATAGAAGAGGTAGAAATCCAACACCAAGGAAGGAAGGGGAAGCGTGTACTCGATGACAAAGGGATACGCGTAACATGCGCAGTAGCCCAGGCGGTGTAAATGCACTATGTCCCAATCCACCGATACCATATTAATGTGATTAGGGATCCCCCATTTGGCTTTGAACGCCGTGAACGCCTGAGCATCCATCGTGGAAGGAACGGGCTTCAGTTCATCTCCGGCGGCGTTAAAATCGGTCCTCGCCTTCCCCGGGCGAGGAACCACCTCATCTACCATCGGAAACCCCTCGTCTTCCACTACCTCTTCGAGCAGCGATATGTCATTTTCCGGCACCAGAGCACCTACAGCTTTATCAGAGCGGGAGCGAATCCTAGCAAAAGCAGAAATATGAGAGATTAAAGAAGGTGTTGAAGATTTGTGAGGTTCTTTCTTAAGCAATTGAAAAATGTAACATTCAAATGAGAGGCTCCCCCCCCTATTTATAGGGATATAAATGCCCTGAGCGGGAAAACCAAGAGCCGCCAGTTAGAAAATGGAAAGGGCACGGGAAAACGACACTACCTAGAAAACGTCCGCCATAATAACGCACAGGGAATATTAATGACATCCTGAACTGACGTGACAGCCCAATTTTGAACTGACATAACGGTCTGATGCTATTCTCAAAGTGTCACGTTGCTACCTCGCCATGAGGTTCTCGCCCCTCGCATAAAGCATTCAAATTTCTCCCAATTCTGGAATCAACAGAGTCCGCCATCGAGATCGCCAAGAGGCGACCCCAATGGGCGGAGGGACTAAATGTATGGGTCAAACTCTGACCACGCATTGATTAGCGCTAAAAGGAATGGTAAGGGATCAACTAAGTCGTGGTCGTACCCACAAGGCCCAATAACAACGAGTATCTCGGCCACTGCCGAGATCGAGCCGTCAAAAGCTTGTACGGCAAAGTAAATGTCATGATACTCGAGGGAGGCAACGTGAATTACAATCAAGGGATGAAGGCATTCTCGTTAAGGACCGTTGGACAAAAGGGAATGTTGATAATATATATATAATATATATATAAAGGGAATGCTAAGACAAGAAATGGGGGGCCTTCCTCTCCGAGAGAGAAGAGATGAAGAAAACCGAGAAAAGGCTTAGATAGTGTACAAATTAATCATGATTATTGAATCAACAAAGATAGATCTCGTTACTGTCGATGGCATTCCATATTTTCCGTCTTTATCACTACATCACGGGATAATACGTCAAGAATGTAAGCCTATCATCCATATTCGATATCTTATATGATCCCAGAAAGTTTATAAGCTTGATTATATCTTATTTGCTTATTCAATGTACTTAAATCTAGAGTTAATTATCATTGGCTAAGATTTATCGTCTATTTTCTTCATTAATTAGTTTAGCAAAAAGCTTAATACTTTTTGGTCAAACAGTATCAGAGCCATTGCTGCCTTTTTTAGGTGAGTTATCTCCCTCGCAACACTAGGGTTCCTTTTTTATCAAAGAGGTCGAGTTTTCTCTCTTGTTGGTTGTCCGCAACACAAACTCCTTCTGATTTCCTTCTGATTGGGCTGAAATATAGAGACATTCAAGGAGACGGTTTTTGGAGGAATCTTGTCTTCGGATGAAATTCAACTTCTCCGTCGCCTCCTAGCCAAACTTTACTCCGCTAATATTGCCACATCCAATCATGTGCAATCAAGTATTGCCTTTGCTGATAACTTTAATTCTTGGATTATCGATTATGGTGCAAATAGACACATGATAGGCTCTTCTAAAGGCATTCAAAACCATTCTCCGTATCCCAAAGGAGATAATATTAAAATAGCCAATGATTCTTTAACACATATCTTTGGAACAGGTTCTGTCATTTGTAATAATATTAAACTATCATCTGTGCTCCATGTCCCTGAGCTGCCTATCAATCTATTATCTATTAGTGCCATCACCAAAGCTCTAAACCGTAAAATCAAGTTCTTTCCCGATCATTGTATTTTTCAGGATCTTCAAACAGGGAAAAGGATTGGCAGTGATAGATTGCGTGATGACTTGTATATATTATATGGGATTCAAAACTCTAGTCAAGCCTTTTTTGGGGAAAGCAAGGATGTCAACCAAGAAATAATACAACGGCATAGACGGTTAGGACACTCATCATTCTTTGTTTTGAAGAAGGTATATCCCGATTTGTTAACAAGGACTCGATTTGAATCTTTGTTCTGTGATGCGTGTGAATATGCCAAGCATACTAGAAACTCTTACCCTGTGAGCGATAATAGAAGCCCAACTCCGTTTATGACTATTCATTCTGATGTATGGGCTCCTACCCAAACTGTTTCTTTGTCTGGTAGTCGATGGTTTGTTACTTTCATTGATTGTTGCACTAGGATGACTTGGGTATATATGTTAAAAGCCAAAAGTGAAGTTTTCTCTTGTTTTCAGAATGATGATTTGTACTCAGTTTGATGCCAAAATAAAAATCTTGAGAACTGGCAATAGTGCACAAAATGGGGTCGCTGAAAGAAAAAATAGGCATCTGTTAGAAGTAGCAAGATCTTTTATGTTCACCATGCATCTACCAAAACCTTACTGGGGGATGTTATTCTAGCGGTTGCCTATCTTATCAACAGAATGCCACTTAAATCCCTCAATTTTCAAAGTACTCTGGAAACTTTAAAGGGTAAGAATGAATATATTGTTCCTCTAAAGGTGTTTGGGTGTGTTTGCTTTGTCCACACTAGAAATTCTGGGAAACTTGATCCTAGAGCTATAAAATGTGTTTTCATTGGGTATTCCCCGACACAAAAAGGTTACAAATGTTATCATCCTCCCTCTAGGAAATCTTGTGTTAGCATGGATGTTACCTTTCCAGAATCTGAGCCCTATTTCAGTATTACCTCATCACCTCTTCAGGGGGGGAGAGTAGTAAGGAGGAAGAGGTGATTCTACCTAGTTCCATTACTGGACCTCTTGATGACATTGTCACATGGGAAAGTGAAATTGGAGAAAGAATTCAGGGAGAGACTACTGGGCGTTTGGATAGGCCTGATTTGAAAACTTACTCAAGGAAAATATAGAGCAGAAGAAACCATCATGCAATCTACCGAAACTGAACCTTCTTCTACTGGTGAGTTATCTACATTTCCTAACGAGTTAGATGAACCTATTGCTCTCAGAAAAGGAGTCAGATCTTGCACTACCAAACACCCTTTATTTAATTTTGTCTTCTTCCTATAGAGCATTTGCCTTATCTATTTCTTCTATGTCTATTCCCTAGAATTGGAGGGAAGCTTTTGCAGATCCTAAATGGAAACAAGCTATGATTGAATAAATGAAGTCCTTATCAAAAATGAGACATGGGAACTTGTCACTTCACCACCAGACAAGAAGTTGGTTGGCTGCAAATGTTTCTTTACTGTGAAACATAAAGCTGATGGCTCAATTGAAAGATTCAAAGCAAGATTGGTGGCTAAGGGATTCACTCAGACTTATGGAGTGGATTATCAAGAGACATTTGCCCATGTTGCTAAGATGAACACTGTTAGAATTCTTTTATCTTGTGCAGCTAATCTTGATTGGGATTTGCAACAGTTTGATATGAAGAATGCATTTCTTCGTGGAGACTTAGAAGAAGAGGTGTATATGGAGATTCTTCTTGGATTTGATACAGCACAGAGTCAAGGAAAGGTATGCATATTGAGAAAAGCCTTATACGGAGTGAAGCAATACCCTAGAGTTTGGTTTGAACGATTCAGCAAAGCAATGATCTCCTTTGGTTATCAACAAAGCAATGTTGATCACACCCTCTTCATAAGACATCAAACGGGTAAACTCACTCTTCTCATAGTTTATGTTGATAACATAGTAATGACGGGAGATGACAAAGAGGAGATGTCTCGATTGAAGAAGTTGTTGGCACATGAATTTAAGATCAAAGATCTAGGAAAATTGCAGTATTTCTTGGGAATTGAGGTTGCTAGATCCAAAAGAGAAATCTTTATTTCTAAAAGGAAGTATATTCTGGATCTTTTGAAAGAAGTTGGTATGACAGGTTGCAAACCCGCATAATCGCCCATTGAAAGCAATCACAAGTTACAAAGCGGAGTTGGAGAATCAGTTGATAAGGAGAGATATCAGAGGCTGGTTGGAAGACTCATTTATCTCTCTCACACTAGACCAGACATAGCCTATTCAGTTAGCCTGGTGAGTCAGTTCATGCATGATCCCCGAGATCCTCATATGCAAGTTGTCTTTCACATTTTGTGGTATCTAAAGTCTGCTCCAAGGAAAGGTCTACTTTTCTCCAAACATGATCACCTCCAAATAGAAGCCTTTACAGACACAGATCGGGCTGGATCTCTAGATGACAGAAGATCAACATCTGGTTATTGTACGCTCATAGGAGGAAACTTGGTTACTTGGAGAAGCAAGAAGCAAAGTGTAGTTGCTAGATCAAGTGCGGAGGCAGAATATAGAGCTATGGCCCAGGGTGTTTGTGAACTGCTTTGGCTACAAAAGCTATTACAAGAATTGAGATTGTATAAAAAAGGAAAACTTTCCTTGTACTGTGACAACAAAGCTGCCATCAGTATAGCTCATAATCTAGTCCAGCATGACCGAACAAAGCATGTGGAAATTGATCGACACTTCATCAAAGAAAAAGTTACAACTCGTGTCTTGAGTTCGTTTCATGTGCCATTGGAAAATAGCTAGATAATATGTTTACCAAAGGTCCCAGCAAGCAAACTTTCCATACTTTGAGCTGCAAGTTGGGTATGTGCGACATTTTTGCACCAACTTGAAGGGGAGTGTTGATTAGCATGATTCAAGGAGACTTTATTTAGGAGTGTTGATTAGCATGATTTCAAGAGATTTGATTATATTTAGGAGATCTGATTTTATTTTGATTTGATATGATAGTTGGATTGATTGTATAGATTTATTTTATTTCCTTAATTAGCATTAGGAGTTTTATATAAATTGCATTGCTCATGGGATGCATACATACACATAAATACAAGAAGCCTTTTCTTCTTCTCAAAATCTACAGAATCAATTTGAGGAGAGAATGTAGAGATGAGACGGAAGAAACTATGTTAGCTCTATTTAGAATGAGTACATGTACAAGCTTATATAGTCGATGTCCTCTTCTCTATCACGTGCTTCTCACGTGACTTTTAACTAACTTCATCAACCAACTATTAATAGCTAATTGACAACTCATTAACACTAACTGCTTCTAACAACTAGCTAACAGTTACGTGATGCTCTTCTAGCTGAATTCTTCTGCTTCTGCTCATATATATTCCAATACTCCCGGTGAAAGACATCGAGCACATCCAACTTGGAAAGAAGAAGGTGATGTTGGCTTACATCTAAGCCTTTGGTTAGCAGGTATGCAATCTGAGATTGAGTAACTAGATAAGTAGTCTGAATCATCCCCTCTTTTACTTTCTCACGAACAAAGTGACAGTCGATATCAATATGTTTTGTTCTCTCATGGAATGTGGGATTTGCAGCAATTTGGATAGCTGCTTTACTATCACAAAGAAGTGGAACTGGTCTGGGAACAAATACTCCAAGGTCCTGTAACAGACCAAGCAGCCACACAACTTCTGCTACAAATGCTGCCATGCTTCGATATTCAGCTTCTGCCGAGCTTCTACTGATAGTATGTTGTTTCTTCGACTTCTAGAAGATTAAAGAGTCACCCAAATAGATGGCATAACCTGAGTGCCTAATGTTAGGGCATGCAGCACAATCTGCATCACAGAATGTAGTCAACTGAGTTGTGGAGTTCTCAAACATGAATATCCCTAAGCCTAGGCGTCTTTTAATGTATCTAATCACTCTTAATGTTGCATCCCAATGTGATCTCTTTGGTTGCTGCATCAATTGGCTAAGGACTTGAACTGTGAACAAGATGTCTGGCCTTGTGATTATTAGATAAATCAACTTTCCCACTAACTTTTGATAGTTGCTGATGTCCTCCAGTAAAGGATCATCTGTGCATCCTGTCAGCTTGTCATATTCTGTAGTAGTCAACTTAGTGTTGGCCTCAAGAGGTGTGGACATTGTCTTTGCACCACTTAATCCCACATCTGACACCAATTCTAGAACATACTTCCTTTGATTAAGAAGTATCCCTTTCTGTGACCTGAGCACTTCAATTCCCAGGAAGTACTTGAGCTCACCTAAATCCTTTACTTTGAAATTATTGTGCAGAGTTTGTTTTTCCTCATCAATTAAATCCTTGCCACTACCAGTGATAAGTATATCATCCACACATATTAGGATGATCACAATGCAGCCTTCTCGTTGCTAAGTGAATAGTGAATGATCATGTAGACTTTGACAGTATCCAGCTTCCAATAGAACAGTGGTATGCTTGATGTTCCATTGCCTTGAAGCTTGCTTGAGTCCATACAGGGATTTTAGCAGTTTACAGACCTTATACTCCCCCTATCTATGGAATCCCTGTGGTAGATCCATATAAACCTCTTCATATAAGTCTCCTTGAAAGAAAGTAATTTTTTTATACAAGAACCAATTCTTTGAAGCTGCTATACTGATTAATGTCTTAACAGTAACCATTTTTGCAATTGGGGAAAAAGTCTCATGGTAATCTAGTCCTTCCAATTGTATATATCCCTTGGCCATGAATCTAGCTTTATACTTGTCTATCTCTCCATTGGCCTTGTGTTTTTATTTTGTACACCCACTTGGAGCTTATGGCTTTCTTCCCAACTGGTAGTGTCACGAGCTCCCAAAGTCTTGTTGACTTCCAATGCATACATCTTTTGTTGCATTGCTTGGATCCAATCAATTAGGATCTGTAGAAGCTTCCTTGAATGATTCAGGCTCAATTGGTACAGAAAAAGAACTCAAGTAAGCCTGGTAGCTTAGACTGAGATGAGAATATGTGACATATTGTGAGATAAGATATGTGCAATGTGCTCTTGGCTTGATAGTAGTGACATAGTCACTGAGCCATATTAGTGGTCTGGCCACTCTACTTGGTCTGGTACTGGTGGACTCTTGTATATGAGTGTCTTGGTTTGCTTTTACTTCTTGTTCATGTTGTTGAATGGCGTTGTGATCAGGTTGAGAGAGTGCACTTTGATCAGATGAATTAGCTGGAAGATTATCATCTGATTGTAATTGATCTGCCTGGTCTCCTGTGTCTAGTGTTGCATTATAAGGCTCATGTGAAGCAGGAGTTGAGTTATTTCTGTCCAGTTTTGGACTTGGAGGTATAGCAGGTGTGCCATCTATATGTGTTAAGTCTTGTGCAACAAGTGTCTTAATAGTAGGAGTTTCTACATATGTTGAGTCTATCTTTCCATATACTGGTTTTCTGAATAAAAAAATGTCTCGTGCTTCCTCCTGTCCTGCAGTTCTGAAAGAAAATATAGACTCCCTAAACTGCACATCCATACTGACAAACATTTGGTGATCATCCAGGTCATAAAGCTCGTATCCCTTTTGTGTTTCAACATATCCCACAAACATTGTCTTCCTTGCTCTAGCTGCAAATTTATCACCTTTAGGCAGTCTACTTGAATAACGGAGACAGCCAAATACTCTAAGGTGATCCAATTTTGTTGTTCTTCCGTACAATAATTCAAATGGTGTTTTGCCTTACAACACTGTAGATGGTAGTTTGTTGATCAAATAGACAGTTGTTCTGAAACAGTCTTCCCAAAAACTTGGCTTGAATTGAACTTTGAAAACTCAATGCTCTAGCCACCTTTAATATATGTATGTGTACGAGCAGCTACTTTGATTTATAATACGATTACAAGCTAACAATTCATTGCATTTGGCGTTAAAAAACTTTGTGTCGGTGTCAGGTCTCAAGATCTTAACATTCCTGCCAAACTGATTTTTTATTAATGCAAGAAAGTTTTTCAACACCACAAACACTTCACACTTAGATTGAATCAAACAAATCTATGTAAATCTACTATTATCATCTACAATGGTAACAAAGTAGTACTTCTTATCATATGTAGCTTTCATATATGGTCCCGGACATTAAGATGTATCAATTGAAAAGGATTGTTAGTTCTACTACTACTATTAGGAAACTTCAGTCTGCTTTGTTTTGCTAGAGGGCATATCTCACAACACTCTTGAATGTTGGTTTCAACTTTATTCTTAAGACTTGCAACATTTGCATAGCTCCAATTGAAGGGCGTCCTAGTCTTAGGTGCCATAGCTTTCCACTGTTTTCCTTTCCTCCTTATAAACAGCTGCTCCTACTGCAGGTTTCATTACCTCCTGTAGTACGTACAATCATTCCCTTTCCTTACCAATCCCCAGAACTTTCCCATTGACGAGTCCCTAAAACACACAGAAATCATGGAAAAACAAAGCTACACAGGAAAGCTGCTTGGTTATTTTTGATACTGAGAGAAAGTTGGACTTGAAATCCGGAACATGTAAAACATTTTCAAGTTCATATTTTCCTAGGATCACTACATTCCCTACATTTGTAATTTTTGCTCTACCACCAGTTGGTATTTGCACCTTGCTGTTTATTTTGATCTCTCAGTGATCTAAAAGCAGTCAATAATTCTCCATATGATGTAATATGATGTGATGCCCCCGAGTCAATTATCCATTAAGAAGTAAAGGTGTTGGATAACTGTAAGATCATATATGCCATATTACCTGTTATGCTGCCCACACATTCACTTGAGGCTGGCTTGTCTAAAATGCTCAAAATCTGTTTGTACTACTGCTCTGTAAAGAAATGACCATGTCCTTGCCCCACAGACATATTTCCTCAATCTCCTGCCATTGTAAAGTTAGCAAAGGTCATAAATCCACCTATCTGTGCACTCTTCTTCTTACTTTTGAAATCCTGTGGATATCCAACTATCTTGCAACAACTTTCTTTCAATTGTCTCTTATATCCAAAATGCTCACAAACCATCCCATGCTTCTTAGGCTTAAAACCTTGGTATGCCTTCTCTGCTAGCATTGTCAAAGGGTCTCTATTCACATCGACTGCACCTCGACTGCACCCAGACATCTCTGACTTTCCTCTTGAGTCATAGTAGCATAGGCTTCATTAACAGACACCACAGGCCTCCTTGCCAACAAATTGCTTCTTATGTTACTATAAGTCTCATTAAGTCCCATATAAATTGCAGTAAACGCTGTGATCTTTAGTGTACAAATTAGGGCAAAGATTCTTCAAAGTCACACGAAGGCAAAGGAGCCAAAACATCTAGTTCATACCAAAACACCTTCATCTTAGAATAATAAGTAGTAATTGAATCAGTACCTTGTCTCAAAGTTGCAATCTCAGTCCAGAGATGATAAATCTTCATCAGATTCAATCTATCATATCTCTCTTGGAAATCACTCCAGACTTTCTTAGTGTTGGATGCATAGACGATGTTTGGCATCAATTCACTCGAAATTGTGCTGCCTATCCACGATAAAACAAACGCGTTGCATTTCTCCCACTACTCAGCTAGTTCTCCCATGTACATGCTTTTGATGAATGTTTCATCCACAAATCCAAGCTTGCTTTTGCCTCTGAGTGCCAATTTCATCGTTCTACTCCATAGTGCATAATTATTAAGACATGTGAGTTTTAGAGGAATTAAAACCAGTCCAAGTGCATCTCCAGCTTGAAGATATAATGGATGATTATGATCTAATGATGTGACTTCATTCCCTGCCATGGATGTGAAAAATTGAGCAAGCTTTACGCTCTTCAGTAGCTGCTGGAATCTCGCCGGAAAATCAGTCGCCCTTGGAGACTTGCTCTAATACCATGTCAAATTGACTACTGTAATTAGGGATTTGAATCAATTTGAGGAGAGAATGTAGAGACGAGATGGAAGAAACTATGTTAGCTTTATTTAGAATGAGTACATGTACAAGCTTATATAGTCGATGTCCTCTTCTCTATCACGTGTTTCTCACGTGACTTTTAACTAACTTCATCAACAACTATTAACAGCTCATTAACACTAATTGCTTCTAACAACTAGCTAACAATTATGCGATGCACTTTTAGCTGCATTCCTCTGCTTCTCTCATATACATTCCAATAATATTACAGAGATCCATTGGTAGAATGACATGAAAAAGAACATTGTCGAGTTTGTAGCTTACTACGCCAATTGTCAGCAAGTAAATAGAACATCAGAAGCAGGTGGGCTAGCGCAAAATATAGAGATCCTCATGTGGAAATGGGAGAGGATTAATATGGATTTCATCACAGAGTTGCCTCGTTCATATCGTAAGTTTTATTCTATTTGGGTGATCGTTGATTCATAGCTGAATTTTATTGACATTCCAGGGTTTCCTTCTTTTTTCTCGATATGAATTGAATAATTCTTATCCTTCTCCCTTTTCGTATTTTGTAACATTCTAACATGGTGTATTTTCGAGCACAAAAGAGCAATACTAGAGTAATGTATCAAATATATTAAGCGAGCCAACAATTCAAGAGTTTTAATGTTCTCGTGCTATATTCAATATGTTGAGACTCGATAATGTCAATAGCTTAACTTTTTGGATAATTTTTCTGAAAAAATGAATAGGTAGGGAAACAAGAAATAAAAACAACAAATTAAAATAAAAAGATGAGAAAAAGGTATAGTTTCACCTACAAAAATTATTAAGAAAAAAGATCAACTATATGTGAAACTCAATAATACCACAATGATAAAAAAATAAATTAGAGAAAACTAAAGTTATTTGATTAATTATAAGATTGATTAAAACTTGAAATCTCATATATTTTGATTTGATGACTATTTTAATAATTGAAAATTTGAAAAATTAAGTTTGTAATAGCCGCGCGAAGCGTGGAAAAATTTGCTAGTTTACCCTATTTATGTGCCATCTTGAGGCGTTTGTAGTTTTCAAGAATGATTATTACACTGGGTAAAACGGACAAAATATTGTTTTGAATTTTAAAATAATAAATTTGTGACAACTATTTTTAGAAATCACGAACAAATAATTTAAGAAGCAAGGAGTATAAAAGCAGTACTTTAAGTCTTTAATACATCTCACTATATTCTTATTTCATTTTGGCTAATGAATGTGTCTCATAAAATTCATCTTCCATTTGTTTAATTAATTGTTGTTTCCTCGTTTGCAAACTAATCGCATAAAAAAGGCAAGTTCAAAGAAAATAACTAAAAAGTCTTCCATCCGTCTCAAATTATTTAGCAACGATTTGGCCATGTGTTCATACATCGCGAAATAATATATTCAAAAATTTGAATTCTCTCGTCCTTTACTAATACATTCCCACCTTGCTGGTCAGGTTCACCTTGTTTCTCATCCATTGAAATTAGCACCATTCATATAAGTGCTTTTGTCTCGATTCAACTTTAAATTTACTTTTTTACCCTTAATGAAATAATTTCTGGCCACGCAAATTTTTAGGGCTTGTTTTAGACCACAAATTTTAAAAGTCTCCTTCACTTCTTAAACTTCGTACTTACGTTAAATCCAAGTCACCTCCTTCGAATCCATAGGGACACCCTTTGATTCGTAGAGTGTATAAAATATCTTTGGTGCTTGTTACACTCAATTCTTAACCCCCTTGAGGATTGGAGAGTATAATTACACTCAATTCCACTACTAACATGGTAATTATCTGGCCAACAAACATGTCAAACAGTATAATTACATACAATTTCAATTCAGTGCAATTACATCCAATTTCAATTCCGACAGGCTCACAAATTTATGTGTAACTTGTATTTAGACACAAAATAAATTAAATACTACTAGTACTTTCCATATGGTTGGTCGGAGGCCCTCTATTAAGCTCCCTGAATCAGAAATTCTTGCTAAACCAATTCACAAATCTTCAAAAATTATGATGGGCTTTTGTCAATGCCGCTTTGTAATGGGTACGTGCCATTTCTGCTCGTTCTCTTTCTCGTGTTCTATTCCTCTGTGTTCTTGCTTCTTGGTTCTTCCACAAGCTTATGATTTCAAAGGGGTCCAAGTATTGCTTTTTCTTGGTTGGTTTAGGTTAATTTCGGAACATAAGTGTCTTTGGATGTTGGGTCATCTTGTTCTTTTGTTCCAAGTCATTTTGGTTCTGGGATTTGGCGATTTTGCTAGTTGTGCGTTGTAGGTTTACACTGGGTATGTTATGGTGTTGTAGTGTGTTATGTTTCTCTTCTTTATCTCTTGTATGTGTTTTGTGAGATGTTTACAATTTTTTAGGAGTTTGTTGCAATTCATGGTTTATGGTAGGGTTATTCAAACACCGAATCGTAATCGTTAACTAAACCGAAAAAACGGCTTATTGGCTTACTGGTATCGGTTTATCGGGATAACGGCTGGTGAACAGATTAAGATTTTATAATTAACGGCTTAACGGTTTGGGGCGGATTACTCAATTTCCTTATCGGATAAATCGTAAACCCGTTAAAAAAATTTATATTTATACTTTTACCCCTATATATATAAAGTAATTTTTGAAACACTAAGGTACTCTTGGAAACTTCAAAGTACTCTTTTGTGGAATTCCCAACTATTGTTTACCCTTTCTTTTGCAGTGAAAACATGTTATGTTTACGGTATACTGAAAAACATGTACTCAAATGTTGTATGTTAAGAGGTTACGTGCATCTCTTTCTTTATTCGAGTTTAGAATTCTCCTCACGCTTTTCCCATCACGATTTTCTCTTCGAGAACACTCGCCTCGTCGATTCTTCCCCTCGTTCTTTTTATCTTGGACATTGAGATGTTCATGCAAAGCATATCCTTTATTTATATTCTTTCTATTTTTGAATTACCAATGGAGAATCTTTCTAAAAAAATCTCTCTGGCAAAACGCAATTCGTCGAGTTCAATTCAAGGTGCACCTTGCTTTTTTTCAGGTAGCTTTTTCTTACGCCTATTTAGCTAGTGGGCATTGGTCAAAGCCGAAATTCGTCGAAGGGATAAAACAGCGGCTCGAATACCTTTATGATATAGGCTGTGTTAAGCATGCTCTTTGTCAGAAAACAAACTCTTTTTCCATGACAACAATCGCGACTATAAAGGGCGGGGCGAGGTTTGGAGTTACGCTTGCTTTCCTCAGTCAGACTTACGGGATGAGGAAGGGATATTGAAATTGCGGAGCTTTCCTAACATGGCCGAAGATAGTTGTATATAGAATTAGCCAGATCGTCTGAAGCATGAACAGAATCGCCTTTGTTCTGAAGGCCTAGCGAGTTCCTTTTTTTTTTTTCAAAGGCGGTCCTTTTCTTTCCTCGGACCGATGACTCGCTTGTTCAGTACTGCTAACTATTATAGGAGGATGTCGCCCCCTCGGGACTACCAGTAGCTTCAGTTGTTGAATCTCGTGCAAGTTAGGTTGTGGTTGTATTGGCTGCAAACGGAACGTAGGCGCTTTAGGTGTGTGTTGACCATGCACTCTTGTTGGTATACATATTCTTTGATTGTATGGTAGTCCTAAAGAGTAAGGGATAAAAGGCACTTTCTTTTAGTGCTTTTTAATATAGCAGATTAACAACTTAAAGGAAAATATTTTTAGCTATGCAACCAAAAGAACTAGGGTTCAAAAATATTCTTTTTATTTAACCGATAAACCATCCGATAACCGTTAATTCGATACCAATCCGCCTGTAGTCTTATTGGATGGCTAGTGAATTACTATATTTATAAACCGATAACCGATAAGCCGAACTATTAAGCGTAATAATCCACCCAATCTGCCCGATAAGTACCCCTAGTTTATGGTTCCCACGAGCCCCACTAGAGCAGACCCACACAAGCACAGGACACAAACACCTTTTTGGGGCTTGGCTTAGTACTTCTTAACTGGTGTACTCGCCCGTGCAAAAGTCCTCTTACAAATATAAAAACTACACTTATTTTGTGGTTCATTTTTATCCTCAGTGATAGCTTTGCCTACAAAATTAAATATATGAGCAAAGTTAACAAAAACAAGAAAGCTATTGAAAACCAAGATAATAAGTATGTCCTTTGAACATTATGCATACTTACTATGAAAATAAAACATTGATACATTTCAATGTATATTCGAGGGCATCCTAAGTTGCTTGTGATTAGATAGACGTATGAACTCGCATTTATGTTAAAAAAAAGTTTTTTGAGGCATCTCTAATAAAATTTAGATGAAAGGTGTAAAGTACCAAAAACCATTTATAGATCTTCTGCTTTAACATAAATATCATAACTTTAGAAATCACACAACCAAGCGTAACCTCAAGTTGGTTACGAAAAGACACTAAAAATAAAAATACATCGAATGAGAAGAGTGACTTACCAATTTATTCGAACTTGGATGATTCTCTAAGATAACGATGAGGCTGACTGTCCCTCTTTTGTATGCATGAAGGTTATCTCGAACTATTTAAAACAATTAATTAGGACATTCTTAGATGAAAATCAGAGTTTCAGCTCCAAATTTACAGTGAGATCCTCATTAGGTAAAGGTATGAAAAAGCTCAAAGTCGTATTGAAAAGAGAAACTTGAGAATAAGTTCAAGGATACTATATTTGAGCACTACTTGAAATTGCCCCACAACCCAAAATTTTCAATAAAAGTTGTGCATGGTCTTTTACTTCGTAGAATATATGGTGAGAAGACAAATGAACTCTGATTCAGATTCCATAACTTACAGTCTGCTTTGGCCTCAATTATGACTGGACTGAACTGTAAAGATTTTCCAACAAAAATAACTTTAAATGAGTTAATTCTCCCTAATAAAATTTTGTGAAAAATCATTACAAAGAACGGGAAGAGTGTGACTGGGAAAAAGCTGATAAAACTTATTGATCAAAATCTAAAAAACTGAAATGTTACAAGTTTCCTCTCGCATTGGCGTGGTTTGTGCAATGCATTCTAAAAGCAAGAGATGAATATTGTGGTATTGATGAAACCATACTCAAGTTAGCGTGCAATGAAAAAGGTTCTACAAATATCCGTGGGGTAGAGATAGTTTTATTTTGACTTTGGAGTATCCTTCAAAAGATATGAAAGCACGTCAAGATCATGATTTCTATAACCTCTATGGCTTTCCTCGGGGATCCATGGTAACTATAATTTCAATTTTAATATTTTTCGTGTCCTTTGAATAATTTACTTTATTGACTTACAATCATCACACCACGTAGGCTTGGGTATATGAAGTGATACCTTATCGAGGCCGAATTTTTACAACAAAGAGGACAATTGGCTCGAGAATGATAAAGTGGATATTTATGAAACCAGCGCAACATGATCCTTTTAAATTCAAAGTAGATCTCGTAAACCTTGTCGTGTTAATGAAATTTGAAACGTCTTGGTTACTGTTTCAAAATTTCTGGGAGATATGTGATAATTTCGAATATAGTTGATATTCTCTTTTTACTCAGGTGGTGCACCCCTTTCTTTTTCCATACAACAGAAAAGAATCGGTCGTCTTACATGCAAAATATTTGTCATTTTGGTGATGAAAAAGACATTTTGATGGAGAGACTAAAAGTAGAGTTGCATGGAGATGCAGTTTTGAGAGACCGTGGTGATGAATTAGATGGTCATTAGGGTGATATGCGTAGTCCAGAAATTGAAAGAGGAGTAGAGCAATAACATCTATTGAAAAAGAAGTTACTGGAAAAAGAGAGTGTTGTGAGTGCCTCTAAAGTTCAATGTCCTCGTATTTGCTTAAAATGTGAAAAACAAGAACAGCAATTGGAGTTGATAAAAAAACTAGATAAAGAAACGAATGAGGATAGGAAAGACAAAGAAGATATGCGGAAGGCAATTAATGAACTGGTTAAGAAGGTAAAAAAGAGGCCAGTGGTTCTTTCCTCAACCATCCAGCCTTCTTACACTGGAAAAAATAGGAAGGTAATTGATCACACAGGTAGGACTGTTTCGTCCTTTGTTCGTCAAGAATCTGGACACTTGACAAGTAAACTAGTATTGAAGATAACTGTAATATTTTTTTATTTATGCATACTATAATATATTAGTATATTTTTTTAAATGACAGTATACTGTTTTAGTATACTATTTTTTCTTATATCATAAACAATATACTTTTTATCTTTATGTAAGTATATACAAGAAAGGTTCAGGTGTAAGAATTCCTTTTCATTTATTTGTGTTACATTGATGCATGATTTTTCATAGAGTTTTGCACTCTCCAGCTTCTAATTCGGAATATTGCATATCAACACAAGCAAATCAAATGAGGCTCCAAATGGTGTAAATACTACTTGGGAATGTTTGAAGAATTTGGATGGGTGATGGCATGTATTGTATTTTAGTTTTAAATTCTTATACTTTCTATATTATTTTCCTTGTTGAATTCTTTTTCTAGGGTGAAACAATTGAAATGTGTTCTAGAATCATATCACTTGCCCCCATGGCCTAGCTCAAGTGGCAAAGGGTGGTGGATTTGTCTTAGGTCACAGGTTCAAGCCCTCACACCATGCAAGGCAAAGCCTGGTATTTAAGTGGAGAGGGGTAAGCCCATTATCCACCGAGTTTCGAAGGCTACGGTTAGTCCAAAGGATCGGCCCCAGACGGATTTCTCGGTCATAAAAAAAAGAATCATAACACTTAACTAATTCACAAAAGGTGGTAAATTACTGCATAAATTACGGGAGGTTGAGATTGAGTTATTTTCATTAACATAATAATGATATTGTCTCTTCTATTGCAAAAAATTTAGATTATTAAGAGAAATAGGAAGCATAGTACAATGTATTCTGATAGAAAAGTGACAGCTAAAATACGTACTAGCAAAAATAATTTAATATAACAGAGTGGTTCAGCAATGGGGTAATTTACTCTTTAGATATATGGTGTAAACCACATGGCCATCTCATTAAGCTAGCTTAATTAATGGAGCATTTAGCTCACTGAATACTGATGGAATAGGGGAGACTTCTGAGACTCTAACTGTAACTAGTTAAAATGATTTGCAAGCTTTACAAGTGCAATCATACTGAATTGCTAGATCTGGCATATGGGCTAAAAATTGCTCTTCAATTCAATTTCTATCTATTAGTAATTGAAACTGACTGTAAGGTAGTGCTTGACTTATTGTCAAATGATAAACTTTCATACTTCCACTTTTTGGTCCTTCATATCCCCGCGGAAGAGAATAGGGTTACACATTTGCGAGCCAAACATGGAAAAAAAAATAGCAATATTTGGATGGAAGCAACAAGGAGAAACTTTTTTATATGCCCCTAAAATTTATATGTAATAGTTTATCGGAAGACATTATTGGCATACTAAAACTCGCCGAGCCTTGGCATGTAATAACTCTTAACTATGTCTTTTGGAATGAAGTCATTAGGTTAGCAAAAAAAAGAATGGATGTCTTATGTGCAAGAAATATTACAATTAAAAATGAGAATCTCAATCATTAAGGTGTCTCTTGGCCATTGACTGGGTCCGTCCTTTCTTTTTATGATCGTAGAATATTTTTATTTTTCATTTCCCATATAAACCTTGTGATATTGCATAACTTTGTTTGGGTGTTTTTTATTATTAGTATAGCAGGTTGTTAGATAGTATAAGCATATTCATTAGAAGTTCTACTTGCAAATAACAACTAGTATTTCCATTTAGTTGTCAGTTCCAGTTACAGCAAACATGCAATAATTAAGAAGAAAAATGAAATAAGCAATATGAGAATTTCAAGAAAGAAAACTAACCAATTGAAGAATGTTTGTCATGTTGCTACTGATCAGGCGCACGACCGCACTTTCTTTTCACGAATTCGATCGGAAGCACAACTACGATTCTTCACAAAAGTGAGCCAGTGAGAATTGGAATGGAAAAGAAAGAACTAATAACAATAACAAAATTGAAATGCCGCCTAATTTTTATCATCCCTTTTACTAATGAAACAAAATCTTTTAATCTTTATATTTAAAGTAACTAATTATGACATATATACATTCATTTCTTGTTCATTTTCTACAAGTTACAGTGTTATTTGAACTATGAAAAATGATCTTGTTAATGAAATAAATGATATGTTTATACATTTGTTTTCCAACAATGTTTGTTTGTAACTTGCAATTGATGAAATTATAGAATCAAATGATCAAGGCCAATTCGGAAAAAAAAATTCACACACCTTAAATCATATTGGCTAACCACCTTATAGATTGCCTTTGCTTTTGGTATAAAGACCTATTGGCTAAGTACCTTACAGAATATCTTTAAAAAGAAAATGTTCAATCACATTATTAAGAAAATTTAAGTCCCAGTGAGGTGTTATCTAACGGTTCACAATTAAAAAGAAAATGTTCAATCACATTATAAAGAAAATTTAAGTCCCAGTGAGGTGTTATCTAACGGTTCACAATTAACAAATCATGAATTTTAAGACATATCATATGTGCTACTATTGCCGGCGCTGATTTCAAAAATAAACTTGTATTTATCTTTAAAATACCTTATTAGCATCACAAGAGGAAAGGTACTCATTCCTCTTAAAAGAAAAATTTCCCAATACTATTATGTTTTAGCCATAACCATAAGAACACAAAAGAGCTTCTGAAAACATGCACCTTATATTTGATGGCTGGTGAGGGTATCATATCCACCAAAAAAACCAAAGGCAACATAAAGACAAGAGTTCTTGACATATTCAACGTTTTTCCTATCCATTTCTTTGCAAACATTTAGTATAAAGCCACATCGTACCTGTAGATGAAATATAATTCAGAGATGTGGTTATATGAAAGAGAAAACTCAAATTCATTCTTGAGAATAACTAAAAGAAACCAAATTCTCGGGGTAGGAACAGAGTGTCGCCCAGAGTATGGAAAATACTTTCATTCTTGCAACTTCAATTGCATTTATGATGATACTCATATTTACTTCGTTAAAATGGTAGTCTTTTTCACACCATTTTGTTATTGTTATCACTGCGGAATGGTACACACTCATCTCAAAATACTTTTGTGATTACAATATACAAATGCGTGAACAAAATTTTAACATATTGTATTAAGAGGAAGAATAATACCGAATCTTGTACTCCACACATACTATACGAAAAGCTAAAGCTAAAATTCATTTTTGAGTCATTGTTCATTGCTGCTTCTATGACCAAATTTTGGTATTTATCATGCATGTCTGGTTTTATACTTTATAGCTCTCATATCTCTGCTGCCAAGTTATACATCCTCCAATTAAAGGTGGCAACTAAGATCATTAGTTGTTGTAACATCCTCCGAAATCACTAAAAGAAAACACTTATATTTCGTCTTAAGAGTGGGAATAAACAGATGCATAAAAAATCAAGCACAAACAAACAAAAGTAAATAAACCCATGATAAATTAAGTCAAAAATCGATAAAGGATACACAAAAAATTCAAAATGAATTGAGGAAAATTCCCAAAATAAGAACACATACCTCCGAATAAATGAAAGAGCTTGACAGGAACAAAAGGTGATGCAGTGAGTGAAACTTGTAAGTGAAATTTTGGTCATGCATTGAGGGCCAGATATACTGCCATGGAAGTTCTGAAAATCTGGTTCATGGAAGAGAGAAGAGTAGAAGATAAGTTTTGTTAGGGTAAAGAACATTTTAGTGAGTGGGACAAAATAGGAAAAGCAGTACACGTGCATATAAAGACGCAGTACACATGTTTTTTGGAACACTCTGTGTAGGAATGAGGACCAAATTACCACTTTAACTCTGTAAAAAATCACAATTACGGAAATACAACTCTGGTTGCTTCTTGTACAGCCACATATTGCACATGTTCTCACACACACACACACATTGAGGGCCAGATATACTGCCATGGAAGTTCTGAAAATCTGGTTCATGGAAGAGAGAAGAGTAGAAGATAAGTTTTGTTAGGGTAAAGAACATTTTAGTGAGTGGGACAAAATAGGAAAAGCAGTACACGTGCATATAAAGACGCATGTGTAGGAATGAGGACCAAATTACCACTTCAACTCTGTAAAAAATCACAATTACGGAAATACAACTCTGGTTGCTTCTTGTACAGCCACATATTGCACATGTTCGTCCTTCCAACACACACACACACACACACACACACACTAGAGGGATGACATTGCGCACGGGACCAACATGTTATTTTTTTTCTTGACAGTAAACACTATGCTTCATATTGAAATCAAAACTAAATAACCATAATCAAAAGACGTTTTAATACAAAATGGGTACAATATTATTCCTTCTTTACGGTATGTGCAAAATTAACATAAGCTCAGTGCCCTTCCGACAACCAATCCAGAGTACCAGTACCAGATACAGTATCTTTTTCACCGCCCTTCTTGTTGCAAGATTGACCCATTATCTGCATTCTGTTGAACTACAAAGTTGCTCAAAGCTGGTTGACCCAACATAAGGTTGATATAATCTAAATTTTGCAGAAAACAATAGGCTCTGCACATCTTAAAGTTATTAAGAACCAACCTGTTCAAATTTCATTTTTGTGCAATGGATGATTTAGTAGTTTACAAACACAAGAACAAACCATAAGAAAAGGGATATACATCACATCTAGCACAATTTGAAACTACCTGCCACCTAAATGTTGATGTAAACTAAAGGTTGGTGTTCAAAAAAGCAATTAGGAGTTCTGTTTTCACAAACTATCATTTACATCTTTTGGATCTAGCTAACTCTTCCGCAAACATCAATGAATCCAGATTTTTCTATAGTCCCTATAAGAAGGTGTGTGTACCAAAATCAAAGAATTCCTAGCTTTACTTTAGAGAAGAAAAAGAACCTTAAGTAAGCTTACATCTTTGAAAAGTATGGGTACTTGGAATCTTGAATGTCAAGTCAAACATGAAGTTGTGAAACTACTTGATTACCTAATGATCTTGAAGTAGATGTCGAGAGTTCCTGGTGACAGATAAAATCAGATAAATGTTAGAATAATTACAAAAGTATTTCATAACAAAAGAATCTCACATTCTTACTTAACCTAATTTAATGTCAATATCTGAACTTCTATACAGATTCTTTCTTTATCATGTTTTCCTTTCTTTTTAAATAATTTCTTCAAAGCAATAGTTACATAATGTTATAGTAAGCTACTTAGCACTACACTAGAACTAATTCTAGCAAAATTTGACATCCACAATTGGGAAACAAAATGAACAACTTTTAAATGCCATTTGGAACTTGGAATTCCTGTAGTGATCTTGAGAATCCATTGAAGAAGTTTTTGTTCAGTATCTTTCTTGAAGATTAGAGTCGTCCATACTGGTATGCTGCCAATTCGGTTTTCATTATGTCAAGGCCAGTGTTATCAAAGGCGCTCTTAAGCCCTGAAGCGAGGCTCAAAACATGTTGAGTGCTTCACCTCACTTAGCAGGCACTTCAACGTTATCATCAAGGCTTTAAGATATATTTTTCTTTACCAATGAGCACAACCCGGAAGAAGCGACATTAAACGATTGATATTTCACTTTATCGTAAATTTCTTCAATTTCTATGTCCATATATTTGGTATTCATGCTTATAGATATTAGTCTTGGACTATACATACAGATTTGTAGTTTTTCTCCATTTGCGCCTTCATTAAAGCCCATGCTTTATTTTCGCTTTACGCTTAAAGCCCCAACAGATCTTAGAGCTTTTTTGCGCTTTTCGCCTTTGATAACACTGGTCAAGGCGGGGCATTTACTAAGGCACCTTATTATCAACTACATCAAAGGAACTTAGTACCTTCAGCTTTATCATTACTTTCCGTAATAACAAATAAAATCATCAAGCACTTGATCTATTGAACTAAACAGAAGAAAGAATATCTTAAGCGTTACCTGCAAGGATTTGTTGATGAATGCCATGAAACAATATCATTTAGCTTGAGATTCTCAGATGTGATCCACGATGAGTTTATCTGTTGGCATTCGGAATGCATGGTGACAGAAACATTACTAAGTGTCATAGTCAAGAGTACTAAAAGACCAATCAGCCTTAAGTTCTTGCATTATAGCCTTCATAGAATTCATTTGGAACTCCAAAGTTATCCCTTCTTTATGGGAACTGAATTGTTTTGAAAATGTCCTTACTAAAATAACTTACACGTAAGCCATAGAAGTAGAAAATTATCCAAATAGACAGTTCTAGAGAAACAATCTGTTCAATAACTAAAACATATGAATAACGTCCACGTTCACTTTAACAAATATAGAATTAAACAAAAAGAAATGACGTCATATTTTTATCAAGAAAAGGAGTTCACAAGATGTTTTGATCAAGAAAGAATGTGAAAAGTGAACCACATGTCTGATTGATTTTCAAGTTAAATCAAATAAGCTAACATGAAGTTAGATATAACTGTAGAGTCAAAAAATTTGGCATTCAACACTTTTTAGCAAATTTTAATATCCATACAAAAGAGAAAGAAGACCAAAAAGCTTTTGTTTTATTACCCTGCAAATGGCAAATATCATCAGCTCACACATAATTCAAAAGATAAGTCTAGTAACTCAAATCAATATTGATTAATATACTTTGTGAACCGACATAACAAGAAGCTTTAGGCTCATACTATGAGCAAAAATCATCACAATGATAAGAAATTACCAATAAATCAGAGAATATGACATCCAAGATTACACAAAATAAATAAGGAATAAGTCTATCTCGAAAATGTAATCGACACAATATAGTAAGAAATGAGCATGTGCATGTACAAAATCAGTTAACAGAAGAGGGGGGGGTGGAGAGAAGGGGGGGGGGGAATTATATCAGACAATAACTGGTCCATAACAAAAGTTAAAGCAACATCATAGTACCGGTTGTTATGAAATTTGACACCAACTATTCAAAATAGAACATACACTTCAATATGCCCATTAGGAATCGGTAAGAACTCAAAATAATCCAAAAAGAATTAAGGAAAATCTAGAAAAATCTTCAAAATGCACCTTGAAATAAAAATTAATGAAGGGGAAGAAATGGGATTAGGTCTTTAAGGAAATTGAAGAAAAAATAAGCCGATCCGAGTACAGGACAATACCAACACACAACATTTTTTATCCACATATCTCACTAATCTCGGGATACATGCAAAATAAGAACCATATCAAAATATGCATGTCCAGAACCGGATAACCAAACGGGGAAAAATTATATCAATAAATATGCAAGAAGAAGAGATCGAAATAGGAGGAAACAATAACAACATTTTGTTAGGTAAAACAACATGTTTTATTAAAACGACATATGCTTTAGAATCAAAGTTTTACATGCCCAGCGAGTTATGATGGAACAACAGGATAGAAACATAGAGCAAAGACAACAAAGATTATGGTTTACAATGACGATCTACTGACATCATTGTATCCAAAAGAATAGGAACTCGAAAATACCCACCAGATTGTGATTACACCAATAGAAATAATGCAGTACCTTGAAAAATCCAACCAACACTATGAAGTTAGACTAAATCTTGAAGAATCGAATCGAGCAACAGCACAAAAAGCTGGAAGAATATCACCGAGAACTTGTTTGTAATGCTCTTCAAAGTCGCCAGTTAGTAAGAGAGAATAGAGTTTATTAGCTAATCTTTTCCCTAAAATTCCTTATATTTAAGACATTAAAATAGTTCAGATTTAACTAACAATGTCAATCAATAAGTCTTGAAAAAACAAGTTAACAATGAAACATACAACACAATTTTTGTTCTAAGTCTTCCAGTATGGGTAGTCAAAACTACAATATATTGGATAGGACAACGGAAATTTACCCAAAAAAAAAAAAGGAGAAGGGCAAATTATTGTCTGATTTCTCCCCCTTCCCCCAAAAGCTAGATGAAAATTGTTTTTTTTTCTATTACACGAGAGAAATTATTTTGGCAAAACCAAGAAGAAGTACACATTTTCTGCTACAATATTGCCTTTAAATATCTAGAATGAGCATATAATATTTTTCCTTCTATAGATTGACATATTCATTATCTTAACCATTATTGATACATTGAACCTAGTGATCAGATAAACAAAGAAATCAGGTAGGACACACCTATAAACAAAGCAATACTTCCAATCTTATATGATCTAGAAAAAAGGGTCCGGATTTTCCTTATTGAAGCAAAATTCCTAGAAACAGTGCATGTTCATTTAATTGAATAAAAAGAAGAGAGCAAACAAAGAAATACTACACAAACAAACACACACGCAAAAAAAATTATGAATAGAAATTAATGTAAGAATAAACTGAAGATTCATAGTCGACATACAAATCTAAACTACTGTAAGCTGCAGAAGAGCTGAGCAACTATTCTGACTTCTGAGCAATATTTCCCCTGCAATGCTAGCAGTCAAGGTTTCACACTGAAAATAACAACATAAGTTTTGGGCATACAACTTCCAACAATAACATCAAACAAACTATGAGCAAAAAATGGCAAGAAACTCACATACAGTAACTTTCAAATAGTCATTTCATAGTGCTGAGTACAAAGTTCAAAAAACATGATGAGACGACATGAAAAATGACATGCAAACAACGGATATAAATCTTTTTCATAACAATATGGAAATACCTTTAAACTATGTTATCGACACACAAAAAGGCAGACTTTCGTTCAAACCATCTCAATACAGAAGATCCATAAAATTTTCAGAAAGAAAAAGGACCGATAAGAAAAGAAAACAAAAACCTAAAGATGGCTGACCAATTTGGAACAAAGGGAATGCATCAATTTAGCAGAGAGAAGTAGAAGGGACATGAGTCTGACAATAGATCGAAAAGTGTTTGGGGAAGAAGTAGGAGGGACAGTATAAGCGAAAAGGGAATGAGGAAACCAGCTGTCCCCCACAAAGAAGAAAGGAGTAAACACACGTGTTCAAAGTAGAAGGGGAAGAAAATTTAATAAGCCAATTAATTAAGCCCAAATTTGACAGTGCAACTGAATATACTTTTAATACAGCAATAAAATGACGTGTTTGTCCTTTCTAGCCATTTACATTTATATTTATACTAGTGAGGGCTAGCGCATGATATGCATGAGCCCAATAACACTATTATCTAAATATTGGAGTCATAAAAATGTGTATGGTAGAATTAGACCCCATTCATCTTCAAAGGATACTAAAGTTATTTTGGGACATTTGCATCTGTACCCATTTTTTGTGCCACGTTTTAATTTGTGTCCGTTTTGCAAAAAAAATTGCAAACGTACTCGCTTTTTCGCATAACTTAAGCATACGGGATTGAAGTAGCAAAGGCAATCACGCAAAACTTCAGCATTCTAGTAGCCGGGCCTGAAGTTTAACTCTAGAGTTGAAGTTTTTGTTTGTAACTGGCGAAAGTTTTTGTTTGTAACTGGTTTTTTGTTTGTAAGCTTCAGCTCTAGAGCTGAAGTTTTTGTTTTGTAACTGTCGAACTTTAGTTCTAGAGCTGAAGTTTTTGTTTTGTAACTTTCGAACTTCAGCTCTAGAGCTGAAGTTTTTGTTTGTAATTGGCTTTTTGTTTGTAAGTTTCAGCTCTAGAGCTGAAGTTTTTGTTTTTGTAACTGGAGAACTTCAGCTCTAGAGCTGAAGTTTTTGTTTTGTAACTGTCGAACTTCAGCTCTAGAGCTGAACTTATTTAGAAGCTAACTTTAGAATAGGATCTGCTCAAATAAGCTGGGGATCCATCCATCAAACAACTTGTTAGTTTGTTAAAATCTTTGGGGTAAAATCTCAGCACTAGGCTCAAGAATTTTTATATGGTAACATACTCAATTTAGCTTTACAAGAAACAACTTTCACCTTAATAATATTTATCATAACAACCCAAAAAAAAGAAGTAAATAAATGTAAATTAATTATCCCTGATTGCGAGAACAAATAATGAGCTCTGTAATACGATTAAAATGCAAAGACGTCGTCACTTAACAATAGTATCTTGATAGTATCCACTCACAAAAGTAACTATGGAAAATAATTTCTTTTTTAATCATATAAAGGTACAAAAAAAAGTTTTAACTTCTATGCACCAACAGTTTAAAAGAAATTTTACCTAAAAAATAATCTGCACCAACAGCCGAAGAAGAAAGAAGAAGAAAACGAAGAAGGAGAAGGAGGAGGAGAAAGGGGGCTGAAGTTAATTAAAAAGTGAGTACAAGTTAAAAGTTTTTTAAAAAATGGGTATAGGTTAAATGGGGGCGACCAAATAGGGCGTCCGTGCAATTTTTACAGTTATTTAAATCACCTAAAGTCATTAAAAATTGTAATTTTATTGATCTCAATTATACCTTGAAAATAAAATTTAAAAGGAGCCTGTTTTTATGATCATGTTGTGCGAATTAGCCTGAGTAATAAAATTTTCGTACAACTTATAAGCATTACAATCTTCTTTTGTTGCAATGCCACGTTATCTAACACAACTATAATTAGATTCATATTTAATATTACTTCATGTCTAAAATAAATATCGTTTTAATTTTTTTATACTCATAAAAAATCATATAAAACAATAATTAAAAAATTTATTTGATTAAGTTATATTTATATCACAGTCAAATTACTCATTATACTCTGTAGGTAATTTAGTAAACCGAAAATAGAATTGGAAAATATAGCTAATATCGTTTTAATTTCCCGAAGCAACATTTATTTTGGACAAATATATTTAGCTTAATAAAATGACATTTAGGAAAGGGGATATAGCCCATTTAAAACTATTTACAGGTGAAATAAGTAGAAGAAGATGACTTTTGTTTTTTGGTTTCTATTTTACTCAGAAAAATTGTTTACTCAAAGAAAGATTTAATGTTACTTTTATAAGATTATAGATATGCATATACTAAAGTTGGACGATTTTAGCTTCAATTATTGATTATGAAAATTTATACTACTGTTTGATAGGGAAAAACTACTTAAAATTTGAATGATGAGAAGAAATTTACGTTTAAAAAAGAACTTTAAACGTATATTTACAGTTCAACGTATAAAATGGTGAGAAGAGCACATTTGTCCAACTAATTATTTGTACAAATATTAATATACAATTTAATTTAATACAAATCAAATAAAAATACATTTTTTGTGTGAAATTTATGACATTAACAACATATAAAGTAAAGTTATTAGCCCATGGAAATATTTTTGCATAGTTGTAATCTTTTCTTGGAATATTTAGAATATTTTACTCCTACTCACAAGGGAGAAGATAAATCCATTTGCAGAAGCCCGATTCTATAATCTAAAAAGTAAGACGCAAGCGTGTAAAATCGAGCATTAAATGTAGAATGTGAAAAATAAAAAAGATACCATAGTCAATTTATAAAACAAACAGAGAACTAAAATATTAGTAAGTGTGAATTGAAACAACCGAAGAGGGGCTCACTTATAGCCCGTTTGGCCAAGCTGCAAAAATCAGCTTATTTTGAGAAGTGTTTTTTTCAAAAGTGCTTTTCTCAAAAGTACTTTTGATGAGAAATAGTTTGTGTTTGGCTAATTAACTTGAAAAGCACTTCTGAGCAGCAATTAATGTTTGGCCAAGCTTTAAAAAACTACTTCTAAGTGTATTTTTCTCAAAAGTGCTTCTCAAAAAAGTGCTCTTGGAGAGAAGCTACTTTTTTCTGTTTCTCCAAAACTGCTTCTGCTTCTCCTCAAAAGCACTTTTTTTCCTTCTAGAAGCTTGGCCAAACACCTCAAATTGAGGCCAAAAGTGCTTTTGGCCAAAAACAAACACTTTTAACCAAAAATAAGCTTGGCCAAACAGGCTATTAGACGGTAAGTGGCAGTTTTAAGATGCTGCAGTAACAAAGTGGGATGGGAAGTTGAGATGGACCCCACACTTCCTAGAAACTTATCAAGTGTACAAGAAATAAAGGTAGACAATACCTTGAAGTATATAAATTATGAAATTTCAAAAATATCCTTATGCCAGACAGACATGTTGACCATGAGTTGCCTGGTTATTCCCACTTATAGTATAGGAATAGATTTATATATAACAGAAACAGAAATATCGTGACACATTGATTGTGAGATAACTAATACTACTGCTCCTATCAAATAGGAAAATCGTTAAATTATTCAATTAGATAATAATAAAAAAAATCAAGTTAATTTTTATTAATCTAATATTTTATTGTTTAAATATTTTTGTTTGGCGTACAAAACACTTTTTGAATTCCCAATAGAAAAGATATTGCTCATGAAAAAGTCTTTATATCTATCCATGGGCGGATTTATAATGTACCATAAGGTTCACGTGAACTCATGGTGTTCGACAAAATTGTGTATATTATGTGTATAATTCATATAATTTGTCTAAATATTACCTTTGTGAACCCATGGTTAGATTTGTTGTGTTGGCTCACTGGTTAAGTATTTGCAATTTTTCTCTAGGGACCAGAGATCAATCCTTATAAAGCTCATTTATTCTTTTTTTTTTCTACTATCAAACTAGTGGTGAACACATCCTCTGAGAATCCTGAGTCCGCCCCTGTATCTATCTATCTATATCATATTTATTATATTATATTATTATTATATTATACTATACTATATTATAAGCGGGAACACCAAATGTCAAACCTGAATTACTAAAATACCCATTAAAAGTTGAAGTACATATTTACCCTTTAATAACACATTGTTCCTATAATATTTCTGTACAAAAAAGTAAATATTTAACAAATACATGTAAAGGAACTTTGATCAGTTACAAGTCTAAGTCGAAATAATCTGAAATTAGGAGCAATTAAAGAGACTACTATTACAATTAATCTCATTATTATGTTGAATAGTAGCAGTTACAAAGCCACATTCATGCTTCCTTCGTCTCTTTTATATGAAAAATGAAGTGTTTATTGTTTTAATGCAAATCCTTTTTCCTTCCGATTCCTATTTTCCTTCTAGGGATGTCAATTTCTACCAACATTCTTCCGGATATATACCAATTGCCAAACGGTAGTCAAGAGACTCACTATCAACTAACTTTTTCCGCCATCAACAAGCTTGGCTTGCAAGTTTTGTTCAGTGAAAAAAAAGGTTATTCGTCTTCTTAATTCTCATGTTAAATCTACCTATGGTCGGATCGTCATATTAGTTTACAAGTTCATGCTAAACACATACCATAAACAAGCAACTTTTAAATTCAGTCATCATTTTTAATGTGAAAGTAAATTTATTACATCTAATTGAATATATAAATCCAATATATGTTAGATATTATATGGTTTTCTCTCTCTAGAATTTTTCCTATTTAATTCATAATTTACAAACGTTTTGTATCTTCGCTTGATACTGGCAAAAAGATTTATTTTAAGTGACACATTGTATTTCTATGTGTATGTGTATTTTTTTCTTTTATCTTTTTGTTTGCTGACTATGTATAAGAAATTCGAGCCAACATATATATGGAGATTAATATAACACGAGTAAGATGAAAGAAATTCGTAAACAAGATGATCCATGTACCAAGGATAAATAATGTATAACACATAATGGATCATGGATCAACTTTATTGGTTCTATAACTTTAATTTGTTCCTTTAATTTTCATTTCATAGTTAAAAAATATTTTAATAATATTTATTTAGTTTTAAAAAGTTTATACACGTAATAATGGGTACACGCGCAACGCGCTTGCCCAAAGACTAGTTATTATAAAAGCACGAATAATTTATGCTAAATGTTGAACAACTAAAATATTCCTGAAACATTGATCGACTTTTATGCCCTTAAATATTTGTATAATTTAAAGATCTAATGGTAAATTACCTAATGATAGAATTCCTTTTCGATTTAAACTATACATATACCCGATCCTATAATGTTGATCCTACTTGAATTAGAAAAGTATTGTTCCTAATTACAATTCTTTTATAACAACGCACGTAATAAAGAAAGATACGCACTAAAAGAAGATTTTAGTGCTACGTTATAGAAAAAATCTATAACATTTTAAACAAAGTTAAAATTCTTACTATTCTTTAAAGCCTTAATTTGTATTTAGTACATATAAAGCTACAACTAAATTAAGTTAGTATCTTTTACCTAAATATTAGGAGTTACTACATATTTCAAACAAATTGAGTTAATTTTTAAAATAGTAGATAATAAGAAAATAATTAATTGATAATTTTTTAAAATATAAAATATAATTTTAAAGTGTTAAAATAATAGGGGAAAGTTTAGATGAATATTTTTATTTTATATGATAATAAAGTGGTGAGATTGTGCTCTTTAATTTATTTATTTTTACTTCAGTATGAGTAATTAATTCTTATACAAATTTTTCTAAGAAAATCGATTGATGTTAGTCTAGATTAGGTTTCCTAAAATAAGTTCATCCAAGTCTCCTATATATCGAAGTTTAACAAAAAATTTCTTTGATTGGTTTATTTTCATTAGATGCTCATGTGCCATAACTTGGTAAAAAATATGTATATTTCTCCTAAAAAGTATGTAAAATATGTATACTATATATAGTATACATATATACGGAAAAAGATTATCTGCAATTATTTTTTGTAACAGTTAAAAATATATATATTTCTCTAAATTCTTGACTAATCATGGACTTGACTTGTCAAAACACGTGTATGATTAATATTTTATTGCTTTGAATGTGATAAAGTAGTAATAATTTTACTAGAGTTATACCCGACATAATTTAAATTTAATATAATTTTATAAATACTCGAGACAACCCTCACAAATATGTCAAAATACAATAGTAAAAAAGTAATACTTTTGGAGGTGATTCAAAGATGGACGACTATATGTTTTACTTTTGAGATGGAGAAGCCAAAGTTATAGAAGGAAACATACACCAAAAATGTCCTCTACCACACTGAATATTTATACACTATAAATTGAATATCATTTAACTTAACTAAATTGATCATCTTTGTAGGTTAAGGCGGTATAATTTTGAATTCAAGTATTCTATTAATGTAATAATATTAATTTTTATCATTTAAATGATTGTTGTATTTTTATCACGCTAATTATTTTACAATAATTATATCATTTTGTAAATAATTTCTTACTAAATTTACTTAGTTGTTCTTTCACATAAAAGTTCTGACTAAATATTTATGTGCAACGCACGTACATAGTAACTAGTACTACATTAAACGCACAAATGTCCTTGTCTTTTTTATCCTTTAAAAATAGTGTTCATACTAGATAAAATAGTCATTTGATTATTATCCTAATATTTAGAACTTTAAATGAAACTACAATTTCGATTATTAGATTTTTCCTTATTGAATTAAGTAAGAAATCCTTATATTAAGTACTTTAAAATGGATATTATTTAGACAAAATTACAAGAAAATACATATGACTTCACACCATAACAAAAAAATGGCTCATGTTTTTAAGTTTTACCCCACCTAGCTCACATTGTACATATTTTGAAAGCATTTTCAAATTCAAAAAATGTGTTCTTACAACCATTGCTTCTAAAAGATATGGAGTTAATTATTTGTTCTCACAACCATTGTTTTCACTCTCTCTTCTTCTCACATCTTCTACATATGCTTCAAGGGTCGTGTATTTTCTACTTTTCCTCTTGTGTCACATGCTTACAATGTAAGAAAATTGAAGAGTAGAAGTCCACCATTGAAGACCCTTCAAAGCTTTGGTCTTTTGAAAATGGATTTTTTTTGAATTTGTTAGTTGTTTGGATTAGGTGTTGTTCCAATTGATTGAAAATATCAAAAGAAGTTCAAAATTTAAATTTGAAGTGATTTGGAGTAGATTTAAGCAAGATTTGAGTTAAATTTCAGAAAAGATGCAAGGAAGAAGACGAAGTCAGTTTTTTGTATAATTATGTATAATCTTGTATAATAGTGTATTTGAGTGTTGAAACACACCTTATACACTATTATACACTTTTGTACACCTTTATACAAGTGTCTGTAGACGAACTTCTTCCACGATTTTCAGTTGCAATTCTCGTTCAAAACCAGTCCAAATCTCCATACTTCAAATTTTATATACAATCTCCTTGTACTATTTCTAACAAGTCTAAATAACACCCACTCTAAATTTCTCACAAAATCAAATTCGGAATTTAAACCCACATATTTAAGCTTGTTAAAAATCTATTTTTCACCACCCAAATAAATTTGGTTTGTTGAATTAATATTTAAGTCAAATTTACTGATTCAAAAATTAATTTAAAAGCTTGAGGAATCTTTTTTAAAAATTAAATAGTAATTTTGAGAATCTATTTGAGTTGGATGTTGAATCTTAGCCTATTATTTTTGGATTAGTTGGTTGTAAATTGAAATATGGGCTATAAAATTGAAAAGTATGGAGCTCAATTGTTCTAATGTGAAATTTTTCCTATTATTTAAGAGAAGTTAGAGAACTACGTTCTTTTCCTTATAATTCCTCACGGTAATATGCATAGAAATATGTTCACATTGATTCTTCTCTTTAGGGAACCTATAATTCTAACAAGATATTTTTATATATTGCTTTATAGCAAGAGGTTTTGTACCTAATTAAATATTTAATTTAATTATTAAATTTAGTTTTCAATATTACATAAACCGACGAAGAGAATAATATTATGCTCGAATAGGTAAAGTTCAAAAATAATTTATATCTTTTGTGCTATCATAAAAGCACGAACTCTCAACAAATAATTAAGTTTTTGAATTAATAAAGCAGCAAAAAAGTCAATTCAATTTTGTTTCAAAATTATCATATAAGTAAACTTATTTGCCAAGTTGATAAAACTCTTAAGGTACGCAAATTGTTTTACACAATTAAAAGCATTTGCCTTGAAAGAAATAAGAAAATAGAGCAAAATATATTATAATATAGTATTAAAAGTTAAATTGCTAAAAAGGCTAAGTTGAATCAATAATGTCACGACCCAATTTTCATTTTAAGTCAATGATGGTACCATTGCAGGCGTGCAACCCGCTCCCTTTACATTTATCAACACCAATCATAAAAGATCCCGGTAAGGGAACAATAATAAACATCCCGGCAAGGGAACAATAATATAACAGCAACATCCCAGCAAGAGAACAATAATGATAATTCTCATATGAAGCACAATAAATCACAACGGAGAGACAATAATTACTATACAAGATTCACGGGCATGCTTGACACCGACGTATAGATACTCGTCACCATGCCTATATGTCGTACTCCACAATTAACACATAGCAAATAAGATACAACTCCTAATCTCTCAAGCTAAGGTTAGACCAAACACGTACCTCAAACTTCCATGGCCAAAGAATTCATACCTAATGCTTAATTATAGGTTTTCTATCATTTTCCCCAAAAAGTCAAAAATCGATCTCGGGCCTGGTTGGTCAAAACTCGAGGTTCGGACCAAAACCCAATCACCCATTCACCCACGAGCCCGAATATGTAATTAGTTACGAAATTCGACCCCAAAACGAGGTCTAAATTCCAATTATTCAAAAGGTCCTAACTCTACCCAAATCCCCAATTTCTACCATAAAGAATCATGATTTAGGCCTAGAAATCTAATGAATGTTAATGGAAATTGAAGAAAACAAGTCTAAGAACACATACCTATGGCTTTGTGGTGAAATCCCTCTTAAAAAATCGGCCAAGTTCGAGTTTAAGTGAAAAAGTTATGAAGTTTTGAAGAAATTCTGTTTTGCTACTGTTTTAAAATAACTGGGCACGGAACCTATGTGTTCGCACATGATTGGATGTGTTTGCATAGAACAAATGGTGACCCCTAGAATTAACTTTATGCTATTGCGGACCTACCTATGCAACCGCATCGAACAAATGATGACCCACATAATTAACTCTATGCTATCGAGGACCTACCTATGCAATCGCATAGAACAAATGATGACCCCCAGAATTAACTCTATGCTATCGCGGATCTACCTATGAAATCGCATAGAACAAATGATGACCCCCAGAATTAACTCTATCCTATCGCGAACCTACCTATGCAATCGCATAGAACAAAAACCTGGACACCAGCAAACAACAAAAATACCAGATTTTCTAAGTTCGAATCACCCCGATGCCTATCCGAAACTCACCCGAGCCTCGGGGCTCTAAACCAACATGCAAGCAAGTCTAAAAACATCATACGGATTTGCTCGTACGATCAAATTGCCAAAATAACATCTTAAACAATGAATTTAGCATAGAAATCTAAAAAAATCTCAAAACTTTCAAAGTATCAAATTTCACAACTACAGGTCCGAATCACATCAAACGACTTCCGTTTCTTACCAAATTTCACAGATGCATCTTAAATGTCATATTGAACCTGTACCAGGCTCCTGAACTAAAATACAGGCCCGATACCATTAATTTCAAATATAATCAAATTTCCAAAAACTCTTATATTTTGAGTAAAATAATTTATTTCGAAAATTCATTTCTCGGGCTTGGGACCTCGGAATTCGATTCTGGGCATACGCCCAAGTCTCATATTTTTCTACGGACCCTCCGGGACCGTCAAATCACAAGTCTGGGTCAGTTTACCCAAAATGTTGACCGAAGTCAACTTAAATTTAATTTTTAGGCCAGATTAACATTTTCATCACATTTCCATATAAAAGCGTTCCGGATATATATCCGGACCATGCACACAAATCGAGATGAAGAAAAAGGAGGTTTCTAAGGCCTCGGAACATAGAATTTATTCGCAAATCAAGTGATGACCCCTTTTGGGTCATCACATCCTCCACCTCTAAAACAACTGTTCATCCTCGAACGGACATAAGAAGGAGGTACATGAGTCGGAGAAAAGATGGGGATAATGGATCCGCATATCGGACTCGGATTCCCAGGTCGATGCCTTAGCAGACTGACCTCTCTACTGAACACGAACGTAATGGAAACTCTTAGATCTCAACTGATGAACCTGCCGGTCTAGAATAGCTACCGGCTCTTCCTCATATGACAAGTCCTTGTCCAACTAGACAGTGCTGAAGTCTAACATATGGGATGGATCGCCGTAATACTTCCGAAGTATGGACACATGAAACACTAGATGCACGACTGATAAAGTCGGCGGCAACACAAGTCTGTAAGCCACCTCTCCCACTCAATCAAGAATCTCAAATGGGTCAATGAACCTAGGGCTAAGCTTGCCCTTCTTTCCAAATCTCACTACGCCCTTCATAGGCGACACTCGAAGCAACACCCGCTCGCCAACCATGAATGCCACATCATGAACCTTACGGTCGGCATAACTCTTTTGCCTAGACCAAGCTGTACGAAGCCTATCCTGAATGATCCTGACCTTGTCCAACGCATCCTGTACTAGATCCGTACCCAGCAATCGAGCCTCTCCCGGCTCAAACCATCCAACCAGCGACCGACACCGCCTACCATACAAAGCCTCATTATGAGCCATCTGGATACTCGACTGGTAACTGTTCTTGTAGGCAAACTTCACTAAAGGCAAAAACTGATCCCACGAGCCTCAAAAGTCAATGATACAAGCTCGGAGCATATCCTCCAAAATCTGAATAGTACGCTCGGACTGCCTGTCCGTCTGAGGATGAAATGTTGTGCTTAACTCGACCCGTGTGCCCAACTCTTGCTGAACTGCTCTCCAGAAATGTGAAGTAAATTGTGTACCTTAGTCCGAAATGATAGACCGGGCACACCATGAAGACGAACAATCTCCTGGATATAGATCTCAACTAACCTCTCAGAAGAATAGGAGACTGCCACAAGAATAAAACGTGCTGACTTGGTCAGCCTATTAATAATAACACACACTGCATTGAACTTCCTCTGAATCCGTGGGAGTCCAACAACAAAGTCCATAGTGATACGCTCCTACTTCCACTCGAGAAGCTCAATCCTCTGAAACAAACCACCAGGTCTCTGATGCTCATACTTTACCTGCTGACAATTCAAACATCGCGCCACATATGCAACAATATCCTTCTTCATCCTTCTCCACCAATAATGCTGCTGCAAATCATGATACATCTTAGCGGCGCCCGGATGAATATAGTACCAGGAACTATGGGCCTCCTCTAAAATCAACTTTCGGAGTCCGTCCACATTAGGCACACAAACTCAACCCTGAAGCCTCAAAACTTCATCATCTCCTAATAAAACCTGCTTGCCACCACCATGCTGAACCGTGTCTCTAAGGACACACAAATGAGGATCATCATACTGCCGATCTCGGATACTCTCCAATAAATAAGAACGAGAGATTGTGCAAGCTAATACACGAATGGGCTAAAAAACATCCAACCTCACGAATTGATTGGTCAAAGCCTTAACATCTAAAGCAAGCGGTCTCTCATCGACCGGAATATACGCAAGACTGCCCATACTGGCTGACTTCCTACTCAAAGCATCGACCACCACATTGGCCTTCCCCGGATGATATAAGATGGTGATATCACAGTCTTTTAATAGCTCCAACCACCTTCTCTGCCTCAAATTCAACTACTTTTGCTTGAACAAGTATTGCAAACTCTTGTGATCCGTGAACACCTCACATGCCATGCCATACAGATAATGCCTCCAAATTTTCAATGCATGAACAATGACTACTATCCCCAAATCATGGACCGGATAGTTCTTCTCATGAATCTTCAATTGACGCGAAGCATAAGCAATGACCTTGTCATCCTGCATCAACACCGCACCAAGTCCAATACGAGATGCATCATAATAAACTGTATATGGCCCTGAACCTATAAGCAAAACCAACACCGGCGCCGTCATCAAAGCTGTCTTGAGCTTCTGAAATTTTGCGTCACACTCGTCCGACCACCTAAACTGGGCACCCTTCTAGGCCAGCCTGGTCATCGGGGCTGCAATAGACGAAAACCCCTCCACAAACCGATGATAATAGCCTACCAAACCCAAGAAACTCCGAATCTCTGTAGTTGATGCTGGTCTAGGCTAGTTCCTGACTACCTTTATCTTCTTCGGATCTACCTGAATACCCTCTACTGATACAACGTGACCCAAGAATGCAACTGAACTCAACCAGAACTCACACTTCAAAAACTTGGCATACAACTGACTATCTCTCAAAGTCTGAAGAACCACTCTCAGATGTTGCTCATGCTCCTCCCGGCTGCGGGAATAAATCAAAATATCATCAATGAAGACTAACACGAATGAATCCAAGTAAGGCTTGAATACTCGGTTCATCAAATCCATAAAAGCTGCTGGGGCATTTGTCAACCCCAATGACATTACCAAGAACTCATAATGCCTGTACCGAGTGCGGAAAGCTATCTTAGGGACATCGGATGCCTTAATCCTCAACTGATGGTAGCCCGATCTCAAGTCAATCTTCGAAAATACCTTGGCACCCTGAAGCTGATCAAACAAATCATCAATCATCGGCAATGGATACTTATTCTCGATTGTAACCTTGTTCAACTGCTGGTAATCTATACATAATCGCGTCGATCCATCCTTCTTATTAACAAACAACACTGGCGTACCCCAAGGCGAGACACTAGCTCTAATGAAGCCTTTCTCATGCAAGTCTTGCAACTGCTCCTTCAATTCTTTCAACTCAGGCGGGCCCATATGATACGACTGGATAGAAATGGGCTGAGTGCCCAGAGCCAAATCAATGCAGAAGTCGATATCCCTATCGGGTGGCATACCCGGCAGGTCTGAAGGAAATACCTTAGGAAACTCACGAACAACAGGCACGGAATTAATAGAAGGAACCTCGGCACTCGAATCACGAACATATGCCAAATAGGCCAAACACCCCTTCTCGACCATACGTCGAGCCTTCATATATGAGATAACACTACAGGTAGAATGACTAGGAGTCCCTCTCCACTCTAAACGAGGCAAACCTGGCATGGCTAAGGTCACAGTCTTGGCATAACAGTCCAAGATAGCGTGGTATGGTGATAACCAGTCCATCCCCAATATGACATCAAAATCAACCATGTCTAGAAGTAACAAATCTATTCGAGTCTCAAGACCCCCAATAACAACTATACACGAACGATGAACACGATCTACCACAATAGAATCACCCACCGATGTAGACACATATACATGAGCACTCAAAGAATCACTGTGATAACTACATCGGAAGCCTCAGCCTCAGGTCTGGCTGGAATAGCATAACATTAGGGCTAGGCCCTACCACTCTGAACTGCATATTTGGGACGACCTACTGCTAGCTGAGCTCCACCTCTAGCGGCCTGAGCTCCACCTCTAACATCTCTACCTCCACCCCTAGCTGGCTAGGAGGGCGGTGGAACACTCGGTGCCTGAACCATGGCACAAGAACCCTGGTGCTGAGAACTGCTCGTTGCTCGAGGACAAAATCTAGCAATGTGACCTATATCACCACAAGCATAACAAGCCCTCGGCTGTTGAGACTGCTGACCCTGACGACCTGAATGTCCACCCCGAAAACTCTAGAGCGCTAGTACACTGATAGGAGCTGGTGATGCACTATAGGAATGCTGATTAGAATACTACATATGAGAACCACGGCCACCTGAAGCACCGTGAGAAACCTGAAGTGCTGACTGAAAAGGCCTAGGAGGATGGCCTCTACCATACGAATCCCTACCTCTAGACGAGGCGCCATTGAATCTGCCTGAATGATGAGGCCTCTTGTCAGATCCCTGACCACCTCCCTGCGATAGAACCATCTCAACTCTCCTGGCCACATTGGCCGCCTCCTGAAAAGAAATCTCACTCCCTATTTACTTAGCCATCTGAAGTCGAATAGGCTGAATGAGTCCCTCAATGAACCTCCTCACTCTCTCTCTCTATCAGGGGGGAGTATAAGAAGAACATGACGGGCCAAGTCAATAAATCTGGTATCGTATTGAGTAACCTTCATAGAACCGTGCCGGAGACGCTCAAACTGCCTCCGATAGATCTCTCTCTAAGTGATCGGAAGAAAATTCTCCAGAAATAGCTAAGAAAACTGGTCCCAAGTCAAAGCTGGTGACTTAACTGGTCTAGCCAAACAATAATCCCTTCACCAAGTCTTGGCGGATCCAGATAAGCGAAAAGTAACAAAGTCAACCCCATTGGTCTCCACTATCCCCATGTTCCTAAGAACCTCATGACAACTGTCTAAATAATCTTGGGGATCCTCAGAAGATGCACCGCTGAAAGTGGTAGTGAAGAGCTTGATGAACATGTCCAACCTCCATAAGGCATCTGAAGATGTAGTTGATCCATCACCGGCCTGAGCTGCCGCTCGACTGAAAAAGCGGTACGTGACTTTATCATTCGTGAAAGAACAAGAGTATAGGATTTAGCAGTGAGAGAACAAAATCGCACGATAGAGAAGAATAGATGTGAATTTTTTCCTAACTATGTAGCCTCTAGGGATAAATACAAACATCTCCGTACCGATCCCTCAGACTCTACTAAGCTTGTCCGTGAATTGTGAGACTTAAGTAACCTAGACCACTAATACCAACTTGTCACGACCCGGATTTCCCACCATCAGGAGTCATGAAGGCGCCTACTCGTGAAAGCTAGGCAAGCCGAATATTATAAAATCATTACCTTTTTTATTAAACATGTTCAATAATTTAAAATAATAAGTGATTAAATAGAGGAATAAATTAAACAATTGAAAATGCGAAAGTCGAAACTTAATAATTCAACCAAACACTGCTACATAATCTGAAGTACAATACTACCCAAAATTGGTGTCACAAGTCATGGACTATCTAAGAAACTACAAATAAGGTTTGAATGGAAATACATAAGTCTGTCATTGAATAAGTAAAAACAGAAAGAGAAAAGATAGGAGGAGACGTCAAGGCCTGAATGGACTGAAGATAGCACCCTCACTACGGTCCAAACGCTCCGGTATCAGTATCTGCACACAGTGTAGAGTGTAGTATCAGCATAACTGACCCCATATGCTGGTAAGTGCATAGCCTAATCTCGGCAAAGTAGTGACGAGGTTAGGACCAAACTACCTCGGCAAAAAATTCTGAATGTGCCTTTTGCGGGTCTTCATGAGATAGACCTACATATTGCCCGGTGGACTGAATCAGCTGTACCATGTACTGTTTAAGCTCAAAGTGACCAGTGATATCAGGCTTCACAATAGCCTGAGTCATATTAGCAAGATTTGGCCTTGCAGCTTCTATCATCGGACGCGCTCCATTACCTGCCATCATTGTTGGGTGTGGTTGAACTAAGATGTCCAACGCTCTTTCTATTTTGTATTTAGCTTCCAACTCTTTCCTTGCCTTATGAAGTGTCCTTTCAATTTCAGGATCAAGAGGGAAGAGATTGCTTGTGCTTCTACTCCTCCGCATTCAAGAGAAAAGCCTGCGTGACACAAACAAAGTGAACTGAAAATTAATGCTTAAACCAATAGCTGATAAAAGCTTAACTCAGTCAAGTAACTAATTTCCAAGTCCCCGGCAACGGCGCCAAAAACTTGTTGCGACCTAAACACTCACGCAAGTGTACGCGATCGACAAGTAATATAGTAACAAGTAAAGTATCGTTCCCACAAGGACTTGTGATTAACTTATCAACTGATGCAAACTCAAACAATTATCGATTTAAGCTAATTCATTACAAAATACATAAATAACCAACTTAAAACTTGACTGGTAATTTAACAATAATACTACACAAAATTACTACACCACTTATACAATTTTTCTTTTAACAATTAATAAGAGAGATATTCCGGGGTCATGGGCTTACTAGAGATCATGCTACGCTTTTAGCTTAAAGATAATTTATTGAATTATCAAGGTTATTGATTATAGGGTTAATAATACCTATAAGAATCTGTCAATTTCTTATGCGCCTATTCAAGTTAAATTAATACCTATATTTCTATGGTATTAATATTAACTCAAATGCATTTACAAATCCTATTTCTCAACCAAGCAAGGCAATTAAGTATAGTTCTGTCTTAATTGCGAATCTTTCACCCGATGCCCAGGATCCGGATCTTGCTCTATTTGATTCTATATGCAATCAAGAATTTCCTTTTTCAAGTTTAACTCAAGATTCGTAAATAGTATTTTACTGTTAGCTACGCAGTAAAATAATTAACAGTAGAATCAAATAAACAACCCATAATGATAATTTCTAGATCATCAATTTAAGCTTCAAAACAACATAATCATCTAACACTCATAACCCCAGAATACTTGGGTTTTTAGCTACTCATAATTATACAAATATCAACAATAAAAATCTTAAACATAATATAAATAAATACAAGAAGAAAGTTTAGAAAAACTCTTTAAGTTTTTTGCTTCAAGATTGTAATCCCCTTTTTTTCTTCACTTCAAGATTGAGTCTTCTCTTCACTTTCTCTCTCTAAAATTATTTCTTCCTCTAAAATCTGATCTAGCCAATAATGGAGTTTTTGCTTTATGTAAATTGAGTGGGATTAAGAAGGAATTCCAATTTTACCCCTAAATAAAGTCTCTCCGGATAGGACACGCGCGAACTATCGCGCGAAGTATGGAGTTCGCGCGATAGTTCGCGCGCTTCTCTTGGCTTCCAGGCAGAAACACTCGCGAAC
Organism: Nicotiana sylvestris; assembly: GCF_000393655.2. Lineage (NCBI taxonomy): Eukaryota > Viridiplantae > Streptophyta > Magnoliopsida > Solanales > Solanaceae > Nicotiana > Nicotiana sylvestris. Next base: position 80,682,032 of record NC_091065.1, on the reverse strand, counting down.
TATTGCGAGAAGTTTGGAAGTTAGCGTAGTAGTTCGCACGCTTCAGTAGCTTGATTTTGTCCATTTTTCCGTCTCGTCCTTGCGCACACTCGACTCCTAGGGGTTGTTCTTGCTCATAAATCATTCCAATCTCCTCTTGAAAGCATCATTTAGGCTCCTCATCCTGCAATGTATACATATCACAATTAGAGCTTATTTTTCATCAATTGACCATAATATGACATCGGAATATAATCAAGCGGAAGCATAAACAATAGCTAAATCACCTAGATTTCGCCTATTATCATAAGTGCATAGCCTAACCTCAGCAAAGTAGTGACGAGGCTAGGACCAAACTACCAAATAAAAATGTGCAGTTAAATCATAGACAACAAAAATAAAAGAAGATGATTACAACTAAAGTTGGGCAGGGAAAGCATGCTGCGTGGAGTAACAGATAGCAACAGAATAACAATAGAGAAATGTAAGGAACGCCATAAATCAATTACCAGCAAAAGATAAGGAAATGAGAAAACAAGTACACATGTAATGCTATTGCAGTCGTGCAACCCGATCCCATTTCGTATAGTACCATTGCAGGCGTGCAACCCGATCCCATTTCATATAGTATCGTTGCAGGCGTGCAACCCACTCCAATTTCATATATTACTGTTGCAGGCGTGCAACCCGCTCCCATTTCATATATTACCGTTGCAGGCGTGCAACCCGCTCCCATTTCATATATTACCGTTGCAGGCGTGCAACCCACTCCCTTTACTTTTATCAACACCAATCATAAAAGAATCCTGACAAGGGAACAATTGTGTAACAACAACATCCCGGCAAGGGAACAGTAATATAACAACAACATCCCAACAAGGAAACAATAATGATAATCCTCATATGAAGAACAATAAACCACAACGGAGTCACAACAATTACTATACAAGACTCACGGGCATGCTTGACACCGATGTATAGATACTCGTCACCATGTCTATACGTCGTACTCCACAATTAGCCCATAGCAAATAAGACACGACTCCTAATCCTTCAAGCTAAGGTTAGACCAAACACTTACCTCAAACTTCTACGGCCAACTCAAGCCTCAAACACCATTTTCCCTTTAGAATTTGTCTCCAAATAACTCATATCTAGTCCAAATTGATTTAACAACATCAATAAATGCTAAAGAATTCATACCCAATGCTTAATTATAGGTTTTATATCATTTTTTCAAAAACGTCAAAAATCGACCCCGGGCCCGCTTGGTCAAAACCGATGTTCGGACCAAAATCCGATTACCCATTCACCCATGAACCTGAATATGTAATGAGTTTCGAAATCCGACCCCAAAACGAGGTCTAAATTCGAATTATTCAAAAAGCCCTAACCCTACCCAAGTCCCCAATTTCTACCATAAAGAATCATGATTTAGGCCTAGAAATCTAATGAGTGTTAATGAAAATTGAAGAAAATAAGTCTAAGAACACATACCTATGGCTTTGTGGTGAAATCCCTCTTCAAAAATTGCCCAAGTTCGAGTTTAAGTGCAAAGTTATGAAGTTTTGAAGAAATCCAGTTTTGCTACTGTTTTAAAATAACTAGGCAGGGAACCTATGCGTTCGCACACGATTGGATGCGTTCGCATAGAACAAATGGTGACCCCCAGAATTAACTCTATGCTATCGCAGACCTACCTATGCAATCGCATAGAACAAATGATGACCCCCAGAATTAACTCTATGCTATCGCGGACCTACCTATGCAATCGCATAGAACAAATGATGACCCCCATAATTAACTCTATACTATCGCGGACCTACCTATGCAATCGCATAGAACAAATGATGACCCCCAGAATTAAGTTCATGCTATCGCGGACCTACCTATGCAATCGTACAAAACAAACGATGACCCCCAGAATTAACTCTATGCTATCGTAGTCCTACCTATGCAATCACATAGAACAAAAACTTGGACACTAGCAAACAGCAAAAACACCAGATTTTCTAAGTTCGAATCACTCCGATGCCTATCCAAAACTCACGCGAGCCCTCGGGGCTCTAAACCAAACATGCATGCAAGTCTAAAAATATCATACGGACTTGCTCGTGCGATCAAATTGCCAAAATAACATCTTAAACAATGAATTTAGCATAGAAATCTAAGAAAAATCTCAAAACTTTCAAAGTATCAAATTTCACAACTACGGGTCCGAATCACATTAGACGACTTCCGTTTCTTACCAAATTTCTTAGACACATCTTAAATGTCATATTGAACCTGTACCGGGCTCCAGAACTAAAATACGGGCCCGATACCATAAATTTCAAATATAATCAAATTTCCAAAAACTCTTATATTTTCAGTAAAATAATTTCTTTCAAAAATTCATTTCTCGGGCTTGGAACCTTGGAATTCGATTCCGGGCATTCGTCCAAGTCCCACATTTTTCCTATGGACCCTCCAGGATCGTCAAATCACAGGTCCGGGTTCGTTTACCTAAAATGTTGATCGAAGTCAACTTAAATTCAATTTTTTAGGCCACATTAACATTTTCATCACATTTCCACATAAAAGCGTTCCGGATACACGCCTGGACCGCGCACACAAATCGAGGTGAGTAAAAAGGAGGTTTCTAAGGCCTCAGAACATAGAATTTTTTCGCAAATCAAGTATCACAATTTTTTTACCAGATAATCCCAACATGTTCTTGACTTAAATTTAAAACAAGAGATAAATTAATCAATCCATAATAATAGATATACAACCCAAAATGATCATCTACCAATGTGTGTACCAGGAACCAGTATCACAAGTACTAGGGCAACTAGTAGAATGTACAAAATAGTATAACTACACTACTGTCTGGAATAGGATAGACAAATATAATCAAAAGAAAATAAGAGACTCTGGCATGCTATTGAACGGCTTAGAAGGGGCAGCTCACCGTGAAGTCTCGATCAAGTATCAAGGGTGCGCGCCGACTGGATAGCTAGATGCACCTACCTCAGATCATGTATAATTAAGTACAGAAGCGTAGTATGAGTACATAAACAATATGTACCCAGCAAGTATCCAGTCTAACCTCGAAAAAGTAGTGATGAGGAGTCGACTTGACACTTACTGAGGTCAATATCAATAATATTTAAGGATTCCGCTAAGCATGGATAACATAAATGTAATAACAATCTCAAAATTAAGGAGAGAACGATATATCAATTTCAGTCATGTCATATAATAATTTGCATTTCAAGGCATTTAAACAGAGTAAATCATAGGCAAATTCCACATGAATAACGTGCGCATATTATGCCAAGGTCGTACGGCCCGGTACAACATAATATTAAACTATGCACTACCAGAGGATCGAATGGTGCGAACCATAGATGCATCTATTTCTACCGAGGCAATCAGCCCGATCAACAAATAGCAATTTTTATCAAGTAAGCACACATTGATCATTCATATTCAAATAAATTCATACAAGTTCTCAAGTAAGTGTGTACATGTCACGCCCCAAACTTGAAGAGGCATGGTCTCCATCCGGTGTCGTACTCGGTCCGAGCGTACCACTCTGTAACTATGGACTCTAGAGGGGTAACCCTCAAATTAGGCCGATGAGGCCATATTCTGAATCGTCTGAAAATAACGTCTCTCTCATCTGTGGGGTAAACATACCCAAAATCTCATATATATATATATATGTGTGTGTGTGTGTGTGTGTATGTGTGTGGAGGCTGACGAGGCCGCCATGAACATCTACTAATATACAAACTATACAGGACTTGTCTACAAGCCTCTAGAGATAATTGAATTTTACCATGATCGGGACAGGGCCTCGACCTACCCATCAAACCTGTATACATAAAATGGACTCCAAGGTCTAGACCTGGAAACTACGAGGAAATGGAGCTTACCAACCAAGCTGATGTTTGACTCTGTCAGCTGGGAGGATTTGTCCAACTGTCAATGAGGACCTGCAGGCATGAAATGTAGTGTCCCCGACAAAAAGGACGTCAGAAATAATGTACCGAGTATGTAAGGCAAAAGGATAACTAAAAGCTGAAACTGAACTGATAATATAATAATTGAAAGTAACTGGGAGTCAAAGATAATTTGAAGATATGCTTACTTGCTGATACTGGATCAACTCTCTCAATATAAGGCTCGGTATGTGTAACTAATCTGCCGTAGTAGGCTCGCTCATAGGCGCTCGACCATACTAGGCTCTATATCTCGTCCATAACAGGCTCACTCATAGGTGCTCGACCACAGTAGGCTAGGTATATAACTCACCATATGATCAGAGGTTGCCCAATAGGGGTCTGCCCATCGATTATAGCTCGATGATAGTGAAAATACTGTAATACTATATATATATATATATATAGACTCTATGCTCTCTTGGCTGAAAGAAGGCAAAACTAAACTGAATATGAAGTCCCAATAAGGGAGAATGCTGTAAATTATTAGAATAGGAAAATATACATAAATTCAGGAATATGAACTTCTCATTATGTCTCGTTATCAAACACATGTAGTTACTGGATCATGCCAAAATGAAGGAAATGTTTAGCCTTAACATACCTTATCACAATCTTTCCAATCACCTAGTTGAACTGCCTCCTCGCACCTTAATCTACAACAATGATAATAATACTATCATTAAGCTACGAAAGTGCAACTATCGCACAACGAACGACAAGCTTATTTTGTATAAAAATGAGCAACATCTCCCCTATAATCTTTACTTCCTCCAAATTCAAGATAACACCAACAACACAAGAACACAAAAATAATAGCATATATACATTATTTTCCAACCTTATATACATCATCAAATACTACAAAATAGCCTAACACACCCCAATCTCTTCATACATGAAACGACCACCGTAGTAGTGTCAAACGACTGGGAAATGTTACGACGAACGACCATCCCACCACCCTACATTTATATAGTGTTTCTCCATACCCTTTCTCCTCCAAAACTCCACAAAAAAGTAGTAAAACACGCAGCCCAACAGCAACACAAAATAATCCACAAAACAGTCTGCTATAAGCGAATAACTCGAACTCACGGCTTCCGATCACCGTCCCATGAGCTCTTACAAGTATAGAACGACTTACCATGAATTTACAACAGAAAAAATGGATGAAAGAGAGCAGTAAACTCACCTTATTTGTTGGATAACTCAACTCTTATCTTGGTTCTTCAAACTCTAGGTTTTACCTCCAATTAAAACTTGAAAAGGAGAGAAAATCAGTTAGGGTTTGTGGGAAATTTTTGGGAGGTTTTTTGCAGAGCTTATGTCTGGTTATTATACCCTATTTTCAAATATATGAAGAAAATAGGACTTTAAAAGTCCTATTTGGACGACCCTAAATGGCCCATTTTGGGCTCTCATTTAAGCAAGTAGGTGACACACTTACTTGTCACCTAACAGCCTGCACAATCTTACAAAAATGCTCATATCTCTCTACGCTGATGCCATATTGACAAATGGTTTAATGCTTTAGAAATTAGACTCATAGATCTTCACTTTTATAGATAGATCATACCCTAATTCCAAGTATATTGGGAGAAAATCCCAGCTACACTTGACCTAAGTTTAAACATATTTATGAACGGAACTTGTGATGACCTTTTCCAACTTTTGTTTCACAACTCGCTTGACTTCAAAACATAACACATGACTATCATACAACAAAATAACTCATAAAATAATCTCCTTATAATGTTAATCACCCTAGTATCACCCCAAAAGTATATGTTATAACATTCCAACTTGTTGACTTTCAACGAAACTTATTTTCTTCAATTCGTTTAGCATCTAAGCCTTCAAACCCTCTTGGTACTTGGTATTCATGATCTTAAATATTTGTAACCTCCACGATAACATGATTAACTAACTTTGTAAGTTTTTTAAAGATGATTTCATTTCTGAGCTTACATCAATTGACTTACGACGTACTCTTACGTACGAAAACATGGGGTGCAACAGTACATTTGTTTATAATTATTTACAATTTCTAGCATGTTCTAAGCGATATCAATAGCAAGAAAAAATATAGGCATTTGCATGTATAGCATGATACGAGTCCTAAACTACCTGGACAATTAGCATATAGTAGCTATGCACGGACTCTCATCACCACGTACGTACGCAACCCCCACAGATAGTCACAAGCATTTATTTAATTCACCTAGGGGTTTATTTCCCTCTTACGAGGTTAGAAAAGAGACTCAGTTTTCTCCAAAGCTTACTTCCAAACTCAAGAACGTGCTCAAAACCCTCAATTCAGAGCCGAACGATCCAAAACTAATCAAACGGGGTAAGAACTAGTCAATACAAGCTCAAGAGTTCATATTCTAGCTATTAGAGTAATTTTCCAACCCTAAATGCAAAGTTCCTAAAATTCATCCCCGAGCCCACATGCCCGAATTTCGGAAATTTTTGAAGAAGGTTGTTACTCATAACCTAAGGATCAAGAATATATAATGTTTACTCCATTCCATAACAAATTTCGTGGTTAGAACTTGTTTTTATCAAAACCCTAAGTTTTACTCTAATCCCATAATATTCACTATTTTCTATGTGTTAATCTACCTAAAACCCAAGTATTAAACTCATATTAAGTGGAAATAACTTACCTCACAATGTTAGTTGAAATCCCCTCTTTGGAAGCTCCCAAATCGCCCAAGTGTAGAGGTGAAATAAAATAAATGGCCTAAGTCCCGTTTTTAAAAGCTGTGTCCAGATCTCTGATGTCGGATTTGCGACATCAGGTTCACAAATGTGAAGGTCGCAATTGTGACAAAACCATCGCAAATGCAAACCTGGGAATCCCTCTGCAAAGGTCGCAAATGCGACAAAAGGGTCGCAAATGCTGACCCTGCTGGGTTCGCAAATGCGAACAAAATGTCACAAATGCGACCACTGCCCAACCCAGGCTTCTTCGCAATTGCGAAGCCTTCCTCGCAAATGCGATCATCACAAATGCAAATAATTCCTCGCATTTGCGACACCTGCAACACTGCCCAGAAACACCAGAAAAACTGGGGTTTTTTCACTCCCAACCCACGTCTGAAACTCACCCGATCCTTCGGGGCTCCACTCTGAATACTAGCACAAGTCTACCAACATCATACAAACTTGCTCGTGCGATCAAATCACCAAAATAACATCTAAAACTACATATATAACACCAAAACGCATGAAATCCTTAAGAACATTTGAAATTCCTATTTTTACAACCGGACGTTCGAATCACATCAAATCAGTCCCATTTCTCACCAAGTTTCACAAACATGACTTAAATATTATATTGGACGTGTACTAGGATCCGGAACCAACATACGGTCCCAATACCAATATGATCAAACATTATTCGATTTCTTTAAATCTTTAAATTTTCAATTTAACAATTTTTTTTTAAAAAAAATCATTATTCGGGTTAGGGACCTCAAAATTCGATTCCGGGCATACTACTAAGTCTCATATGTTACTACGGACACTTCGGGACTGTCAAAACACGAGTCCGGGCCCGTTTACTAAAAATATTGACTGAAGTCAAACTTGGCCTTTTAAGCCAACCTTAAGGAACCAAGTGTTCTGATTTCAACCCAAACTCTTCCTAATCCCGAACCAACCATAAAGCAAGTACGGGAAGTCTTATTTAGGGGAACGAGATTCTAGAAAGCAAAATAACCAGTCAGGTCGTTACATTCTCCACCTCTTAAATAAACGTTCGTCCTCGAACGGATATAGAAAAGTACCTGAGCTAGGGAAAAGATGGGGAAATCTGCTCCGCATGTCCTCCTCGGACTCCCAGGTCACCTCCTCGACTGGTTGGCCCCTCCACTAGACCTTTACCGCAGATTTTCATCTAGCTCCTCCTCATAACCCAAACTCTCATCTAGCTGGATAGTACTGAAGTCTAACACATGGGAAGCATAGACACGTGAAAAACTGGATGAACTCCTGATAGGCTGGGAGGTAAAGCAAGCTCATAAGCAACCTCCCCAACTCGCCTCAACACCTCAAACGTGCCAATAAACCTTGTGCTCAACTTGTGCTTTTTCCCAAATCACATAATACCCTTCATCGGCAAAACTTCCAAGAGGACCTTCTTGCCGACCATGAATGATACATCACATGCCTTCTAATCCGCGTAACTCTTCTGTCTGGACTGTGCTGTGTAAAGTCTTTCCTGAATCAACTTTACCTTCTCTAAGGCATCTTTCACCAAATCTGTACCATACAACTTAGCCTCACCGGGCTTAAACCACCCGATAAGAGAACGATATTGCCGACCGTATAAAGCCTCAAATGGAGCCATCTCGATGTTGGACTAATAACTATTGATGTAAGCAAACTTGGCCAAAGGTAAGAATTGGTCCCACTTCCCTCCGAAGTCAATCACACATGCTCTGAGCATGTCTTCCAGAATCTGAATTGTCCGCTCCGACTGCCCATCAGTATGCGGGTGAAATGTTGTACTGAGCTCTATCTGGGTCCCTAACTCACTCTGTACGGCTCTACAAAAATGGGAAGTGAACTGAGGGCCTCTATCTAATATGATAAAAACAGGCACACCGTGCAACCGAACTATCTCCCGAATGTAGATCTGAGTCAACCTCTCTGAAGTATAAGTAGACACTACCGGAATGAAGTGTGCCGACTCGATCAACCTGTTGACAATGACCCAAACCGCATCAAACTTCTGCAATGTCCGCGACAACCCGACTACGAAATCTATAGTAATGCACTCCCACTTCCACTCAGGTATAGGCATCTGCTGAAGTAGGCCACCTGGCCTCTGCTGCTCATGCTTAACCCGCTAGCAATTCAAACACCTAGCCACATACTCAACTATGTCTTTCTTCATCCGCCGCCACCAATAATGTTGTCTCGGGTCACGATACATCTTCGTAGCACCTGGATGAATGGAATACCGTGAACTGTGTGCCTCATCTAGAATCCTCTCTGTCACGACCCAAACTGAAGGGCCATGACTAGTACCCGACCACACTTGCCGAGCACCAACGTACATTTCATCTAACCTTCATTATTATCTTTTTGGGCTGACGAGATCAATATAAATGGTAGACCTAGATCATGGACAACCAGCAATAAAATATGACGGCATGAACATACATAGCAGAGGATGACCAGACAATCAAGAAACTACATATAAGGTATAAGCTACCACGCTACTATGAAAGACTATACAACAAAAACTAGCCGACAAGGCATACCAAACTATACATGAGCCGACTCCTGTCTATGAGCCTCTAAAAGAACATAAGTGCTGCAACATAGCCGGAACAGGGCCCCGACATACCCATAATGTCTATAACAAAAATTGTATATCAAGACCAAGGCAAGTCCGGAGAAGGGATCTCGCCAATCACCGCTGAACTGGACAGTCTACTGTGGTGGGGGAGTTGCACCTGCCTGTCTATCAGGACCTGCAGCACGACATGCAGCGTCCACAAATAAAAGGACATTAGTACGAATAAAGTACTGAGTATGTAAGGCAAGGAACCATAAATACGATCAGTAATGTAAGCAAGGATAGAGAATATACAACCTGTAACATCTTAGTACCTCTGAGGGCTACTTACATGAAATGCATGATACATATGTATAAATACATAAACCTTTAAAGCATTTGCCTCTGTGGGCATCATCATCATCATATCGTACCCGGCCATAATAGGCTCGGTAAAAAAACGTACCCGGCCATCATAAGGCTCGGTAGAACCGTACCCGGCCACGTGGAGCTCGGTAAAACCCAACTGCTCAGTGGTTGCACAATAGGTGCCGTACCCGGACAACTATAGCGTGGCTCGATAGAGTAAAATAGATACATATATATAATGCATGCTCGACTCATGGAATCACATTCTAAACCTTTCGGAGTGACGTAAGGTCGGTATCCTCTGTACGCGTTATTAGGACTAACTCTTCACTATGAACCTTATAAGATTTAGGAAGTACGAACAACATTGATAACATAAGAATAAGAGAAGCAACATTAACATCAATCGTTCCATAAGAGGGAAAACAATGTAAGTACTGCTAGCTTCTAAGAGTAGAGTATCTTGGAAGCTCGTTCATTACATTATGTACAATCGGAGTCGTGCAAAAGAAGGAAAGGGATAGCCTCACATACCTTGTATATACTGCCCCAATCTCAAGCTATGCAATTGTCAAAACTCCTTAGTCTACAATAAGAGAAACGATACTATCGTTATCATTTAAGCGTCATAACTATTATGTATCGACCACAACCTATTTTACGATGAAACGGACAGCACCTCCCCTATATATATGACCTCACACCATTCAAAACAGTCACCAAACAGCCCAAACAACATCAATAATAAACATATTGAGCCTCCCAAAATAGTCCACACACAGCCTAATCACTCCATACATACGACGACCACCGTAGTCGTGTCAAACAACCTGGAAATGTTACGAATAACTATCAGCCCATAACCCTACATATATATGGTGTTTCTCCACACCCTTCCTCCTCCAAAACTCCACAAGATAGTAGTAAAATACGCAGCCCAACAACAACGCAAAACAGTCCACAAAACAATAACATTACTACCAAGCCTTTCGATATATATCTCACAAGTTCTAGCTTCAATGGCTTAGCCGCAACTTGGATAATCTTAAATACATATAGAGTAAGAGGTTCCTTACCTTTATACAGAAAGAACAACTCCAATTTGACCTTAAATTTCCATGAAATATCCCTCCAATGCTGCCACAACAACAAAAAAACGAAACTAGCGATCAATTAGTGTTTTTCGGCACTAGAATCACTTTAGAAGGCTTGAAATCACCTAGTATTGATATTAAGAACATGAGGGAGTATTTACAGAACATAAACCCTTTAAAACAACCTCCCACACGAGCTGGAACGACACAAAAATGAGCAACAACAAGAAGAACAAGAGACTTACTAGCGCCACGGAATTCCCGACACTTGATTTGTGTTGTTTGCCCCTTTTTTGGGTCTTGAATCTTGAGAGAACCTTGAGAGGATGTTCCTAGGGTTCTAAGGTCTGAAAATAGTGAGAAGAAATGACTTAAAACGGGTTGGAGGCATCCTATATAGGTCCAAATATCTTAAACCGCCTTAGTGGGCCCCATAGAGAGGTGCTTGGCGCAGTCTCGCGAAAACGTGAATATCTCTCTACTCCGATATCGTATAGATGAACGGTTTAATGCGTTGGAAACTAGACTCATAGATCTTTAATTTTGTTGGTATATCACTCCGTAATTCCTTGTAAATTATGAGAAAAGATTAGAAACATTTGACCTAATGTTTAAGTAAAATTATGAACCTAAGTTGCGACAACTTTTGTCGACTTTTGTTTCATAACTCGTTTGACTTCAAGACTTATGATACGGATATTATATGATTAAAATACCTTAATAAATGACCTCTTGAGTGTATTAAGCACCGCTAGATTACCTGAAAATACGAGTTACAACATCCTTGATTCGTTTAACTTCTAATACTGGTTAATCACCCTTATACACTCTTGTATCACTTAAGACCAATAGGATTGACTTCTTATCATCTCAAAGATAATTCCTTCTTGGATTTATGTTAACTAATATATGGCATGAACTAACACATGTGGATATGGGTTGTAACACCCTCCCCCCTTAGGAACATTCGTCCTCGAATGTAAGGGTTTATGGGGAGTTTAAATCATCGTGGATTCCAATGGAAATTTCCGATCAATTTTCCCCTATAAAATGGTCACTAGCAAAACTTGCAAGTAATTAAGCCCAACATATGGCTTCACAAGGCTACACAAAGCATTATGCGTATTTACATTATCTACATATCACCATTTTGTATTAAGGAGGAGTATTCTCAAATTATTGCTTACCTCATAGAGCCGTTTCACCTTCCAATGTATCCTGTCTTCCACCAGCATCCTTGTTATCTTCATTCTGGAATAAGTAAGGGTATTTAGACTTCATCTCCTCTTCTGCTTCCCATGTCATTTCTTCCATATTTTTGTTCCTCCACAATACTTTGACGGAAGCTACATCTTTTGTTCTCAGCTTGCGGACTTGCCGATCTAATATCGCCACTGGCACTTCTTCATATGATAGGTCCTCTGTAACTTGTACATCTTTGATAGGGACGACTCGAGAAGGGTCTCCAATACATTTTCTCAACATAGATACATGGAATACCGGGTGGACAAATTCCAATTCGGATGGCAATTCTAACTCATAAGCAACCTGTCCAATTCGTCGAAGAATTTTATACGGCCCGATATACCTTGGACTCAGCTTACCTTTCTTCCCAAAACGCATAATACCCTTCATTGGTGAGATCCTCAGGAAAACCCAATCACCAACCTCAAACTCTAGATCACGACGTCGGACATCAGAATAAGATTTTTGCCTGCTTTGTGCCATCCTCAATCGCTCCTGTATCACTTTCACCTTCTCAATAGCTTGGTGAATCAAATCTGGCCCATATAATTCTGTTTCACCGACTTCGAACCATCCAACTGGTGATCTACATCTCCTCCCGTATAGTGCCTCGTATGGGGCCATTTTAATACTGGAATGGTAGCTATTATTATAGGCGAATTCTATGAGTGGAAGATGATCATCCCAATTCCCCTTAAAATCTAGAACACATGCTCGTAGCATATCTTCCAGTGTCTGAATGGTATGTTCAGCCTGTCCGTCAGTCTGCGGATGAAATGCAGTGCTGAGATTTACCTGTGTGCCTAAACCCTTCTGGAAAGACCTCCAAAAGTTAGCCGTAAATTGAGCTCCTCGGTCTGATATAATAGATACGGGCACACCATGAAGCCTAACAATCTCCTTGATATACAACTTCGCATAATCTTCAGCCGTGTAAGTTGTCTTCACTGGCAGAAAATGGGCACATTTTGTAAGTCGATCAATTATCACCCAGATGGAGTCAAACTTATGATAAGAGCGAGGTAATCCAATAATGAAGTCCATATTAATCACCTCCCACTTCCAGGTCGGAATCTCTATATTTTGAAGCAATCCACCGGGTTTCTGATGTTCTATCTTTACTTGTTGACAATTGGGACACTGGGCTACAAATTCTGCAATAGACTTCTTCATATTATCCCACCAATACTGCTCCTTGACATCATGATACATCTTTGTCGAGCCGGGATGGATGGAATATCGGGATTGATGAATCTCATTCATAATCTTCTCTCGCAACCCTGCCACATTAGGCACACACAATCGGCTCTGGTATCTCAGTGCCCCATCTTTTCCGATCCCAAAAGCCATACTTTTACACTGTTGAATGCTTTCTCTTAATCGTACTAAGATAGGATCTTCATATTGTCGTGCTTTTACCTCGGCTACCAAAGATGATTCTGATGTATTCTGTACAGTAACACCTCCGTCATCAGAGTCTAACAATCTGATTCTCATATTGGCTAGCTGATGAAGCTCTTTAATCAACCCCCATCTACCTGCCTCAATATGTACTAAGCTTCCCATTGATTTACGGCTGAGAGCGTCTGCCACAACATTGGCTTTACCGGGATGATACAATATCTCGACGTCGTAGTCTTTCAATAATTCAAGCCACCTACGCTGCCTCAAATTCAACTCTTTCTGCTTGAAGATGTATTGTAAACTCTTGTGATCTGTGTAGATGTCAACATGGACGCCGTATAAGTAGTGCCGCCATATCTTCAAAGCATATATTACTGCAGCCAATTCCAAATCATGGGTTGGATAATTCTTTTCATGCTTCTTCAATTGTCTTGATGCATAAGCAATCACATTCCCACGCTGCATCAATACGCACCCCAAACCTATACCTGAGGCATCACAATATACCACATAACCTTCTGTTCCTTCAGGAAGAGTGAGCACTGGTGCAGATGTCAATCGATTCTTCAGCTCCTGAAAACTACGTTCACAAGTGTCAGACCACTGGAATTTGGTAGCTTTTTGTGTTAACTTAGTCAATGGTGATGATATAGAGGAAAATCCTTCTACAAACCGCCTATAATATCCTGCTAGCCCTAGGAAGTTGCGGACTTCTGATGGTGTTGTAGGTCTCGGCCAATTCTTTACTGCATCGATCTTCTGAGTGTCGACACTAATACCCTCATCAGATATCACATGGCCAAGGAATGCTACTGAGTTCAGCCAGAATTCACATTTGGAGAGCTTAGCATATAACTTACGATCCTGAAGCGTCTGTAATACTATCCGCAAGTGGCCCGCATGTTCCGCCTCCGAACGAGAATACACTAGAATGTCATCAATGAATACAATCACGAACACATCAAGATAGGGCCTGAATATAGTATTCATGAGATCCATAAAAGCTACTGGGGCATTTGTTAGCCCGAACGACATCACCAAGAACTCAAAGTGCCCATATCTTGTCCGGAAGGCCGTCTTTGGAATATCCTTCTCCCTAACCCTCACCTGATGATACCCTGAACGTAAATCAATCTTAGAGAAATACTTGGCACCCTGGAGTTGGTCAAACAGGTCATCAATTCTTGGAAGTGGATACTTGTTCTTTATAGTAGACTTATTCAACTGTCGATAGTCGATACACATCCGTAACGACCCGTCTTTCTTCCGCACGAATAGGACTGGTGCACCCCAAGGTGAAGTGCTAGGCCTAATAAAGCCCTTATCCAGCAAGTCCTTCAACTGCACCTTCAACTCTCGCAACTCTGCCGGGGCCATTCTGTATGGAGGAATAGAGATCGGTTGAGTGTCAGGCAACACATCAATGCTAAACTCAATCTCCCTTTCAGGAGGAAGGCCTGGGAGTTCATCTGGGAAAACATCTGGGAATTCGTTGACCACAGGGATTGATTGTAAAGTAGGCGGTTTCGCCTCCGCATCCCTAACGCGAACGAGATGATAAATGTAACCTTTTGAGATCATTTTCCTTGCCTTAAGATAGGAAATAAACCTACCTTTCGGTGTAGCAATGTTCCCTTTCCATTCAATGACGGGTTCACCCGGAAATTGGAACCTAACCATCTTCGTACGACAGTCAACATTTGCATAGCATGAGGCCAACCAGTCCATTCCCATTATCACATCAAAATCAACCATTTCTAACTCAAATAAATTTGCCGAGGTTTGACGACTACAAATCATCACAGTGCAACCTCTATATACCCTTCTAGCAATCACAGAATCTCCTATCGGAGTAGATACCGCGAGGGGTTTACTTATCAATTCAGGTTCAATGCCAAACTTATTAGCCACAAAGGGTGTAACATATGATAATGTAGATCCCGGATCAATCAGCGCATATACATCATAAGAAAACACAGATATAATACCTGTAACAACATCTGGAGACGACTCGAGATCCTGTCGACCTACTAGAGCATAGGTTCGATTTTGAGCACCACTCGAACTCGGCACTGCACCTCTACCCCTACCACGACCTGTCGACTGCTGAAAACCCCGTGCTGGAGGTCGAACTGATGAGGAAGAACCAGACACAGATCCAGTCGGCTGAGCCATACCATCACCTCCTCTATTAGGACAATCCCGCATCATATGGCCAGGCTGTCCGCACGAATAGCATGCATCAGAACCTCGACGACACAGTCCAAAGTGGGCCTTGCCGCACTGATCACAATGTGGTGTTGGGGGTCTCATCTGACTAGTATCCCTGTGATGTTGCGAGCCAGATGCCCGCGAACTCTGACCTGGACCAGAATAGGATCGATCATATCGAGGCCTCTGAAACTGTGGAGGAGCACTAGCTACAGGTGGCGCCGAACTCCTCGAAAACTGTGGCCTGATGCGGCCTCTGAAGTCATCAGAATACCCTGCAAATCTCGCCCTCTTATGCTGGCCCCTATCCTGCTCCCTAACTGCCCTCTGCTGGCGCTTACGATCCTCTAGGGTCTGGGCATAAGCTTGAATACGGGAAATATCCATGCCCTCCACCAAGGAGGCTGTCGTACACTCATTTATCAGATGTGGTCCCAACCCATTCACGAACATATGCACCCTATCACTCATCTCGGCCACCATATGGGGAGCATACCTTGCCAAAGAATCAAACTGCATACTGTACTCTCGCACACTCATATTACCTTGTCTAAGGTTCAAGAACTTATCAGCTCTAGCTCGTCGTATCTCAACTGGCAAGTAGTGACGAAAAAAGGCCTCAGAAAATTCCTTCCACACAGCTGGAGGAGGGTTCAGACCCCTGGATCTCTCCCAACTATCATACCAGAGAACCGCTAAATCCCGTAGCCGATAAGAAGCCAACTCTACTGCCTCTGTATCACTAACATGCATAACCCGAAGTGTACGATGAACCTGGTCAATAAAAGTCTGTGGGTCCTCCTTGGGGTCTGATCCGGTAAACACTGGAGGGTCTAAATTAATAAAATCACAAACTCTTGTACTAACTGGTTTCTCAGCAGCACCAGTATTCTGCCTCTGAGCCTGAGCAGCTACCAAGCTAGTCAATAATTGCAAAGCACTCCGCATATCCTGGTCTGGAGTGCCAGACGGAGGAACTGGAGGCGCTGGGTTCCTTCTAATATCCTCTGGAAAAGATGTAGTAGATGAGGTATGAGAGGGCATCTCACTCTGAGCCTCACTTTGTCCTGCTCTGACTTGGGGCACCTGACTGGTACCCTCTCCCGCTGCTGTATCAAGTCGTCTACTAATCGTTTGCTTCCTAGTCGAAGGCATCACTGGAAAAAAAGGTGAATATTAGAGACGAACACTTACGACTCAACTCTACGCACGATCTAGATTCAGGAAGAAGGTAACAACCCTAGATGTCATGTAGCCTCCTGATTATAAATGTGGCGCGCTACACATCCATAATCAAGACTCTACTAGACACGGCTCATAGACAACCCCTAGGACAGACTTGCTCTGATACCAAGTTTGTCACGACCCAAACTGAAGGGCCATGACTAGCACCCGACCACACTTGCCGAGCACCAACGTACATTTCATCTAACCTTCATTATTATCTTTTAGGGCTGACGAGATCAATATAAATGGTAGACCTAGATCATGGACAACCAACAATAAAATATGACGGCATGAACATACATAGCAGGGGATGACCAGACAATCAAGAAACTACATATAAGGTATGAGCTACCACGCTACTATGAAAGACTATACAACAAAAACTAGCCGACAAGGCATACCAAACTATACATGAGCCGACACCTGTCTATGAGCCTCTAAAAGAACATAAGTGTTGCAACATAGCCGGAACAGGGCCCCGACATACCCATAATGTCTATAACAAAAATTGCATACCAAGACCAAGGCAAGTCCGGAGAAGGGATCTCGCCAATCACCGCTGAACTGGACAGTCTACTGTGGTGGGGGAGCTGCACCTGCCTGTCTATCAGGACCTGCAGCACGACATGCAGCGTCCACAAATAAAAGGACGTCAGTACGAATAAAGTACTGAGTATGTAAGGCAAGGAACCATAAATACGATCAGTAATGTAAGCAAGGATAGAGAATATACAACCTGTAACATCTTAGTACCTCTGAGGGCTACTTACATGAAATGCATGATACATATGTATAAATACATAAACCTTTAAAGCATTCGCCTCTGTGGGCATCATCATCATCATATCGTACCCGGCCATAATAGGCTCGGTAAAAAAACGTACCCAGCCATAATAGGCTCGGTAGAATCGTACCCGGCCACGTGGAGCTCGGTAAAACCCAACTGATCAGTGGTTGCACAATAGGTGTCGTACCCGGCCAACTATAGCGTGGCTCGGTAGAGTAAAATAGATACATATATATAATGCATGCTCGACTCATGGAATCACATTCTAAACCTTTCGGAGTGACGTAAGGTCGGTATCCTCTGTACACGTTATTAGGACTAACTCTTCACTATGAACCTTATAAGATTTAGGAAGTACGAACAACATTGATAACATAAGAATAAGAGAAGCAACATTAACATCAATCGTTCCATAAGAGGGAAAACAATGTAAGTACTGCTAGCTTCTAAGAGTAGAGTATCTTGGAAGCTCGTTCATTACATTATGTACAATCGGAGTCGTGCAAAAGAAGGAAAGGGATAGCCTCACATACCTTGTATATACTGCCCCAATCTCAAGCTATGCAATTGTCAAAACTCCTTAGTCTACAATAAGAGAAACGATACTATCGTTATCATTTAAGCGTCATAACTATTATGTATCGACCACAACCTATTTTACGATGAAACGGACAGCACCTCCCCTATATATATGACCTCACACCATTCAAAACAGTCACCAAACAGCCCAAACAACATCAATAATAAACATATTGAGCCTCCCAAAATAGTCCACACACAGCCTAATCACTCCATACATACGACGACCACCGTAGTCGTGTCAAACAACCTGGAAATGTTACGAATAACTATCAGCCCATAACCCTACATATATATGGTGTTTCTCCACACCCTTCCTCCTCCAAAACTCCACAAGATAGTAGTAAAATACGCAGCCCAACAACAACGCAAAACAGTCCACAAAACAATAACATTACTACCAAGCCTTTCGATATATATTTCACAAGTTCTAGCTTCAATGGCTTAGCCGCAACTTGGATAATCTTAAATACATATAGAGTAAGAGGTTCCTTACCTTTATAAAGAAAGAACAACTCCAATTTGACCTTAAATTTCCATGAAATATCCCTCCAATGCTGCCACAACAACAAAAAAACGAAACTAGCGATCAATTAGTGTTTTTCGGCACTAGAATCACTTTAGAAGGCTTGAAATCACCTAGGATTGATATTAAGAACATGAGGGAGTATTTAAAGAACATAAACCCTTTAAAAAAACCTCCCACACGAGCTGGAAAGACACAAAAATGAGCAACAACAAGAAGAACAAGAGACTTACTAGCGCCACAGAATTCCCGACACTTGATTTGTGTTGTTTGCCCCTTTTTGGGTCTTGAATCTTGAGAGAACCTTGAGAAGATGTTCCTAGGGTTCTAAGGTCTGAAAATAGTGAGAAGAAATGACTTAAAATGGGTTGGAGGCATCCTATATAGGTCCAAATATCTTAAACCGCCTTAGTGGGCCCCATAGAGAGGTGCTTGGCGCAGTCTCGCGAAAACGTGAATATCTCTCTACTCCGAGATCGTATCGATGAACGGTTTAATGCGTTGGAAACTAGACTCATAGATCTTTAATTTTGTTGGTAGATCACCCCGTAATTCCTTGTAAATTATGAGAAAAGATTAGAAATATTTGACCTAATGTTTAAGTAAAATTATGAACCTAAGTTGCGACAACTTTTGTCGACTTTTGTTTCATAACTCGTTTGACTTCAAGACTTATGATACGGATATTATATGATTAAAATACCTTAATAAATGACCTCTTGAGTGTATTAAGCACCGCTAGATTACCTGAAAATACGAGTTACAACATCCTTGATTCGTTTAACTTCTAATACTGGTTAATCACCCTTATACACTCTTGTATCACTTAAGACCAATAGGATTGACTTCTTATCATCTCAAAGATAATTCCTTCTTGGATTTATTTTAACTAATATATGGCATGAACTAACACATGTGGATATGGGTTGTAACACTCTCCTTCAAGCTATCAATATTAGGAACACATAAGGGACCCTGGAGTCGCAGAACACCATCCTCGCCAATAGAAACCTCCTTGGCACTACCCTGTAGTACCGCCTCTCTGAGAACTACCAAATGCGGATCATCAAACTGCCGAGCCTTGATTTTCCCAAATAATGAAGACTGAGCAAAAACACATGCAAGGACTCGACTGGGCTCTGAAATGTCCAACCTTACCAGTCTGTTAGCCAAGGATTGAATGTCCAAAGCTAGTGGTCTCTCCTCTGTTGAAATGAATGCCAAGCTACCCATACTCCCTACATTCCTACTCAAGGCATTCGCGACCACATTTGCCTTGCCCGGATGATAAAGAATGGTGATGTCATAATCCTTTAGTAACTCAAGCCATTTACGATGCCTCAAATTGAGATCCCTCTACTTAAACAAATGCTGTAAGCTGCGATGATTGGTATAAACCTCACACGACACCCCATACAGCTAATGCCTCCATATCTTAAGAGAAATTATAGATAGTATTAGACTACATGAGTTTGTAGAGAAATTGCTTGAATGGTCAAAGAAAGAAGTGAATAATTCTTCAGATTTAAATTCTGAGCTAGCTAAGGAAATATCACCATTTTCTCTCTTGAATGACTTTATTGTTGATGGATCCCCTCGCAGGACTGAGCCACCTTCTGAGGGCCTTTAAAGACCGGCCATTATCCGACTCTTCCTCAATCCCATATCTACTACTTAGTCAAGCCCTTAACTACTTCTATATCTTAGAACAACCCTGCTCTCTGATCGACGTTTCATAGTCTGCATATCTATGGAGAACAATCGCTGCTAACTCTAGGTCGTGCAAAGGGTAATTCTTCTCATGAATCTTCAGATGACGAGAAACATATGTAATAACTTGCCCCTTCTACATCAATACACATCCCAAGCCAACGCGTGAAGCATCACAATATACCGTAAACATCCCTGAACCAAAAGGCAACAATAGAGGTGATGCGATGGATGAAAAGCCCTGCATATTCGGCGATAATAACCTGCTAATCCCAAGAAACTCCTGATCTCAGTCACTGAAGTAGGACGTGGCCAACTCTGAACTGCCTCATTCTTCTTGGGATCTACCTTAATACCCTCTCTTGATACAATATGCCCCAATAATGCTACTGACTCTAGCCAAAATTCACACTTGGAGAACTTAGCATATAGCTTCTGCTCTCGCAAGGTCTGTAGCACTACTCTCAAATGATGCTCGTGCTCCCCCAGGCTACGTGAGTATATCAAGATGTCGTCAATAAAGATGATAAAAAAGGAATCAATATAAGGCCTGAACACTATGTTCATCAAGTTCATAAACGCCGCTGGGACATTAGTCAAGCCAAAGGACATCACCAGAAACTCATAATGGCCACACCTAGTACGGAATTTAGTCAAGCAAAAGGACATCACCTTATATTTATTTTGAACTGATGGTTCTGCTAATTTATGTTTCATATAAGGTGTATGTATTTGTAACTAGTAGTCTATTTTCCTCATAAATAAGGGAAAGGGTTTTACCGTCTGGTCAGTTTTAGCAAAATTGCTACTACAGATATGCTGGCCGCTGTGACAAGTATATTTTGATTTCTGTCATTAGTAGTCCTAATTGGGAAATCTCTTAAATGTGATCAGGCAATTTATATTTCACACGATAGTCCATATTTAGTAATTTATGCTAAATTGGAATTATGATTTTCGCTCATTAGTTTTTCTCTTTTGCATATACTCATAGTTAAAATGATTCCATCAACGTTTACCTAATTAGCTCTTGATCAACTTAGAATGGACTACTTTGATTGTATGATCTCAAGCTTTCTCTCGTTCGTTCCATTTTAAATTTTTAGTACCTTTTATTCCGAGCTATATATCTCAAATTTTTAAAAATGAAAAATTATCTCCCTACGAAGAAATATTATATTTTTAATATTAAACTATCAAAAAAAACTAATCTGCGACCCAGTCATCAAGAAATATATTCTGTTTACCTAGACTTATATTTATTTAGATATAATTACAATTTTCAACTCTCACCTTATAACATATTTGAAAAAAGCAATTATGAATTGGGGGGAAGGGGATAAAAATTAAAAATCCGTGATTCAGCTTGTCATTATCCACTATCAAAATATAAGAATTTTACCTTCCTATCAAAGATTCCACCAAGAAAATAAAACAGTCGAGGCAGTGAGAATAAATATTCCGTAGTACTATATTTGAACCTAAATGTAAAAGAAGAATTACGGTATGTGGGTTAAAATTTATCTACTTCGGGTATTTATATCAATCTAATAAATATACGATATATGTCTTTACAAATATAGTTATCAAAAAATCACAACCAGTGTTGTGAAGAGCGTGAAGCGAGAAAAGGCGACAACCCCCATTTCGCTTAAAGCGAGAAGTGAAGCGCTCGTTTTTTTGAAGTGAAGAGGAATTTTAAAAAGGATATAAAAAAAAACTGGGCAGAGGAGAAAAAAACTGAGCAGTAAATTGGGTAATTTTTTCTTTCACTGTTAAAAATTGGAATCAATTCAGAGAAAGAACCGAAGGTAAAAAAAAATTCGCCAGTATTTCGCTGCTTTTTAGACGTTTAAACAGTGAAAGAAAAAGAAGAAGAATAAGACCGCGTCTGTTTTAAAATACATAAGCGGTCGCTTCTTCGCATCGCTTCGCTTTCCCGCTTCTCGCTTTTTAGTGGGAAGTGGTCGCTTTTCTACACCTGAGTCGCTTCAGCAGGGTGAAGCGTGCAGCTTCTCGCTTAAAGCGAGGAAGCAGGTGCTTTTTTAAACACTGATCATAACTAATTAATAATATACATCTTCACCTTAATTTATTACTTAATCATGATAATTAGTATAATTTGACGTAAACATCCGATGCGAGTCAATTTTACTTGTAGCATTCTGAAAGAAATGGTGTAAATATCTATAATGGAACACTCACTAGTGGAGCTAGGGATTTGTGTGGTAAGAGACTAAAGAGTTGTTTGATAGGAAGTATAATAATAGAGATGAATATGGTGCATTAGTAATATTCGTATTAGTAATGGTGGGATTAGTTATACTGGCATTAGTTATGCTTAGGTTATCTCTTATCCACTATTTAGTTTGGTGTATGAAAACATTGCAGAATTTTTTAAAAGAATATGATTCATTAGTTATGCTTGTTTGACCAAAAAGTATGAACCTTCGATTAAACTAATTAATTTAATATATAAGAGGTTAATCCTAGTTAAAGATAATAACTTCAAACCTAAAATCAGCCTACGCGGATGATGTAGAATAGTATCGTGTCACGACCTCAAACCGAACCTAGTCGTAATGGCGCCTCTCGTGAAGACAAGGCCAGCCGACACAATTCTCAAGTTCATTTCAATAATTTTAGCAAGTCAATTTAGGCCTATTTAATTAATCAGATATAGCATAATGTAAGTTTAAATGAATAGTACGGAAATAGATATAGCCCGATATCGGAGTGTCACAAGTCACGAACATCTACTAAGGTCTAAAATACAACGAAAATTCTAGAAATATACTAAATATAGTCTAATGACATCAAGAGGGAGAAAGCAGTGCTGCGGACGTCGGGCAGCTACCTCGCTAAACTCCAATGACTCTGCCTCTGCTCAACCAGTGCCCGCTACCGAGTGCTGAAATACCTGAATCTGCATACAAGGTGCAGGGAGTAAAGTGAGTACTCCAACAAAGTGAGTAATAATCATAAATGAGGACTGAGCGATAAGAAATCACGAAAAGTACATCAACATGGTGTATAGAAGCAGAACAAAACCAGTAGGAAAAACAATGAAGCTGTGAAATCTCTTAAAGCATCTTAGCGCAGTTTAAGCTTCTTTAAAAATACCTTTTTAACAGTTAAGTAATTAAATGCAAGCAACTAGAACAGATAAGCACAAAATATTTGCCCCTCGGGCGCAAATACCAACAGAAACAGCCCCTCGGGCAACAACATGGAACAACACCAGCTCCTCGAGCTATATCTCATATCACAATGGGTAATCACGCTCACTGGGGGTGTGTAGACTCCTGTAGGGGCCCCTTACGGCCCAAGCACAATATCAAGCCATCTCGTGGCATCATCACTAGGCTCTCGGCCTCATATCAACAAGCCACCTCGTGGCGTACAAAACTCAGGCCCTCGGCCTCATAATCATAATCAGTGTATCACCGCTGCGGCGTGTAGCCCGACCCAAAAGTATACTCACAACACAGGCCCTCGGCCTTACTCAGTCAAAATCACATAAGCCACTCGGGCAACAGTAAAACATGATGCTCAGCCCAAAATAATATTTGAAATATCATTTAATATATTAAAACAGAGTAAACATGGCTGCGTTATGAAAACAGTAGGATATAGCATGACTGAGTACAGGTTTAAAGTCAAAATAGTGAGGAAATATAAGTAAAAACCCCGTAAAGGTCCAAATAGTTGGAACTAGACCCAAATATGGCATTCCGCCCAAAATAAGATGATAGCAAACAATTTTCAATCAAATACGCGGTAAAACAACTCATTCGGGATGGACTAGGTCACAATCCCCAACAGTGCACGACCCCACGCTCGTCATCTAGCGTGTGCGTCACCTCAATATAGCACAACGATGTGCAATCCGAGGTTTCATACCCTCAGGACATCATTTACAATCATTACTCACCTCGATCCGGTTCAAACTCTAGCCCGCAATGCCTTTGCCTTCACAAATCGACCTCCGGATGCTCCAAATCTAGCCATAATCAGTACATAACTATTAAAATATGCTAAGGGAACAAAGCTCACTCGAAAATATCCAATTTACATCAAAAATCCCGAAATTGCTCAAACCCGGCCCCCGAGCCCACGTCTCTAAATCCGATAGAAGTCACATCAATATAATCCTCATCCTCTCACGAGTTTATACATACCAAGAACATCAAAATCGGACCTGAATTGCCCTTTCAAATTCCCAATTTACATTCTCCAAATTCAAGCCCTAATTCTCCAATTTTAGGCTTTAATTTTCCACATATTTCATGATTAAACAAGTAAGAATCAACATAGGATCGAGTATTGAGTTCAAAAATCTTACCTCCAGGTGTTATCTCTTGAATCCCTCTTCAAATCATCTCAAAAAGCTCCAAAATCGCCCAAAAATGGTGAAAGTTAGCCCCAAAATCGCGGATAATGGCTATTTAAACATTATGCCCAGGCATCAAAAACCTTCTTCTACAAACTCAAGTTGACCAAATCTTCCTTCATCGCGATTGCGACTAACACTACGCAAACGTGAAAGCTTGGCTTTCTAACTCACTGCGAACGCGACACCACATCCGCGAACGCGAAGAACAAAATACCCTGAACCCAGCTGCTCACCTTCCTTTTATGCGAACGCGGCGTGAACTTCGCGAACACGATGCACAAGACTCCAGCCCTTCGCGAACGCGAAGGCTAATTCCTCAGCCTCACCAGCTAACCCTTCGCGAACGCGAGGACCTACTCACGAATGTGAAGGTTAATTTTCCTGCAACACTTCAGCAGGTTTCTGCAACTTTTCAAAACATGAAATAGCTCGATTGACCACCCGAAACTCACCTGAGGCCCTCGAGACCTCAACCAAACATGCCAACATATCCCATAACATCATTCAAACTTGTTACAACCTTCGGAACACTCAAAACAATATCAAAATACTAAAATTGCGTCGGATTCAAGCCTAAGAATTCCAAGAACTTTCAAATTCCGCTTTCGATCAAAAAGTCTACTAAACCTCGTCCGAATGACCTGAAATTTTGCACACACATCAAAAATGACACAACGGAGCTGCTGCAACTTCCGGAATTCCATTCTAACTCCTATATCAAATCTCACCTATCAACCGGAAAACGCCAAAATCTCAATTTCACTAATTCAAGCCTAAATCTTCCACGAACCTCCAAAATGCATTTCGATCACGCTCCTAAGTCCCTAATCACCTAATGGAGCAAACCGGATCATAAATATTCTGATTCGAGATCATATACCAACAAGTCAAATCTTGGTCAAACTTTTCAAATTTCAAGCTTCAAACTGAGAACTGTTCTTCCAAATTCATTCCGATTACCCTGAAAACCAAAACCAACGATTTACATAAGTCATAATCCATCACACGGGGCAAGTCATGCCCGAGAACTGGCAAGCAAAGTGCAAAATCTCAAAACGACTGGTCGGATCATTACATCCTCCCCCACAAAAACATACGTTCGTCCTCGAATGTGCCCAGAGTTGTCCAAAAGCCAACCAATCGCTGAAATAACCTACCATGCATACCCGGGGGGTGATCCCACGTCACCCTATCTCATATAGGTCTGATAACATAATGTAACTGAAATTTCACAATCCAACCTAGTCCATAAACCTTAGAACCACGTTTCCACTTCTGAAATTATCCACAAGATCAGAATCTCACATCTATACTCTGAATAAGCCCGAACAAGCTATAATAACCCATACATTCAACCTCAGGTGCAATTACATGATATACCACATAACTCAAACACTTGTAGCGATAACTTCTAATCACAGCAGCTGCACACAACCACCGAATACCGATAGAACACCTCTTATCAACTAAAGTCTCATTTCAACACTTTCATACACTGCCAATGATAAATGAAACACTCACTAAACCATAACCATTTCTCAGATCAACCATTCATGAAGTCGCTTCTCCTTTGACAAGGACCATGGCAAATTTCTAAGCCGAACCTCGATATTATCCTTCCAACACGCTGAAATCGAATCCGTTTGTATTCATTCTAGATCCCAACGATCACATCTAATTCAACACAACTACTCTGGTGACATGACACATCAATACCATCTAAAGCCACAACTCGTGCAATCCGCACACCGATAAGCAATAATTCGAACATACACAAATCATGAAAATGACTCAAATGAAAGAGCTGTACCGCAAGCTCACCAGAACCACATCACACAATGACGAGAACCCGTCACACATCACAGAAACAAAACGCACGAATCTAACCCGAAAGGTCATACCTCTACATAACTCCGTTGCAATGCGCGACCCTACCCAAGCACTGGTCCACATGAAACACCTCAAGTCGCCATGCTCAAAATTGACAATGATGCATAATTTGATGTCTAGAACCAAAGCAAATCATCATAACCACAGCGAAACAATTGACATAACATCACACAACCCGAAAGGACACAACCGATGCCCCATCCGCCGAGCAATATCCAATACTCCTCCCTTTCGAATTCCACTGATAGGCCCCAATAACACCGCACTATATGTGCCTATAACCAACAAATTCCAATGCCTCGCAACATAGAAAGGTAACTCATAGATCTCCCAGATTACTAATGAGCCCAATAACAATCGAATCAACACATCCCTCAATAATACAACTTGGAGCCAACCAAGCCGACTCAAGTTAGAACACATATCCACATTGGCCTGCCAACGAACCCCTTATTAAGGAAACCCTGAAGCTATTCCTTCAACTCCTTTGACTCTGCCGGTGCCATACGACACGATGCCCGGTATCAAATCAATACCGAAATCAACAACCCTGCCCGTTGACATGCCTGACCACAAGAAACACATCTGAAAAGTCCCTCACCACCGGAACTGAATCAATGGTAGGAGTCTCTGCACTGACATCCATCACGAAAGCCCAAATAAGAAAGACAATCCTTCCTAGCCATCCGCTAGGTCTTAGAATAATGCTGTATTCTGGGCCAGGCCCGAGCCTAAATAGGCCAAACGGGCCTGGGCTTAATGGGCCTGGGCTTAGCGGGCCTGGGCTCTGGCGGTCCCGAGCCTCGCGGTCCCGGGCTTCGTGGGCTCAACGGGTGGAACTAGCTCGTGACGGGCCTAAGCCCATATGGTCCTAAGCTAAACGGGCCGGGCTCGTGGGCTTAGCGGGCCTAACGGGCTTTTTTTATTTCCGGGCTTTTTTAAAAAAAAATTTGTGTTTAAGGCAATTTCTTGTAAACCATATCTTGGCTATATAAAAAATATATATGTAATATATATGTAGAAATCTAATTATTAAAGTGCTTGACGAAAAAGTAAAATAACAAAACAATAGTAAAACTAAATTGCCATGCATAATAAATTAATAAGAAAGTACAACATGAAGCATAAATACGTCTAATAATTTTAAAATAACACAAATTGTTGAAAAATCTTAAAGACGAATTTGCGGATAAATACCATCAACACAAAACGTTATATGCTTCCTTAAAATGCCTGCGGTACACCCTGAACGAAAATTTAAGACTATTCCACAGTTCTTGCACTTTAATATTTGGCCTTCTTCATTTTCTTCAAGCACTTCATAGTAGTGCGAAACAAATAAGCGCACTCTTTCCGAACGAGGCATGATGTAACTTGAAAATTAAGATTGAGACTTGAAGTCTTGAAAATTGGAGATTGAGAGATTGAGAGAAATTTAGATTGAGAAATGAGTATTGAGTATTATTTATAGTGTTAGAGAAGGTTAGTTTTGTAAATTGAAAAAAAAAACGGCTATTTGTGCAATATGGCCGTTGGTGGTCATTGGGGGTGGGGCCCTCATTTTGAATTTTGAAAAATCTTGTTTTGTAGTATATATAGTATACTAGTATAGTATAGTATATATATATATATATATATATATATATATATATATATATATATATAGTATACTAGTATAGTATACTATAACCCTCAAACAAATATTGTTCAGGACAATGATAATATTTCTGATAAGGATATCCCTTCTGTATCCGAGATGGATTTCGACCCCAATAATACTTAATGATTCCACACCAAATTGATTTTAGCCCCGGTTCTCGGGCACGAAGATATATTCAAAAGGAATGGGATAATTATTTATCCGTTGAAGAAAAGGCTTTAGTTATTAATGCTACTTCCATAGACGAGGGTGTTGATAATATAGGTATGGCTCTAGTTAAGGGTAGAGAAGATGCAGTGTATACCCTTATCCTTACAATTTTAGAGCATTTCAATGGTAGATTTACCTCAAATCATGAGACCATCAGAACCTTACTTAATGGGCTTAGATGTAAGACCCTTAGTGAATTTAGATGGTATAAAGATAGTATATATTGTATGTTATGTATATATATTACCTTATATATTTTCTTGTAGTATATATTGTATGTTATGTATATATATTCCCTTATATATTTTCTTGTAGTATATATTGTATGTTATGTATATATATTCCCTTATATATTTTCTTGTAGTATATATTGTATGTTATGTATATATATTCGCTTATATATTTTTTTGTAGTATATATTGTATGTTATGTATATATATATTATAGCTTATAAATAATTGCAAGTTAAAGACAAAAAAATATTGCAAAAAGATATTCAAGGGCATGTCTTATAATTTTTATTACCAAAAATGACATATCTTTCTTAGTCTTCCTCCCCCCAATGGAATGAGCACAACAAGGTACTAATACCACCATTAAAAGGGAAAAAACTAAAAGAAGATGTGCCAAAGTACAAGTTACACCATAATCTACATTGTATCTCTAACAAATCTCATAAATCCTTCAAGGTTCGGAGGAGGTTGCATTGGTGGTGGTGGAAAAGAAGCTTGTTCATCACCACTTCCGGGCGAAGCAGCATCCTCCGCAAGTTCCGCCATCATTTCTTCATAAGCTTCATCTATCGCCGGTTGTGATCCGCAATTCCAAAGTTTCTTCTTTCCGA
The DNA here is from genome assembly GCF_000393655.2 of Nicotiana sylvestris. Classification (NCBI taxonomy): domain Eukaryota; kingdom Viridiplantae; phylum Streptophyta; class Magnoliopsida; order Solanales; family Solanaceae; genus Nicotiana; species Nicotiana sylvestris. The sequence continues at coordinate 80,652,616 of NC_091065.1, read as the reverse complement.
GCGGATCCAATCTCTGAACAGTACAGATTTTTCCAAGCTCTCCCTCATAGACGCTCTATGATCACCTATTTGAAGTCTTGCTTGACTGAAAGTGCTCTCTGATGCAACAGTTGAAGCTTGAATAGATAAAATATCCCGAGTCATCCTTGCAAGAATCGGAAAATATTTTTCCCTTGCCTTCCACTATTCCAAAAGATCAAAAGTGCCGTCTGGATTCTCCTTTCAAGTCCCTGCGACAAATAAATTTGAAGCTCATTTAGATGTGAAGTATCATCATAATTATCACCTTGAGAACCCCTGAACTCCGTCCAGGATTTAAGTACTTTTAAGCCCGCAACTTTTTTAGACGATTGTGAACTAGACGAAGTAGGGGTTGAAACATTTGGCCTAGCATGCTCTAAGGCAAGTTGATAATCATTATAAATTGTTTGAGCATTAATTTTAATTGAGGCTTTTGCATCTGCAAGTGTAGCAAATTCCTCATTTGAAAGATCTAAAGCCTTATAAATATTTGAGTACTAAAAATGAGGACCTCCTAATTTCATTGTAGGATTTAACATTGCAGCAACACCATAAATAGGAAGGATAGGGAAAAAATATTTTTTAAACTTTTCTTTCATTTCATTTATAGCAAGTTGATAAATTTTCCCACCCTCTGAAAATTCAACAAACAAATCACATAGGCCTGCAATATAAACTAAACAGTTTGAAATAGTAGGATAATATTGCCCAGAAAATGCATTTGTAGCAATTTAAAAATGTTCTAAAAAATTTATAAATTTTTTAACATTCGTCCAATCTTGAGTAGTAAGCATTTCATCATCATCCTCACCACCTACCCAAGCATTAAACGTTGCATTAATTGGGTTTCTATATTCATATGCAACTACTAAACTTTCGTACATACAATATCATCTAGTCGGGCAAGCTTTAGGAACCTTTCTTTCTCTAAAGCCATATTCATCACATTTTTTAAAATAATCTCTAAGTCTATTTCTACGGTTTGAATAAAAAAGCCAATTAAGAGCCATTCTAACCTTTTCAATTTCTAAATTTAAAATTCGCATACCATCACCGACAATTAAATGATAAATATGACAAATACATCTAACATGGAATATATTCCTAAATGCAGGATTTAGTGTTGTTGTAAGTATGCCTATAGCACTAGTGTTACTAGAAGCATTATCCATAGAAATTGCCATTATTTTATCTCTAAAGCAAAAATATCTACAAATATCTGCAACAGTGTTAGCTATAAACTTACCTGTGTGACGTGAATTAATTATTCTATACGCAATAATGCGTTTTTGCATTGTCCACTCCTCATCTATCCAATGACTTGTATTAGATAATCACAATCATTACCACTTCTACCAATATCAGTAATAATAGAAATCCGATTAGTTATATGAGTAAATAAATACCGCAAATATTGTTCATATTCATGTTTATATTTATAAATATCGCTCTTAACTGTTGCGCGAGGCCAACCTTTATAAGTAGGATTAAAAACTCTTCTAATATAATGCACCCAATTAGGATTAGAAGGAAAAGAATAGGGTAAGCACATAACGGTAACCATCTTTGCTAATTCTTCACGATCTCTATTTGGATCGTAATATAAAATACCTCCGGTCACAGTGTTAATTCCTGGTTGAACTAGATTTGAACCTGTACTAGGGCTATCCGCAAAATCTACACGTGTCCCCTCTAGCTGCGCTTTCATTTGTAAATATCTAACTTTATCTCTAGGGTGTGTTTTTATGTTCCTAGTCAAACTACCCGTGCCGCTATGGTCTCCAGTATATTTATGCGCCAGTAATTTCCCACATGTTTTACACTTAGCCTTTTTTTGTTCTCTTACTTGAGTAAAAAAATTCCAAACTAATGATGTTTTTTGGCGTTTAAGAGGTTGTCTATTAAAACTAGGGGTTTCTACAGGTGGATCGGGCGGTACATCAGTTGAGTTATTAAAAGGACTAGTAGGTGTATCATCTAAATCCGATTGGGTTTCATCTTTATCCTCATTTTCCTCATCATTTTCAAAGATAGTTTGATTAGGATAAAGAGCATTCATAGTTTCATCATCTAAATTTTCACCTGGTGCAACATTATGGCAAAATTGACTATTGAAAAATTGAAAACAGGGGTTATCACTATCAAGAATAATAGGAGCAACAGGACGTCTACCAGGTCTGAGTCGGGGAGCCGGGGGAAGGGTAGTAGGTTGGCCACTACTTTCACCAGTTTTAGCTTTTTCCTTACCACCAAACATTTTTATCAAAGATGTCATATTAATTACAATTATGCAAATTAAAACACACAAAAATATATTCTTAAAACTTAAGAGTTGAAACGAGTTTACCGAATTGCCGAACAACTTCTTGAAAATTGAAAATCGTTGAAGACTTGAATATTTCAATTCACCAACTTCACAATTTTTCACGAAATTTCAACAATAAAATAAGCAATTATAGTAGAGAGATTGAGAGAGATTGATGAATTGGTGAGTAAAAATGAAAGAATGAGGGGGTATTTATAATTGAGAATTGGGAAAAAGTGTAATTATATAAAGTTTGGGGTTAAAATAAAGTTTGGGGGCCAAATGGCTATTTTTGAAAGTTTCAAACGGTCAAAATTGCAGCCCAACGGCTACTTTTTAAATTTTTGACCGTTGCTATTTAAAAAAAAAATATTTTAAAATAGCCGTTATAGGCCCGTTAGGCCCGGTAAGACCGGCCCAGGCCCGCCAGCCGGTCCCGAGCTTAGCGGTCCCGGGCTCGTGGGCTATTTAATGTGACCCGGCCCGCCGCGGGCTTTTTGCACCATTGAGGACCGGCACACCAGGCCCGGCCCGCCAGACCCGTTTAGCCCGTTAGGACCGCGGGCCCGGTCCCAGCCCAGCCCACCATACAATATTATCTTAGAATATAAAACTACCCTACTAGGGCATGAAATCCGTCGATCCTCGCCACTCAATCTGTGGCATTCCCGGCATAGCCAACATCGTCGCCTTAGCGCAATAGTCCAGAATAACATGACACGAATACAACCAGTCTATACCCAATATTACATCAGAATCTAACATACCAAGTAGCACGAGATCTACTCGGGTATCCAAACCCCGATAGTCACTAAACAATACCGATACACACGACCAATAACCACAACATAGCCTGAATATGAGAACTCCCAGTCTCCAACTCCATATAGCCCACGAATCACCATACCTAATCCCAGTTTCGCCGTCCGAATACATACCACACCTCTAATACCCAATCATTCCACGAGAGATACTCTAAAATTCTTCTGTGTCACCAAGCAAACTCGAATATCAGCAGTCGATCTAACAAGAGAGTGTCGCAATACTACCGAAGTACCATCAACTTAATCACACTACCTTTTTCTAAAGCATATACCCTCGTCAAATCACCCCAATTAGCAATACCATTTCCTTAATCATCTGAAGATCATTTCCCTAATTATCTGGAGCATTTCTCTAATTATCTGAAGCTGCCCGTGCTGCCTAAGAATTTGTGACCTTCCTTTCAGAACTGATCTGTGACCTTACACATGCAAATTTAAGTCTTTCACAACATACCGCATATACCATACCATCCTAAGGTAAACATGAGAACTTCATATCCATTCCAAGCCACACGTAACTATATACTCAACTAGCCAAGAACTTTTCAATTGGACCTCATCTGGGAGAAAATCACTATACATCGCATGCTCCTCATGCCCGTGGAAAATATACACCTCTAACCGTGGTAGAAATCATCAAGAACTTTTTGAATTCCATTCGCACAAAACTAAACCGTCAGGACTGAATCCTTCTAACTCAACCAAGCTACGCAAGCCACTAAAAACCCAAGTGAATTGTTGCGAAACACTTGCAGAACTCATTACCTCATAATCACCCAAAGGACTAATCATATCTTTACCATGCTGATCCAGCCTATTACCAAGCTATCCTATTGATCCTAGTTTCTTCTAAATTACCTTCAAATTGATACTTCTCCTTGCCATAATACCACAATCTCTCAACCCAGACTCACCATATGAGACCCAAGCATAAAACCACACGTCTAAGGCTTATAACATGCTAAATACTCTCTTAAATATCCCAACAACACCACATAATAAATATTCTACTCTAAAAAGACTTCATGTGAATCTTAATCTGTTACCTTCACCTTCCTGATGCTGATGAATAGAATCCCATAGTTGATACAGAAATGACACAAGTCTTGACACCCTCCAGTGCAAACCTCAGTTTCTAACCAATTATACAACTTGAAAATCTCCAATTATTACATGTAGAATCTTGAACCCATTAGAACCATTCTCGAAAGTCATCCACTCTATTCAAACTGCAATTAGCCTGATCAAATGAACCGAGCAACCTGTGCCTCATTAGCACTCCGACACCGCGGAATGTAACCTCATCTCAATACAACCAAACAACATTCCTGCTCTATGCGCCGAGCATCCTTTACCAACAACAACTCAAGACATTCCGTGATCCTCATACACCTATGAAGTATAATATAACCTTTGTAAAAAAATTCCTTGATTCGAGCCATCCTCGGTCTCGATCTCCGTAAGCCATTGATTCACCCGTACGCCTCAAACTGGAACCAACATAGTACATAACTGTGCAGTCAACTAATCAATAGCGAACTCCCCCACTTGGCTCGAAGTCATAGATCAAAACACACACAATAACTCATCATGCATATACTCTATTACTGCCATAATACCATAATGAGATTAAATGCCATCCTTAATAAGCTCATGAAACACAGACCATCTAGCACTTTAAGTCTTCTGCAATTCTCGCATTCACTCCCGCAACAGTTAAACCCACTCTCTTAAGTGACCCAAATTTAAATTGCAACACATATCTTTCACTTGTAAATAAGATCTTCTAACAGACAATCATAAGGATCACACAACTTCAGAACACTTCGCATGAGATGACCTACCTGCTTTGCCTCCAACTAACATTTCTGTATACCTTCCACCGTTATAGACATTACGCAGTCGCTTGATCTTCCTAAGTCTGATCTCATACTGCAACATGAAATTTACTTCACTCCTAGCTAGGAAACATGAAAAGATTCTTCACACACCCATAATTCGGGGCTATACCTTAAATCAAGATGAAAATCAAGTACCTAATAGTTCTTCTATCCTCCAGCAGACCCTTATCGTCGTTTCCAAATCATATGAATACACCTCGCAGTCATAACATACTCATCATGTAGCTAACCAGTAATTACTTCCCTTAATAGGGACACAACAGAACATATAGATCCAAATGCACGCGCTCATGAAATCAACAGCTCAAGGCTCGAGATATAGGCAAAAATCCAGCCTCAAGTCCTCTAGACTGGCCCAACATCAACACATCGAGATCACATCTCGCCCCTCGATCAGGGAATCACAAGCCATCGATGCACATATGATAACAAGCGCTCATCCGTGCATACGAACGCGTGGAAGGAATTCAAAGAGTTACTTGTCAAGCTGAATCAAGGACGCACTATTAGAATTTAAGAATGTGAAGTTTTTCCTAAAGGTTCTGCAGCCTCCCAAGGATAAGTACAGACGTCTCCATACCGATCCGCGAGACTCTACTAAACCTACTTATGACTCGTGAGACTTATGTAACCTAGGTTCTGATACCAACTTGTCACGATCCCAAACTAGACCCGGTCATGATAGTGCCTCTCGTGAAGATAAGGCCAACCGACACAGTTCCCAAGTTCATTTAAATAATTTTAATAAGTCAATTTAGGCCTTTTTAATTAATCAGATATTGCATAATGTAAGTTCAAATGAATAGTGCGGAAATAGATACAGCCCGACATCAGAGTGTCACAAGTTAGACACTCGCTAAACTCCAATGACTCTGCCTCTGCTCAACCAGTGCCCGTTACCGGGTGCATAAATACCTGAATCTACACACAAGGTGCAGGGAGTAAAGTGAGTACTCCAACTCAGTGAGTAATAATCATAAATAAGGTCTAAGCAATAAGAAATCACAAAAAGTACATCAACATGCTGTATAGAAGTAGTACAAAACTAGTAGGAAAAGAAATGAAGCTATCAAATCTCTTAAAGCATCTTAGCTTAGTTTAAACTTCTTTAAAAATACTTTTTTAACAGTTAAGCAATTAAATGCAAGCAAGTAGAATAGATAAGCACAGAAAATCTGCCCCTCGGGCGTAAATACCAACAGAAACAGCCATTCGGGCAACAACATGGAACAACACCAGCCCCTCGGGCTATACCTCACATCACAATGGGTACCCGTGCTCACTGGGGGTGTGCAGACTCCTGGAGGGGCCCCTTACGGCCCAAACGCAATATCAAGCCATCTCGTGGCATCATCACTAGGTTCTCGGCCTCATATCAACAAGCCACCTCGTGGCGTACAAAACTTAGGCCCTCGGCCTCATAATCATAATCAGTGTATCACCGCTGCGGCATGTAGCCTGACCCAAAAGTATCCTCACAACACAGGCCCTCGGCCTTAATCAGTCAAAATCACATAAGCCACTCGGACAACAGTAAAACATGATGCTCAGCCCAAAATAATATTTGAAATATCATTTAATATATTAAAATATAGTAAACATGGCTGAGTTATGAAAACAGTAGGATATAGCATGACTGAGTACAAGTTTAAAGTCAAAACAGTGAGAAAATATCAGTAAAAACCCCGTAAGGGTCCAAATAGTTGGCACTAGGCCCAAATATGGCATTTCGTCCAAAACAAGATGATAGCAAACAGTTTTCAATCAAATATGCGGTAAAACAACTCATTCGGGATGGACTAGGTCACAATCCCCAACAATGCACGACCCCACGCTCGTCATCTAGCGTGTGCGTCACCTCAATATAGCACAACGATGTGCAATCCGGGGTTTCATACCCTGAGGTCATCATTTACAATCATTACTCACCTCGATCCGGTCCAAACTCTAGCCTGCGATGCGTTTGCCTTCACAAATCAACCTCTGGATGCTCCAAATCTAGCCACAATCAGTAAATAACTATTAAAATATGCTAAGGGAACAAAGCCCACTCGAAAATATCCAATTTACATTAAAAAAATCCGAAATTGCTCAAACCCGGCCCCCGAACCCACGTCTTGGAATCCGATAAAAGTCACATCAATAGAATCCTCATCCTCTCACGAGTTTATACATACCAAGAACATCAAAATCGGACCTTAATTGCCCCTTCAAATTCCCAATTTACACTCTCCAAATTCAAGCCATAATTTCCCAATTTTAGGCTTTAATTTTCCACATATTTCATGATTAAACAAGTAAGAATCAACATAAGATCGAGTATTAAGTTCAAAAATCTTACCTCCAGGTGTTTTCTCTTGAATCCCTCTTCAATTCCTCTCAAAAAGCTCCAAAATCGCCCAAAAATGGTGAAAGTTAGCCCCAAAATCGCGGACAATGACTATTTAAACATTCTGCCTAGGCATCAAAAACCTTCTTCGCGAATGTGAAAGCTTGACTTTCTAACTCACTGCGAACGCGACACCACATCCGCAAACGCGAAGAACAAAATACCCTAGACCCAGCTGCTCACCTTCCTTTTATGCGAACGCAGCGTGAACCTCGCGAACGCGATGCACAAGACTCCAGCCCTTTGCGAACGCAGAGCCTTCATCGTGAACGTGAAGGCTAATTCCTTAGCCTCACCAGCTAACCCTTCGCAAACGCGAGGACCTACTCGCGAACGCGAAAGTCAATTTCCTGAAACCCTTCAGCAGTTTTGTGCAACTTTTCAAAACATGAAATGGCCCGATTGACCACCCAAAACTCACCCGAAGCCCTCGGGACCTCAACTTCTGCAATTCCGTTCCGGCTCCTATATCAAAATCTCACCTATCAACCGGAAAACGCCAAAATCTCAATTTTGCCAATTCAAGCCTAAACCTTTCACGAACCTCCAAAATGCATTTCGATCACGCTCCTAACTCCCAAATCACCTAACAGAGCTAAGTAGATCATAAAAATTTTGATCCGAGATCATATACCAACAAGTCAAATCTTGATGAAACTTTTCAAATTTCAAATTTCAAGCTTCAAACTGAGAACTGTTCTTTCAAATTCATTCTGATTACCCTAAAAATCAAAACCAACGATTTACGTAAGTCATAAGCCATCACACGGGGCAAGTCATGCCCCAGAACTGGCGAGCAAAGTGCAAAAGCTCAAAACGACCGATCGGGTCGTTACATGTCGGAACTGATTTAATGTATCGTGTATCAAATGTTCAAGGTCAATAATGAATGAAAATAATAAGCATTAAATAACAATAAATGACACTAAATGTAAATAAAGAGAATGATTCACCCAATATCGAATGAAGTGAATAATTTTTCTTTCTGACAATGATGTAACTATGAGAATATTGGAGACTTTCTCGGATCTGATGGAAAAAATATAAAATAATTAACTAAACGAATATCTTTAGAAATGTGGTGTTTGTATTTATCTAGAGAGTCTACCTTTCAAGAGAGTTCTTATCAGAATCAATAATACATGTCTTTCACCTTCTCTCTCTTTCTATTTATATGGGACATACCCCTAATCAACCAAAAAGTACAAGTACAGAGAATATTCAATGAAATATTCTTCTAAAAATCTTATTATAATACTAGCCGTTACTGTTGCTTTTAACATATAACCTCGGTCGTGATCGATTGCTCGGCAGTGAATTCCATTAGTCATTAGTCGACCTCGGCCATATTACTTCTAATAATACCTCTTTATGCCGAGGTTCCTTAGTCAGATTTTGACCCATACAATGCTAAGAGTGAAGTAGGTAGGACTAATTCATATAGTTGACTCAACTAGTTTGGGATTGAGACGCAGTTGTTGTTGTTGACACCTCCAAAAGAAGCTAATTTTTCAAGAACAGATATAATCCACATTTTGTACAAGACACAAGAGCAGTTACGCTTTCTTCTTTTCATCTATTGTATTGCCTATTTCTTCTTCTTTGATTTCCATAGTATTTCCTTTCTTTCAATATTTATTTCATTTTCTGCAAATGCTTATTATTTGTCAATTTGATCTCATTGTGTTCTCAAGTAGTGGTGCCATATTTACCTGACCCAGTCTCTTCCTATCAAATAAGACTAATACGCTTAAACTATATGATTTTAGACGACAATCAGCAATGGAAAATAAAATATATTCATATCTATACTATGGCCAAAAAAGGTCATTTAATGATGGCGGAAAATAGTAAAAGCAGAAGCCATCAGTTCAGGAACTTTGAGAAGAGAAAACCCAGTAGAATTGTTTCTCCGGAGTCGTTGAATTTACCAATATAGTGTCATGAAGAAACTGCTGTAAACTAAACCATCCCCAACTTAACAAATACACTATTCTGCTAAAAAAAGTACTACTAAGTAAAGTGATAGCCAGGCGGATTAAGTCAAAGCTAGATCTGATATGCCTATAAACTGAGATCAACTAGTCCTCCATCTTTACATATCCTAATACAAAAAGTTAATTTTATCTGACCCAGGCACATGCAAGAACTAATTAGGACATTCATCTGGGTAAGTTTTCACAAACAAATATATATATATATATATATATATATATAAGCTTGTGTTCTGGCGAACTGATACATCACACTTTTATATCATTAATGAATTCAATTCTGCATAAATATAGCGCTCCACCTAGAAAGCATAACCTTAGGTGATGTTGGCTGGAAGGGAAAAGAAAAATTTAGAATGCTAATACTTTAGAAGCAGTTCGAATAAGCAAATAGCAATGATGTACAAGAGATGATATAACCTCGTATAATATGTTGAAAACATCACAAACTCGATAAAAGAAGGTACGAGACATCTAGCATTGTCTACATGTTGGTTTCGTTTTCCTTTAATGGTAGGTCCAACCACTCTTATGATTCAAAACTTCTGCTAGCGTTTTTTCTGCAAGGCTTCACATTAAGTCTGACAAGAAAATACTATTTTCATTAATAAGCATAAAAAATGTATGGTAGAGCTTTTGTTTCCCCTATAAGTGACTAGATAGGTAAGCTTGTCATGTTTTGATGACTAGCAAAAATCAGAGTACTGACACATGGGACTCAGTGCTATATCTAACACTCATATTTTATTTTGCACATAGATAAAAAGACAAATACCATTTCCATAATGTGCTTGCTTCGCCGGCAGGGCTGTTCATAAATACTCTTACTAATATTTTTATAACCAAGAATACTCTACAACTTAAGTAAAATAACCAATACAACCTCAACAACTCAAACAGCTTAGACACCTAATTTTCATTTGTATCCTTTGAGAATTTACAAGGAAATCTAAAAGAAGATCACTATTTTTTTTGAGAATTTGTGGGAGTTGCAAGGAAAATAAAGTGAGAAATTACTCTAGGAACAGCCGTTGTCAGGATCGAAAGTTTAAACTCTTGCTTTCCCTAAAAACCTCGTCATGTCCTTCTCGGGCATCCTCAGCAGATTAAGATTACAAGCTATCCCTTTTCTATTTGTACAAGCTGTCACTATATTAGGTATTCGGTAGGAAAAATTAAGTACACCACAAGTGATCTACAGACAAAAGAATTTCAAAGTTACGCAATGCTTTCAACATTTCACCAGTTATATCTTTTATTTCTTTTCGTGCTAATCTCTCTAACCAAAATTAAGATATAACAGCAAACCAAAGGTCAAATATAACATTTTCGACTATACAAATATGTGCAAATATTCTGAACTTGGATGTTTTGCAGGTAGGTGAGCATAGGCTCAAGTTTTTAACCTGAGATCAAAAAGGGTGTGAGTACTATTGTTTTAAAACACAATACTTCCCCTCCTCCATCTACATTTCTGCAACTTCCCTTCTTTCATCCGTTCACGAGGCTGTAAAAAGATAGAAAGGGGCGAATATCTAGCGGGAGTCATGTCGGTTGTATGCCACGAGGTCTATTTACCTTTACAATATTTTGGAATGTATCATGGCTCTATTTATTCATTAAAAAAAGAGCTCTACATCTCGGATGAACAAATAGGTATGGGGAACCCATATATTGGCATGGCGCCACAAGATTCAACTGATAATGCCGTCCCTTGTTTTTTTTTTGCACTGAAGTAAACAAGCCGGAGACTAAAACCCAAAAGTCTGATTACATCTTGCACAAATGGAATCAAATTTCTGAGCATTCTCCGATCACCGGAAAAACAAAGTACCTAACTTAGTAGAGGCCCCAACTGCCCAACTAAGTAAACAAAATCTTTAATATTTCTCGAGGTAGATGAAGCTGTTCTTGCCATTGTAGTACTAATAAAGTTATTTACCAAAATACTGTAGTTGACATTTGTACTTAATCTGAATGTCAGCAATGCTATTGCTCCTAACTGAATTTGCAAATATGCTTGGTTCATATTCGTTATTGTCTTTCCAAGCGCACAATGTTTTATTTGACTATTTTAAGAAAAGAAAGTCTTTTTCTTAAATCGAATGATACGAACATTTAGAATATCAACATGGGAAGGCTTTCTCTAATTATAATCGAAGTAATAACACTGAGCAATTCATCTCTTTTGCAAATTTCACCAATCAAATCATACAGAAACGCACCTCAAATGTTTGTTTGCACAAAGTGTTAACCTTCAATATTCCACATACGTCTCAGCACCAGTGAGGAGATCAAGTTGTAGATCAAATCACGAATCAACTGATAGCTTCTTATGTAATACTCCTTCTGGGTCGTTCCTGAATCCTGATTTATAGCCACTCTTTGCCTTTTCCCTCCAAAACATGTTCGGTCTGATATATAAGGGGGGGAAAGGTAAAAAATATTTTGATTTTATCAACTGTTATACTTTGGATTGAATCATTCACAACTTACCATTAGCAAATCATTTATTTGTAATGGAGATAATTTTAAACTATTACAAAAAAAATAGAGGGATAAATTTAGACATTTGTTCAAAGTATTATGACTCGTAAGCATAGATGATTCTAGATCGGATAAAAAAGTAATTCATTTAGTTATTTTTCATGTACTATTTTACCTGAACCGTTTACAACTTTATACGCTTAGGGTTGTTTGGTAGCATATATTAGAGAAAATAATATATGTATTAGCTTTGGTATTATTAATCTCTTATTTGGTATTATTTTTCAACTTATATTAGTTATACATTCTATTCAATACTATGCTTATAAATAGCAAGCCATGGCATTAGCAATGCCTTGATTTTTAATATATGGATAAGTATGTATAAAGATATTGCTTCCCTTTCAAAACCATTTCCAAATATAAAGCTAAAGAATATAGAGGGTATTTTTATAAACAGATAATTTTAAAAAATATATATGCAATGCATGTTATTTTTAATACTCTAAATCAATCAATCGATAAAAATAATCTCAACATTATTAATACACCATATTCAGTACTACTCTTATGCACCATACCAAACGATCCCTTACAATATCAGAACAAATTAGTCAATTATGTAGGTATAATAGCTTGTTTGGCCACATATTTAAAATCAACTTATTTGAAAAGTGCTTTTCAAAAAAGTATATTTGGTGTAAGCATTTTGTATTTGGCTTATTAATTTGAAAATCACTTTTGATCAACAATTAGTGTTTGGTTAAGCTTTTAAAAAGTGCTTCAAAGTATTTTTTTTAAATATTTTTCAAAAAGAATTTTTAGGAAAAAGTTATTTTTTCGACTTCTCAAAAAATTGTTTATGCTTCTACTCAAAAATAATTTTTTTTCCTTCTAAAAGCTTAGTCAAATACTTTAACTTTGAAAAAAGTACTTTTGACAAAAAAATACTTTTGGCCAAAAAGAAACTTGGCTAAATAGGCTATAAGTCCTTTCCATTCTTGTCACGACCCCAAAACCAACCCGGTCGTGATGGCGCCTATCATGGAAGTATGCACCTTGAATTGAACTCGACGAATTGCGTTTTGCCAGAGAAATGTTTTTAGAAAGATTCTCTATTGGTAATTCAAAAATAGAAAGAATATAAATAAAGGCGCATACGCGGCCAGTCGACACATTCCCAAACTAATTCGACATTTCATAATAAAGATATTTTTAAGTTATTAATTAATAAAACTTCACAGCATAAGTCTAAATAACAAAGTGCGGAAAGAAACAAAAGCACGACATCGGGTGTCACAAGTCACGAGCATCTACTAAGGACTATCTGATAACAATTAAGACTATTACAGTCTGAAAACCACTAAGATAGTCTAAAGGAAGATAGGAGGGAGAAGAGCAAGGCTGCGATAGCCATGCAACTATCTTGCCAACTCCAAAATATCCACGTCAGATGAAAGATCAGCACTCGCTATCACGTCCAGCAACCCCTGGATTTGCACACAAGGTGTAGGGAGTAATGTGAGTACGCCAACTCAGTAAGTAATAAAGGTAAATATAGACTGAGCAGTAAGAAACATTTAAAATCCACATCATGAAATCTCAGTAAGTACAACATGCTTTCACATCAGTATATGAGTCAACCATCTCGTTTAAAATCCAATTTCGGTAAAAATCGTTTAAAGATATTTTTCAATAGTTTCAACAAAGGTTCAATGAAATTTAGAGTAAAAGTGATGAAAATCGTAAACAGCCCCTCGAAAAAAACATGAATCATAAACCGCCCCTCGGGCATAACGACTTAGAATCAACCCCTCGGGCATAACGTCACTTAGAATCAACCCCTCGGGCAAACCTCATAGTTACTCGTAAACCGCCCATCGGGCACAAAATGAATTAAGAATAGTCCCTCGGCCAAAACATCATGATAACAGCAAGGTCGGGAATCCAAACTAGAGTAAGAATTTAAGAAGTAAATGCGAAAGCAATAACAATAAGAAATTGAACGAGTAGAATTAAAGTGCAGAAAATAAAGGATATGGGAAAATTCAGAGAAAGAATTCCAAGAACTTCCAAGAATGCAAGTTCTATAGTCTTGACAAGATCCAAGCAATAATGTTTTGATTTATTGAAGAGATCAAATGCCTTTACTTAAAAACAAATCAAAAACAATAGATTCGGATCTTGACCGCTTTACGAGTAACTTGAGACAACAATTAATAACTAGTATTAATCGACTTCTAAGAATACCATAAAGGAATCAATGATATCACATTCAGTTTGTCCATCAGTTTGTGGGTGACAAGAAGTAGAAAACAACAATTTAGTGCCTAACTTCCCCCAAAATACACGCCAAAAGTGGCTCAAAAAATTAGCATCCCTATCACTAACAATATTTATAGGTATACCATGCAATTTAACAACTTCTTTTATTAATATATCAGCAACATGTGAAGCATCATTAGTCTTTAAATAAGTAATAAAATGAGCCATTTTGGAGAACCTATCTACCACAACAAATATACTATCCTTACTATACCTTGTTCTAGGAAAACCTAACACAAAATCCATAGAAATATCAATCCAAGGTGAAGTAGGAACATGTAATGGCGTGTAAATACCATGTGGTAACACTTTAGATTTAGCTTGTTTACATTCCAAACATTGTGCACACACTCTTTCAACATCTTTTCTCATGCCAGGCCAAAACAAATTTTCAGCAAGTATGTCTAGCGCCTTTGGGACTCCAAAGTGACCCATAAGGCCTCCACAATGTGCTTCCCTTACAAATATTTCACGTAAAGAGCATTTAAGAATACACAACTTATTTTCCTTAAAAGAAACCCATCTTGAAGATTAAACCTCTCAAAAGGACCCAATTTACAATGTGCAAAAATCTTGCCAAAATCAACATCATTAGCATAAAGTCCCTTGATTTGATCAAAACCCATCAATTTAGAAGTCAGAATAGCAACTAAGACATACCTTCTTGAAAGTGCATCAGCAACAACATTCTCTTTCCCTTGTTTGTAAGAAATTACATAAGGAAAAGTTTCAATGAATTCAACCCACTTAGCATGCCTCCTACTAAGCTTACCTTGACTCTTCAAGTACTTCAAGGATTCATGGTCAGTTTTAATGACAAACTCTTTTGGCCACAAGTAATGTTGCCATGTGGCTAAAGCCCTTACCAAAGCATATAGCTCTTTGTCATAAGTGAAATAGTTCAATGTGGCTCCACTAAACTTCTCACTAAAGTAGGCAATAGGTTTAGAATCTTGCATTAAAACAGCACATATTCCTTTGCCAGAAGCATCACATTCAATTTCAAAAGATTTAGAGAAATCAGGCAATTGTAACAAAGGAGCAAAACATAACTTTTCTTTCAACAAGTTAAAAGTATCATTTTTTTTTCCCCATGTAAAAATCTTATCTTTTTTAATAACTTCAGTTAAAGGAGAAGCAATGGTGCTAAAGTCTCTCACAAACCTCTTATAAAAACTAGCAAGTCCATGAAAACTCCTAACTTCAGTTACACACTTAGGTTTAGGCCATTCCTTATTGCTTTGATTTTCTCTTCATCAACCTCAATTCCTTTAGAACTAACTACAAAACCCAAGAAAATCACACGATCCACACAAAAAGTACACTTTTTAAGATTAGCAAATAAAAGTTGCTTTCTAAGAACTTCAAAAACTTGTTTTGGGTATTCTACATGCTCCTCTAAAGTGTTAGAAAAGATCAAGACATCATCAAAGTATACCACAATAAATTTTCATGAAAATCCTTAAAGATATGATTAATTAATCTCATGAAAGTGCTAGGTGCATTAGTCAAGCCAAAGGGCATAACTAACCACTCATAAAGCTCATATTTGGTCTTAAAAGCAGTTTTCCATTCATCTTCGGGATACATAAATATGATGGTAACCAATTTTTAGATCAATTTTAGAAAAGATTTTGGATCCATGTAATTGATCCAACATGTCATCAAGACGAGGAATAGGATGACAATACTTTACCATTATCTTGTTGATTGCTCTATAATCCACGCACATCCTCCAAGTTCCATTATTTTTGGGTAACAATAGGACGGGAACACAACAAGGGCTCATGCTCTTTCTCACAAAGCCTTTATCAAGCAACTCCTCAATTTGACTTTAAAGCTCTTTTGTCTCTTCTGGATTACTCCTATAAGCAAGCCTATTTGGGATTTGTGATCCAGGCACAAAATCAATTTGATGCTCAATGCCACGTATAGGCGGCAATCCATTAGGAATATCTTCAGGAAAGACATCTTCAAAATCCTGCAAAAGAGAAGAAATACTACTTGGCAAAGAAGAAGTTAGTAACTCGAAATTAATCAAAGCTTCTTTGTAAGTAAGTAGTATTATGGGCAACCCCTCTTTTCTTTCATTTAAATACTCTTTGGATTTTATATAGAAATTCTCTTTTTTCCTTTCCTTAGCCATTTTCCCCTCACCAAGACCTTCTATTTTTTCACTCAAACCCCTTTTTATCTCTTCTCTCAAATTGCTATCCTCTCTCTCTTTCTCTCGGCCATCTCTTTTTTTTTCTAACTTTGGGCCCCCTTTCTTTTCTTTTCCCTCAAGCTCACTTTGTATCCCTCCCCTTGGTTTTCCCATTGTTTCCCTTAATCTCTTCTGATCTTCAAACACTCGAGAAGGAGATAAAGGTGCAAGAGTAAATTTCTTGCCATTAAGCTCAAGAGAATATCTATTCTTCCTTCCATCATGAAAAACATTCCTATCATACTGCCAAAGACGACCTAGTAAGATATGACAAGCTTGCATAGGGATTATGTCACAGAGAATTTCATCCTCATACTACCAACATTGAATGAAATCATGCATTGTTTGTTTACCTTTAGTTCACCACTATCATTTAACCATTTCAGTCTATAGGGAGTAGGGTGTTTCATGCATTCAAGTCCCAATTTTTCCACAAAGTATGAACTCACCACATTAGCATAACTACCACTATCAATGATCATAGAACACGTTTTCCCCTTTATCCCACACCTAGTATGAAATATATTTTCCCTTTGTTCCTCACTAATGCTTCCCAAATTGATAGTCATAATCTTCCTAACTACCCCATTCATGCCATCATTATAAGGTATTTCTATTTCATCTTCATCTTTACTCACACCTCTCTTCTCTTCCTCACATTTATTACTCTCGTATTCCACTCATAATCTTCCTAGCCACCCCAATCATACCAGTATGAGGCAATTCTACATCGTCTTCATCACTCATATCTCCCTTTTCTTCTTCTCCCTCACTTTTTTCACTCTCATATCCCCCATCATCCCTAAGAATGATGTTTTTTATACTTGGACATTCATGCATCATATGTCCTCTTCCTTTACATTTATGACATTGAATAGAATTAGAAGGTGTAGAAGGTTTAGGGTTAAAGGTTTTACCTCCCTCTTTGTTCTCAAATTTTCCTTAACCCTTGTCTTCTTGAGGTCTAGAAGAACTATGCATCTCTTGATTCGGCCATGGCTTCTTGGAGATGGTGTTTGACCTACCTTTCCACGAGCTAGTTTGCTTTCTTTTATTTTGCTTTTCTACCTTTACAGACAAATCAACTAACTCATCTATTGTTACAGATTGTTATAATTCTACTACATCAGTTATTTCCTTATTTAAACCATTTAAAAACCTAGCCATTGTAGCCTCTTCTTCCTCCATACAGCTAGCTTGGATCATAGCCATATCCATAGCCTTAAAGTATTCATCCACAGACATGGACCGTTGCTTCAATGTTTGATGTGATGACCTAAAAGGTCATCACTTGATTTACGAGTAAATTCTGTGTTCTAAGGCCTTAGAAGCCTCCTTTTTACTCACCTCGATTTGCGTACACGGTCCGGGCACATATCCGAAATGTTTTTATGTAGAAATGTGATGAAAATATTAATTTGGCCTTAAAATTTGAATTTAAGTTGACTTCGGTCAATATTTTGGGTAAACGGACCTGGATCTGTGGTTTGACGATCCCGGAGGGTCTGTAGAAAAATATGGGACTTGGGCGTATGCCCGGAATCGAATTCTGAGGTCCCAAGCCCGAGAAATAAATTTTTGAAAGAAATTATTTTATTGAAAATATAAGAGTTTTTGGAAATTTGATTATATTTTAAATTTATGGTATCGGGCCCGTATTTTGGTTTCGGAGCCCAGTATAGGTACAATATTACATTTAAGATGCGACTGTAAAATTTGGTAAGAAACAGAAGTCGTTTGATGTGATTCGGACCCGTAGTTGTGAAATTTGATACTTTGAAAGTTTTGATATTTTTCTTAGATTTCTATGCTAATTCGTTGTTTAAGATGTTATTTTGGCAATTTGAACGCATGAACAAGTCCGTATGTTATTTTTAGACTTGCGTGCATATTTGGTTTAGAGCCCCGAGGGCTCGGGTGAGTTTCAGATAGGCGTCGGGGTGATTCGAACTTAGAAAATCTGGTGTTTTTGCTGTTTGCTGGTGTCCAGGTTTTTGTTCTGTGCGATCACATAGGTAGGTTCGCGATAGCATAAAGTTAATTCTGGGGGTCATCATTTGTTCTATGCGATTGCATAGGTAGGTCCGCGATAGCATAGAGTTAATTCTGGGGGTCGTCATTTGTTCTATGCGATTGCATAGGTAGGTCCGCGATAACATATAGTTAGGGGGTCATCATTTGTTCTATGCGATTGCATAGGTAGGTCCGCGATAGCATAGATTTAATTCTGGGGGTCACCATTTGTTCTATGCGAATGCATCCAATCATGTGCGAACGCATAGGTTCCCTACCTAGTTATTTTAAAACAGTAGCAAAACGGGATTTCTTCAAAACTTCATAACTTTTTCACTTTAACTCGAACTTGGGCGATTTTTGAAGAGGGATTTCACCACAAAGCCATATGTATGTGTTCTTAGACTTGTTTTCTTCAATTTCCATTAACACCCATTAGATTTCTAGGCCTAAATCATGATTCTTTATGGTAGAAATTAGGGATTTGGGTAGAGTTAAGGCTTTTTGAATAATTGGAATTTAGACCTTGTTTTGAGGTCGGATTCCAAAACTAATTACATATTCGGGCTTGTGGGTGAATAGGTGATCGGATTTTGGTCCAAACCTCGAGTTTTGACCAAGCGGGCCCGGGATCGATTTTTGAATTTTTGGAAAAAAATGATAGAAAACCTATAATTAAGCATTGAGTATGAATTATTTAGCATTTATTGATGTTGTTAAATCAATTTGGACTAGATAAGAGTTATTTGGAGGCGAATTCTAAAGGAAAATCGGTGTTTGAAGCTTGAGTTGGCCGTAGAAGTTTGAGGTAAGTGTTTGGTCTAATCTTAACTTGAGGATTAGGAGTCGTGTCTTATTTGCTACGTGTTAACTGTGGAGTACGATGTATAGGCATGGTGACGAGTATCTATACGTTGGTGTCAAGCATACCCATGAGTCTTGTATTATAATTTTTATGACTCCGTTGTGGTTTATTCGTGCTTCATATGAGAATTTTATTATTGTTCCTTTGTCGGGATGTTGTTGTGATATTGTTGTTCCCTTGCCGGGATATTGTTGTGATATTATTGTTTCCTTGCTGGGATGTTGTTGTAATATTATTATTCCCTTGTCGGGATATTGTTATTATGCTATTGTTCCCTTGCCGGGATTCTTTTATGATTGGTGTTGATAAATGAAATGGGAGCGGGTTGCATGCCTGCAACGGTAATAAATGAAATGAAAGCGGGTTGCACGCCTGCAACGGTAATACATGAAATGAGAGTGGGTTGCATGCCTGCAACGGTAATATATGAAATGGGCACGGGTTGCTTGTTCCAATGGTACTATATGAAATGGGAGCGGGTTGTATGCCTGCAATTGTACTATATGAAATGGGATAGGGTTGCACGCCATCAACGGTATTACATGTGTACTTGTTCTTCTTATTTCCTTATCTTTTGCTCGTAATTGATTTATGGCGTTCCTTACATTTATCTACTGTTATTCTGTTGTTATCTGTTACTCCCTGTAGCATGTTTCCCCCGCCTAACTTTAGCTGTAATTATATGCTTCTATTTCTGCTGTATACGATTTAACTGCACAGGTTTATTTGGTAGTCTGGTCCTAGCCTCGTCACTACTTCACCGAGGTTAGGCTAGGCACTTACCAGCACATGGGGTCAGTTGTTCTGATACTACACTCTGCACTGTGTGCAGATACTGATACCGGAGCATTTGGACAGCAGTGAGGGTGTTGTCTTCAGTCCATTCAGGCGACCTGAGGTAGTCCTGCAGATGTCCGCGGCCGTGCTAGAGGCTGAGGCATGAGCAGAGCTTAGCCTAGAGCAGCAGCACCAACGACAGAGCCTCAGGTTGAGTATGATGATGAAGTTCCGGCCCAGGCAGTTCCGGTGGGCCCAGCTCAGGTCCCAGAGGGGTTCATTGCTACCCCAGTACTCTAGGATGCTCTGGTCCGTCTAGTGGGCCTTATGGAGAGTGTCACCCGGGCAGGCTTGCTTCTTTAGCACTAGCCATCTCTCAGGCTGGAGGAGGAGCCTAGACTCCTGCTACTCGCACTCCGAAGCAGATGGCTCCCCAGTTTTAGACTCCAGCAACTCAGCCAGTTGGAGCAGTTCAGCCGGGTATGGTAGCTTAGACCGGTGATGGAGCGGCTATGTCTGCTGATGCCTTGTGGAGATTGGACAGGTTCACCAAGCTCTTCACTACCACTTTCAGCGGTGCATCTTTTGAGGAAACCTAGGATTATTTAGACAACTGTCATGAGGTTTTAAGAACATGGGGATAGTGGAGACCAATGGGGTCGACTTTGCTACTTTTTGCTTATCTGGATCCGCCAAGACTTGGTGGAGGGATTATTGTTTGGCTAGACCAGTTGGGTCACCAGCTTTGACTTGGGACCAGTTTTCTCAGCTATTTTTGGAAAAATTTCTTCCTATCACTCAGAGAGAGATCTATCGAAGGTAGTTCGAGCATCTCCAGCAGGGTTCTATGACTATTACTCAATACGAGACCAGATTTATTGACTTGGCCGGTCATGCTCTTCTTATACTTCCCACTGAGAGAAAGAGAGAGTGAGGAGGTTCATTGAGGGACTCATTCAGCCTATTCGACTTCAAATGGCTAAGGAGACGGGGAGTGAGATTTTCTTTAAGGATGCGGTCAATGTGTCCAGGATGGTGAGATGGTTCTATCACAGGGAGGTGGTTAGGGGTCTGATAAGAGGCTTCGTCATTCAGGCAGATTCAGTGGTGCCTCGTCTGGAGTCAAGGATTTTTTTGGTAGAGGCCATCCTCCTAGTCCTTTTCAGTCAGCACTTCAGGCTTCTTACAGTGCCCCAGGTGGACGTGGTTCTCACATGCAGTATTCCGATCAGCAGTCCTACAGTGCATCACCAGCTCCTATCAGTGCATCTCTGCTTCAGAGTTTTCAGGGTCGTCAGCCCCAACAGCCGAGGGCTTGTTTTACTTGTGGAAACACAAGGCACATTACTAGATATTGCCCTCGAGCACCGAGCAGTTCTCAGCACCAGGGTTCTCATGCCATGGTTCAGGCACCGAGTGTTCCACTGCCTGCTCATCTAGCTAGATGTGGAGGTAGAGGTGCTAGATGTGGAGGTAGAGGTGCTAGAGGTGGAGATAGAGGTATTAGAGGTGGAGGTAGAGGTATTAGAGGTGGAGGCCAGCCAGCAGTAGGCCGTCCCAGAGATATAGTTTAGAGTGGTGGGGCCCAGCCCCGATGTTATGCTCTTCCAGCCAGGCCTGAGGCTGAGGCTTCCGATGTAGTTATCACAGGTACTGTTCTGGTTTGTAGTAGGGATGCTTTAGTGCTATTTGATCCAGGGTCTATATACTTCTATATGTCATCTTATTTTGCACTGTATTTGATCATGCCTAGTGATTCTTTGAGTGCTCATGTATATGTGTCAACATCGGTGGGTGATTCTATTATGGTAGATCGTGTCCATCGTTCTTGTATAGTTGTGATTGGGGGTCTTGAGACTCGAGTAGACTTGTTACTTCTGGACATGGTTGATTTTGATATCATATTGGGGATGGACTGGTTATCACCTTACCATGCGATCTTGGACTGTCATGCCAAGATTGTGACCTTAGCCTTGCCGGGGTTGCATCGTTTAGAGTGGAGAGGGACTCCTGGTCATTCTACCCGTAGTGTTATCTCACATATGAAGGCTCGGCGCATGGTCGAGAAGGGGTCTTTGGCCTATTTGGCATATGCTCGTGATTCTAGTACCGAGGTTCCTTCTATTGATTCTGTGTGTGTTGTTCGTGAGTTTCCTGAGGTATTTCCTTCAGACCTACTGGGTATGCCACCCGATAGGGATATTGACTTTTGCATTGATTTGGCTCTAGGCACTCAGCCCATTTATATCCCGCTGTATCGTATGGCCCCGCCTAAGTTGAAATAATTAAAGGAGCAGTTGCAAGAATTGCTTAAGAAAGGCTTCATTAGACTTAGTGTCTCGCCTTGGGGTGCGCCAGTGTTGTTTATTAAGAAGAAGGACGGATCGATGCGAATATGTATAGATTACCGGCAGTTGAACAAGGTTACAATCAAGAATAAGTATCCATTACCGAGGATTGATGATTTGTTTGATCATCTACAGGGTGCCAAGGTATTTTCGAAGATTGACTTGAGATCTGGCTACCATCAGTTGAGGATTAGGGCATCCAATGTCTCTAAGATGGCTTTCCGCACTCGGTACGGGCATTATGAGTTCTTTGTGATGTCATTTGGGTTGACCAATGCCCTAGCAGTTTTTATGGATTTGATGAACCAAGTGTTCAGGCCTTACTTGGATTCATTCGTGATAGTCTTCATTGATGATATTTTGATTTATTCCCACAGCTGGGAGGAGCATGAGCAGCATCTGAGAGTTGTTCTTCAGACTTTGAGAGATAGTCAGTTGTATGCTAAGTTTTCAAAGTGCGAGTTTTGGTTGGAGTCAGTTTCTTTCTTGGGTCATGTTGTTTCAGTAGAGGGTATTCAAGTAGATCAAAAGAAGATAGAGGCAGTCAAGGACTAGCCTAGACCCACATCAGCTATAGAGATCCGGAGTTTCTTGGGTTTGGCAGGCTATTATCATCAGTTTGTGGAGGGGTTATCATCTATTGCAGCCCCGATGACCAGGTTGACCCAGAAGGGTTCCCAGTTCAGGTGGTTGAATGAGTGCGAGACAAGCTTTCAAAAGCTCAAGACAGCTTTGACGACGACGCCAGTGTTGGTTTTGCCCACAGGTTCAAGGCCATATATAGTTTATTATGATGCATCTCGTATTGGACTTGGTACGGTGTTGATGCAGGATAGCAAGGTCATTGCTTATGCTTCATGTCAGTTGACGATTTATGAGAAGAACTATCCGGTCTATGATTTGGAGTTAGTAGCAATTGTTCATGCGTTGAAGATTTGGAGGCATTATCTGTATGGCATGGCATATGAGGTGTTCACGTATCACAAGAGTTTGCAATACTTATTCAAGCAGAAGGAGGTGATTGGAGCTATTGAAAGACTATGATATCACCATCTTATATCATCCAGGGAAGGCCAATGTGGTGGCCGATGCTTTGAGTAGGAAGTCAGCCAGTATGGGCAGTCTTGCGTATATTCCGGTCGGTGAGAGGCCGCTTGCTTTGGATATTAAGGCTTTGGCTAATCAGTTCATGAGGTTGGATGTTTCTGAGTCCAGCCGTGCATTAGCTTGCATAGTCGCACATTCTTATTTATTGGAGCGTATCCGAGATCGGCAGTATGATGATCCTCATTTGTGTGTCCTCAGAGACACGGTGCAGCACGGTGGTGCCAAGCAGGTTACATTAGGAGATGATGGATTTTTTAGGCTTCAGGATCGAGTTTGTGTGCCTAATATGGATGGACTCCGAGAGTTGATTTTAGAGAAGGCCCATAGTTCCCGGTACTCTATTCATCCAGGCACCGCTAAAATGTATCAGGATTTGTGGCAGCACTATTGGTGGTGGAGGATGAAGAAGGATATTGTTGCGTATGTGGCATGGTGTTTGAATTGTCAGTAGGTAAAGTACGCGCATCAGAGACCTAGTGGTTTGTTTCAGAGGATTGAGCTTCCCGAGTGGAAGTGGGAGCGTATCACTATGGACTTTGTTGTTGGACTCCCACGGACTCAGAGGAAGTTTGATGAAGTGTGGGTTATTGTTGATAGGTTGACTAAGTTAGCACATTTCATTCTTGTGGCAGTCTCCTATTCTTCTGAGAGGTTAGCTGAGATCTATATGCGGGAGATTGTTCGTCTTCATGGTGTTCCTGTGTCTATCATTTCTAATCAAGGTACGCAGTTTACCTCGCCTTTCTAGAGAGTAGTTCAGCGAGAGTTGGGCACACGGGTCAAGTTGAGCACAACATTTCATCCTCAGATGGACATGCAGTCCGAGCGTACTATTCAAATTTTGGAGGATATGCTCTGAGCTTGTGTCATTGACTTTGGAGGCTCGTGGGATCAATTTTTGCCTTTAGCAAAGTTTGCCTACAACAACAGTTACCAGTCGAGTATCCAGATGGCTCCTTATGAGGCTTTGTATGGTAGGTGGTGTCGGTCGTCAGTTCGATAGTTTGAGCAGGAAGAGGCTCAGTTGTTGGGTACGGATCTAGTACAGGATGCCTTGGACAAGGTCAGGATCATTCAGGATAGGCTTCGTATAGCTCAATCCAGGAAAAAGAGTTATGCCGACCGTAAGGTTCGTGATGTGGCATTCATGGTTGGCGAGTGGGTGTTGCTTCGAGTGTCGCCTATAAAGGGCGTGATGAGATTTGGAAAGTAGGGCAAGCTTATCCCTAGGTTCATTGGCCCGTTTGAGATTCTTGATCGAGTGGGAGATGTGGCTTACAGACTTGCGTTGCTGCCGAGTTTATGAGTCGTGCATCCAATGTTTCATGTGTCCATGCTTTGGAAATATCACGGTGATCCATCCCACGTGTTAGACTTCAGCACTGTCCAGTTGGACAAGGACTTGTCATATGAGGAGGAGCTGGTAGCTATTCTAGACCGGCAGGTTCGTCAAATGAGATCAAAGAGTTTCCCTTCTGTTCGTGTTCAGTGGAGAGGTCAGCCTACTGAGGCATCAACCTGGAAGTCCGAGTCCGATATGCGGAGCTGTTATCCCTATCTTTTCCCTGACTCAGGTACTTCCTTCTTATGTCCGTTCGAGGACGAACGGTTGTTTTAGAGGTGGAGGATGTGATGACCCAAAAGTTTATCACTTGATTTACGAGTAAATTCTGTGTTCTGAGGCCTTAGAAGCCTCCTTTTTCCTTACCTCGATTTGTGTGTGCGGTCCGGGCTCATATTCGGAACGCTTTTATGTGGAAATGTGATGAAAATATTAATTTGGCCTTAAAAATTGAATTTAAGTTGACTTTGGTCAACATTTTGGATAACCGGACATGGACCTATGATTTGACGGTCCCGGAGGGTCCGTAGGAAAATATGGGACTTAGGCATATTCCCGGAATCGAATTCCGAGGTCCCAAGCCCGAGAATGAATTTTTGAAAGAAATTATTTTACTAAAAATATAAGAGTTTTTGAAATTTGATTATATTTGAAATTTAAGGTATCGGGCCCGTATTTTGGTTCCGGAACCCGATACATGTTCAATATGACATTTAATATGCGTCTGTGAAATTTGGTAAGAAATGGAAGTCGTTTGATGCGATTCGGACCCGTAGTTGTGAAATTTGATACTTTGAAAGTTTTGAGATTTTTCTTAGATTTCTATACTAAATTCATTGTTTAAGATATTATTTTGGCGATTTGAATACACGAGCAAGTCTGTATGATATTTTTAGACTTGCGTGCATATTTGGTTTAGAGCCCCGAGGGCTCGGTTGAGTTTTGGATAGGCGTCGGGGTGATTCGAACTTAGAAAATCTGGTGTTTTTGCTGTTTGCTGGTGTCAAGGTTTTTGTTCTATACGATCGCATAGGTAGGTCCGCGATAGCATAGAGTTAATTCTGGGTGTCATCATTTGTTCTATGCGATTGCATAGGTAGGTCCGCGATAGCACAGAGTTAATTCTGGGGGTCATCATTTGTTCTATGCGATTGCATAGGTAGATCCGCGATAGCATAGAGTTAATTTTAGGGGTCATCATTTGTTCTATGCGATTGCATAGGTAGGTCCGCGATAACATAGAGTTAATTCTGGGGGTCATCATTTGTTCTAAGCGATTGCATAGGTAAGTTCACGATAGCATAGAGTTAATTCTGGGGGTCGTCATTTGTTCTATGCGAACGCATCCAATCGTGTGCGAACGCATAGGTTCCCTGCGCAGTTATTTTAAAACAGTAGCAAAACGGGATTTCTTCAAAACATCATAACGTTTTCACTTAAACTCGAACTTGGGCGATTTTTGAAGATGGATTTCACCACAAAGCCATAGGTATGTGTTCTTAGGCTTGTTTTCTTCAATTTCCATTAACACCCATTAGATTTCTAGGCCTAAATCATGATTCTTTATGGTAGAAATTGGGGATTTGGGTAGAGTTAGAGCTTTTTGAATAATTGGAATTTAGACCTCTTTTTGGGGTCGGATTCCGAAACTAATTGCATATTCAGGCTCATGGGTGAATGGGTGTGATTGGGTTTTGGTCCGAACCTCGTGTTTTGACCAAGCGGGCCCGAGATCGATTTTTGACTTTTTGGGAAAAATGATAGAAAACTTATAATTAAGCGTTGGGTATGAATTCTTTAGTATATATTGAGGTTGTTAAATTAATTTGGAGGCGAATTCTAAAGGAAAAGCGGTGTTTGAGGCTTGAGTTGGCCGTAGAAGTTTGAGGTAAGTGTTTGGTCTAACCTTAGCTTGAGGGATTAGAAGTCGTGTCTTATTTGCTATGTGTTAACTGTGGAGTACGACGTATAGGCATAGTGACGAGTATCTATACTTTCGTGTCAAGCATGTCCGTGAGTCTTGTATTGTAATTTTTATGACTCCGTTGTGGTTTATTCGTGCTTCATATGAGAATTTTATTATTGTTCCCTTGCCGGGATGTTGTTGTGATATTGTTGTTCCCTTGCCGGGATGTTGTTGTGATATTATTATTTCCTTGCCGGGATGTTGTTGTAATATTATTGTTCCCTTGCGGGGATGCTGTTATTATGCTATTGTTCCCTTGCCGGGATTCTTTTATGATTGGTGTTGATAAATGAAATGGGAGCGGGTTGCACGCCTGCAACGGTAATACATGAAATGAGAGCGGGTTGCATGCCTGCAATGGTAATACATGAAATGGGAGCGGGTTGCACGCCTGCGGCGATAATATATGAAATGGGAACAGGTTGCACGCCTGCAATGGTACTATATGAAATGGGAGCGGGTTGCACACCTTTAACAGTACTATATGAAATGGGATCGGGTTGCATGTCTGCAACGGTATTACATGTGTACTTGTTCTTCTTATTTCCTTATCTTTTGCTCGTAATTGATTTATGGCGTTCCTTACATTTCTCTACTGTTATTATGTTGTTATTTGTTACTCCCCGCAGTATGTTTCCCCCGCCTAACTTTAGTTGTAATTATCTGCTTCTATTTCCACTGTATATGATTTAACTGCACAGTTTATTTGGTAGTCTGGTCCTACCCTCCTCACTACTTCGCCGAGGTTAGGCTAGGCACTTACCAGCACATAGGGTCAGTTGTGTTGATACTACACTCTGCATTGTGTGTAGATACTAATACCGGAGCGTTTGGACCGCAGTGAGGGTGTTGTCTTCAGTCCATTCAGGCAACCCGAGGTAGTCTTGTAGACGTCTGCGGGCCTTGGCGTCTCCTCCTATCTTTTCTCTTTCTGTTTTTACTTATTTAGAGACAGACTTATGTATTTCAATTCAGACCTTATTTGTAATATTCTTAGATAGTTTGTGACTTGTGACACCAAATTTTGGGTAGTATTGTACTTCAGATTATGTAGCAGTGTTTGGTTGAATTATTAAGTTTTTCGTCTTCCGCAATTCTGGTTATTTAATTTATTCCGCTATTTAATCACTTATTCTTTTAAATTGTTGAACATGTTTAATAAAAGGAAGGTAATGATTTTACAATATTTGGCTTACCTAGCTTCCACGAGTAGGCGCCATCACGACTCCCGAGGGTGGGAAATCTGGGTCGTGACATTTGAAGACGTTGTTGTAGCTCTCTTTGAAAGTGTGATGACACAAATCTTTTCCTCATCACCCTCTTCATCTCAGACCAAGTAGCAATTGGTGTTTGTTCTTCTTGCAATCTATCCCTAGTAAGCTTTTTCCACCAAATAGCAGCATAGCCAGAAAACTCAACAACAACAAGTTTAAACTTTTTACCCTTAGAGTAGTTGTGACAGTCAAAGATGGCTTCAACCTTTCTCTCCCAATCAAGATACAAGTCTGGATCCCTTGTTCCCTTGAAAGATGGCATCTTCATCTTTATACTACTTATTGTCATCTTCTACTCTACCTCTTTGTCCCCTCCTATCTCTTCTCACCCTATCAAAATCAATATTATTAAAGTCATCTATAGGGTTTTCTTGATTTACAATGGGAGCAAGGGTTCCATTTCTCCTAGCTTGGGGCCTAACATTATTTCCCCTCTTAAGTTCCGTTATTGTATCATTTTTCTCAGCAATGGTGTCCCTCATTTCTTGGAATTGCAAATTCCACCTTTCGAATTGTTGATGCATAGCTTGCAAGGTAAAATCATTTCTTGCTTTGATTTCGGCTTCTCGGAGAACCCTTTGTTCATCATCACTACCTGTACGCGACATCTTAAAAAAATAATTAAATTATATCCCACAAATTAGCTTTTCCCTCAATTGTTCTCACATGCACTTGCCTTTTTCCTCTAGAAATGACCTTTGAACAAAATACTTTGTAGATTTATAATTAAACCCAACTCGTATGAAGTTCTTAGTAGTAAAATATAGATTTTGGGGGAACGAATGAAAGAAGAACCAAATCCTAGAACTAATAGGCTCGGTTATAACAAGACACGAACAAAATAGGAAAGGACTATATATTTAGATCAGAAAGAGTAAGAAAAATTGATTATTGTTTTCTTATCTTTGAAATCTAGGATCCCCTCTTCTTGTTTCCTTTGTTAATTTTTGGAAACAAATTAAATACAAAAGAAATTTTTTGGAGAGCAAACAATTCTTTTCTTTTCTTTTTTTTAACTGATTCTCATTTTTTAACCTTTTTTCAAGTTACTATTAACGATGCTAGAGTAACGTTTTTTTTTTGCTCTTAGTATTCAAGAAATCCCAAGAATTATCAAGAACGAAATCTTGATAGAACCACTCTAATACCACTTGATAATAGCAAGGTCGGGAATCCAAATTAGAGTAAGAATTTAAGAAGTAAATGCGGAAGTAATTACAATAAGAAATTGAACGACTAGAATTAAAGTGTAGAAAATAAAGGATATCGGAAAATTCAGGGAAAGAATTCCAAGAACTTCCAAGAACGCAAGTTCTATAGCCTTGACAAGATCCAAGCAATAACGTTTTGATTTATTGAAGAAATCAAACGCCTTTACTTAAGAACAAATCAAAAACAATAGATTCGGATCTTGACCGCTTTATGAATAACTTGAGACAACAATTAATAACTAGTATTAATCGCCTTCTAAGAATACCACAAAGGAATCAATGATATCACAATAAAGAAGTTATCTTACTACCTTGAACTCTGAATTAGTAAAAGTTGAAAGATAAATCTCAAAGCATAAGTAACAAAGGTTCAAAAAACTGTCAAAGTATAATATAATTAATCAATAATGAAGTACCACAATGAATGATAAGAACTCCTATTTTATAGGAGGTAAAAATCCTTAAAACTAGGTAGGGTGGCTGCCAAGGCAAACCCTAACTTGGAGGCTAAGCTAAATATTAGAAAACCTAATAAAAGCTAATAAAAATAAAAGGGTGGGCGGCCAAAACCCTTAGGGGCAGATTTGAGCCTTAAAACTACTAGTTTGGGCCATTGGTTTGGACTCCAATTGGGCTCCTTTTGAAACACCCCCTTTTGGACCTCTTTTAAGCTCATTTTAAGCTCTTCTGGGTGCCCTTTTGGTGGACTTCAAGGGATAATATTGGGACCCATTCTTCCTCCTCTTGGACTTCAATTTGGGCCACCAAATAATTGTAAAACTTGGATAATTCATCTCATTTGGGCTTGAGCTCTTCCTCTATAATTAAAAGCTTCTTTATTTGCCATTGAAGTCCAGCAACCTTAGTCTGCAGTTCTTTAGCTTGAGATCTTGTAAATGGCCTTCTTCGAGCTTCCAAAACTCTATCATTGTCCTTGATGCTATCACATCATATCACTCACTCAGGGTACATGTGCTAATTAGGGGTGTACAGACTCCACAGGGGCTCATATAGCCCAAGCGCTATAACAAGCCACCTCGTGGTATAATCCTATAGCCTGATTCGATAATATCCTCACAACATAGGCCGTCGGCCTCACTCAGTCAGAAACCTCTCAAGCCACTCGGTTTATCAGTAAACAAGGTGCTCAGCCCAAAAATATCATTTTATGCATCAAACAGAGTAATAAAGACTGAGTTATGAAATCAGTAAAATATAGCATGACTGATTACATATCTTAAGTCAAAACAGTGAGGAAATAATAGAAAAAGGCCCCTAAGGGTCCAAACAGCTTGGTACGAGGCCCAAATATGGCATTCGACCCAAATTATAGAAATTCTTTCTAAAACACATAAGTATCATATAGTTTCCAGTCAAATACGCAACTTAATAGTTGCTATGGGACAGATCAAGTCATACTTCCCAACAGTGTTAGACCAAGTCACCGTCTAACTAAATCGTGCTAAAATCTAAAACATGAGACGGATCGCCGATATACTTCCGAAGCATAGAAACATGAAATACCGGATGCACACCCGACAAGCTAGGTGGCAAGGCAAGCTCATTAGCCACCTCCCCAATTCTCCGTAGCACCTCAAAATGCCCAATAAACCGGGGGCTTAACATGCCCTTCTTCCCAAATCTCATAACACCCTTCATGGGTGAAACTTTCAGTAGAACCTTCTCCCCTACCATGTAAGACACATCACGGATCTTCCTGTCAGCATAACTCTTTTGCCTTGACTAAGCTGTACAAAGACGTTCCTAAATCACTTTCACCTTGTCCAAAGCGTCCTATACCAGGTCTGTACCCAAAAGCCTAGCCTCGCCCGGCTCAAACTAACCTACTGGAGATCTACACTGCCTCCCATATAAAGTCTCATATGGAGCCATCTGAATACTTGACTGATAATTATTGTTATATGCAAATTCTGCGAGCGGTAGAAACTGGTCTCGTGGACCCCCGAAATCAATGACACAAGCGCGTAACATGTCCTCCAATATCTGAATAGTGCGCTCGGACTGTCAGTCCATTTGAGGGTGAAAAGATATGCTCATCGTAACCTGAATACCCAACTCTCGCTACACGGCCCTCCAAAATTGTGAGGTAAACTGAGTACCTTTATCTGAAATGATAGAAACTGGGACACCATGTAGGCAAACAATCTCTCAGATATAAATCTCAGCTAACCGCTTTAAAGAATAGGTAGTACACACAGGAATGAAGTGAGCGGACTTGGTCAGCTGATCCACAATCACCCAAATAGCATCGAACTTTCTCAAAGTTTGTGGGAGTCCAACTACGAAATCCATGGTGATCCGCTCCCACTTTCGCTCTGGAATATCCATCTGCTGAAGCAAGCCACCCGGTCTCTGATGCTCATATTTCACCTGCTGACAATTGAGGCATCGAGCCATAAACCCCACTATATCTTTCTTCATTCTTCTCCACCAGTAGTGTTGTCTCAAATCCTGATACATCTTCGCAGCACCTGGATGGATGGAATACCGCGAACTATGGGCCTCCTCCAGAATCAAGTCCCGAAGCCCATCTACATTGGGCACACATATCCGGCCCTGCATTCTCAATACCCCATCATCACCAATAGTCACATTTCTGGCATCGACGTGCTGAACTCTGTCCTTGAGGACAAGCAAATAAGGATTATCATACTGGCGCTCTCTGATACGATCAAACAAGGAAGACCGAGAAACCACACAAGCTAAGATCCGATTGGGCTCCAAAATATCCAACCTCACAAACCGATTGGCCAAGGCCTGAACATTAACTGCAAGAGGTCTCTCCCCAACAGGAATAAATGCAAGACTGCCCATACTCACCGTCTTCCTACTCAGGGCATCGGCCTTCCCCGGATGGCACAAAACATTAATATCATAGTCCTTTAACATCTCCAACCATCTCCACTGCCTCAAATTGAGATCCTTCTGTTTGAACAAGTGTTGGAGGCTACAATGATCAGTAAACACCTCACAAGACATACAATAGAGATAATGCCTCTAAATCTTCAGCGCGTGAACAATGGCAGCCAACTCCAAATCACGAATAGGGTAGTTCTTATCATGGGGCTTCAACTAACGAGAAGCATAAGCAATCACTCTACCCTCTTGCATCAACACACACCCAATACCAATCCGAGAAGCATCACAATATACCGTATAAGAACCTGAAGTTGATGGCAATACTAACACTGGAGTTGTGGTCAAGGCAGTCTTGAGCTTTTGAAATCTCGCCTTACACTCATCCGACTACCTAAAAGGAGTACCCTTTTGTGTCAATTTGGTCAAGGGTGATGCTATAAATAATAATCCCTAAATGAACCAACGGTAATAACCCACCAAACCAAGAAAGCTGTGAATCCCTGTGGTTGAGGACGGTCTCAGCCAACTCTGGACTACCTCTATATTCTTCAGTCGACCTGAATACTCTTACTGGACACCACGTGCCCCAAGAAAGCCACTGAACTAACCAAAACTCACACTTAGAGAACTTTGCATAAAGCTTATCCTCCCTCAACCGCTGCAATACAACTCTCAACTGCTCAGCATGCTCCTCTTGACTACGCGAGTACACCAGAATATCATCAATGAATACAATAACAAACGAGTCGAGATAAGCCCAAAACATGTTATTCATCAAATGCATGAACGTTGCTGGGGAATTGGTCAGCCCAAAAGACACCACAAGGAACTCATTACGACCGTATTGGGTTCTGAAAGCTATCTTAAGAATGTCCGAGTCCCTGATCTTCAATTGGTGGTACCCCGACCTGAGATTAATCTTGGAGAACACTCTTGCTCCCTGAAGTTGGTCAAATAAATCATCAATACGAGGTAAAGGATACTTAT
Organism: Nicotiana sylvestris; assembly: GCF_000393655.2. Lineage (NCBI taxonomy): Eukaryota > Viridiplantae > Streptophyta > Magnoliopsida > Solanales > Solanaceae > Nicotiana > Nicotiana sylvestris. The sequence goes on along the minus strand of NC_091065.1, from coordinate 80,619,394 downwards.
TCTTGATTGTGACTTTGTTTAACTGCCTGTAATCAATGCACATCCTCATCATGCCATCCTTCTTCTTCACAAATAGGACAGGCACACCCCAAGGCGACACACTAGGCCGAATAAATCCTTTATCAAGGAGTTCCTGAAGCTGCTCCTTCAACTCCTTTAACTCCGCCGGTGCCATACGATATGGTGGAATAGAAATGGGTTGAGTGCCCAGCACCAAATCAATACCAAAGTCAATATCCTTGTCCGGTAGCATGCCCGGCAGGTATGCAGGAAACACATCTAGAAAATCCCTCACTACCGGAACTGAATTAATGGTAGGAGTCTGTGCACTGACATCCCACACGAAGGCCAACTAAGAAATACAACCCTTCCCAACCATCCGATGGGCCTTCAAAAATGAAATCGCTTTAATGGGAACATAATCGGTCGAACCTCGCCACTCAATCTGTGGCACCCCCGGGATAGTCAACGCCACTGTCTTAGCATGACAGTCCAAAATAGCATGAAACAGAGACAACCAATACATACCCAATATCACATCAAAATTGACCATACTAAGCAACAAAAGGTCCACTCGGGTCTCCAAACCCCTAATAGTCACCACAAATGACCGATATACGTGATCCATGACAAAAGTATCGCCCATCGGAGTAGATACACAAACAGATGAAACAAGAGACTCACGGGGCATATCCAAATAATGAGCAAAATATGGTGACACATATGAAAAAGTCGAACTAGGATCAAATAATATAGAGGCATCCCTGTGGAAAACTGAGACAATAACTGTGATCACGGCATCTGAAGCAATAGCATCTGGTCTGGCTGGGAGTGCATAGAAACGGGCCTGACCACCACCTAATCAACCTCCCCCTCTGAGGAGACCCCTAGCTGACTGTCCACCACCCCTAGCTGACTGGGTGGGTGGTGAAGTAACTGGTGCTGAAGTTGATGGCTTACTCCTCTGCTGAGGCGGACCCCCATGATGATGAGGACACTGCCTCCACATGTGCCCCAACTCTCCACACTCATAACAACCCCCTGGTGCTGGAGACAGAGACTGAAGGGAACCCCTAGCACCGGAATGACTGGTAGAAGAACCTTGCATGGATAAGCCCTGGACTGATGGAGCACGGGATAAACTCTGGGATGGAAGGGCACTGAGTGATGAATGGCCCTGATGAGAACTGTGAGAACCATGGCTTGATATGCCCCACGATGAACTGGGCGAGCTGACTGAGCATGTCTAAATGGACGACCTCTGCCATGCTGAAACTGACCCCCATGAGGAGCACCACTGAATCCACCCTGACCACGAGGCCTCTTGGGCTCCCTCTAAACCCTCTCCTGACCACGAACCATCTCAATCTATCGAGAAATGTCGACAACCTCATCAAAAGTGGCACCAGACACCCTCTCTCTGGTCATAAGCAACCGAAGCTAAAAACCGAGGCCATCTATAAACCTCTTGACCCTCTCTCGGTCTGTGGGAACCAACCAGACTAAATGATGATCCAACTTAGAGAACCGCATCTCATACTGTGTTAATAGACATATCACCCTGACGAAGCTACTCGAACTGTCTGTGCAGCTCCTCTCGGTGAGACTCAGGTACAAACTTCTCCAGAAAGAGAACGGAGAACTGCTGCCAAGTAAGGGGCACTGCACCAACTGGCCTACGCCTCTCGTAAGCCTCCTACCAACTAAGTGCAACCCCAGAGAACTAGAAAGTAGTGAATAAGACCCTACCGGTCACTAGAATACCTGCGATCCTAAGCATCCTCTAACACTTGTCCAAGAAACCCTATGCATCCTCACCCTCACCACCACTAAATGACAGAGGTTAGAGTCTCTCAAACCTCTCCAATATGCACTACTCGTCCTCTGGAATAACAAGAGCTACATAGTCCTGAGCAGCTGCAACCGGCTGGGCTGGAGGTACCCCCCCTAAAGTCCCTGAACAACCTGCTCAGGTGTGCGAGCAGCGGGAGTCTGAGTGCCTCCCCCGGCCTGAGAAGTAGTTGTGGCCGTAGTAACTGAGATCGCTTGAGCCAGGCCAGTGCATACTAATAGAATCTGAGCTAAGGCCTCCTGAAGGCCTGGAATAACAATAGGCACAGTTGATGCCTGAGCTGGTCCTGCTGGAGCATCCATAACTGGGACCTGATCATGAATTGGGCGGCTGGTGGATCTGCATGTGCTGCCCTAGCTGTTGTGCGGGCTACACCCCTGCCCCTACCATGGCCTCGACCGCGACCTCGGCCTCTCACGGCCCCAACTGGTGGTACTGGTGGTCGTCCATCCTGACCAGTATCATGTGTTCTCACCATCTGTGAGAGAATAGAATAACAGAAGTTTAGTTACCAGAATCAACAGATTCTCATGACAAGAATTCAAGAATATGAAGTTTTTCCTAAAGGTTCTACAGCCTCTCGAAGATAAGTATAGACGTCTCTATACCGATCCGCAAGACTCTACTATACCTGCTCATGACCCGTAAGACCTATGTAACCTAGGCTCTTATACCAACTTATCACGACACCAAAACTAACCTGGTCGTGATGGCGCCTATCATGGAAATAGGCTAGCAAACACATTCCCAAACTAATTCGACATTTCATAATGAAGATGTTTTTAAGCTATTAATTAATAAAACTTCACAGCATAAGTCTTAATAACAAAGTGCGGAAAGAAACAAAAGCCCGACATCAGGGTGTCACAATTCACGAGCATCTACTAAGGACTATCCGATAACAACTAAGACTATTACAGTCTGAAAAACACTAATATAGTCTAAAGGAAGATAGGAGGGAGAAGAGCAAGGTTGCCATCGCCATGCAGCTACCTTGCCAATTCCGAAATATCCACGACGGATGAAAGATCAGCGCTCGCTATCATGTCCAGCAACCCCTGGATCTGCACACAAGATGCATGGAGTAATGTGAGTATGCCAACTTAGTAAGTAATAAAGGTAAGTAAAGACTGAGCAGTAAGAAACACATAAAATCCACATTATGAAATCTCAGTAAGTACAACATGCTTTCAAATCGATATAGGAGTCAACCATCTCGTTTAAAATCCAATTTCGGTAAAAATTGTTTAAAGATATTTTTCAATAGTTTCAACAGAGGTTTAATGAAATTTAGATTAAACGTGATGAAAATCGTAAACAGCCCCTCGGGAAAAACATGAATCATAAACCGCCCCTCGGGCATAACATCACTCAGAATCAGCCCCTCGGGCAAACCTCATAGTCACTCGTATACAGCCTCACGGGCAAGATTTACAATTCGGGGTGTCATACCCTCAGGACAAGATTTATAATCATTACTTACCTCGAACCAGCTAAATCCCTATTTCGCGATGCCCTTGCCTCTGGAATCGTCCTCCAAACGCCTCGAATCTAACCAAAAGCAATACAATATGATCAATATAGGCCAAGGGATCAATTCCAAACGAATAACTATCAATTCAAACCAAAATCCCGAAATTCACCCAACACCTGGCCCCCGGGCCACGTCTCAGAATCCGACAAAAATCACAAAACTAGAAACTCCTTTCACTCACGAGTTCATACCTACAAGATTTATCAAATCCGAATCCAATTGGCCCCTCAAATCCTCAATCAAAACCCTCGAAAACTCAAGCCTCAGCGCCTCCAACTTCACTCCAAATTCCCACTAATTCCATGACTAAACTGTAGGAAAATCATCACAAACACAAATAATAAATCCCAAGTAACTTACCCAATTGATAACCCTCGATTCCTTTTGAAAATCACTGCCCAAAGCTCAAAACTTGGCCAACAATGGGGTTGAATAGGCAAAAATTCGCGAAGGAGCCTTTTTATACATTCTGCCCAGCACTTCCGCATCTGCGGGACTGCACCTGCGCAAACTTCCCCGCTTTTGCGGAATCTTATTAAAAGGGCATTTTCGCTTCTGCAGTTGCCTGACCGCACCTGTGGTCACCGCAGATTCTAGGACCAAACCGCACCTGCAACCCTGGCTGCGCACTTGTGCTACTAAACCACTTCTGCGGATCTCGCACATGCGGTCCCCAATCCGCAGGTGCGGAAACAATAGAAGCAACAGCTTCAGCTGCTCAACCAATTTCCAACTCTTTCGCTAACCATCCAAATTCATCCTGAAGCCCTCGGAACCTCAACAAAAAATACCAACAAGTATATCACCTGCACAAACGATGCTGAAACCTATCAAACCTCGTCCGAATGACCTGAAATTTTGCACGCATGTCACAAATAACACTACGGACCTACTCTAATTTCCAGAATTCCATTCTAACCCTGATATCAAGATTTCCATTGCCGACCGAAAAATGCCAAATTTCTAATTTTGCCAATTCAAGCCTAAATCTACCACGGACCTCCAAACTACATTCCGAATATGCTCCTAAGTCCAAAATCACCTCGGAGCTAACCAAATCGTCAGAATTCACATCCGAGACCTTCTTCACATAAGTTAATATCTGATTAACTTTTCCAACATAAGCTTCTAAATAAGAGACTAAGTATCTCATCCTGCTCCAAAACCACTCTGGACCCGAACCAACCAACACGATACGATGAAATATAGTTGAGGAAAACATAAAGAAGCATAAATGGGGGAAACGGGGCTATAACTAATGAAATGACCAGCTGGGTCATTACAATTCTACTTCCGTTCAATATTACATGCTCATATCATTGTATCTTTTATTATTAATGAAGTTATATCACAACACTATGCAACTAATAATTTGCATCTCGTTTGGTGTCTTAAGGTCTCGAGCAGCTTCGTATTATGTGTTATGACTTGGGTGTGTGGTCAAATTTGGTTTTCGGACGATTTAGGGTCAATTGGAAGAATGATTCTTGTTTTAGAAGCTTAAGCGCTCAGAGTTACCTGAGTTTGACTTTAGTGCAGATGATTTTGAAGTGGCGTTTTGATGGTTTCAATAGATTTGTATGGTGATTTTGGACTTAGACGTGCATACATATTTTGGATTTGGAGGTCCATAGGATAATTTGAATCATTTCGGCGAAAATTGAAAAGTTGAAGTGTTGGAAGGTTTAGAGGTTTGACCGGGAGTTGACTTTGTTGATGTTAGGGTTGGATTGCGATTCTGAGAGTTGGATTAGCTCTATTATATCATTTGATACTTGCATGAAAAATTTGAGTCATTCCAGGTTGATTTGATATGTTTTGGCACGAGTTTTAGAAGTTGGAAGATTTGGAAATTCATAAGTTCGATTCAAGGTGTGAGTCACAGTTTCGACGTTGTTTGATGTGATTTGAGGCTTCGAGTAGGTCTACGTTATGTTATAGAACTAGTTGGTATGTTCGGACAAGGTATAGGGGACTTTGGGCGTGTTTCGAAAGGGCTACAGACCCTTTCTCCATGTTGACGGACTGTTGATTTGCTGGTATCTGGTGTTATTCATCGCGTTCGTGATGAAACTGCTGCATTCGCGTAGTGTAATTTGGAGGCAGGCAGAAAATGTTCTTCTCGCTCGCAGCTAAAGGTTCGAGATCGTAGAAGTGGGAGTTTTGCTTCATCACGTTCGCATTCGTTGTTTCGCAATCGCGTAGCTTTAGATCCTTAGTGCATCGTGTTCGCCACCCCTATTAGCGTTTGCGTAGCACAATTTTTGGTAGGTGATATTTTTCTTCTTCGTGATCGCATACAAATCTTCGTGATCATGATTCATGTTACCTGGGAAGTAGAATATAATTTCCAAAATCGAGGGTTTTGTCCATTTTTCATCTTTTGAGCTAAGGGCCTCGGATTTGGGTGATTTTGAAGGGTTCTTCACGTGTTTGATTGGGTGAAGTGTTCTATATCCGAAATTGATTACATTTCATGATTTCATACTTATTCATATCATTAAATTAGTGAATTGAATGGGGGAAAAAATTAAAATTTTGTACAAAAATTTCAAAATATAAAATGAGGATTTCAAGGGTGGTTCGATGTCGGAAATTGATAATTTTAGTATGGTTAAACTTGTATCAGAACAGGTGTTCAGGTTTCGTGAATTTTTGTGGGTTCTGAGGTGCGGGTGACTTTTTATTTTTTATTAAATATCGAAGCTTTATTATTCAAAATTGTTTCCTATGAGTTTTATTTATGATTTGAATTATTTTGGCTAGATTTGAGCCGTCCGGAGGCTGTTTCACTTGAGAAGGTCATTTTAGAGTATCGGTCAAGCTTCTTTGATGTAAGTGTCTTGCCTAACTTTGGAGGGGAGGAGGAGGAGACTACCCCTTAGGATTTCGAGTTGATTATGCTAATTGTGTTACGTGAAAGTCGTGTACGCAAGGTGACGAGTGGGCACACGGGCTATATGTGGTATTTGATCAGTTTAGGCTATCTAGACTCTTTCCATGTGTTTAAGTGAATTGTCATGACGTGTTATATCTCTAACTGTTAATCTACTCTTATATACTTTATTTGACGTTGTTAACACTCATTGTACTTCTTACTTGACATTTTGCCCTTATATGCTTTAGTTGAAGTTATTGCCTTCCTTATTGTCTTGTGACCTCTTAATTGTCATCATTTCTTTTATGACTTCGTGCTTATCTGCTACTTGTTTTAATCATTGTAATTTCACACCTTAGTTGTCTTGTGCTTCACTTGTCCTGTTGCTCTTGTAATATTTGTTGTGTCCCTTGATTTTTACGCGATTCCTTCATTGCCATGTATTCATACCCTATCATTGTACAAATTCTTGTAAATTGAGTATTGGATTGTTCATGTTATTGATTTACCTATGGATCGGGTTACACGCTGCAACATGTGAAATAATGGAGGATTTATATTGATACGATGGGATCGGGTTGAGCGCCGCAACAGGTGAAATAAGGGAGAACTATGATATTGACTCTGATTATATGGTGGGATCGGATTGCGCGCCTCAACATATATATATTTACTTATTATTATTGATATTTACATGGTGAAGTAAGGGAGGATCTCGTTGTACGGTAGGATCAGGTGCACCGTAATATTTTATGTATTGCGTATTCCTTGTTGTATTGTGTTGGCTTCGGTTCTTTCGTACGAGACTTTGAGGATTGGTACTTCTGATATTTACTAAATTTTGAGGATTGAGTTGTTTTCCTTTGTTTACTGCTTTGCCGTCATTTTCTGTTTTCTTTTCCTATTATTATTATTATTTTGGTGAATTAATTTTCAAGATGAATTTACTACGCTGAGTCATTATCTCATACCCTATCGAGTTGTTAGTATCATAACGGTTTTAAATAAAAGAATTAATAACATGCTTGCCTTATGTGACTCTTAAGTTAAAATTCGTTGTTTCTTTCGGTACCTTATTATTTTTAATTATCGTCATATTTCACTTTAAATGATTTCTCAGCTTAATCTCCTTACCCTATCTGATGTTTCTACTTTACTTAAAAAGGAATTGCTATTATATTTTAATTTATTAAATTCTATTCAAATCAGTAACTTATCTGATGCCTTATTTTATTTAAAAATGTTATTCTCTTCACCTAAATATTTTCCAAAATAAACTCATTTTCTCATTGATTTCTTGTTTGGTTCAGAAATTGTAATTTTACTTTATTATATATGAATAGATCCCTCTAATATTATTTATTAGCATTTGACACGAATACTATATACATGGTAGCACGTGGATTTTGCGTGCGAAAGTGATATGGAAAATGTGGGCACAAAGTTCCATACGTGTAACGTTTGGAAGTTGTGATTTATAATCTAAGATCACGAGAAGTAGGATTATTGAAATTCGTGTATGAGGAATGATTTGATTGGTTGAGTTGTTATCATTTTCCCTACTTCAACACATTCATACTTCATCCGTACCCCGACTATGTTGTTGTTTAATTACTTGGTTATTTCTCGTTGCCGTTTGTGTTTCCCTTACCTTCACTTATAATTGTAATTTGAATTCTTTCTACTATTGGCTTTACATTGATATTCTTTCCTTGTTATCTTTATGTTATATCCTGCACAAATTTACATGTCTGGTAGGTGTCTTGATATTACTGGATACCATTGTGGTGTATTCATGCTACACTTCTGTATATTTTTGTGCAGAACCAGGTATTTCGGATAGAGTTAGTTTGAGACTTATGCTTGTGCGGCTGGAGACTTCAAGATACATCTGTTGGATGTTTGCAGGCTTCGAAGTCACCTTTTGTCATATTTATTTCCATTGTTTCCAATTACTCCGGAACAGTGATGTATTCATTATATATAGTTACGTTTAGAAAGGCTTATGATTTGTACTACCGGTTTTGGGGTTAAGTAACTGTTGTTGGGTCAGTTATGTTTTTCAGATATTATTTAAAGTATTGCAGCTAAGTTAGTTAAATTCCATTAATGATCATCAAGTGTTAGGCTTATCTAGTCTTAGAGACTAGGTGCCAAGTGCCATCACGACATCCTACGGAGGGAAATTGGGGTTATGACAAGTTGGTATCAGAGCTCTTGGTTCATAGGTGCTACGAGTCATAAGCAAGTTTAGTAGAGTCTTCTGGATCGGTAGAGAGACGTCTGTACTTATCTTCGAGAGGCTACATAACTATTAGGAAATTCCACTTCTTTCATTCCTTATCCGGCGATATTGATTCAACTTGAAGCATATATCTTATATTCCTTTGGATCCACTGGTGTATTATATTACACACTCGGTATTAGCTATACGCCAATGGTTCATGATACTACGGATGGGCTACGTGGGAGTCAGGGATGCTCGAATATTGTCTCAACGTGTTATCCACACCGAGGACGCGGAGATATTTAGAGACTATTTAGTTGTTCAAATGGGGGTGCTGCGAGTTCTGGCATCTGGTTAATAAGCACGAGCTTGGAAAAGTTTAATTGGTTGACTAGTCGTCGCGATCATGGTAGGGTCACGAGGTGGATATTGATTTGAGTATAGTTGGTGGTATTAGAGATTATATGGTTCATATGGGATTTTTACTTAGTGGAAGGTATCTATTATCATTCAAGGCACTGAAGGAAGTGAGTTCGACTGTCACGAGGATGGGCATGTGCTTAGTAGATGACTTGGGGTATCTTATGATTGGTGTTGTACGAGCTGTGAAGGCTAGTATTGTGGACCATCAAATGTTGTGTCATATAGATTTGCGCCAAGTGGGAGAGTCCACTATCGGTGAGCAGATTGTAGGGTCAGGTGTTATATCAGTTTTGACCTGAGGTGCATGTTTTTATTATTGAAAGGTTTCCCGAAATTTGTATATGGTTAAGATAGCATGGGATGATGTTGGGACTTGCGGTTTTTCTACATCATTAATGAATCTACATTTCAGTATCGGAGAGGTCAGAAGTAATTTCAGACTTACAGAAGGTCTCTTCAGTGTGGGCATCTCGATTGCGGCATTATGAGGTGCTTTAGTAAATACAGTGGTTTATGAGCTTCCAGGCTACGTGACTCGTGCTAGGATTTTTTGCATTGAGCTTTGTTTGGGATTATTATGTATCTGCAGGAAGAAGTTTTACCCAAAAGGAAAGTCGAGGAGTATCCAAAAAAATGGGTCAACTCGGCGGGCATTGGGTCAACATAGCAATGGAAGTAATTGGTCCTTTTCGGGTGGAAATTCTCTACCGGCATTTATGGCAGTACTCTTGGGTTGGACGGTTTATGTGACTCGGTTGAGTTGGGGAGATGTGGTCCTGATGCCTTAGTTACGTACGGGCGGGTCTCAGAGATTCCTCGATGGTGTCGGCCACGGCTTGAGTCTGTTGTCTGCCACGGGCATAAGGAATATGTTGTGCATTATGGTTTTCTACTGGATGGATATCAGAAGTTAATAGAATGCTGGCATTATTGGTTATCACTTGTGAAGAGCGTGCATTTTAGGAAGGCACCTTGTGTTTTAGTTTGCGCATGCTTGGCTATTAGTATGGTGATTACCGGGTTTTGAGGCTTTTGAGGTCCAAATTTTGCGTTGTATGGAAGACCAGTGTGGGTGCTTTTGTAAGATGATGAAGTGTGAGTGATGTATCAGCCATTTGAGTAACGTAGTTGAGGTCGGGAATGGAAATTCTGGTATTCATGAGATTTTGGGGTTGAATATCTTCGTAGAAAGACTATTTCTTGGTTGCGAAATATGAAGAAATGTTGAGAAGGAGATAAATAATAGTGTATGTAATAGATAGATTGTTATAGACTTTTGGAAGGTTATTTACCTGCTTGGGAATGATCGGAATTATCTTGGGGATATTTGAAAGACCAATGAGAGTGTGTATTTTATATTGGATCAGGTATGGTTTCGGTTTGTTATAGAGGAGCGTCATTTGTATTTTTTTTTTGGTTCTGCTTACCGGGGTGAGTCCTCCTATATTGTTTCACATACGAGTGAGTTTCGTGATTTTGTACTTTATTTATGTGTATTACATTTGTCGGGAAATTTTATAGTGGTAGCATGTGTCTATCATTTTGTTTTATTCACTATTGAGAGCTATGAGACTAGAAGTGACTTTCTGTTACCCATTACGGTAGGTTTTGATGTGATTTCTGGGTGGTCGGTTACGATTTGTGATTTAGATGCTCAAGTGTGGGGGTTCAGTAGGTGTTGTGATTTTTGTTAATGGAATTGAATTGGTGGAAGGTTTCGATTGGAAAGATGTGTATGCTACTTGTGATTTAGAGCTAAGGATGGAATCTGTCGCACCCCCTCTTTCCTCACGGAGTCCGGTGCCAGTAAACCGGGACTATCCCAAGGCAATCCAACAAATCCCCCTATTTCTTCCAAGAGGGGGGTCATTTCTATGTCTCCAAAGTGGAACACAGCTCTTTCTTTGTCCCAGAACATTGTGGCAGCTTCGATTAACATGGTGTTTGGCTGAAGGCTCAATAAAGAAGGTAGATTTCCCAAGACCCTTTTCACATTATTCTTATCGCTTGACGGAAGATCCTCCCACCAATCTAGCAACAATTGTGGTATGTTACAAACCATGCCGAACCTGGGAACCTCGTGCCTCATTTTCTGTGAAACAAATATGGTTAGGCCCTTTCCCCCGCCAAATCTGACTATTTATACAACAATGATTAGCATATTGGAACTTATTTCTCCAAAATTAATGCACACAATCGTGGTTGCGTCCGTTAGGATTATGAAAATTCGATGGACTTTTGGATGAGGCTTGTCTTAAAGGGTTATTATGTGGATAACATATTAACCCGGCTAGGTTTGACCATGGTGCATGTATAATTAATCAAAGTAAGGTTTCTATAGAGGTCTAGACCAGTACCTTCAAGTGGACAACTTGAGGGGGAAAGTCACAGAACCGTCGACCGCACCGCTGATTGACTAGTTTTACCGCAAATACGCCTTTTCGAATTTAAAGGGTGATATATAGGAAAAACACAAATACTCATCAAGCGTTGCTATAGGATGATTACGCACGAGTGGAATATGATGTTGAGCATGATTTATGCAACAATAAATAGCGTGTTGTCACGTATTTGCACGTTAAAAATGATAAATACAGTATTTAATAATTGAAAGACTTTAAGAAAGAAAACAAGAAAACAAGTCTATTTTTGAAATAAAGGAAATCATAAATGCTTGAAAAAAAGGCAATTAAATCCAAATAAAAGGGGAAAGGGAAAGGGTGTACAGGTATTAATAGAATAAATCGTGCTTAAGACTATTTCACAAGAACAAGTTTATTATGGTAAGAGCCTAAAATATCCCCAGTAGAGTTGCCATGATGTCGCGCGCCCTTTTTCCTCGAAGAGTCTGGGTTTAGACATTTTTGGGACAACTCATTTCCTTTTGGGAATTGGGTATGGAATTTGAAGAGTCGTCACCTAACGGATTTAAGGTGCGTTAGGGCACCTAAAGCAAATAACTAATAAACCGGTTTACATTACTAGAGATTAGGTAAGGGCTCGAAATAACCTTGAGGGGAAGGTGTTAGGCACCCCTTGAGGTCCACAATGGTGGGTCCCGACCAAACTCGAATTAGGTGAATTAGTCTTATAAGCAAAACAAAATAATTTAAACAAATAGAGATTATTCAAATGGGGATAAAAGGGGTCCTAGGTTTATTAGCCTATAGGATCACTTCTGTGCAATACTTGGTAATCGTCCCCAAGTTGGGGTGCTATACATAGCATTAGCGCACAGGTCATCATATCCTTTACTACCCGATTACCCTCCCCTTAATTATTGTTACCTAAGTGTTCTAATAGTATCCAATATGTGCCTTATGCGTGCATTACCCGTTCCTTGCCTGTGGCCCTGGAGGTGTTTATGACCTCTATTTAAGAAAGTTCTAGACTCACCTATGTTGTTTTAAAAAGGATAAAACTAAGCGACAAACAAAAAGTCAAGTAGGACTATCACATAAAGATGCAATTAAGGGCACATATTTATCTCCACAAATAGACAAACAATTGCACGCCTCAAACAAACAGTTTTAGAATTTTAAGAGTTCTATATGCAAGATACCTAAATGGGCATAAACAGAATAGACAGTAGTTATTATGCGAAACAGTAAATACCTAATCAATTTGCATACTAATTTTGTTACTTCCTAAACCTTAGGCAGTTTCAAACAAACCATCACAGCTTTAGACCCAGAATTTGATTGACCTATAGGCTTGCCTAAGTGATGATTGGGGAGAAACCTGTGGACATGATATCTAAGCTGTAAACCAGATGCTAGTCTTAACAGGCAGATTTTATCTTTAACTCCTATAGGTGTGGTTTCTAAGTGCTGAAACATGTTGAAATCCTATAGGCATGAGTTCCAAGTGCAGAAACTGATTTTAAAACCTTATAGGCATGGTATCTAAATGCAGGAACTGATTTAAAACCTTATAGGCATGGTATCTAAATGTAGGAACGAATTTAAAACCTTATAGGCATGATATCTAAATGTAGGAACTGATTTAAAACCTTATAGGCATGATTTTTAGGCGAGTAAAGCAATCAATTGTCAAGCGGACTCAACAAGGAAATTCCTTGGAACATGATTTCTAATGTGCACACGAAGGTTTTGAAGACATGATTATCGATACAAAATTGAGAAACGACTTATAAGCAGGTTTTCTAATGATGCGGAGGATGAAAATTCAGGATTTAAAGAGTTAGATGAATCTTATGGGCATGGTTTCTAATGCACATAAGTAAACAAGTATTGCAGCAACCTATAGGCATGATTTCTACCCGTTCCCAACAAAGACATATATATAAGAATCCCTCCCAATTTTACTAATAACCCCAATATCTGTTTATAAAGAAATATTATTACAAATCAAATATAAATTAATTACAAAATGAAATCACTATACTATAGGGAGCCTGGATAGGCCCAAAAGTAAACCTGGAAGCCAGACTTTCAACCAAGTTTGAAACATGTCAATATTCTCATAGTGCACCCAATGGTCTTCTGGTGCGTCAAAAGTTCCCAAGGGCCTCAGGGACCCCGGGCAATGCTCACACCAAAAAACCTTTTAAAGAAACAATTTTGTGATCAAGTTTTGGAAAAGCCAGCCCTGGTATGTTAGAGTTCAGAAGAGTCTCATGGACTCCTAGGTAGTGCTCACACTGGAGGGGCAGGATCTTAGATATTCTTAGAGTAGGAATTGAAAATAGGAGGTAGTTTTAAGAAAACAGTTTGGATTTTTTGGGGTAAATAGGAAAAATAGAGTCATTCAACACTTGGAATTCAAACAAAGATTCCAGCAATCAAACAGTAGACAGAAACAGGATCACAACCACTTTAAGCAAAGTTTCGCATTGCCTAGATTCGACTTAGTTCATTAATTACTACTACATGGGCATATGGACTTTTATTAAACAAAGAACAACAGGCTGAGATCATATTACCATTTAGACAGTCATGCAGAAAGGTAACAGAAATTGGAGGCATAGAAATCATGAACTAATCAGGAACCTATTAAGGGTGAACACTTAAAACTGGACAGAAAGCATGCTAGTTGAGAAACAAGTAGGCATAGGTCTAATTTACATAGAAGCAAACATGTAGACATGCTGAAAGCAGGAAATACATAGGTCAGATTAAACATAAGTAGATACATTAATTAGGATCAATAAACATGAAGCACATGGATCTAATTAGATAGAAGTAGACATGCTGATATACTGAAAACAGAAATCATCTAGGTTTAATCAGATGGAAGTAGGCATGCTGATTAAGAGTAATAACATGAAGCACATAGGTCTAATTAGATAGAAACAGATATGCTGATGACAGGAAGCACACAGATTTGATCACATAAAAGCTTGAATGATAGCAAAAGTGGAGACATACCAGTTAAGAGATAGTGACAGGAAAGTGAAGCAAACAGGATCCAAGGGTATAGCCTTGGCTTTCAGTCGGCTAGATAATGCAACAAACAAAGAATAGGAAGATTGTGATGGAGGATATTGTGTGAATAAGATCAAGAACCTTTTTGTGTTTTTCTCTATATGTGTGCGTGTATGTTTAAAAACAAAGTGATGCTTATATAGCATTGAGTAGAGTAAAGCAAATAAGGTAAATGAGGTTAAGAATTCACAAATAAGGCAAAGAGAACAATCAGTCAGTCAATTAGGCTTAACAGGACCAATCAATAGGCAGAATCATGGAGTTATCCAAAAATAACACGGAATTGAGGTCCAAATAAGGTAGGTAATAGGTCTAACAGTCAATTAGAGTCAGAACACCAAAATTCCGGCCAGTAGCAAGGGCAATTAGTCACACAAATAAGGTAAATAGGTAAATTAGAGACCATCTGGGGTTGGTAAAACAATCAACTCCCCTAAATTAAGCTTAGTAAGAGTAATTAAGGCAAGTAGTGTCAATTAGGAGTCCCAAAACAAGGAAAGTAGACAAAAATTACAGGAAGTAACCATCTTAGCAAAACAAAGAAATTTCGAACCCTAGACAGTCAGATAATCAGTCAATTACTCAAGGAATAACAGGCAAATATTGAAGCAAATAATAAAATAATTAAACAAACTAAAGATTGGAATATAGTCATAAAAGAATTAGTAGAAAGAGATAATCAAACACATAGGAACTTTTAGAAAAGTTTTTGAAGAAATAAAATGAAATAAAACCCTAGTTCTTAGAAAATCGATTAATAATAAGGAAAACAGAAGATCTTTAAGGAAAAAACCATAAAAACTCGAAATTGTTTCGGATCTACAAGGATCTGAACAGATCCAAACTGCAAGAGATGAAAGTTTTGAGAAAAGGGGACGAGGTGAAGGAAAAATCTAACCACGGCCACAAAGATAACCAATACTTACAAACATTGATGAACACAAGGCATGTTCATAAGAAAACGAAGAGTCTAGTCGAATCTCTTCGAGATTCCCTCAAATAACAGCAAAAATCGAACAACCAGTAGAGGTAGTAGGCTAGATAGGGTAGTAAATCACCAGATAATCCCATATATGGTCAGGGATCGAAGGGGTTTGTGGGATTTTGGGGTGACAGCGCTCTAGGGTTTGGGGGTGTCTGAGACAGAAGAGAGACGAGAGCATTTGGGGGTGGCAGTTCTTAGGGAATGACTTAGGGTTTGGGGGGTTAGGTTAGATAAAGAAGGAAGGTTTGTTCTGGACCGTTAATCTCTTGAGATCAACGGCCAAGATTGGTTCTGGGCTAGGGCGGGTTATAAAATTGGGTCAGGGTTTTGGGTTAGGTGAATTGGGCTGGGGTTTTAATTGGGCTAGGGGTCCGAATTTAAATATAGTTAAAGAGGCTATTTGTTAAATAACAAATTTATTAATAAAATAATTTGTAAAAATAGTTAATGAAAAGACAAAATGATTTTTATGCATGAAGATGATTTAAAATAATTACTTAACATTATAAAAATATAAAAAGTCATTTGTTGTATAGATAATGTAGTTATGCATATGTATGGACTATTATTGCAAAATATGCAATTATAGTCTTAAAAATGCAAATGTAATTGTAAAAATGCAATTAAAATATTTGAACACTTATATGAGCATAAATGATGAATTTATATGATTAAATCATCGTAAAGTAATATGAGGGATAATTATTGAATATTTATATAATTAAAAATAGAGAAATAAATTGATTTAAGGCCTTTAAAAATTATAGAAAAATTGTAAAAACACTTGTGCATGTTTGTAAATGCATGTACAATATTTTGAAAGTATGTATGCTTATTTAAAAATATATTAGGGAAAAATTGGTATCAACAGGATCCTCGCATCTTCATGTGATTTGATATGTTTGAACCGGGCTGCAGGCCGTGGTGAAGTTATATTAGGATGATATCCTTGTGAATTGTTCATATACTTTAATTCTCCCTTGTGAAATTGATTCATAAGTATGATATTGATAGAGAGTGGTGCTTGTCGGGCATGTTTGATAGTTCTTTCATGTGTTTCCTTGTATATTCGGTCTTATTCGTGATGTACTTATTGGGTTTTAGCTTGTGAGGTGTGTTCCCAAGTGTTGTTGGGTGTGACTTGTTGATTTGAGTGAATAGTCATGGCAACTTCATGTTTCTTGCATCGTTGCCGGTGTTGTGGAGGTTTGGAATAGGGTTCTAGCTAATACGAGGTTAATTGTCGGTGTTGGGCTTGATTATGGACAACTATTGTGATCAGAGATGTTGTTATAGGCATATGTGTGATGTGTCACATTGTGTGGTGGTACCTTGTGGGTGTAGGCATAGGTTGTTTGTCACGACCGTAAACCCGGACCCGGTCGTGATGGCACCTCTCGTGGAGACAAGGCCAGCCGACACACACCCAATTCATTTTAAGCAGTTAAAATAATACAAATTTAAGTCTTTAACATAATAATCCCAAAGTAAAGGTGAAACAGTACAATTGCGGAATAGACATAGCCCGACATCGGGGTGTCACCAGTCATGAGTGTCTACTAACCGATTAAAAATAGGAAGAGTCTACGTAGACTATTATAGAACTAAAACAAGAGAAAAATAAGATAAGGGGGAGAAGAACTGGGATGCGAACGCCGAGCAACTACCTAGTGAACTCCGAAATCTGCTAGAATCTCTCAACCCTCGCAAGCAGGACCTGAAGCGCCTGAATCTGCATACGGGGTGCAGGGAGTAAAGTAAGTACTCCAACTCAGTGAGTAATAATAATAAATGAAGACTAAGCGATATGAAATCACATAAAAAACACAACAACATGCTATAAGGAAGCAATATAAAACCAGTAAAAACAATGAAACAGTTAAAACATATAAAGACACCTTAGTTTAGAATAAGCTTCTTTAAAACACCTTTTTAACAGTTAAACAATTAAATGAAAAGCAGCTAGAACAGATAAACACATAAAAATCCGCCCCTCAGGCACAATGTCAACAGAATCCGCCCCTCGGGCAATATCGTGGAACAACACCAGCCCCTCGAGCTATATCTCATATCACAGTGGGTACCCGCGCTCACTGGGGGTTTACAGACTCCGGGAGGGGCCCCTTACGACCCAAGCACAATATCAAGCCATCTCATGGCATAATCAGTAGGCTCTCGGCCTCATATCAACAAGCCACCTCGTGGCGTACAATAGCAGGTCCTCGGCCTCATAATCATAAATTAGTGTATCCTCACAACATAGGCCCTCAGCCTTACTCAGTCGGAATCTCATAAGCCACTCGGGCAACATTAAAACATGATGCTCAGCCCAAATTATCATTTAGAATATCATTAATGTGTTAAAACAAATTAAACATGATTGAGTTATAAAAACACTAGAATATAGGATGACTGAGTGCAAGTATAAAGTCAAAACAGAGAGGAAATATTAGTAAAAATCCCCTAAGGGTCCAAATAGTTGGCACGAGACACAAATATGGCATTCAGCCCAAAACATGATGATAGCAAGTAGTTTTCAATCAATTACGTGGTAAAACAGTCATTCGGGATGGACTAAGTTACAATCCCCAATGGTGCACGATCCCACGCTTGTCCTAGCTTGTACGTCACCTCAATTTAGCACAACGATGTGTAATTCGGGGTTTCATACCCTCAGTACAACATTTAGAATCATTACTCACCTCTATCCGGTCTAATCTCTAGCCTGTGATGCCTTTGCCCCTCGAATCGACCTCCGAATGCTCCAAATCTAACCAAAATCAGTGCAAAACCATCAAAATATGCTAAGGGGACAAAGCCCACTCGAAAGAAATCAAATTACAATACAAATCCCGAAATTGACCAAACCCGATCCTCAGGACCACGTCTTAGAATTCAATAAAATTTACATCAACAGATTCCTTATCTCCCCACGAGTTCATACATATCAAAAGTCCCAAAATCCGACCACAAATGGCCCCTCAAATCCTCAAGTCAATGTCTCTAATACCAAGCCCTAGTTTCCCAATTTTTAACCCTTAATTTCCATAATTACAGCTCTTGATAGGTTTTAATTATTCTTGTCTTATGTTTTGATTATCAAACAAACTTACCATTAAGAACCAGATAGGGAACCTGACCTACTTGGACTATACTACAAGCTTTAACGGATTCCAGGTAAAGGTGAACTGCTACAGCTTTAGGAGCTAGGAACCCACACAGGGACCTGATCCTCTTGTGGTTGCCTCATAGCAGTACAAAGTCAATTGGACACAGCTGGAAATAAAGTGACTGACGACATTGTTTTTGCTGCACTGCACTGTCTCCAGCGCCCGCTCATTCTCTAACCAAATAAAGTGCTCACATCATTTCAAGTGATGTGATCAATATGTACCTACAATGAGTTTTATACAAAACATCACTTGCAGGTTTCAGTTTCTCATTCAAGCTTCTTGCCAAAATAGAGAAATTAATCCTCTCAAGCTTGAAGAACAAAGTTGAATGCAACTACGGACTAGTTCCTAAAAGATAGCTTGTTGTTTTCTTAGTTGAGTTGTAACTTCGTTATTGTACTTGTTATATCTTCTAAACTGCTTAGCTAGAAGCATTTGATTAGGAATCCTCTTGTAAATCCATAAACTCCTTGAGTTTATGTTGTGACTAGATTTAGTCATAAGCAAAAGTCTTTGTAATTGTAGAATTACAAAGTGGCTTGTGGTGAAAGCATCACAAGTTAGAAAAAGCCTTTGTAACTAGGAAGTCACAAAGTGGCTTGTGGTAAGAGTACAACAAGCTAGTTGAGTAAATCCTTTGCAATAGGAGTCATTGCAAAGTGGCTTGTAATAGGTTCTTTACAAGTTAGTGAAGTTAAAAGCCTACAGGTGTAGGTCGTGGTTTTTTGATCCCCTTGTGTGGGATTTTTCCACGTATAAATCCTCTGCCTTATTTACATACTGTTTTATTAGCATTCTCAACAGAATCTTGTAGAGGACCAGGTACTCTACTGTTTGGTGGACTCATACAAATTAAAAATTGTGATCAGAGTGGGTTTTTCCCATCAGGATAACACCTAGGAAGGATCCTCATGGCTGCCCCACCAAATTTGGAAGAAGGTCAATCTACATACCGACCACCCAAGCTCAACGGACAATACTATGAGTGGTGCAAAGCAAGAATGCATGATTTTATCATGGCTAAGGATTATGAGTTATAGGATATCATATGCGATGGTCCTTATGATCCAACCAGAGTACTAGAGGAACTTCCATTTTAAATGGCAAAAACCAGCAAAGAGTACATCGAAGCAGATAAGATAGCTGTGGAGAAGAATTCTCGTGCCAAGAAAATTCTAGTATGTGGAATAGGACCTGAAGAGTACAATAGAATCTCCACCTGTGACACTGCCAATGAGATATGGGAAGCTTTGCAAATAGCTCAGGGGGAACTACACAAGTAAAATAGTCTAAGATTGAAATGCTCACTACCGAGTATGAACTCTTCAAAATTAGGGATGATGAATTCATTCAAGATATGCATACGAGATTCACTTCCATCATAAATGAGTTACACTCCCTTGATGAAATCATTCTTAGAAACAAGCTAGTAAGGAAAATCCTCAGCTTTCTGCCTAGCTCTTGGGAAAGCAAAGTGAATGCCATTACTGAATCAAAAAATTTACAGGAGCTGTCTGTAGAAGAGCTGATCGAAAACTTGAAGACCCATGAGTTGGAGAAAAAGATAAATAGTGAAAGAAGAAAACCAAAAAGGGGAAGGAACCTGGTACTTAAAAGCTGATTACAATGATTCAAGTGAGGAAGACAGTGATATGGCTTACCTAACCAAAATATTTCAGAAGATGGTTAGAAGAAATGGAGAGATGCTAAAAAGGGACATCTCTATCAGACCAAGAAACTGTGATTTTTGTTACAAGTGTGGAAAGTCTGGACACTTCATGAAAGACTGTCCTCTCCTGAAGCAAGAATTCTCCAAGAACCATCATGAGAAAATAGCTAAGATAAACCTGGTTCCTGTCAAGGACTTCAAGAGAAAAAGATTTGCTAACAATATGATGAGACAGGCTCTTGCAGCATGGGGGGATTCATCTAGTGAGTCTGAAGATGAACCTGATACTGGTGATAGTTCCATGATGGCAGTTGAAGGTGAAAAGACTGGATATGACTCAACTTTTGCTTTGATGGCTCAATCAGATGATGATGAAGACAATGGCAACAAAGAGGTAAACTTCAGGGATGTTCAGAGAAATTTGAAATCCTATTCTCCAAAAAAAACTCATGTCTTTAGCTGATGTATTAATCACTGCTTTTCATAGTCTTGTGGAGGATAGAGATTCTTTGACCTTAAAATCAGGAGAATCTAAACAAACTAGAGACAACTTAGTGGCTGTAGTTACAGACCATAAGAAAACCATTGAAACCCTCAGAAAAGAAAAGAGTGATCCGTTGGTAGAAATTGTAGACCTAAGGAAAACAATAGTGAAACCATAGACTAAGTCAAAACCTGAAACTTCTGGAAAGGGAAAGGAGATAGCAAGTGAGGAACACATTAGGCTTGAAAATGAGGTGAAAGCTATGGGAATTAGGATATTTGCTGAAATTGAGAAAAACGAGCTTCTCCAAACTAATCTGGAAAGAGTAAAGAATGATCTTGAAAAGTCCCTAAAGTGGACCTGGTCCTTAGAAGCTACCACTGCCTTGCATACTAATGATTGTGAAAACAGGCAGGTAGCAGGGTTCCAAAGGGAGAAAACTCCTCACAATAAGTACGTCACTATCTCTAATAACTGGCCTTGTACCCGACGTGGGAACACTGGGCGCTTCAAGGAAGATGTCCAGGCCAAGAATCAATCAGTTCAGAAAAACATACTACAAAAGAGGGACCAAGTTCCACTCACAGAAAATGCACATTACCTGCATGGACTAAGAGAACTCTTATTCATCTTCTTGCTTACTACAAGGGACCTAAACTTGTTTGGGTTCCTAAAACTAACTCATAATCTCTTGTGCAGGGAATAGTGAAAGGAAGCAGTCAACAATAGTTCATGGATAGTGGGTGTTCAAAATACATGACTGGGAATACCACAGACTTTCTTTCACTAAAATCCCTGCAAGGAGGGAGTGCATCCTTTGGAAAATGGCAAAAAGGGATAAATTCTTGGAGTTGGAAAAGTTGGGAAGTCACTCACTCATTCTATTGAAAATGTGTACTATGTAAATGGCCTTAAGTACAGTCTCTTGAGTGTTTCTCAAATCTGTAATAAAGGAAACAAGGTGGAATTCTTGTCCAAAATATGTACAGTCACTGATCTTATGACAGGCGAAATAGTACTTGTGGCCAAAAGATACAAGAACATCTATGTCGCTGATTTTGAGTCCTTATAGAATGGTGATCTGAGTTGTCTGAAAGCTATTAATGATGAAGCTAAACTATGGCACAGAAGACTGGTCCATGCAAGTTTTACTCTTTCGAACAAACTAATTCAGAAGGACTTGGTCCATGGTTTGCCTATGTCACAATTCAAGATGCAAAAAGTCCGTGATGCATGTGCTAGAGGAAAAAATATGAAGTCCTCTTTTAAGCCTAAAAGAGATGTGAGCACCTCAAATCCACTAGAGCTTCTGTATATAGATTTGTGTGGACCTATGAGAATGCAAAGCAGAGGAGGAAAAAGATACATTTTCGTGATAGTAGATGACTACTCTAGATTCACATGGACTCTATTTCTCAGAACTAAAGATGAAACTGTTGACGTATTTGTGGCCTTTATGAAGAAAATCCAGGTGAAGATGGAATCTAGAGTCGCATGCATTAGATCAGATCATGGGACAGAATTTGATAATGTCAGATCTGATGAATTCTGCAATGAAAATGGCATCACACACAACTTCTCAGCTCCCAGAATTCCCCAGCAAAATAGAGTAGTAGAAAGGAAAAACAGAACTCTGGAGGAAATTGCAAGAACAATGTTGATAGATAGTGGAATTGCAAACAACTTCTGGGCTGAAGCTGTCAATACCGCCTGCTACTTGGTGAACAGGTGCATGATCAGATCACTTCTGAACAAAACCCCGTATGAACTGTTGAATAGAAGGAAACCCAAGCTGTCTCACCTAAGAACATTTGGGTGCAAATGTTATGTTCTCAATAATGGAAAGGATCAGCTTGGTAAATTTGATGCCAAGAGTGATGAAAGAATATTTCTGGGCTACTCCTCTCAAAGCAAGGCTTACAAGATATATAATAAGCGGACTCAATGTGTTGAGGAAAGTGTTCATGTTATTTTTGATGAATCTTATCCATCATTTGAGAAGAGTGCTAAGGAAGATCAAGATGGAGAACCCTCACTTGTTCCTGGTGAAGTCATTAACATGACAAATGGAAAGGTAGATATGATGAGTCAAGTAAAAGAGCCAAATGAAGACAACGCTGCTTCATCTTCAACAGAACCAAGCACTTCAATTACAACCACTAAAGCTGAAGAAAGAGTGGTTGATGCAGTTCAGGAACTCCATTAGCACCTGAGAGAAGGATAGAGGAAAATCAGCCAAACATATCTTCCTCCTCTCAAAATGGACCTCATGCGTCTAACTGGAGACACCAAAGCTCTCATCCAATAGACAACATTATCACCCCTCTAGATTCCAGAGTACAAACCAGGTCAAGAGCCAGAAATTCACCTGCCTACTCAGCCTTTCTCTCCTAGATAGAACCCAAAAATATCAAGGAAGTCTTGAAAGATGTAGATTGGATTACAACCATGCAAGACGAACTGCATTAGTTTGAGAGAAACAATGTGTGGCACCTGGTACCTAGACACCCAAATCGAACCATTATAGGAACCAGGTGGGTATTTAGAAACAAGCTCGATGAACATGGAATTACCACAAGGAACAAGGCCAGGCTAGTGGTCTAAGGCAACAATTAGGATGAAGGGATTGACTATGATGAAACGTTTGCTCCAGTGGCTCGCATGGAAGCTATTAGAATTCTAATTGCTTTTGCATCTCATATGGAATTCACCTTGCTCCAAATGGATGTCAAGAGTACATTTTTGAATGGACTCCTTAAGGAAGAAGTCTATGTGAAGCAACCCCCAGGGTTTGAATGTCATGAGCACCCTGAATATGTGTTTAAACTGAACAAAGCTTTGTAAAGGTTAAAGCAGGCTCCTCGAGCTTGGTATGAAAGATTGTCAAAGTTCCTCCTGGAAAATGGTTTTAAAAGAGGGAAAATTAACAATACCTTTTTTTTAAAGAAATGAGGAAGGAACCTGCTCATTGTTCGGGTTTATGTTGATAATATCATTTTTGGAGCAACAACTGATTCTCTGTGTGAAGAATTTGCAAAACTCCTGGGAAGTGAATTTGAAATGAGCATGATGGGGGAGCTGAACTCCTTCTTGGGTCTTCAAGTAAAACAGTCCCCAAAGGGTATATCCATTTGTCAGCAAAAATACATCAGGGAACTCTTGAAAAGGTTTGACATGGAAGCATCAAAGGTGATAGATACTCCCATTCCTACTGCCACTCGACTGGACATGGATGAAACTGGATCTCTTGTGACTCAAACCATGTATAGAAGCATCATTGGGTCTCTTCTTTATCTCACTGCCAGCAGACCTGGTATTGTTTTCAATGTGGGGCTATGTGCAAGATTTCAATCAAATCCCAAGGAATCTCACTTAAAGGCTGCCAAAAGAATACTAAGATATCTCAAAGGAACACAGGACCTGGAGCTGTATTATCCATCAGGTGACAGTTTTAATCTGATTGGGTATGCTCATGCAGATTATGCATGTTATCTTGTGGATAGGAAAAGTACTTCTGAAATGGCTCACTTCTTAGGTTCATGTCTTATATCTTGGGGAACAAGGAAGCAAAATTCAGTGGCTCTTTCAACAGCTGAAGCTGAATATGTAGCTGCAGCATCCTGCTGTGCTCAGCTCTTATGGATCAAGCAGCAACTAGAGGACTTTGGGGTACTCACTAAAAGTGTGCCCCTTCTATGTGACAACACCAATGCACTCAATATGGCCAAGAATCTAGTTCAACATAAAAGGACAAAACATATCGATATGAGGCATCATTTTCTGAGAGACAATGTGGAGAAAGGGCTGATATGTATGAAGTTTTGTAGCGCAGAAGATAAAATTGCAGACATCTTCACCAAGGCGCCAAGTAAGGAACAGTTTGAAAGAAACAGAATGAAGCTAGGGCTTTTAAAGCCCAATTGAGAACCTGATTCCTCTTTAGTTGGCTTTTACCTTCTAGAAATAACTGGCTCAAAGTGTTTTCTGGCCATGTCTAACTCACTTCAATACCGTTGCAAGTAAACACACATGATGAGTATAGAAGCGGTAGATGTAGTGCATGAATGATAAAAGAGGATTGATTCTTTCAAAAAAGGAAAGGGTCAAGAACCTAGTTCTTGTACCAAAGGTTAGTAGTTTTGTGCATCCTTTAATACACACCTTAAAAAAAGGGTACAAAACACAACTCCCGTGTCATCAATTTTTCAGATCCTGCTGTCATGTCTCTTCATTTCAAATCGTTCCATCTCCCTCTGAAACATTGCAATTTTCTACGCCCAACTATCGTTTCAGAATCGATGCATATTCCTCTCTCTTCATAATTGTCCTCTCCTTTTAAAAACCCTCTTTTCTGCTCTTCTTAACCTTAAGTCTTACACTAAAATCACCCAAAAAAGGGATCGTCACACTACTTCTTTCAATGGCTGAGACGACTTTCGATCTTCCTGCCTCAGTTGTAACTACCACTGATCAATCTATGGAACCTCCCGCTATCACTGAGTCTTCCTTACCCTCTATTACTCCTGCTGCTACAATCATACCTTTCCCAGTTTCCCAATCTCTTCCCAATTCAGAAACCCTTGAAACTACTACTCCATTCTCCCCATCGTCTGATGTTCCCACTAGTCAACCACTAAGTGGAGAACAAGGTCACAAAGAGTTCTACCATCATTGCTACCGATTCCATGGTGGTGGAAGCACCGGTTGAGGAAGAGAAAAATGTTCTAACCGTGTTTTTGGTATCCGCTGATGGTGTACTGCATGAGATTACATCTCAGAAAAACAAGACACAAAGTGTGGAGGAAGAAGGGGCCGTTATATTTGTTGACGGGGATGCAATAGCAGATACTACTGAGGCATCACATGAGGAACCTGATCCCTCTTCGGAGGACCCTGGTCAGGGCTCTCATTTCTAGGACAGTGTTGTTCCTGCATTCGATGTTGAGCACCTGGAGATTCAAGCACCTGAAATGAGATCCAGTGATAAAAAAGATCTAGATAATGTGGCTCTTGATGCATTCATTAGTAAGCGGGGGGTTATGTCCGCCCCTGAGTCTGAAATCAAATGACCTACTACTAGGCTTCAAGTTAAAGTGGCCTACGATTCTGCTCTTCAAAAGAGCAAGAAGAGTAGTCAGAAGAAAAAAAAGAAAGTTGGTGAAAGATGGTGTACCTGTAAGTGATGAGGCGATCCCTGTAGTCGAGGTGGAACAAAAACCCTAGATAAACCTGGTTCACTTATTAGACGGTCTTCGAAAAAGACGAACCCTACTTCAATAGAGAAAGGGTCAATATCTAGGTCTAAGATGAAAGAGGTGGTGAGTGAGTTTTTCATGTCTGGTGAGGATGTCCTAGTCAAATCCTAGGGAAAAGGCAAAGTCAGTGGAGAGAAGTCCGGGAAACTTAAGTCTGAATCTTTTGAAGAACCTGTTTCTGTGAGGAAAATGAGAAGTGAAGTCAGCCTTGGCTCTGAGCGCCTGAGGCATCAAAAAATTCTGTTGGGTCGTACGTTTGACCCAGCAATCTCTGAGATGGCTGGAATGCGCCAAATTCTGGAAATGGTCGAGTTTCAACATTGGGTATATCTATTTCAAATTGATGCACCTAAGGTATATGAGGAGGAGGAGGTACAAAGTTTCTTTGCTAGCCTCTTTCCAATTGATACTAACCATATTTTGTGCCTTGGTCAATGGGGTGGACATTGTATTTGATGTAAAGTAGCTTGGAGAGATTTTAAAAGTTCCTACAGCTGGTGTGTCTAGTGTAAGAGATGTGTGTCAGTATAACTTCAGAAATGCAGTAGTAAAAGACAATGCTAACCAGAAAGGGGACCAGATCCATAAGAAAGCCCTACTCCCTATTTACCAGCTGTTGTTTGAATTGGCTAACAAAGTTCTATTGCCTCGAGCTAAAAGGAGGTCAGTGACTTCTAAGTCTAACCTATTCTTGATGGAGCAACTAGATAGTTTTACTCCGGTAAGTCTGCCTGCTATTATGATTCAACACATGCAAAAGGTTGCCACTTTCAAAGATGGTAATCATGGCCTTCCCTATGGGTTCCTACTGACTCTAGTGTTCAAATTCTTTAAAGTCCCACTGGGGACGGGCAAAGTGGGGACTAGGAAGCAGACCTTCTCACAAATAACTTTGGAAGAGAGTGCGAGTGTGTGGAAAAGTATGGGGGTAGGAAGTACATAAACCGTATCATAGCTTATAAATGCTCAGAATAGTGCAGCTGAGGAAATTCGTCGGTTGAAGGCAAGAAATGCTATCCTGGAATGTCAGCAAGCCTGAGGGGTTCCAATGTCGAATGATGAAGTGGCTCGTTTGACACAGGAAAATGATGATCTCAGGGCGCAAGTAGAGAACCTGAAAGCAGAACTGCTCAATGAGCAAAAGCCGGCAAATGCCTGAATAGACCTCGTTCTCTAAACACTTGCTGTAGCTACCAAGCCTTTTACTCCTAGTGCCCCCTAAGTACCCATTCAGTGACCAGTTTCTAGATATGTTTGTTATTTTTTTGATGTTTTTGCGGATGTTTTTTTGTTTCCTTTTTTTTGTATGGTTAGGATGAAACATTACAGCTCCTGTTAACAAGTCTAATATATCCTCTCGCTTTTTCCAAGAAGATGCATATTTAAAGCTTTATTAATATTAATCCTCATTTTATTATGTCAGTACTCTCTTTCTGTGTTCTATTCTCTATCATGATTATGTGCACATATGTGGCATGAGTAGCTGGACTTCTTTATGCTGTTATTCTGTTTTTTTAATGATGTCAAAAGGGGAAAAATCAACTTAGGGGGAATAATCAACTTAGGGGGAACACATGGGGGAACTCATTGTTACGGTACGACATAGTCTCAAGGGGAACCTTGTGTTTCCTCTGAGTCTTAAACTGGTTCTTACTGCTCTAAAACCACTCGATAAATGTTAAGTTTGCCATCATAAAAAGGGGGAAATTGATAGGTTTTAAATATTCTTGCCTTATGTTTTGATGATCTAACAAATTTACTGTTAAGAACAAGATAGGGAACCTGACCTACTTGGACTATACTGCAAGCTTTAATAGATTCCAGCTAAAGGTGAACTGCTACAGCTTTAGGAGCTAGGAAGACATACAAGGACCTGATACTCTTGTGATTTCCTCATAGCAGTACAAAGTCAATTGGACACAACTGGAAATGAAGTGACTGATGGCACTATTTCTGCCGTACTACACTATCTCTAGCGCCCACTCATTCTCTAACCAAGTAAAGTGCTCACATCATTTCAAGTGATGTGATCAAGATGTACCTACAATGAGTTTTATACAAAATATCACTTGTAGGTTTCAGTTTCTCATTCAAGCTTCTTGCCAAAACAGAGAAATCAATCCTCTCAAGCTTGAAGAACAAAGTTGAACGCAACTACGGACCATTTCCTAAAAGATAGCTTGTTGTTGTCCTAGTTGAGTTGTAACTTCGTTATTGTACTTGTTATATCTCCTAAACTGCTTAACTAGAAGCATTTGATTAGGAATCCTCTTGTAAATCCATAAACTCCTTGAGTTTATGTTGTGACTAGATTTAGTCATAAGCAAAAGTCTTTGTAATTGTAGAATTACAAAGTGGCTTGTGGTGAAAGCATCACAAGTTAGAAAAAACCTTTGTAACTACGAAGTCACAAAGTGGCTTGTGGTAAGAGTACCACAAGTTAGTTGAGTAAATCCTTTGCAATAGCAGTCATTGCAAAGTGTCTTGTAATAGGTTCTTTATAAGTTAGTGAAGTTAAAAGCCTACAGGTGTAGGTCGTGGTTTTTTTATCCCCTTGTGTGGAATTTTTCCACGTAAAAATCCTCTGTCTTATTTACGTACTGTTTTATTAGCATTCTCAGCTGAATCTTGTAGAGGACCAGGTACTCTACTGTTTGGTGGACTCATACAAATTAACAGTTCTAATCCGTGAAATAATACCATAAAAATGAGTTTTAGGTTCAACAATCTTACCTCAATGAAGCTCCCTTGAATTCCCTCTTCAAAATCTCCCAAAAAGTTCCAAAACCGACTTAGAAATGGTGGAAAACAACTCAAAAATTGCGAAGGAATGCTTTTATACCTTCTGGCCCAGGTATTTCGCACCTGCAGCCCTTTTACCGCTTTTGCGGTCCATAAACCGCTTCTGCAGTTTTCACTTAAGTCCCTTAGGGCCGTATCTGCGCTCAGGAACCGCACCTGTGGTCCCGCAGATGCGCCCTCTTCACCGCATCTGCGGCTAAGCTCCAAATGGACAACCTTCACTTATGCAACCTCCTCTTCGCATCTGCGACGTCGCACCTACGGTCCCCAATCCGCAGGTGCGGAAACAACAGAAGCAGAAAAATTCTGCAGCTTCCCCAAAATTTCAAACTCTCTAACAACCATCTAAAAACTCCCTGAGGCCCCGGGGACCTCAACCAAAAGCACCAACACATCATATACCACTAGTAAAACTTATACCAAACTTCAAAACACCTCAAACAACACCGAATCAACCAAACACATCGAATTCAAGCCTAAGGTTCCCAAAATCTTTCGAATTACGCTTTTGATCAAAAAGTCTACCAAACCACGTTTGAATGACCTGAATTTTTTCACACACATCCCAAATAACACAACGAACCTACTGCAACTTCCGGAATTCCATTCCGACCCCTATATCAAAATCTCACCTATCAACCGGAAATGCCGAAATTCCAATTTTGCTAATTCAAGCCTAAATCTACTCTAGACCTCCAAAACACATTCTGATCACGCTCCAAAGTCTCAAATCACCTTTTGAAGCTATTCGAACCATCGGAACTCACATCCGAACCCTCTAATATATAAGTCAACATCCGATTGACTTTTCCAACTTAAGCTTCCTCAAAAGAGACTAAGTGTCTCAAACCTTACCAAAACCTTTCCGAATTCGACCCAGCCAACCCGATCACACATAGAACCGATAAACAAAGCATTAAGAAGCAAAAATGGGGGAAATTGAGTGTTAACTCATGAGACGACTGGCCGGGTCATCACATCCTCCCCCTCTTAAGCAAACGTTCGTCCTCGAACGAGTCAAGAAACATACCTGAAGCCTCAAACAAGTGAGGATATCTGCTTCGCATCTCCTGCTCGGTCTCCCAGGTAGCCTCCTCCATGGGACGGCCTCTCCATTGCACTTTCACTGAAGCTATATCCTTTGATCTCAACTTTCGAACCTGATACTCCAAAATAGCTGCTGGCTCCACATCATAAGTCAAATCACCATATAACTGCACCGTGCTGGAATCCAGAACATGAGATGGATCCCCAATATACTTCCGGAGCATAGAAACATGAAATATCGGATGCACACTCGACAAGCTGGGTGGCAAAGCAAGCTCATAAGCCACCTCCCCAATCCTCCGAAGCACCTCGAAAGGCCCAATGAACTGAGGACTCAATTTACCCTTCTTCCCAAATCTTATAACACCCTTCATGGGCGAAACCTTCAACATAACCTTCTCACCAACCATGTAGGACACATCCCGAACCTTCCTGTCAGCATAACTCTTTTGTCTCGACTGCGCTGTACAAAGCCTCTCCTGAATCACCTTCACCTTTTCTAAAGCATCCTACACCAAGTCTGTCCCCAATAGCCTAGCCTCACCCGGCTCAAACCAACCAATTGGAGATCTACACTGCCTCCCATATAAAGCCTCATATGGAGCCATCTAAATTCTCGACCGGTAGCTGTTGTTATAGGCAAACTCTACGAGCGGTAGAAACTGATCCCATGACCCTCCGAAATCAATGACATAAGCACGCAACATGTCCTCCAATATCTGAATAGTGTGCTCGGACTGCCCGTCCGTCTAAGAGTGAAAAGTTGTGCTCAACTCAACCTGAGTACCCAACTCTCGCTGCATAGACCTCCAAAACTACGAAGTAAACTGAGTGCCCCTATCTAAAATGATGGAAACTAGGACACTGTGCAAACGAACAATCTCCTGGATATAGATCTCTGCCAACCGCTCTAAAGAATAAGTAGTACACACAGAATGAAGTGCGCAGACTTAGTAAGTAGATCCACAATCACCCAAATAGCATTGAACTTCTTCAAAGTCCGTGGGAGTCCAACTACAAATTCCCCAATAGCAAGCCACCCGGTCTCTGATGCTCATATTTCACCTACTGACAATTTAGACACTGAGCTACAAATCCCACATTATCTTTGTTCATTCTCCTTCACTAATAATACTGTCTCAGATCCTGATACATCTTTGCGGCACCCGGATGAATGGAATACCGCGAGCTATGGGCCTCCTCCAGAATCAACTCTCGAATCCCATCTACATTGGGCACACATATCCGGCCCTACATCCTCAACACTCCATCATCACCAATGGTCACATCTCTGGTATCGTCGTGCTGAACTATGTCCCTAAGGACAAGCAAATGTGGATCATCATATTGGCACTCTCTGATGCGATCATATAAGGAAGACCGAGAAATCACACAAGCCAATACCCGACTGGGCTCTGAAATATCCAACCTCACAAACCAACTGTCCAAGGCCTGAACATCAACTGCAAGAGGTCTCTCCCCAACTAGAATATATGCCAAACTCCCCATACTCATCGCCTTTCGACTCAAAGCATCGACCACCACATTGGCCTTTCCCAGATGGTACAATATAGTAATATCATAATCCTTTAGAAACTCCAACCATCTCCACTGCCTCAAATTGAGATCCTTCTGTTTGAACAAGTGTTGGAGGCTATGATAATCAATAAACACCTTACAAGACACACCATACAAATAATACCTCCAAATCTTCAGCGCGTGAACAATGGCAACCAACTCCAAATCATGAACATGGTAGTTCTTCTCATGGGGCTTCAACTAACAAGAAGCATAAGTAATAACTCTACCCTCCTACATCAACACACATACAATACCAACTCTTGAAGCAACACAATACACGGTATATGAACCTAAAGCTGATGGCAAAACTAATACTGAAGTTGTGGTCAAGTCAATCTTGAACTTCTGAAAGCTCTCCTCACACTCATCCGACCATACAAATAAAGCACCTTTCTGAGTCAACTTGGTCAAGGGCGATGCAATAGATGAAAATCCCTGAACAAATTGGCAATAATAGCCTGCCAAACCAAGAAAGCTGCGAATCTCTATGGCTGAGGACGGTCTCTATGTTCTTCGGATCAACCTGAATACCCTCATTAGACACCATATGCCCTAAGAAAGCCACTCAACTGAGCCAAAACTCACACTTGGAGAATTTTGCATAGAGTTTCTCCTCCCTCAATCTCTACAACACAACTCTCAAATACTCCACGTGCTCCTCCTGACTACGCGAGTACACTAGAATATCATCAATGAAAACTATAACAAACGAGTCGAGATAGGGCCGGAACACGTTGTTCATCAAATGCATGAACGCTACTGGGCCATTGGTCAACCCAAAATACATCACCAAAAACTCATAATGACCATATCGGGTCCTGAAAGTTGTCACAAGAATATCCGAGTCCCTGATCTTCAACTAGTGATAACCTAAAAGGAGATAAATCTTGGAGAACACTCTTGCTCCCTGAAGCTGGTCGAATAAATCATCAATGCAAGGCAAAGGATACTTGTTCTTAATTGTTACTTTGTTCAACTGCCTATAATCAATGCACATCCTCATAGTGTCAGCCTTCTTCTTCAAAAATAGAACCGATATGCCCTAAGATGACACACTAGGCCGAATGAACCCCTTATCAATGAGTTCCTGAATCTGCTCCTTTAACTCCGCTAGTGCCATACGATACGGCGGAATAGAAATGGGTTGAGTGCCCGGCACTAGGTCAATACCAAAATCAATATCCATGTCCGGTGGCATGCCCGACAGGTCTGCAGGAAACACATCGGGGAACTCCCTCACAACTAGAACAGAATCAATACTAGGAGTCTCTACACCGACATCCCTTACAAAGGCTATATACGAAAGACAACCCTTCCAAACCATACGTTGGGCCTTCAAGAATGAGATTACCCTACTGGGAACATAATCAATCAAACCTCCCCACTCAATCCGCAGCACACCCGGTATATCCAATGTCACGATCTTAACATGATAGTCCAGAATAGCACGACACGGAGATAGCCAATCCATGCCTAAAATAACATCGAAATCCACCATACGTAACAACAAAAGATCCAATCTAGTCTCCAAACCCCCAATAGTAACCACACACGATCGGTACACACGGTCTACAACAACCGTATCGCCTATTGGAGTAGATACATGAACAGGTTAAACAAGAGACTCACGAGGTGTATCCAAATAACGGGCAAAGTATGATAACACATAAGAATAAGTGGAACCGGGATCAAATAATACAGAGGCATATCTGTGGCAGACTGAGACAATACCTATAATAACAGCATCGGAACAATAGCATCGGGTCTAGTTGGAATTACATAGAAATGGGCCTGACCGCCACCTGATCGACCTCCTCCTCTAGGGCGACCCCTAGCTGACTGACCTCCACCCCTAGCTGGTTGGGTGGGTGGTAGTGAAGTAACTAGCGTTGAAGCCGATGGCTGACTCCTCTACTGAGATAAACCCGCAGGATGACGAGGATACTGCCTCCACATATGACCCATCTCTACACACTCATAGCAACTCCCGGGTGCTGGAGACGGGGACTGAAGGGAACCCCTAGCACCGAAATGACTAGCAGATGCACCTGCCATAGAAAAGCCATGAACTGAGGGAGCATAAGACGAGCTTTGAGCTAGAAGGGCACTAAGTGATGACTAGCCCTGATGAGAATTGTGAGAACCATGACCTGATGACGCCCCATGATAACCTAGGCAAGCTGGCTGAGCATGCCTGAATGGACGGCCTCTGTCGTGCTTAAACTGACCTCTCGAAGGAGCACCACCATAACTACCAGATCATCGAGTCCTCTTGGCCTCTCTCTCATCTCGCTCTTGGCGACAAATTGACTCAATATCATGAGTGATGTCAACAACCTCCTCAAAAGTAGCACCAGACACTCTCTCCCTGGTCATGAGAATACGAAGTTGATAAGTGAGTTCATCCACAAGCCTCCTAATCCTCTCTCTATCTGTCGGAACCAACCAAATAGCATGACGACCTAACACGGAGAACCTCATCTCATACTGCGTCACAGTCATCTCTCCCTGACGTAACCACTCAAACTGCCTACGCAGCTCCTCTTTGCAAGACTGCAGCACATACTTCTCCAGAAAGAGAACGGAGAATTGCTGCCAGGTAAGGGGTGCTGCACCAACAGGCCTACGCCTCTTATACGCCTCCCATCAAGTGAAGGCAGCTCCAGAAAACTGAAAAGTAGTGAAAGCGACCCCTCTGGTCTCTAGAATACCCTTTGTGCAAAGAATCCGCTGACACTTGTCCAAGAATCCCTGGGCATCCTCGCCCTCTGCACCACTGAAAGTTGGAGGCTTAAGTTTGCCAAACCTCTCCAACCTACGCTGCTTGTCCTCTGGCATGGCAGGAGCTACATAGTCCTGAGCAGCTACAACCGTCTGGGTTGGATGTGCCCCCGGTGTCTGAAGTCCCTGCATGACCTGCTCAGGTGTGCGAGCGGCGGGAGTCTGAGTGCCTCCCCAGCCTGAGAAGTAGCTGCAGTTGTAGTAACTGAGACCGCCTGAGCTAGGCCAGTGCATACTGATAGAATCTGAGTCAAGACCTCCTGAATACCCGGAATCACAATGGGCACAGCTGGTGCCTGAGCTGGTGCTGCTGGAGCGTCCACAATTGGGACCTGATCCTGAGTTGGGGAGACTTGTGGATCTGCAGGTGCTGCCCTAGCTGCTATGCGGGCTACACCCTTACCCCTACCGTGACCACGATCGCGTCCTCAACCTCTAGTGGCCGCAACTGGTGGTACTGGTGATCGTCCATCCTGACCGGTAGCACGTGTCCTCACCATCTGTGAGAGAATAGAATAACAGAAGTTTAGTACTCGTATCAACAGATTCGCATGATAAGAATTTCAAGAATATGAAGCTTTTCCTAAAGGTTCTGCAGCCTCTCGAAGATAAATATAGATGTCTCCGTACCGATCCGTGAGACTCTACTAAACCTGCTCATAACTCGTGAGACCTATGCAACCTAGGCTCTGATACCAACTTGTCACGACCCTAAACCCGAACCCTGTCGTGATGACGTCTCTCGTGAAGACAAGGTCAGCCGACACACACTCAATTCATTCTAAGCAGTTAAAATAATACAAATTTAAGTCTTTAACATAATAATATTCCCAAAGCAAAGGTAAAACAGTACAATTGCGGAATACACATAGCCCGACATCGGGGTGTCACCAGTCATGAGCGTCTACTAACCGATTAAAAATAGGAAGAGTCTACATAGTCTATTACAGAATTAAAACAAGAGAAAAATAAGATAGGGGGAGAAGTACTAGGTTGCGAACGCCGAGCAGCTACCTAGTGAACTCCGAAATCTGCTGGAATCTCTCAACCCTCGCAAACAGGACCTGAAGAGCCTGAATCTGCACACGGGGTGCAGGGAGTAAAGTGAATACTCCAACTCAGTGAGTAATAATAATAAATGAAGACTAAGCGATATGAAATCACGTAAAAAACACAATAACATGCTATAAGGAAGCATTATAAAACTAGTAAAACCAATGAAACAATGAAAACATATAAAGACACTTTAGTTCAGAATAAGCTTCTTTAAAACATCTTTTTAACAGTTAAACAATTAAATAAAAAGCAACTAGAACAGATAAACAAATAAAAATCTGCCCCTCGGCCACAATGTCAATAGAATCCGCCCCTCGGGCAATATTGTGGAACAACACCAGCCCCTCAGGCTATTTCTCATATCACAATGGGTACCCGCGTTCACTGGGTGTGTATAGACTCCGGGAGGGACCCCTTACAGCCCAAGCGCAATATCAAGCCATATCCTGGAATAATTAGTAGCCTGTCGGCCTCATATCAACAAGCCACCTCGTGGCGTACAATCTCAGGCCCTCGGCCTCATAATCATAAATCAATGTATCCTCACAACACAGGTCCTCGGCCTTACTCAGTCAGAATCTCATAAGCCACTCGGGCAACAGTAAAACATGATGCTTAGCTCAAATTATCATTTCGAATATCATTAATGTGTTAAAACAGAGTAAACATGGCTGAGTTATGGAAACACTAGAATATAGCATGACTGAGTGCAAGTATAAAGTCAAAACAGTGAGGAAATATCGGTAAGAATCCCCTAAGGGTCCAAATAGTTGGCACGAGGCCCAAATATGGCATTCAGTCCAAAACTTGATGATATCAAGTAGTTTTCAATCAATTACACGGTAAACAGTCATTCGGGATGGACTAAGTCACAATCCCCAATGGTGCACGATCCCACGCTCGTCATCCAGCGTGTGTGTCACCTCAATATAGCACAACGATGTGTAATCCGGGGTTTCATACCCTCAAGAAAATATTTACAATCATTATTCACCTCTATCCGGTCCAATCTCTAGCCCGCGATGCCTTTGCCCCTCGAATCGACCTCCGGATGCTCTAAATCTAACCAAAATCAGTGCAAAACCATCAAAATATACTAAGGGGGTAAAGCCCACTCGAAAGAAATCAAATTACAACACAAATCCCGAAATTGACCAAAACCCGATCCCCGGGCCCACGTCTCGGAATTCGATAAAATTTACATCAATAGATTCCTTATCTCCCTATGATTTCATACATATCAAAAGTCTCAAAATCCGACCACAAATGGCCCCTCAAATCCTCAAGTCAAGGTCTCCAGTAACAAGCCCTAGTTTCCCAATTTTTAACCCTTAATTTCCATAATTACAGCTCTAATCCGTGAAATAATACCATAGAAACGAGTTTTAGGTTCAACATACCTCAACGAAGCTCCCTTGAATTCCCTCTTCAAAATCTCCCAAAAAGCTCCAAAACCAACTTAGAAATGGTGGAAAATAACTCAAAAATCGTGAAGGATTCCTTTTATACCTTCTGGCCCAGGCATTTCGCACCTGCGGCCCTTTTACCGCTTCTTCGGTACCTCTTTTGTGGTCCATGAACCGCTTCTGTGGTTTTCACTTCAGTCCCCCAGGGCTGCATCTGCGCCCAGGAATCGCACATGCGGTCCCGCAGATGCGCCCTCTTCACCGCATCTGTAGCTAAGCTCCAAACGGCCAACCTTCACTTCTGTGGCCTCCTCTTTGCATCTACGGCATCACATATGTGGCATCGCACCTGCGGTCCCCAATCCGCAGGTGCGGAAACAACAGAAGCAGAAAAATTCTGCAGCTTCCCCAAAATTCCAAACTCTCCCACAACCATCCGAAAACTCTCCAAGGCCCCCGAGACCTCAACCAAACGCACCAACATATCCTATACCACTACTCAAACTTATACCAATCTCAAAACACCTCAAACATCACCGAATCAACCAAACACATCGGATTCAAGCCTAAGGTTCCCAAAATCTTTCAAATTTTGCTTTTGATCAAAAAGTCTACCAAACCACGTCCGAATGACCTAAAATTTTGCACACACATCCCAAATGACACAATGAACCTACTGCAACTTTTCGGAATTCCATTCTGACCCCTATATCAAAATCTCACCTATCAACCGGAAGCGCCGAAATTCCAATTTCGTCAATTCAAGCCTAAATCTACTCCGGATCTCCAAAACACATTCTGATCTTGCTCTGAAGTCTCAAATCACCTCCCGAAGCTATCCGAATCATCGGAACTCACATCCGAACCCTCTAATATATAAGTCAATATCCTGTTGACTTTTCCAACTTAAGCTTCCTCAAAAGAGACTAAGTGTCTCAAACCTTACCAAAATCTTTTTGAACCCGAGCCAACCAATCTGTTCACACATAGAATCGATAAACAAAGCATTAAGAAGCAAAAATGGGGGAAACATAGTGGTAACTCATGAGATGATTGGCCGGGTCGTCACATTGTTGTAGCTGGTTGAGGCTGATACCATGTGTTGATATATGAATTAGGTCTTTTGTAAATGATTGGATGGTAAGGAATTTGGTTCTAAGGATTATTGATATTGGTGGAAGGAAAAATCTTCAGTTGAGGTATTGTTGCCACACTTATGTGAATTTGGGATGACATGGGGTCACCTGCGGGTGTATGATGGTAAGTTCACTCAGTGATTGATGACTTCAAAATGATTCTTGGTACGTTTGAGGACTAACATTTATTTAAGAAGAGGAGAATATAAAGACCCGCCCGGTCATTTTGAGAATTAGTGTCCCGTTTGGTGGCTTAAGGTATCGAGCATCTTTGTATTATGTGTTATGATTTGTGTGTGTGGTCAAGTTTGATTTTCGGACGATTCAGGGTCAATTTGGAAGACAGATTCTTGTTTTAGAAGCTTGAGTAGTAAGAGTTGACCAGAATTTAACTTTCGTGCAGACGATTCAGAAATGGTATTTTTATGATTTCAACATATTCATATGGTGATTTTGGACTTAAGCGTGAGCCCGAATTTGGATTTGAAGGTCTGTAGGATAATTTGAAGCATTTCGGCGAAAAATGAAAAGTTGAAGTTTTGGAAGGTTGAAAGGTTTGACCAGGAGTTAACTTTGTCGATATTGGGATCAGATTGCGATTCTGAAAGTTGTATTAGCTCTGTTATGTCATTTGAGATTTGCATGCAAAATTTGACGTCATTCCGGGTTGATTTGATATGCTTCGGCATGAGTTTTGAAAGCTGGAAGATTTGGAAATTCATAAGTTCGATTTGTATTTTTGACGTTGTTTGATGTGATTTGAGGTCTCGAGTATATACCTATTATGTTATGGAACTAGTTGGTATGTTAGGATGGGGTTTCGGGGACCTTGGGTGTGTTTCAGATGGACTACAGACCCTTTCTCCATGTTAGACTGCTGATTAGTTGGTATATGGTGTTTTTCATCACGTTCGTGATGAAATAGCCATGTTCGTATAGTGTATGTGGAGGTAGGAAGAAACTTTTCTTCGCGTTCGCAACTAAAGGTTTGCGATCGCGGAAGTGGGAGTTCTGTTTCATCTCAT
The DNA here is from genome assembly GCF_000393655.2 of Nicotiana sylvestris. Lineage (NCBI taxonomy): Eukaryota > Viridiplantae > Streptophyta > Magnoliopsida > Solanales > Solanaceae > Nicotiana > Nicotiana sylvestris. The sequence goes on along the minus strand of NC_091065.1, from coordinate 80,580,633 downwards.
TTCACATTCGTTGTTTCGCGATCGCGTAGCTTTAGATCCTTAGTGCATCACGTTCGCACCTCCCTATTCATGTAGCACATTTTTTGGCATGTGATATTTTTCTTCTTCGCAATCGCGATTTATGTTACTTGGAAGCAGAATATAATTTCCAAAATTGAGGGTTTTGTCCATTTTTCATCTTTTTAGCTAGAGGCCTCGGATTTGGATGATTTTTGAAGGGTTTTTCTCGTGTTTGATCGGGGTGAGTGTTCTATATCTGAAATTAATTATATTTCATGATTTCATACTTATTTATATCATTAAATTAGTGAATTGAAAAGAAGAGAATGGAAAATTTTGTAAAAATCTTTCAAAATGTAAAATGAGGATTTGAAGGGCGATTCGATATCGGAAATTGATAATTTTTGTATGGTTGAACTTGTCGTGAATTTCTGTGGGTTCCGAGGTGCGGGTGACTTTTTATTTTTTTATTAAAGATCGAAACTTTATTATTTGAAATTTTTTCCTATGAGTTTATTTATAATTTGAAGTTATTTTGGCCAGATTTGAGCCGTTCGGAGGTTGTTTCACTCGAGAAGGTCATTTTAGAGTATCGGTCTAGCTTCTTTGATGTAAGTGTCTTGCCTAACTTTGTGGGGGAGGGTAACTACACTTAGGATTCGAGTTGATTGTTCTAATTGTGTTATGTGAAAGTCATATATGCAAGGTGACGAGTGGGTACACGGGCTATATGTGGTATTTGATCGGTTTAGGTTATATAGACTCTTTCCATGACTTTAAGTGAAGTGTCATGACGTGTTATGTTACTTCATTTGACATTGTTAGCACTCATTGACTTCTTACGTGATATTTTGCACTTATATATTTTAGTTGAAGTTGTTGCCTTCCTTATTATCTTGTGACCTCTTAATTGTTACGTTCCTTCTATGACTCCATGCTTATCTGCTACTTGTTTTAATCGTTGTAATTGCACACCTTAGTTGTCTCGTGCTTCACTTGTCATGTTGCTCTTGTAATATTTGTTGGGTTCCTTCTTCCTTGATTTTTATGTGATTACTTCATTGTCGTGTATTCATACCCTATAATTGTAAAAATTCTTGTAAATTGAGTATTTGATTATTGATGTTATTGATTGATGGGTTTTCAATGTCTTTGCCTTATGCTTCTTATGTTTTGATAATCAAACAAACTTATTGTCAAGAACCAGATAAAGAACCTCACCCACCTGGTGTACTCTTCAAATGAACAATGTTTGGTCTGATCTCTAGCAAGTGAGTGAACAACCACAGGGAAGAACACAACAGGGACCTGGTCCCTTAAGGTTCTCCGACAGAAGTACAAGTCAACTGTACAGATGGAACATAACAGCAGATAGTGACTATCCGCAACTGTTACAAAGAGGAACACAACAGGAACCTGGTCCCTTAGGGTTCTCCGACAGAAGTACAAGTCAATTATGCAGCTGGAACGCAACTGCAGAAAGTGACTATCCGCAACTGTACATGCGATAGTGCAGTAGACAGTGCAGCAGTCACTTCTCATTGGGAAGAAATGTTTGCCAAGATTTGACATCACCATTGTGATGTCTTTTGTAGTATAACAACCTAGTGCAAGGTACAACACTTCACTTGAACATTCAGTGATGTTCTCTCAAGAATTAAAGTGTTCATTCGACATTGAAGTCACTGGTGTGTCAAGAACAAGAAGACAACTCCACTAAAGGATCAGTTTCACAATGAGTCTATGTGTATCCGTAGTTGAGTTGTAATCTTGTTATTTGTTCTTCATAGTAACTCCTATCTTGCTTTTTAGAAGCTTTGTTTTAGGAAAACCAAAATCCATAAACTTTCTAAGTTTATGTTGTGACTAGGTTTAGTCATAAGTTTAAAGCCTTTATAACTATAGAGTCACAAAGTGGCTTGTGGTAAGAGTATCACAAGTTAGTTAAGTTGAATCTTTTGTAGTAGAGGTATTACAAAGTGGCTTGTAATAGTGAGATTACAAGTTAGTGAAGTTGAAAGCCTACAAGGGTAGGTCATGGTTTTTGTCCCCTTGTGTGGGATTTTTTCACGTAAAAATTCATGTGTCTCATTTACTTACAGTTTTACTAGCATTCTTAGATAACCTTATAGAGGACCAGGTACTCTACTGTTTGGTAGACTCATATAAACTAACAATTGGTATCACAACGGGTTCTTTCTAAAAGGCTAACACCTAGAAAGGATCTCAATGGCTGCTCTATCCAACTTTGAGGAAGGACAATCAATCTACAGACCTTCTAGATTCCATGGTCAATACTATGACTGGTGGAAGACTCGCATGTATGATTTTATAATGACCGGAGATTCAAAGTTGTGGGACATCATCTGTGATGGTCCACATGTTCCTATGAAGAAGCTTGAAGAAACTGGACCAATGGTGCCGAAAGACAGAAAAGAGTACAACGACATAGACAGAAAAGCCGAAGAAAAGAACTATCATGCCAAGAAAATCTTGGTGTGTGGAATAGGACCCGATGAGTACAACAGAGTCTCAGCTTGTGATACTGCCAAAGAAATATAAGAAGCATTGCAAACCGCACACGAAGGAACTACTCAGGTGAAACAGTCCAAGATTGACATGCTCACCACATAGTATGAGCTCTTTAGGTTGAAGGATGATGAGTCTATATAGGATATGCACACCAGATTCACCTCCATCATAAATGAGCTTCATTCACTTGGAGATCTTATTCCCAGAAACAAGCTTGTAAGGAAAATCCCCAGTGTTCTACCTGGTTCTTTGAAAAGTAAGGTAAATGCCATCACTAAAGCTAAAGATCAACAAACTCTAACATGGATGAGTTGATTGGTAATCTGAAGACATACGAGTTAACAAAAAAAGACAGTGAAAGGAGAGAGCCGAAGAAGGAAAAGAACCTGGTACTCAAGGTTGAAAGCAGTGACTCAAGTAATGAAGATAGTGATATGGCCTATCTTACTAAAAGATTTCAAAAGATAATTCGAAGAAATAGCGTATACCAAAGAGGGGCAGTTCAAGTAAGGTAAGGAACAATAATCTCTATCACAGGTGCAGAATGCTAGGGCATTTCATCAAAGACTGTCCACTAGTGAAACAGGAGCAATACAAACAAAATCCTGACAAAGCAGCAAAAAAGGAACCTGGTTCCAGACAAACAATTCAATCAAAAAAGTGCAGCTGACAATATTGTGAAGCAGGTTCTTGATGCTTGGAGAGACTCCTCCAGTGAATCAGAAAGGGAACCAGATGCAGAAAACAGTTCCATGATGGCAGTGGAAACTGAAGCAATGAAGTATGATTCATTGTTAGCATTGATGGCTCAGTCTTGTAACACCCCGTAAATTCGGCTTAGGTGTGAATGTGTTAAATGAGTGGTAAGGTTATATCTGGAACATGTGAAGTCCCATCGGGATGATTATGGGTGAAAATAGTCACTTCAAAATCAAGATGGAAAGTGAGGTGCATAAGATTTGACAAAATCGACTAAGTTTGCAGAAGGTTCGTATTCCATCAGGATTTAGTGAAAATATGTAATGAATATGGGAAAACTCAAAGAATGAAAATTGTAGGATTTTAAAATAGCTTTCCAACGATATATTATTGAGCCTAAAAAAACCTCTGTGCAAAATGTTATGCACATTTTATATAATAGTATGCGATATGCGCGCCCGGTAGCGCGACCGCGCTAATTTTGAGGCAGTGTTACTGCCATTTAGCGCAGTCAGTAGCACGGGCAGGCCTCCAGGTGCACGAGCGCGCTGGTGGGGGGTCGTTTTAAAGCCATATTCTGTCCCCCACAACCCCAAAACATAAAAACTTGCTCTAGAAAGAGGAACTCTCAAAAACCTAACTCCTTAAGGGTCCTTCCACCACCCAAGGTAAGTTCTAATGGTGATTCTAAGTTAATTTCAATATCCCAACATCTTATTAACATGGGTAAACCCTCCATATCATTAGATATTCGTTTGGGACATCATTGTTAAGAGAAGAAACCCTAGAACTCGAATTCAAGAAGATTGAACGTCAAAAAGGTAATGTCTTCACCCTCTAATTGATTCTAGCATTGGATTAATGATTATTGACTCAAGTTCATGAGATATGAGTTGATGGGTTTGATAGAAAAGCATGAAAAATTATAGGTTTGGCTTGTTGATTGTTGATTGTTGGTTAAGGGTGTTGTTTACCTTATGGGTGATAAAAAATAATGTTGATTATAACTATTTGAGATTTTAGAATTTATCTAGGAGCAAGAGAATGGGTTATTGGGTATAGAGACACAATTAATAAGGACTATGAAGTTTTATGCCATCAAGTGTTTGAGAAAATGCCTAAGTGACCAAAACATGAGTATTATTGCTAACACGGAATCCCTTTGACTTGTATTGATATAGGATTGAAGTTGAAGGGGTTGGCGAATGTTGTATTATGCTCAAGAGCAGGAAGTTAAGGTATGTGAGGCTAACTCTCTATGTTTGGGAATATTAATGATTCTCCCTACACTACGTTTCTTTTACGACGTATCAATTGCCTCAAAAAATATAGTTAAGTCTAGTTCCTTGAATAGTTGTAGAGCTTCTATTCTCTAGCTTCATAACTCGCTCATGGCTTTCATTCTGAACGTTGTGAGCTCAGTGCATATTCAATATAGACTTAGGTTTGATGCCCCCAAGTCTTAGTATAGATTACTCAGTATGCCATAAATAGTTGAAGTTTCAGTGTTCATAATCAGTTCAAGAATACATGTCTCAGTCTAGTCCTATTCAGTATCCCAGTATTATATAACTCAATGTGATTCAGTATTTCACTATCATATATTGCAGTATGATTCTCAGTTCCTGATTTTAAATCTTGAATGTTGAACACTTGTATTTGGGCCTGAGGCCGCACTTTATGCTTTATGCATCTTTGGGCCTAAGGCCGCAGTTTATGCTTTATGCATCTTTGGGCCAGATGCCGGAGTTTATGTTTTATGCATTTTGGACCTGAGGTCGCAGTTATGTATACGTTTACTTGGGCCCGAGACTGCAGTTTGTGCACATATATATATTGGGCCTGAGGCCACAGTTTAATATTCAGATAAACAGGTTGTTCATCATTCAGAAGAGAGAGTATTCATATCCTTACTTTCTTTCAGTTCAATTATTAGTTACCGTTCAGTTATTAGTTACCAGTTATCAGTTCAGTTATCAGTTATAAGTTCAGTTACCAGTTATCATTCCAGTTATCATTTCATTTATCAGTTAACAGTTATCATTTCAGTTTCAGTTTCAATAGTTATCATTTCAGTTATCAATTATTAATTCTCAGTTATCAACTTAGTTTCAGTTTTAGCATTTATAATTCTTTCTTTCAGTTGCTTTACATACTAGTGCAATTCAAATGTACTGACGTCTCTTTTTGCCCGGGGCCTGCATCTCATGATGCAGGTAGTGATTTACAGGTTGATGATTCAGAGCGCTAGGATTCTCGTACCAGCTATTTGGTGATCCCCAGTTCTTTCGGGGAATTATCATTACTTTACGGTCTTTCGGTATTATAGGCAGTCAGTGTTTTCAGTACGTCAGTAGAGGCTTCATAGACTAGAGTGACAGTTAGACAGAGTCTCAGACTTTTCATATTAAGCTATGTTGGCTGCAAATATGTTTCAGAAATGTAATAGTATTTCCGCATTTTGATTTATATCATCCAGACTTTCAGTATATCAGCATATATTAGTTTATCTTCGCATTTAGTATGTTATGATACCATATGTTGATTCAACCAGCCAGTTGGTTCGCTCGGTCATATGTAGTCAGACACCGAGTGTCGTGTTACGTCCAGGCCCAGGTTTGGGGCGTGACAAGTCTGATGAGGATGAAGAAGATGAAGATGATGAGGTAAATTTCAGGAATGTTCAGAGAAATCTAAAATCCTACTCTTCTAAGAAGTTAAGGACATTAACAAATGTTCTAATTGATGCTTATTATAGCCTTGATAATGATAAGGAGATCCTGACCATAGAACTACGAGAAGCTGAACAATCTAGAGATGATCTGGTGGTCTGTGTAGTGGACCTAAATGAGACTATATCTAATCTCGAAAAAGAAAAAGAAGCTATAAATGAAAAAATAACTAGTGTAGAAAATGAGAGAGATGACCTGATGGTAGTGGTTGTTGACTTGAAGGAAACAATAGAAGGTCTCAGCAATGAGAAACACATTCTAGAAGAAAACATTTTAGCCACTGATCAAGAGAGGGATGATTTTTTAGTGATAATCACTGACTTAGAGGAAACCATTGAGGGACTCAATAGAGAACATGGGACTGTGAGTCTTGGGAAAGGAAAGGAAGTAGCTAGTGAGACACACATCAAGCTTGAACATGAATTAAATGATGTGAAAACTAGTATATGTGGTGAACTTGAAAAAAATCGGCAACTTCAAGCTGAATTGTAGAAAGTAAATATTGATCTTGAGAAATCTCTGAAGTGGACCTGGTCCTCAGATGTTGTCACTGCCATGTATTTGAATAATAGTGGAAACAGGCAGAGAATCGGGTTCCAAAGGGAGAAAACTCCTTACAACTCTCACAGGAAGGACATCACTGTTCCTGATAACTGGCTGTGTACACATTGTGGGAACAATGGACACTTCAAAGAAAATTGTCAGGCTAGGGTTCAATTTGTTCAAAAAAACAAAGTGTTTACTGACAAAGTGACTACTAACAAGGGAACAAGTGCCAGTCACAAGAAATGAATATTGCCTACATAGAAAAGCCCTCATCCATCCCTTCTATCATAACAAGGAACCCAAACTAGTTTGGGTTTCTAAATCTAACCCAAGATTTGCATGTGCAAGGAATAGTGAGAGGAAGCGGACTGCAATGAACCATGGACAATGGATGCTCAAAGCATGTGACTGGAAGCACCATAGGTTTCTTCTCACTGAAAGCCCTGCAGGAAGGGAATGTACCCTGTGAATAAGGAAAGGGTACATTCTCAGTGCTGGAAAAGTTGGAAAATCTTCTTGTCACTCAATTGAGAACGTGTACTATGTGGATGGCCTAAAGTGTGACGACCCAAACCAATGGGACGGGTGCCTGAGTCTTACTTGTCAACCACCCCTAAGCATACGTCTAAGATATGAATCTGAATAACATCTACTGAATTACGACAATAACATATATGAAAGAAACCTGCCAATAAGGCATATATACATATACAGGTGGAATACAGTGGGCGAGCCGGCAAGGATGAAATAGACAACTATACATCACAAACTAAAAGCCGACAAGGCCACATACAATCTAACTAGACATACTGTCTACAGACCTCTAATAGAAACATAACTATACAAAGACGGTACTAAGCCACATCATACCCATATACATACATATATATATATATATACAAACATATCGTACCAAAATCAAAAGCAGCTCCGGATCAAGTGGAGCACGCCAACTCTCGCTGATCAGAGATCCTAAGAAGGGGAACCGTCAGTTTGCCTACCTGCACCTGCGGGCATGAAACGCAGGCCTTGTGAAATAGGGCGTCAGTACGAAAAATGTACTGAGTATGTAAGGCATGAAAATTGGTACGTAAAAGACATAGATGAAACATGGAATAAGGAAACACATCTTTAAATCTGAATAACTTGTAAATTCTGAAACGTTTATAATATGATGCATGTGCGTATAAATATCATGTCATGCATAGGTATAGGTGTACATATTATCTTCAAGCCACTGAAGGCATCCCATCATATCATCTCGGTCACTGTGGGCAATATCATCAACATATATCAGTTGATCAAGTGGTGGTGCGTATATAACGCCATAACCTTTTCCTATATCCCATATACATATATTTACATATATACTCTATCTAGTCATGGGTCAATGTACATGTATAAATGAGTTAAAAGCATGAAAAATACGTAATAATTTCAATATTCCTTCCAGGTGAACTTTTTCAACTGTGTATTATTTTGAGACCCACGAACAGAAGATAATAATATTTTCCATAGGGAATCAAGAATATAGACACCCATATTATTTCTATGAATAGAGTAATTTACGAAAACTGTGTGTTTTTTTTCTTCAGTATAATTTGGACCATGCCAAAAGAAAGAAGGGGGGCCTTAACATACCTGGAGTAGGGAAAACCCCATATAATATTTCGTTAAAAACTTTCGTTGATTGAACGAAATTTTGCCCCTGCTCCTTAGAAATTCGTGGACGAAAATTGTTCCTGGTTCCTAAAAATCTTGGAACGAAATAACGTTATTAACTTCAAGGAAAACGTTTCCTAGTTCTTTGAAGTTTGGAAGGAATAATGTTTCTCTTCCTTTGAAGTTTTTGAAAGAATATTGTTTCTGGATTCTAGCCTTTGAATGGATTTCATACTAAATTGTGATAATATCACATTTGTGGATTGTCAGATTCCTACAAGGAGTTATCACGATAAAATTAAATTCCTTAAGTGAAGACACCTATTTACAATTGTTATGAGTCACCTTTTAAATTGGTGGCCTTGTGCCACGTGGAGAGTGAGTGAAGATTAGTAATCTTTACCCACTTATTAGTTAACTGGGTAATGTTCCGTTACCCGGTAATTAACCAATTACCCGCATAATTTAAAAATTACCCAAAATTACTTAAAATTCTATTTATTTTTAATATACTTCATATATACTCTATATATTATACTAGAAAGGTCATATGGTACCTTGCATGGTACTAGTTCATAATTATCAGGTATTATCGCTCGACCCGTATTTTACTCCAAATTGGTCGCTTTCAATGAAACTCGTTTTCTTTAACTCGTGTACCCTTTATCCTTCATGACACTTATTTATCGCTTGTTACAAATAGCGTAAATATATTAACCTCAAGATAATCTCATCTCCCAGTCCACGTCGGTTAACTGAACAAAATTTTAACGTACAAAAACGCGAGATGTAACATCCTCCCCCCTTAGAAACATTCGTCCTTGAATATTCAACTCCCCGTGATCTATATAATTTTGGCAAGGTTGCCTCTGTAACAACACCACTACCAACTCTCCGCGTAGAAGCTTAATAATCCAACGACACATAGGACCATAATTATAAATAACAACAATGGCCTCACATGACCAACGACAATAACCAACACAAGAATTTACACATGCACCTTATAATTATGATGTCTCAGTCAGACCCTTTTCTGGAGGAGGAAATAAGTAGGGATATCTAGGCTCCATGTTTTCCTCGACCTCCCAAGTCATTTCTTCCACATTGTTGTTTCTCTAAAGTACTTTCACGGAGACTACCTCCTTATTCCGCAGCTTGCGAATTTGTCGGTCTTGGATGGCAACTGGAACTTCTTCATATGATAAGTCTTCTGTAATCTGTACATCATTCGTGGCACCACTCGGGTAGGATCGCCAATTCACTTTCGTAACATAGATACGTGAAGAAAACGGATGGACAGACTCCAATCCCGAGCGCAATTCCAACTCATAAGGTACTCGGCCCACTCTCCGAATGATCCTATAAGGCCCAATATACTGTGGGCTAAGTTTTCCTTTCTTGCCAAACCTCATCATACCCTTCATAGGCGACACCTTTAAGAATACCCAGTCATCAACCCCGAATTCTAAGTCTCGTTGTCGTACGTCAGAATATGACTTCTGACGACTCTGAGCTGCCAATAGTTGATCCCGGATAAGCTTTACTTTTTCTATGGCCTGCTGAACTAGGTCTGACCCATGTAATTCAGATTCTCCAACATCGAACCACCATATAGGCGACCTACAATTCCGTCCGTAAAGAGCTTTGTATGAAGCCATCTAAATACTGGAATGGTAATTATTAATATATGCGAACTCAATAAGCAGTAGATGATCATCCCAGCTACCTTTGAAGTCTATTAGATAAGCTCATAACATATCCTCCAGTGTTTGAATAGTACGCTCAGCCTGTCCGTCTATCTGGGGATGAAATGTTGCACTAAGACTTACTTGAGTCCCCAATACCTTTTGGAAGGACCTCCAGAAGTTAGTTGTAAATTTAGCTCTTCTATCCGAGATAATAAATACAGGGACACCATGCAGCCGTATTGTATCCTTGATATAAAGCCTCGCATAATCCTCTGAGGAATATGTAGTTCTAATGGGCAGAAAATGGGCTGACTTTGTAAGCATATCAACAATCACCCTTATCAAATCAAACTTACACTGGGTACAAGGTAAGCCTACGATGAAGTCCATATTGATTATTTCCCATTTCCAAGTCGGAATCTCCATAGCCTACAATAATCCACCAAGTTTTTGATGCTCAATCTTAACCTGCTGACAGTAAGGACACTGGGCCACAAATTCTGTTATATCCTTTTTCATTCCGTCCCACCAATACACTTTCCTGATATCATGATACATCTTTGTTGCTTCTGGATGGATAGAATAACGAGAATAGTGAGTTTCTCTCATAACCTGCCGACACAACCCTATAATATTAGGCACACATAATTGTCCTCGATATCTGAGGACCCCATCTTCTGTAATTTCAAAAGGCGTCTTCTCCTTCTGAAGAGTGGAGTACCTATAATGAACTAGCATAGGATCCTCATACTGGCATTCCTTTACTTCAGTTACTAAAGATGATGTTGCCGTATCCTGAAGAATAATTCCAACGTCACCTGAGTCCAGTAACCGAACTCCAAGACTAGCCAGCTGATGAACCCTCTCATGGGTTATTCCCCTCTTTTCTGGATGCAAATATGACAAGCTACCCATAGATCTACGACTGAGGGTGTCGGCTACTACATTCGCCTTCCCCGGATGGTATAAAATATCAAAAATCATAGTCTTTAAGTAGCTCCAACCATCTTCTTTGATGTAGATTAAATTCCTTTTGCTTGAAGATGTACTGGAGGCTCTTGTGATCCGTATAGATATTAACATGAATGCCATACAAATAGTAACTCCACATCTTTAGTGCATGAATCACCGCAGCTAACTCTAAATCATGGGTCGGGTATTTTTTCTCGTGCTTTCTTAGTTGTCTAGAAGCATAAGTCACAACCTTACCACGCTGCATCAGCACATAACCCAACCTAACGCCTGAAGCATCACAATAGATAACGTAACCATCGGTCCCTTCTGGAAGCATTAGAATCAGTGCTGGCGTTAATCTGTCCTTTAATGCCTGGAAACTCCGTTTGCAAACATCAGTCCATTAAAACTTTGCTCCCTTCTGAGTCAACTTTGTCAAATGTGCTGAAAGGGAAGAAAATCCCTCTACAATTCTCCTTTAATAACCTACCAAACCAAGAAAGCTACGAACCTTCATCGGTGTTGTGGGCCTAGGCCAAGTCTTTACTGCCTCAATCTTTTGTGTATCCACCCAGATGCCTTCACCCGAAATGATATGCCCAAGGAAAGTTACAAAGTTCAACCAGAATTCACATTTAGAAAATTTTGCATATAACTTCCCTTCTTGTAGAACTCTGAGCATAGTACGCAGATGGCCAGCATGCTCATCCTCTAAACGAGAATATACCAATATAACGTCAATAAATACAATTACGAATAGATCTAAAAAAGGACCGAACACACGGTTCATCAAATTCATGAATACTATTGGGGCGTTGGTCAGACCGAACGACATAACCCGAAACTCAAAGTGACCATATCTAGTCCTTAATGTTGTCTTCGGAATATCTTCATCCTTAACCCTTATCTAATGGTACCCGGACCTCAAGTCTATCTTTGAAAAATACTTGGCACCTTGTAACTAATCAAATAAATCATCAATTCTCGGGAGCGGGTACTTATTCTTGATCGTCACCTTATTTAGTGGCCTATAATCAATACACATTCGTAAGGAACTATCTTTCTTTCTCACAAACAACACAGGTGTTCCCCACGGTGACGTACTAGGTCTGATAAAACCTTTTTCAAGCAAGTCTTTTAGTTGTTCTTTCAACTCTTTCAGCTTTGTGGGGGCCATTCTATAGGGAGGAATAGATATTGGGTGAGTATCTGGTAGTAGGTCAATAGAAAACTCAATTTCTCGCTCTAGCGGGAGACCTAGAAGCTTATCGGGGAAAACATCGAGAAACCCATTCACCACAGGGATAGACTGAATGGTTGGTGACTCCACTTCCACATCCTGAACCCGAACTAAGTGATAAATGCATCCCTTTCTGATCCTCTTCCTTGCCTTGAGATAAGAAATAAATCTACCTCTCGGCGATGTCGTGTTACCTTTCCACTCCAAAGTAGGCTCCCCTAGAAATTGAAGTCGGACTATCTTTGATCTACAATCAACGTTGGCATGACAAGAAGCTAACCAATCCATACCCATTATAACATCAAATTCTACCATATCTAACTCGATTAAGTCTGCGACGGTAGGTCGACCACAAACTATTATTATACAACCCCTATATACCTGCTTAGCTATCACCGAGTCCCCAACATGTGTAGACATCTTAAAAGGTTTAACCAATTCAGGTTTTATTTTAAACTTACTAGCAACCAACGGAGTAACATATGATAAGGTGGAACCTGGGTCAATCAGTGCATATACATCATAGGAGGAGACTGAAAATATACATGTAACAACATCAGGCGATGACTCTTGGTCCTGTCGTCCTACCAACGCATAAATGTGGTTCTAAGGACTGCTCAAGCTAGATGCTCCGCCCCTGCCTCTACCAAGACTCATTGGTGCTTGGAGACCTTGCCCAGGGGACGTACTGATGATGACGAACCACTATAGATCCCGACGGCTGACCTATGCTCGCATAACCTCTCATCGGACAAAACCTCATAACGTGGCCCGGATAACCACAAGTATAACAAACACCTAATCCCATACGGCACTGCTCGGTATGCTTCTTACCACATTGAGTACATCATGGCAATGGTGGCCTTATCTGATTTGACTCACCCCTATACTGAGAACCTAAGGTCCTGAAATTTTGACCAGACCCTGAATATGTGGAACGGTCAAATCTCTTACCGCCAACCTGAAGGGGCGTGCTAGCCGAGGGTTGGGATGGATACCTCGAGTAATGCTGCCTCTAACCACCTCGAAACTCACCAGAAGGACCCGAAGACCTTGCTCTCTTATTCTGGGCCCTATCATGCTCACGATCAGCCTTCTATTTTTGTTTACGCTCCTCTACACCCTGAGCGTATGCCTGAATATGATAAATATCAATGTATAGCTAAAGTGAGACCGACATACAATCGTTAAGCAAGTGAGGCTCTAATCCCATCACAAACCGGTGAACCCGATCCTCCATCTTAGATACAATAGTGGGAGCACACCTAGCCAACGAATCAAACTGAAGATTGTACTCCCGAACACTCATGTTGCCCTGTCGAAGGGTTAAGAACCTATCAAATCTGACTTGCCTAAGCTCTGGTGGCAGATAATGACGAAGAAAAGCTTATGTAAACTCCTGCCATACCGCTGGAGGGGCATCCTTACCTCTGGATAATTTCCAAGACTCGGACCAATTAACTACAATATCTCGGAGTCTATAGGAAGCTAGCTCAACTGACTCGGTCACAGTGGCCTTCATTACCCGTAACATCCTCTGCACTCTATCAACAAATACTTGAGGGTCCTCGTTTGGATCTGCTCTAGTGAATACCGGAGTGTCTAAATTAATAAAGTCACGAACCCTCGCACTCACGGACCTATCTGCATGACTAATACCTACTTCCTGACGCTGAGCTTGTGCGGCTACTAATCGGGTCAATAACTGAATTACATCTCTCATCTCCTGATTCAGTGCATCCGGCTGAGATACTGAATGTATAGAGGCAGGCGCTGGAGCTAATGTCCCTCGGAGCTCTTCTAGAGAGGGCGGGGTATGTGAAGTCTGAGATGGAACCTCACTATGAGACTCTCCCCGAGTCCTGGTAACTCGTGGCGCTCGACTAGTAGTCTCACCAGCCACGTAGTTTCCCTTCTAGGCGGTTGTACTCTTTGGAGGCATCATTGAAAATATAGCATATTGTTAGGAACATAAATTCTTATATCGCACAATCTGAGATAAAAAGAGAGGATAACATCCTATATGTCCTGTAGCCTCCTGTCTATAAGTGTGGTGCACGACACACCCATAAACAAGACTCTACTAGACACGGTCTGCAGACAACCCTAGGACAGAACTGCTTTGATACCACTTTTGTCACAACCCAAACCGACGGACCGCGACGGGTGCCTGAGTCCTACCTATCAAGCACCCCTAAGCATACATCTAAGATATGAATCTTAATAACATCTGCTGAATTACGACAATAACATATATGAAGGAAACCTGCCAACAAGGCATATGTACGTATACAGGTGAAATACAGTGGGCGAGTCGGCAAGGCTGCTATAGACAACTATACATCCCAAACTGAAAGCCGACAAGGCCAAATACAACCCAACTAGACATATTGTCTACAGATCTCTAATAGAAACATAACTATACAAAGACAGGACTGAGCCAAGTCATACCGATATACATATATATATACATACATATATATATATACATACATATATATATATATACATATATATATATATATACAAACGTATAATACCAAAATCAAAAGCAGCTCCGGATCAAGTGGAGCACGCCAATTCTCGCTGATCAGGGATCCTAAGAAGGGGGACCGTCAGCTTGCCTACCTGCACCTGCGGGCATGAAACACAAGCCCCGTGAAATAGGGCATCAGTACGAAAAATGTACTGAGTATGTAAGGCATGAAAATTGGTACGCAAAAGACATGGATGAAACATGTAATAAGGAAACACATCTTTAAATCTGAATAACTTGTAAATTCTGAAGCGTTTATAATATCATGCACGTGCGTATAAATGTCGTGTCATGCATAGGTATGGGTGTACATAATATCATCAAGCAACTAACGGCATCCCATCATATCATCTCGGTCACTGTGGGCAATATCATCAACATATACCAGCTGATCAGGTGGTAGTGCGTATATAACGCCATAACCTTTTCCCATATCCCATATACATATATTTATATATATACGCGTATATAACGCCATCTGATCATGGGTCAATGCACATGTATAAATGAGTGAAATGCATGAAAATACGTAATAATCTCAATATTCCTTCCGGATAAACTTTTTCAACTGTGTATTATTCTGAGACCCACGAACAGAAGATAATAATATTTTTCATGGGGAATAAAGAATATAGACACCCCTACTATTTATATGAATAGAGTAATTTATGGAAACTGTGTATTTGCTCGTTTCTTCAGTATAATTTGGACCATGCCAAAAGAAAGAAGGGAGGGCCTTAACATACCTGGAGTAGGAAAAATCCCATATAATATTTCGTTGGAAAACCTTCATTGATTGAACGAAATTTTTCCCCTGCTCCTTCGAAATTCATGGACAAAAATTGTTCCTGGTTCCTAAAAAGCTTGGAACGAAATAACGTTTTTAACTTCAAGGAAAACGTTTCTTGGTTCTTTGAAGTTTGGAAGGAATAACGTTTCTCTTCCTTTGAAGTTTTGAAAGAATATTGTTTCTGGATTCTAGCCTTTGAATGGATTTCATATTAAATTGTGATAATATCACATTTGTGAATTGTCAGATTCCTACAAAGAGTTATCTTGATAACTCTTTCTTATTCCTTAGGCGTAGACACCTATTTACAATTGTTATGAATCACCTTTTAAATTGGTGGCCTTGTGCCACGTGGAGAGTGGGTGAAGATTAGTAATCGTTACCCACTTATTAGTTAACTAGGTAATGTCCCGTTACCCGGTAATTAATCAATTACCCGCATAATTTAAAAATTGCCCCAAATTACTTAAGATTCAATTTATTTTTAATATACTTTATATATTATACTATTGTGATCATATGGTACCTTGCATGGTACTAGTTCATTATTATCGAGTATTATCACTCGACCCGTATTTTACTCCAAATTGGCCACTTTCAACGAAACTCATTTTCTTTAATTCGTGTACCCTTTATCCTTCATGACACTTATTTATCGCTTGTTACAAATAGCGTAAATACGTTAACCTCAAGATAATCTCATCCCCGAGTCCACGTCGGTTAACTGAAAACAAAATTTTAACTTACGAAAATGCAAGATGTAACATGAAGTACAGTTTCCTGAGTGTCTCTTAAATCTGCAATAAATGGAACAAAGTAGAGGTCTTATCAAAAGTGTGCACAATTACCAATATGGTAACTGGGAAAGTGGTCTTAGTGGCCAAAAGAAACAAGAACATCTATGTTGCTAACTTTGAATCTTTACAAGCTGGTGATATGAGATGCTTGAAGTCAGTTGATAATGATGCAGAACTTTGGCATGGAAGATCGGGGCAAGCAAGCTTCTCACTTCTAAATAAATTGATTCAGAAGAACCTGGTTCGTAGTTTATCAAATTCAAGATTCACCTGGACACTGGTTCTTAGAACACAGGATGAGACTTTCGAGGTATTTTAGGGCCTTTATCAAGAAGATCCAAGTGAAGATAAAATTGAAGGCAGTGTGCATCAGATCTGACCACGGGACTGAATGTGACAACGCCAAATTTGATGACCTTGTAACAAAAATGGAATCACACACAACCTCTCAACACCAAGGACTCCACATCAAAATGGTGTTGCTGAAAAAAAGAACAGAACTCTGGAAGACATTGCCTGGACAATGCTCATCGACAGTGGAATTGCAAAAAAATTCTGGGCAAAAGCAATAAACTTTGCTTGCTACTTGGTGAACAGGTGTACGATCAGGTCCCTCCTGAACAAAACCCACTATGAGCTGCCAAATGGAAAAAAACCAAGGACAACTTATTTGAGAGTCTTTTTGAATGAAAATGCCATGGTTTTAACAACATGAAGGACTAGCTTGGGAAGTTTGATGCAAAAGGCGATGAAGGAATCCTTCTGGGATACTCCCTACAAAACAAAATCCACAAAGTCTACAACAAAAGAGCAAACTGGTGGAAGGAAATATTCATGTGTTATTCAACGAGACACCTTCTTCTAACAAAGGAGGAAGCAATGATGATCAATATAATGAACCATGTCTGGCCCCTGGGAAATATCTGAGGTTTCAAATGGAAATGTTGATATAATGAGTAAGATGAATGAGACAGGTGAAAGACAATGCAACATTCTCTTCCACTTCTCATAAGGAACCTGGCACTTCAATTACTACCACTGAAGCTGAAGAAAGAGTGAAGATGTAGTGCAAGGCACTCCACAAGTAACAGAACAAGGAGTGCTGAGAAATCCAATTAACCTGCCAAGTTCCTCTACTGATCAAACCTCAGTCCCAAACTGGAAACACAAAAGCTCCCATCTACCTGATAACATAATCCCTCCTCTTCATACTGGTTTTAGACAAGAATCAAAAATTAAAAAAAAAAATTAGTCCATTCTGTATTTCCACTCCAGAAAAGAATTCAATGTCAAGTCCCAATGAATCATACTTGAAGGCTGCCAAAAGAAGTTTGAGATACCTAAGGGAACTCAGGACCTGGTCCTGTGTTACCCCTCAGGGGATAGTTTTAATCTTTTTAGGTATGCTGATGTTAAGTACGCAAGTTATCTTGTGGACAGGAAAAACACTTCTGGAATGGCTCACTTACCATGATCATGTCTCGTCTATTGGGGCACAAGGAAGCAAAAACTCAATGGCTTTGTCAGCAACTGAAGCAAAATGTGTAGCGGAAACATCCTTATATGCTCAAACCCTGTGAATTAAGCAACAATTGGAAGATTTTGTGGTATTTTCTAATGGTATACCTTCTCTATCCAGTTCAAAACAAGAGGACCAAGCACATTAAGGTGAAGCATTATCTTCTGAGGATCAATATAGAGAAAGGGTTGATCTGTGGAAAGTCCTGCGGCACAGAAGACCAAATTCTAGATATCCCCACCAAAGCCTTGAGGAGGAAACATTTTGGAAGAAACAAGGCGAAGCTGGGGTTATTGAAACCTAATGGAGAACCTGATTCTCCATCATTTGGCTATGAAAAGCACCTTCAGGTAAAATTAGCTAAAGTGTTTTCTGGCAAAGCCTAACTCACATCGATACCGTTGCAGGTAAACACGCATGACGATCATAGAAGGTAAAGGCACAGTTATGAACTGCGAAAGAAGAGCTGCTAAAATATTTTTCAAAAATGTTCTGGCATCAGGTCCTGTACCACAGGTTAGTAGTAATATCCTTGTTCTGAATGCCTTCTCAAAAATGTTAACAAAATTAACTCAACTGCCACATCATCCGACTTATCAAAGTCCGCATATCATGTCTTGTCTTTCAAATCCCTTCATCCCCTCTACACGATAACGTTTTCCCACAAACCTACCACCGTTTTTAGAATTATTCAGAACTCGTTTCTCTCTCTTCTCATTATTAGTCTTTTTCCCAATAAAACTTTCTTTCTCCCTCACAGCAAGTCATGAACCTTCATCTCTTTTGTATATTGTGATCCTCTCTTCATCTCTCTCTCTCTCACTCTACTTCTCTTCCAAATACTCCTATAATGGCAATCGAACGATCGCTTCCTTCTCTCACCATTAACCCCACTCCTACTTCCATATCATCATTAAAGTCATCCCCAGAGATTCACTATTCCACTTCTTCCAATACTACTGTATCCACACATGGTTCCTCCTCTTTTCCTATAGTCTTTCCTTTTTTGACAAACCTTGTTTTCCTCCCATGTATTGAAAACTCTATGTCTTGTCATTCCTCTAATCTAATCAAAGAACACTCAGGGGGTTTCACCTCTCAAGTGTCAGAGGTCTCTAAGGATGATCCTGATTAGTATCTGAACTCCTCTGTTTTGGACTTAGTGACTCTTATAGAGTCACTAGAAAAGGTGCATAACATCATGGCTATCGTTGTTGAGATTCTAATGAATGAAGGAGCATATCTCTCGTCTGAGTATCAGGGGGAAGAAACTCCATTCCTAGGCGATGTAAGAACCATAGTACTCCTCGAGTCTTTGGCTCATGAGACGTTCCCAGAAAAACCTACTGAAGAACCTGATTCTCTTCCAGGCGAACCCACTTTTGCACCTCCCGATCGTCCTAAGCTCTTAAAATCCTCCTCCAATCCACCCACTATCAGGTAACAGCAGAAAGAGGGTTTTAAGTCTACATTGCAGAAAAGTAGAAGGAGTGTCAATATAAGGAAAAAGAGGTTGATGAATCAATGAGAATTTGTTATTGACAAGAGTGTTCCAGTAAGTAGTATTGACAAAAATGCCCCAAAGGAACCTGGTTCCTTAGTGAAAAAATCTATAAAAGCTCAAAATTCTATGGATAAAGCTTCCGATGAAACTATTGAGAAACAAAATGGTGCATCCGTGAAGGGCAACAACAAGTCTAAGAAGAGTCCAGTTGAGCAAGCCATGTCTGAAGATGATATTGTGGGGCTAGTAAGCTGGAAAGGAAAGTCTATTGAAGGATCTAGCAAACAAAACGGGAAACTGTTAGAGAACCTGGTTCTCTGAGGACCATGCTCAGTGATAGTGGTCTTTGGAAGCAGAGATTAAGAACTCAGAAAGTCTTTTGGGGTCGTACATTTGACCCAGCAATTTCAGAGATGGCCAGTATGAGACAAATTCTGAAGATAGTGGAATTTCAGCAATGTGAGCACTTGTTTCAGGGGAGCATGCCTCTGGTGTACGAAGATGCGCTAAAAAATTTCTACGCATCTCTCTTCACCGTTGAGGGGGATCACATTTGTGCACTAGTAAATGGGGTAGACATTGTACTTGACGCTTCAGCATTGGGAAAGGTTCTCAGAATTCCACGTGAAGGAATGCCCTCAGTCAAAGGTGTTTATGGTGTCAACTTTAGGAGAGCTATCATGAAAGAGCAAGCTATTCAGCAAGGGGAACATGTGCATAAGAAGATATTACTTCCTGAGCATCATCTTCTTTTTGAACTGGTCAATAAGGTGCTCTTACCTCGTTCTGAGAGACGATCCATTGTTACAAAATCGGATATGGTCTTAATGGAGGCACTTGATGAGCTTGTCCCAATCAGTCTGCCAGCAATCATGATAGATCATATAAAAGGTGGCAAACTTTAAATGTGGGAATCATGGGCTACCATATGGTTTTCTCCTCACTCAAGTGTTCAGATTTTACAAGGTCCCCTTGGATAATCCCAGAGTAGGCACACACAAGCAAATCTTCTCTAAAACCACTCTGGAAGAATGTGAGTGCGTATAAAGTGTTGGTAAAAGTATCTCGACCATTTCTCAACTGATCAATGCTCAAAACACAGCTTCTAAAGATATCAGACGGTTGAAGGCTCAAAATGTCATACTGGAAACTCAGCTCAGTCAAGCAGTTAAAGGACCCGATTCCATTAATGAAGAAGTTGCCCGCCTGACAAAGGAAAATGATAAGCTTCGCGCAAAATTACTTGAAGAACAACTGTCTGCAAATGCCCGACTGGACCTGGTTCTCAAAAACATTGCTGCCTCCTCTTTCAAGCCTCCCTCTCCTAGTGCCCCCAGTCCTCTTAATGACCAACTATTTTTTGTTCTAATGTTTTGTGGCTGTTATTTTCTTTTTGTTTGTCTTTTTGTGATAGGCATGCTGGATTTCACCACTACTGCTCCTGTTTTGCTCAATCCATTGTTAGTATTAATGAAACAGCTCTTCTTTGTGCATGTACAATACTGCTTTCCTCTAGCTTCTCTTTTCTGTCATGTTGTGTGCACATATGTGGCATGAGTTGGTTGTGTTAGACCTTTTTATGCTAATTGCCTGCATGTGTATCTTTTTAATGATGCCAAAAGGGGGAAAAGGTCAGGGAGTAATGTCAGGGAGTAAGGTCAGAGAGTAAGGTCAGGGGTCAGGGGGTTAGGGGGAACTTGTGTAATTTCTTGCTGCAAATATAAGGGATCTGATTAAGGGGGAAAAAGCAAAAGGTCGGGGGGAACATGTATAGTTTCTGGTACCTTATCTGGTTATCTCTACTCTAAACAAATACCATCACTGCCTAAGTTTGTCATCATCAAAAATGGGGAAATTGATGGGTTTTCAATGTCTTTGTCTTATGTTTTTTATGTTTTGATGATCTAACAAACTTATTGTCAAGAACCAGATAAAGAATCTCACCCACCTGGTGTACTCTTCAAATGAACAATGTTCAGTCTGATCTCTAGCAAGTGAGTGAACAACCACAAGGAAGAATACAACAGGGACATGGTCCCTTTTTCCAACAGAAGTACAAGTCAACTGTACATATGGAACGTAACAGCAGATAGTGACTATCCGCAACTGTTACAAAGAGGAACACAACAGGGACCTAGTCCCTTAAGGTTCTATGACATAAGTACAAGCCAACTATGCAGCTGGAACGCAACTGTAGAAAGTGACTGTCCGCAACTGTACACGCGACAGTGCAACAGTCACTTCTTATTGGGAAGAAGTGTGTGACAAGATTTGACATCACCATTGTGATATATTTTGTAGTATAACAGCCTGGTGCAAGGCACAACACTTCACTTGAGCATTCAATGATATTCTCTCAAGCATTAAAGTGTTCATCCGGCATTGAAGTCACTGGTGTGTCAAGAACAAAAAGACAACTCCACTAAAGGATCAGTTTCACAATGAGTCTATGTGTATCCGTAGTTGAGTTGTAATCTTGTTATTTGTCATTCATTGTAACTCCTATCTTGCTTTTTAGAAGCTTTGTTTTAGGAAAACCAAAATCCGTAAACTTTCTAAGTTTATGTTGTGACTAGGTTTAGTCATAAGTTTAAAGCCTTTGTAACAAGAGAGTCACAAAGTGGCTTGTGGTAAGAGTATCATAAGTTAGTTAAGTTATATCCTTTGTAGTAGAGGTATTACAAAGTGGCTTGTAATAGTGAGATTACAAGTTTGTAAAGTTGAAAGCCTACAAGGGTAGGTCATGGTTTTTGTCCCCTTGTGTGAGATTTTTTCACGTAAAAATTCATGTGTCTCATTTACTTATAGTTTTACTAGCATTCTTAGCATAACCTTATAGTGGACCAGATACTCTACTGTTTGGTGGACTCATATAAACTAACAATTTACTTATGGATCGGGTTACACGCCGTAACAGAGAGAATAAGAGAGAATTTATATTGATACGGTGAGATCGGATTGCGCGCCGCAACAGGTGAAATAAGGGTGGATTGATATGGTGAAATAAGGGAGAATTATGATTTGATTTTAATTATATGGTGGGATTGGGTTGCACGTTGCAACATATATATTTACTTATTATTATTGATATTTATATTGTGAAATAAGGGAGAATCGTGTTGTACGGTAGGATCGGGTTGCGCACTGCAATAATTTATGTGTTTTTTATTCCTTGTTGTATTGTGTTGGCTTTGGTTCTTTCGTACGAGACTTTGAGGATTGGTATTTTTTGTTTTTACTGATTTTCGAGGATCAAGTTATTTTCATTAGTTTACTGTTTTGCCGTCATTTCCTGTTTTCTTTTCCTTTTACTATTATTTGGGTGAATTGATTTTCAAGATGAATTTATTACGTCGAGTCATTGTCTCATACCTTGTCGAGTTGTTAGTATCATAACAACTTTAAATAAAAGAACTAATAACATGCTTGCATTATGTGACTCTTAAATTAAAACTCGTCGTTTCATTCGATACCTTACTATTTTTACTAGTCATCATATTTTAACTTAATCTCCTTACCTTATCTGATGTTTCTACTTTACTTAAAAAGGAATTGCTATTATGTTTTAATTTATTAAATTCTATATTTAAATCAGTGTCTCTTGTTGCCTCTTTGAGCCGAGGGTCTCCTGGAAACAGCCTCTCTGCCCCTCGGGGTAGAGGTAAGGTCTGCGTACATATTACCCTCCTCAGACCCCACTTGTGGGATTACACTGGGTTGTTGTTGTTGTTGTTGTTGTTGTTGTTGTTGTTGTTGTATATTCAAATCAGTAACTTATCCAATGCCTTATTTTATTTAAAAACATTATTCTCTTCACCTAAATATTTTTCAAAATAAATTCATTTTCTCATTGATTTCCTGTTTGGTTTAGAAACAGTAATTTTACCTTATTATATATGAATAGATCCTTCAAATATTATTTATTAGCATTTGACAAGGATACTATGTACCTGGTAGCACGTGAATTTTGCCGTGCGAAAGTGATATGGAAAATGTGGATACAAAGTGCCATGTGTGTAACGTTTGAAAGTTGTGATTTATGATATGAGATTACGAGAAGTGGGATTGTTGAAATTCGTGTATGAGGAATGATTTGATTGGTTGAGTTGTCATCTTTTCCCTACTTGAACACATTCATACTTCATTCGTACCCCGACTATGTTGTTGCTTAATTACTTGGTTATTTCTCGTCGTCATTCGTGTTTCCCTTATCTTCACCATTGATTGTAATTTGAATTCTTTGAGCTATTGGCATTACATTGATATTCTTTCCTTGTTAGCTTTATGTTATATCTTGCACATGTTTACATGTCCGGTAGGTGTTTTGACTTGGCCTCGTCACTACTCTACCGAGGTTAGACTTGATACTTATTGGGTACCACCGTGGTGTACTCATGATACGCTTCTGCATATTTTGGTGCAGAATCAGGTTTTCAGATCGAGTTGGTTTGATACTTATGCTTGTGCGGCTGGAGACTTCAAGGTACACATGTTGGACGTTCGCAGGCTCCAAAGTCACCTTTTGTTGTATTTATTTCCATTGTTTCTTATTACTCCGGAACAGTGATGTATTCATTCATATACTGAGTTACTTTTAAAAAGGTTTATGACTTGTTCTACAGGTTTTGAGGTTAAGTAACTGTTGTTGGGTCAGCTATGTTGTTCAGATATTATTTAAAGTAAGTTAGTTAAATTCCATTAATTATCACCAAGTATTAGGCTTATCTAATCTTAAAGATTATGTGTTATCACGATATTCTATGGAGGGAAATTGGGGTGGTGACACACCGCCGCACTCTACTACAGTTACACCCTCAGTGTAGACAATTCACATAAAAAGTCGTACTCTTTTATGAATAATTGCATTAGGATAGTTAGAAAATCATTTCGGTGAAAAGGAAATCACTAGCATTTTAACAGCAATTTGTATTAAGGAGTATATTTTATACTAACAAAACTCAAAATATGACCTACATGTTTCCCGACAAGTGACAAGTCATAGTAAATAAAAGAGGGAATAGAGTAGAACTCAACAAAAAGTTACAACACTAATTAAAGGATGTTAAATAAAGGCTCACAGATAGTCAGAAAAATAGTACTGCTCCCTTGACCCAATGAATTTTTGTTTTAATGAGACAATTTATAGCTATTCAAATATTAATAATAGTAACTTTCTAATATTTTTTAAATATTTCATGTTCAATCAAATATTGTCATATAAATTAAAGATATTAAAAGAAGGCCTACAGGCTGAGCCAATTCAGCTTGAAGCCGAAGGTTGTACATTACTTGATTCGCGAGTTTGGGTTATAAAAAGGTTTTTTGGCAGTGTCGTTGGCCCTATAGAGGATTAATGGCGGGAGTCCACCAAAAATAAGTTTAAATTCCCAAAATTTACTGTTTTTGTAAAACGCGGGCATTGCACGAAAAAGGTCCCCTGGTACAAAAAATAAAAACCTAAAACAAAGCACTCCCATAAACATTTCATTTTTATCCCTAAATTGCCCCCCACACACTACACACACTGATTACTCTGTGTCACACCTTTTCTCCTTTTCCTCCTCATCTACTCTCCCATGGAGAACCAGAAGCACAGCGAACGCTCGTCGAGCTCTGGTAGAAGGAGCTTGAAGAGAAAGCTACACGAAGGTCTCGAAGAAGATCAAACGGTTTCATCTTCTTTATCTTCGGAAGAAGCTCATCAAGATCTGGCGCGTGAAGTCCGTACACAGGTTGAGGTTATAGAATCTTCCTTTTCTTCATCCGAGTCAGATCGAGCCTCCGCAAAACGCGGTATACACGTTCTCTCTGAACTAGCCAAAAACGGTAACGCAAAACTCTCGATTTTGCTTTTCATTTCCAGTTGATCAGAATTTTTCGATGTTCATGCGGAGAGTTCGATAGCCTTTTTAATTAGTTTGAGAGTGATAGTAGGTTTTGATAATTGAGGATTTGTGTTTTTGTAGAGGAAATTGTGAACGTAATTGTGGATTGTGGTGCTGTTCCGGTTTTGGTGCAGCATCTAGAGGCGCCGCCGCATGTGAGTGAAGGTGAAGGTAGTCACATGCCATACGAACATGAGGTTGAGAAAGGAAGTGCTTTTACGCTTGGGCTTCTTGCTATAAAAGTAAGCTTTCAGCTCGTTTTTCAGATTTTTCTCAGTGTTTATACTGTATGATAGCCATCTTTCAGTGATGCGGTGAAGTAAAACCAGTTTGTTTTTGCAGATGATTGTATAAACTATCTCATACTTCTGGTGATAGTCAAAATGTAGAAAAGAGCTTGCTTTTGCTACAAGAGCTATGTATTATATGGAATACGTTACTGTAAATGAGATTTTCATTTTGCTGTATTATTTGAGCACTTAGTTTAATTTATTTGTGGCAAGGGCATTTACCAAATATGTTGCAAGGGCAATCTTTGAAAAACTATCAATCTATCATTATAACTTTACTTGTATCTTAGACTCTGAAATTATCTATTAAGAAGAAAGGGTAACGGAATGCTGGAGATCTTGAAGACTTTTTTGTGTGCAAATCAAGTAAAAGGTTAATTACCTCAGTGTATTGCAAAGTAGATAATTTCCAAGTAGGAACATGTGCAGATTTAAATTAGTTTTAATCAGTGTAAGATGGGTGTTTTGAGTTAACTGCCTGCTATTACAATATTTATGTTGCCTATAAATGATTTTCCATCATTGCAACTTCATCTAACTCATACACTTGGAGTATTTGTTTTTTTTTTCTTATGTGCCTTCTTAATTTTTTGTATATCATACTCATGCTGAAAAGAAATTTGCTTTTCTACTTCATTCTGGATAGTCCGTACTTTATGTACTTCTGAAACTCAGAGGAGTAGATATTTACTCTCTCTCTTCTTTAATATATTTTATATTTATGCCTGACAGCCAGAGCACCAACAACTCATTGTTGATGCTGGAGCTTTGCCTCATCTTGTTAATCTGCTGAAGAGGCACAGAGATGCTCAGAACTCTCGAGCAGTCAATGGTGTTATCCGTCGGGCAGCTGATGCAGTCACGAATCTTGCTCATGAAAACAGCAGCATCAAAACTCGTGTTAGGTTAGTTTGCTCCTTATCTGGAAACTTTGTTATTTAGCATCTGCAGAAAGAAGACCTCTATTTCTTACTTCATCTGTATTCTGTGACTATAGGATTGAAGGTGGCATCCCTCCACTTGTTGAATTGCTTGAGTTTGTTGATTCAAAGGTGCAGAGAGCAGCTGCAGGAGCCTTACGAACTTTGGCATTTAAGAATGATGAGAACAAAAATCAGGTTAATTGCTTACAAATTTATCTTGAATATTTCTATGGTTATCTGTTTGATTTATGTTAATTTGTGTGAATTGATTGCAGATTGTGGAATGCAATGCACTCCCTACTCTTATACTAATGCTTCGGTCTGAAGATACTGCTATACACTATGAAGCGGTGAGACATCATTTAATGTCATGATAAACTAGCACATATGATATTTAATATAACCTAGGGTCTTGACTTTGATTCATCTGGTAGTCATCCACAAAGCTAATTAAATTGTGGGTGGCAGGTTGGAGTCATCGGAAATCTGGTGCACTCATCACCAAATATCAAGAAAGAAGTTCTTCTTGCAGGAGCTTTACAACCTGTAATTGGGCTACTTAGGTATAATGAACTCTCATAACTTTTGAGTGACCTGATCATTTTTAACATTTCTGATACGTGCGTTATTATTTGCAGAGTCCTCTAGAAGGACCTATCTGTGCAACTATATGCTCTTTTCTTTTTTCCTCTGTGGTTTGCTCACTATAAATCTTGTATGCCAGTTCCTCCTGTTCAGAGAGCCAAAGGGAAGCTGCTTTACTGCTAGGACAATTTGCAGCAACTGATACAGACTGTAAGGTTGATTAATAAGCTCTATCACTTTCTTCATAGGAGAAACTCTTTATTTAAGTAGCATTTCTGAGCAACTTAATCTTATTTACACAATGTAAAATCCATTTAAACCTCTTGCAGATTCATATTGTGCAAAGAGGAGCAGTTCCACCACTAATTGAGATGTTGCAATCTCCAGATGCTCAACTTAGGGAAATGTCAGCCTTTGCTCTAGGGAGGTTGGCACAGGTAATTCCTCATCCTGATAAATCTTGAGTTGCACAATTTTCTTGTACTTGTCATGACAATCTGTTTCTATTCATTCTTTTAGTAGTAGCACTTGGACTATTGGCTGTCTGATGTAAGCTTGCCATTCAAGAATTATCTTTCCGACTTTCAAATTTTCTTAGGGATGATTTATCACAAACTTCTATTTGATGATTACTGATTAAGTGTGAAGCATGCTAATGATCTCTTTATATGACCTTTGTACTGGTCCCATTGGACTATTGATTGTTCTGCTGCTGCAAAAGGTTTCTATTAAAAATGGTTGATTATGATAATCATTTGTAGATGAGCAACTGTTAATTCACATAATTTTTGTTTGACATTCACTAACTTCGGCAGGTCTTGAAATATGATATCTACCTATGATTATGTGGAGTAATCTCTAAGAGGATAAGAAATTGATGCTTTTGGGGCAGAAAACTTATGCAAGGATAATAGTAATGATTTCTCAATATGGAAGTTTAATCAACCCTAACCTTCTGGAAGCTATAGTACTGCCTCTAAACAATATCATATAGTGGATTTTGAGGATATCTTCTTCATCACTTAATTTTCTGAAATGGCTCGATCTCTTGTGATTTACAGTTTCTACTGACAGGCTTCTTCAGATCTGTATCATTTCCTCATCACTAGCTCTGTTTCAGATGTAGATAAATGATATGTGGCTCTATATCTCACAATTTTTTGATGCATGTTCGTCGATCACATGACAACAGTTTTGAAAAGTAACATTAATTAAACTTTAATAGCCCAAGCAAAATAGTTTATCAAGATACTGTGATGTTCCTAATTATGGTACAGAACAGTATTTTAACTTTTGTACTTCCTTGGGAGCTCCTATTTCACTTCAAATATGAGGAATGCCAGCGCCAGACCATTTTCTTCTCTTCTTCTTTCTCATAGCACTTAATTTGATTTGAGGATTTAGTACTACGTTATTGACCGAGAGTTAGTGGTTCCATGATGTTCAGGACACACACAATCAGGCTGGTATTGCTCACTGTGGTGGAATTATCCCATTGTTGAAGCTCCTTGACTCAAAAAATGGATCATTGCAACACAATGCTGCATTCGCTCTATATGGGCTTGCTGATAATGAGGTGCTGCATGTCACCAGATCATATATACTCTTATTATAATCAGTTTCATGCACTTACATGCTTCTTTAGACTTACTGTGACTTTCTGCTTTAGGATAATGTTGCTGATCTTATAAAGGTTGGAGGTGTTCAAAAGCTTCAGGATGGAGAATTTATTGTCCAAGTATGATCTCTTGACTTCCCCTTTTTTTGCGATTCTTCAATTTTATGCTTTTCTCTCAAGGATAGGTACCTTTGTTACCTTAAATGAGTTTGGATTATTATTGTTATACATATTGCCCCGAGCTCCTAAATTGAGTTCACTGACTATGCAGCCGACTAGAGATTGTGTAGCAAAGACATTGAAGAGATTAGAAGAGAAGATCCACGGACGAGTAAGTTTCTATATCTTAAGTTATTTGTTTCTGTGAGTTTACCTTGGCGATGAAGGGCATATGCATACCGGAGAACAAAAAACCATGAGTGTATTTTGTTGGTTCCAATAGCAAACTTTGACTTCTGATGACATGGATGCAACTTACCTCCCTTCTCCACATTTTAATTTTACATTTCTCAAGGTGCTTTTGTTAAATCTTATAAGTTTAGTCATCCTTATATGTAATCTTTTTCTCCTTCTTTTGTAGATATTGGGCCATCTGATATATTTGATGCGCATTGGGGAGAAGGTTATTCAGAGACGAGTTGCTTTGGCCCTGGCCCATCTTTGTTCACCAGATGACCAAAAAACAATTTTCATTAATAACGATGGTATAAGTTTGATTTAGACTTGAGATTGGGTTTTTATGGGTTCTGGTTAGGCAATGACGATATCTTCTATGTCGATTATGCACTTCTAGGATTAGAGTTGCTTTTGGAGCTCCTTGAATCAACAAACTTGAAGCACCAAAAAGATGGCTCTGTAGCTTTGTGCAAATTGGCTAACAAAGCTAGCTCACTTTCGCAAGTCGATGCTGCTCCTCCATCCCCTATACCTCAGGTTTGTTTTTCTTAATTTTTTGTTTGATTGCACTATCAAGGTTCTTCAACTTTCTCTTCGAGCAGGACTTAGATCATTGCCTTTTACTTTTTGACTTTTTGTTGGTTTCTGTTTCATTTCTCCACTGCTATACCTGTAGTGCTTAGTCAGACTATCATTGCTTGACCTTACTAGGACCTTTCAAAGATAATCAAAATTTCTCATTCATCTTCATTGCCTTCTTGATTTTAGAATAATTGGCATAATTTTAGGATAAGGCCGAAAATTTACATCTACAATAGTTTTGCTTCAAGAGGCAATTGTGGATTCAGATTTAGACATTAATGTGGATTGTGAAACTTCCAAGTTTATTTATAGATATTTATGTGTAGAAACAGTTTCTGCATTATTAGCCTTGACCCATAAGAGATGGTAATAGTGTTGCACCCAAGGGTGTGGCCTAGTGGTCAATGAAGTGGTGAGAATCATGAGGCAAAAAATGCCAGGTGATTTCTTCCCATCTATCTAAGCCTTGGTGGATACAATTACTTGGTACCTGTTGCTGGTGAGAGGTGGCAGGTATCCCATGAGATTAGTCGAGGTCCGTGCAAGCTGGCCGGACACCACGATTATCCCAGAAAAAGAGAGAGATGGTAATAGTGTTGTCGTGGATATGAACAGATCTCTAGGGATCAAAGATGCAACCTTTGTAGAAGCATAAACTCTCCTGCATGGTCATAGGCTTATTCAACCTATTCAAAACTTTGCATATAAGAAAGGTATTTGCTTTGGTCCTTTAGGAAGAACCTCTGTTTGCAGATCTGATCTTAGTGAGAGAGTTGAGATTAGGCTTTCACTAAGGGGTTGTTTGGTTACAATACGGCTTATGCTGGGATAAGTTATGCTAGGATTAGTTATCATGGTATTGTTTTTTATTCACTGTTTGGTATGTTGTATTAAAAATGACAATTGCATAATTTCTAAGAAGAAGGTATAAGTTATCCCGGCACTAATTACCCCACTCCCTACAAGGTATAAGTTATCCCGGTACTAATTTTAATCCCGGGATAACTTATACCAGGTTTGCTAACCAAACAAAGTATTAAGGTGGTATTAAATTTTTATACCAACACTATATCTACTTATACCTCATACCAAGCGACCCCTAAAAGAAGAATTTATACTAAAGGGAGGAAACAACTCTTTGAAACTTATAATATAACTATGCAAATTTAATATATTTGGTCATCTTTCCTTGTGGTTTCTGATATTATCGATTGTTGTTTCCAAATTTACATGCCCATCCCTATGGTTGTAGTTTTTGACTGCAAATACTTTATGTGACCCATTTGGTGATCTGCCTTGCTGTTTGTATTCAGTGTAGATTGGATAACATCTCTCAATGTGATGCTCCTATCTTCTTCTTATCCCCCTCCCCCCCCCTCCTTGGAGGTTACAAGGAGGTAGTTGTGTGTCTATCGATCGATGCTTAATTTTTTTCCAAAGCGGTGCGCTATGAAGACATGAGACTTAGATTTTTTTTCCGAGTTCTTACCGTTCCAAAAATGCTGATTGTACATCTTGAAGACCTGAAAAGTAGTCCCCCAACCCCAAAATAAGGAGGAGCATCTGCTCTAATTCTTTTAGTTTCTGCCACCAGGTTAAGGTGTTAAGTAGGCCATAAAGTGGGTTTAGGGTGACTCTTCAACTTTGAGGATGTAGATAATGTCGAGTTACTTCTGATGACATTTGGGAGAATTTGAGGTGCTTTGCATTTTGATGAAATCTTGTTGCTTTTTAGCACCCAATATTGGCTATTTGGTGCTGATTGTTTTGACCACTTTATGTTCTCCTAAACTCTTTCATATTTGGTTGATTGTATTCATTCTTTCTGTCCTTTCTGATCTCAAATTATTAGTGAAAGCTTATTCCATCCCGATGCAGTATCTCTTTCCCTCATTTTTGTCTTTTAATTTCTTTTAAATCCAGGTTTATCTGGGAGAGCAGTATGTAAATAATTCTACGTTGTCTGATGTGACATTTTTAGTTGAGGGTAAGAGCAGTTTTACTGTTCAAATGTATCTCTTCCCTTTTTCTTTTTTAAATGTTGTATCTTACTTTTTTATGTGCTTCCGCCAGGCAAACGGTTTTATGCCCATAGGATTTGTTTACTAGCTTCTTCTGATGCATTTCGAGCTATGTTTGATGGTGGCTACCGGGTGAGTTGTATTCCTAGCCAAAAGATGTCTACGTTCTATGTTTTAAATTTATTCATTTCCTAACTGTGTAAAAGATATCATACATTGTAAAAATCAATCTTGATAACTTTAAAGATGATATCGTGCATAATTGGAGAAGGGTAAAGGGGTGGGCCATTATCCATCGAGTTACGAACTGTGAGCCTCATGTCTTTTATTTTTATTTGATGGCTAGCAACTTTGTTATGTATGCAAGAGCTGACCTGCTTTATCTTCAATTTTTGTGTAAAGTGTTTTTTCTATTGATTATCTTTTTCTTTTGTACAACAACAAACCCAGTGTAATTCCACAAATGGGGTCTAGGGAGGGCAGTGAGTAGGCAGTCTTACCCCCACCTTGTGCAGTAGAGAGGCTGTGTATGCATGGCCACTGCAAAAGGAGTCACAACTAATAGCCAAACATATTTGCTTGATATTTTGTTTCTAACAGTCTGTAGATAATGTATTGCAGGAGAGAGATGCCAAAGACATAGAGATCCCAAATATCCGATGGGATGTTTTTGAGTTGATGATGAGGTAGAGTGCACTTTAATTACCATCACATCCTTGGTTCAGATTTTGAAAGTCAATCTTGCATTATTAAAGACAAATCTCTCTTGCTTGCAGGTACATATACACAGGATCTGTAGATGTTAATTTGGATGTTGCACAGGATCTTCTAAGAGCTGCAGATCAGTATCTATTAGAGGGCCTTAAACGTCTTTGCGAGTATGCCATTGCGCAGGTGAGTGCTGAGATTTGGGGGGGGGGGGGTTTCTGTCACAATTTTACTAATGATGTTTGTCTATTCTAGGATATATCTGTGGAAAGTGTCTCTCTCATGTTCGAGTTGTCGGAGGCCTTTAATGCTTTGACATTACGTAATGCTTGCATTGTATTCATTTTGGAAAAGTTTGACCAATTAAGTGTCATGCCATGGTATGTCCTGGACCTTCACTATCCTTAATTACATTATTTTTATGAGTTCGGTGGGTGACGAACCAAACTGGATATCCTTCTAACCTATCTGGCCAGCCATTAGCACACAGTTTTCACCTATTCTTTGTCAACCTGAACTCCTGAGTATCTTTTAAAAACACGGGTTATGAAAAGGAAAAAGAAAGTACTTCAACTTGGTAATTTGTAGAATATGGACTGCTTATTGTTCTATGGTAATTATAACTAGAAGCTTGATCAAGTATAGCTAAGCACAAGATGATAAAATGCTTTTTTGTCATTTAAATTTTTAGAATCATAAGAGGTGATTGTGAAGTTTTTTTATTGTTAATGATAAACACAAACTTATTTCATTATGAGAAAGTGTACGTCTATTTGGTGTGTGTGAAATTGCAAAGCATGTCATTCAACTTGAAGTGAAGATTCCCATAATGATTAGTATGAACTCTATTAAGTTGTCTTGTTATGTGTATTAAGGCATTATAATTTCATATGTAGGTATTCACATTTGATTCAACGTGTATTACCCGAGACTCGTAGTTACTTTGTAAGGGCGCTTACCAGGCCAATTCAAGCTGATATGCGGGTGGGTGCTGCACATTCAGTTTTGTTCTTTTCTTAATTGTAACCACGGGAGAGTATGTACAGGAATGGGTTACTGTTGTAATAGTGTCTCAAAATGAGAGCTAATGTAAATCCTCATTGGATGCACCAATTCCAAATCATTGGATGGTTAACTAGCTTATAAAGTTCAGTTTCAAAGCTTGCTATGTTGTTCCTAGTGGTCTTTGATGAGGTGATAGAATTTCAGCATTCAATCGAAATTTTTAAGGTAAGCGGGTGTGGTAATCCAAGATTTCTGTGGAACTCTTCGGATATTACTCAAAATTTTATTACAACACTATCCAATTTGCTTATTTTATTATTATTCTTTAAAAAAATTCTAGAAAAGTTTTACTTACCAACAAAAAACTGAAAAATTTTCCAGCAGAAAATGACTCCTATACTACCAAATCCACTAGACATCGAGCTAATTATGAAGAGATGGAGATCACCACCTCATAAATTGGTTAGTGACATTCATTGTGATAAAAAAAATGAGCTTATACTATCACTCTTTTGGTCAAAACATTAGTATCAAATTTAAGTATACAGAAAATAATTTATGCGTAATGATGTCCCAAGTGTTAGTTGGAACAAATAAAATTAAGTTAAAAGGTAAAATAGCTCTAAGAAAATTGATTTTTGCTCATCAGGGAGAGAAATATTTTTTCCATTTTAATGTAAAATGTTTTATCCTAGTTGGAATATTAGAAAATGATTCCCTAAATTATTTCTTGAAAAAAGGCTTAATGAAAAAAATATACAATCAAGACAAGTTTGAGGGAATTTCCTTCCACCTTCTAGTGTCTTGGTTTGACGAGAATATTCACAGTTGAACATATGAAATTCGATATCAAGTTAAAATTAGTGCATGTTGCACATGGCAGTAGCGGGAAGAAAAGTTAAATATTTAATTTATTAATCTTACCAAAGTAATTATCTTGTACATATATCATAAGGTAACTATTAAGGGAAAAAGAAAGGTAACTATTTTTGAACTTGTCTTGTCATAGAAATTTTCTTTCTTTTACCTCCTAGTAATAGTTATTTCACAAAGAAAAAGCTATAATATTTAATAGCTCGAAGCCGATGTATTCTTTGGTGGATAACAATATCCTATAGACTACAGGAATTCAATGAGTATTAACAAATCTTTGGAAAGTTTCTCCTTCCAAGTTTTAATATAAAGTGAATGTGTATCTCTCTTTGGGTGTGTGTTTTGAGGGGGAGGATCTAACCTCCTACGATATTCACGTTTCATCAAATAGGAAAAGTGTTTACTCCAAAACTCCATGCCATCTTGCAATGTAGAAAATGGATTATTAGTTTTGGCAATTGCTCGCATATCAGACAAGTGTTGGACCGAGAAACATTTGTTGGCCTGCAGTCGGCTAAGCGAATAGTCATTAACATTATTTCTATCAAGAATCAATTTGTTTGGTTATTTAAAAAATGCCAATCAAAACTATTTATGCAATTTCCAATTTAGTGGTAGGAAAGAGATGAAACTATCCATTCAATTCAATTCACAAACGGAAGGAGATATGTCTTTGGTTAATCCTACCTTTCTTTCTTTTCAAGAAAAGGGGATCTAAAAAGAATGCATTGTGATTTGTGAATGATGGATCCCCATATGGGAAGAGTTTCTTTGAGACTGCAGAACAGCCATTCTTATAAAGATATTTTCAAGAGTTCCAACAGTTGTGTCCTTCCTTTTGCTTGAAAAATATTTAAAACTCACATCTACTTCTGAGTGACACCAATATTCAGTCACTTGGTAGTTTCTTGTTGTAAGATGTCACTGAAGATCATATGTTCAAAGTTCACTACCTGTTCTTTTTCAGAAAAATAATTTCCACGACGAAGTTATTTCATGAAGTAAAACTTTTCACTCTCTCATGTTATTCCCCTAGGTGCGTTGAGTCCCACTTCCCTTGTGGGATGGGCGCTTCAACTCCTTGGCAATCATAGATTGAGTTAAGCCCAAAATCCATTTTCTGGACAGAGAACACCCGGAATCATGTCATGTCCTTCACCATTTTTTTAAAATCTTTGTTCATTAATTCTTCAAAAATTCATCTTTTATTAAATCTCACATTTAGAATCGATTCTCAGAGTTACATTAGTGTCTCAAGCAAGCCATGTTCTACCTAACTGCTGAAAAGTCAGTATCAAGCAGTGATTATTAGTGAGCTGGAATTTGTGCGTGAGCTTGGAAGCAAGCTCTTAGTCTAGCCAGTAACATAGCTGACAATTACCCCCCCCCCCCCCCCAAAAAAAAAACTATTAAGTGAACGATTGCTACAACAGGTACATTAATGCAAACAAAACTCTACTAGGTCCAAGAGTCAATCGGAAATAGTCTCTCTACGTACACCATACCCTCCCCAGACCCCACTTGTGGAATCAGATTGGGTATGTTGTTGAAAACTCTACTAGGTACAGCAGTCTAACTTGACTTGGTTGTACAAAATGATGTCCAAAAGCACTAAAAAACTTCTACTGTAAACAAGCATGTCCCTCAATCTATACGAACCCTATAGGAATCAACATCCGTGGGAAATTTCACAGAACCTGAAAAAGAATGATACTGGTAACAAATACAAGGAGGGGGAAGCCAGGGGCTCCTAGGTGGTACATTAGTACATTAAAGAACACCTGCACAAGGGAAAAATGGGTAAAACAATATAGTATAACAAACTACTACGGCTATTTTCTACAACAATATAGTACAAACCCATCTTTTAGTTTCTTGCACGTCCAAAAGAATCTTTCAACTTTGTAATAATATCTTCAGCATTGCAAATCGTCATCTTGCAATTTGTGCACAGGTGGAATCATCTTTGTTTGACCAGCTCTCGGTGATTCTACATGCCTGGATTGAACGCTCGATTGGGAGACCTAGAGTGCCTTCTTTCTCCAGGAGCGAGCAATAGCTTCCAAATGTTTTGACATTTACATGAAGTCGGAAATCCAGTCCAAACAAAAATTTCATCTCCAACTTATTCAACTCTTTTGTGGTTACACCACCTACTCTTGCATAGTATGCATTGTTATAGAATCTGAAAATTATGCAGAGCATCATAAAGATTCAAGCAAATTCCTAGAAATGAAATGTTACATCTCACTCTTGAGGGGGTCTGTTGCTAAATAAAATACATCAAAAACCATTGAGCTTCAGGCAGTCAGCAAATAATGAACAGCATATATGCATGCGTATAATAATTCCTGTGAGTCTACTATGTGTTAGTAACCCTAAGGGAAAGCTTGCTGCATAGGGTGGGAACGGGGTTCAAGCTTCAAGTTCGACTCTTAACACTCAACTATCCAATTGATTAATAATCAACATGACAATAAATCTCAAAGCATGTATATCTATAACTCCCTCCCCATTTCATTTTATGTGAACAAGTTTGACTCGACACAGAGTTTAAGAGGAAAAGAAAAGCTTTTGAAACTTGTGATTACATTTGATCATATTAGTGTGACTATAAAATCATATTATTAAGGGTAAAATAAGAAGTTTAAAATCAAATTGATTCTGAATAAAAAAATGTGTGGTTTGTTTTGGAATAGATTAAAAAGAAGTGTCACATAGAATGGACCAGATGGAGTAAACATATGGGTAAAAAATTTTGGTAATATAGATCATGTCTGAGGCAGACTTACGCATCATCAATGAATTTTGCTGCCACCATCACACTTGTGATTAGCAGTCGGTGAACATTGAGGGAAGTTAAATGAGCACTAGTGTGTTCAATGAATCGCTCCATGTAAATCTGCGCAACCACAAAGCATGAAGGGCTGCAACATGAATACTTAAAAATGCGATCCAAGTATTGTTCGATGCCCAGCGAGGGGGCTCTTGATCCATGAAATATTGTAATGACATCTTTTCTTTGAGTACTTTCTAATAAGCTTTCAGTTTTCTGAACAGACCTCTCAAGAAGTGTTGAAAGAAGCGATAAAACTCTGGGTTTTCCTGATTTTTGCTTGCCAGATACCTTTAGCCCCAATGCTAAGTAATTTTCTGAGCATATGACCTCAGATTCAGGTGCCAAAGTTCCCATGTCCTGCGGATCATTAAATTGCATTAATAAACTTGAACATTGAAGAAGAAAGCATAATCTAGAATGAACATTACAACAAAATATATCAAGCGATTGAAAATTCGTAGGAGAAGATGGTTGTGCCACTGTAAAAAAGTCATTTGATCAGCCTCGGCAGCGAAGCAAGGAGTTAAAATAAGGACTTTATTCTGACTCTTAAACCTGAAGGAGTAATCATGGTTAAGAAGCTTCTCTTTTTTTTTTTTTAATCAGAGAACTCTTAATTGTCTCTCTCTCTCTCCCAACAAAAAAAAAGGAAAAAAAAAAGAAAAAGAACAAGACAGAAATTAAGAGTTTCATGTTAAGAACTTCAAGGTCTTCTTTCTCCACCAAAGAGGCTAAAGCATTTCAGACTCTTACTTATCAGGAAAAAGAAAAGGAATACCAATCATTAGAAGGTTTCTGTTTTTTCTTCTTTTTTTAAATAAAAAGGTGGTGTTCCGCCAACTTATGTACACCTCGATTATTCCACCAGCACAGGTATCGGGTACTCTGCCCACCAAATCATTAGAAGTTTTTAGCGTCTGTCTCTTCATGTAGTATAAGAATGTTCATGGTTTCAATTGGAGTTTACTTGATTAAAATCACAAGAAAGACTACAACTTATTGTATAGCAGGAAGCAGGATGGTGAAATTTTTTTCAACAATACCTGATTTCTTGATACAACAATGTTTATTATCCTTCATGTGTAATCCTAAATATATAAGCAAATAGTGGAGGTCATTATTTATTAAAATGGAGGATTAGCTGCCTCTTCAAACAAGGAAATAGTTCATATAAAGTAAGTTAAATTACCATGTCATTGACACGCTCAATTTAAGGAAGGTCAAGCTTTTCTAGCTCAAACACTACATAGTTTTACAAATGGAACTTGTTAGATTAAGTGATATTTTCTACCATTGCTCCTCATTAAATACATTCTAAGAGTTACAAATGCTTATTAAACTAATACAGTCTTAGTTTGTAATGGAAACCAAAAACCATTACCAACTGACTGGAAAAATTGCTTTATCTGTTAAACAGAAAAGGAGAAATGTGCTGGATTAAAACTAAAAGAAGTCAAAAGATGAAATGATGAGCCATATTATCAAGAAATAATGACCTGTTACCAAATGAGTAGCATCATAAAGCATAAGAAAAGCTCCAAAGACGGCATTTCATTTTCAACTTTGAGAAGATATAGATTTTCATGAAGAATATTCAAATGACTCCTTTAGCTTACGGGCAAATGCACTAATTTCATGAGAGCTCAACCATACTTTGGGATCTCAAATGAGTGTCACAATGTACAACAGGACTTGAAAAAAAAAACATGGGATTCCTAATCCGTATTCAACATTCTACCAATCCATCATCTAAACTGAAATGTAAGACCAATACATTGGTTTAATTTTACCCCCATAAACATAAATGTGTGATCAAGAACCTCTCTCTCATTGTTTAGAACTAGTCAAACCGAATAACTGGTTTACAAATTCATCAATTAGAAGTTTCAATACAAGACATTACATTAAGTCTGTAAAGTGTATATTAAACTTAATTCACAGATCTAAACACCTATCTAGTAAAAGAAAAAAACAAAAGCGTCTCAACTGAAAAATCTAATCTATATAAACCAACATTAGCAATATGCTTTGCTTACCAATAGGATAATGCATCAAAACACAATATTGACAAATCCAAATAACCCAAGAAATATAAAGCATAAGCATAGATCTTTATAAGTAATAAGCACAGCAAAGAAGTTGCAAGAAAATGAATTGAAATCAAATTAAAACCCAAGAAAGACAGGGCAAAAGACATACAGTGAGAGATGTGGTAAATTTTCAGCTGGCACTTGATGCTTCTACATGACTCTACTAATGGGCAGCTAACAATTATCAGGCGGGTAGTAGTTCCAGTCTCTCTACAATACTCACTATCTTTCTCTTTCTTTACGTCTCTATTCTACTCAAACAAAATAGAAGATGTGCTTAAATTTATTGAAAGAGTAAAGAAGTTCTTTTTCTCTCTTTATTTACTAGTACTTAGTTTCTCTTTCTACACCACCAAGACTCGCCCCAGTTGGGTTGTCTTTTTAGGTAGCTTCACAATACATTATAATATTGTAAACGCACATGTCACCTTTGTATGAATAGCTGTCACAGTGCTCCTTTGTTTGGAAGACTCGTATGTCTCTCCTCACTTCTCATTCACTGTGTGTATGCGCGCACCAGCAATAAAAAGTTATATACTTCACTAATAAAATTATTCTTTAATTATTTTTTATACTATCAAACTCAATAGTGACGATAATATAATAGGGGAAAAGGATTGCGTAGTGTCGGTAGTCTTTAAATCCAATAAGTAATCACCATTCTTAAATTAAAGTAGTAGGAAAATTGCTCTTTCATAGGCGAGCGGTGCGGCTCTGGTCCCCACCATATTTCCTTCACTCTTCCATCTGCTATCCTATTCACCACTTCAATGGGCCCATCATTTTTTTTTTCTTTTTTCAGTTTTATATACTTATAATAATAATGCAATAAGAAAAAGTAACCAATGCAAAAATAAAAAGAACTTTTTCTTTTGTTCTTTTCGCTTGATTGTAGATTGTGCTCAGTATTTCTCTGTGTTATAAGAGTGAGTAATTTTTCTTACGAATTTTTACCTCCTATAACAAAGATTAAAACCTTATTTATTTTAAATAAATATTATTTTAAAAAATTATATTATATAGATACCTTTTAATGTTTATAACAAATATCTAATTTTGGTTACCTCCTACCCCTAAGCCACTGAATACGCTATTCAGTTACACTATTTTCTTTCTCTCTCTACTTTGATACATGTCCTCCCTGTGCACTTTCAGACGACCCTTCAGATCTTCAACATAAAGGAAGGGAGGTCCAAAACACAGAAACAGAGAGAAAACGAGAGAGGACGAAGATCTGCTTCCCTGTGGGAATTCCAGTTTAACGAAATTTTGCAGCAGTTTCGGCTACTTTTAGAAAATCTTGGCCTCGATTTGCTTCAATCAGTGCCCTCTTCTCTTCTGATATCAAAAACTTCGAAGATATCAAAATTTTCGACAAGGAATTCGTGAACACTAGCTTCAAAAACATGTTTGAAGTTCTATTTGCTGCTAATTACCTTAACATTAAGGGCTTATTTGAGTTTTTATGTCAGACAATTGCTGATAGAATTAAGAACAAGTCGGTGAAGGCTGTTAGGAAGATATTTAATGTAACTAATGATTACACAGAAGAGGAAGAGGCAAAGGTTTATGGGGAAAATAAGTGGGCCTTTGAAGGAGAACGTGACGAATCTGTTGATTAGTTTGTGTTTGTGATCTTTAGGGTTTGTAATTAGTTTCTGGAAACATATCTGGTGGTTATGGTATAGAAAATCTTGGCCTCGATTTGCTTCAATCAATGCCCTCTTCTCTTCTTGTCACGACCCAAACTTGGACTCGGTCGTGATGACACCTCTCGTGAAAACGAGGCCAGCCGACACTTCCCCTTTTTTCAATTATTAATAGTTAAGCATTAAGAAACAATCGAAACATGATAAAATAATCCAAAGTAGCAGATAATATCATAAATACGCGGAAGAACAACCCAACACAACCCTAAATTGGGGTGTCACTAGTCATGAGCATCTATAAAACCTAATACAAGTCTGAAAAATTCACAAACTATTACAAACGTCTGATGAGAGATAGAAAAGATAAAGAGGGAGAAACACGGGTCTGCGGACGTCAAACAACTACCTTGTGAACTCCGAATATCCGCCGGGAGCTCTCAACTCGCACTGGCAGGATCAGCAACGCCTGAATCTGCATACAGGGGTGCAGAGAGTAAAGTAAGTACTCCAACTCAATGAGTAACAAATGTAAATAAAGACTGAAAGCAAGAAATCACGTAAGGCACAAAATATTCTATAATGAAGCAGTAAATAAGTGAAAGGCAAGTAAAATCCTTTAACTCAAATGTAGTTTCATGAAAAGACTTTTAAAATAATTAAGCAGGTAATTGGCAGTCAAATATGAAAAATAAACACATAAAGGCTCGCCCCTCGGGCAATATCTCAGAACAGTACCAGCCCCTCGGGCAATCACATAGAACAATACCAGCCCCTCGGACTCAATCTCACATCCCAATGGGTACTCACGCTCACGGGGGTGCACAGACTCCTAGAGAGGCCCCTTACGGCCCAAAAGCAATATTAAGCCACCTCGTGGCATCATCACTAGGCCCTCGACCTCATATCAATCAAGCCACCTCGTGGCGTACATATCTCAGGCCCTCAGCCTCATAATCAGTATCAAATGTTTCCTCACAACATAGGCCCCCGACCTTACTCAGTCAAAAATTCTCACAAGCCACTCGGGCAATAGTAAAACAGTGTTTCTCAGCCCAAACATCATTTAAAATATCATTTAAGTATAAAACTGAGTAAACATAGCTGAGTATGAAAACAGTGGAAAATAACATGACTGAGTTCAAGTACAAAGTCAAAATAGTGAGGAAATATCAATAAAAATCCTCGAAGGGTTCAAATAGTTGGCACGAAGCCCAAATATGGCATTCAACCCAAATAATGATGATAGTAAATAGATTTCAGTCAAATACGCGGTAAAACCATCACTCGGGACGGACCAAGTCACAATCCTCAATAGTGCACGACCCCACGCTCGTCATCGAGCGTGTGCCTCACCTCAATGTAGCACTACGATGTGCAATCCGGGGTTTCGAACCCTCAGAACATCATTTACAATCATTACTCACCTCGAACCGGTCAAATCTCTAGCTCGCAACTCCTTTTCCCTCGAATCGGCCTCCCCTCACGTCGAATCTATCCAAAATCAGAATCACGACGTCAAAATATGCTAAGGGAACGAAACCCAAGCAAAAACAATCAAATAATACCAAAAATCTCGAAATTGGCCAAACACGACCCTCGGTCCCACATATCGAAACTTGATAAAAATCATATCACCGGAATCCTTATCCTCCCAGGAGTCTATACATATCAAGAACACTGAAATTGGAGTCCAAATGACCCTTCAAATCCTCATTTAAAGTCTCTTAATCTCAAGCCCTAGTTTCTCAATTTTTGGCTTATATTCCATGATTTATTAGGTGGATTTCACAATAGAATCGAGTTTTAAATCCAAAATTCTTACCTCCAAATGTTTCCCCTTGAATCCATCTTCAATATCCTTAAAAAAACTCCAAAAACAACCAACTATGGAGGAAATAAACCCCACATTCGCGGACAAAACAACCTTTTAAACTTTCTGCCCAGGCCTATTTTCCTTCATTGCGATCGCGGGAATTCCTTCGCGATCGCGAAGTACAAATTCCCAGCTCCCAAAAATTACTCTATGCGAATGCATAAAACACTATGCGAACGCGATGCCCAGGCAACTAACTCTACGCGATCGCGAACCTCCTACCGCGTTCGTAATGAACAAATCCAAGCCAAGACCCCAGGTCCACTTAACTCTACGCGAACGCGACCTTCACTACGCGTTCACGATCAACAACTTCACCACTCTATGCGATCATAGCTCGACCTTTGCGAACGCGAAGAATAAATGGACTGACCCCTCAAAAGCTTCTATGTGAGCGCAGGGACCCCTACGCGATCGCAGAGAAGGAATCTCTGCAACAGCTGAACCTGAAATTCTGCAACTTCTCCAAGGCATGAAATGGTCCGATTGACCATCCGAAACTCACCCGAGGCCCCCGGGACCTCAACCAAAGGCACAAACATATCCTAAAACCTCATTCAAACTTGTTCCAACCTTCGGAACACTCAAAACAACATCAAAACACTGAATCGCATCGGATTCAAACCTAAGAATTCCAAAATCTTCAAAATTACGCTTTTGATAAAAAACCCAACCAAACCACGTCCGAATGACCTAAAATTTTGCACACACATCCCAAATGACACAACTGAACCACTGCAACTCTCGAAATTCCATTCCGACCCCTATATGAAAATCTCGCCTATTAACCGAAAATCGCCAAAATATCAACTTCGCCAATTCTAGCCTAAATCTACTCCGAACCTTCAAAACTCCTTCTAATCATGCTTCTAAGTCACAAATCACCTCCCGAAGCTAATCGAACCATCAGAACTCACATACGAGCCCTCTAACACATAAGTCAACATCCGGTTAACTTTTCCAACTTAAGCTTCCTCAAAAGAGACTAAGTGTCTCAAACCTTACCAAAATCATTCCGGATTCGATCCGACCAACCCAATACCACATAACACGGATAACAAAGCATAAAGAAGCAGAAATGGGGAAAATAGAGCGGTAACTCATGAGACGATTGACCGGATCGCTATATCCTCCCCAACTTAAACAAACGTTCATTCTCGAACGAGTCAAGAAACATACCTGAAGCCTCAAACAGGTGAGGATATCTGCTCCGCATCTCCCGCTGGCCTCCCAGGTAGCCTCCCCCACGGGCCGACCTCTCCACTGTACTTTCATTGAAACTATATCCTTTGACCTCAACTTTCGAACCTGACGACCCAAAATAGCTATCGGCTCCACATCATAGGTCAACTCATCATCTAACTGAACCGTGCTGAAATCCAAAACATGAGATGGATCCCCAATATACTTTCGGAGCATAGAAACATGAAATACCGGATGCACACTCGATAAGCTGGGTGGCAAATCAAGCTCATAAGCCACCTCCCAATCCTCTGGAGCACCTCAAAAGGCCCATGAATCGCGAACTCAATTTACCTTTCTTTCCAAATCCCATAACACCTTTCATGGGCGAAACTTTCAACAGAACCTTTTCACCAACCATGTAGGACACATCCCGAACCTTCCTATCAGCATAACTCTTTTGCCTTGACTGCGCTGTACGAAGCCTCTCCCGAATCACCTTCACCTTTTCTAAGGCATCCTGCACCAAGTCTGTCCCATACAGTCTAGCCTCACCGGGTTCAAACCAACCAACTGGAGATCTACACCGCCTCCTATACAAAGCCTCATATGGAGCCATCTGAATACTCAACGGGTAGCTGTTGTTATAAGCAAACTCTGCAAGCGGTAGAAACTGATCCCATGACCCTCCGAAATCAATGACGCAAGCATGCAACATGTCCTCCAATATCTGAATAGTGCGCTCGGACTGCCCGTCCGTCTGAGGGTGAAAAGCTGTGCTCAACTCAACCTGAGTACCCAACTCTCGCTGCACAGACCTCCAAAACTGTGATGTAAACTGAGTGCCTCTATTTGAAATGATTGAAACTGGGACACCATGCAACCAAACAATTTCCCGGATATAGATCTCTGCCAATCGCTCTAAAGAATAGGTAGTACACACAGGAATGAAGTGTGCGAACTTGGT
The DNA here is from genome assembly GCF_000393655.2 of Nicotiana sylvestris. Lineage (NCBI taxonomy): Eukaryota > Viridiplantae > Streptophyta > Magnoliopsida > Solanales > Solanaceae > Nicotiana > Nicotiana sylvestris. The sequence goes on along the minus strand of NC_091065.1, from coordinate 80,535,945 downwards.
CAGCCGATCCACAATTACCCAAATAGCATCGAACTTTCTCAAAGTCCGTGGAAGTCCAACTACAAAGTCCATAATGATCCTCTCCCACTTCCACTCTGGAATAGCTATCTGCTGAAGCAAGCACCCGGTCTCTAATGCTCATATTTCACCTGCTGACAATTGAGACACCGAGCTACAAATCCCACAATGTCTTTCTTCATTCTCCTCCACCAATGTGATGTCTCAAATCCTGATACATCTTCGCGGCACCCAGATGAATGGAATACCGCGAGCTATGGGCCTCCTCTAGAATCAACTCCCGAAGCCCGTCCAAATAGGGCACACAAATTCCGGCCCTGCATCCTCAACACCCCATCATCACCAATGGTCACATCTCTAGCATCATCATGCTAAACTCTATCCTTAAGGACAAGCAAATGCGGATCATCATACTGACACTCTCTGATGCGATCGTATAAGGAAGACCGTGAAACCACACAAGCCAATACCCGACTGGGCTCCGAAACATCTAATCTCATAAACCGATTGGCCAAGGCCTGAACATCAACCGCAAGAGGTCTCTACCCAACTGGAATATATGACAAACTCCCCATACTCACTGCCTTTCGGCTCAAAGCATCGGCCACCACATTGGCCTTTCCCGGATGGTACAGTATTGTGATATCATAATCCTTTAGCAACTCCAACCATCTCCGCTGTCTCAAATTAAGATCCTTCTGCTTGAACAAGTGCTGGAGGCTACGATGATCAGTAAACACCTCACAGGACACACCATACAAGTAATGTCTCCAAATTTTCAATGCGTGAAATATAGCAGCCAACTCTAAATCATGAACGAGGTAGTTCTTCTCATGGGGCTTCAATTGACGAGAAGCATAAGCAATAACTCTACCCTACTGCATCAATACACAACCAATGACAACTCTCGAAGCATGACAATACATGGTATACAGACCTAAAGCTGATGACAAAACTAATACTGGAGTTGTGGTCAAAGCTGTCTTGAGCTTCCGAAAGCTCTTCTCACACTCGTCCGACCATACAAATGAAGCACCCTTCTGAGTCAACTTGGTCAAGGGCGATGCGATAGATGAGAATCCCTGAACAAAATGGTCTGGGCCAAATCTGAACCGCCTCTATCTTCTTCGGATCAACCTGAATAGCCTTGCTGGACACCACGTGTCCCAAGAAAGCCAATGAACTGAGCCAAAACTCACACTTGGAGAATTTTGCGTAAAACTTCTCCTCCCTCAATCTTTGCAACACAACTCTAATGCTCCGCGTGCTCCTCCTGACTACGCGAGTACACCAGAATATCATCAATGAAGACTATGACAAACGAGTTGAGATAAGGCCGGAACACGCTGTTCATCAAATACATGAATGCTGCTGGGGCATTGGTCAACCTAAAAGACATCACCAAGAACTTATAATGACCATATCGGGTCCTGAAAGCTATCTTAAGAATATCCGAGTCCCTGATCTTCAACTAGTGATAACCTGAACGGAGATCAATCTTGGAGAATACTCTCGCTTCTTGAAGCTGGTCGAATAAATCATCAATGGGAGGCAAAGGATACTTGTTCTTAATTGTTACCTTTTTCAATTACCTATAATAAATGCACATCCTCATTGTGTCATCCTTCTTCTTCACAAATAGAACCGACGCACCCCAAGGTGACACACTAGGCCGAATGAACCCTTTATCAAGGAGTTCCTGAAGCTGCTCCTTTAACTCCTTCAACTCCGCTGGTGCCACACGATACATCGAAATAGAAATAGGCTGAGTGCCTAGCACCAAGTCAATACCAAAATCAATATCCCTGTCTAGTGGCATGCCCGGTAGGTCTACTGGAAACACATCGGGAAAATCCCTCACAACTGGAATGGAATCAATACTAGGAGTCTCAACACTGACATCCCTCACAAAGGCTAGATATGAAAGACAACTCTTCCCAACCATACGCTGGGCTTTCAAGAATAATATCACTCTACTGGTGTAAGCACGTGATTTTTGCCCTATATGAGAATTACTCCCAAAAAATCCAAAAATAAAATGATTTTTCTTTGGTGTGCAATTTTGTGATATTTTGAATAATTATTTGTATTTGTCTGTGCGTGTTTATTTGATAAATTAATAAAAAATACAAAAATATGTCGCATTTTGCATGTAGGATTTAATTCTATAGTTGTTAGTAATTAAATTTGTTTTACAAAAATTAAAAAATTACAAAAATAAGCATCGTTTGCATTTTTAGCATTTAATGTCCAAATATACAATTTTATGCTTAATTAATACTTAATTGTGCGTTAATTGTTATTGGGAGTTAATTTGCGCTTTTATAACTTAATTTAATTCTTAATAATAGTTTAAGTATTTTTATAATTTAGTTTTAGAGAAATAAAAGAAGAAAAGAAAGCAAAAATATAAAGAAAGTCGGAATTGGGCCTCTTCTTCAATTTCAAGCCACAGGCCCAAAAAATGGCCCAATCTTCCCTACGACCCAGTCCATTTCGAACTGGGTCAACCCGGTCCATAACCCAACACCCTATTATCTTGCATTTCAAAAAATAAAACAAAGAAAAACAAAAAAAAATAGTAAGAAAACCCTAAAAACCTAAACTAGCCTACCCGCCCCCTCCATCTTCATCTTCCCCAAAACTCTCAAAAAACCCAAGGTCCATGGCTGCTTCCCTCACCAAGCTTCATCATCCTCCACCTCCAAGCTCCTCATCGACGCACACACAGCTGCGTCAACACCTTCACACGAGCACATCCTCCCTCACCAAGCTTCATCGTCCCCGTTCGAGCTTTTGCCATGCCCAACCATGGCTGAGCTTCGATGTTCTCACATGGTAGCTGCCGCTGTTTCGACACCACCCAAACTAGTCCGGCAGTCCACACGCACGTACAGTTTCTGCGTCACTTCCGAGTTACTGTTGTCCGCCATGGCAGCTCCCCGTCGTCGACCTCATGGTTACTCCTGTTCTGCCTCGCTTCATTTTCCTCCGAGTTGCTGCTTCTGCTTCACTCCATCTCCTTCACGTAAACAAGTGAATCCCAGCTGCTTTGTTCATGCACTTCTGCCGCGACAACTGTTGCTACTGTTTCGGCGCGGCTTCAGTTGGTTTCGTAGGTTCGTGTTCGTCGCCGTTTGGTCGAGCTTTGGCCGAGGTTCGTCGAGTCAGTCCATACATATTTCATGTCGATCCGGTTAGTGGATTTTTGAGTTTTATATTGTCCGCATTTTTTTTTGTTGATATTTTCGAATCTAAAATCGGCAGATGTTTGTTTTGTTTATCGTTTGACTTAATTTTTAGTTCATGTTCATATGTTGTTTGTTATATAAAATTTTTCAGATTTCAAAGGAAGGATTAATAAGTTATTTTTCATGTTTATCTCATGTTTGTATTGTTGTTTAAGTGAATATTTGTTAGTTTAATATTTGTTAGATTCAAATTGAAATTTAATTAATTGTTTCTTCAATTTGTTTCATGTATTTGATGTATTTTCCGGAAATTGTTAGTATTGTTAAAGTTCAAGTTTAAATTCATAATTGTTTCTTCTTAGTTTTGTTTTGTCATTTGCCTAAAAGAATTTAGTTGCAATAAGGGAAGTATGTTGGTTTTAGTCATTTGAATCCGTCGTTTTTATTTTTAGATTTAATTCATGTTCATATTATGTTTGTTTGATTTTGAATCCGAAATGTGTATAGTTTGATTTCTTGTTTACCATTTGTGATTATTTCTTGAATTGGTCTCATAATCTTGTTTAAAGTTTAATATAAGAATTGTTTGTTATAATGTTGTTAGAGTTGATTTTAAGTTCAATATTATTGAATTTAAGAATCTAAATATACTTGTTTGATTGTTGTTGTTGTTTAAATCCGAAAAATAGGTTTGTTGTTGCCAAAAATATTGTTCAATCAAATTTTAGTTGTTCTTGGTTGTTCAATTTGTGTTCATGTGATTTGTTGTTGAAATGTTGTTAAAATCATGTTCATGTGATATTGTTGTTATGATGTTCATCCGTGTTCATATTGTTGTTTGAACATTGTTAGAAATTGATCATATTGTCTATATTTTGGTTAAGTTTGATTAATTGATGTGTTATAGCTGATGGGTAGTTTGGTAAATTTGTAATACGTTCAGGGGTAGTTTGGTAATTTTAGTAAGGTCGGAAGGGGTAGTTTAGGAATTGTACATTTTGTAATTGTTTATTTGAAGCATGGGGGACAAAATGAAATGGGGTGGGTTGTGATATGATTATTTAATATAAAGGGGGACAAGATTTAATTTAAAGGGGAATCTTGCATTATTTTAAATAAAGCATGGGGGACAAAATATAATGGGGTGGTGTGATATATTTATTTAATGTAATGGGGATGAGTGGGAAGATAATGTGTTTGGTAGAGAAAGGGATTGATTTTAATTGATTAAAGGGTGGGGATTATATATAGAGAGGTCTTGAAATCAAAAACATAAGAAAAATAGAGAGAACAGAAATAGGGAGGACAGGAGAAATATAGAGAGAGAAAAAAAAACGGGAGAGAGAAACAAATCTGAAAATAAGAGAGAAAAGGGCTGAACATTTAAGAGATAGAAAATTCCGAAAAATATTTAAGCTTTCAAATAAAAAAAAACTAAAAAAAATATTCTGCTTTCTTTTGTTGTTTGAAATCAGAATTGATTGTTGTTTCATAAAAGCTGAAGCTTTTGTTTTTTTGGATTACTACTCCACCGGTCTGTTACTGGGTTGTTACTATTGTTGGGCTATTGTTGCTGTGTTGTACTGATTTTACTGATGCTGCTGATTCTCATCTTCATTTTCTTTTGCTTCAAATATCAGGTACACAACTGACACGCTGGTTATTGTAATACGAAATATGAAGCATGAATACGAAAAAATGAAGAGTTGAAATTCTGAATTATATTTAATTATATTCTGAATTTTATTTGTATGTATAAATTATGTAGTTTGCAAAAAATCAGAATCATGTAGATATTTAATACATATAGTGGAACATTCGACGATAGCTTAACAAATGAACTATCTACATCTATTGCCTAAAAATAAATAAATGGTGTAGTAATTCCGTTGAATCAAAAATCAAACGAATAGGCCATCTAGTAGGAAGTTGGTAGAAATTTATTTAGTTAAATAATATTGGTTAATTTCAGCATGTAAATGGTCTAGGATTAAAATTAGAATTGCTATGTTTTTTTAATTTGACAAACTGAGAACATGCCTAGTATAATGTAACTAGGTAATAACATGTAAATAAGTTAAGATATTTCTCCTTTATTTTGTAGAGACAAATTTCAATAAAAAATGTAGGCATTTTAGGACTGTCCTTTTAAAAATAAAATGAGATGAGCCTCGCCCAATAAAATGCACTAATTGCGGGGCCCTCAATAAATATTTAATTGAGTATTTAGAATTCGGGATGGACTGTTTAGTGAATTCCACAGTCTTACCCATAAATAATAATATGTTAATCGCTTTAGGCACGATTTAATAATAATACATTCTTAAACATGGGTGCGCATTTATGCGACCCAAATCCAAATCCTAAAACATTGAATAAAAATACGTTCCGGATCGCGGGTGCATTTTATGTGACGCAATCCAAAGACATGTTTTTAAACGATGTTCACATTCTTGTAAAAATAATAATAACAATTATGAAAGCGGTAAAAAGATAAAATTTGCACATAAGTTCATATTTGTATAAAATCAGATAATCAAGCCGAATATAACAGTTGAGCGACCGTGCTAGAACCACGGAACTCGGGAATGCCTAACACCTTCTCCCGGGTTAACAGAATTCCTTATCCGGATTTCTGGTACGCAGACTGTAATATGGAGTCATTCTTTTCCTCGATTCGGGATTAAAATTGGTGACTTGGGACACCCTAAATCTCCCAAGTGGCGACTCTGAAATAAATAAATAAATCCCGTTTCGATTGTCCTTTAATTGGAAAAAACTCCTACGCCCTTCGCGGGGTCGGAAAAAGGAGGTGTGACAGCTCTGGCGACTCCTGCTGGGGACTAGCCCAGAACCAGTGGTTCAGGGTTAGAAATTCGAGCTCATATAAATTGTTATATTTGGTTTTATCTGATTTTTACATGTTTGAGCCTAATGTGCTAAATGCTGCTTTTACCGCTTTGATATTACGTGAACTGTGTATAAACTGTGCCGAAACCCATCTCCTCTCTGAGTCTTCTAAATCATGAAGAAGGGTGTACTTCGTACGACTTCTTTTCTGTATAGTGTCAAATCCCAATTTAGAACGAGGTTCGGACAAGTTGCTAAGCCGGTGAAGCTTCTGTATTCCCGGTACGCTACCCCCCTCGGCTCGAGCTGTCCGCTCGGGTAAGCCAGGTCTAGAACAAACACCCAGGTTCTGAACCTAGTATAACAAAGCCACATGCCGGATCCCTAGTAGGAACGTTTGTTTGCATCACGTGCATCTGACTTTGGAGGCTCAACACAGGGGTTGGGTCTGTCTAGGACAGGTGCACCAAAAATGAAAATGACCATCCTGATGCATCTTACTTGTTACTACTTGCGCATTAATTTGATTCGGACTTGTGTGTTGACTGACTTGTGAATATCAGGAATAATATTTTGAAATTGAAAAAAAAGAAATAGCGGTTAGGGAATTGATTGTTTATTTTGAAAAGAAAACAAATGCCCAAATACTGTCAAAACTCTGCCGAAATTTTGAGAAAATGAAAAAAAATGTCTTATTAGTTTGTTTTATTAAAAGCTAAGAAAAGAAAAAAAAGAGTCGTTGTTCTGTTGTGTTTTTCAAAAAAAAAAAATAGAAAAAATATATAGTTTGTCTTGCCATGAAAATGAAAAGAGTCTTATTTTCAAAATGGTTTTTTATTATTATTTATTTGCTTATGAAAATGCAAAAAAAAAAAAAAAGTCTTTCATTATTTGTCACAAATATATATATAAATCTGAAAAGTTTTTTTTATTTCCAAAAAATATATATATCTTTATTTGTTGCAAAGAGTATTTGTCTTGCCAAGAAAATTCAAAGTAAAATTCCAAAAAAGATATGTCTTGCAAAAAATAATATAAATATCTTTATTTTCCATTGTTGATAAAACAAAAATAATAAAAATGTTTTTTTAAAAAAAAAAAAAAAAAAATCCGAAAATATTTTGATACTTCTTTCAAAATTGAAAAGAAAATTCAAAATTCAAAAAATATTTTTTAGAAGCATTTCTTTTATCAAAAGTAAAATTCCAAAAATATTTTTTTTCTTTAGAATAAGAAAAAAAAACAAATGGAAATTCAAAAAAAAAAAAACTTCCTTTTACTTTTGAAATTCTAAAAGTTCAAATCAAAAGAAAAGGAATTTTTACAAGTCTTTCTTTCAAAAAGAAATCAATCAAAAAAAATATATATATATATATACTTCCTTTCTTCTTTTGAAGCAGTTCTTTCACAGTTCCAATTAAAAAAAATAATATATTAGTTCATTTACTTATTCGCGAGGCCCGAACTACGCGGGTTTGATTCTCACCGGATGTGAGATACGTAGGCAACCCTCATCGGGTCCAACCCCCTTTTTTGCTAAAATAGTCAAAAACCAAAAAAATAAATAAAAAACGTGTCAAAATTTTTTATTTTGTCATAAATAAGTCTAGTGGTGTCCAACCTTCCCTTTTGCTAAAATAGCCAAAAAAAAAACATGTCAAAATTTTAATTTTGTCATAGAGAAGTCGGGTGACGCTGTTTTATGAAGACATAGCCGAATGTTCCCGAAAGGGACGCCGGGAGGCTGACTTTGCATAAACAGCCACCTTTGGGTCATTTTTAAGATTTTGACCAGTTGACCCACACAGCCTTAAAAATCTTCGTCCCCGAGGCGTTGAAAGGCCGTGTTTGCAATATTGACTTTTCTAATTCGAAAAATGATAAAAAGAGTCATAAATAAGTCGGGTGATGCTGTTTTGTCAAAAATAGCCGAATGTTCCCGAGAGGGACGCCGGAAGGCTGACTTTGCATAAACAGCCACTTTTTTGGGTCCTGTTTAGGATTTTGGTCTAGTTGACCCACACAGCCCTATAAATCTTCGTCCCCGAGGCGCTGAAGGGCCGTGTTTGCAACATCAGGTTTTTAGTATAATTTGAAAAGAAAAAAAAAGAGTCAGCGGTCAGGTGAATACCGTTTGGATTTTTTTTAGTCAAAATAACCCGAGCCAACTTCGGCCGCGTCTTGAACCGTTCTTGCCGAAATAACCTTAGAGTATCTGTCAGTTGTCGAAAGGTTATTTTCGTAAAAGAATGGACAAGTGTGTAAAGTGTCATAAAATAATCCTCCCCGGCCTCAAATTCATGTGAAAGTTGGAAGGGGCCACATTTGCAAAAATAACCGTTTGGTTGCATTTGTCAAACGGGGAAAGAAATTGGCCATTTGTAAATCTTTTAATTAGAATATGTGGGTTGTTTGATTTTCCAGCTTGTAGGTCATCTTCAAACCTTTGAAACTCAGTTTGTTTTAACATGAAAATTGAAAAAAAATGTTTAGCATTGTTTATCTTTTATTGGGTCCGAACTACGCTCGGTCTGATTCATGCGGGGTCATGATACGTAGGCAATCTCCATAAGATTCGACCACCACCAAAATAAAAAAAAATATAAAAAAATATAATAATAAATAAATAAAAGAGAGTGTGGAAGATTTTCAGGGGGCACAATTGTCTAACTGCTTAGGTACATTGTATCTCTGATACATGATTGTCTGTCCAATGCCCTAACACTAACGTGATGGCTTCCCTTTGATGTGTCCATGTATAGAAAGTGGTTGGTTGTGGTAACTCCTCCCTGCAAAGCAAAATCAAAGGACAATGGCTCAGAACCGCAGAACCGAGTGGATCGGTACTGATGACCGACAACAATTGGTCGAACAGAACAACAGGTTGGTAGAAGAAGTGAAAATGCTGAGACAGCATGTGGCAGACATGTATCAGGCATGGATAACGGGAAAAGCACCACCCCCTCCACCGCCAAGCCTCTTGAACTCGGTCATTTCCCAAGCACCCAACACCATAATGGAAGATTCTCCATACTCTCCATCCCAACCCATTTATGGCAGCTTTCCCAGCTATCCGAGTAGCTCCATCACTCTTCAATGTTTCTCCGCTCCCCAACACCACTTCTTTCCCCGTGACCTCAAAAGCCATACCTCACTTCCCAGGTACCCGACTCCACGAAATGCTTACCCACCCATACAAGCCTACCAAAAGCCATCTGGATCAGGTTTCCGGCCCTGTCAACATGCAAGAATGAAGAGGTTGCTGAAACGAGAAAAGGCTCTCACCCCTATCGGGGTATCTTATGCCTGTCTGTTTGAAAGGCTAAGGCATGCTGGCTCGATTGAACCACTCCCCGCATGTACTCCAAATCCACTTGCAAGGAGCTTTGATCCGGCAGCGCGATGCGCCTACCACTCCAATGTCATAGGGCACAACATTGAGAGCTGTCATAGTTGGAGAAGGGAAGTAGAGAAAATGATCCGAGAAGGGCGGGTTGTGATTAATAACAGTGACATGGAGCACTCGAACCCCCTCGAGAACTTGCCGACGGAGGTTGATGAGATTGAAGCTGGTAATGGTCTCGGCAGTATTGATGCAAAGCTCAGTGGCTAAAATGCCAATTTTGATAAAGTGGGAGGACGTTTTGTTCCTTGGTCAGCAAGAGAGAAGCTTGTGGTGGCTCATTTTGTTGTCATTTCTGTTGTTCGGATTATTAGGGTTATAAGTCGGATGTTGTCTTGTCCAGTTTGTTTTAGGATTTTGTTCTGGATTGTTTTGTTTGTTTTGTTATTTAAACCATTTCACCGGTAGTCTAATACAAAATCCGGTCTTTTATTATTTCCAGTCATCTTTTTGTTTAGTCCTTTTATCATTTTTGTTCAATGCCGATTCTAGGGACATGACATGCGCACCCAGTTTGGGCCTAGTCTTAAAAGTTAATCATAAAACCCTGAGAAGGTGATCAAAGCATTTAAAGGAAATAAGAACGGTTTGAGATTATTTGGAGCCCGAGTCATGTGGAACTGGGGCAAACACAAAGAAAACCGTTAAATAAAGATTCGCCTAAATTGGCATGAGGGTCGTTCATAATAAAAGAGAATGAGAGTGTCGCCCAACGGTGCTTTAGAAGTGACAAATGAACAAACATATGTTTAACATAATTGTCAAGCCCAGCACCGTCGGAAGAGACTATAAATCTATTGTTTGTTGTGTTGTTTGCATTTGGCATGTTTTGAAGACTGGAATGACGAAGGCATTTTGTTCTGCTACCTAAACACTTTATCCTTCGTTACCCCTTTTTGAGCCTTACTTATTTTTCTTTCATACCCCTCGTTCGGAATCAGTAAAAACGACTAGAAAACGCGAGCATGGCATGAAAACATGAAAAAAAAAACAAAACGAAAAAGAAAAGAAAAGAAAAATGGTAACAAAAAAAAAAAAGTCAAATGAAAAAAGAGGAATTGGGAACTACGTTTGACCTGATTCCTCAAAGAGGATACGTAGGCGCTTCACGGCTCGGTCATAGTTTTGAAAAAATATAAATCAATCAAGTAAAATATCCCCAAGCAAGAAACTGGGGCAAAAGTTGCGTTTGTGGTAAATAAATCTAGTTCCGAAAGTTGTAACTAATAACCCAGAATTAATGCATTTTTGAGCCTTTAATACCCTTTTTTTTCTAGCCCTATCCAAAACCCACATTACGGTCCAAAGAAAGACCTTCTGACCAGTCTTCAAAAGATGCCAAGTCAGACAAATGAGAGTCTTACCGGCGAACATAACATTCTGTTCCACAGCAGAAAGGACTCTAATCTCCAGCAGAGAGAGTCATACCGGCAACACTCCAAATCCCCAGCTGGAAAGTGATACAAATGAGAGAGTCATATCGGTGAAAACCTTCACAGGCACCATAAGGCGATGAAAGCTGAGAGAAGAACAAAAAATGAGAGAGACTTGATAGTGAAAACCCTTTGGGCACTACAAGTCGAATAAGATTAAGAATCCAATGGGGAATCGCCAATTGAAGATCTTGAAAGATGATTGACGGTAGAGGATAGGCCACATACGCATGTCATGGCCATTAGAGTCGGTATCTGCGTTTGATAGGTTTTTATTTATAGTTTCTTTTGTAAAAGAGTCATCATTTCCTTTGTCTTTTGTTTTGTATCTTTTATCTTTCTCCTTTCATAAAAAATTTTCCCCAATAGAGTCTGTCCGGTCAGAACAAGTATGAAATGACTTCAAAATATGTCATCAGCTTCCCAATTATACAAAATGAGATCTGACTAGTGCATCCAAATGGTGTAGTCAGCGAGGAACAAGCGCGAGGCCAGTGTCAAGAAAATATCCCCAGCAAAAGGGAATTGACAAAAGGATTGACGAGTGTCAAAAGGGATATCCTTGCCAAAACCAAAGTTATAAACCTCAAGGCCAAAGCCAGTGGGCAAATCAAGGAGAGCAATGAGCATGATTTGGGAAATTCATACTAGGACTAAAAGGTCGGGGAAATGCCAGCTTCCGAGTTATGTCACAAAAGAAGACGGATATCCCCAGCAGGAAGGGATTATCCCCAGCACATAATATCATCCCCAACAAGCTGTGGAACGCAGAGCAAGGAAGGAGAAAGGGAAAAGCCATCCCAGTAGGGGTATCACAACCAACCACCATGTTTTAAACTAACAAATTTTGTTTGATTTGAAACAGGTAAAGGAAATGGCATTGATGCCAGAAATGCATGCCGCAAGGGATATTATCAAACTGGGGCAGAAAATTTTCCTTCCGCTTAGAAAATTTTCTGGAAGTCAGGTACCCATGCGGGGAAGAATAAAGATAACACCAGTCTCAAGGGAAGTGGTCTTAGAACCAGTGTTGCCCCCAACATAATAAGTTTCTATGGAGGAAGTTGTTCCCCAGCAAAGGGATGAAACTTGAGCTCAGTGAAGCACTAGTTCTGAAAGAATCAGAATCCCCCAACGGTGTTATCCTCGACAGCGTTATCCCCAGCTGATAACATTTTACCCCCCAACAGGTAAGTAAATAATTCCCCAACAGTGTTATCCCCAGCAAGTATTCGAGGTAAGACATTTTCAAGTCTTAAGGGTATTTTGGGTTCATCCGCCCTCGAATAGGATATTTTGGGTTCATCCGCCCTCGAATAGGATATTTTGGGTTCATCCGCCCTCGAATAGGATATTTTGGGTTCATCCGCCCTCGAATAGGATATTTTGGGTTCATCCGCCCTCGAATAGGATATTTTGGGTTCATCCGCCCTCGAATAGGATATTTTGGGTTCATCCGCCCTCGAATAGGATATTTTGGGTTCATCCGCCCTCGAATAGGATATTTTGGGTTCATCCGCCCTCGAATAGGATATTTTGGGTTCATCCGCCCTCGAATAGGATATTTTGGGTTCATCCGCCCTCGAATAGGATATTTTGGGTTCATCCGCCCTCGAATAGGATATTTTGGGTTCATCCGCCCTCGAATAGGATATTTTGGGTTCATCCGCCCTCGAATAGGATATTTTGGGTTCATCCGCCCTCGAATAGGATATTTTGGGTTCATCCGCCCTCGAATAGGATATTTTGGGTTCATCCGCCCTCGAATAGGATTTTATTTTCAAAGTTGTTGTTGAAGCCAGACGCCCACCTGAATAACGAGAGGAATACTTTTCTTGTCTGTCCATTGCATATTTTAGGCGCCCACCTGTATAACAAGGGAATACATTCCACGCCTTTGCCAATAGGAGACGCACTTCCTAAGTCTAGTTCTGCCAAAAGGAGACGCACTTCCTAAGTTAGTTTCACCCATAGAAGACGCATTTCCTCCTAAGTTTAGTTTCACCCATAGGAGACGCATTTCCTCCTAAGTTTAGTTTTACCCATAGGAGACGCATTTCCTCCTAAGTTTAGTTTACCCATAGGAGACGCATTTCCTCCTAAGTTTAGTTTACCCATAGGAGACGCATTTCCTCCTAAATTTACTTTTACCCATAGGAGACGCATTTCCTCCTAAGTTTAGTTTACCCATAGGAGACGCATTTCCTCCTAAGTTTAGTTTACCCATAGGAGACGCATTTCCTCCTAAATTTACTTTTACCCACAGGAGACGCATTTCCTCCTAAGTTTAGTTTTACCCATAGGAGACGCATTTCCTCCTAAGTTTAGTTTACCCATAGGAGACGCATTTCCTCCTAAGTTTAGTTTACCCATAGGAGACGTATTTCCTCCTAAATTTACTTTTACCCATAGGAGACGCATTTCCTCCTAAGTTTAGTTTACCCATAGGAGACGCATTTCCTCCTAAGTTAGCATTGAAGTTGGGAGCCCGCCCATATAATAGAGGCATACATTTCTGTCCTTTTACTTTCAGTTCTAGGTCGCCCACCAGTAAAATGCGGGAATACATTTCAGTTCTAGGTCGCCCACCAGTAGAATGCGGGAATACATTTCAGTTCTAGGTCGCCCACCAGTAAAATGCGGGAATACATTTCAGTTCTAGGTCGCCCACCAGTAGAATGCGGGGAATACATTTCAGTTCTAGGTCGCCCACCAGTAAAATGCGGGAATACATTTCAGTTCTAGGTCGCCCACCAGTAAAATGCGGGAATACATTTCAGTTCTAGGTCGCCCACCAGTAGAATGCGGGAATACATTTCAGTTCTAGGTCGCCCACCAGTAAAATGCGGGAATACATTTCAGTTCTAGGTCGCCCACCAGTAGAATGCGGGAATACATTTCAGTTCTAGGTCGCCCACCAGTAAAATGCGGGAATACATTTCAGTTCTAGGTCGCCCACCAGTAAAATGCGGGAATACTTTCTGTTCTAGGTCGCCCACCAGTAAAATGCGGGAATACATTTCAGTTCTAGGTCGCCCACCAGTAGAATGCGGGAATACTTTTAAGTTCTAGGTCGCCCACCAGTATAATGCGGGAATACTTTCTGTTCTAGGTCGCCCACCAGTAAAATGCGGGAATACATTTCAGTTCTAGGTCGCCCACCAGTAAAATGCGGGAATACTTTTAAGTTCTAGGTCGCCCACCAGTATAATGCGGGAATACTTTCTGTTCTAGGTCGCCCACCAGTAAAATGCGGGAATACATTTCAGTTCTAGGTCGCCCACCAGTAAAATGCGGGAATACTTTCTGTTCTAGGTCGCCCACCAGTAAAATGCGGGAATACATTTCAGTTCTAGGTCGCCCACCAGTAAAATGCGGGAATACATTTCAGTTCTAGGTCGCCCACCAGTAGAATGCGGGAATACTTTTAAGTTCTAGGTCGCCCACCAGTAAAATGCGGGAATACTTTCTGTTCTAGGTCGCCCACCAGTAAAATGCGGGAATACATTTCAGTTCTAGGTCGCCCACCAGTAAAATGCGGGAATACATTTCAGTTCTAGGTCGCCCACCAGTAGAATGCGGGAATACTTTTAAGTTCTAGGTCGCCCACCAGTATAATGCGGGAATACATTTCAGTTCTAGGTCGCCCACCAGTAAAATGCGGGAATACTTTCTGTTCTAGGTCGCCCACCAGTAAAATGCGGGAATACATTTCAGTTCTAGGTCGCCCACCAGTAAAATGCGGGAATACATTTCAGTTCTAGGTCGCCCACCAGTAAAATGCGGGAATACTTTTAAGTTCTAGGTCGCCCACCAGTATAATGCGGGAATACTTTCTGTTCTAGGTCGCCCACCAGTAAAATGCGGGAATACATTTCAGTTCTAGGTCGCCCACCAGTAAAATGCGGGAATACTTTCTGTTCTAGGTCGCCCACCAGTAAAATGCGGGAATACATTTCAGTTCTAGGTCGCCCACCAGTAAAATGCGGGAATACATTTCAGTTCTAGGTCGCCCACCAGTAGAATGCGGGAATACTTTTAAGTTCTAGGTCGCCCACCAGTAAAATGCGGGAATACATTTCAGTTCTAGGTCGCCCACCAGTAAAATGCGGGAATACTTTCTGTTCTAGGTCGCCCACCAGTAAAATGCGGGAATACATTTCAGTTCTAGGTCGCCCACCAGTAAAATGCGGGAATACATTTCAGTTCTAGGTCGCCCACCAGTAGAATGCGGGAATACTTTTAAGTTCTAGGTCGCCCACCAGTATAATGCGGGAATACATTTCAGTTCTAGGTCGCCCACCAGTAAAATGCGGGAATACTTTCTGTTCTAGGTCGCCCACCAGTAAAATGCGGGAATACATTTCAGTTCTAGGTCGCCCACCAGTAAAATGCGGGAATACATTTCAGTTCTAGGTCGCCCACCAGTAAAATGCGGGAATACATTTCAGTTCTAGGTCGTCCACCAGTAAAATGCGGGAATACATTCATGTTCTAGGTCGCCCACCAGTAAAATGCGGGAATACTTTCAGCTCTAGGTCGCCCACCAGTATAATGCGGGCATACATTTCATAATTTTGCATTGAAGCAACTTTTTAGTCTTGTATTACAGAGTTTGGAATCAGTAACCCCACCAGAAGGCGGAAGGTTACAACAGGAATCCCCAGCAGTAAACAATAAAATCCCCAGCACCGGGAAGCAGAAGGTTGCAACAAGAGGTCCCAGCATAAACTCAAGTCCATGTGTCAAAAGGAAGAAAAGCATCGGAAGAAAAGCACCGGAGGAAACACAAGCCGACAAGAAAGCAAGGCAACAAGAACAAATTTTAGTCTAGCCTAGCTTCTTGTTTTCTTTTAAGCACGGTGTAACAAGGAGATCGGTAAGCAGTGATAACAGCATGCAACAGCAGTAACATCGCAGTCTCACGGTAGTCCCAGCTACCAAAAACTTCCCGAACTACATTGACCTGATTCCTACTAAGGTTCGGTCAAATCTTTTTCAAAAAATGCTTCACACGGAGTACTCGGATGGGCAAAAATCGCTCGCTTTATCTTTGCACGAAAACCCTTCGTGTATCCGGGCAAAGAGGGGCAGCTGTAAGCACGTGATTTTTGCCCTATATGAGAATTACTCCCAAAAAATCCAAAAATAAAATGATTTTTCTTTGGTGTGCAATTTTGTGATATTTTGAATAATTATTTGTATTTGTCTGTGCGTGTTTATTTGATAAATTAATAAAAAATACAAAAATATGTCGCATTTTGCATGTAGGATTTAATTCTATAGTTGTTAGTAATTAAATTTGTTTTACAAAAATTAAAAAATTACAAAAATAAGCATCGTTTGCATTTTTAGCATTTAATGTCCAAATATACAATTTTATGCTTAATTAATACTTAATTGTGCGTTAATTGTTATTGGGAGTTAATTTGCGCTTTTATAACTTAATTTAATTCTTAATAATAGTTTAAGTATTTTTATAATTTAGTTTTAGAGAAATAAAAGAAGAAAAGAAAGCAAAAATATAAAGAAAGTCGGAATTAGGCCTCTTCTTCAATTTCAAGCCACAGGCCCAAAAATTGGCCCAATCTTCCCTACGACCCAGTCCATTTCGAACTGGGTCGACCCAGTCCATAACCCAAAAGACTCAAACCCCATTTGTCTTTCATTTTTACAAAACAAAAACAAAACAAAAAAAAAAAATAGTAAGAAAACCCTAAAAACCTAAACTAGCCTACCCGCCCCCTCCATCTTCATCTTCCCCAAAACTCTCAAAAAACCCAAGGTCCATGGCTGCTTCCCTCACCAAGCTTCATCATCCTCCACCTCCAAGCTCCTCATCGACGCACACACAGCTGCGTCAACACCTTCACACGAGCACATCCTCCCTCACCAAGCTTCATCGTCCCCGTTCGAGCTTTTGCCATGCCCAACCATGGCTGAGCTTCGATGTTCTCACATGGTAGCTGCTGCTGTTTCGACACCACCCAAACTAGTCCGGCAGTCCACACGCACGTACAGTTTCTGCGTCACTTCCGAGTTACTGTTGTCCGCCATGGCAGCTCCCCGTCGTCGACCTCATGGTTACTCCTGTTCTGCCTCGCTTCATTTTCCTCCGAGTTGCTGCTTCTGCTTCACTCCATCTCCTTCACGTAAACAAGTGAATCCCAGCTGCTTTGTTCATGCACTTCTGCCGCGACAACTGTTGCTACTGTTTCGGCGCGGCTTCAGTTGGTTTCGTAGGTTCGTGTTCGTCGCCGTTTGGTCGAGCTTTGGCCGAGGTTCGTCGAGTCAGTCCATACATATTTCATGTCGATCCGGTTAGTGGATTTTTGAGTTTTATATTGTCCGCATTTTTTTTTGTTGATATTTTCGAATCTAAAATCGGCAGATGTTTGTTTTGTTTATCGTTTGACTTAATTTTTAGTTCATGTTCATATGTTGTTTGTTATATAAAATTTTTCAGATTTCAAAGGAAGGATTAATTAGTTATTTTTCATGTTTATCTCATGTTTGTATTGTTGTTTAAGTGAATATTTGTTAGTTTAATATTTGTTAGATTCAAATTGAAATTTAATTAATTGTTTCTTCAATTTGTTTCATGTATTTGATGTATTTTCCGGAAATTGTTAGTATTGTTAAAGTTCAAGTTTAAATTCATAATTGTTTCTTCTTAGTTTTGTTTTGTCATTTGCCTAAAAGAATTTAGTTGCAATAAGGGAAGTATGTTGGTTTTAGTCATTTGAATCCGTCGTTTTTATTTTTAGATTTAATTCATGTTCATATTATGTTTGTTTGATTTTGAATCCGAAATGTGTATAGTTTGATTTCTTGTTTACCATTTGTGATTATTTCTTGAATTGGTCTCATAATCTTGTTTAAAGTTTAATATAAGAATTGTTTGTTATAATGTTGTTAGAGTTGATTTTAAGTTCAATATTATTGAATTTAAGAATCTAAATATACTTGTTTGATTGTTGTTGTTGTTTAAATCCGAAAAATAGGTTTGTTGTTGCCAAAAATATTGTTCAATCAAATTTTAGTTGTTCTTGGTTGTTCAATTTGTGTTCATGTGATTTGTTGTTGAAATGTTGTTAAAATCATGTTCATGTGATATTGTTGTTATGATGTTCATCCGTGTTCATATTGTTGTTTGAACATTGTTAGAAATTGATCATATTGTCTATATTTTGGTTAAGTTTGATTAATTGATGTGTTATAGCTGATGGGTAGTTTGGTAAATTTGTAATACGTTCAGGGGTAGTTTGGTAATTTCAGTAAGGTCGGAAGGGGTAGTTTAGGAATTGTACATTTTG
This sequence comes from Nicotiana sylvestris, assembly GCF_000393655.2. Classification (NCBI taxonomy): domain Eukaryota; kingdom Viridiplantae; phylum Streptophyta; class Magnoliopsida; order Solanales; family Solanaceae; genus Nicotiana; species Nicotiana sylvestris. Next base: position 80,517,734 of record NC_091065.1, on the reverse strand, counting down.
TAATTGTTTATTTGAAGCATGGGGGACAAAATGAAATGGGGTGGGTTGTGATATGATTATTTAATATAAAGGGGGGACAAGATTTAATTTAAAGGGGAATCTTGCATTATTTTAAATAAAGCATGGGGGACAAAATATAATGGGGTGGTGTGATATATTTATTTAATGTAATGGGGATGAGTGAGAAGATAATGTGTTTGGTAGAGAAAGGGATTGATTTTAATTGATTAAAGGGTGTGGATTATATATAGAGAGGTCTTGAAATCAAAAACATAAGAAAAATAGAGAGAACAGAAATAGGGAGGACAGGAGAAATATAGAGAGAGAAAAAAAAAACTGGAGAGAGAAACAAATCTGAAAATAAGAGAGAAAAGGGCTGAACATTTAAGAGATAGAAAATTCCGAAAAATATTTAAGCTTTCAAATAAAAAAAACTAAAAAAAAATATTCTGCTTTCTTTTGTTGTTTGAAATCAGAATTGATTGTTGTTTCATAAAAGCTGAAGCTTTTGTTTTTTTGGATTACTACTCCACCGGTCTGTTACTGGGTTGTTACTATTGTTGGGCTATTGTTGCTGTGTTGTACTGATTTTACTGCTGCTGCTGATTCTCATCTTCATTTTCTTTTGCTTCAAATATCAGGTACACAACTGACACGCTGGTTATTGTAATCCGAAATATGAAGCATGAATACGAAAAAATGAAGAGTTAAAATTCTGAATTATATTTAATTATATTCTGAATTTTATTTGTATGTATAAATTATGTAGTTTGCAAAAAATCAGAATCATGTAGATATTTAATACATATAGTGGAACATTCGACGATAGCTTAACAAATGAACTATCTACATCTATTGCCTAAAAATAAATAAATGGTGTAGTAATTCCGTTGAATCAAAAATCAAACGAATAGGCCATCTAGTAGGAAGTTGGTAGAAATTTATTTAGTTAAATAATATTGGTTAATTTCAGCATGTAAATGGTCTAGGATTAAAATTAGAATTGCTATGTTTTTTTAATTTGACAAACTGAGAACATGCCTAGTATAATGTAACTAGGTAATAACATGTAAATAAGTTAAGATATTTCTCCTTTATTTTGTAGAGACAAATTTCAATAAAAAATGTAGGCATTTTAGGACTGTCCTTTTAAAAATAAAATGAGATGAGCCTCGCCCAATAAAATGCACTAATTGCGGGGCCCTCAATAAATATTTAATTGAGTATTTAGAATTCGGGATGGACTGTTTAGTGAATTCCACAGTCTTACCCATAAATAATAATATGTTAATCGCTTTAGGCACGATTTAATAATAATACATTCTTAAACATGGGTGCGCATTTATGCGACCCAAATCCAAATCCTAAAACATTGAATAAAAATACGTTCCGGATCGCGGGTGCATTTTATGTGACGCAATCCAAAGACATGTTTTTAAACGATGTTCACATTCTTGTAAAAATAATAATAACAATTATGAAAGCGGTAAAAAGATAAAATTTGCACATAAGTTCATATTTGTATAAAATCAGATAATCAAGCCGAATATAACAGTTGAGCGACCGTGCTAGAACCACGGAACTCGGGAATGCCTAACACCTTCTCCCGGGTTAACAGAATTCCTTATCCGGATTTCTGGTACGCAGACTGTAATATGGAGTCATTCTTTTCCTCGATTCGGGATTAAAATTGGTGACTTGGGACACCCTAAATCTCCCAAGTGGCGACTCTGAAATAAATAAATAAATCCCGTTTCGATTGTCCTTTAATTGGAAAAAACTCCTACGCCCTTCGCGGGGTCGGAAAAAGGAGGTGTGACAACTGGGAGCATAATCAGTCACACCTCACCACTCGATCTGTGGCACAACCGATATAGCTAATGTGACTGTCTTAGCATGACAGTCCAGAATAGTACGACACGGAGATAGCCAATCCATGCCCAAAATGACATTGAAATCCACCATACACAATAACAAAAGATCCACACGGGTCTCCAGACCCCCAATAGTCACCACATATGACCGGTACACATGGTCTACAACAACAGTATCGCCCATCGGGGTAGATACATGAACATATGAAGCAAGAAACTCATGGGGCGTACCCAAATAACGAGCAAAGTATGATGACACATAAGAAAAGGTGGAACCGAGATTAAATAATATAGAGGCATCTTTGTGGCAGGCTGAAACAATACCTGTAATAACAACATCTGAAGCAATAGCATCTGGTCTGCCTGAAAGTGCATAGAAACAGGCCTGACCGCCACCTGATCGACCTCCCCCTCTAGGGCGACCCCTAGCTGACTAACCTCCACCTCTAGCTGGCTGGGCGGGTGGTGGTGAAGTAACTGGTGCTGAAGCCGATGACTGACCACTCTGTTGAGATGAGATCGCAAGACGACGAGGGCACTGCCTCCACATATGACCCATATCACCACACTCATAACAACTCCCAGGTGATGGAGAAGGGGACTGAAAGGCACCCCTTGCACCGGAGTGACTAGCAGATGCGCTCGGCATAGAAGAGCTCTGAACTGATGGAGCACGAGATGAACTTTGAGCTGGAAGGGCACTAAGTGATGACTGACCCTGATGAGAACTGTGAGAACCATGACCCGATGACGCCCCATAATAACCTGGGTGAGATGGCTGAGCATGCCTGAATGGACGACCTCTGCCGTGCTGAAACGGACCTCTCGAAGGAGTACCACCGTAACTACCAGATCCTCGAGGCCTTTTAGCCTCCCTCTCCTCTCGCTCCTGGCGATGAATAGACTCAATCTCACGGGCAATATCCACAACCTTCTTGAAAGTAGCACCAATCACCCTCTCCCTGGTCATGAGAATGCGAAGCTGATAAGTGAGGCCATCAACAAACCTCATAATCATCTATCTATCTGTCGGAACCATCCAAATAGCATGACGAGCTAACTCGGAGAACCTCATCTCGTACTGTGTCACAATCATCTCTCCTTGACGCAACCACTCAAACTCCATACGCAGCTCCTCTCTACGGGACTGCGGCACATACTTCTCTATAGAGAGAACGGAGAACTGCTGCCAGGTAAGAAGTGCTGCACTAACAGACCTACGCCTCTCAAAAGCCTCCCACCAAGTAAAGGCAACTCCCGAAAACTGATAAGTAGTGAAAGTGACCCCGCTGGTCTCCATAATACCCGCTGTACGAAGCATCCTCTGGCACTTATCTAAGAAACCCGGGGCATCCTCGCCCTCTGCACTACTAAAGGTCGGAGGCTGCAGTCTACCAAACCTCTCCAACCTACGCTGCTCATCCTCCGGCATAGCAGGAACTATATAGTCCTGAGCAGCTGCAACCGGCTGGGTTGGATGTGCCCCCAGCATCTGAAATCCATGCACGGCGTGCTCAGGTGTGCGAGCGGCGGGAGTCTGATTGCCTCCCCCGGCCTGAGAAGTAGCTGCGGCTGTAGTGGCTGAAACCGCCTGAGCTAGGCCAGTGCAAACTGATAAGATCTAAGCCAAAACCTCCAAAAGACCCGGAATCACAATGGGCATAGTTGGTGCCTGAGCTGGTGCTGCAAGAGTGTCCATAACTGGGACCTAATCCTGAACTGGGGCAGCTGGTGGATCTGCAGGTGCTGCCCTAGCTTCTCTGCCCCTACCCCTACCACGACCGCATCCTCTGCCTCTAGTGGCCACGACTGGTGGTACTAGTGGTCGTCCATCCTTACTGGTAGCGCGTGTCCTCACCATCTGTGAGAGAATAGAACAACATAAGTTTAATACTTGGGTCAACGAATTCGCACGACAAGAATTTCAAGAATATGAAGTTTTTCCTAAAGGTTCTGCAGCCTCTCGAGGATAAATACAGAGTTATCCATACCGATCCATGAGACTATACTAAACCTGCTCATGACTCATGAGACCTATGTAACCTAGGCTCTGATACCAACTTGTCACGACCCAAACCTGGACCCGGTCGTGATGGCGCCTCTCGTGAAGATGAGGCCAGCCGACACTTCCCCTTTTTCCAATTATTAATAGTAAGCATTAAGAAACAGTTGAAACATGATAAAATAATCCAAAGTAGTAGATACTATCATAAATACGCGGAAGAACAACCCAACACAGCCCTAAACCGGGGTGTCACTAGTCATGAGCATCTATAAAGCCTAATACAAGTCTGAAAAATCCACAAACTATTACAAACGTCTGATGAGAGATAGAAAAGATAAATAGGGAGAAACACGGGTCTGCGGACGTTAAGCAACTACCTCGTGAACTCCGAATGTCCGCCGGGTGCTCTCAACTCGCACTGGCAGGATCAACAACACCTGAATCTGCACACTGGGGTGCAGGGAGTAAAGTGAGTACTCCAATTCAGTGAGTAACAAATGTATATAAAGACTGAAAGCAAGAAATCACGTAAGGCACAAAGCATTCTATAATAAAGCAGCAAAACCATTTAAAATTAGTAAATCAGTGAAAGACAGATAAAATCCTTTAACTCAAATGTAGTTTCATGAAAAACCTTTTACAATAATTAAGCAGGTAATTGGCAGTCAAATATAAAAAATAAACACATAAAGGCTCGCCTCTCGGGCACAATATCAACAAATCTGCCCCTCGGGCAACATCTCAGAACAGTACTAGCCCCTCGGGTAATCACATAGAACAATACCAGCCCCTCGGGCTCAATCTTACATCCCAATGGGTACCCGCGCTCACTAGGGGTGTACAGACTCTTGAAGGGGCCCCTTACGGCCAAAGCACAATATCAAGCCACCTCGTGGCATCATCACTAGGCCCTTAGCCTCATAATTAGTATCAAATGTTTCATATTGTTCTTTAGGGGAAAATAAGTGGGCCTTTGAAGGAGAACGTGACGAATCTGTTGATTAGTTTGTGTTTGTGATCTTTAGGGTTTGTAATTAGTTTTTGGAAACATATCTGGTGGTTATGGTATAGAAAATCTTGGCCTCGATTTGATTCAATCAGTGTCCTCTTCTCTTCTGCTTCCTTATGAATTACAACCACATTATTCTTCATCTTCATATGGCTCGAAATCTTGTTCTTCATCTTCATAAAACTTGGATACAGTGAATTTTGAGTCAAAGGAAGACAATATGAGGGACGAAGATCTGCTGGATTTATGGGTTTTGTGATGAAAAGAGTTGTTGGTTCTTGGTTTTTACGCTGTATTTTCATGTACTTCATTGTATTCATTATCTTTTTTTTTATTGTAATTCAATATATCTCGCTGTATTTTATGTATTTCATTGTATTCATTGTCTTTTTTTCCATTGTATTTCAATGTATCCTGCTGTATTCTATGTATTTTATTGTATTCACTGTCTCGCTATATGCCATGAATGTATTCATAGGTTTTTTTAATTAATATAATTTATATATTGAGATGTATTATATAATTTCTCTGAAGATTGCTATATTTTTTTGGGTATTTTTCGATTGAGAATCTTTTTTATAACTAGAAATACAAAATTTGTGTGTTATAATTGAGTTTGTTGAATTATATTAGGAGTCTATTATGTTAATTGATTCACTTTCTGTTTAAAAATAGTGTAATCCCCTGTTTCATGCCGTGAATACAGTCGAATACAATAATTTGTCCAGCTATAATCCCACGTTTCACGCCATGAATACAGTCGAATACACTCGAATACAACAACTGATTAGCTAGACTTCCCTCATTCACGCCTATTTTTGCTACTGTATTCATTGCTCCAGTAGCTTAAATACATCTAATACATCTTATAATAACAGAAAACGTATCTATAATCCGTAATATAGCAAATGGTATCTATAGATAGCTAATTACCACTAAAAGATAGTGCTTTATGAAAATTTCTCTTTTTCTTATGCGAAAACAGACAAAAGTATACTGTGTGTCTCAGTTTTCTATACCTCCAAAATTCTTTAAAACTGTTATGAAATTCATAATCATGAAAAAATAAATTGACTTTCCAAGAAATAATTCTATTTAAAACAGTAGCATAACATCCGTCCCCCTTCTGTATTAAAAAACAATTAAAGAAAAACTGTAAACATTTAGCCCTCTGTTAAGAAATTTAGCTCAAAGTAATAATATAAAACAAGAAAATAGACAAGAATGTAAGGAGCAAGAGAGGAGAGATTCTTATTTCTTCCATGTATTTAAGTGTTCAAGTCCATTACAAAATGACTTCTCATCCTCTATTTATAGTACTACATAGAGGTATACCAAAAGAATTACATAAATATGCCATTAAACATTTGAGATCCTGGTGGAAGATCACAGGAGAGGGAGAGGAGGGGGGAGGGGGGTATGGGAGTTACAACCATAACTCTATAAGCACTAGAGTAGTGGGAGTTATGAAGATGATGGAGAAGAGTAGTGGGTATTACTCATTTGGTGGCTATAGCCCTCCACCAAAATTATATTTTATAACACTCCCCCTTGGATATCCATAAATAACGTGTCTCATTAAAACCTTATTAAAAAAATCCTGTGGGAAAAAAATCTTAGTGAAGGAAAAGGAGTACACATATCTTGTAATACGCATTGTTTGCTGACTCGTTAAAAGCTTTGCTAGGAAAACTCAGTGGGATAAAGCTTCAGCTAAGGAAAAAAGAGTGCAGCACTTATGTGCCTCTCCCTATGAAAACATCACTTTACTTTTCGAAAATGACGCATTCCAATCTCGTATACCAGCTTCTCAAATGTTGGGGTTGGTAATGATTCATTGAACAGATCCACCAAATTATCAATCAAATAAATTTGTTGAACGTCTATATCACCAATCTGTCGAAGATCATGTTTGAAAAGAACTTTGGAGAAATGTGCTTTATTTTGTTGCCTTCAATATATATTTCTTCCAATTGAGATAAGCAAACAACATTATCTTCAGTATTATTGGAATCTTCTCTTCAAAGAAAAGTCACACGTCTATTGTGTGTTAAGTCCCTTGCTTTATCAATTGCTTATCTTGGCATGACTTGAATAAGTATCAACAATTAACTGTCTTGCAAAATGATAATATGGCAATACTCTCACATGCAAATAGATTATTTGAAGAACGAACTTCAGGAAAATGCCTGCATTTGCATAACCAACAAAATCTTGGCAATATTTGTTAGAATAAATAATCTATCAATAATTCTTTTGTAATATATTACTAATTGCATTCTAGTGTCTCCATATCGGATTAAAGTTAAATCTTGCTAGTATGACGTTATATTCAAGGTTCTAGCAAGAAACATAAGTACACTCAGTGCACTAAGACACAAAAATAAATCATATATGTCATACATTGATTGTTGAAGCTTTATTTAACAAAATTTTCAGGAACCTCGATATGCTTCAGAACAGTTTAAATCCTTCAAGGATTTTCATTATACGCATATCAAGTTTTCCATGTATTGCCATATTATAACCTGAAAAACAATTTCATCCACAACTTGTCTCCATGTAACTAATGCCAGGATATTTAAGAAAAATCGTGTGCCACAAGTCGTCTTTATGTCTATCGACTTGATTTTTCATTTCACTTTTTTCACAATGGACTATCCGTCCAATTTTATATTTTTCAGATGAAGTCAATTTTTATTGTGTATTTTTCATTCGGCCAATCATTTATCTATCCAAATTTCATGACAGATTTGAGCTCAAGATCCTCGTCAATATTAATAATATTGAACGCTACACTATATTAACAACATCGTCGACGATCATTTTACATCGGTTCCATCATCACACAATAAAGACATAACTTATTGAGATTTCAATAGTTTCAGGCACCTGAGTGTCTCATATGAGGTCTTATAAAGTGTTATGTCGTCGTGCTCTTATAGAGCACTTGCCTCCTTAGTATGACCATCTTTATCATTTGCTCCTCTCCTTCTTCAAGGAGTTTTATCTTTGGAACCGATTAGTCTATTACGCTTCATGCGTTCCATAGACTATGTCCATCATAGACTTTATTCTATTTGGAGCATTAACAGCTGAAATATGACATTTAGCTTTGGATCAACAAATACGTCTGGCAATATTTTGCAAATGAAGTATCACTTGAACTTCAAGTTCACATTTTCTCGTATGAGGATCTAGATGTACTCATAATAATTCATTCCGCGTATCACCTTTTCAGCTACCCATTTTCTTCCCCTAATGTTGGGATCACCAACACATATCCCAACCTTCTTTGAGAACTCATCTTTGTGCATTGTAGTGGGATAACTAAATCATATAGCACATCTATATTTCTAGATAAAACTTATTTGGTTCCTGACCCTGAACCAATTGTGATAGGGAGAATTTATCATAACTTGGCTAGATGCGTACAAGTGCTGTTGTATGTTAAATAATTTATCTCATAACCAATAATTTAGCTATAATTGGAAGCATACAATTTTTGCTAAACCAACTTGTATTTAAACCAACATTATCAAGATAAATCATCATAATTTATATTCTGGAACTATTCTCTAATAATTTGAGCAAGCAACCTTGCAAAAGCCAAACTGCAAGTTGATAACAAACGCACATGTGGCCATAGAATAGTTGCATCTATTATATTCATATAATAGTAAACGGTCCACATGGCAGGTGACTGAGCCCATATATATATATATATATATATATATATATATATATTATCTTTTACTCATTCCAGATTTTAAGGGTTTCAATCCCAACCTTAACTGGTATATCATGAGAATAAGCAGCACAAGAGAATTCTTGAAAAATCTTCTATTTCTTCAATATATGCAAATGTGAATTCTCAATTAATTTTCGTATCATAATTGAACCGGGATGACCAACCGGTCATGCCAACTAATATTTGTTTCGGTAAACCTCTAGTTTACTTGTGGCATGTGATTCCATCATCATGATTATACATCTGTAGTACAAATAGAAGAAAAGTCGGGTAACCTTTCATATTTACCCGATATGATTATAGTAATATGGAGATATTCAATTTTCCTTTCATTTATAGTCTCAATATACCAACCACTTTGGCTAATATATTTGAAACTCAAAAATTCATTTTGAGACTTACTACAATATCAATGTCATGGACAATTTTATTTATCCGGATAGTAAAATATTAGCTTTTTCGGAGTTCTTAGTTGATTTTGTACTACAAGACTTTTTTCTCACCATCCATATGGTAAATGTCTCCTTCACGGAGAAAAATTAAATTATTATAGTCATGGTCAATCATAATCAATCAGTTCTTGCTTTACGTTTGTCTTTAATAAATTTTTATAAGGCATGGCAAAATATTTTTGGCGTACCACATATACGCGACCAATGACATATTCATGTAATCACATTGTAATATTCATTATCTTTATTTCTCTCAAATCTCCCGTAGAGGTGAGTTGTGGTATTTATCCAACCATGCATAAGCACATTCTTATGCATAATTTTTATCACATATATATTTCAACATTTACTTTTAGGAATGAGCCTGCATTCTCAATGATTATCACAAATCACATTCTCTTCAAGGAATGGATCATAATCAGCGACGTGCTTTATTATTTTTCCATACCAATTTGATGGTAAGCATTGCCTTCAACATTTTGAAGGACTATTTTGAGAACCCTTATTATTCTCATTTTACAATTACCATAATGATGACTATTATTATTTTGATTTTTGGCACACCCACGTTTATTGGTCAACCACTTATCTTTATTTAGACTTATTATGCGCCGCTATCACATTCTCTTCAAGAATGAAGCAAATCAAGTGGGACAAGCTTCATGCTTTTTCGTGAAAAATACATTATTATTTTTTAGTCATCATTATATCATTATCAATATGGTGCATTAGGACTCAAACCCAATACATTACTCATATAAAGACATGTTAGTTTATAATGAGTGGGGACTCAAACACAACTCTTATCATCATGGTACACCAGACCTTAAACCTGATGTCTTATCCTCATAGTGCACTGGAACTCGAACCCATCGTCTTACCCTCAATCAATGGCAAATAGGCCAACATACTGGGACTCACCCTTAAGCTTTTAAAACTATTACCTCTCCGTGATTATATCCATAAGTAAACCAAATTTCAATAATACATATGCATGTGATAATAACCCGCGGCAATTATCGATTTCCAATTAAATGATTCATATGAATCAAATAATACGAGATCTCATGCATTAGAGACCAATCAATATATAAATGCTCCAATAGATAATAGCACCAAAATGATTAAACAGAAACTTGCAACTTCTAAGATTCTCAATTTTTCTGGTTTAGGGGAAAATCAGAAATTGAAAATCATTCACTCTTCAAGTGCAACCATAAAAATAAGAGCATAATCAGTATATATATATATATATATATATATATATATATATATATATATATATATGAGGGTGGGGCTAGTATTGACGTTGATATATGTTATTCACACTACTAATTCCATATCAACCAACTTGTGTTCATGGCGTAAATTACTAAACCAGTGCCACCCATCAGCTTCAACAAATATAAACTCATGCATGCCAAAATGCTCGTGTACGCTTAAATAGTGTAAGTATAAAAACAGGTACCTTATTTTCTTAATACTCCGACATATTTTTCTCGTATACATTATTACACAAAACAATGGAACTGGAGTGTTAAAGCTCGATACTCTTAGTGCCTGCTCAATGGAAAGGAATGGATTCATCTTTGATTCTTGATAGTGGTGGCTCATACTGGCGGAAAACAATTGTAACTACTATTATCACTTTCCTGTTTATATATTATTGATACATAATTCAAATTCAAAATTCATAGAATAATTAAAAATGATACTCTCTGGACAAGATAGATGCAAACAGATTGATATGGCATACGAAATGCAAAAGGGTGTCATTGGCTCAACAAAATTTGATTCTAGTTTGCTGGCTTTTTGTAGTCTCCCATGAAATAGGTTATCGTCTCTCTTCGGAGATGATGATAAAAACAAAAATTAGAGCTCTCGTGCTGATAACGTGTTAAGAAACTTAGCTCAAAGTAATAATATAAAACAAGAAAATAGATAAGAATGTAGGGAGCAAGAGAGGAGAGATTCTTATTTCTTCCATGTATTCAAGTGTTCAAGTCCATTACAAAATGACTTCTTATCCTCTATTTATAGTACTACATAGAGGTATACCAAAAGAATTACATAAATATGCCATTAAGCATTTGAGATCATGGTGGAAGATCATGGGGGAGGTATGAGAGTTACAACCATAACTCCATAAGTATTAGAGCAGTGGGAGTTATGGAGATGATGGAGAAGAGTAATGGGTATTACTCATTTGGTGGTTATGGACATCCACCATAATTCCAAAAACTCTAAAAATACGCTTTTGATCAAAAAGTCTATCAAACCTCGTCCGAATGACCTAAAATTTTGCACACACGTCACATTCAACACTACAGAGCTACTCCAACTTCCGGAATTCCATTCCGACCCTCGGATCAAAATCTCACTATCGGACCAGAAACTTCGAAAATTCAACTTTCGGCATTCCAAGCCTAAATTAGCTACGGACCTCCAAAACACAATCTGATCATTCCCCTAAGCCCGAAATCACCCAACGGAGCTAACGGAACCATCGGATTTCCATTCCGAGGCCATCTTCATAGTGTTCCAACTACGGTCAACTTTCCAGCACTTAAGCTCTCATTTAGGGACTAAGTGTCCCAAAACTCTCCGAAACTCGACACCGAACATCCCGGTAAATCAAAATAGCAGAATTAAACTTGGGGAAAGAAGTTAATAGGGGATTAGGGCGTTTAATCTTAAGACGACCGGCCGGGTCGTCACATCCTCCTACACTTAAACATTCATTTGTCCTCGAACGAGCATAAAGACATACCTGAAGTAGTGAAAAGATGAGGGTAACGACTGTGCATATCCTGCTCGGTCTCCCAGGTCACCTCCTTGACCGGCTGGTCCCGCCACTAAACCTTTACCGAAGCAATGTTCTTTGACCTCAGCTTTCTAACCTGCCTGTCCAATATTTCCACTGGCTCCTCAACATAAGATAGATCCTTGTCCAACTGGACTGAACTGAAATCCAACACGTGCGACGGATCACCGTGATACCTCTGGAGCATCGAAACATGGAATATCGAATGAACTCCTGCCAAGCTGGGAGGTAAGGAAAGCTCATAAGCAACCTTCCCAACATGCCTCAATATCTCAAAAGGGCCAATAAATCTCGTACTCAACTTTCCTCTCTTCCCGAATCTCATAACGCCCTTCATAGGGTGAGACCCGAAGTGGAACCCGCTCTCTAACCATATAGGAAACATCACAAACCTTTTGGTCCGCGTAGCTCTTCTGTATGGACTGGGCGGTACAGAGTCTATCCTGAATCACCTTAACCTTCTCCAATGCATCCTAAACTAAGTCCGTGCCCAATAATCTGGCCTCACCCGGCTCAAACCAACCCATCGGGGGTCTACACCATCTCCCATATAAAGCCTCATACGGTGCCATCTGAATGCTGGACTGATAGTTGTTCTTATAAGCAAACTCCGCCAATGGCAAGAACTGATCCTAAGACCCTCCAAACTCAATCACACACGCACGGAGTATATCCTCAAGAATCTGAATAGTCCGCTCGGACTGTCCATCCGTCTGAGGGTGAAATGTTGTACTCAACTCCACCCGAGTACCCAACTCATGCTGAACGGCCCTCCAGAACCGTGATGTGAACTGAGCATCACTATCTGTAATGATGGACACTGGAATACCATGCAGTCGAACAATCTCCCGGATATAAATCTCCGCCAACCGCTCCAAGGAATAAGTAGTACACACAGGAATAAAGTGAGCGGACTTGGTCAGCCGATCCACAATCACCCAAATAACATCGAATTTTCTCAAAGTCCGTGGGAGCCCAACTACAAAGTCCATGCTGATCCGCTCCCACTTCCACTCCGGAATCTCTATCTGCTGAAGTAACCCACCCGGTCTCTGGTGCTCATACTTCACCTGCTGACAGTTAAGGCACCGAGCTATGAATCCAACAATATCTTTCTTCATCCACCTCCACCAATAGTGCTATGTCAACACCTGGTACATCTTCGCAGCACCCGGATAGATGGAATACCGCGAACCATGGGCCTCTTCTAGAATCAACTCTCGAAGCCCATCAACACTGGGTACACAAATCTGACCCTGCATCCTCAATACCCCATCATCACAATAGTCACATCTCTGGCATCGCTGTGCTAAACCTTGTCCTTGAGGACAAGTAAATGAGGGTTACCATACTGCCGCTCCCTGATATGATCAAATAAAGAAGACCGAGAAACCACGCAAGCTAGAACCCGACTAGGCTCCGAAAGATCCAATCTCACAAATTGGCTGGCTAAGGCCTAAACATCCATCGCCATAGGCCTCTCTGATGTTGGTAAATAAGCCAAACTCCCCAAACTCTCTGCTCGGTGACTCAAAGCATCGGCCACCATATTGGCCTTGCCCAGGTGATACAAAATAGTGATATCATAGTCCTTCAGCAACTCTAACCACCTCCTCTGGTGCAAATTTAGATCCTTTTACTTGAACAAGTGCTGCAAGCTCCGATGGTCAGTATCAATCTCACAGGGAACCCCGTATAAATAATGGCGCTAAATCTTTAGGGCGTGAACAATGGCAAATAACTCAAGGTCGTGAACAGGGTAGTTCTTCTCATGTATCTTCAACTGTCTGGACGCGTAGGCAATCACCCTACCGTCCTGCATCAACACCGCTCCGAGGCCAACTCTCGTGGCATCACAATAGACCGTATAAGACCCCAAATTTGTAGGCAGTATCAAAATTGGGGCTGTAATCAAAGCTGTCTTGAGCTTCTGGAAGCTTGCCTCACACTCCTCCCTCTACTGAAACGGAGCACCCTTCTAGGTCAACCTGGTCATAGGGGCTGCAATCGATGAAAACCCCTCTACAAAACGACGGCAGTAGCCCGCCAAACCAAGGAAACTACGGATCTCAGTAGCTAAGGATGGTCCGGGCCAACTCTGCACGGCCTCTATCTTCTTCGAATCCACCTGAATACCCTCACTCGATACCACATGGCCTAAGAATTCCATTGAATCCAACCAAAACTCACATTTTGAGAATTTAGCATATAACTTCCTCTCTCTCAGAGTTTGAAGTACAATCCTCAGGTGCTGCTCATGATCTTCCCAACTTCGGGAATACACCAGAATGTCATCAATAAAGATAATGACGAACGAGTCAAGATATGGCCGGAACACACTATGCATCAAATGCATAAAGGTTGCTGGGGCATTGGTCAGCCCAAATGACATGACAAGGAACTCGTAATGATCATACCGAGTCCTCAAAGCAGTCTTCGGGATATCTGGCTCGCGAATCTTCAACTGATGGTAACCTGAGCGCAAATCAATCTTAGAAAACACCTGTGCGCGCTGAAGCTGGTCAAACAGATGTGATGACCCAAGAGGTCATCACTTGTTTTTAAATGAAATTCTGCGTTCTGAGGCCTTAAAAACCTCTTTTAGTATCACCTCGATTTGCATGCACAGTCCGGACGCATAACCGAAAAGCTTATATGTGAAAATCTGTAAAAAAAAATGATAATTTTGACTATAAAAATGAATTAATTTGACTTCGGTCAATATTTTGGATAAACGGACCCGGATCCGTGATTTGGCGGTCCCATAGGGTCCGTAGGAAAATATGGGACTTGGGAGTATGCAAAGAATTGAATTCCGAGGTCTCAAGCCCGAAAAATGAATTTTTGAAGAAAATTATTTTTTGAAATTGTTTAAAGGAATTGGAAATGAATTTTGATTAGAACATGTTGGTATCGGGCCCGTATTTTTGTTTCGGTTCCCGGTAAAGGTCTTATATGTGATAGATAATTCTGTGAAGTTTGGTATGAAATGGAATCCGTTTGACGGGATTCGGACCTTAAAAGCAAAATTTGATGTTTTAAGAAGTTTTGAAATAATTCATTGATTTTGAGGTTTAATTCGATGTTAATGATGTTATTTTGGCGATTTGATCGCACGGATAAGTTCATATGATGTTCTTGAGTTAGTACGTATGTTTGGTTTGGAGCCCCGAGGGCTCGAGTGAGTTTCGGAAGGTTTTAAACTCTTAAAAAGTTGCTGGTTTTTAGTTGCTGGTATTCTGGTATTTTCGTCTTCGCGTACGCGGGAGGACCCTCGCGAACGCGTTGAGTTAATAGTACTGAAGGAAAATTTCCTTCTACGCAAATGCAAGACTCAGGTCGTGAACGCAAAGCTTTGGGGGGTCTACCCTTCGCGAATGCGGGCCTGGTATCGCGAACGCGAAGGCTTGTGGCCTGATCAGGGGGAATGGGTATTATATCTACGTGAACCCGACCACTGGGGCGCGAATGCGAAGGCTCGAGGAGTTACTTCTCCGTGAACGCGATCCGATTATCGCAAATGTGAAGGTCTGTCAGGCCTAATGCATCGCGAACGCGTTGAGCTTATCGCGAACACGAAGACCAATTTCGCCCAGTTATTTTAAAAGTCCATAAACAAAATGCATTATGGGATTTAACCCATTTTTCACAAACTTCTTCTTCTCCACACCTCTTGGGCGATATTTGAAGAACTTCTTCACCATAACCTCTTGGGTAAGTAATCTTTGGCTTGTTTTCTTCCATTTTTATCAACACCAACTAGATTTCTAGGCCTAAAACATGAGATTAAGGGTATAAAATTAGGAATTTGGGTAGAGCTAGGGCTTTTTGATTATTTGGGAATTTGACCTCGTTTTGGGGTTGGATTTCAAAACAAATTATATATTCGGGCTCGTGGGTGAATGAGTGATCGGGTTTTGGTCTGAACCTCGTGTTTTGACCAAGCGGGCCCGGGGTCGATTTATGACTTTTTAGGAAGAATCATGGGAAAGCTATAATTAAGCATTGTAATTGGATTGTTTAGCGTTTATTGATGTTATTAAGTCGATTATGTCTAGATACAATTGATTTGGAACCGAATTCAAAAGGAAAGGGGGTGTTTGAGGCTTGAGTTGGCCGTGGAAGCCCGAGGTAAGTGTTTGGTCTAACCTTAGCTTGAGGGATTAGGAGTTGTGTCTTATTTGCTACATGTTAATTGTGGAGTACGACGTATAGGCATGGTGACGAGTATCTATACGTTGGTGTCAAGCATGCCCGTGAGTCTTGTATTATGATTGTTATGACTTCGTTGTGGTTTATTGCGCTTCATATGTTATTATCACCGTTGTTCCCTTGACGGGATGTTTGTTTGATATTAATGATTCCTTGCCGGGATGTTTGTTTTGATAGTATTGTTCCTTGCCGGGATGTTTGTTTTGATATTATTGTTCCTTGCCGGGATGTTGTTGAAATATCATTGTTCCCTTGCCGGGAAGTTGTTATATTGCTCTTGTTTCCTTGCTGGGATTCCTTGTGATTATTGTTGGCTTGTAACTGGGAGCGGGTGGTACAGATACCACAAGATATAATGAAATGGGAGCGGGTGGTACGACTACCACAAGATATAATGAAATGGGAGCGGGTGGTACGCCTACCACAAGATATAATAAAATGGGAGCGGGTGGTACGCCTACTACAAGATATAATGAAATGGGAGCGGGTGGTACGCCTACGACGAGATAAATAAAATGGGAGCGGGTGGCATGCCTGCCACGAGATACATGAAATGGGAGTGGGTGGCACGCCTGCCACGAGATACAGGAAATGGGATCGGGTTGCACGCCTGCAACAAGATGTGAAAAGAAAGTGAAATCTGCATTTGTTTTCCTTATTCTTGTTAGTGGTTGGATTTTGATTCCTTTATTCTCTTGATATTATGTTTTTACCTGTTATTTCCCCGAAGCATGTCCCCTCCCATCTTTACTTGTTTATTGCTGCTTTACTTCCACTGTATATTATATAACTGCACAGATTTATTTAGTGGTCTGGTCCTAGTCTCGTCACTACTTCGCCGAGGTTAGGCTAGACACTTACTAGCACATGGGGTCGGTTGTGCTGATACTATACTCTGCACTATGTGCAGATCCCAGAGTAGCTCTTGAACCGTAGTTGGAGGCTACCTTCAGTCCACGCGGAGATCCAAGGTAGACCTGCAGGCGTCCGCAGGCCCTGGCGTCTTCTCTATCTTTTATTTTTTGTTTCATCTTTTTCGCTTCAGAAATAGTGTATTGATCTTTTCTTCAGACTTTGTATATAGTAAATCTTAGACCGTCTTTGACACTGTGACACTAGGTTTTGGGTGATTAAGGCTTGAGTAATTGTATTAGATATAGATTTCAGATATTTTATTGGTGTCTTCCGCTTTAATTTAAGTTCCGTTGTTTATACATTATCGCCTTATATTTGTTAAAAAGAAATAATTGGACAATGAAGTAAGTAGTTAAAGGATTGGCTTGCCTAGATCACGTTAGTAGGCGCCATCACGACTCTCGAGGGTGAAAAATCCGGGTCGTGACAACCGATCATCAATACGAGGCAAAGGATAGCAGGTTCTTGACTGTCACTTTGTTCAACTGGCGATAATCAATACACATACACATAGAACTAGGGCTGGGCATAAAATCCGAAAAACCGAATTCCGAACCGAACCAAATTAATTTGGTATTTCGGTTTCGTTTTTTTCGGTATTTTGGTCTAATTAGGTACTGGATTTTCGGTATTTTGGTATTTCAGATCGGTTTTTGGTATTATAATTTTACAATTTCGGTAAACCGAAATACCGAAAATTTGGTGAACCTATATAATATATATGACTATATCTAAGTTCTAAGCCCAATTACCTATTTAATAGCCCATGCCCCATAGTCCCATTACCCATACCGTCCCGCGGTCCCAGCGTCCCACCCAGGCCGACCTCCCCCAACTCCCAAGCCCAAGTCAGTTAATACCTAAGAGGCCAAGACCCAAGTCGAGAATCAAATTAGTCATTCTCATTTCTCATCAAAGTAGGGCATTAGCCATTAGGGCTTACTGCTTAGGAAGGATATCATCGAGAAGAAGAAGACGAGAATCAACTGCGAGTCTAGGATATCAGTCTGCGAGTCTAGACGAGAATCGACTACTTAGGAAATAGGAATTAGGATATCAGTCTACGAGTTACGACTTACGAGTTACGATCATTCGACAGTCGAGCTCGAGTCTCATCTCATCTTCACCAGTTAACTTCACTACTTTTGTAAGTTTTGTAAGTCTCATCTCATCTCATTCTCATCCCAGTACTCGACTACTCTCTGAGGTTTTTTCTGAGTTTTTATATTTTTAAGTTTTGAACTTTTTGAGTTCAGAGTTCAGACGCATAAATTTTTTAATTTCTGATTTTCTGCATCAAACTAATTTAGGGTTATAGGCGGCGATTTCTAGCTCGATTCGATTCCTCACTCCTCACAAATTCCGGGCAAACGAAGTGTCGAAGACGCTGCTGTCCTGTTCTAGTAATCCGAGCTCGATTCAATTTCAATTTCAAAGGTATGTTTCGCTTTCTTTTGGTTGTACTGCTGATTGAATGAACTGCTGTTCCGAGATTTTCCCTTTAGTAGGAAAATATCATCTGTATCACGTTCATGCTGTTTAATTCATTTGCTTGTATAATAACAGTTGTGAGTACACGACTATGTGTTAGGCTTACCATATGATTACTTTGTTTAGGTCTGATTTTTAGAACTTTCCTTGCATTTTTCTTGTGATAGACACTTTAGGATGATGACAGTTGAGTGAATTCACTGTTAGTCTTCTTTGTTGTGACATTCTTATGGTTGCTGGTTTGGAAAGATTTAAATAATTGTGGAGTGTGGACTTGTCACTTGAGTAGTAATGGCCATGGTTTTTTATTTATTTATAGATGGCTAGAAAAGGATATTGTTAATGGCTTCTTTAGCCTTTTTAGCTTTTGCTTAGCTGCAGTTACATTAGACTGCTGCTGCATCTGTTGGAAAGATATTGTTAATTCGTTATAGCAGAAACATGGTAGTTTAAGCTACTTATAGCTAGTTTGAAATAACTAAAATCTAAAAGTGCACTCTCATATTTACATTTTCTCAGCATTACTAATAACAAGGTAGTTATTCGTTGATTTTTAATTTATGTTTATATTTGTTTAATTTTGTATAGATGGAAGATACAAGTAAAGTAAGTGATGTTGGTTCTAGTGAAAGTTTACCTATTACGGTAGATAGTAACACCAACACCATTGATACTCAAGATTCCAAGAAAAGGAAAGCAATGCAACCTAGGTCTGACGTTTGGAACCATTTTGATAAATTTGAGGTTAATGGGGTTGGGAAAGCACGGTGTCGATATTGTAAACAAGCTTATGCTGCTAATTCATCTAAGAATGGAACAACAGGATTGAAGAATCATTTGCTTAGATGCAAAGAATACCCACTTAAAATTGCAGAAGATAATAGTCAAACAAAGATAAATTTTCAATCTTGCCAAAATGATGAAGGATCAATTTGGAAATTTGATCAAAAAGTGGTTAGGAGGGCCTTAATTGAGATGATAGTTACTGATGAACTACCATTTAGCTTTGTAGAAAATGAAGGCTTTATGAAGTTTATGAGAAAAACTCAACCACTATTTCGTCTTCCTTCTCGTAGAACAATAACAAGGAATTGTTATGAAGTTTACGGTGAATTGAGGCAAAATCTAAGAAGTTCTTTTAGAGAAGCACAACCAAAAATTTGCCTAACAACAGACACTTGGACTTCATTACAAAGAATAAATTATATGTGTTTGACAACCCACTTCATTGATAGGGATTGGAAGTTGCATAAAAGAATACTTAATTTTTGCCCTATCACTAGTCATAAGGGTGAAGAGATGGCTAAAGCTATTAGGGATTATTTGCTTGAATGAAAATTAGACAAGGTTTTCACTATTACTGTGGACAATGCTTCTTCAAATGATGTCACTGTCAAAGAATTGTCTAAACAGTTAGATATGTGGAAAACTAATATGATGAGTAATAAACATCTTCATGTGAGATGCATGGCTCATATACTAAATCTAATTGTGCAAGATGGTTTGAAAGAACTTGATGCTTTTGTGACACGTGTTAGAAAAATTATGAGGTATGTGAGATCTTCGCCTGCAAGGACCTTAAAGTTTAAACAGTGTTGTGCACATGTAAAGGTAGAATGTACCAAAGCGTAGGGGTGGGCATAAAATTCGAAAAACCGAATTCCGAACCGAACCAAATTAATTTGGTATTTCGGTTTCGATTTTTTCGGTATTTCGGTCTAATTCGGTACTGGATTTCGATATTTTGGTATTTCGGTTCGATTTTCGGTATTATAATTTTACAATTTCGGTAAATCGAAATACCGAAAATTTGGTGAACCTATATAATATATATGACTATATCTAAGTTCTAAGCCCAATTACCTATTTAATAGCCCATGCCCCAAAGTCCCATTACCCATACCGTCCCGCGGTCCCGGCGTCCCACCCAGGCCCAACTCCCCCAACTCCCAAGCCCAAGTCAGTTAATACCCAAGAGGCCAAGACCCAAGTCGAGAATCAAATTAGGCATTCTCATTTCTCATCAAAGTAGGGCATTAGCCATTAGGGCTTACTGCTTAGGAAGGATATCATCGAGAAAAGAAGACGAGAATCGACTGCGAGTCTAGACGAGAATCGACTGCTTAGGAAATAGGAATTAGGATATCAGTCTACGAGTTACGACTTACGAGTTACGACCTTTCGACAGTCGAGCTCGAGTCTCATCTCATCTTCACCGGTTAACTTCACTACTTTTGTAAGTTTTGTAAGTCTCATCTCATCTCATTCTCATCCCAGTACTCGACTACTCTCTGAGGTTTTTTCTGAGTTTTTATATTTTTAAGTTTTGAACTTTTTGAGTTCAGAGTTCAGACACATAAATTTTTTAATTTCTGATTTTCTGCATCAAACTAATTTAGGGTTATAGGCGTCGATTTCCAGCTCGATTCGATTCCTCACTCCTCACAAATTCCGGGCAAACGAAGTGTCGAAGACGCTGCTGTCCTGTTCCAGTATTCCGAGCTCGATTCAATTTCAATTTCAAAGGTATGTTTTGCTTTCTTTTGGTTGTACTGCTGATTGAATGAACTGCTGTTCCGAGCTTTTCCCTTTAGTAGGAAAATATCATCTGTATTACGTTCATGCTGTTTAATTCATTTGCTTGTATAATAACAGTTGTGAGTACACGACTATGTGTTAGGCTTACCATATGATTACTTTGTTTAGGTTTGATTTTTAGAACTTTCCTTGCATTTTTCTTGTGATAGACACCTTAGGATGATGACAGTAGAGTGAATTCTTTGTTAGTCTTCTTTGTTGTGACATTCTTATGGTTGCTGGTTTGGAAAGATTTAAATAATTGTGGAGTGTGGACTTGTCACTTGAGTAGTAATGGCCATGGTTTTTTATTTATTTATAGATGGCTAGAAAAGGATATTGTTAATGGCTTCTTTAGCCTTTTTAGCTTTAGCTTAGCTGCAGTTACATTAGACTGCTGCTGCATCTGTTGGAAAGATATTGTTAATTCGTTATAGCAGAAACATGGTAGTTTAAGCTACTTATAGCTAGTTTTAAATAACTAAAATCTAAAAGTGCACTCTCATATTTACATTCTCTCAGCATTACTAATAGCAAGGTAGTTATTCGTTGATTTTTAATTTATGTTTATATTTGTTTAATTTTGTATAGATGGAAGATACAAGTAAAGTAAGTGATGTTGGTTCTAGTGAAAGTTTACCTATTACGGTAGATAGTAACACCAACACCATTGATACTCAAGATTCCAAGAAAAGGAAAGCAATGCAACCTAGGTCTGACGTTTGGAACCATTTTGATAAATTTGAGGTTAATGGGGTTGGGAAAGCACGGTGTCGATATTGTAAACAAGCTTATGCTGCTAATTCATCTAAGAATGGAACAACAGGATTGAAGAATCATTTGCTTAGATGCAAAGAATACCCACTTAAAATTGCAGAAGATAATAGTCAAACAAAGATAAATTTTCAATCTTGCCAAAATGATGAAGGATCAATTTGGAAATTTGATCAAAAAGTGGTTAGGAGGGCCTTAATTGAGATGATAGTTACTGATGAACTACCATTTAGCTTTGTAGAAAATGAAGGCTTTATGAAGTTTATGAGAAAAACTCAACCACTATTTCGTCTTCCTTCTCGTAGAACAATAACAAGGAATTGTTATGAAGTTTACGGTGAATTGAAGCAAAATCTAAGAAGTTCTTTTAGAGAAGCACAACCAAAAATTTGCCTAACAACAGACACTTGGACTTCATTACAAAGAATAAATTATATGTGTTTGACAACCCACTTCATTGATAGGGATTGGAAGTTGCATAAAAGAATACTTAATTTTTGCCCTATCACTAGTCATAAGGGTAAAGAGATGGCTAAAGCTATTAGGGATTGTTTGCTTGAATGGAAATTAGACAAGGTTTTCACTATTACTGTGGACAATGCTTCTTCAAATGATGTCACTGCCAAAGAATTGTCTAAACAGTTAGATATGTGGAAAACTAATATGATGAGTGGTAAACATCTTCATGTGAGATGCATGACTCATATACTATCTAATTGTGCAAGATGGTTTGAAAGAACTTGATGCTTCTGTGACACGTGTTATAAAAATTATGAGGTATGTGAGATCTTCGCCTGCAAGGACCTTAAAGTTTAAACAGTGTTGTGCACATGTAAAGGTAGAATGTACCAAAATGTAGGGGTGGGCATAAAATCCGAAAAACCGAATTCCGAACCGAACCAAATTAATTTAGTATTTCGGTTTCGGTTTTTTCGGTATTTCGGTCTAATTCGGTACTAGAGTTTTGGTATTTCGGTATTTCGGTTCGGTTTTCGGTATTATAATTTTACAATTTCGGTAAATCGAAATATCGAAAATTTGGTGAACCTATATAATATATATGACTATATCTAAGTTCTAAGCCCAATTACCTATTTAATAGCCCATGCCCCATAGTCCCATTACCCATACCGTCCCGCGGTCCCGGCGTCCCACCCAGGTCCAACTCCCCCAACTCCCAAGCCCAAGTCAGTTAATACCCAAGAGGCCAAGACCCAAGTCGAGAATCAAATTAGTCATTCTCATTTCTCATCAAAGTAGGGCATTAGCCATTAGGGCTTACTTTTTAGGAAGGATATCATCGAGAAGAAGAAGACGAGAATCGACTGCGAGTCTAGACGAGAATCGACTGCTTAGGAAATAGGAATTAGGATATCAGTCTACGAGTTACGACTTACGAGTTACGACCATTCGACTGTCAAGCTCGAGTCTCATCTCATCTTCACCGGTGAACTTCACTACTTTTGTAAGTTTTGTAAGTCTCATCTCATCTCATTCTCATCCCAGTACTCGACTACTCTCTGAGGTTTTTTCTGAGTTTTTATATTTTTAAGTTTTGAACTTTTTAAGTTCAGAGTTCAGACACATAAATTTTTTAATTTCTGATTTTCTGCATCAAACTAATTTAGGGTTATAGGCGGCGATTTCCAGCTCGATTCGATTCCTCACTCCTTAAAAATTCCGGGCAAACGAAGTGTCGAAGACGCTGCTGTCCTGTTCCAGTATTCCGAGCTCGATTTAATTTCAATTTCAAAGGTATGTTTCGCTTTCTTTTGATTGTACTGCTGATTGAATGAATTGCTGTTCCGAGCTTTTCCTTTTAGTAGGAAAATATCATCTGTATCACGTTCATGCTGTTTAATTCATTTGCTTGTATAATAACAGTTGTGAGTACACGACTACGTGTTAGGCTTACTGTAAGCACGTGATTTTTATCCTATATGAGAATTACTCCCAAAAAATTCGAAATCAAATGATTTTCCTTGGTGTGCAATTTTGAGTATTTTTGTGACATTTTTGGATAATTATTTGTATTTGTCTGTGTTTGTTTATTTGCTAAATTAATAAAAAATACAAAAATATGTCGCATTTGCATGTAGGATTTAATTCTATAATTGTTAGTAATTAAATTAGTTTTATCAAAATTAAAAAATTTACAAAAAATATGCATCTTTTGCATTTTTAGCATTTAATGTCCAAATGAACAATTTTATGCTTAATTATTACTTAATTGTGCGTTAATTGTTATTGGTAGTTAATTTGCGCTTTTATAACTTAATTTAGTTCTTAATAATAATTTAAGTATTTTTATAATTTAGTTTTAGAAAATAAAAGAAGAAAAGAGAACAAAAAATACAAAGAAAAATCGGATTGAGCCACTTCTTCAATTTTCAAACCATAGGCCCAAATAATTGTCCAACCTTCTCCATGACCCAGTCCATCTCCACATGGGTCGACCCGGTCCGCCCTATTAACCCAATCCATAACCCAATACCCCTATCTTGCATTTCAAAGACACAAAACAAAAGAAAAAACAAAAAGAACAAAAAACCCTAAAAAAAAGACCTAAACCATCCGCCCCCATTTTTGGCTTCTTCTTCTCCAAAATACCAAACACCCCAAGCCATCCATGGCTACCTCCCCTTCCACACGAGCAGCTCCCATGGCTGCCTCCCTATCGACAACACACGCACACACATCAACCACACACAAGCTCCACCTCCCTCGCGTCCAAGTAAACCCCGCGACTGCTGCGTCTTTGCCGAGCTCAAGCTTGAGCTCGACGTCCATGATCGCCACTGCTGTGTCGTCGTCGTCAACCACCATCATGTCCAAACAGACCCAGCTGCCCCCGACCTCGTTCCAGCTTCATCGGAGCTCATCGCTGCTACTGCTCCGGCAAACGCCACTGTTTCAGCAGCTACTGCTTCGTCTTCCCGTTCCAAACGCGCAGCGGGCTGCTGCTGCGGTGTTCTTCGCCGTTGGTTGCTGCCGCGCTTCTGCTTTCACTTCATCTTCTTCAGCTTGAGCAAATGTTTAGATATTTCATGTCGAGACTGCTTCGTTTGGTCGAGACTGCTTCGTCTTCGCGCGAACAACTGAACGAACCTCCATTGATGCGGCGTCGACCACTAGCCCTCATGACTACTGCCCGTTCCGCCATGGACGTCGTCGACCAGCTGCCTTTGCTGCTTCACTTCTGTCGCGCCAACTGCCGATATAGCTTCGGCGTGGATTCAGTTGTCAACTGCAGATATAGCTTCTTAAGTTCGTTCATCGTCGTGTGGTCGAGCTTTGGTCGAGGTTCATCGAGTCAGTCCATACATATTTCATGTCAGTCCGGTTAGTAGATTTTTGAGTTTTATTTTGTTCGTATTTTGTTTTGATATTTTCGAATCTAAAATCAACAAATGTTTGTTTTGTTTATCGTTTGAATTAATTTTTACTTTGTTCATATGTTTTGTTAAATTAATTTTCAGATTTCAAATGGAAGTTAATTAGTTGTTTTTCATGTTTATTTCATGTTTGTATTATTGTTTAGATAAATATTTGTTAGTTTAATGTTTGTTAGATTCAAATTGAAATTTAATTAATTACTTCTTCAATTTGTTTCATGTGTTATGTATTTTCCAGAAATTATTGATGTTGTTTGAGTCATGTGAATCCGTCATGTTTGTTGCTTAAAAACAGATTTAATTCATGTTCATCTTTGTTTGAAGTTCATGCTTAAATTCAGTGATTTAATGTGAGTTTATGTTTGTTGGTGATTTGTTGATTTAACTTGAATCATGCATATTGTTGTTTGTATTGTTGTATCTTTGCTCATACATTCATGGTCTAAATTAACTAGGATTGGTTCCCGATATGGTTAATTCATTCCATTAATTTTGAGTTGTGTTGTTCATCGTGTTCATATAATTGTTGTTGAAGATTGTTGAAAAATTGGTCATCTTGATTATATTTTGGTCAAGTTATGATTAATTGAGTGTTTAGAGCTGATGGGGGTAATTTGGTAAATTGCATTGCATTCGGGGGTAGATTTGTAATTGCAATAAGGTCGGAGGGGTAGTTTGGTAATTGAACATTATTTTGATTCTTTATGTTAAGCATGGGGGACAAAATATAATGGGGTGAGGTTTTTGATGTACTTGTTTAATATAATGGGGGACAAGACAAAACATAATGGGAGGAATCTTGTACTTGTTTAATGTAGGCATGAGGGACATATTGTAATGGGTTGGGAATGTGATATTTATTTAATGTAGGCATGGGGGACAAAGCTTAAAATAAAGAAAACATTAAGTAGTGGGACAAAGCATGCCATTGGGGAAATAATTTGGGGTTGGGAATTGAAGACTTGTCTTGCTATATATATAGAGTCATTCTTGGCATTTTAGAAAAAAGGAGAAAAAGAAGAAAACATTGACTGAAAAGAGAGTTTAGAGAACTTAAACATTAAGAGAGACTTGGAGAGTTGACAGATTTTTTTACACTTGAGAGTTGACATACTTTTATACTTGAGAGAGTTTTTGAGAGTAAAAGAGAAAGACAATTTGAACTTTCACTCGAACAATTCTGTTTGCTTTTCTTCGAGTGTTATTCAAAAGTCAGAAACTACTGCATCTCGTATCTTTTCTCTTCTCTGCTTTGATTGTGATTACACTTTGGCATTGCTGATTTTTCAATCCGTTGCTGGGTTATTCTACTGGTTGTTACTGGTTTTGCGGTGTTGCTGAACCTGCTGTTGCCGTGTTATTACTGCTGCTGACTCCTACTTCTTTTGTTCTTGTACTGCTGTTTCCAGGTACACATTTGTACAATCTCGGCTTGAAGCAAAAATGAAATATTAATCAGGCTTTGTTCCTGTTGAATTCCTCCTGTTTAGATTTGTGGTTGAATATAATTTTTCTTTCTTCGTATAAAGATGTAGTTGAATGATTAATGAATAATGAGGTTGCATATGTATACTTTCTTCATCTAATAATGTTAGTTTAAATTAATCGGAGAATAATTAATCTGTTTTGATATTATGGTCAATCTCATGTTCTAGTATTATTGAATAACAGAATATAAAATGAAAGCAGTTTTTCTTTGTACAAACTCGATCGCAATTTTCCATTCGCATTAGCCGTAAACTAATAACTAATAAGTTACGTTTTTCAGCATGTAAATAATTAAGAGATTTTCTTTTATTTTAGAGACGAACTTAATAGAAAATATAGTCATTGTAGGTTTATCCTTTAAAAATAAAAATGAGACGAGCCTCGCCAAATAAAACGTATAGATTGCGGGGCCCTCACAAAATGTATGGTTTAATTAGAATTCGGAAGGACCGTTTAGCGAATTTCACGGTCTTCCCAAAATAATAACGCGATAGTCTCTTTAGGCGCGTGTTTAATATTTTACTTTCTTAAGCCTGGGTGTACATTTCATGCGGCCCGTATCCAAATCCCAAAACATCAAATAAAACGTGTTCCGGATTGTGGGTGCATTTCATGTGACGCAGTCCAAAGACGTGTTTTAAGCGATGTTCACATTTCTTTTAAAAACAATAATAATAAAGCGGTTAAAAGATAAAATTTGCACATAAGTTCATATTTGTATAAAATCAGATAATCAAGCCGAATATAACAGTTGAGCGACCGTGCTAGAACCACGGAACTCGGGAATGCCTAACACCTTCTCCCGGGTTAACAGAATTCCTTATCCGGATTTCTGGTACGCAGACTGTAATATGGAGTCATTCTTTTCCTCGATTCGGGATTAAAATTGGTGACTTGGGACACCCTAAATCTCCCAAGTGGCGACTCTGAAATAAACAAATAAATCCCCTTTCGATTGTCCTTTAATTGGAAAAACTCCCTTGTACCCTCTCGGGTGCAGTAAAAGGAGGTGTGACAGCTCTGGCGACTCTGCTAGGGACATGCAATCCAGAACCACTGGTTCAGGGTTAGAAATCGAGCTTAGAATAAATTGTTATGTTCAGCTTTATCTGATTTTGTTACATGATCTGTGCTTAATGTGCTAACTAATTGCTTTTACCGCTTTGATATTTTGTGAACTGTATATAAACTGTGCCGAAACCCATCTTCTCTCTGAGTCTTCTGAATCATGAAGAAGGGTGTACTTCGTACGACTTCTTTTCTGTATAGTGTCAAGTCCCAATTTAGAACGAGGTTTGGATAAGTCGCAAAGCCGGTGAAGCTTCTGTATTCCCGGACTGCCGCCTCCTCCTCGGCTCGAGCTGTCCGCTCGGGTAAGCCAGGTCTAGAACAAACACCCAGGTTCTGAACCTAGTATAACAAAGCCACATGCTGGATCCCTAGTAGGAACGTTTGTTTGCATCACGTGCATCTGACTTTGGAGGCTCAACACAGGGGTTGGGTCTGTCTAGGACAGGTGTACCAAAAATGAAAATGACCATCCTGATGCATCTTACTTGCTACTACTTGCGCATTTATTTGATTCGGACTTGTGTGCTGACTGACTTGTGAATATCGGGAATAATATTTTGAAACTGAAAAAAAAAAGAAATAGCGGTTAGGGAATTGATTGTTTATTTTTGAAAGAAAACAAATGCACAAATACTGTCAAAACTCTGCCGAAATTCTAAGAAAATGAAAAAATGTCTTATTAGTTTGTTTTATTAAAAGCTAAGAAAAGAAAAAAAAATCATTGTTCTGTTTTGTTTTTCAAAAAAAAAAATAGAAAAAATATATAGTTTGTCTTGCCATGAAAATGAAAATGAAAAAGAGTCTTATTTTTAAAATATTTTTTTTATTTATTTGCTTATGAAAATGCAAAAAATAAAAAAAAATAAAGAAAAAAAAAGTCTTTCATTATTTGTCGCAAATATATATATATAAATCCGAAAAGTTTTTTTTCCCCAAAAAGATATATATATCTTTATTTGTTGCAAAGAGTATTTGTCTTGCCAAGAAAATTCAAAGTAAAATTCCAAAAAGATATGTCTTGCAAAAAATAATATAAATATCTTTATTTTCCATTGTTGATAAAACAAAAGTAATAAAAATGTTTTTTTTAAGAAAAAAAAATCCGAAAATATTTTGATTCTTCTTTCAAAATTGAAAAGAAAATTCAAAATTCAAAAAAATACTATTTAGAAGCATTTCTTTTATCAAAAGTAAAATTCCAAAAAATATTTTCTTTTTTCTTTAGAATAAAAAAAAACAAATGGAAATTCGGAAAAAAAACTTCCTTTTACTTTTGAAATTCTCAAAGTTCAAATCAAAAGAAAAGGAATTTTTACAAGTCTTTCTTTAAAAAAGAAACCAATCAAAAAAAATATATATACTTCCTTTCTTCTTTTGAAGCAGTTCTTTCACAGTTCCAATTAAAAAAAAAATATTAGTTCATTTACTTATTCCAATGGCCCGAACTACGCGGGTTTGATTCTCACCGGATGTGAGATACGTAGGCAACCCTCATCGGGTCCAACCCCACCTTTTGCTAAAAAGCCAAAAACAAATAAATAAATAAAAAAATTAATATGTCAAAATTTTAATTCTGTCATAAAGAGGTCGGGTGACGCTGTTTTGTCAAAACATAGCCGAATGTTCCCGAAAGGGACGCCGGAAGGCTAACTTTGCATAAACAGCCACCTTTGGGTCATTTTTTAAAGATTTGGTCCAGTTGACCCACACAGCCTTAAAATCTTCGTCCCCGAGACGTTGAAAGGTCGTGTTTGCAATATTGACTTTTCTAATTCGAAAAACGATAAAAAGAGTCATACATAAGTCAGGTGATGTTGTTTTGTCATAAATAGCCGAATGTTCCCGAAAGGGACGCCGGAAGGCTGACTTTGCATAAACAGCCACCTTTTGGGTCATGTTTAGGATTTTTGGTCTAGTTGACCCACACAGCCCTATAAATCTTCGTTTCCGAGGCGCTGAAGGGCCGTGTTTGCAACACCAGGTTTTTATTGTAATTTGAAAAGAAAAAAAAAGGTCAGCGGTCAGGTGAATACCGTTTGGATTTTAGTAAAAAATAAGTCGAGCCAGCTTCGGCAGTGTCTTAAACCGTTCTTGCCGAAATAGCCTTAGAGTATCTTTCAGTTGTCGAAAGGTTATTTTCGTAAAAGATTGGACAAGTTTGTAAAGTGTCATAAAATAATCCTCCCGGCCTCAAAATTCATGTGAAATTTGGGAAGGGGCCACATTGGCAAAAATAACCATTTGGTTGCATTTGTCAAACGGGGAAAGAAACTGGCCGTTTGTAAATCTTTTTGATTAGAATATGTGGGTTGTTTGATTTTCGAGTTTGTAGGTCATCTTCAAACCTTTGAAACCCAGTTTGTTTTAATATGAAAATTGAAAAAAAATGTTTATTATTGTTTATCTTTTATTGGTCCGAACTACGCAAGGTTTGATTCATGCGGGGTCATGATACGTAGGCAATCTCCATAAGATTCGACCACAACAAAAAGAAAAACAAAAAAAAAATAAATGAAACAAAAAGAATGAAAAAGAAAAAGAGAAAAAAAGAAATGAAAAAAGGAAAAAATGAATGAAAAAAAAATCGAAAAAAAAGAAAAAAAATATGTTGTCAATAATGAGGACCGACTGAGTCCATTCTAACCTGTTTTGTTTTGAATCACAAAGAAAGAAGATGGTTGGTTTGTGGTAAGCCGGAAATACAAGATCCAAAAGCACGATTTGCGGGGATCAGGCGTGATGACAGAAGCATTCGAGTCCTATTGGGAACTTGTTGACTAAGGGTGATGATATTGAAGTTGGCAATGGTCTGGCAATACTGATGCAAAGCTCAGTGGCTAAGATGCCAGTTTCGCTAAAGTGGGAGGACGCTCCGTTCCTTGGTTAACAAGAAAGAAGCATTTGGTTTGTTGTCATTTCTGTTGTCCGGATTATTAAGGTTGTAATTTGGATTTTGTCCTGTGTCAAACCTTCCTATCTTTCCATTTTGTCATAGGAGTTTGTTTAAATTTTGTCCAGTTTGTTTTAGGATTTTATTCTGGTTTATTTTGGTTGTTTTGTTATTCAAACCATTCCACCGGTAGTCTAAAGCAAATCCGGTCTTTTATTATTTCCAGTCATCTCTTTGTTTAGTCCTTTTGTCATTTTGTTCAGCGCCGATTCTAGTGACATGACATGCGCACACAGTTTGGGCCTAGTCTTTAAAGTTAATCATAAAAACCCGGAAAGGTGATCAGAACATTTAAAGAAAATAAGGACGGTTTGAGATTATTCAGAGCTCGAGTCATGTGGAACTGGGGCAAGTAAAACATAAAGAAAACCGTTAAAGCCAGATTCACCTTTCATGATAATAAGAGTGAGAGTGTCGCCCAACGCTGCTTTAGAAGTGACAAATGAACAAGCAAATGTTGAATATAATTGTCAAATCCAGCACCATCAGAAGAGACTGCAAATCTTTGTTTAAATGTGTTGTTTGCATTTGGCATGTTTTGAAGACTGGAATGACGAAGGCATTTTGTTCTGCTACCTAAACACTTTATCCTTCGTTAACCCCTTTTGTGCCTTATTGTTTTTCTTTCGTACCCCTCGTACGGAATCAGTAGAAACGACTAGAAAACGCAAGCATGACAGGTAAAGAAAAAAAAAACAACAAAATGAAAAAAAAAGAAAAGAGAAAAGAAAAGAAGAGAAAAATGATAACAAAAACAAAAAAAACAAAAGAAAGTCAAATGGAAAAGAGGAATTGGGAACTACGTTTGACCTGATTCCTCAAAGAGGATACGTAGGCGCTTCACGGCTCGGTCATGGTTTTGAAAAATGAAATGATCAATTAAGATATCCCCAAGCAAGAAATTGGG
Organism: Nicotiana sylvestris; assembly: GCF_000393655.2. NCBI lineage: Eukaryota > Viridiplantae > Streptophyta > Magnoliopsida > Solanales > Solanaceae > Nicotiana > Nicotiana sylvestris. The sequence continues at coordinate 80,486,039 of NC_091065.1, read as the reverse complement.
GCAAAGGTTGCGTTTGTTGTAAATAAATCTAATTCCGAAGGTTGTAATTAATAACCCAAAATCGATGCATTTTTGAGCCTTTAATACCCTTTCTTTCTAGCCTACCCAAAACCCACATTACGGTCCAAAGAAAGACCTTCTGATCAGTCTTCAAAAGATGCCAAGTCAGACAAATGAGAGTCTCACCGGTGAGCATAACATTCTGTTCCACAGCAGAAAGGACTCTAATCTGCGACAGAAAGAGTCATACCGGCGACACTCCAAATCCCCAGCTAGAAAGTGATACAAATGAGAGAGTCTTATCAGTGAAAACCTTCACAGGCACCATAAGGCGATGAAAGCTAAGAGACAAACCAAAAATGAGAGAGACTTGATAGTGAAAACCCTTCGGGCTCTACAAGTCGAATAGGATTGAGAATCAGATGGGGAATTGCCAATTGAAGATCTTGAAAGATGATTGACGGCGGAGGATAGGCCACATATGCATGTCATGACCATTAGAGTCGGTATCTGCATTTGATAGGTTTTTATTTATAGTTTCTTTTGTTAAAGAGTCATCTTTTTCCTTTGTCCTTTTATTCTGTTCCCTTTTATCTTTTTCCTTTCATAGAAAAACTCCCCAATAGAGTCTGTCTGGTCAGAACAAGTGTGAATTGACTTCAAAATATGCCATCAGCTTTCCAATTATACAAGACCGAATCTGATTAGAACATCCAAATGCTCTAAGTCAGTAAGGAACAAGCGCGAGGCCAGTATCAATAAAAATATCCCCGGCAAAAGTGAATTAACCAAAGGATTGACGAGTGTCAAGAGGGATATCCTTGCCAAAACCAAGGTTATAAACCTCAAGGCCAAGGCCCATGAACAGAGCAAGGAGAGCAGTGAGCATGATTTGGCGAAATCCATACTAGACTAAAAGGTCGGGGAAATGCCAGTTTCCGAGCTATGCCACAAAAGAAGAGGGATAGCCCCAGCAGAAAGGGATTATCCCCAGCAAATAATATCATCCCCAACAAGTTGTGGAGCGCATAGCAAGGAAGGAGAAAGGGAAAACCATCCCAGTAGGAGTATCACAACCAACCACCGCGTTTTAAACCAACAAATTTTGTTTGATTTGAAACAGGTAAAGGAAATGGCATTGATGCCAGAAATGCATGCACAAGGGATATTATCAAACTGGGGCAGAAAATTTTCCTTCCATTTAGAAAATTTTCTGGAAGTCAGGTACCCATTCGGGGAAGAATAAAGATAACGCCAGTCTCAAGGGAAGTGGTCTTAGAACTAGTGTTGCCCCCAACATAATAAGTTTCAATGGAGGAAGTTGTTCCCCAGCAAAGGGATGAAACTTGAGCTCAGAAAAAGCAAGAGGCCAGCATCATTCCCAACAGCCTTCCGAAGAGTGAAGCACTAGTTCTGAAGGAATCAAAATCCCCCGGCAGTGTTATCCTCGACAGCGTTATCCCCAGCTGATAACATTTTACCCCCAACAGGTAAGTAAATAATTCCCCGACAGTGTTATCCCTAGCAGTTTCGAGGAGTCCAACACAAGTTTGGTGAAAATCGGTATCCTCAGCGGTTCCTTTCGGGGAAAGATAAAACAAGTCTCAAGGGAGTTAGTCTTCAAAGGAAGAAGCTAATAATAATAAAAAAATAAAATAAAAAATAAAAAATAAAATAAAAAATAAAATAAAAAATAAAAAGGGGAAGTAGTTTGCAGGGGAATGAAACATCCTACTCAAAAGGACGTAGTTCTGGAAGGAGTAAGATAACATATTTACTCAGCAGAGTTATCTTCAGCAGAGTTATCCCCAGCGGATCATCGAGATGTAGAAGCATCTTCGACGGATTTTCGACCAAGTTTCAAGGGTTGGACAACCCATAATGGGGAAGGTAGAAAGGGAAAATTCATCCCAAGCAAAATAATCCCCAGCAAGTATTTGAGGTAAGAAATTTTTAAGTTTTAAGGATATGTCGGGTTCATCCGCCCTCGAATAGGATATGTCGGGTTCATCCGCCCTCGAATAGGATATGTCGGGTTCATCCGCCCTTGAATAGGATATGTCGGGTTCATCCGCCCTCGAATAGGATATGTCGGGTTCATCCGCCCTCGAATAGGATATGTCGGGTTCATCCGCCCTCGAATAGGATATGTCGGGTTCATCCGCCCTCGAATAGGATATGTCGGGTTCATTCGCCCTCGAATAGGATATGTCGGGTTCATCCGCCCTCGAATAGGATATGTCGGGTTCATCCGCCCTCGAATAGGATATGTCGGGTTCATCCGCCCTCGAATAGGATATGTCGGGTTCATCCGCCCTCAAATAAGATACGTCGGGTTCATCCGCCCTCAAATAGGATTTTATTTTAAAAGTTGTTGTTGAAGCCAGGCGCCCACCTGTATAACGAGAGGAGGATTTTATTTTAAAAGTTGTTGTTGAAGCCACGCGCCCACCTGTATAACGAGAGGAATACATTTCAGTCTCTAAATTTCTTGACAGGCGCCCACCTGAATAACGAGAGGAATACTTTTTTGTCTGTCCATTTCATATTTTAGGCGCCCACCTGTATAACAAGGGAATACATTCCACGCCTTTACCAATAGGAGACGCACTTCCTAGGTCAAGTTTTGCCAATAGGAGACGCACTTCCTAAGTTTTACCCATAGGAGACGCATTTCCTAAGTTTATTTTACCCAGTGGAGACGCACTTCCTGAATTAAGATTTCACGCATAGGAGACGCACTTCCTAAGTTAAAGATTTCATTGATAGGATACGCACTTCCAAAGTTTAGTTTTACCGATAGGAGAAACACTTCCTAAGTTCATTTAACCCATAGGAGATGCATTTCCTCCTAAGTTTACTTTTACCCATAGGAGACGCATTTCCTCCTAAGTTTAGTTTTACCCATAGGAGATGCATTTCCTCCTAAGTTTAGTTTTACCCATAGGAGACGCATTTTCTCCTAAGTTTAGTTTTACCCATAGGAGATGCATTTCCTCCTAAGTTTAGTTTTACCCATAGGAGACGCTTTTCCGCCGAAGTTTACTTTTACCCATGGGAATACTTTCTGTTCTAGGTCGCCCACCAGTAAAATGCGGGAATACTTTCTGTTCTAGGTCGCCCACCAGTAAAATGCGGGAATACTTTCTGTTCTAGGTCGCCCACCAGTAAAATGCGGGAATACATTCTGTTCTAGGTCGCCCACCAGTAAAATGCGGGAATACTTTCTGTTCTAGGTCGCCCACCAGTAAAATGCGGGAATACTTTCTGTTCTAGGTCGCCCACCAGTAAAATGCGGGAATACTTTCTGTTCTAGGTCGCCCACCAGTATAATGCGGGAATACTTTCTGTTCTAGGTCGCCCACCAGTAAAATGCGGGAATACTTTCTGTTCTAGGTCGCCCACCAGTAAAATGCGGGAATACATTCATGTTCTAGGTCGCCCACCAGTAAAATGCGGGAATACATTATGTTCTAGGTCGCCCAACAGTAAAATGCGGGAATACATTCTGTTCTAGGTCGCCCACCAGTAAAATGCGGGAATACATTCTGTTCTAGGTCGCCCACCAGTAAAATGTGGGAATACTTTATGTTCTAAGTCGCCCACCAGTAAAATGCGGTAATACATTCGTTCTAGGTCGCCCACCAGTAAAATGCGGGAATACTTTATGTTCTAGGTCACCCACCAGTAAAATGCGGGAATACATTCTGTTCTAGGTCGCCCACTAGTAAAATGCGGGAATACATTCTGTTCTAGGTCGCCCACCAGTAAAATGCGGGAATACTTTATGTTCTAGGTCGCCCACCAGTAAAATGCTGGAATACATTCTGTTCTAGGTCGCCCACCAGTAAAATGCGGGAATACATGCTGTTCTAGGTCGCCCACCAGTAAAATGCGGGAATACATTCTGTTCTAGGTCGCCCACCAGTATAATGCGGGAATACATTCTGTTCTAGGTCGCCCACCAGTAAAATGCGGGAATACTTTCTGTTCTAGGTCGCCCACTAGTAAAATGCGGGAATACTTTCTGTTCTAGGTCGCCCACCAGTAAAATGCGGGAATACATTCTGTTCTAGGTCGCCCACAGTATAATGCGGGAATACATTCGTGTTCTAGGTCGCCCACAAGTAAAATGCGAGAATACTTTATGTTCTAGGTCGCCCACCTGTAAAATGCGGGAATACATTCTGTTCTAGGTCGCCCACCAGTAAAATGCGGGAATACATTCTGTTCTAGGTCGCCCACCAGTAAAATGCGGGAATACTTCCATGTTCTAGGTCGCCCACCAGTAAAATGCGGGAATACATTCTGTTCTAGGTCGCCCACCAGTAAAATGCGGGAATACATTCTGTTCTAGGTCGCCCACCAGTAAAATGCGGGAATACATTCATGTTCTAGGTCGCCCACCAGTAAAATGCGGGAATACTTTCTGTTCTAGGTCGCCCACCAGTAAAATGCGGGAATACATTCTGTTCTAGGTCGCCCACCAATAAAATGCGGGAATACATTCTGTTCTAGGTCGCCCACCAGTAAAATGCGGGAATACTTTTTGTTCTAGGTCGCCCACTAGTAAAATGCGGGAATACTTTCTGTTCTAGGTCGCCCACCAGTAAAATGCGGGAATATATTCATGTTCTAGGTCGCCCACCAGTAAAATGCGGGAATACTTTCATGTTCTAGGTCACCCACCAGTATAATGCGGGAATACATTTCATGTTCTAGGTCGCCCACCAGTAATAATACAGGGAATACATTTTGTTTTAGGTCGCCCACCAGTATAATGCGGGAATACATTTCATGTTCTAGGTCGCCCACCAGTATAATGCGAGAACACATTTCTGTCTTTTATTTCATATTCTAGGTCGCCCACCAGTATAATGCGGGCATACATTTCATATTTTTTTTGCATTCAGGCGCTCACCTGTATAACAAGAGGAATACTTTTTAGTCTTATATTTCAGATTTTGAAATCAGTAACCCCACCGGAAGGTAGAAGGTTACAACAGAAATCCCCTGCAGTAAACAATAAAATCCCCAGCACCGGGAAACAGAAGGTTGCAACAAGAGGTCCCAGCACAAATTCAGGCGCATGAGTCAAAAGGAAGAAAAGACGCGTCTTGAAAGAACCAGCTGGTGAACATTAAATCATGCCCACCATAACAAGTCTGATGAAGAGAGCCGTACCCACCAAAGAAACCGCCGAAAAGCTTAATGAAGAAAGCCATGTCCCTAGCGGACCGAGCAAAATGATGAAAACTGGTATTCAGAAAAGCAAAGGGCCAGTATCATTCCCAAATTCACGGAAGAAAAGCACCGGAGGAAACACAAGCCGACAAGAAAGCAAGGCAACAAGAACAAATTTCAATCTAGCCTAACTTCTTGTTTTCTTTTAAGCACGGTGTAACAAGGAGATCGGTAAGCAGTGATAACAACATGCAACATCAGTAACATCGCAGTCCCACGGTAGTCCCAGCTACCAAAACTTCCCGAACTACATTAACCTGATTCCCCTCTAGCCAGGGATATGTAGGAAACCTTTGAAGCAAAGGTTCGGTTAAATCTTTTTCAAAAAATGCTTTACACGGAGTACTCGGATGGGCAAAAATCGCTCGCTTTATCTTTGCGCGAAAACCCTTCGTGTCTTCGGGCAAAGAGGGGCAGCTGTAAGCACTTGATTTTTACCCTATATGAGAATTACTCCCAAAAAATTCAAAATCAAATGATTTTCCTTGGTGTGCAATTTTGAGTATTTTTGTGACATTTTTAGATAATTATTTGTATTTGTCTGTGTTTGTTTATTTGCTAAATTAATAAAAAATACAAAAATATGTCGTATTTGCATGTAGGATTTAATTCTATAATTTTTAGTAATTAAATTAGTTTTACAAAAATTAAAAATTACAAAAATAGGCAGCTTTTGCATTTTTAGCATTTAATGTCCAAATGAACAATTTTATGCTTAATTATTACTTAATTGTGCGTTAATTGTTATTGGTAGTTAATTTGTGCTTTTATAACTTAATTTAGTTCTTAATAATAATTTAAGTATTTTTATAATTTAGTTTTAGAAAATAAAAGAAGAAAAGAGAACAAAAAATACAAAGAAAAATCGGATTGAGCCACTTCTTCAATTTTCAAACCATAGGCCCAAATAATTGTCCAACCTTCTCCATGACCCAGTCCATCTCCACATGGGTCGACCCGGTCCGCCCCATTAACCCAATCCATAACCCAATACCCCTATCTTGCATTTCAAAGACACAAAACAAAAGAAAAAATAAAAAGAACAAAAAACCCTAAAAAAAAGACCTAAACCATCCGCCCCCATTTTTGGCTTCTTCTTCTCCAAAATACCAAACACCCCAAGCCATCCATGGCTACCTCCCCTTCCACACGAGCAGCTCCCATGGCTGCCTCCCTATCGACAACACACGCACACACATCAACCACACACAAGCTCCACCTCCCTCGCGTCCAAGTAAACCCCGCGACTGCTGCGTCTTCGCCGAGCTCAAGCTTGAGCTCGACGTCCATGGTCGCCACTACTGCGTCATCGTCGTCAACCACCATCACGTCCAAACAGACCCAGCTGCCCCCGACCTCGTTCCAGCTTCATCGGAGCTCATCGCTGCTACTGCTCCGGCAAACGCCACTGTTTCAGCAGCTACTGCTTCGTCTTCCCGTTCCAAACGCGCAGCGGGCTGCTGCTGCGGTGTTCTTCGCCGTTGGTTGCTGCCGCGCTTTTGCTTTCACTTCATCTTCTTCATCTTGAGCAAATGTTTAGATATTTCATGTCGAGACTGCTTCGTTTGGTCGAGACTGCTTCGTCTTCGCGCGAACAACTGAACGAACCTCCATTGATGCGGCGTCGACCACTAGCCCTCATGACTACTGCCCGTTCCGCCATGGACGTCGTCGACCAGCTGCCTTTGCTGCTTCACTTCTGTCGCGCCAACTGCCGATATAGCTTCGGCGTGGATTCAGTTGTCAACTGCAGATATAGCTTCTTAAGTTCGTTCATCGTCGTGTGGTCGAGCTTTGGTCGAGGTTCGTCGAGTCAGTCCATACATATTTCATGTCAGTCCGGTTAGTAGATTTTTGAGTTTTATTTTGTCCGTATTTTGTTTTGATATTTTCGAATCTAAAATCAACAAATGTTTGTTTTGTTTATCGTTTGAATTAATTTTTACTTTGTTCATATGTTTTGTTAAATTAATTTTTAGATTTCAAATGGAAGTTAATTAGTTGTTTTTCATGTTTATTTCATGTTTGTATTATTGTTTAGATAAATATTTGTTAGTTTAATGTTTGTTAGATTCAAATTGAAATTTAATTAATTACTTCTTCAATTTGTTTCATGTGTTATGTATTTTCCAGAAATTATTGATGTTGTTTGAGTCATGTGAATCCGTCATGTTTGTTGCTTAAAAACAGATTTAATTCATGTTCATCTTTGTTTGAAGTTCATGCTTAAATTCAGTGATTTAATGTGAGTTTATGTTTGTTGGTGATTTGTTGATTTAACTTGAATCATGCATATTGTTGTTTGTATTGTTGTATCTTTGCTCATACATTCATGGTCTAAATTAACTAGGATTGGTTCCCGATATGGTTAATTCATTCCATTAATTTTGAGTTGTGTTGTTCATCGTGTTCATATAATTGTTGTTGAAGATTGTTGAAAAATTGGTCATCTTGATTATATTTTGGTCAAGTTATGATTAATTGAGTGTTTAGAGCTGATGGGGGTAATTTGGTAAATTGCATTGCATTCGGGGGTAGATTTGTAATTGCAATAAGGTCGGAGGGGTAGTTTGGTAATTGAACATTATTTTGATTCTTTATGTTAAGCATGGGGGACAAAATATAATGGGGTGAGGTTTTTGATGTACTTGTTTAATATAATGGGGGACAAGACAAAACATAATGGGAGGAATCTTGTACTTGTTTAATGTAGGCATGAGGGACATATTGTAATGGGTTGGGAATGTGATATTTATTTAATGTAGGCATGGGGGACAAAGCTTAAAATAAAGAAAACATTAAGTAGTGGGACAAAGCATGCCATTGGGGAAATAATTTGGGGTTGGGAATTGAAGACTTGTCTTGCTATATATATAGAGTCATTCTTGGCATTTTAGAAAAAAGGAGAAAAAGAAGAAAACATTGACTGAAAAGAGAGTTTAGAGAACTTAAACATTAAGAGAGACTTGGAGAGTTGACAGATTTTTTTACACTTGAGAGTTGACATACTTTTATACTTGAGAGAGTTTTTGAGAGTAAAAGAGAAAGACAATTTGAACTTTCACTCGAACAATTCTGTTTGCTTTTCTTCGAGTGTTATTCAAAAGTCAGAAACTACTGCATCTCGTATCTTTTCTCTTCTCTGCTTTGATTGTGATTACACTTTGGCATTGCTGATTTTTCAATCCGTTGCTGGGTTATTCTACTGGTTGTTACTGGTTTTGCGGTGTTGCTGAACCTGCTGTTGCCGTGTTATTACTGTTGCTGACTCCTACTTCTTTTGTTCTTGTACTGCTGTTTCCAGGTACACATTTGTACAATCTCGGCTTGAAGCAAAAATGAAATATTAATCAGGCTTTGTTCCTGTTGAATTCCTCCTGTTTAGATTTGTGGTTGAATATAATTTTTCTTTCTTCGTATAAAGATGTAGTTGAATGATTAATGAATAATGAGGTTGCATATGTATACTTTCTTCATCTAATAATGTTAGTTTAAATTAATCGGAGAATAATTAATCTGTTTTGATATTATGGTCAATCTCATGTTCTAGTATTATTGAATAACAGAATATAAAATGAAAGCAGTTTTTCTTTGTACAAACTCGATCGCAATTTTCCATTCGCATTAGCCGTAAACTAATAACTAATAAGTTACGTTTTTCAGCATGTAAATAATTAAGAGATTTTCTTTTATTTTAGAGACGAACTTAATAGAAAATATAGTCATTGTAGGTTTATCCTTTAAAAATAAAAATGAGACGAGCCTCGCCAAATAAAACGTATAGATTGCGGGGCCCTCACAAAATGTATGGTTTAATTAGAATTCGGAAGGACCGTTTAGCGAATTTCACGGTCTTCCCAAAATAATAACGCGATAGTCTCTTTAGGCGCGTGTTTAATATTTTACTTTCTTAAGCCTGGGTGTGCATTTCATGCGACCCGTATCCAAATCCCAAAACATCAAATAAAACGTGTTCCGGATTGTGGGTGCATTTCATGTGACGCAGTCCAAAGACGTGTTTTAAGCGATGTTCACATTTCTTTTAAAAACAATAATAATAAAGCGGTTAAAAGATAAAATTTGCACATAAGTTCATATTTGTATAAAATCAGATAATCAAGCCGAATATAACAGTTGAGCGACCGTGCTAGAACCACGGAACTCGGGAATGCCTAACACCTTCTCCCGGGTTAACAGAATTCCTTATCCGGATTTCTGGTACGCAGACTGTAATATGGAGTCATTCTTTTCCTCGATTCGGGATTAAAATTGGTGACTTGGGACACCCTAAATCTCCCAAGTGGCGACTCTGAAATAAACAAATAAATCCCCTTTCGATTGTCCTTTAATTGGAATTCATTTGCTTGTATAATAACAGTTGTGAGTACACGACTATGTGTTAGGCTTACCATATGATTACTTTGTTTAGGTCTGATTTTTAGAACTTTCCTTGCATTTTTCTTGTGATAGACACTTTAGGATGATGACAGTTGAGTGAATTCACTGTTAGTCTTCTTTGTTGTGACATTCTTATGGTTGCTGGTTTGGAAAGATTTAAATAATTGTGGAGTGTGGACTTGTCACTTGAGTCGTAATGGCCATGGTTTTTTATTTATTTATAGATGGCTAGAAAAGGATATTGTTAATGTCTTCTTTAGCTTTTTTAGCTTTTGCTTAGCTGCAGTTACATTAGACTGCTGCTGCATCTGTTGGAAAGATATTGTTAATTCGTTATAGCAGAAACATGGTAGTTTAAGCTACTTATAGCTAGTTTGAAATAACTAAAATCTAAAAGTGCACTCTCATATTTACATTCTCTCAGCATTACTAATAGCAAGGTAGTTATTCGTTGATTTTTAATTTATGTTTATATTTGTTTAATTTTGTATAGATGGAAGATACAAGTAAAGTAAGTGATGTTGGTTCTAGTGAAAGTTTACCTATTACGGTAGATAGTAACACCAACACCATTGATACTCAAGATTCCAAGAAAAGGAAAGCAATGCAGCCTAGGTCTGACGTTTGGAACCATTTTGATAAATTTGAGGTTAATGGGGTTGGGAAAGCACGGTGTCGATATTGTAAACAAGCTTATGCTGCTAATTCATCTAAGAATGGAACAACAGGATTGAAGAATCATTTGCTTAGATGCAAAGAATACCCACTTAAAATTGCAGAAGATAATAGTCAAACAAAGATAAATTTTCAATCTTGCCAAAATGATGAAGGATCAATTTGGAAATTTGATCAAAAAGTGGTTAGGAGGGCCTTAATTGAGATGATAGTTACTGATGAACTACCATTTAGCTTTGTAGAAAATGAAGGCTTTATGAAGTTTATGAGAAAAACTCAACCACTATTTCGTCTTCCTTCTCGTAGAACAATAACAAAGAATTGTTATGAAGTTTACGGTGAATTGAGGCAAAATCTAAGAAGTTCTTTTAGAGAAGCACAACCAAAAATTTGCCTAACAACAGACACTTGGACTTCATTACAAAGAATAAATTATATGTGTTTGACAACCCACTTCATTGATAGGGATTGGAAGTTGCATAAAAGAATACTTAATTTTTGCCCTATCACTAGTCATAAGGGTGAAGAGATGGCTAAAGCTATTAGGGATTGTTTGCTTGAATGGAAATTAGACAAGGTTTTCACTATTACTGTGGACAATGCTTCTTCAAATGATGTCACTGTCAAAGAATTGTCTAAACAATTAGATATGTGGAAAACTAATATGATGAGTGGTAAACATCTTCATGTGAGATGCATGGCTCATATACTAAATCTAATTGTGCAAGATGGTTTGAAAGAACTTGATGCTTCTGTGACACGTGTTAGAAAAATTATGAGGTATGTGAGATCTTTGCCTGCAAGGACCTTAAAGTTTAAACAGTGTTGTGCACATGTAAAGGTAGAATGTACCAAAATGTAGGGGTGGGCATAAAATCTGAAAAACCGAATTCCGAACCGAACCAAATTAATTTGGTATTTCGGTTTCGGTTTTTTCGATATTTCTGTCTAATTCGGTACTGGATTTTCGATATTTCGCTATTTCGGTTCGGTTTTCGGTATTATAATTTTACAATTTCGGTAAATCAAAATACCGAAAATTTGGTGAACCTATATAATATATATGACTATATCTAAGTTCTAAGCCCAATTACCTATTTAATATCCCATGCCCCATAGTCCCATTACCCATACCATCCCGCGGTTCCGGCGTCCCACCCAGGCCCAACTCCCCCAACTCCCAAGCCCAAGTCAGTTAATACCCAAGAGGCCAAGACCCAAGTCGAGAATCAAATTAGTCATTCTCATTTCTCATCAAAGTAGGGCATTAGCCATTAGGGCTTACTGCTTAGGAAGGATATCATCGAGAAGAAAAAGATGAGAATCGACTGCGAGTCTAGACGAGAATCGACTGCTTAAGAAATAGGAATTAGGATATCAGTCTACGAGTTACGACTTACGAGTTACGACCATTAGACAGTCGAGCTCGAGTCTCATCTCATCTTCACCGGTTAACTTCACTACTTTTGTAAGTTTTCTAAGTCTCATCTCATCTCATTCTCATCCTATTACTCGACTACTCTCTGAGGTTTTTTTTGAGTTTTTATATTTTTAAGTTTTGAACCTTTTGAGTTCAGAGTTCAGACACATAAATTTTTTAATTTCTGATTTTCTGCATCAAACTAATTTAGGGTTATAGGCGGCGATTTCCAGCTCGATTCGATTCCTCACTCCTCACAAATTCCGGGCAAACGAAGTGTCGAAGACGCTGCTGTCCTATTCCAGTATTCCGAGCTCGATTCAATTTCAATTTCAAAGGTATGTTTCGCTTTCTTTTGGTTGTACTACTGATTGAATGAACTGCTATTCCGAGCTTTTCCCTTTAGTAGGAAAATATCATCTGTATCACGTTCATGCTGTTTAATTCATTTGCTTGTATAATAAGAGTTGTGAGTACACGACTATGTGTTAGGCTTACCATATGATTACTTTGTTTAGGTCTGATTTTTAGAACTTTCCTTGCATTTTTCTTGTGATAGACACTTTAGGATGATGACAGTTGAGTGAATTCACTGTTAGTCTTCTTTGTTGTGACATTCTTATGGTTGCTGGTTTGGAAAGATTTAAATAATTGTGGAGTGTGGACTTGTCACTTGAGTCGTAATGGCCATGGTTTTTTATTTATTTATAGATGGCTAGAAAAGGATATTGTTAATGTCTTCTTTAGCTTTTTTAGCTTTTGCTTAGCTGCAGTTACATTAGACTGCTGCTGCATCTGTTGGAAAGATATTGTTAATTCGTTATAGCAGAAACATGGTAGTTTAAGCTACTTATAGCTAGTTTGAAATAACTAAAATCTAAAAGTGCACTCTCATATTTACATTCTCTCAGCATTACTAATAGCAAGGTAGTTATTCGTTGATTTTTAATTTATGTTTATATTTGTTTAATTTTGTATAGATGGAAGATACAAGTAAAGTAAGTGATGTTGGTTCTAGTGAAAGTTTACCTATTACGGTAGATAGTAACACCAACACCATTGATACTCAAGATTCCAAGAAAAGGAAAGCAATGCAGCCTAGGTCTGACGTTTGGAACCATTTTGATAAATTTGAGGTTAATGGGGTTGGGAAAGCACGGTGTCGATATTGTAAACAAGCTTATGCTGCTAATTCATCTAAGAATGGAACAACAGGATTGAAGAATCATTTGCTTAGATGCAAAGAATACCCACTTAAAATTGCAGAAGATAATAGTCAAACAAAGATAAATTTTCAATCTTGCCAAAATGATGAAGGATCAATTTGGAAATTTGATCAAAAAGTGGTTAGGAGGGCCTTAATTGAGATGATAGTTACTGATGAACTACCATTTAGCTTTGTAGAAAATGAAGGCTTTATGAAGTTTATGAGAAAAACTCAACCACTATTTCGTCTTCCTTCTCGTAGAACAATAACAAAGAATTGTTATGAAGTTTACGGTGAATTGAGGCAAAATCTAAGAAGTTCTTTTAGAGAAGCACAACCAAAAATTTGCCTAACAACAGACACTTGGACTTCATTACAAAGAATAAATTATATGTGTTTGACAACCCACTTCATTGATAGGGATTGGAAGTTGCATAAAAGAATACTTAATTTTTGCCCTATCACTAGTCATAAGGGTGAAGAGATGGCTAAAGCTATTAGGGATTGTTTGCTTGAATGGAAATTAGACAAGGTTTTCACTATTACTGTGGACAATGCTTCTTCAAATGATGTCACTGTCAAAGAATTGTCTAAACAATTAGATATGTGGAAAACTAATATGATGAGTGGTAAACATCTTCATGTGAGATGCATGGCTCATATACTAAATCTAATTGTGCAAGATGGTTTGAAAGAACTTGATGCTTCTGTGACACGTGTTAGAAAAATTATGAGGTATGTGAGATCTTCGCCTGCAAGGACCTTAAAGTTTAAACAGTGTTGTGCACATGTAAAGGTAGAATGTACCAAAATGTAGGGGTGGGCATAAAATCTGAAAAACCGAATTCCGAACCGAACCAAATTAATTTGGTATTTCGGTTTCGGTTTTTTCGATATTTCTGTCTAATTCGGTACTGGATTTTCGATATTTCGCTATTTCGGTTCGGTTTTCGGTATTATAATTTTACAATTTCGGTAAATCAAAATACCGAAAATTTGGTGAACCTATATAATATATATGACTATATCTAAGTTCTAAGCCCAATTACCTATTTAATATCCCATGCCCCATAGTCCCATTACCCATACCATCCCGCGGTTCCGGCGTCCCACCCAGGCCCAACTCCCCCAACTCCCAAGCCCAAGTCAGTTAATACCCAAGAGGCCAAGACCCAAGTCGAGAATCAAATTAGTCATTCTCATTTCTCATCAAAGTAGGGCATTAGCCATTAGGGCTTACTGCTTAGGAAGGATATCATCGAGAAGAAAAAGATGAGAATCGACTGCGAGTCTAGACGAGAATCGACTGCTTAAGAAATAGGAATTAGGATATCAGTCTACGAGTTACGACTTACGAGTTACGACCATTAGACAGTCGAGCTCGAGTCTCATCTCATCTTCACCGGTTAACTTCACTACTTTTGTAAGTTTTCTAAGTCTCATCTCATCTCATTCTCATCCTATTACTCGACTACTCTCTGAGGTTTTTTCTGAGTTTTTATATTTTTAAGTTTTGAACTTTTTGAGTTCAGAGTTCAGACACATAAATTTTTTAATTTCTGATTTTCTGCATCAAACTAATTTAGGGTTATAGGCGGCGATTTCCAGCTCGATTCGATTCCTCACTCCTCACAAATTCCGGGCAAACGAAGTGTCGAAGACGCTGCTGTCCTATTCCAGTATTCCGAGCTCGATTCAATTTCAATTTCAAAGGTATGTTTCGCTTTCTTTTGGTTGTACTACTGATTGAATGAACTGCTATTCCGAGCTTTTCCCTTTAGTAGGAAAATATCATCTGTATCACGTTCATGCTGTTTAATTCATTTGCTTGTATAATAAGAGTTGTGAGTACATGACTATGTGTTAGGCTTACCATATGATTACTTTGTTTAGGTATGATTTTTAGAACTTTCCTTGCATTTTTCTTGTGATAGACACTTTAGGATGATGACAGTTGAGTGAATTCACTGTTAGTCTTCTTTGTTGTGACATTCTTATGGTTGCTGGTTTGGAAAGATTTAAATAATTGTGGAGTGTGGACTTGTCACTTGAGTAGTAATGGCCATGATTTTTTATTTATTTATAGATGGCTAGAAAAGGATATTGTTAATGGCTTCTTTAGCCTTTTTAGCTTTTGCTTAGCTGCAGTTACATTAGACTGCTGCTGCATCTGTTGGAAAGATATTGTTAATTCGTTATAGCAGAAACATGGTAGTTTAAGCTACTTATAGCTAGTTTGAAATAACTAAAATCTAAAAGTGCACTCTCATATTTACATTCTCTGAGCATTACTAATAGCAAGGTAGTTAATTTGTTGATTTTTAATTTATGTTTATATTTGTTTAATTTTGTATAAATGGAAGATACAAGTAAAGTAAGTGATGTAGGTTCTTGTGAAAGTTTACCTATTACAGTAGATAGTAACACCAACACCATTGATACTCAAGATTCCAAGAAAAGGAAAGCAATGCAACCTAGGTCTGACGTTTGGAACCATTTTGATAAATTTGAGGTTAATGGGGTTGGGAAAGCACGGTGTCGATATTGTAAACAAGCTTATGCTGCTAATTCATCTAAGAATGGAACAACAGGATTGAAGAATCATTTGCTTAGATGCAAAGAATACCCACTTAAAATTGCAGAAGATAATAGTCAAACAAAGATAAATTTTCAATCTTGCCAAAATGATGAAGGATCAATTTGGAAATTTGATCAAAAAGTGGTTAGGAGGGCCTTAATTGAGATGATAGTTACTGATGAACTACCATTTAGCTTTGTAGAAAATGAAGGCTTTATGAAGTTTATGAGAAAAACTCAACCACTATTTCGTCTTCCTTCTCGTAGAACAATAACAAGGAATTGTTATGAAGTTTACAGTGAATTGAGGCAAAATCTAAGAAGTTCTTTTAGAGAAGCACAACCAAAAATTTGCCTAACAACAGACACTTGGACTTCATTACAAAGAATAAATTATATGTGTTTGACAGCCCACTTCATTGATAGGGATTGGAAGTTGCATAAAAGAATACTTAATTTTTGCCCTATCACTAGTCATAAGGGTGAAGAGATGGCTAAAGCTATTAGGGATTGTTTGCTTGAATGGAAATTAGACAAGGTTTTCACTATTACTGTGGACAATGCTTCTTCAAATGATGTCACTGTCAAAGAATTGTCTAAACAGTTAGATATGTGGAAAACTAATATGATGAGTGGTAAACATCTTCATGTGAGATGCATGGCTCATATACTAAATCTAATTGTGCAAGATGGTTTGAAAGAACTTGATGCTTCTGTGACACGTGTTAGAAATATTGTGAGGTATGTGAGATCTTCGCCTGCAAGGACCTTAAAGTTTAAACAGTGTTGTGCACATGTAAGGTGAAAGAAGATAGCGGGGAAGTTCGCAAAGTAGAGTGCAAACATTGTGGTCAAGTATATAATGTTAATCCAAAGAGGAATGGAACAATTGGTTTAAGGAAGCATATTAAGCGTTGTCTTGCTCGTCTTCTTGGAATTCATGTTTAAGAATTAAGACTGTTTGTTGAGGGATGCCCTCTCTATTTTTGTTGCACTATGTTTAACTGTTTAAGTGTTAAGACTGTTAAAGACTTGCAGTTGGCCAGTTGCACTGTGTTTAAGTGTTAAGACTGTTTTTGTTGGACTGTGTTTAACTTGTTTAACTGTGTTTAAGTTGTTGGACTTGTTGGACTGTGTTAAGTGTTTAACTGTGTTTAAGTTATTTAATATAGTTGTGTAATCAGTAATGTGCATTGTGCAGTTGGCCAGCTTTTGCCAACTACAATATACTGGCCAGATTCATTGTGCATTGTGCAGATTGTAATATTGTATAATATGACATACAGTATACTGGCGTGCAACTGCAGATTGCCAGATTGTAAAGAAGTTGTTGTCTTGTTCAGCTTTTGCTTTTCAATTATTCTTAAGCCATGTGAAATTGTGAATTGGTTATCACAGATTCACATCACAGGGGTTTCAGGTTTCAGCCAGAATTAAGAGAATATAATATGTTACAGTTATTCTTGTTTCAGCCATGTGCACATTGTGCAGTTGTGCACTGTTATATATCGGAAAACATATTCTTTTAGAGTAAAAATTTCAATTGTGCATGTGCACTGTTAGCACTTAGCATTGATTATTCATTGATTGTTAAACCGAAACCGTACCGAACCAAAATAAGAAATACCAAACCGTACCGAAATATTTTGGTATGGTATTTGGTATACACAATTGATAAACCGAATACCGAAATACCGAACCGAAATTCTTACATACCGAACCGAAATACCGAACGCCCACCCCTACCAAAACGTTGTGTTTGGATGTTCCTACCAGGTGGAATTCCACCTATTTGATGTTGGATACAGCACAACACTTTGAAAAAGCCTTTGACACGTTGCATCTTTTTGATGATGGATTTTTTGCATATCAATGTTCTCATCTTTGTGAAGATGGTGGTAATGCAGGTCCTCTTGAATCTGATAATTGGGTGAATGTGAGGAATGTGATAGAGTTTCTTGCAAGATTTCACGAGCTAACTAAAAAAGTTTCAGGTTCACGTTATGTCACTTGTAATTCTCATTTTGAGGATGTATCTGAACTTTATTGTCATTTGAAAATGTGTTTAGCTAGTGAGGATGAGCATTTGAGAAAAATGGCTCAGCAAATGCAAGAAAAGTTCAAGAAGTATTGGGGTGAGCCTGAAAAGATGAATAAAATGATTTTTATTGCTTCCGTCTTGGATCCACGTAACAAATTTGAATATGTTGAGGGAGCACTTGAAGAACTTTTTGGGGAGGAAAAAGGGAAGAAAATAAATGCTGAGGTGTAT
Organism: Nicotiana sylvestris; assembly: GCF_000393655.2. NCBI lineage: Eukaryota > Viridiplantae > Streptophyta > Magnoliopsida > Solanales > Solanaceae > Nicotiana > Nicotiana sylvestris. The sequence continues at coordinate 80,468,246 of NC_091065.1, read as the reverse complement.
GCTTATATGAATTCTTTGTTTGGAGAGTATCTAAAAAAGTATTCAACCGAATCTTGTCCTCAATCTCCATCTAGTTCTACTTCATCTAACAACACATCTAATACACCTAGTGGGAGTGTTATAAGTGCATCAAAAATAAGGACTAAGCTTAGCTTGAAGAAACAAAAGGAAGACAATGGAAGTGGGGGTGCTAAATCGGAGTTGGATAAATACATTAGTGAAGAACAAGAGCCTTTTAGTGAAGAATTTGATATCTTGAGTTGGTGGAAAACACATGCTCCTAGATTTCCTATTCTTTCGGAGTTGGCTCGTGATGTGTTGGCAATTCCAATTTCTAGTGTGGCGTCGGAATGCGCGTTTAGCACTGGTGGCCGTATTCTTGATTCATTTAGGAGTTCATTGATTCCTAAATGTGTGCGAGCTCTTATTTGTGTTCAAGATTGGTTTAGAGAAGAAAAGAATCCTATTAGTGTTGAAGAAGACTTGAAGTATCTTGAGGAACTCGAGCTTGGTAAGCTTTAATATTTTGTGTGTATTTTAATTCAAAATAATATATCATGCTTTTTCATTTGTATGACATATTTGGTCGTATTATCTTTAGATATGGAAAATAATGGAAGCACTACTAGCATTGTTTGATGTATAGTTGCAACTTGCATCTTGAGTGGTAAGTTTAATACTCTATTTGTTTGGTGATAATGATATACTTAATATTTTGTAGTTTTGTTTTATTATCATCAAACTATAATATTCTAACTTATGATTTATATTTTTTTTAGGTTCAAGTGCAATCATGCCCCGTGCTACTGCTCAACGCTCCGATATTTGGGAATACTTTGTGGTGAAAGAAGATAACGGAGAAGTTCGCAAAGTAGAGTGCAAACATTGTGGTCAAGTATATAATGTTAATCCAAAGAGGAATGGAACAATTAGTTTAAGGAAGCATATTAAGCGTTGTCTTGCGCGTCTTCTTGGAATTCATGTTTAAGAATTAAGACTGTTTGTTGAGGGATGCCCTCTCTATTTTTGTTGCACTATGTTTAACTGTTTAAGTGTTAAGACTGTTAAAGACTTGCAGTTGGCTAGTTGCACTGTGTTTAAGTGTTAAGACTGTTTTTGTTGGACTGTGTTTAACTTGTTTAACTGTGTTTAAGTTGTTGGACTTGTTGGACTGTGTTAAGTGTTTAACTGTGTTTAAGTTATTTAATATAGTTGTGTAATCAGTAATGTGCATTGTGCAGTTGGCCAGCTTTTGCCAACTACAATATACTGGCCAGATTCATTGTGCATTGTGCAGATTGTAATATTGTATAATATGACATACAGTATACTGGCGTGCAACTGCAGATTGCCAGATTGTAAAGAAGTTGTTGTCTTGTTCAGCTTTTGCTTTTCAATTATTCTTAAGCCATGTGAAATTGTGAATTGGTTATCACAGATTCACATCACAGGGGTTTCAGGTCTCAGCCAGAATTAAGAGAATATAATATGTTACAGTTATTCTTGTTTCAGCCATGTGCACATTGTGCAGTTGTGCACTGTTATATATCGGAAAACATATTCTTTTAGAGTGAAAATTTCAATTGTGCATGTGCACTGTTAGCACTTAGCATTGATTATTCATTGATTGTTAAACCGAAACCGTACCAAAACAAAATAAGAAATACCGAACCATACCGAAATATTTTGGTATGGTATTTGGTATACACAATTGATAAATCGAATACCGAACCGAAATTTTTACATACCGAACCGAAATACCGAACGCCCACCCCTACATAGAACCATCCTTTTTCTTCACAAACAAGACAGGAGCACCCCAAGGTGATACACTGGGCTGAATAAAACCCTTATCAAGCAATTCCTGTAACTGATCCTTCAACTCCTTCAACTCAAGAGGAGCCATACGATACGGGGGAATAGAAATGGGCTGAGTGCCCGGCAATAGATCAATGCCAAAATCAATAACTCTATCAGGCGGCATACCTGGAGGATCAACTGGAAACACATCGGGAAAATCCCGTACTACTGGGACTAAATCAACTGAAGGGGTATCAATACTAACATCTCTCACATACGCTAAATACGCGACACCACCCACGCGAACGCGATGTACAAACACTTGGCCCTTCGCGAACGTGTTACCTTCTTCGCGAATGTGAAAGCTTAATTTTCACCTTCCTCAATTGACTCTTCGCGAACGCGAGGGCCCACTCGCGACCTCGAAGAGTAAAAACCTCTGCAACAGCTGAAGAAAATCTGCAACTTTTTTACAACTTAAATTGATTCGTTGAGCATCCGAAACACACCCGAGGCCCCTGAGACCTCAACCAAACCTGCCAATCAACCCTAAAATATCATTCAAACTTGTTCCAACCTTCGGAATGATAAAAAAAAAACATCAAAACACTTATTTTTCATCGGATTCAAGCCTAAGAATTCCAAAAACTCTAAAAATACGCTTTTGATCAAAAAGTCTATCAAACCTCGTCCGAATGACCTGAAATTTTGCAACACGTCACATTCAATACTACGGAGCTACTCCAACTTCCGGAATTCCATTCTGACCCTCGGATCAAAATCTCACTATCGGATCGGAAACTTCAAAAATTCAAATTTCGGCATTCCAAGCCTAAATTAGCTACGGACCTCCAAAACACAATCCGATCACGTCCCTAATCCCGAAATCACCCAACAGAGCTAATGGAACCATTAGATTTCCATTCCGAGGCCGTCTTCACATTATTCCGACAATGGTCAACTTTCCAGCACTTAAGCTTTTATTTAGGGACTAAGTGTCCCAAAACTCTCCGAAACTCGACACCGAACATCCCGGCAAATCAAAACAGCAGAATTAAACTTGGGGAAATCAATTAATAGGGGATCAGGGCGTTAGTTCTTAAGACAACCGGCCGGGTCGTCACAATTTTATAACACCCTCAAGGAACTAAAGAATGAAATCATAGTTCAGATTAAATTGTTTATTCGTTGACTTTCTTATTCTTTTTATTTTTTTCTGTGGTAGATAATCATATTAACTGTATAGGGTAAAATATGTCATGACATGTGGTCATCCAAGGAAAAGACACGTGGGACCCAAGACAGTGTTGACCGAAGACCGAACACAGCTATTCCGCTTGTCACCGGACGAGATAATGCTCATAAAGATATATTAAATGCTTTGCGTCCGGTAGCATTTAATAAGGAATATTCTGTAGCATTAAGGATGACGACCCGTTACAGAGAATTTGTCATCTATGTTCACCGTTACATCTTCATCAATGACCTTTATAATTGACACTAAAGGAAGGCACATCCTAGGACTTCCTTCCCTAGACACAACTATAAATAGCGAGCCCAATTATCATTGTAAAGTGCACGAATTTTCTGGTTAATTTACACTACATTCTATACAAAGCTTAATATAATTCACTTTCTTGCTTTTGATCTCATCATCGCTGTGCCCGGAAATCTTATTCCCAGTGTTGTCATTTCTGCTATTTTATCTATATTCTGAGGCTAAGTATTATATTATTCTTCAATTATTTTATTATTTCAGGATCAAATTAGTTCACTTGTCTAGAAACCACGTATAAATTTGTCTGTACCTTTTACGGGTAAACATTAACATAAATTTTATTTCGAGTGGTGAATTTGCACATAATTAGTTCTATCCTGTGGACAATTGTAAAACTGAAACTTCATACTTCCAGTCAAATTGGAAGGAAAAGAATGAAAAGATAAGGATAGCAAGTATTGTAGATACTTTATCGAGTCAAACGTAATTGTAGATACTTTATCGAGTCAAACGTAATTGTTCAATTATTTAAGTACTTTTGTCCATTGAATGCACTAGTTCACTTCCTTTTTCATCCACTAAAACGCACACTATTTGTACTCTGAGACACCTTATGTTACTTACTCTTTTTTGTGTGTATTTCTTATTTTCGGTGTTTCATATGTGTATTAGAACAAGGGTGTTAATGGATATTTAAAAGCCGACTCAACCGATCGAATCACATCATATCAAACCGATTTTTAGGTTTATTTTATTAAAATTGTAGGTTTTATATAAATCTATAACCGTACCGATAATTAGGGTATAATTAAAAAAAATACCGAACCGTACCGAATAAATTTTACATGTGAAAAATATATTCATATATTAAGTTTAAAAATAATAATGTAATAAAATTTTCCTTGGGCCTTAGAATTGTGAAAACGGTTACAAGCCAACAAGTAATTAAACTCAAAATACTAATTTCCAAACATATAATGTTACTCATATTGAAACTAAATTATTTCCAGTATATTCACTAGTAAGACACCAGGTATTCTAGTGATTAGTAGCAAACTACAATGCACTGAATATGTTTCCTTTCATATAATTTAGATTTATCTTTTTGAATATTTAATCTTCTATAGACTTTATTCTTGAGTTCCAGCTTTGTTAATAGCTTTTCGCTCATGTGATTAATATTTTTTTTTGTCTTTGTTTAGTTTCTTTTAAACTGTTGTAGAATAGTTGATGGATCTACACTCTGACCATCTTTCATATTTTCTTAATTCATCACCCTTTAAACAATAAAAATGTCTAGAGAGTTTATTAAGTCCTATAAAAGTACGTATGTTATTGCATTCTACTTGTACTTGTGACTTTTACATGACATTTAAAAAAATATCAAAATTTAATCGAATCGTACCGATACAACATGATTGAGAAGGTTTCAAAAAGTCTAATTTTAGTTATACATAATAAAATAACCAAAAAACTGATATGGTATAAATTTTCGAAAATAATCGTCCGAACAGAACCATTCCTTATTTAGATCTACGACTAATTCTGATTCTCGTGTAACGCCTATTAAAAGAAAAAGTGCTCCTCCCCGTAATTTTTTTCATTATAAAAAAAAGTGAAGGAATCATGTTCATCAATCACAACCAAGTAGTATATATGCTACTTACAATCTAGTAGTAAAGTTAACTTCTATTTTTTATCCTTTTAAATGCAACCTTGCAACTTTGGTGTCACGATCCTAAATCGGACTCGATCGTGATGGCGCCTTTCGTGAAATAAGGCCAGCCAACACAAACCCCCAAACCAATTAAGACAGTTATAATAATTTAATTTTTTAAGTCATAAATAAACTGTAAATCCTAAAATAAAGAATAGAATAGAACAATGCGAAATCAACACAGCCCGACATCGGGGTGTCACCAATCATGAGCATATAAACATCCGTCTAAGAGTATGAAGAGACTACATAGTCTAATACAAAGCTAGTACAAAGGAAAAATAAGGATAGGAAGGAGAAACATTGGGTTGCGAATGCCGAGCAACTACCTAGTCAACTCCGATCAGCCTGCTGGAAAGCAATCAACCCACACTAGCGTGACCCGAAACTCCTAGATCTGCACACAGGGTGCAGAGAGTAATGTGAGTATGCCAACTCAGTAAGTAATAAAAGTAAATGCAGCTGAGCGATAAGAAAACACGTAAAACACAACAAAATGCTACAACGAGGCAGTACAAAAATCAGAACAATGCAAAAACAGTAAGAGTTCGTAGAAACACCTTAGTTCAGTAAAAACCTCTTTAAAACATCTTTTAGCAGTTCAAACGAGTGAATGAAAACAAGGAGAAAAGATAGAAACATAAATCAGCCCCTCGAGCAACATACAAACAGAACCAGCCCCTCGAGTTATCTCACAATCACTCGTATCAGCCCCTCGGGCAATAACCTGAAACAACATTAGCCTCTCGGGCTATATCATATCTCACACTGGGTACCTGCGCTCACTGAGTGTGTACAGACTCCGGAGAAACTCCTTACAGCCCAAGTGCAATATCAAGCCATCTCGTGGCATAATTAAACAAGCATTCGACCTTATAACAAGCCACCTCATGGCGTAACGAATCAGGCCCTCAGACTCACAATCATGAATCAGTACAACACTACTGTGGCATGCAGCCCGATCCCATAATATCCTCACAACACAGGCCTTCGGCCTCGCTCAGTCAGAAATCTCTCAAGCCACTCGGGCAACTGTAAAACATGATGCTCACCCCAAAATATCGTTTAAAATATTAAAATGGAGTAAATATGGCCAAGTTATGAAAACAGTAGAATACAACATGACTGAGTACAAACATGAAGTCAAAACAGTAAGAAATAGTAGTAAAAATCCCCAAGGGTCCAAAACAGTTGGCACGAGGCCCAAATATGGCATTCAACCCAAAACATGATGATAGCAAACCGTTTTCAATCAAATACGTGGTTAAACAGTCATACGGGACGGACTAAGTCACAATCCCCAACGGTGCATGACCCACGCTCATCATCTAGCGTGTGCGTCACCTCAAAGTAGCACAACAATGTGAAATCCGCGATTTCATACCCTCAAGACAACATTTACAATCATTACTTACCTCTATCTGGTCCAAACTTTAGCCCGGGATGCCTTTGCCTCTCGAATCGGCCTCCGGATGCTCCAAATCTATCCAAAAACAGATTTATAACATCAAAATATGCTAAGGAAACAAATCCCACTCGAAAATAACCAATTTACATAAATAAATCCCGAAATTGGCCAAACCCGACCCCTGGATCCACGTCTTGGATTCCGATAAAAATTACAAAACTAGAATCCTTACACTCTCACGAGTTCATACATATCAAATACATCAAAATCTAACCACAAATGAGCCCTCAAATTCCTAGATTTAGGTTTCCAATTTCCAAGCCCTAACTTCCAATATTAAGCTTTAGATTCCACAAATTCCATGTTTAATTAGGTAGAAATCACATTAGGATCGAGTATTAAGTCCATAAATCTTACGTCCAATTATTTCTCCTTGATTCCCTCTTCAATCCTCCTTAAAAAGCTCTAAAATCGCTCAATAATGGTGAAACTTAGACCCAAAATCGCGGATATAGCCTTTTAAACATTCTTCCGAGCTATTCATGGTCCTTCTTCGCGAACGCGGTCAACACCTCACGTTCGCGAAGCACAAACTTACGTTGACCAATAATTCCTTCATTGAGAACGCGACTCCCTGTACGCGAACGTGAAGCCTTGTCTTATTCGACTACCCCTCGCAAACACGAAGAACAATTGACCCGGACCCAGCTGCTCACCTTTCCTCTATGCGAACGCGGCAAAGCCCTCGCGAACGCGATGAACACTGGCCTCAGCCCTTCGCGAACTCGGGACCACCTTCGCAAACGCGAAGGCCAATTCCACTGACTCACATCCTAACCCTTCGCGAACGCGAAGGTCAAAAACTTGCAATACCAACAATAGTTTTTCTGCAATTTCCTCCAACATGAAATGATCCGTTCAACCACCTGAAACTCACCTGAGGCCCTCGGGACCTCAACCAAACATGCCAACATATCCCATAACCTCATTCAAACTTGTTCCAATCTTCGAAACGCTCAAAACAACATCAAAACACCAAAATTACATCGGATTCAAGCCTAAGAATCCTAAAAACTTTCAAATTCCGCTTTTGATAAAAATGTCTATCAAATCTCGTCCGAATGACCTGAAATTTGGCACACACATCACAAATGACACAACGGACCTACTCCAACTTCCGAAATTCCATTCCGACCCCTATATCAAAATCTCACCTATCAATCGGAAAATGCCAAAATTTCAATTTTGCCAATTCAAGCCTAAATCTATTCCGGACCTCCAAAACATATTCCGATCACGCTCCTAAGTCCCAAATCACCTCCCGAAGCTATCCGAACCATTGGACATCCAAGCCCTTTTTCACATAAGTCAATATACAGTTGACTTTTCCAACTTAAGCTCACTCAAAAGAGACTAAGTGTCTCAAACCTTACCAAAACCTTTCCGAACCCAAGCCAACCAATTTGATAACACATAATACAGTTGAACAAGACAATAAGAAGCAGAAATGGGAGAAATGGAGCGGTAACTCATGAAACAGTCGGTCGGGTCGTTACATCCTCCCCCTCTTAAACAAACGTTCGTCCTCGAACGATTCAAGAAATATACCTGAAGCCTCAAATAGGTGAAGATATCTTCTCTGCATCTTCCGCTCGGTCTCCCAGGTAGCATCCTCCATGGGCCGACCTCTCCACTGCACTTTCACTAAAGCTATATCCTTTAACCTCAACTTTCGAACCTGACGCTCCAAAATAGCCACTGGCTCTATATCATAAGTCAAATCATTATCCAACTGAATCGTGCTGAAGTCTAAAACATGAGATGGATCACCAATATACTTGCGGAGCATAAAAACATGAAATACCGGATGAACACTCGATAAGCTGGGTGGTACAGCAAGCTCATAAGCCACTTCCCCCCCGAAGCACCTCAAAAGGCCTAATGAACCGAGGACTCAATTTACCCTTCTTCCCAAATCTCATAACACCCTTCATGGGTAAAACCTTCAATAGAACCTTCTCACCAACCATGTAGCACACATCCCGAACCTTCTTGTCAGCATAACTCTTTTGTATCGACTGCGCTGTATGAAGCCTCTCCTAAATCACCTTCACCTTGTCTAAAGCATCCTACACCAAGTCTGTACCCAATAGCCTAGCCTTACCCGGCTCAAACCAACCAACTGGAGATCTACTCCGCCTCCCATACAAAGCCTCATATGGAGCTATCTGAATACTCGACTAGTAACTGTTGTTATAAGGAAACTCTGCGAGTGGTAGAAACCGATCCCATGACCCTCCGAAATCAATGACACAAGCACGTAACATGTCCTCCAATATCTGAATAGTGCGCTCGGACTGCCCATCCGTCTGAGGGTGAAAAGCTGTTCTCAACTCAACCTGAGTACCCAACTCTCGCTGCACAGACCTCCAAAACTGTAAAGTAAACTGAGTACCCTTTCTGAAATGATAGAAACGAGGACATCATGCAAACGAACAATCTCCCGAATATAGATCTCTGCCAACTGCTTTGAAGAATAGGTAGTACACATAGGAATGAAGTGCGCGGACTTGGTCAGCGGATCCACAATCACCCAAATAACATCGAACTTCTTCAAAGTTCGTGGGAGCCCGACTACAAAGTCCATGGTGATCCGCTCCCACTTCCACTCTGGAATATCCATCTGCTGAAGCAAGCCACCCGGTCTCTGATGCTCATATTTCACCGGCTGACAATTGAGACACCGAGCTACAAATCCCACAATGTCCTTCTTCATTCTTCTCCACCAATAATGCTGTCTCAGATCCTGATACATTTTTGCGGCACCCGGATGAATGGAATACCGTGAGCTATGGGTCTCTGCCAGAATCAACTCCCGAAGCCCATCTACATTGGGCACACATATCCGACCCTGCATCCTTAACACCCCATCATCACCAATAGTCACTCTCTGGCATAATCGTGGTGAACTCTGTCCTTAAGGACAAGCAAATGAGGATCATCATACTGACGCTCTTTGTTGCGATCAAATAAGGAGGATCGAGAAATCACACAAGCTAATACCCCGACGGGGCTCCGAAATATCTAACCTCACGAACCGATTGGCCAAGGTCTGAACATCAACTACAGGAGGTCTCTCCCCAACTGGAATATATGCCAAACTCCCTATACTCACCGCCTTCCTACTCAAGGCATCGGCCACCACATTGGCTTTCCCTAGATGGTACAAAATAGTGATATCATAGTCCTTTAGCAGCTTCAACCATCTCCGCTGCCTCAAATTGAGATCCTTCTGCTTGAACAAGTGCTGGAGGCTATGATGATCAGTAAACACCTCACAAGACACACCATACAAACAATGCCTCCAAATCTTCAACGCATGAACAATATCAGCCAACTCCAAATCATGAACATGGTAGTTCTTCTCATGAGGCTTCAACTGATGAGAAGCATAAGCAATAACTTTACCCTCCTGCATCAATACACACACAATACCAACTCTCAAAGAATCACAATACACGGTATATGAACCTGAAGCTGATGGCAAAACTAACACTGGAGCTGTGGTCAAGGCAGTATTGAGCTTCTGAAAGCTCTCCTCACACTCATCCAACCACCTGAATAGAGCACCCTTATGAGTCAACTTGGTCAAGGGTGATACGATAAATGAAAATTCCTGAACAAACTGATGGTAATAACCCGCCAAACCAAGAAAGCTGCGAATCTCTGTGGCTGAGGACGGTCTGGGCCAACTCTGAACTGCCTCTATCTTCTTTGGATCAACCTGAATACCCTCATTGGACACCATGTGCCCCAATAAAGCCACTAAACTGAGCCAAAACTCACACTTGGAGAACTTTGTATAAAACTTCTCCTCCCTCAATCTCTGCAACACAACTCTCAAATGCTCCGCGTCCTTCTCCTGACTACGCGAGTACACCAGAATATCATCAATGAAAACTATGACAAACGAGTCAAGATAAGGCTGAAACACGCTGTTCATCAAATGCATAAATGTTGTTGGGGCGTTGGTCAGCCCAAAAGACATCACCAAGAACTCATAATGACCATATCGAGTCCTGAAAGCTGTCTTCAGAATATCCGAGTCCCTGATCTTCAACTGGTGATAACCTGAACAGAGATCAATCTTGGAGAACACTCTCGCTCCCTGAAGCTGGTAAAAAAAATCATCGATACGAGGCAAATGATACTTGTTCTTGATTGTTACTTTGTTCAGCTGCCTGTAATCAATGCACATCCTCATCGTGACATCCTTCTTCCTCACGAATAGAATAGGCGCACCCCAAGGTGACACACTAGGTTGAATGAACCCCTTATCAAAGAGTTCCTGAAGCTGGTCCTTCCACTCCACTGGTGCCATACGATACGATGGAATAGAAATGGGCAGAGTGCCCGGCACCAGGTCAATACCAAAATCAATATCCTTGTCCGTTGGCACGCTGGACAGGTCTGCAGGAAACAAATCGGGAAAATCTCTCACCACAAGAACAAAATCAATACTAGGAGTCTCTGCACCGATATCCCTCACAAAGGCTAAGTATGAAAGACAACCTTTCCCAACTATCTACTGGGCCTTCAAGAACGAAATCACCATACCGGGGACAAAATCAGTCGAACCTCACCACTCAATTCGTGGCACACCCGACATAGCCAATGTCACTATCTTAGCATGACAGTCCAAAATAGCACATTATGGAGATAGCCAATCCATGCCAAATATCACATCAAAGTCCACCATACAAAGCAATAACAGGTCCACTCGGGTCTCCAGACCCCCAATAGTCACCACACACGATTGGTTCACACGATCAACAACAATAGTATCGTCCACCAGAATAGATACACGAATAGATGAAACCAGAGACTCACGGGGCTTATCCAAATAATGAGCAAAATATGATGACGCATATGAAAAAGTGGAACCGGGATCAAATAACACAGAGGCATCTCTATGGCAGACTGAGACAATACCTGTAATCATAGCATCTGAAGCAATAACATCGGGTCTAGCTGGAAGTGCATAGAAATGTGACCACCACCTGATCGATCTCCCCCTCTAGGGCGACCCCTAGCTGACTGACCTCTACCCCTAGCTGGGTGGGTGGGTGGTAAAGTAACTGGCGATGAAGCTGATGGCTGACTCCTCTGCTGAGATGAACCCCTAAGATAACGAGGATACTGCCTCCATATGTGGCTCAACTCTCCACACTCATAACAACTCCATGGTGCTAGAGACGGGGACTGAAAGGAACCCCTAGAACCAAAATGACTAGAAGATGCACCTGGCATAGAAGAGCCCTAAACTGATGGAGCACGGGACGAACTCTAGACTGGAAGAGCACTGAGTGATGAATGACCCTGATGAGAACTATGAGAACCATGACCTGATGATGCCACACGATAAACTGGGCGAGTTGACTGAGCATGTTTGAATGGACGACCTCTACCATGATGAAACTGACCCCTCGAAGGAGCACCACCATAACTACCAGATCCACGAGGCCTCTTGGCCTCCCTCTCATCTCGCTCCTGGCAACGCACTGACTCAATCGCGTGAGCAATATCAACAACCTCCTCAAAATAGCACCAAACACCCTCTCCCTAGTCATGAGAATACGAAGCTGATATGTGAGGCCATCAACGAACCTCCTAATCCTATCCCTCTCCATATGAACCAACCAAACAACATGACGAGCTAACTCCGAGAACCTTATCTCATACCGCGTCACAGTTATATCTCCCTGAGCAACTTCTCGAACTGCCTACGCAGCTCCTCTCTATGAGACTATGGCACATACTTCTCCAAAAAGAGAATGGAGAACTGCTACCAAGTAACGGGTGTTGCACCAACAGGACTACGCCTCTCATAAGCCTCTCACCAAGTGAATGCAGCTCCAGAAAATTGAAAAGTAGTGAAAGCGACCCCGCTGGTCTCTAGAATACCCACTGTGCGAAGAATCCTCTGATACTTGTCCAAGAAACCCTGGGCATACTCGCCCTCTGTACCACTGAAAGTCGGAGGCTGAAGTCTACCAAACCTCTCCAACCTGTGCTGCTCGTCCTCTAGCATAACAGGAACTACATAGTCCTGAACAGCTACAACCGGCTGGGCTGGAGGTGCCCCCGGTGTCTGAAGTCCCCGCATGACCAGCTCAGGTATGCGAGCGGTGGGAGTCTAAGTGCCTCCCCCGGCCTGAGAAGTAGCTGCGGGTGTAGTGACTGAGACTGCCTGAGCTAGGCCAGTGCATACAGATAGAATCTGGGCCAGGGCCTCCTGAAGACCCGGAATCACAATGGGTACAACTGGTGTATGAGCTGGTGCTGTTGGAGGGTCAAAAACTGGGACTTGGTCATGAACTGGGGCGGCTGGTAGATCTACGGGTGCTGCCCTAGCTGCTGTGCGGGCTACACCCCTGCCCCTACCATGGCCTCGAACGCGTCCTCGGCCTCTAGCGGCCCCAACTGGTGGTACTGGTGGTCGTCCATCCTGAACGATAGCACGTGTCCTCACCATCTGTGAGAGAATAGAATAACAAAAGTTTAGTACTCGGATCAACAGATTTGCACGACAAGAATTTCAAGAATATGAAGTTTTCCTAAAGGTTCTACTGCCTCCCGAGGATAAATACAGATGTCTCCATACCGATCTGCGAGACTCTACTAAACCTGCTCATGACTCGTGAGACCTAGTAACCTAGGCTCTGATACCAACTTGTCACGACCCTAAACCGGACCCGGTAGTGATGGCGCCTCTAGTAAAATAAGGCCAGCCGATACAAACCCCAAAACCAATTAAGACAGTTATAATAATTCAATTTTTTAAGTCATAAATAAACTGTAAATCCCAAAATAAAGAGTAGAATAGAACAATACAGAATCAACACAACCCGACTTGGGGGTGTCACCAGTCATGAGCATCTAAACATCCGTCTAAGAGTATGAAGAGACTACATAGTCTAATACAAAGCTAGTACAAAGGAAAAATAAGGATAGGAAGGAGAAGCACTGGGTTGCGAACGCCGAGCAGCTACCTAGTCAACTCCGAACAGTCTGTTGGAAAGCAATCAGCCCTCACTAGCGTGACCCGAGACTCCTGGATCTGCATACAGGGTGCAGGGCCAACTCAATAAGTAATAAAAGTAAAGGTAGCTGAGCGATAAGAAAACACGTAAAACACAACAAAATGCTACAACGAGGCAGTATAAAAACCAGAACAACACAAAAAATAGTAAGAGCTCGTAGAAATACCTTAGTTCAGTAAAAACCTCTTTAAAACGTCTTTTAGCAGTTCAAACGAGCGAATGAAAATAGGGAGAAAATATAGAAACATATATCATCCCCTCGGGCAACATACAAACAGAACTAGCCTCTCGGGCTATCTCACAATCACTCGTATCAGCCCCTCGGGCAATAACATGGAACAACATTAGCCCTTTGGGCTATATCATATCTCACACTGGGTACCCGCGCTCACTAGGGGTGTACAAACTCCGGGAGGGACTCTTTACAGCCCAAGCGCAATATCAAGCCATCTCGTGGCATAATCAAACATGCACTCGGCCTTATAACAAGCCACCTCGCGGCGTAACGAATCAGGACCTCGGACTCACAATCATGAATCAGTACAACACTGCTGTGGCGTGCAGCCCGATCCCATAATATCCTCACAACACAGGCCCTCGGCCTCACTCAGTCAGAAATCTCTCAAGCCACTCGGGCAACTGTAAAACATGATGCTCAGCCCAAAATATCATTTAAAATATCAAAACGGAGTAAATATGGCCAAGTTATGAAAATAGTAGAATACAACATGACTGAGTACAAATATGATGTCAAAACAGTAAAGAATAGTAGTAAAAATCCCCAAGGGTCCAAAACAGTTGGCACGAGGCCCAAATATGCATTCAACCCAAAACATGATAATAGCAAACTGTTACGCCGTAGTATTACGTCGATGTTATGCTCTACAGTAATATATTGCGATGATGTTACGCCTTGCCCTATTATATTACGGTGATGTCACGCTTCACAGTATTAAGTTACGACGATGTTGCACCCTGAAGTATTGTACGTTGAATTGGTCGTAAGATAATTGACATCAGTCCAAGTAAAAGATTATTTGGAGATTATAAGGATTATGCTATTTCACAAGTGATTAGTAAAGGTGAAAGGGGGAGCAAGTCAAAGAAAACAAATTTTCGTCCAAGTTTGGCATATTGGGATAGAATACGGCTTGAGCTAAAATACTCGGTATTTATGGACTAGTACCATACAAGGTACCACATGACCATAATAGTAAGGTATATTAGGTGTGTGAAAAGTGAGTAATATTTTAAGCAAATGGGAATAATTCTCAATTTTGCAGATAATTGATTAATTACCGGGTAACGAGACATTACCTAATTAATTAATAAATTAAGTGGATAAATATCCTTTTTGGGCTGCCACTTGGCATTAATCTAAGACAAAGTGGAAACAAAAGGCTTAATGAGTCATTAGGCATGAGATGCCCTATTTACACGTACAAGCCTTGAATTAAAAAGCTAGACTAAGTCATTTTTTGGTCTCTTTACCAATCTGCCTTTGGCTTAAAGCCAAGAACGATTAAAAACATAAGCATTTTCATTTTCAAACAATTTGGCTTTAAAAGCCAAGAATGATTAAAAGCAGAAACATTTTTATTTTCAAACAATTTGGCTTTAAAAGCCAAGAACGATTAAAAACAGAAGCATTTTCAAACAAAAGCTTCAATTGAAGCAATTTGCGTCCAAATTTTAACATTACAAAGAAAGATTTCGTTCCTCAATTTCAAAGCGCAGAAGCTTAATCCGATTTTTAGGTTCTAAAGGTTTCCGAGGGAATATTATACGGAGTTTTTCCTACTCCTGGTATGTTAAGGCCCTCCCTTCTTTCTTTTGGCATGATCCAAATTATATTGAAGAAACGAGCAAATACACAGTTTCCATAACTTACTCTATTCATAGAATTATTAGAGGTGTCTATATTCTTGATTGCCCATGAAAATTATTATTTTCTGTTCATGAGTCTCAGAATAATACGTAGTTGAAAAAGTTTATCTGGAAGGAATATTGAGATTATTACGTATTTTTCATGCATTTCACTCATGTGCATTGACCCATGAACAGATGGCGTTATATACGCGTATATATATAAATATATGTATATGGGATATGGAAAAAGGTTACGGCGTTATATACGCATCACCACCTGATCAGCTAGTATACGTTGATGATTTTGCCCACAGCGGCCAAAATGATATGATGGGATGCCCTCAGAGGTTGATGATGTTATGAAACATGTACCTATGCACGACATGACATTCATACGCATATGCATGATACTATAATTATTTCATGATTTACAAAGTTATTCAAACTTATAGGTGGAGTCATTTACTCTATATTTCCTCGATGTCTGTTATGTACTTATTTATGTGCCTTACATACTCAGTACATTATTCGTAGTGACATCTTTTTTTGCCTAGGGATGCTGCGTTTCACGCTCGCAGGTCCCGATAGACAGGTCGAGAGCCATCCAAGTAGGCTATCAGCTCAGCAGAAGATGTTGGTGCACTCCATTTTGCTTCGGAGTTGCTTGTTTGGTTAGTATGAGTTAGATGTGTATTGTTTGATATGGCGGGACTCTGTCCTGACCTTTATGACATTTATATACTCTTAGAAGCTTGTAGACAGATGTCGTGTACGTGAAATATTGTACGTCCTTGTCGGCCTATGTTCTGAGTTTATAAATAATCATGTTGGCCTATTAGGCCCGTATGTCACATGTATATGATGATGTAATAAGAAAGATACGTTACGTTGGTACTCGGTTGAGTAAGGTACCGGGTGCCTGTCGCGGCCCATCGATTTGGGTCGTGACACGAACAATTTTCAATCAAATACGCGGTTAAGCAGTCATACGAGACGGACTAAGTCACAATCCCCAACGGTGCACGATCTCACGCTCTTCATCTAGCATTTGTGTCACCTCAAAGTAGCATAACAATGTGAAATCCGGGGTTTCATACCCCAGGACATCATTTACAATCGTTACTTACCTCTATCCGGTCCAAACTCTAGCCCGCGATGCCTTTGCCTCTCGAATTTGCCTCCGAATGCTCCAAATCTATCCAAAAATAGATTTATACCATCAAAATATGCTAAGGAAACAAAGCCCACTCGAAAATAACCAATTTACATCAAAAATCCCAAAATTGGCGAAATCTGACCCCGGGCCCACGTCTCGGATTCTGATAAAAATCACAAAACTAGAATCCTTACACTCTCACGAGTTCATACATATCAAATACATCAAAATCCGACCAAAAATGACCCCTCAAATCCCTAGATTTAGGTATCCAATTTCCAAGCCCTAACTTCCAATTTTAGGCTTTAGATTCCACAAATTCCATGTTTAATTAGGTAGAAATCACATTAGGATCGAGTATTAAGTCCATAAATTTTACCTCCAAGTGTTTCCCCTTGATTCCCTCTTCAATCCTCCTCAAAAAGCTCTAAAATCGCTCAACCACGGTGAAACTTAGACCCAAAATCGCGGATATGGCCTTTTAAACATTCTGCCCAGCTATTCACGATCCTTCTTCGCGAACGGGGTCAACGCCTCGCATTCGCGAAGCACAAACTTACGTTGACCAATAATTCCTTCATCGCAAACGTGACTCCCTGTACGCGAACGCGACTACCCCCTCGCGAACGTGAAGATTAATTGACCCCGACCCAGCTGCTCACCTTTCCTAAACGCGAACGCGGCAAAGCCCTCGCGAACGCGATGACCACTGGCCTCAGCCCTGCCTGAACGCGGGACTACCTTCGTGAACGTGAAGGCCAATTCCACTGCCTCACATCCTAACCTTTCGCGAACGCGGGACATCCATCGCGAACGCGAAGGTCAAAAACCTGCAACACCAACAATAGTTTTTCTGCAATTTCCTCCAACATGAAATGATCCGTTCAACCACCCGAAACTCAACCGAGGCCCTCGGGACCTCAACCAAACATGCCAACATATCCCATAACCTCATTCAAACTTGTTCCAACCTTCGGAACACTCAAAACAACATCAAAACACCAAAATTACATCGGATTCAGGCCTAAGAATCCCAAAAGCTTCCAAATTCCGCTTTCGATTAAAAAGTCTATCAAACCTCGTCCGAAAGACCTGAAATTTTGCACACACGTCACAAATGACACAACGGACCTACTCCAACTTCCGGAATTCTATTCCGACCCCTATATCAAAATCTCACCTATCAACAGGAAAACACCAAAATTCCAATTATGCCAATTCAAGCCTAAATCTATTCCGGACCTCCTAAACACATTCTGATCACGCTCGTAAGTTCCAAATCACCTCTCGAATCTATCCGAACCATCAGAAGTCACATCCGAGCCCTTTTTCACATAAGTCAATATCCGGTTGACTTTTCCAACTTAAGCTCACTCAAAAGAGACTAAGTGTCTCAAACCTTACCAAAACCTTCCGAACCCGAGCCAACCAACCCGATAACACATAATATAGTTGAACAAGACAATAAGAAGCAGAAATGAGGGAAAATGGAGCGATAACTCATGAAACGACGGGTCGGGTCGTTACATTTGGTCACCTTATATTACTATCTAGTAAGAGTAGTTTAGACTTAGTTAAGTAATTTGTTTTGTCTTATAAGTTAGTACGTGTTTCTTCATAAAGCCGCCTTAAAATAATCTTAACTTTCCTTAAGTGAAGAGTTCCAGCACATCTTAATTAGCTGAAAAGTTAAATGATATACTTTTTAAAACTACTTTTCATTATCTGTTCTACTTTCCCGTAACATAAAGTCGAACTATCAACCCATAAATTACCATAATAAAGTACTAATGCCTTTCATATAAAGGACTTACATATCTTCTTTAGATAGTTGTGAGAACTGAGAAGTCAGGTTAATATATTAGTTTAATAAAATTTGGTTAACAAACTAGCTTTAGAAGCTCCACCCACCACTCATGCAACTACCAAAAGGAAAATGAAATAGTTAGCTATGGAAACAATAGGGCTTACGATAAGATTTTAATAGAATTCTGTATCATGAAGATTATAGGACGAATTTTTTTTTTCCCAAATCCTTTCTTCCTTTTCTAATTTAAAAAAAGTAGTTGATCACTTGTTCTAATAATTAAAATTATTTCATAAAGCTTCTATCCGAACTACCATCTATTAATCCTTAATATCTTCCTTCTCTATAAAAAAGATCACGTAACCACATTGTTTGGGATTAACTAGTCGACAGATACCAACACTAAACAACCAAAATGGACAGATTAATTTATTTTTCTCACAAGTTACTTCAGTTGTTTGCTTGTCCAGTTGTCCGATTGATGATTGTGTATATGTTTATTTGTGGGCTCAGTTGGTAAGTGGGGTCTATGGGGTCTAAAAACACCTCAGGACTCTTCCAGCCGACACCCTTAGGATCCATTCAACCGTAGATTTTATTAATATATATATATATATATATATATATATATATATATATATATATATATATATATATATATATATTTGACAAATATATATTTGTTCATAAATTTTATCCATATTTTGACAAATTCTAAAAACCCAAATTTGGTTTTGGCCCAAAATATTATTATTATATTTTTCAAAAATTGCCCTCAACTTTTATATTTTATAAAAGAGCCCACCATTTATTATTTTGTAACAATGCTGCTTCGTCTTCTCGATCATCTGATAGTGTATTATGTAGTTCATTATAAAAATAATAATTTTGTATCAAATTTATTTATATTCAGGACTATGGTTTGCGATAATATATTGAATGTTATTGATGAAGGTACTGTTGGGTATTTGTGATAGTTTTTAGAACTTGTGGGTATAAGTCATGTTTCATATTTTTTCAAAAAAAAAAGGTAAAATATGTTTTGAAAACTAATTTCCAAACACATTTTCATTTTCAAATCAAACTTCACCCAAATCAAAATTTTCAAAATAAATTTGGAAATCTATGACCAAACGCTAGCTTATATTCGAGGAAATATGCCTTTATGACTTTTTATAATATTAAAATTAATAAAGTATTTTTTTGGATATCTTATGTGCAAAAAATAGATCTCTTATGTGTAAAAGCAAATATCCTATATGTAAAACAAAAAAAAATGGAATCAAAAAACTAAAAACAAGTTTGTAATAGACCACAAAACCATTTGACCCCTTATATTCCTAGAAAAGGAAATAAGAAACAAAATAAGAACATCAACTTATTTCAGCATTAGATTCTAAATTCATTGTTTGGTTGGTTGCGAGAGAAAAAATAACTGTCGGATAACAATTGTACTGTTTGGTTGTTGTTATGAATAATATTTGTATTACGTTACGTGAGAATTTATATATTCATTTTATGTAGACTAAAATATAAAATAAAATTACTGTTTAACCAAAAAATAGAATTTCAGTCAAAACTAGAATTTAGAAGAACGCGAGTTACTGATAATCAAAAGAATATGTAGAAGATAGTAATTTGGAGTAACCAGAATATAATCAGGAGAAAAACAAGTGAATCAAAGTTTATTCCAATTGTGTTTTGTCTTACAAGTGACTAGATACCTCCCTTTTATAAGTATCTTGAAGATATGCGTTTCCTTCAAATCATAATGAGGCTATTATGAATAATTAAAGACATTGAATGCTACGTTACACAATCATTGTAATCAATACAAATTCTCTAACGTATCCGGTATTTAATGCCTGTCGAATTCCGTATATGCGCTCTTTATTATGGTCAGATCCGTTCCTTTTGATAAATGATCTAAATAGGTACGGGCGCTGAATCCTCCAAATATCCTCCTGTGCCTCTTCCTTTGCCTTGGCTCGTTTCTATTGCTGCCTGTGCCTCTTGACTAATTATAATTCTTTGACTATTTGACCAGTCCACGTGTCTCAACATATATAAATTCAATTTTTCCCAATACAGATAGTCCCCCCACTTTCCATTTATTCATCAATTGAATATTTGGGAAGTGAATTTCATTAAAACAAGAATTTTTGTCACCATTAATGCTATGACAAAATTGACGCTTCAATTGTCACTTCCATTTAATATTTCATGCACGTGTCAATTTTCCATTGGCTCTGCAGTTTTTGCAGCCTTTTTCAAGGTTTTTACGGTTCCACTATTAACGAAGTGCCAATTATCATAATTATGGTCTTTCCACCTCTGCACTTTTACCTTTGGCGGTTGCTTATCGGTATAAATATAATTTTTTCCTTTGTCTTTTATCACATAAAGCTTATTGAACACTTATTTCTCCAAATCTTTGTTGATTTCTTCCTTAGATCATTCCTCTTTGATATGTCTTCTCCAATCCCTAACCCTGAGAGAGTTTACATTACTGACTCCTTCCCTAATTCCCCTATTAGGCATAAAAGGGGAGGTAGACTTCGTAGTTTAGGATTTACTTGAGGAGGTGGTTCGTCTATGCCTTCTTTTGGTTTTGGTCCTTCCTCTAGAACCAGAGATTCCCTTTCTCAAAAATCTTCTTCTAGGGGTAAAGATCATTCTGAACTTTTACGCAAACCTTTAGTAGATGAGATAGTCCCTTCAGAATTATCTTTTTACCATGACAGGGAATCTCTTAGAAACCAAGTTTCCGCATTAGATCGTGTCGATGCTTACCCGACTCAAATTACAGAGGTTTTGACTCCTGTGTTTCGTAAGGACTATCATTGGAGTAATGATTTTCCCATTATTATCCCTAATCCGAATAAGAGAATTACTTCCTATTTAACGGGATTCTCTTTTGTTTACACTTACCCTTTTACTTTAGGGTTTAGACCAGCAATTGACCCAGTCATTCTTGAAATTTGCCGTTTCTTCAATGTCTGCTTGGGTCAAATTGGTCCAATCATATGGAGGGCAGTTGCCTGTTTAAGGCATTTAGCCACTAGAGCTGAAGCTCCTTTTACTTTCCCTCACTTGATTCATCTTTACTCACCTAGGCTTTTTCGTAATGGTGTTTTTACACTAGTAGCCAGGAGTAAGAGGGTTTTGGTGAGCCCTGAAGATGACAAAGATCGTGGCTGGTATGCCCGATTTGTTGCTGCCTCCACTATTGGTTTAGTGGGTGAAGATAATGTTCCCTTCCCTGAGAAGTGGAATTTTGCACGTAGGCCTTTTATCCCTCTCGTACCTTCTTCTTTCAAGTTTATCAGCTTTTCTAATTTTACCCCCCCCCTTGTTTTTTTAGCAACCGTGGGAGTTGTGGGGGATGTTCCCAATTTACGTGGTTGGGTAGATACATTGCTGAAGATCGCGCCGATGGACGGTAGATCTTGGAAAAAACTTTCTAACCGCTTTGGTTGGAAGGTTAAGACTCATGGTAAGAGTTCACATTTTGTTCTTTTCGTGCTTATATTCTCCTTTATTGTTTTAACTTTTATCCTTCTTTTTGTCAGGATTTGCTATTCGAGGGGTTACTGATGAAGCAGTTGCAGCCTCTCGTGTCTCTTCGTGGACTTGTACTCCTTCGGGAACCCGTATCTCTCTAGAGAGAGCCCGAGAAATAGTCTTGGGTTCCTCTTCTGCGAAAAGGAAGGCTGCTGAAGAGGAAAATTCTGAAGAAGAGGAAAATGAGAGTCCATTGGTAACGAGGCCACGAGTTAGGAGACGCATTGTTTCCGATGACGAAGCTGAAGTCTCGGTTTCTTTTACCGAACCTGTTGAAACCCCAATAATAATTTCGGATGATGACGTCACCCCCTACAATACTCGTGAGTCTATCGACCAACTTTTTGTCAGTGGATTTGGTCGTGAAGATGTCGGGCCTATTTTAGACGAAGTACCTTTATCATCTTTTTCGTTACCTGTGCCTGCGATTCCTTCTTTACTGGCCCCAGCTATTTCCGTTCCTTCTTCTACTGCTCTTACCTCTTCTCGAGCTCCTCCTTTGGCTATTCCCCCCATATAGTTCATCATACTGAAACGGGCTCTTCAAATAGGAGTGCCTCTATGAGGCGAGTGACTATTAAAATTCCTGCTGAGAATAGCCTTTTGAGAAAATCAGGTCAGGCGGATATATGGCTGGAGCCTCTTATTGGCCCAATTGAAAAAGCAAAGTTGGAGAGCCACAATTCCTTGACTTTAATGAATGATATCGTGCATGCCACTCTGAAGGTATTTTCCTTCTCTCCCTTTTTTACTTTGCAAAAAATTTTCATCTTTGAGATTCTTATTTCTTCTCTTTTCTTTTTTAGGCTAAGGGACAGAGTTGATGAAAAGAATTGCTCCTTTGGAGAAGATAGCACGCGACTCTCAATTGGAAGCAACCAATTGGAGGGGGCAATTTGAGAGTGCTCAGCTTGATATAGAGAGCTTACAAGAGAACAAGAATACCTTAGAGCAGCGAGTACGGGCTTTAACTTTAGAATTGGCGGTTACAAAAACTTCTTCACACCAAGCAGAGAAAGACAAAGAGCGTCTCGAGTCCTCCTTCTCAGAGCAGCTATCTAAAGCTAGTGAAGAGATCAGAGAATTAAAGGCTCTTTTAAATCAAAAGGAAGTTTACTCTGGGGAGCTTGTGCAAAATTTGACTCAAGCACAAGAAGACCTCAGAATATCTGCTGATAAGGTGTGTGCTTTAGAATGCTCCCACGCCTCTCTTCAAGCTTCCCACAGCTCCGCCTTGGCTAAAAATGAAGAGCTGAAAAATGAGATCGCTGCTTGGGAAAAGGATTATGAGATCCTTGAAGAAAAATCTGCTGTTGAGGCAAGTTGGGCTTTTTTGAATTCCCGTCGTGATACCCTACTTGAAGCTGGCCAAGAAAATTTCAACCTGGAGTTAGAGTTAGCTAAAATCAACAAAACCATTGAAAAGGCTCAACAGACTCAGGACTTCCCTTCTCTTGTGGATGAAGTTCCTGTGGCTGAAGCTCTTATGAATGTTGAAGCTGATACGAGTATCATGACTATTTCAAACCTGATCGAGCCCGTTGCTGCAAGTCAAGTTGAAGCCATGCCTGCTGATGCACCTGCCCAAATTGAGCCTGCTGCTATCGACGTTCCTGCCTCAATACCACAAATTTCTCAGTGACCAGTTTTAATCATTCAAATGATTTTATTTTTGTTTTGTTGTTGGAAGATTGTAATCAAAACCTTAACTTCATTTGAGGGTTGATTTTAGGAACGTCAGTCCCCAAGTCTTTTAATGGGGTAATCTAAACAATTTCGTAGTTTTTTGACTAAGTTCGAACTTAGTCTTAGATTTTTTTTACATATTAAGAAGTTTTTTATCTTAAACTTCTGCTTGCTTTGTTCTCGCCTTTATTTTTAAGGACTTACAGAATAATTTGCATTTTTGTTTTCCAAAAAATGCTTCTGTTAACCTCATGATTAATTTAAACATGAGTTTTATAAAAGAGGGCCCTTTTATATTCCAATACTTAATGAAGAAGACGTCTCAACTTCATAATGATATTATCATACGACAAAAGAAATAGGAATACACATGTTTCTCTGAAATAACTTGGACAAATTTTTATTTGTGAACCTTGTCTAGTTCCGAATAAAACTTTACATGTATTTTGAATTACATCTATAACTTTCTCGTAACTGTTTTTCTTGTAACAGATTTAAAAGAAGAATAATAGACACGGGGGTTTTCCTTATAACCCGTTTTAGTACATAGCCTTTATCCTAACTATAGTGAGGTTTTTCTTTGGCCTTAGCTCGTGGCTTTATGAGTTTTACTCTGCACTTGACTCTTTCAGGCTTGATTTTTCCTTAATCTTCTTTGCCTTCTTTATACACATGTCCGTGTATATTATGTAGTCCCCCAAGTGTTTGAGTGTTGAAGTATGAAGCCTCGAGCACTTGATAGTTTCTCTCATTTGGTCCTTTTCCTGAAAAGGAAAAACATACGGGACTCGGAGGGACGATTATAGATGAAGACTGCATAACCCGTTTGCATTTCTATCAGAATAATTGTAACCCTAGGCCAAGAATTTTAGGTTACTCCATGTGCTTTGCAGGTCGTGACTCATCATTTAGTACGGGTTTGCGTTTTGCCTATCATCTAAAATCATTAGTAAAATTTTAACAATTCAAAAATGAGATTTAAAATAGTTATACCTGACCGTGGATTTTCCTTAGAAATAGTATCTCTTTAAATGAACAACATTCCAATGCGAAGGTAGTATCTTGCCATCTATTGTCTCCAGTTCATATGCTCCTTTTCCTGCAACATCACGCACTCTGTAGGGTCCTTCCCATGTTGAACTTAATTTCCTTGTGTTAGCTACCTTTGTAGACTGAAAAACCTTTTTAAGCACGAAGTCCCCAATTTTGAAGAACCTGAGGCGTTCTTTTCTATTGTAGTATCGTTCTATGACTTGCTTTTGTGCTGCCATTCTTATTAAAGCAACTTCTCTCCTCCCCTCGAGTAAATCTAGGTTGACCCGCATCTCCTCGTCATTAGACTCTTGTGTCGCCTGTGTGAACCGTGTACTTGGTTCCCCTATCTCAACTGAAATTAAAGCCTCATCTCCATAAACCAATGAGAATGGTGTTTCACCTGTACTTGTTTTTGTAGTTGTGCGATAAGCCCATAAAACTCTAGGTAACACTTCAGGCCAGTTTCCTTTTGATTCCTCTAGCCGTTTCTTTAAATTGTTGATAATGACTTTGTTCGTTGATTCTGCCTGTCCATTACCCACCGGATGATAGGGTGTTGACGTAATCCTTTTAATTTTCCAGCTTTGAAAAAATTCCGTGATCTGAGCTCCAATAAACTGAGGACCATTATCACATACGATCTCCTTTGGTACGCCGAATCGACATATGATATTCTGCCAAATAAAGTCTCTGACCTCCTTTTCTCGCACCTGTTTGAATGCACCTGCCTCTACCCATTTAGTAAAATAATCAGTGAGAACAAGCAAAAATTTTACCTGTCCTTTTGCTTGCGGTAATGGTCCTACAATATCCATTCCCCATTTCATAAATGGCCACAGTGCAATGACCGAATGTAATAATTCTGCAGGTCTATGCATATTGTTACCGTACCTCTGGCATTTATCACATTTGGCTACGAAACTTTCTGCCTCCTCTTCCATTTTAGGCCAGTAATAACCTGCCCTAATTAAGGTTCTTACTAGTGATCTTCCACCTACGTGATTCCCGCAATGACCCTCGTGTATTTCTCTCATTACATACTCTGTTTGCGAAGGTCCAAGGCATCTTGCTAAGGGTCCACCAAACATTTTACGATATAGATTGCCTTGTTTTAAGCAGTACCGAGTGGCCTGCCTTCAAAGCGCATAAGCCTTTTTCTTGTCATCAGGACGGTTCCATACTGCAAAAAGCAACAATTTCGTTCCTCCAATCCCAGGTGAAGTTATTAAAATTTACCTCATTCGCATCAGGATCAAGAACTGAATGAAATAAATGTATCACTGAGGCATTTGCATCGTTTGCCACGTCGGCCGCTGATGCGAGATTTGCTAGGGCGTCTGCTTCAAGATTTTCATCCCTGGGTATTTGTCTAATCTTCCAATCTTGAAATTGTTTTATCAATTCCCGTACCTTTTCTAAGTACTGCTGCATCCTTGTTTCCCTGGCTGTATAAGTCCCCAGCATTTGATTAACTACGAGTAGTGAATCACTCTTGATTATAATTTGATTTATGCCAAGTTCCGTGCCAGTTCTAAACCTGCAATCATAGCCTCATATTCTGCCTCATTGTTAGTTATGGAATGACATTTAATAGCTTGCCGAATGGTTTCACCCGTAGGTGGTACCAATACTATACCCAAACCTGCTCCTCTCACGTTAGATGAGCCATCAGTGAATAAAGTCCAAGTTCCTGACTTGGCTCCATTGAACACCTGCAATTCATTTTCTGCTTCTAACTGTATTCCCTGACTTAAATCAACCTCAAAATCAGCCAATACTTGCGATTTTATAGCAGTTCTAGGTTGGTATGCAATTTCGTATTCATTAACTCTATTGCCCACTTAGCTAACCTACCTGATAACTCATGCTTATGTAATATGTTACGTAAAGGGTAGGTAGTTACCACAACGATAGGATGACATTGAAAGTAAGGTCTTAACTTTCTAGATGCCATGATTAACGCAAGTGCAAGTTTTTCTAACTGAGGATACCTCGTTTCTTCATCTAACAAAGATTTACTTACATAATAGATAGGTGATTGTGTACCTTGCTCTTCTCGGACCAAAACAACATTTACCGCCACCTCCGAAACAACAAGGTAGAGGAGTAGCTTTTCCCCAACCTTTGGTTTTGCCAACAAAGGTGGATTTGATAAGTACGTTTTCAAATTCCTAAGTGCTTGTTGACATTCCTCATTCCATTCAAAATGATCCCGCTTCTTAAGAGCTAAGAAGAATTTAAAACACTTCTTTGATGATTTAGAGATGAATCTTCCCAAGGCCGCAATTCTCCCTATTAATCTTTGAGCTTCTTTCTTGTTTGAAAGTATGTCAGGGATTTCCTCAATGGCTTTAATCTGTGCGGGATTTACTTCAATTCCACGGTTAGAAACAAGAAAACCCAAAAACTTTCCTGATGCAACGCCAAATGCACATTTTTCGGGATTTAACTTCATATTAAATTTACGCAAAATTGAAAATGTGTCAGATAAGTATGATATGTGATTTTTTGAGTACTGAGTTTTAATAAGCATATCATCTATATATACCTCCATTGTCTTTCCTAAATATTCCTGAAACATTTTGGTAACTAACCTCTGATACGTTGCACCTGCATTTTTTAGACCAAAGGGCATTACTTTATAATAATAAGTCCCCCTGTCTGTTATGAATGAAGTTTTTTATTCATCTACCGGATCCATTTTAATCTGATTATAACCTGAATATGCATCTAAAAAACTTAACAATTCGTGACCTATAGTTGCATCAATCAGTTGATCTATGTGTGGTAGTGGAAAAGAATCTTTAGGGCAGACTTTGTTAAGATCTGTATAATCTACACAAACCAGCCACTTACCATTTTTCTTTGGAACCACAACAGTATTGGCTAAGCAGTTAGGATATTTTACCTCTCGAATGGAACCAATTTTTAGCAATTTTTGGACTTCTTCTTGAATCACCTGATTCTTGAAAGTTCCCTGCTTTCTTTTCTTTTGCTTCACAAGAGGATATGACGGATCTTCATTTAGTTTATGAGTCATAACCTCCGGTGGTATTCCTGTCATGTCGGAGTGGGACCAAGCAAAGCAGTCCATGTTAGTTTTCAAAAATTCGATTAACTTACCTTTCATTCCTTGGTCGAGATTAACTCCGACATAGACTTTTTTATCAGGCCACTAAGCGAATAACACGACAGGTTCTAATTCCTCTATCGTTGTTTTGATATCTTCATTCTCTTCTAATTCTTGAATGGTATCAGGCCTTGAGTCTACATCTGTTCGCGCTTGTTCAGTTGAGGTTTGTGTTGTGGTGTCCTCAACTGCCTTCTGTGATTGCTATTTGCCTCCACTTCTCGTGCTTGTATCTGCAACGGAGTTAATAGCCCTGGACGTATGTTGATCTCCGCGAATTTGACAAATTCCCCATGGCGATGGGAATTTGATAACTTGATGCAAGGTTTAAGGAACAACATCCATTTCATGGATCCATGG
This sequence comes from Nicotiana sylvestris, assembly GCF_000393655.2. Classification (NCBI taxonomy): domain Eukaryota; kingdom Viridiplantae; phylum Streptophyta; class Magnoliopsida; order Solanales; family Solanaceae; genus Nicotiana; species Nicotiana sylvestris. The sequence continues at coordinate 80,440,113 of NC_091065.1, read as the reverse complement.
TCTCCCCAGAATCATGTTGTAAGCCATCTCCATGTCTACTACCTGGAACTTTGTATCTTTGATGACCCCTTCAGCAAAAGTGGTGAGTGCTACTTCTCCTTTTGTGACGACACTGGAATTATCAAATCCAGATAGAGTATGTGCCTTTGGTATTACTCCATCTTCAGCTTGCATCTCACGTAGAACTCTTAGCAAAATAATATTCACAGAACTACCTGGATCAATCAAAACTCGTTTCACATTAGTTCATGCACAATTAAAGATATTACCAGTACATCGTTATGAGGGATTAATACGCCATATGTATCTGCATCATTGAATGTAATATTGCCTTCTTCTAGAACATGTCGCACCCGTTTCCCTTGTGTAATATTTATTTTGGAAGTTTTGTTAGCTACAGTATACGACACACGATTAATGTCTTCACCCCCACTTATAACGTTAACAGTTCTTTTGGGAGAAGGTGGTTTTGGAGGCTCCTACCTGTTCTTCATGTAAGCTTGCTTGCCTTTCTCGCTGAACAACTCTGTAAGATATCCCTGTTTTAATAAATGATCAACTTCACTTTGTAAAAATCTGCAATCTGCTGTTTTATGCCCGTGATCATTATAGAACTCGCACCAATGGTCAGGGTTGCTCCTGTTTGGATTCGATTTCATTTCCTTTGGCCATCGAACCTTATCTCCCATTCTTTTCAAAATAGCTACGAGCTCGGAGGTGCTGACGTTGAAGTTGTAACCTCCAAATCTCGCTTTTAAATTTCTATCATCATCCCGTGACTCATAGGTGTTTCGCTCGTTCCTAAATCTTGATGAAGAACCTGATTCTCTGTTTCTTGATCTGTGATCGTGCCTTTGATTATCCTGTTTTGACCGTGAGTCTTTCCCCGCAGGTCCCATATAGGGCTCATACCTATTTTTACCAGATCATTTTTCGTTCTCTGCACGTCTTGAACGTATACTTTCTTCTTTTTGAAATCGGGGAATAGTATCTTCCTCAATCCTCAACTTCATGCTATACCTATTATAAACATCGTTCCACGTTGTAACTGGGAATTCTTGAAGGTTTTCCTTCACTCTCCTCGTAGCTTCCGAGCTTTTTTCATTCAAATTGCTTGTGAAAGCTATAGCTGCCAAGTTATCAGGTACACGCGGTAATGTCATTCTTTCGCGTTGAAATCTATCCACGAATTCTCTAAGCAATTCTGAATCTCCTTGCTTAATTTTGAAAATATCCTCCATTCTTTTTTCCACTTTTTGGGCTCCCGAGTGTGCTTTGATGAAAGAATCTGCAAGCTCAGCAAAAAGAGTTTATAGAATTTTCAGGTAAAAGGGAATACCATGTTAGTGCTCCTTTGGTGAGTGTTTCACCAAATTTCTTGACTAATACCGATTCGATCTCCTGCTTAGTCAAATCATTGCCTTTTACACCCGTTGTGAATGCAGTCACGTGGTCCCGTGGGTCTGTTGTTCCATCATACTTTGGAATATCAGGCATTTTGAACTTTTTTGGAATTGGGAGTGGGGCAGCACTCGACTTCCAGAGTTGTTGCGAATATCTGTCCATGTCTATCCCTTTGATTATGGGCGGCACCCCGGGTATCTGCTCTATGTGTTCACTTTGCTCCTTGAGCTGTTTTTGCAAGGTTAGTACTAAATTTTGTAAATCAGAATTAATTACATTACCTGGTTCTCTCTCCTGCAATTTACTGGGGGTTCCACCGCTGCCTGAGTTAACAAGCCCAGAACGAGGGTTTTCCATGGTGTTATTATTTGGAGAAGGTGTGGGTGTTGCAACAGGTAACTGATTAACAAGTGCCGCAACAGCTTTGTTGACCTGAGCAGTAATTAATTTCTGCAAAGCTTCATCAACAGCTTCAGCATTTTCAAATTGAGCATACTCATTTATTTGAGATCCATCAGGAGTACCCTCACGAGATTGCCGTGGAGAGTCCTGCGGAGTAGGAACTTGAATGTTAATATTCTGTGGGCCTCCCTGACTTTGTTGGTTCTCTTGGTTTCCTGGGATGTTGTCATTGTTATTCGACATAATTGATGTAACAAAGAAGGCCAAGTGAAAAGAAAATAGATTATCAGATTCCCGGTAACAGAACCAATTTGTTTAACCAAAAAATAGAATTTCAGTCAAAGCTAGAATTTAGAAGAACGCGGGTTACTGATAATCAAAAGAATATGTAGAAGAGAGTAATTTGGAGTAACTAGAATATAATCAGGAGAAAAACAAGTGAATCAAAGTTTATTTCAATTGTGTCTTGTCCTTACAAGTGACTAGATACCTCCCTTTTATCGGTATCTTGAAGATATGCGTTTCCTTCAAATCATAATGAGGCTATTATGAATAATTAAAGATATTGAATGCTACGTTACACAATCATTGTAATCAATACAAATTCTCTAACGTATTCGGTATTTAATACTTGTCGAATTCTGTATCTGCGCTCTTTATTATGGTTAGATCCGTTCCTTTTGATAAATGATCTAAATAGGTACGGGCGCTGAATCCTCCAAATATCCTCCTGTGCCTCTTCCTTTGCCTTGGCTCGTTTCTATTGCTGCCCGTGCCTCTTGACTAATTATAATTCTTTGACTATTTGACCAGTCCACGTGTCTCAACATATATAAATTCAATTTTTCCCAATACAATTACGTGTATTAGCAATATGATATTTAAAAATACTTAAGGATAAAAATATCCTTTTAAAGTAAGTAGTTTATATAAAATAATTTTTTTTAAATATTGCATGAGGCAATCACTTTATTATTACTCATGGTACAAATAATCTCCACTTCTCGTTTTTCCTCTTGTCGAGGGTCTACGGGAAATATCCTCTTTATATTTACTATAGGCGTAAGGTCTACGTATTATCTATCCTCCCCAGACCCTACTTGTGAAACTATACTTTGTTGTTGTACAAATAATCTATGCATTGCAATATCTAAGTAGAGTGTGAAACAAACAATTTCAACGCAAAATGACAGAATAACCGCATAAAATTTTTAATCATTGCGTACAATTTAGTCCGTAAAAGTTTAATGTGAAGAGAGGACAACATACATATACAATAAAAGTATTTTGGAGAGATTCAAAAAAGAAATAATGGTAAAATCGTAAAAGGTTTGGTAAAACAAAAAGTGCTTATAAGTTGCAAAATCATACGTTAGGGCTGAGCAACAAATGACTTATTCGAAATACTAAATAATCTAAACTAAAATAATTGAAATAAATTCAATTAATATAATTCCAAAAAAAAAATATTACTAAATTTCTAATGATGATTCTAATGAATAGTTCATCAATGACGAATAAAAAAATTAAATCTCATAATTTACGATCAATTTATTCAATATTTCCTTTTTTAGAGGATAGTTTTTTACATCTAAATTATGTATTAGACATACTTGTATAGGTCGAAATCTGCTAGATAATATTCGCTATAAAATTACCCTGAAGGAAAATACTCGAGTCGTTATTAGTCGAGATGGGCCAGGAAGCAGAAATACTTGTAGTCGAAGAGTCGGCGGGAGCCGTCGTCGAGATGTCGATAATGGTCGAGGTCGAACATCGCTGATAAAGCTCTAACAACTAGTTTTCGAAATAAGATATTAAATGGAATATTCTAGCAAATATTCTCTGCAGTTTGTACTATTAGGGTTTGTTAGAAATATGTTGGGGCCAATGATGTGAAGCACTTGAGATTTATCTGTAAGAACAAACTTTTGTCGAAAGATTCTGTCTCTTACTAAGATACAAGAAGGACCTTTTCATCAAGATTCTTGTATGAATTAGTCTCCACTTTCCACCAGATCAGAGAATAATTCCAACATTCAAGAATTTATCTGTCATTCATCATTGTCAGGAGGAATAACCACCTAGTTCATCCTTTATTGGGTGAATCACTTATTCTATTTACTTAAATGCCATTTATTATTGTTTGTTACTATTAAATGCTCTATTATTGCTCATATTACTTGGAATGATTATTGCATACCATTATTATATTTTTGCCAGATCTATCCAACATTAATCACGCTTTCGGAATTCACATCTAGAAATATTATTGTTAACTAGGTTTAACCCCTTAGCACATAAATTTAATTATTTGAGCCAATGATTACACTTTTTGGTTAAACAATTTGGTATCGTCTGTGGGAATTTTCTACTTAAATTTTTAGTTTCTTCTAGATCTATAACTAATACCGGATCACTAACTTAAAAATAATTAAAAAAGCAAGAACAAGATCTCCTCTCTTTGTGTGCACAAATCCTAATATGGCAAGTAACAACCTCATAAACGTCATTAATGAAAGTTGTGAAAGAGCAGACGGATCTCCAATGCCCCATGCCTCTCCTAGACAAGACGGGTTACCTCCTCCTCACTGCATCATCACAAAATCTCTTGGTAAGGGAGCCTCCACATCCGTGGCGGAGGAGATGCCCCCAGCTGTAAAAACGCTCCTTGAGGCTTGGCTAAGTGACACGCTAACCAGCATCCTCCATAAGCCCACCCGGGACACGACTACAGAAGATTATACAACCAGTAGATGAGCAGCACGACCAATTTCCTCCTCCTCCAACGATAGGTATTACTCACAATGTCATTAATAATGTAGGTGACGACACTCTCGCAACCATTCTGAAAAGAATGGAGGAAATTGATATGAGAACAAAACACTCCAGGATCAAATGAAAGAGCACCAAGAAAGGGTCGATAAAATATCGGGCGCCCCTAAGCTCTTGCCAAAGAGAGATGCCGGCTGGTTCGTCGAGCAACCATATAGTGATAGTGCCGCGCAACATGCCATACCAAAAACATTTAAAATGCTGCCCTACTTCAGAATATATGATGACACAACCGACCCTAAAGATCACGTGACCCATTATGTCACCGCCGTGAAAGGAAATGACCTCGCCAAAGAAAAAATGTCTTAATTTTGTTGAAACAATTGGGTGAAACCCTCACGGGAGGAGCGCTAACATGGTATTTGCAGCTACCTGCACGTTCCATAGAAACTTTCGAAGAGATGGCCGATAAGTTCGTAACGGCCCATTGATAACTAGGGATTATGGTTCATTTTACACTCCTTCTTACTTGATTTTTGATTAAAAATATATACAAAATAGTCCCAAAGGCTTACATGTTGTATTTATTTGCAGGGTTTGGTAAAAAAGGTGACAATTAGTCAAAACCAGCTCAAGAAGGAGTGAAACATGCACAAGTACCAAGAACAAGTCCAAGCACAGTGCAACAGATCCACTACGGCCGCATTCCATTTAATGCGGTCCGCATTGAGGAGATTCATAGAGTGAATATTTGGAAACTTAAGCACTGCGGCCGTAAAGCATTTTATGCGGACCGCAATGGCCTCACCACAGCCGCAATCGAATTGTGCGGTCCACAAAGTAGGAGTTCAGAGAGTTGGGAGTTTTGAGGACATAGCTAATGTGGTTCGCGGTCCTTTTTGTGCGGACTGCAGAAGAAGCCACCGCGGTTGCGGTGCATTTTATGTGGCCCACGGTGGCCAAGTTCAGAGAGAAGAGATCTAAATCCAAGAAGCCTCACCGCGACCGCAATCGATTTTGTGTGACGCACTACCCCCGCATGGGTATTTTTGTCCAGAAAATTCGGCCTAGTATAAATACTTTCTTTTCCCATTTTTAGGTCATCTTTTGTAATCTGACTTTGGGCTGAGCACATGAATGGATGTTCTTAACCATTTTGAGTAATTTTGTAGTGGTTTTATCACTGAATCTTCAAGTATTAGCTTGTAATTAAATTTTATGGGTTTTTCTTCATCTAATTATTAGTTTTCTTCTATTATTACGAGTAGCTAGACCCATTAGCTAGGGTTGTGGCTCAACCCTAGTGTGGGTATTTGATGGGTCTTGAGTTTTAAGGCTTTAATGTCTATGAGTGTTTGATATTTGTACTAATTTGTATTTTCCATGTTGAATTAGTGGTTGCAAACACTAATTTGTGCCTTTTTGACTTGGGCTCTTCTTGAGAAAGAAAGCCTGAGTCTAGGAAAATTAGTCCAACAAGGAATTGGGGCGTATTTAAGAGATTGATAGCCTCAATTAAAGGGTTAAACCAAGAGATAGTAATATCCGACTTGAACCTAAATTGCTTGCACAAATTATCATACCCAATTGGTCTTGAGAAATTAAATTAGGGCAAAATCACTCAAACTACCGAGAGGTATAGAGTGAGAAGTTTAGTACATTGGTTATATCGTAATTCCCTACATGACAACCTTGCCTTAGATTCGAGAACCCGTCAAGTATTCACCTAGGCGAAAGTCACTTCCCTAGTGCCTCTTTAACTATATAGAACACCCTAAAAGAAATCATTCGTAGTTTAATTTAGCATACTATTAGCATAAATATTAGAAGTAAAAATCAACCAAAAGATGATTGGAAGAGTAATTAAGAGCAATACACATCTCTAATTTAGATAGGAATCCAATTCCCACTTTTAGCTCCCTGTGGATTCGATCCCGACCATCTCGGGTAAAAGCTGCTTCGACCAATCTCGCTACTTTGTAGTGGTGCAGGGTTGGCTCCGATCACTTTTTGGTGCCGTTGCCGGGGAGCTAACGGTTTTGGCTATCTATCTAAATAGTTTTGTGTATTGTTCTTCTTTCATTCTACGTTACTAATTTGTGTGTGTCACAACTTCAGTTACAAAATGGCAGCAAGCAACACACCTCTTGAAGATATTTTGCCGGGGGAGGAGGTAGATGACAATGTTGATGATTAGGTTCCTATTTTACCTCAAGGACAAAGGAGAGGCCTCCAGGCCAATGATAATATTTCAGACCCTCCCCTACCACCTCCAAGAATGGCTCCTCGAGTGCTTCCCAACCAAGGATATGCTAGTGCAACTGTACCACCCCGGATCCAGGCGGGCAATTTTCAAATTACAAATATGATGCTGACTTTGCTGGAGCAGCGAGGGTATTTCATGGGCACTGCCAATCAGAATGCTTGCAAACATCTCAAGGGTTTTGTGGATACCTGTTGGGGGAGCAAGCAAACTAATGTATCGGAGGATGCACTTCGATTGGGACTATTTCCTTTCTCACTTAGAGGGAAGGCATTGGATTGGCTTGAACGACTTCCTAACCATTTCATCACTACTTGGGATGAGTTGGCAGATAAATTCATTGCAAGTTTTTCTCGTCAGGGCACATGACAGCATTGAGAGATTAGATCTTATCTTTAAAGTAGGAGCCCACCGAACCATTACATGAGATTTGGGAGAGATACAGAACCATGGTAAAGGAATGTCCCAACAATGATATAACTGAGGTAATGATCCAACAAACTTTCTACCGGGGCATTAACATAACAAATCATTGCATAGTGAACCAACTTGCTGGGGGTAATTTCATGAAGTTGTTTTATGATGAGGCTTGTGACATTCTTGATGAGATGGCTGACATGTCCTCCGCTTGGAAAAGAAGAGCCAATGTACCACAGGGTGACCTCATGATCACTCACTTGCACAAAGAGATACATGATCATGGGCAGGCTATAGCAGAGCTTACAATAACAATGAACCAGCTAGCAAAGGCACAGTTACAACATGTTCAAAATTCATGCCAAGTAAATGCTATGGAAGGTGTCAACATTCTAGTGACAAAAGAAGACAAAGAGGTCAACAAAACCAAGGGAGTTCAGATCTATATGACAATGATTGTGGTGGATTACAAAATGATGGTTATGATGGGCAGAATGAAGAGGTGCAATACGTGAACAACTATCAAGGCCAAAGGGGCAATTTTTCCAACCAACAACAATGGAGACCCCAAGGCAATTGGGGCAATCAACAACAACAAGGGAATAGTAATTGGGGGAACAACAACCAAAATTCCTATTGGGGCAATCAGAAAAATAATTAGAACAATCAGGGTAATTGGAATGGCAACAACAACAATTGGGGTGGTAACAACAATCAGGGAGGTTGGAACAATGGAAATCAGTGAAATCAGGAGCAAGACTTTCAAAGGCTCCCAATGTATCAACAACCGAACAATCCACCCCCATTTCCATCCCCAGGTCCTAGTTCTTCCAACAATGAAATAGGGAGAATTGAAATGATGTTTGAACAGATGATGAAAAAGAATGCAAACTCTGATGCTCAGTTGGATTCCCACAATACTTCAATCAGAAACTTGGAGGTTCAATTAGGCTAAATCTCACAATCCTTGAATACTTGCCCTAAGGGGGCTCTCCCAAGTGATACGGTAGTTAACCCGAAGGGTGAGAACAATCATGTTATGGCGGTAACTACAAGAAGTGGACAAGGCGGTGATGTGAATGCCTCAAAGTAAAAAGAAATTTTGAGTGATGTAGTTGAGTTGCAAGAAGATGAGATTCCTTTAGTGTTTGAAAATGTGATTGATGAGAACGTGAATGAGGAAGTGAGGATTGATATTCAAGATACCGAGGTGGAGACTCAGAATTTATGTGAACCCGTCTAGGGAACACGTAATAGACATGCCGAAAATAGTTGTGCCTAAAGACAAGGCTCCTTTTCCAAGGCCACCTCCACCTTATCCTCAAAGGCTCGTGAAGCAGAAAAATGAGAATAAGTTTAAAAAGTTTATTGACATAATAAAGAGCTTATCCATTAATGTGCCTCTGGTGGAGGCTCTAGAGCAAATGTCGGGTTATGCTAAATTCATGAAGGACTTGGTGACAAAGAAAAGATCCATGGATTGTGATACTATCAAGATGACCCACCAAGTTAGTGCAATAGTGCACTCGATGGCCTCGAAGCTAGAAGATCCCGGTGCTTTCACCATTCTATGCACCATTGGGAGTGCGGACTTTGCTAAAGCTCTGTGTGATTTGGGGGCAATTATCAACTTGCTGCCCTACTCAGTTTTCAAGACTTTGGGTATTGGGAAACCGAGGCCTACTTCCATGAGATTACAAATGGCAGATAGAACTATGAAGAGACCATTGGGTATCATTGATAATTTTCTTGTCCGGGTGGACAAATTTATCTTGCCATCTAATTTTGTGATCTTGGATTGTGAGGTAGATTATGAAGTTCCAATCATATTGGGAAGACCTGTCCTTGCTATTGGGAAGGCCTTAGTTGATGTGGAAGCAGGGGAACTTACCTTCCCGGTGGGTGATGAGAAAATGGTCTTTCATGTGTGCAAGTCAATGAAGTAGCCCAACAGTTCTGATGTGTGCTCCTTTGTGAACCTTGTCACGGTAGTGATAGTTGATGATACTAGTGCAATGATCAATGTGGAGGACCCTCTAGAGGAAGTATTGTTGAATCTTGATGTAAATGAGAATGAAGGCCGAGTGGAGTGCGTGAATGATTTACATGGAATTGGCTCTTACTCTTATGATCCTAGGAAACTCTCTTTGGATCTTGAGAATAGGAAGAGTCCACCAACAAAACCTTCAATCGAGGAACCTCCGGTGTTGGAGTTGAAGCCGTTGCCTCCACACCTCAGGTATCGGTTCTTAGGCCCTAGTTCAACTTTGCCAGCTATTTTTTCTTCTTGTCTTACTAACATGCAGGTTGATGCCACATTGGCGGTGCTTCAAAAGCGGAAGAAGGCAATTGGATGGACCTTAGCTGATATTCGGGGGATAAGCCCAGCCTTCTGTATGCACATGATTATTCTGGAAGATGATGCAAAGCCTTCCTTGTAACATCAAAGGAGGTTGAACGAGGCAATGCAAGAAGTTGTGAAAAAGGAGGTGATCAAGTGGTTGGATGCCGGGGTTGTGTACCCCATCTCTGATAGCTCTTGGACTTCGCCGGTGCAATGTGTGTCGAAGAAAGGTGGCATGACCGTGGTTGCAAATTCGCAAAATGAGTTGATTCCAACTAGGACCATCACCGGGTGGAGGGTGTGCATCGACTATCTCAAGTTGAATAAAGTGACCCGCAAGGATCACTTTCCATTGCCTTTTCTTGATCAGATGTTAGATCGACTTGCTGGGTGTGCCTTCTACTGTTTCTTGGATGGGTATTCTAGGTACAACCAAATCTTGATTGCTCCGGAAGATCAGGAGAACACCACTTTCACTTGTCCATGTGGCACCTTTGCCTTCTCTAGGATGCCTTTTGGGTTGTGTAATGCACCGACTACATTTTAGCGGTGTATGATGGCCATTTTCACCAATATGGTGGAAGATATTTTGGAGGTGTTCATGGATGACTATAGTGTTGCGGGGGACTCATTTGATAAATGTTTAAAAAATCTTGATAGAGTGTTGGCCTGTTGTGAAGAAACCAATCTTGTTCTTAATTGAGAGAAATGCCAGTTCATGGTTGAGGAGGGCATAGTTCTTGGGCATAAAATTTCAAAGCATGGTATAGAGGTGGACAAAGCAAAAATTGATGTGATTTCAAGGCTCCCTCCCCTACCTCTGTCAAGGGAGTTAGAAGTTTTCTTGGGTATGTGGGGTTCTACTGGAGATTTATCAAAGACTTTTCGAAGGTAGTGCATCCCTTATGCAAGTTATTGGAAAAAGATGCCAAGTTCATGTTCGATGAGAGATGTATGCAAGCATTTGAACTTCTCAAGCACAAGTTGACCACCACTCCTATTACTACCATACCCAATTGGATCTTGCCTTTTGATCTCATGTGTGATGCGAGCGATGTTGCGGTTGGGGCGGTTTTGGGTCAAAGAGTGAATAAAATATTTTATCTGGTGTACTACGCGAGCAAGACTATGAATGATGCTCAAGTGAACTACACGATGACTGAGAAAGAGCTTTTGGCTATTGTGTTCGCAATGGTGAAATTTTGGCCGTATCTTATGGGTGCCAAGGTCATAGTTCATACCGATCATGCCGCACTCCAGTACTTGATGACGAGGAAGGATTCCAAAGCTAGACTGATGCGATAAGTCTTGTTACTTCAAGAGTTTGATTTGGAGATTGTGGATCGGAAGGTTAGTGAAAACTAAGTGGCAGACCACTTGTCTCGCTTGGAGGAGGAGTGGAGGCCTCGTGATGGCCTAGAGATCAATGATTCATTTCCCGATGAGCAACTCCTTTCAGTGTCGGTGAATGGTATGCCATGGTTTGTGGACGTTGCTAATTTCCTTGTAACTGGTATAATCCCGTGTGAGCTCTCTTTTAACCAAAGGAAGAAGCTCAAACGGGATAGGTTGGACTTCTATTGGGATAAGTCATACTTGTTCAATATTTTCACGGATGGTGTAATCCGAATGTATGTTCCGGAGGAGGAGCAATTGAGTATATTAGAGGCTTGTCATTCCTCTCCCTATGGTGGCCATCATGGCAGGGCGAGGACGGCTTCAAAAGTTCTTAGTTGCGGGTTTTATTAGCCAACTTTGTACAAAGATGCAAGTGAACTTGTGAAGAGATGCGACAATTGTCAAAGAGCGAGTGGAATTTCAAAGAAAGATGAGATGCCTCTCAATACCATTCTTGAAGTTGATATTTTTGATGTGTGGGGCATTGATTTTATGGGCCCTTTTGTTAGCTCGTGTGGGAACACATACATTCTTGTGACGGTTGACTATGTTTCAAAGTGGGTTGAAGTCGTGGCTCTACCCAAAAATGAGGCCCGGAGTGTTGTTGCATTTCTCAATAAGAGCATTTTTACAAGGTTTGGCACTGCTCCTCGTGCAATCATAAGTGATGGGGGTCTCATTTTTGTAATAGAGCTTTTGACACTTTGCTTGCAAAGTATGGTGTCAATCACAAAGTTTCTACTCCTTATCATCCTCAAGCGAGTGGCCAAGTTGAAGTCTCAAACAGGGAAATCAAGAGTATTTTGTCAAAGACGGTCAATGCAAATAGGACCGATTGGTCAAAGAAGTTGGATGATGCTCTATGGGCTTATAGGACTGCTTACAAGACTTCAATTGGTATGTCTCCATATCGGTTGGTGTTTGGTAAAAATTGCCATCTACCGGTTAAGTTAGAACACAAGGACATGTGGGCTTTGAGGAAGCTGAATCTTGAATGGGATGTGGCAGCAAATCTTCGTGTAGAGCAGCTTAATGAACTTGATGAATTCCGATTCCATGCCTACTCCAGTTCATCCTTGTACAAGGACAAGATGAAGTACCTTCATGATAAATATGCTCGTGGCAAGGAGTTCAAAGTGGGTGATTTGGTTCTCTTGTTCAACTCTCGATTACGTCTGTTTCCGGGAAAGCTTAAGGCGAAATGGAGTGGACCTTTTGAAGTGGTGTTTGTGACTCCGTTTGGTGCACTTGACTTGAAGAACAAAAATAGGGAGACTTTCAGAGTTAATGGACATAGGGTCAAGCACTACCTGGGAAAGATTGATGACAACCACGTGGTGGCACTGCTCCATCTAAAGTGATTTGATGGTAACATGCGTTGTGCTGCGACGTTAAATCAGACGCTTCTTGGGAGGCAACCCATGTGCCTTTCTTTTTGTTTTTCTTTGCAGTATAGGATTTGCTTTTGGACTAACTGGTTGTGAGATGTTGTAGGATTATTTTGATGCAGTGTAGGACCAAGTTGAGAAAAGTGCACACTCTCTGAAGTTTGCACTGCGACCGCATTGCATTTTGTGCGAACGCAAAGGCCTTAGTGCGAGGGCAACAATTCAATGCGGACCACAGAGTTAATTGGTCAAAAATGAGGAGTCTCTGAAGTTTACCACCGCGGCCGCAATGCATTTTGTGCGGTCTGCAGTGGACGTCTCCCCAGTGCCTCTTGATTCTGAGTACCGCGAACCGCGGTGCCATTTTGTGCGGTCCACAGTGGGAAGGTACAGTGGGTCCCAGGGTCCTTTTCTATAAATAGGACCTCAGGCCCTCATTTCAAACTTTTCGATCCTTTGCTCTCAAATATTAAAAATTTACTACTCACGCAAGCCCTAATTGCATGATTTCATTCACTCACTGTCAATGATCTGTGTTACATCTCACTAACTGGTAATCTTAATTTTTTCTTTGTTTTTATATTTGTTATTTTCTTTTAATTAGTTAATTTTTCTTCTTTTTTCTTCCCGTTTTCTTTCAAGTCTGTATCGTAGGTTTGTTTAATCATGCTGGAATTAGGGTTAATTAAAGACAACTAATGAGTAAACATCTAGGGAATTAATAATATATGATTTTAGGCTGAAATTGAGCAATATTTGAAACCCTAGGATTGGTATTTCTGTTTTGGGCTTACCACGGTCCGCAATACCATTTTGTGCGGACCGCAATAGTATTACTTCAGAAAGGTTGTAAGTTGAGGACCGCGACCGCAATGCATTTTGTGCGGTCCACGGTGCCTTAATACGGACCGCAATACCATTTTGTGTGGTCCGTGGTGGACTTTATTAGAGAGTGGGTAGTTTTACCCCCACCTAAATGCCGACCACAGTGCATTTTGTGAGGTCTGCGGTAGCTTCTTTGCGGCCGCACTTCATTTTGTGCGGTCCGCGGTCTGCAATTCTATTTTTCATTTTCAACTACCTACAATCTTATTCTGCATTGCTTCATCTGATACTGGGATTTTAACAAGAACAGAAGCATTCTCTTTGTAGATAATGGTGAAATCACTAGGTAAAGGAGATAAATAGACAGGGAAAGGTGAGTCCTCCTGGGGTAGGGGACGAGGAATGATTAGACTGACCTCACAAGACCGGCAAGCTATCAAGGATACCAGAAGAATCATAAGGGCTGCTGATAGAGCTACTTCTCAGTCGGGAAGTGAGTATATTCCCTCACGGGAGGTATCCGACTCCGAGTCCGTGCCAACATATGTTCTTGACTGGCCAGAGAGGCCTAGACTAAGAGATACACCTCCGGGAACCCCTACTGCCCAAGCATTAGTGCAAATTTTTTCTGAGTCGTCTGAGGGCTCAGCTGCAGGCAGTGACAATGCCTATTTTACCTCACCTACAGCTTCACTATCCGGTGAGGATCCCATAGAAGAAGGAGAAGGGGGTGAGCCCCAAGTAGGAGGGGTGGAAAGAACCAGGAACCCGGAAGCATGGCAATATAGATTTGTGAGTGAAGTGGCCTATCATAAGTTTAGAGAATGGTGTCCTGAGAGGAAGTTAATACCTGAGCGGAAATTCATCACAAAGGACCTTTTGCCTCATAACCCCAATGTGCTGAGGCAGTTCCGAGAAATAGCAGGATGGGACTATTTCATAGGCCACGTGGAGGATGCAAATGAGCACTTGGTGAAGGCGTTTTACAAGAATGTTGCCCACATAAAAAAGGGAACCACAATAACTAAGGTGCGAAATTTGAAAGTAAAATTTGATGGAAAAATGATCAATGACTACCTGGGCTTCCCGGAGGAGGATGAGGCATTGTACTTAGAAAAGGTGGCATTGGGTGAGGCTACTAGTCCTTGGTTAGCAGAGTACTTGGCAATCCCAGGTACCACCCCAGCTTGGTTGACCGCGGGAGTGACAATTATGAGGAGGACCCTGAACTTCGAAGCAAAAGGGTGGGAGACATTTGTTTGTAGCAGCATAGACCGCACCACTCACGACAACTCTCTTCCTATCTCCTGGGCTATATTGGTGGTATCAATCATGGCGGGGTACCCAATCAACATCGGGAATATGATTTCCAAGGTGATTACACGGGTGGTGAACGAAGGTGATAGATCCGACACCTTCCCAAATTTTTTGACCATGTATTTTGAGGATCTAGATGTGGAGAAGAGAAGATTTAATGTGAAAGTGAAAGCCAAGGCAGCTTTCTCCTGGTACAACACCAAGGGTCCTGACAACCACAATGACCCTAAAGGCAAAGCCATTACTTCGACTGGCCAGTCTGAAGAGCCAGTAGTAGTAGTGGCTCCTACTCAGCCTTCTTCAGCCACACCAGACATGGCCCCAGGACCCTTCACTTCTATAGTTCCAGATATCCCCTCATCCACAACATATCCTTTGAATGCCCACTGCCTGAGCCAGACCCTTTCCAGTATCAACAACTGGATGCAGACAACCACTTCTAAGTTGTCTGTACTTTCAACTTCGATGACAGCCTAGTCTGCACCTCCTCAGCCACAGGTCCCACAGTCAGTGGAGGACACTCTCAAGGATCTTTTGGAGAACCAACAATTAATATTGGATGTTGGGGTTCACATGGAAAAGCATTGAAGGATTTGGCCAAAAAAGCAAAGAAACTAAGGAAGACGTGGGCATCCAAATAGTCGGTGAAAGAGTTGAGAGTGGAGGTGGAAAGGTTGAAGGCGGATCACTTGCCTTTGGACCTTCTATTGCATGACCCCGGCTCCAGTATCCCAGACTAAGCCACAACAGGAGATAGAGAGGCCACCTAAGAGGAAAAGGATGATTCCCGGTACGGATGATGCTGTTATAGAGTTGGAGGACCCACATGGAGGCTCCTCTAGCCACCCCCAGATTTCAGTACCGGCCCAGGACTTAGTACAGGCCCAGGTTCCAGCTGAGACATAGGTTTCAGGGAGCCAGTCATAGGTTTCCGAGCAGTCCGAGGACCCAGGGACCCAGACTCAGGATCCTATACAGACGGAGGACCAATAGGGAGTTTGTTTTTCCTCTCTATCTTTTCTTGTGCTTAGTTTGGTTAGTTAGCATTGAGGACAATGTTAGCTTTCATTTGAGGGGGTACATCTATTTGGATGACTGTATATATGGAATTACCGTTTCCTTTATGCTTTCTTTTTACTTTTGGTATGTACATAATGTTATCATATTATTGCACTTTCTGTACTTTTTGCTTTTAGTCTGTATAAAAAGTTACGTTCTAATGTATATATTCATTCTCCCTTATGTATATTCTACTAAATCCTCTTTTATATATATTCATTTTACTTTTCGCATTTTTCCTTTCATAGATTCTTATTTTATTTTCGTAGCTTCTTGTTTTGAGTTTTTGCGCGCAATAAGC
The DNA here is from genome assembly GCF_000393655.2 of Nicotiana sylvestris. NCBI lineage: Eukaryota > Viridiplantae > Streptophyta > Magnoliopsida > Solanales > Solanaceae > Nicotiana > Nicotiana sylvestris. Next base: position 80,424,220 of record NC_091065.1, on the reverse strand, counting down.
CTTTGATTTTCTTAATACTACGATTCTTTCCAAAGGCGGAATTTGTGTGAACCGGGTGGCTCTTCCCGATGATGGATGGCATGACAACCTTCTTAAGGGTTTGAGTCTGTTTCCTTTTTACTTTTTGTGTAAATAGTAGCTAGTGAGTAATGGTGCCTCAGGAAAAGCTTCACTTGAGGACAAGCAAAATCTTAAGTTTGGGGGAGTTGATAACTAGGGATTTAGTTCATTTTACACTCCTTCTTACTTGAGTTTTGATTAAAAATGTATACAAAATGGTCTTAAAGGCTTACATGTTGTACTTGTTTGCAGGGTTTGGTCAAAAAGGTGACAATTAGTCAAAACCAATTCAAGTAGGAGTGAAACATGCACAAGTACCACGAACAAGTCCAAGCATAGTGAAACAGATTCACTGCGCCCGCAATCCATTTAATGTGATCCATAGTGAGGAGATTCAGAGAGTGCATATATTGGAAACTCAAGCATTGTGGCCGCAAAGCATTTTGTGTGAACCGCAATGGCCTCACCGCGGCCTCAATCGAAATTGTGCGGTCCGCAAAGAAGGAGTTCAGAGAGTTGGGATTGAGGACACAGCCAATGCGGTCCGCGGTCCTTTTTATGCGGACTACAGAAGAAGCCACCGCAGTCGCGGTGTATTTTATGTGGCCCGCGGTGGCCAAGTTCAGAGAGCAGAGATCTAAAGCCAAGAAGCCTCACCGCGGCCGCAATCGATTTTGTATGGACCGCACTACCCCTGCAGGGGTATTTTTGTCCAAAAAATTTGGCCTAGTATAAATACTTTCTTTTCCCATTTTTAGGTCATCTTTTCTAATCTTACTTTGGGATGAGCACATGATGACTATTCTTAACCATTTTGAGTAATTTTATAGTGGTTTTATCATTGAATCTTCAAGTATTAGCTTGTAATTAAATCTTATGGGTTTTTCTTCATCTATTTATCAATTTTCTTCTATTATTATGAGTCGCTAGACCCATTAGCTAGGGTTGTGGCTCAACTCTAGTGTGGGTATTCAATGGGTCTTGAGTTTTAAGGCTTGAATGACTATGGGTGTTTGATATTTGGACTAATTTGTGTTTTCCATGTTGAATTAGTGGTTGATAACACTAATTTGTGCCTTTTTGACTTGGGCTCTTCTTGAGAAAGAGAGCTTGAGTCTAGGAAAATTAGTCCATCAAGGAATTGGGGCATATTCAATAGATTGATAGCCCTAATTAAAGGGTTAAACCTAGAGATAGTAATACCCGACTTGAGCCTAAATTGCTTGCACAAATTATCATACCCAATTGGTCTTGAGAAAGTCAATTAGGGAAAAATCACTAAAACTACCAAGAGGTATAGGGTGAGAAGTTTATTGCATTGGTTATATCGTAATCCCCAACATGATAACCTTGCCTTAGATTCGAGAACCCGTCAAGTATTCACCTAGGAGAAAGTTACTTCCCTAGTGCCTCTTTAACTATTTAGAACACCCTACAAGCAATCATTCGTAGTTTAATTTAGCATACTATTAGCATAAATATTAGAATTAAAAACCAATCAAAAGATGCTTGGAAGAGTAATTAAGAGCAATACGCATCTCTAGTTTAGATAGGAATCCAATTCCCACTTCTAGCTCCCTGTGGATTGGATCCCGACCATCTCGGGTAAAAGCTGCTTCGACCACTCTAGCTACTTTGTAATGGTGCAGGGTTGGCTCCGATTACCCATGTTGGGGCCAAGAAAGCCGGGGCGATAATGAATGACATATTTTCTATTAAACAGGCTCTAGGAGAGGTATTGAGGGACTTCCTTGTGCGGTTCAACTAAGTAAGGATGACCATGCCAAAAGTATCAAAAGGAATGGCGGTCGCCGCCTTTCAGAATGGGTTGAGCAGGGATGGTTCGAGGACGACCAAAAAGTTATTAAGTCGATTGATGAAGTACCTCCCAACCACTTGGGACGAAATACACAATGCATATTATGTAGTGGTCTGAGTCGATGAGGACGACCTCAATGGACCAACTCATTGACTGACCTAGGTATAAGCCAAATCTAGAACGACATAAAAAATATGTAAGAACGACCATTCGACCCTCCTAAGAAGGTCTTCCAGACCAAGGACATGGACTTATCGGAATGAAAGAGGTATGTCCCCTTTATTATCCGCTCACAACTTTTTTATGTTGCCTATAGAGATAGTCTATGCACTGGAGAGGCTCGGAACAAAGGAGAAATGGCCGCAAAAGATGAGGTCAGATCCAAGTACCAGAAAGTCAGATGCCCTCTACCAGTTCCACCAAGAACGAGGGCAAAAAACCGAAGATTGCACCATCCTAAGGCAGGAGGTTGTGAACATGTTATGATAAGGACACCTCAAAGAGTTGGTGAGCGACCAGGGAAGGACCAACTTTGCCAGAGGACGTGAACAACATCAAGTACCGCCGAAGCCTCCCTCACCAACTCGTACCATCCAATTGATCATTGGTGGCGGCGAAGATACTTCCATCAACAGTGTGAAGTTCACCACTATCCATAAGCTCAAATGGTCTATCACTCACGAACGGTATAACGAACTCGAAGAGAGTATCATCTTTGATAAAATGGTTTGGCTTTCCCTCACTATGATGCCCTTGTTATTACTTTATGAATTTTAGATACCGATGTGAGACGCATTATGGTAGACAATGGGAGCGACACATGCATTATCTATCCTCGAGTACTTGTACAAATGAAACTCGAAGAAAAGCTAGTGCCGCGTTGTATCACGCTAACTGGTTTTAACAATGCAGTCGAGCGAACATCTGGTGAAAGCACACTCCCTTTTCTGGCCGGTGGCTTCACTCTAGAAACCACGTTTCACATCATGGACCAAGACACAATGTACAATTCCATAGTAGGGTGACCATGGATACATACCATGAGAGTCGTCCCTTCCAGCTTATACTAGGTCATCATATTCCCGACTCCATGGGGAATATTCAGTATACAAGGGGAACAACACACATCCCGGGAATGCTACCACATCGCCCTAGACAACTCGATTACTTAGGAAAAGAAAGAAAAAGAAAAGGAGGCATAACAATCAACAGGGTCGAGGTCGACATGTGACGACAGTGAGGATGTCATTAGGGACCTCGATATGGTCGAAGCTACAGGTTTGACCATAGAAGACCTCAACCCCGTAGATTTGTTTGCTTTCATCCATACAGATATGCTAGGTATCCCAAAGAAAATTGCCACACACAAACTGAACGTCGACCCATTCCACCCTCCAGTAAGACATGTTAGATGTAAGTTCAATTCCATAATTAACGACTCGATACGTAAAGAGGTAGAAAAACTGTTGGAGAATGGATCTATCAAGGACTCGAAGTACCCCCAATGGGTCGCCAATGTGGTCATGGTAAAGAATAAGAATGGGAAATGACGGATGTGTGTGGATTTCACAGGGTTGAACAAAGCATGCCCTAAGGGATTCTTTCTCATTACCCCATATCGACCAACTCATCAATGCAACAGTCGAGCATAAACTACTGAGCTTTTTGACTCCTATTCATGTTATAATCAAATCCTCATGGAAGAAGAGGATCAGGAAAAAACCACATTCATCACCCCAAGGGATGTACTACTACCGGGTCATGCCCTTCGGATTAAAGAATCCGGGGGCGACTTATCAAATGTTGGTGACGAGGATGTTCAAGGACCAACTCGGTAAAACGATGTAAGTCTATATAGACGACATGCTGGTCAAGTCCATAAGGAAAGAAGATCACATCGACCATCTGAGAGAAACTTTCGACATACTCAAGCGATATGGAATGAAGCTAAACCCCGAAAAGTGTGCCTTTGATGTGGCCTCGAGAAAGCTTCTAGGGTTCCTGGTATCGCAGAGAGGGATCAAGGTCAATCTTTACCAAATCAAAGCCATCGAGGAGATACCGGAACACTTGGCCACTAAAAAGCATGTTCAGTGGTTGACTGGCTGGATCGCCACCCTGTCAAGGTTCATCGCACGATCATCAGATAGATGTCACAAATTCTTTGCCGTACTCAAAAAGGATAACAACCTCCAATGGACTTCGGAGTGCGTCCAAGCCTTAAAGGAATTAAAAGAATACTTATCATCGCTAGAACTACTTTCAAAACCCGATCCAGGAGAGCGTCTCCTTGTTTATCTCACTGTATCCGAAGTAGCTGTGAGCGCAGTCCTGGTTCAAGAAAACAAAGGTATGCAATCCCCCATCTATTACATTAGTAAAACATTAGTCGACACTGAGACGAGGTATCCTCACCTCGAAAAGCTGGCCCTGGCCTTAGTTATAGCTTCACGAAAGCATAGACCGTATTTCCAATGCCACCCCATTTCGATCGTCATGACTTTCCCCCTGAGAAGCATTTTGCATAAAACCAATTTGTCGAGAAGACTGGCCAAATGGGCTATCGAGCTAAGTGAGAACGATATCACATACCAGCTGCGAATAATGATAAAGTCACAAGTGCTCGCTGACTTCATTGCCGACTTCAGCACAAAAGCAATTTCCGAAGTTGAAAGAGAAGCTTCTCAGACTTCCCCCCAAACACAAGAGCTCTGGGAACTGTACACCGATGGCGTGTCCAATATGTCAGGGTCTGGACTGGGACTCTACTAGAAGTCCCAACCGGCAAAGTAATTCACCAGTCCATAAGGTGCCCGGATATGACTAATAACGGGGCTGAGTATGAGGTCGTGATTGCAGGTTTGAAGCTAGCTCTCAAGTATGGGGCGAAACGGTTAAAACTTCGCTGTGATTCCCAACTTGTAGTCAACCAAGTCGTAGGGACTTACCAAATCAAAGAGCAAAGATTACAAAAATATTAGACTAAAATCTGCAAGCTGTTGCCCGAGTTCGGCAAATGTCAGCTCGACCAAATTCCCCGAGCACAGAACACTGAGGTGGACGGCTTCACCAAACTAGCCGTAGCCACCAAAAGCATTGCAACTGGAGAAAAAATATAGTCCACCTCCTCAACTCATCGCTTGATCAAGTCGAGGTTAGAACTTTAAGTTTAACTTGGGACTGGCGCAATCGTATCATTATGTATTTGTAGGACGTCACACTCCTAGATGATAAAAAAGAAGCCAAGAAACTGAGAATCCAACCGGCCAGGTACAGTAACATTCACAACGACCTGTATAAGGGAACTTATGGCGGTCCTCTAAAAAAATACTTGGGCTCGAAGCAGACACGGTGCGTCCTTGAAGAGGTCCATGAGGGCTATTGTGGAGCTTACTTCGACAATCGGGATCTTGTCAGATGCCTTATACATGCAGTATATTACTAGCCCACCAAGTACGAGCAATGCCAAAAGTACGCTCCAATGATTCACCAAGTGGTCGAACACCTCCACTCGGTCACCTCACCTTGGTCGTTCATCGTGGTCCCCCTCTAAGTAGAGCAAGGTAACGTACGGTTCCCTTTGGTTTTAACTGACTATTTCTCTAAATGGGTAGAAGTAGGAGCATTCACCCAAATACGTGAACAGGAAGTGATCGTCTTTATATAGAAGAACATCATATCCCAGTTCGGCCTCCCTAAAGAATACCGCCGAGTTTTTTGAGAAATGGAACATCAAAAGAATACTCTTGACGCTATACCACCCTGCAGGTAATGGGCAAGTCGAGTCCTCTAACAAATCTATAATAAACATCATGAATAAAAAGCTTGAAGACGCCAAGGGACTATGGCCGAAAATATTACCAGAAGTGTTGTGGGCATATCGAACAACACCGAAAATGAGCACATGAGAGACACCCTACTCTTTGGTCTATGTGACCGATGCAGTAATACCAGTCAAAGTTGGAGAACCTAGCCTAAGGTAATTCCTTGAGAGCGGTAGGAGCAACGACGAAAGCAGAAGACAGGAACTCGACGAAGTCGAAGAATGAAGAGACATGGCCTACATAGGAATGATTGCCCAAAAACAGCAAGCATAATGCTATTATAACAAGAAATCAAGAGTCAGGCCGTTCAAGGTCGGGGACTACGTGCTTAAGGCTAAAACACAAGCATGCAAAGACCCATGGGAAGGCAAGCTAGGAACAAATTGGGACGGTCCGTACAAAATCACAACAAAAGAGAATAAAGGGTCATTCCAACTAGAAACAATGGAAGGAAAGCTACTACCAAACAACTGGAATATTACCCACCTAAAGCACTTCAACGTTTAAGAGATAAAGCGTCCCCCAAGTTGTATCTTTTTTTCCTCACTTGAGTTTTGTCCCAATTAGGTTTTCTCAAGAAGGTTTTTAATAAGGCAACAAGGGAACACTTTACGCCGAAATATGCAAAGACGGGATCGAGACAGCTAATTCTCTCAAGCACTCTCCAGGTCGACCGATGGAGGGACTAGATAGATTGGGACTAGGACTGGAATGCCAGCCAACGCCTGCAAATCTGTAAGTTTCTCCAAGTGTATGACCAAAGCAACAATGCTTGAAGTTTATTTTTATTTCTCCAAGTGTACGACCAAGGAAACAATCCTTAAAGTTTATGGTATCGGCAAACTTCTCACATATAGGCATATCTTTCTAAATTTAGGTTATGTTCGACCTTGTTTGAACTAACACCTACCGACCCTCAGCCGTAATCAAATTTAGGCCATGTTTGATCTTGTTTGAATTAACACCTATCGGCCCTATGTCATAATTATATTTAGGTTGCATTCGAGCTTGTTCGAACTAACACCTACCGGCCCTCGGCCAGAATCAAATATATGTTACATTTGACCTTGTTCGAACTAACACCTACCGGCCCTCAACCGTAATCAAACTTAGGTTATGTTCGACCTTGTTCAAAGTAAGACCTACCGGCCCTCGACCGTAATCAAATGTAGGTTACGTTCGACCTCGTTCGAACTAACACCTACTGGCTCTCAGCCGTAATCAAATGTAGGTTACGTTCGACCTTGTTTGAACTAACACCTACCGGCTCCTGGTCGTAATCGAATTTAGGTTACGATCGACCTTGTCCGAACTAACACCTACTAGACCTTGGCTATAATAAAATTTATGTTATAATTCAACCTCACTCAAACAAGAAATGAAAACAAAAATACACATAAGTAGAGAAAATAAACCACAAGAAGAGAAAAAGATGCAAGGAACAACTCTGATATTTCATATACTTGAAAATTGTTTACAATAGACTCATGAAGATACCGGAAAAAATATAAAAAATATCAAAAGAGAAAACTACTGACCACCACCATATTGACCTTCGACATCCCCACTAACTTGGCCCTCAACGGCGTCGCCTCTTTGACCATCAGCATCCTCGCCATCGCCCTCAGGATCCGCAACGTCGTACTAGGCATCCTCTTTGACCCGGTCTATGCCTTCGTCCCCCTCATCCTGACCAGCCTTTGGCATAGCGGGGTCATACTCGCAGGTGACTCGAGCTTCACGAGCCTTAACACGAGCATCTTTGATGGCAGCCTCAGAAACGGATCCCGCCGCATGCAAATCTCGAAACACATCTAACTGAGCCTCAGCATGAATCCACTCCTCATACAACTCTCGAGGAACATTAGGAAAATCTGAAGTATGGTAAGAGGATGGTTGCACCAGTAATCGGGCCTTCTCGGCCTCAAGAGCAATAAATTGGTCGTAAAGGCCAGAAATCTCTTTTTCCAACTCTCCAACCCTCTGATCGAGCCGTTCTTCTTTAAGCTTCACCATTTCTAAGCCATTTTCTCGCTCAGAACGGAGAGCCCGGATCACTATCTCAAGAGACTCCACCTTCCTAAAAGCCTCCGACTAAGCGAACTCTGCGTTCGCAAGACTCTTCACCTTCTCAGCGACCTTTCCATTTAGAGCATCCGCTCTGAATTGACTCTTCTCAAGCTGGGCACGTAGCGAGGCCACCTAAGCTTGAAGATCGCTGCACTGTTATTCGACCCGTTTGCTGACTTCGAGCTCTTCCTCCTTACCTCTTAACGTCCCTTCAAGGATGCTACACTTGTCAATAACCCTCACCTACTCATCGTCTTTCTCCTTAAACTCATCACGAAGGGCCCACAAGTTTCCTCCCTCTCCAAAACCCCTGCAAAAATCTCCCGGAACTGAAAATATTCCCGAAAATGCCCTACATGATTTCAAGTTGAGTGAGCTCACATTAGTGGTGATTTATATGAGGGGAAAGCATATGGTACTTAGAGCCGTATTTGTGATATTCTTTTGAGAGGGATGAGCGAACTTTTCACTATCCTTGAATTAAGTGTTACATGCTACAGTGAGATTTGCTAACGGAGAGTAGAGGAGAAGGAGTTTGGGATCCATAATGACCTACATAAAAGAGTGAGCTTCCTTGCTGAATAAAGTCAACTCTTGATGCTCTAGTATCACATTAGAACTATTGTACTTAAAAAGTCAAATCATTGCATTGATGATAACTCATACGTATTGTGGGTAATTGTTGGTCGCAATTGATGTGTGATTGATTCACTTTAGGCTAGCTGAAATAGTTCTTGTCTTGTGGAGGTGGGAATTACCTTATTTGCTTGAGGACAAACAAAAGTTTAAGTTTGGGGGAGTTGATAAGTAGGGATTTTGACTACTTATTTGCACTATTTTACTTTCGTTTTAACTCAAAATTGCTTAAAGGTATTCCCAAAAACTAATGAAATGTTCTTTCTTGCAAGAGTGTTGGAATATGAGCCAATGAAATAAAAATCAACTCAAGAAAGAGTAATTTTAGACAAGGACCAACACAAGGCTAAGAGGACACAATGCGGACCGCACAATATTGAGTGCGGCCGCAGAACTTAAGAAAGCCTCTGACAGAATTCCTATGCAAAATGCGAACCGAACAATTCTAGTGCGGCCGCAGAAGATGAAGTTTAGAGAGTTGTATTTTTGGGCCATGAAGAAGTGTGGACCGCACGATTATTGTGCGGCCGCAGGATGTCAAGTGCGGTCTACAAAAGAGGAGAATCAGAGAGCCAATGTTTTGAAAGATTGAAGATATGCCGACCGCACTATTATTGTGCAGCCGCAGGAGGCCAAAACGTGGCCGCACTCATAAATGTGCGATCTGCATAATGAAGGCCTACTCCAATCCAAGTTCAAGTGTGCGGCCGCACTCAGAAATGTGCGGTCTGCACAATTAAATGAAGTGCGGCCGCAGAAAGCACAATTGACTAGTCAATCTCAACATGCAAACTGCATACAAAATTGTGCGGCCGCACAATCTCCGCATGGGAAGTTTTGTCAGATATTTTCAGCTTAGTATAAATAGAACTTTTTGTCACTTTTAGGTTAAGTTGTGTAAGTTGGGAGCACCTGAGCTGTTTTTATTTATTGTATTGGGTAACATTGTACTAGATTAGCTTTTAAACATTAGATTTTCTTTCCTTAATCAAGTATTATGAATTCTATCTTAGTTTCTTCTTTAATTTCTTCATTTTCCATGAGTAGCTAAACCCTTAGCTAGGGTTGTAACCCAACCCTAGTATGAGTACTTAATGGGTAATTGATTTAGGGCTTATTTATGATTGGGTTTATGATATTTAGCCTCGTTCTTGCTTGAATTTGAGAATTGATGGTTGCAAACATTGATTCATGCCTATTTGACTTAGTCTCTACTTGAGAAAGAGAGACTAAGTCTAGAAAAACTTGGTTAACTAGGAATTGGGGTGAACTCAAGAAATTGATAGCCCTAATTAAAGGGTCGAACCTAGAGATATTAAGACCCGACTAGAGCATTTATCACTTGCTTTGTGAAATACCCGTTTGGACTTAAGAAAGCCAAATTGGGCAAAATCACTCAAACTATCGAGAGGTATAGAGTGAGTAATTGAGTGTGATTCTATATTGTATCCCGATCAACCAAACATGCCCTAAATCTCTAAATCTGTTAGGTAACCAACTAGGCGGAGGTCGCAACCCTAGATCCTTCATAACTTGAAAAACAACCAATACCAAAAATATTATCTCTTAGCTCTACAATTACAATCAACAGCTTAACAGTAGAAGTAGAAACAACAATTGAAAATGTGGAACTGTAATTTAGGGCACATCATACAACCACACTAGGTGTATACCTAATCTAAAATCTAGCTCCTTGTGGATTCGAACCTGACTTGCATTGGGTTTTTATTATTGCTTCGACCGCCTCACAACCTATATTTCTGGTGTGAGTTTGGGCGACACCAATTTTTTGCGCCGTTGCCGGGGAGTTAAATGGATTTAGTTATATATCTAGGTTTTGTGTGATTTGTCTTCTTTTCCATATGAGTCACTAATTTTGTTTTTGAATTGATTATAGGTATGCGAATGACTCTCAACAACGAGCCCATCGAGAATGTGCCATTGGGGGAGTAAGTGAATGATGATCAAGAAGATGAGGTTCTTCCTGAACTTCTAGCAAATAGGCGAGTCTGACTGCCTCATGATAATGTTCTCGTCCCTCCCCCACATCCACCAAGAGCGGCAGTGCACCCTGGTGTTGTCGAACGAGGGTTATGCAAGTGCTATAGTCCTATCCCACATTAGGGCGGGCAACTTCCAAATCACAAATGTGATGCTTACACTACTTGAGCAATGAGAATTCTTCACCGAGGCTCCGAGTCAAATGCTTACAAGCATCTCAAAGGGTTCGTCGATACTTGTTGGGGGAGCAAAGCAAACCAATGTTTTCGAGGATGCGCTGCGATTGAAGCTATTTCCTTTTACTCTACGGGGAAAGGCATTGGACTGGTTAGAGAGATTTCTCAATCATTCCATCCATACATGGGATGAGTTGGCGGAAAAATTCATTGCCAAATTCTTCTCTTTGGGGCATATGGCTCCACTTCAAGACGAGATTATTGCGTTCAAGCAAGAGCCCAATGAGGCATTGCACGAGATTTGGGAAAGATATCATACCATGGTTAAACAGTGCCCGAATAATGATATGACCGAGTCCATGATCCAACAAACCTTCTACAGGGGGATCAACACAACAAATCAATGTATGGTAAATCAAATCGCCGGTGGGAACTTCATGAACACGCCTTATGCCGAAGCTTGTGAAAGTTTGGATGAGATGGTGGATACCTCATTGACATGGAAAAGTAGAGCCAGTATTCCTCAAGGTGACCCAAATGTCATTCACCTACACAAGGAACTACATGATCATGGGCAAGCTATTGCCGAGTTGACAACACAATGAATCAATTGGCCAAAGCTCAGCTTCAACAAGTTCAAGGGCCAAAACAAGTGAATGCGATAGAAGATGTGAATATGATGATGAAAAGAGACGACAAAAAGGTAAACAAATGCAAAGCCGTTCAGAACAATTCATGCAGGATGATAGTGGATATGACCAAGGTGATTTGTTCAAGGAGCAAGAAGAAGAAGTGCAATATGTCAACAATTATCAAGGCCAAAGGAATAATGCTCAAGGAAATTGGAATTCAAGCAATCAAGGTGGTTGGAACAATCAAAACTACCAAGGAAATTGGAACAACCAAGGCCATCAAGGCAATTGGAGTGGTGGTAACAATAATCAAGGCAATTGGGGTGACAACAATCAAGAAGGGTGGAACAACAACAACAACTGGGGGTCGGGTTTTTGAAGTCCCCCGATGTTCCAACAGTCGAGCAATCTACCTCCCTATCCTTCTCAAGGTCCAATCTCTTCTAACAATAAGATGGGATGAATTGAGAACATGTTTAAATAGATGATGGAGAAGAATGCCGACTACGATGCTCAACTAGCCTCTCACAACACTTCTATTCGCAATTTAGAAGTTCAATTAGGCCAAATCTCGCAAGCTTTGAACACTCGTCCTAAAGGGGCACTACCAAGTGATACAGTGGTGAACCTAAAGGGTGGGAATAATATGGCACATGCTATGACTGTGACTACAAGAAGTGGAAAAGGTGGAGATGCAACCACCTCAAATCAAAGAAGAATTGTGGATGATGATGTTGTGGTTCAAGAAGATGAAATCCCAAGCAATTTGGTTCAAGCTAATGAAGAAGTAAAAATTGATACTAATGAAAATATGGAGGAGACACAAGAATAAGTGAACCCGTCTAGGGAAAACATGATTGACATGCTGGAACTGGTAGTGCCAAAGGCTAAGACACCAATGCCAAGGCCTCCTCCTCCATACTCTTAAAGGCTTGCAAAGCAAAATAGTGAGAACCTATTCAAAAAGTTTATTGACATGATGTAGAGTTTGTCTATCAATGTACTATTGGTTTAGGCTTTAGAGCAAATGCCGGGTTATGCCAAGTTCATGAAGGACTTGGTGACAAAGAAAAGATCAATGAATTGTGAGATTATCAAGATGACACATCAAGTGAGTGCTATTGTGCACTCATTGGCTCCGAAATTAGAAGATCTGGGCGTTTTCACAATCTCTTGAACTATTGGGAGTGTTGATTTTTCCAAACCTCTATGTGATCTAGGGGCGAGTATCAACTTGATTCCCTACTCGGTGTTCAAAATTTTGGGGATTGGGCAACCAAGACCCACGTCCAAGAAGTTGCAAATGGCGGATCGTACAATGAAGAGGCCTTTAGGTATTATTGATGATGTGTTGGTTCATGTTGACAAGTTCATCCTCCCAGAAGACTTTATGATTCTTGATTGTGAAGTGGACTATGAGGTGCCTATTATTTTTGGTATACCTTTCCTTGTTACGCGGAAGGCTCTTGTTGATGCGGAAGCCAGTGAGCTCACTTCAGGGTGGGTGATGAAAAGGTGGTCTTCTATGTGTGCAAATCTTTGAGGCAACCAAATAGCAATGAACTTTGTTCGTTCGTGGATTTGGTGACCGATGTGATTATTGATGATGCTAGTGCCACAATGAATGTTGATGATAATTTGGAAGCCATCTTGCTCAACCTTGATGATGATGAGGAGAAAGAAGGCTATATGGAGTGTGTGAATGCATTACAAGGAATGAGGTTGTACACTTATGAGCCCCGCAAGCTATCTTTGGATCTTGAAAATTGGAAGACTCCTCCAACAAAGCCCTCAATCGAGGAGCCTCCCACTTTGGAGTTAAATCCATTGCCTCCGCATCTCATGTATGAATTTCTTGGCCCTTGTTATACTTTACCGGTTATTCTTTCTTCTTGTTTGACTAACATACAGGTGGAGTCCACATTAGAGGTGCTACAAAGGATGAAAAGAGCAATCGGATGGACATTGGCGGATATCCAGAGCATAAGCCTCGCCTTTTGTATGCAGAAGATTATTTTGGAGGAGGGTTCCAAACCCTCCATTGAACATCAAAGAAGGCTAAATGAATCAATACAAGAGGTGGTCAAGAAGGAGATAATCAAGTGGTTGGATGCCAGAGTTTTTTACCCCATTTTTGATAGTTCATGGATTTTTCCGATTCAATGTATCCCAAAGAAAGGGGCATGGCTGTGGTTACCAATGAAAAGAACGAGTTGATTCCTACAAGAACGATGACTAGATGGAGGGTGTGAATGGACTATCGCAAGCTCAACAAAGTCACAAGGAAAGATCATTTCCCACTTCCCTTCCTTGATCAAATGCTTGATAGGTTGGCCGACCGTGCTTTTTATTATTTCCTCGATGAGTATTTTGGCTACAATCAAATTCACATTGCTCTTGAGGATCAAGAAAAGACCACTTTCACTTGTCCCTATGGTACTTTTGCATTCTTGCGGATGCCATTTGGGTTGTGTAATGCATCGACGACTTTTCGACGGTGTATGATGGCTATTTTCACCGACATGGTGGAGGATATTCTTGAGGTCTTCATGGATGATTTTTCTGTGGTTGGAGATTCTTTTGATGATTGCTTGAACAATTTGGATAAGGTCTTGAAAATATGTGAGGAAACTAACTTGGTGTTGAATTGGGAGAAATGTCACTTCATGGTCGAGGAAGACATACTCCTCAGCCACAAAATTTCAAATCACGGTATTGCGTTCGACAAGGCCAAAATAGAGGTGATTTCTAATCTCCCACCCCTACATTCGTGAAGGGAGTGAGAAGCTTTTTGGGTCTTGCGGGGTTCTACCGCCGATTCATCAAGGATTTTTCCAATGTGGTGAACCCTTTGTGCAAACTTTTGGATAAGGATTCCAAGTTCCATTTCAATGAAGATTGCATGAAGGCATTCGAATTGCTTAAGTTCAAGTTGACTACTACTCTTGTTATTACTGCACCAGATTAGAGCTTGCCTTTTGAGCTCATGTGTGACGCAAGTAATGTGGCGGTTGGAGAAGTGTTGGGGAAACATATCAACAAAATCTTCCATATGGTCTACTATGCAAGAAAGACTATGAATGATGCCCAAGTCAACTACACAGTAACCGAAAAAGGGCTCCTTGCTATTGTTTTTTCTATGGAGAAGTTCTGCCCATACTTGATGGGTACAAAGGTGATTGTTTACATCGACCATGTGGCACTTCGATACTTGATGATCAAAAAAGATTCTAAGTCAAGGTTAATGCGGTAGGTTCTTCTATTGAAAGAGTTTGATATATAGATTTAAGACTGCAAGGGTAGTGAAAATCAAGTGGCAGACCACTTGTCTCGATTGGAGGACAAGGGGAGGCCACGTGATGGCCTTGAGATCAATGATTCCTTCCCCGACGAGGAAATCTTAGTAATTTCAATGACCTGGATGCCATGGTTCGCCGACTTAGCCAACTATCTTGTGAGTGGCATTGTACCGAATGAGTTCTTTTCAAACCAAAGGAAAAAGCTCAAATGGGATTGCCTTGACTATTATTAGGATGAGCTATATCTCTTTTGGATTTGTACCGATGGTGTGATTCGACGATGTGTGCCGGAGGAGGAACAAGTGGGAATTCTTAAGGCTTGCCACTCTTCACCATATGGTGGTCACCATGGTGGAGCTAGAACGACATGAGTTGTGGATTCTATTGGCTAACTCTCTACAAGGATGCTAGTGAGCTTGACAAGCGTTGTGATGAATGCAAAAGGGCCGATGGAATCTCAAAGAAGAACGAAACGCCTCTCACCACCATTTTGGAGATAGATATTTTCGATGTGTAGGGTATTGATTTCATGGGTCCGTTTGTTAGCTCTTGTGGTAACACCTACATTCTAGTCGCGGTTGATTAAGTGTCTAAGTGGGACGAGGCCGTTGCTTTGCCCAACAATGAAGCGAGGAGTGTGGTGGCATTCTTGAAGAAGAGCATCTTTACAAGATTCGATACTCCAAGGGCCATAATAAGTGACGGTGGTTCGCATTTTTGCAACAAGGCTTTTGATACCTTACTCACAAAGTATGGTGTCACTCATAAAACATCAACCCCTTATCACCCTCAAGCAAGCGGACTTCTCCAACTGGGAGATCAAGAGTATTTTGTCAAAGATAGTGAATACCAATGGGACGGATTGCTCAAGAAAATTTGATGATGCTCTTTGGACTTGTAGAACGGCGTACAAAACACCGATCGGGATGTCTCCATACCGGTTAGTGTTCGGGAAGTTGTGTCATCTTCCTATGGAACTTGAGCATAAGGCCATGTGGGCTTTTAAGAAGTTGAACCTTGAGTGGGATGTCGCCACAAACCTAAGAGTGGCACAATTGAATGAGCTAGATGAATTTCGATTTCATGCATACTCAAGCTCGTTCCTTTACAAGGAGAAGATGAAGTACTTCGATGACAAGTACATCCACAACAAGGAGTTTAAATAGGGTGATCTTGTGCTATTGTTCAATTCCCAGTTACGAATGTTTCCAGGCAAGTTGAAGTTAAAATGGAGTGGCCCATTTGAAGTGATGAATGTAACCCCCTTTGGTGCTCTATATTTGAAAAATAAGAACGATGAGGTGTTTAGAGTCAATGGTCACCGAGTTAAACATTATCTTGGCAAGGTTGATAATGGCCACATTGTGGTGGTTCTTCATTTGAAATGATTAGTAATCTGCATCGTACCGCGATATTAAATTAGGCGCTTCTTGGGAGGCAACACATGTGTCTTTTATTTTTCTCCTTTATTAGATAGGCTTTGTTTTGTGCTAACTAGTTTTGAAGTGTATGCAGGAATGGGTGTGCATTGCAGGGACTATACCTGAAAAAATTTGGCCAAGTGTTGAAATTATGCGGACCGCAACAAAATTGTGTGGACCGCACAAAAAAGTTGCAACCGCAGAGAAGGATCTGCAGCCACACAATTCTTTGTGCGGCAGCACAACTGGAGATCCAAAATCACCAACTCTCTAGAGTTGGTGATTTGCAGGAAAGTGGCCAAAATACGGCCGGACACAAAAGTATGCGTATCGCACAAGGATATGCGGCCGCACTCATTTTTGTACGGACTTCATAGCTCAATTCATGTACAGGTAAAGAGTGCGGACCACACTCAAAATTGTGCGGCCGCACTCAGGTAATTTCTGGACCGACTTGGTCAAAGTATAAATAGGGCTTTTCACCACTATTCACACTTTACGCTTTCTTATCTCCCAAGCCCTAGAAACACTGTGCATCCCAAAAAAAATAGTTCACAAATCACACTCAATTCATCAAGTTAGATTCTCACCTACATCATTCGCTACTGGTACGTTCAATCCAAGTTAGATTTTTATTCATTTTTCTTAATTTTTGTTTTTGTTTTCTTTGATTAGTTTAGTTATTTTTAGGCCTAAAAATGTCAAATGTGCTTCAAATCATGTGGGTAGCTTAATATATGTTCATTAAGGACTGGGTAGACCACTAATCTTGTCAATTTGTGCACACCATGTTTAATTTGTGAAAAAATTGCAAAAACCCTAAGTGTAGTGTCGTTACTATTTGAATTGTGTGGCGGCACACATTTTTGTGCGGTCTGCTGTCGTGCCCCCTTTTTTCCCTCCATGGAGAGAAGTCTTGGTTTTGATGTTCATGGGGAAAATAACTCGTTTCCTTTTGGGAATTGGGTATTTGAAGAGTCGCCACCTAATGGATTATGGTGCATTAGGGCACCCAAATCGATTAACTCTTGGATTGGTTTGCATTACCAAAGATTTAGGTAAGGGCTTGAAATAACCTTGAGGGGAAGGTGTTAGGCACCCCTCTCGGTCCACAATGGTGGGTCCCGGCCGAACTTATACTTATGAACTAGTCCATTAACAAATAAATAGTTTTAAACACATAATTACAAATAAGAGCAGGTTTCAGACATTACATGAATCAAATAATGAGACAAAGGAAGAGCTTAAATAAATTGTATACACATGGAAAGTAAAGGGAATTTGGGAAGGAGGGGTCTAGGTTGGTTAGCCTACAGGATCACCCCACGCAATTTCCGATAAACACTCCTCAATGAGGGGCTACACGTGACAATAGTGCATAGTCATCATATCCATATCTACCCTTCCCACCCCTTAGCGGTTATTAAGAGAATGTTATTTAGCGATATCTATATGTGTTGTTACCCGTCCCTTCTTAATGGTCCTGGAGGAAATTAGGACCTCTGCCTATAGGCAGTTCTGGATAGACCCTTAAGGTTTAAAGAAGAAATTACAAAGTCGACAAGCAATAACACATATGACTTTAGCATATAAAAGCAGGAAGGAGCAAATAAGAGGCTCATGTTTACCTCCGCAGATAATGCATGTAAACAACACGACTCAAACACAAACAAGGGCAGTATTATTAAACAAGATCCTAAGACATGATGTCTAGATAAGTATCAGAACATAAGAGACATGCAGATTTTTTTTAAACTTAGAAGCAGGGGCCTAATCAGTTTGCCTACAGATTTTAAGCTTGTTAACCATTAAGAAGTAAACACAAAAAGGCAGTTTCCAATTTTATAAGAAATTTGATTACCTAAGGCTTGCCTAGGCATGGGATAATGCACAATTGTTACCAGAACTATTAAAATAGGGTAGGAGATATTTTACCTAAAGCATGTTGTTCTAAGTTTTACAAGATACAAAATTATTACCAGTTTTACTTAAACTGGATAATTAGACGTGAGACTGTTTTATATCCTTTTTCATGCATCTATAGTTTAACTAGGTGTGACTAAGCGAGTATGAATGAGATCCTAAACATGGTATCTAATATGCACATATAAGGTTCAGAATGGTTTATATGCAGAATTCCTAAAGCAGGATTTCTAAATGCACAGCAGGTTACAACATGATTTCAAAATATGCATAAGTAACAGTTTATTTTAATGTTGTCGTTTATCCTAGAAATAAGATTTCTAAGTGATAATAAGGATGTCAAAATGAGATGCTGAAAATAGTATACATGAAACCTAGGAGCATGATATCTATTGCATGATATGTTTTGCATGTATTGGTCCTAAACATGAATTCTAATGCACATACAGAAAAATATAAACCTAAAGCATGTTTTCTACCCTTTCATCACATGTATAGCTACCCTCCCTTTTTTTACTAGCCAACCCCAATATTCGTTTACAATGAATATTACAAACCAACATTGAATGAATTATATTAATAGATAAAGAAAAATAAGAAGTTACACTATAGGGAGCCTGCAAGTAGGCCCAGATTTCCAAAACCTCAACTGCTCAGATTGTTTCATAGCCTTTCTCAATATCCGGGTGTGTCAGAGTTCCCTAAGGACCTTAAAGGATCTCGGGCAGTGCTCACACCCAGATTTTACAACTATATTTGAGTAAGTGCAGTGTGGAAGGGCCAGCTCTAATGCATCAGAGTTCAGAGGGATCTCATAGGGATCTCATAGGGATCCCTAAGCAGTCACACATTAGAGGGGCAAAACTTAGGGATCTAAGAATAGAGTGAGAGTGTTTGACATAGTTTTGAAAAAAAGTTTAAGTAGGAAAATAATTTGAAAAGAGACTTGAAAATAGTTTTGTAAAACAACAGATGAGTTATTCAATAAGACAATTTTGAAAAGAGTAGGGCAATTAACAAACAACAGACCAACCTCAGAACCAAAACGAGTTCAGCTTCACACATAGAATAAAGAACCAAGACAGGTTTAGCACCACAAGCCTTCACACAGGGGTAAATGGGAATTGGGGACAGGTAAAGTACATAATGGTAAACACATAGCAAGCAGAAGTCTTTGGAATTGGTACAGATATGCTCAGAAACACTGATTAGACATAGTCACAGGATCAGCAATGCTTAAGGGGTTCAGTATAGGATCAACATAATTTAAAGTCAATCCTAGAATCATACAAGTTTAGGAGTGCAGACTATTTTACAAGGAGATTCATACCAGAAACCAGATAGAGCAAGATCACATGGAGAGAGACTACATAGAGGGGGATAACATGTTCATACTGATCCTAAGGAAGGGGAGTACATAACATGCTAATAATGTAAACATATCAACTACAGGTTTCACAGCAAAACCATAAGTAAAAGCAGACTAGAAATATGATGAATTGAAGTAATAAAAGGACCATATTGTTTTTGGAACTTGAATTGAAATCAGAACATACCAGTAAAGAAGGTAGTAAACATAAAGTGAGGAGCAAGAGAGTAGAGTAATCAACCTTGGTTTGCAGCCGGCTGACTTAGAACAATAGCAAGTAACCAGAGAAAAGAGAGCATAAGAGAATTTTTGTGTGAGAGAGAGTTTTGAACCAATGTGTTCGTATCTTTGTGCTAATGAAAGAGAAAGGTACTTATAGTTTGAAAACAGGTAGAAAATAAGGCAAGAATCATAGTTCAACAGTAATTATAGAACTATGTACTAATTAGAATCAAATCAGTATAAGTATTTCCTTTAATTAAGAAGTTAAATTTAAACGGTAACAGGCAAATACTAAATAAGAAAGGAAAACACAAAAAGCCGAATATAACAAGTAAGGAAATATTTTCAGCATAGTACAAGTAGACAACATGTAATATAGAGTAGGTTCAGCACATTCTAATCAAGGAAAATACTTAAGAATCAGTTGACAGCATGCTCGACCATAGATTAAGATAAGAAAATATCTTAAAGGTTAGAATCAGTAGAGAATATCACAAGAAATTGGTGAAGGATCAGTCACAGAGATTCAAAGATTCAAAAATAGCAAATAATATTGATTTAGGAAAAATTGACACAAATTTATGAGAACAAGCGGAATAAACACATAATAGGAAAGAATCAGAAACCCTAATAAGCCAAATAGGGTAAAATCACACAAAATTAGGGATTCACATAGAGAATAGCATGAATTAATAGAATAAACATGACATAGGCGGAAGAAGTAAAAGTCAGAGACACTGATGAACAAAACAGGGTAAAACCACAGAGAATCATAAGGCTCATGAAAAATAAGCACATATACAGATTAAACGAACATATTATCACAAAACAGACTCAGAATCCAGGATTAAAACTAAGAAACTTAGGGTTTTCAACATAATAACTCAGATAAAAAGAGAAAACTCAAACAAACATTTAAACATAGTGAAAATCATAGATTAATACTAAAATCAAAAGGAAAAGCCATTCTGAAAAGGGGTTAAGAAACCCTGGTTTGAAGATGAAGAGTCGTTTTAGAAAAATCAGAAAATCTTTAAGAAAAATAACAAAATAACTCGGAATATACCTAGATCTATTATAGATCTAAGAAATCAAGAGCTAATAGTTAGGGTTTCAGAGAGATAACCCAAAGAGAAAGAGAATCGGCCTAGAAACCACAAGTTCTAGCCGGAGATGGCAGGATCTTACTCGGACATGCAAAGATTGGCCTGAGTGACATGAAAAACCATGGGGGTGAGTTGAACCGCCTCTGGTTGCTTTGAGGACCTCAAGGAAGCAGTAACCTGGCGTAGGAAGGAGCCGTGGGAGCTAGGATGGTGGTGAGACCATCATAGTTACCGGCAAGTTGACGGCCGGTGAGAGCTTTAGGTTTTAGCAAAGAGAATTTGAGAGGTGAGGGGATAGTGTAACAGCGGAGTGAAAGAGAGAAATGAAGGGGAAGGGGGAGTAGTCTCTAGGGTTAATTAAGGAAATGGGAGTTCTGGACTGTTGATTAAAATTGATCAACGGTCCAGATTAGATAAGGGATTGGGTCGTGTAGGATAAGGTATTGGGCCTGGGGTATTTGGGCCATTTTAATTGGGTTGGGGTCTGATTTAATTAGGCTATAATTGAAATGAAAGTGGCTATTTGTTAAATACCCAATGTAAATTAATTAAAACAATTTACAAAAATAGTTGTTAATTATAAAAATGAATTTCATGCATAGAAAATAATTTAAAAATGTTTATTTAGTATTTAAAAAATACACATGATTAATTTCTGGATGAAAATAGTACAAAATCATATGATTGGGCTATAATTGCAAAGTTGTTGAAATTATAGTCAAAAGGTGCTAATTTGGCTAATTATGAAATAATTTGGTCTTAATAGGACCAAAAATAATACATTACATCAAGAAATGCTTTTGAAATCATTCCTGAGATAATTTTGTAATTATTTCTTGGAAATAAAATGCTGGATAAATTAATAAAAATATAGGAAAATTGTGAAAAAATATCAATTGCTAATCAATGCATGATTTTGAAGACATATATGCAATTTGAAATATTTTTTGGGAAAAATTGGGTATCAACATCTGCATAGCTATTAAAAAGGGTAAAGTTGGTGCTTGAAATGTGTAGACCGCACTCATAATTATGCGGTCCGTAGTGAAATTATGCAGTTCGCACCAGAATTGTGCGGTCCGCACTATTGAATGATCAGACACCCAGTAGTCTAAACCTGGGGTTGTGCGGCCGCACTCAAAATTGTGCGGTCTGACAACAAGCTGTGCGACCGCACTTCAAAATTGTGCGGTCTGCACAACAAGCTGTGCGACCGCACTTCAAAATTGTGCGGTCCGCACAAGGATGTCTGCGGCCGCACTCACTTTTATGCGGTCCGCACTGCCTCTTCTGAGTTTGTTTTCCTGCAACTGTCATGCATGCATCTGTGTACCCTATAAACATGAACTCTAACTGATTCTTATTGCCTTGTATTGCATACAATGGTTCGTTAAAGAGGTAGAGGCGACACATCAAAAGGGAGAGGTGAATCCTCCCGAGGATGGGGCAAAAGTACTCAGCCTCTTAGAGTCCAATCCAAACCGATCACCAAAACGCCGACCACTGGGAGAGGTCCAGCCATTGTGCACTCTGTGTCTAGTTCATACGCCCCATCTAGGGATGCTTCAGAGGGCAAATCTATGGAACGGCAGCCGGAAACCCAATCACAACAACTTCAAGGGAGATACCAATTCCGTGACGAACCCTCCACCTCAAAAAATTCTTCTGAGGGTTCAGAGGCAGGCAGCGAGGGTTCATAGCCCTCCTCTACACACACCCCTCTGCACTGATTGATTTAGATGATGATGATAGTAGAGGAGGTGACACTCGAGTGGTCGGCCTTGAGAGGTCGAAGAAGAAGGAAATATGGGAGAATCGCTTTGTGAGTTTGACGTCCTTCACAAGATTCAAAGAGTGGTGGCTCTAGATATCGCTCACACTTGAGCAACAGTTCTTAATGAAGGATTTAGATATTCACAATCCAAATGTCCTTAGACAGTTCCGGGTGCAAAAAGGGTGGAAGTGGCTCACCAAAAGTGTCCTTGATGCAAATGAGCACTTGGTTAAAGAATTTTATGCCAATGCGGATCACATAAAGAAGGGTACCAAGATTAAAAAAAAGTGAGGAATCTAAAAGTCAAATTTGACGCCTACTCTTTGAACACCTATGTGGGCTTTGAAGAAGTAGAGACAGTCCAGTATTTGGAAAAACTTGTTATGGGTGATGCAGCTCGCTCGTTGCTCACTAAGATATTGGCCGCTCGGGGACCACCACCACCGTGGATCACAGCAGGGGTTCCTATCGTCCGAGCCACCCTAAATTTTGAAGCTAAAGGGTGGCAAACCTTTGTGTGTAGCCATATTGATCCGTGCTTGAATGAGAACAATCTCCCTCTTCCTCGAGCAATTCTGGTGGCTTCTATTATGGTTGGTTACTCGATCAATGTGGGTGCCATCATGTAGACCAACATCACACTTGTTGTCCAAAAGGGTGAAAGATCCTACCCTTACCCAAACACCCTCACAGAATATTTTAATGATGCAAAAGTGGAGCTGAGGCCATATGATACAAAGGTAAAGGCCAATGAGCCCTTCTCATGGTACAACCTGCAGGGTGCTGACAACCCAAAGTTCAAGGGTAAGGTAACTACCTCCACTGGCCAGTCTGAGGAGCCAATGATAGTGGTTACAGATTCAGTTGTTGAGCCTTCCACATTGCCTATGCATTCCATAACAGCCGATCCTTCCACCGGGACAACTGAGATGCCACCACCTTCTTCTTCTAGACCATCAGCTTTATTGTCAGTTCCAGCCTCATCTACTTTTCCACAGAGTGCACCGCGAGTCTCCCAGACATTGGCGAGCCTCAACAACTGGATGTAGACAGCTACTTCAAAGCTGTCTGACATATCCAGTATGGTTGCAGCACAGTCTTCTGCCCTAGCAGCACCATAGGTACCTCCGTCAGTGGAGGAAACATTGAAGAAGATTATGGAAAACTAGAAGACTATCATGGCTACAGTGGTGGCACATGGGAAAGCTAGTGAGGATTTAGGCAAACAGGTTAAGAAGATGCGGGAATCTCAGGCATCAAAGAAGTCAGTGGACAGACTTAGCAAACAGGTGGCCAAGCTTGCTTCAGTTGGAGATCTCCCTCTTGACCTTCTTATGGAGTCAGCCTCAACAATATTAGTAGCACCATCAGTACCAACAGCATCGGAGGTAGCAACTGGCCAGTATGAAGAACCAGACCTTACTGCCCACATCGCTAAGGAGATGCTCCAGATGCTCAGCAACCCTGTTGTCCCTCAGCTGGGTGATGATGAGATACAGTTTGAGGAGAGCGAGGGTGATGAGGATTCCATGTACATTGAGACCACATAGAGAGTTCTCTTAACTCTCTTCCCTTCCTTATTCTTATTTTTGTTAAGCATTAAGTACAATGCTTATTTTTATTTAGGAGGTGGTCTATTTTGATTGATTTGACATTAACATTGGCCTGTAATAACTCTAATACTATTTTTCTTTTATCTTTATTTTCCCTTTGGTTATGTATATATTCCTCCCTTTTCCCTTGATGTATATATTCATTTTTCCCTCGGTTTGTATACTCATTTGTCCTACTTTCCGTAGTTTAGTTCATACCTTCTTTAGTTTGTCTTTCTTAGTAGTATAACTTCTTATTTACTTTAGTAGCTTCTTTTTGATTTGATAGCTTCTTTTTATTTTTGAGTGAACAATAAGACTTTGGTTTTCTTAATGCCACAGTTCTTTCCAAAGGTGGGTTTTATGTGAATTGGGTGGCTCTTCCCAACGATGGATGGCGTGACAACCTTCTAAAGGGATTGAGTCTGTTTTCTTTATGTTTAGGCAAAAATAGTAGCAATGAATAAAAGGGTCTCAAGCATGCTTCACTTAGCACCAACACATTTATCTACAGCCTTATGGTTAAAAACAAGTTGTTGGAAGAAAATATTTATAGTTGTGACCTTTTGACTATTGTGTTGACTTAAGCAGTCATCGAGTGGTTTAGTCAAACCATTGTCATTATCAATCTTAACTAGGGTTGTCGTGGGCCCTCGACTCCTTTCTCTTTAGCAACCCGGCAGCGTGAGAGGTGAGATATTTAGTTTCAAGTCCAAGTACACGTGCTAATAGTCTAAAACTTGCCCCGAATATTTTTCTAGGTGAAATTCTAAGTGTAGATTGGGTTGAGAAATGATTGTAGGCTCTCTTTAATCCAATTTGAAATTTGAAACCTTCCATATCCTACCAATGTGATATCCCTAGTCAACCCATTTGAGCGTAAGCCCTTTTTCTTTCAATAACCACGTTACAAGCCTTTATCCGTTTTGTAATGACCTCTCTTGGCACCCGATCTTTCCTTAGCATTCTTGAGAAACAATTGACTAAAACATAAGTTTGGGGGAGATACAAGGAGTTCGAAAGTGATATAAGGGTACAAAGAAGGAGAAAGAAATGAATAAAAGGGAAGGCAAAAGAAAGAAAGAACAAAAAGAAAAATTCCAAAAAGAAAATGAATAAAGTAAATAGTTGAAGGGATACAAAGAAAAACAAAGATGAAAGGCATGAAGTAAACAAAGAAGGAGAAAATGAGTATCATGACCAAGAAAGAGTGACTCTAAGTCTCTCTAGTTCCCCCGAAAAAAAGAAATTGACTCAAAGAGTCGACAAAGTATGAGCCAAAAAGAGAAAATGGGGTGCTTAAGGAAAGATGAACTCATTCTATTCCAACAAGTACTACCTTGATCCAAAAGCCTTCAGTACATCCCGAAAAAGCCCTACATGATTTCAAGTTGAGTAAGCTTATATTAGTGGTGATTTACATGAGGGGCAAACATATGGTACTTAGAGCTGTATTTGTGATATTCTTTTGAGAGAGATGAGCGAACTTTTCACTATCCTTGAATTGAGTGTTACATTCTAAAGTGAGATTTGCTAACAGAGAGTAAAGGAGGAGGAGTTTGGGATCCACAATGACCTACATGAAAGAGCGAGCTCCCTTGATGAATAAAGTCAACTCTTGATGCTTTAGTGTCACATTAGAACTATTGTACTCAAAAAGTCAAATCATTGCATTGTTGATAATTCATACGTGTTGTGGGTAATTGTTGGTCCCAATTGATGTGTGATTGATTAACCTTAGGCCAGCTGAAATAGTTCTTGTCTTGTGAAGGTAGGAATTACCTTATTTGCTTGAGGACAAGCAAAAGCTTAAGTTTGGGGGAGTTGATAAGTAGGGATTTTGACTACTTATTTGTACTCTTTTACTTTCGTTTTAGCTCAAAATTGCTTAAAGGTATTCCCGAAAACTAATAAAATGTGATTTCTTGCAGGAGTGTTGGAATATGAGCTAAAGAAATGAAAATCAACTTAAGAAGGAGTAATTTTGGACAAGGGCCAAAACAAGGCTAAAAGGGCTCAATGCGGACCGCACAATATTGAGTGCGGCCGTAGAACTTAAGGAGACAGAATTCCCATGCAAAATGTGGACCGCACAATTCTAGTGCAGCCGCAAAAGATGAAGTTCAGAGAGTTGTATTTTTGGTCCATGAAGAAGTGCGGACCACACCATTATTGTGCAGTCGCAGGATGTCAAGTGCAGTCGCACTCATAATTGTGCGGTCCGCAGAAGAGGAGAATCAGAGAGCCATGTTTTTGGAAGATTGAAGATGTGCGGACCGCACTATTATTGTGCGACTGCAGGAGTCCAAAATGCGGCCGCACTTATTAATGTGCGGTCCGCATAATGAAGGTCAACTCCAATCCAAGTTCAAGTGTGCGTTGACACTTAGAAATGTGCGGTCCTCACAATTAAATGAAGTGAAGCCACAATCCAATTTTATGCGACCACAAAAAGCACAATTGACCAGTCAATCTCAGCATGCGGACTGCACACAGAATTGTGCGGCCGCACAATCTCCCCAGGGAAAATTTTGTCAGATATCAGCTTAGTATAAATAGAACTTTTGTCATTTTTAGGTTATGTTGTGTAAGTTGGGAGCACTTAGCTGTTTTTATTTACTGTATTGGGAAACATTGTACTAGATTAGCTTTTAAACATTAGATATTATTTCCTTAATAAAGTATTATGAATTCTATCTTAGTTTCTACTTTAATTTCTTCATTTTCCATGAGTAGCTAAACCCTTAGCTAGGGTTGTGACCCAATCCTAGTATGGGTACTTAATGGGTAATTGATTTAGGGCTTATTTATGATTGGGTTTATGATATTTAACCTGGTTCTTGCTTGAATTTGAGAATTGATGGTTGCAAACGTTGGATCATGCCTATTTGACTTAGTCTCTACTTGAGAAAGATAGACTAAGTCTAGGAAAACTTGGCTAACTAGGAATTGGGGTGAACTCAAGAAATTGATAGCCCCGATTAAAGGGTCGAACCTAGAGATATTAAGATCCGACTAGAGCATTTATCACTTGCTTTGTGAAATACCCATTTGGACTTGAGAAAGCCAAATTTGGCAAAATCACTCAAACAACCGAGAGGTATAGAGTTAGTAATTAAGTGTGGTTGCTATATTATATCCCGATCAACCAAACAGGCCCTAAAGCTCTAAATCCGTTAGATAATCAACTAGGCGAAGGTCGCAACCCTAGATCTTTCATAACTAGAAAAATAACTAAAACCAAAAATATTGTCTCTTAGCTATACAATTATAATCAACAGCTTAACAGTAGAAGTAGAAACAACAATTGAAATGTGGAAGTGTAATTTAAGTCACCTCATACAATCACACTAGGTGTATACCTAATCCAAAATATAACTCCTTGTGGATTCGACCCCGACTTGCGTTGGGTTTTATTATTGCTTCGACCGCCTCACAACCTATATTTGTGGTGTGATTTTGGGCGACATCATTGGGTAAACCCTTCCTTCATCATCCTCAGGTCAGCAGCGTCAACGTCTGAGCCCGTCTCAAAACCGTCTTTAGCAACGCCTTTATCTCTCCCATCGGCCGATAAGGGAATATCATCAGTTGGTTGCGAAGTCGACAGCTCCTCCGTAAAGAATTAGAAACCCTTGCGGCTAGCCCGTCGTCCTCCATCATCACAGAAGGGCGAGACACGTCTTCGTTGACCTCCACCGATCTCGGAATCTCATACGGTAGCCCGACATCGTCTTCAAGGATAACGGTTGCCGTCTCATGAAGGGTAAAATCATCCATCACAGAGTCTATAGCCCAAGTAATCCTATCGCCAACATCAACCGACCTCCTTTTATGGGTCATCAGGTCTCTATCACCTAGCAACGACTCCTCCTCTTCATCCACAAGACGGTACAAAGGGGAAGCTGAAGGTTCCGCTGCCGAAGTATCCGTAAATAGAGAGGAATTGAT
Source organism: Nicotiana sylvestris (assembly GCF_000393655.2). NCBI lineage: Eukaryota > Viridiplantae > Streptophyta > Magnoliopsida > Solanales > Solanaceae > Nicotiana > Nicotiana sylvestris. Next base: position 80,396,345 of record NC_091065.1, on the reverse strand, counting down.
GCTGAAGCAGCGGCAGGTAGGACCAAGGAGTGAGCAGGCTCAGCCGCGGTCGCAAAAGGGGAAGAAGCCGAAGAGGCAGCAACTTTCCTCTTACGGAATGTAGGTGGAGGAGCTATCCACCTCCTCGAAGACCCTCGGGCTTGAGTTGAGCGAAGTGCAAAAGAAAAGATGGTCAACCAGAATAAACCATAAAAGGTAAGCAACTATAAAGCCAAAGCAAAGAAACTTACCAATCAAGGAAGGAGCAGGCCCAAACTTCTTGTGAAATCCCGGCCACTCGTGAATCCCCGCGATGTGAGGGAGGAGCTGCCGACCCAAACAGAAATGTCCCCGACCAAAGGAGGGAGCGAAATTTTGACTGCATAAGAAAGGAGAAAGAGATCAGAACCCATGACTAAGCGAAGTAAACCAAATGCCTCAACACAGAAAGGTTAGATACTTACGAGTACAATTCCAAGCTTCAGGGAAGCCGTCTGCGTTGGCCACTACGTCTTCAGTTCTAACAAAGAAGAAGTTGTGCCAGAATTGGTGGCTAGACTTGTCATACATCTTCACTGCCAGGCACTTGCCCCCTTGGTGGAAAAGGTTCAACATCGTCCCCCTATAGAAACTGGGGGCGAATAGATTCATCAGATGCTGAAGAGTGATCTCAACCCCGGCCAGCTTCGCAAACTTGGTAAGCATACTTATGAGCTTGTAGATATACGGTGCGAGCTGAGCCAGGCAAACGCCATAGAAACGGCAAAACTCCTCCGTCGGTGGAAGAAGGGGAAGAGTGTAGCCGACTTGAAAGGGGTAAGCGTAGAACGCACAGTACCTAGGGCGATGGACTTTTACCACGTCCTACTCGGTAGGAACCAACTCGATGCGAGCGGGAATGCCATATTTAGCCCTAAGCTCTAATAAATTGGCCTCCTTCATTGCCAACTCAGAGATTTCAGGCTCAGCTTCAGGCGCCTCTATAAAATCAGACCTGACTTTCTCACTACGGGGAATTATCTCCTCCACCGTAGGAAAATTCTCATCCTCAACAATAACGGAGTCACCCTTCACATGAAGAGGGAAAACTATCACTAAGGGAACCAGGTAGCTTTCTGCGCTGGGACCAGAAGATACGTCAGGCATATTTCCAACGAAAGAGAGGGTATTCAAGCAAAGAGGAGTTAAAAACAATAAGGATCGCTAGGGCAGGGAAAGAAGATGCACAACAATGGAAGAAGAAGAAGAAGAAGAAGACGACACAAGGTTTCAGTATGAGAAATCTGTAAAACTTGAGATTATATCTTCACATCCCTATTTATAAGAGCTTAGGCACCGGAACCGAGAAATTAGGTCATCATTACTTGGCACCACTATCGAAGCGGCAGATCCAACCAAAAGATGCACACGAAATGACGCAACGTCGGAAAAACGCATGTCGTCACTTTGATCGTGGAACAATGTAACCCCAAAAAGTTTGCGGCTCGTGAAAGGCCACGTTGCTAGCTCGCCTCGAACATCATGACCCGACTCACCCGTCCAATCATATCGACCACGACGAATAGAATCCGCTCATCAAGCCCGCTTGAGGCCGGCCCCGGCCTCAATAAGTGGAGGGACTAATTGTATGGGTCGAAATCTGCCAGATAATATTTGCTATAAAATTTCCCTGAAGGAAGAATTCTTGAGTCGTCATTAGTCGAGATGGGCCAGGAAGATGAAATACTTGTAGCCGAAGAGTCGACGAGAGCCGTGGTCGAGATATCGATAATGGTCGAGGTTGAACATCGTTGATGAAGCTGTAACAGCTAGTTTTCGAAATAAGATATTAAATGGAATATTATAGCGAATATTCTCTGCAGTATGAACTATTAGGGCTTGTTAAAAATATTATATATATATATATATATATATATATATATATATATATATATATATATATATATATATATAGCAATAGAGGCCAATGATGTGAGGCACGTGAGATTTATCCGTAAGAATAAACTTTTGTCTAAAGATTCTCTCTATCTCGCTAAGATACAAGAAGGACCTTTTCATCAAGATTCTTATATGAATTATTCCCCACTTTCCACTAGATCAAAGAATAATTTCAATATTCAAGGATTTGTCTGTCATTCATTATTGTCAGGAGGAATAACCACCTAGTTCATCCTTTATTGGGTGAGTCACTCCTTCTATTCACTTAAATGTCATTTATTATTGTTCGTTGCTATTAAATGCTCTACTATTGCTCATACTTGGAATGATTATTCCACCATTATTATATTTCTGTTAGATTTGTCCAATGTTAATCACGCTTTCGGAACTCACATCTAGAAATATTATTGTTAACTAGGTTTAACCCTTAGCACATAAATTTAATTATTTGAGCCAATGATTATACTTTTTTGTCAAACTATACTAATACCCTATCCCGTTCATCTGGAAATCTTGGTTCAAACTCTTCGCTGTTGGGTATTTCCTAATCGCATTGATAAATCAAAAATGCAAACACCCTCTTAGTAGCACAATAGATAAATAGCTAATAAAATGTCTTTTACTTCAAATTAGACTCGAGCTTTTAACTGGACTTCCTTCTAAATATTAGTCGCCATTAAATTTTAGACTAATGCAACGCTTAAATAGAGAGAAAGAGGATATGGTGGAAAGAAGAGAGAAGAAAAAATGAAAGTTATGCTGAGAATTAAGTCCTTTGTAAGTCCTGAATAAGAAAGAAAAAAAATCTGACATGAAACATTTTCTCTTCTATGTGTATGAATAGCTCTCGCAGTCTCATGAAATAAGACAATATATGTGATGCTGGTTCCCAACAAAAACAGAGAATCCCAAATAACATTAATTTGACTTCATATAAAAAAACCAAAGTTAGGACACAATGCTTCTTTAAGATCGACCCTGTTGATGCAAACTGGCAAATGCCAGCTAACAGTGAATGTACTAAGGAAAAGTACATTATGTTTGGCCCATAAGGCAAGATATAGTTAACAAACAATAAAGTGTGCGGTGCTCCATTCTCGTCTATTTTGCGTCGGTGCACAAAAAAAGTCTTGAAATCCCCCCTTTTAAATATATGAGTTTTTTTGAAACATATTAGATATTTACCATTTAATTGCATATGACTACAAAGAAATATTTTTTAAAGAATTTCAAGTGTTAATACTAAAATTCAAAAGTCTTCTTATACCTTTTATATTTCGCAGATGGTCAAATTAAAACACTTTAAATAAAATAAAGAATATAATTGATAAAGAGATTATGGTAATAAAAAGATTCAATCTTCTGCCAGCATGAGAACTTTTCACCTTATGAGTGAAACATCAATTAGGCGAATTCAAATCATAACGTATGAAAATTTGGAATTTTAATGTGTTCTGAAACTGATATAACGACTTTATAAAACGTTAGTAAATATTAACACATCCAAAATTAAAAGGCCAAAATAAGAAATGGCATAAGGTTAATCTCAAGGAAATCATTCAAAATTTTAAGTTCTTGTGCCATATGATGACACGTGATGTATATTCGTATTCAAAGAAAACAAAGACAGAAGAAATATATATCACTAATTTGCTAATGACATAATAATATAAATTAAACACAAGATTGGATTTTTTTTTTTTTAATTTTCTATGACAGCATATGCTTGCTTGTTAAAAGGTGACATCCTTATATTAAATCTGTATGCATAAGAAGCCAAAAATGATATCTATGGTAACTGGTGTATGAAAAATGTACATCTAATTGCAATTCTAATTATTCAAATATCTGGAACCATGTACGTTATTGGAATATAACATGTTGATATAATTAAATTCAAAGCTACATAGAACTGCAAACATCACTTAGACTTGAAATGAATGCACTTCGAACTTAATCACTTTATACATAATCAATCTTGACTTGTACAATGCTAACTCACACCTGCACACTATAAACATAAAAAGCGTGCATTAGATGTATAAAGTTAAATAAAAGTTCATTCAATCATCAACAGATGCAAAACAACCAATTCATGCCTTCTTTCAATGAGACCCACGATGGACTTAGCTCTCTTTTATTTTGAAAAGGAAATACAATTTATTCCTTCTTGAAGAGCCAACCTCATGTCATTCATGTTCAAAACAAATTTGTAACCAAAAGATTCTTACCCTTAGAATAAAATTTTATTTGTTTATTTAGGTAAGAAAATCTAACAAAGTCAAAGTGGGCTAAATTTTAGTATACTTCTACGGAAAGGATTAATATAAATAAAAAAAACTTTACTGTAATTTAAACTCCTAAATATTAGGAGTTTTTACATAGTTCAAATAAGAAAGTATTTAATAATTAAAATTTTAATTGATTTTAAAGTGCTAAATAGGAATGTAATTTAAATTACAATAGTATCCAATGTGAAGTTTATTTTTAAATGGTAAAAAAGCCGAACAATATTTCGCTAAGGGGTTTCGTGCTTTTAATATAGTACTAGTTTTAATGTATATGCGGTGTACGTGTGCTTTGCGTCAATTATTATAAAACATTTACAAGTAGAACAATTTGTTAGATCACATCAATTAGCGTTAACCTAAATGCAATACATATTTAAATGATAAAAATAAATATTATTACATGGAAACAAAGTCGAAATCAACATTTTCTCAACATTCAAAGATATGAATTTAGTTGAATTACTTATATATTAGTTGTAACTATAGATATTTTATTATCCAGGATACAAATATATTATATTGTTATAACGATCTGGTCGGTCGTTTTGAGAGTTTACGCCCCAATCCCCTATTAACTGCTTTTTTCGTGTCTTTTTCTGCTATTGTGAATTGCCGGGATGGTTCATTTGGAGCTTCGGAGTGTTTTGGAACACTTAGTCCCTAAATGAGAGTCTAAGCCTTAGAATTTGGATCATAGTCGGAACAGTGTGAAGACGGATTCGGAATGGAATTCCGTCAATTCCATTAACTATGTTGGGTGATTTCGGGCTTAAGGGTATGTCCAGATTGTGTTTTGGAGGTCCGTAACATATATAGGCTTGAAATGGCGAAAATTGATTTTTTGGAGTTTCAGATCATTAGTGGAATTTTGATATCGGGGTCGGAATCTGATTCTGAAAGTTGGAATAGGTCCATAATGGTGAATATGACTTGTGTGAAAAATTTGGGGTCAATCGGACATGGTTTGGTTGGTTTCGGCATCGTTTGTAGAATTTTAAAATTTCAAGTTCATTAAGTATGGATTGGAGGGTGATTTGTGGTTTTAGTATTGTTTGATGTGATTTGAGGACTCGACTAAGTTCGTATGATGTTTTAGGATTGGTTGGCATGTTTGGTTGAGGTCCTGGGGGCCTCAGGTGTGTTTTGGGTGCTTAACGGATGAAAAATTGGACTTGAGCAAATTCTGAAGTTGGCTGCTTCTGGTATTTTCACACCTGCGGTGGGAAGCCAGCAGGTGCGGCCCCGGAAGTGAGGAAGGAGGTAGAAGGTGTGGTTTGAGGCAAGTGAACCAGTGGTCGCAGATGTAACTCAAGATCCGTAGAAGCGGAGCCGCATCTGCGAAGAAATGAGCGCAGGTGCGGTGTTTGGAGAATTAATGAAATTCCTCAGATGCGTAGCTATAGATGCAAAAGCGGGACCACGGGTGTGGTCCAGCGAGCGCAGATGCGGAAATCGCTGGGCAGAAAGAGGATTTCGAGGATTTGAAATTTCATAACACAAAAATTGATTTGGAGCTCGGTGGGAGGAGATTTCTTGAGGGGTTTTGAAGGAGAACTATTGGGTAACGAATCCTAACTCTAATTTGATCCTAATACATTAATCTATTATTGTTTTCCTCATCTAATTAAGGAATTTGAGGGTGAAAGTTTGGAAATGGGGAAAAAGGTTTCCCAATTGAAAATCTGAGGTTTGAATAGGAATTTGACGTCGGATTGGGATAATTTTTGTACGAGTGAACTCGTGAGTGAATTGGTGTTCGTAATTTTTTATTTTTACCCGATTCCGAGACGTGGGCCAGGAGAGGATTTTTGGGTGTGTTTCTATTTTCTTGCATTAGTTTCGATTTCATTAGTTAAATTAGTTGTTTGTAGTTATACTTATGTAATTGATTTGATTAGATTTGGTCCACTCGGAGTTGGATGCTCGTGGAAATAGTGTGATTTCGGATTGATTTGAGCCTAGTTCGAGGTAAGTGGCTTGTCTAACCTTGTGGGGGGGGGGAATTTCCCTTAAGATTTTGGTATTGTTTGATATATAAGCGTCGTGTACGTGAGGTGACGAGTGAATACACAGGCTATTTATTGTAAAACTCTATTTTTCACTAAGTCTTAACTTGTTTTTCTTTGTTGAACTACATTAGCATATGTTATTACCTTGATTAGGTTAGAAAAGCATGTTTACTTGTTAAACTGTCTATTGAACTTTGTGCATCATGTTCTAATGAAATTTCATGTTTCCTTAAATGCAAACTTAGTTTAAACTGCAAATTCCTTGATATAACTGTTGTTTGTATTGTCTGTGATGCATATTTACTTTGGGACTACGGAACGGTATTCCGAAAAATCCCCCTATATTGCATATTTATTTTGGGATTACGGATCGGTATTCCAGGAGATCCCCCAGCACTGCTTATTTACTTTGGGACTATGGAATGGTATTTCGGGAGATCCCCCTGCATATTTACGTTTGGGACTACGGGACGGTATCCCGGGAGATCCCCTGTCGCTATTGTTATGTTTTGAGTTGTTATTTTTTATGCTTGTTTCATGGTTAATACTTCAGTATTTACTTCTTTACTGTGATATTTCTTTCTGTTAAATTTTATCATATTAAAACCAGTAGGGCCCTGACCTGATCTCGTCGCTGCTCGACCGAGGTTAGGCTTGGCACTTACTAGGTACCGTTGTGGTGTATTCATGCCCTTTTCTACACATGTTTTTCGTGTGCAGATCCGAGTACGTCTTCTCATCCATACTTCCAGTAAGACGAGGTGATCTCAGAGACTTCGAGGTGTATCTTCCACGTCCGCAGACCTAGAATTCCCTCTCTATTCTTCCTCAAGTTATCGATTTCCTGTATTTTCTTCGCTGATAGATTTCTGGAGCGTAGACACACTATGTACTTCTTTAGCTTGTAATTCATGAGATTCTGGGATTTGGGAGTGTTTATGTTTAGTTAGAGAGTGTTTTAATTTATATGCCGAGTGGAATTTTAAACTTCTTCATTATATTTACATGTTAAATTGTTAGTTGTCGTATCTTTGTTTCTTTTCGCAAATTGTTAGGTTTACCTAGTTGTAAAGACTAGGTACCGTCACGACAGTTCACGGATGGAGAACTTGGGTTGTGATAAGTTGGTATCAGAGCTCTAGGTTCATAGGAGTCATGAGTGACAAGCCGATTTATTAGAGTCACACAGATCGGTATGGAGACGTCTGTACTTATTTTCGAGAGGCTATGGAACTATTAGGAAAATTCCACTTCATTTGATTCCTTATCGTGCGAGACTATTGACTTCGAAATTCTAAACTTCTGTCTTCTATTCTCTCACATATAGTGAGGACACGTGCTACCAAAGATGACCAGGCACTTGTGCTCCGTGCTAGAGCCGCCCGAGGCTGGGGCTGGGGTAGAGGCCGAGGACGTGTACGTGGTGAAACCAGAGCACTCACACGAGCTACTGCAGAGGAGCCACCGATAGTTCCAGCCGGAGCATAGGTAGCTTATATGCCTGCTACTACTACTCCAGCTCTCCAGGAGACCCTTGCACAGTTAATAAGCATGTACAACACCTTAGCTCAGGCAGGGTTAATTCTCCTTACTGCAACCACATCTTAGGCCGGGGGAGGATCACAGACTCCCGCTGTTCGCACTCTAGAGCAGCAGGTTGAGGTTAATTAGATCCCAAAGGTTATACCGATACCTTCTATAGCCCCAATTCAACCCGAGGGTAGGGCACCAGCTTCAGAGAAGGAGCAAGGGAGGCTTGAGAGGTACAAGAAGTACAAGCCTCCTAGCCTTAGAGGATGCTCAGGGATTTCTAGAGGAGTGCCATTGTTTTCTTCGCACTTTGGGCATAACAGAGTCGAGTGGGGTCCCTTTCACTACCTTTCAGCTTCGAGGGGCAACCTATTAGTGGTGGCGGACTTATGAGTTGGACAGTCCAGCTGAGGCAGCTTCCCTTTCATGGACTCAGTTCTCTGATATGTCCTTGAGAGAGTATGTCCCTCAGAGCCTCAGGGATGCTTGGCGCGTGGAATTTGAGCAGTTGCGCCAGGGTACTATGACTGTTTCAGAGTATGCAATCTGTTTCAATGACTTGGTTAGACATGCCCCGGCTTTGGTTTCTACAGTACGAGAGAGAGTTTGTTGGTTTATTGAGGGACTCATTCCTAACATCAGGGCTAGTATAGCCCGTGAGCTTGAGATGGACATCTCGTATCAGCAGGTGATGAGTATTTCTAGGAGAGTAGAGGACATGCTTGCTTGAGATAGGGAGTAGAGAGAGAGGCCAAGAGGTCTCGATAGTTGGGCCATTACTCTGGTGCCCGTGCCCCAGCTGCAGTTTGCCATGGTAGGGGTTATGTGAGTCGCCTTGTTCATTCAGCTTTTCCAGCAGCCAATGGTAGTCCAGTTACGCCTAGACCTCGGGAGCCTTATTATGCACCTTCAATATCTAGTGTGCCTCATGCACGAGGTTCCATAAGTGGTCAGTCAAGCAGACCTAGCCTGAATCGGCCATAAATGCCATGTCCTCCCATAGCTTATTTTGAGTATGGCGACACTTGCCATATTGTGAGGTATTGTCCTAGATTTAGGAGGGGCGCATGTCCGCAGACTTCTCAGCCACAACATGCTCCACCAGGTCCTCAGGATATGATTACAGTACTAGCTACCACCCCACCTGCTCAGCCAGCCTGAGGTGGAAGTCGGGGTGGTAGGGGTCGCCCTAGAGGGGGAGGTCAGACCAGATACTATGCCATTCCTACTCGTACCGAGGCTGTTACTTCAGATTCTTTCATTACATGTATTGTTCCAGTTTGTCATAGAGATGCATCAGTTTTATTCGATCCAGGCTCCACTTATTCTTATGTGTCTTCTTATTTTGCCCGGTATTTGGGCGTATCTCGGGATTCTTTGAGTTCCTTTGTTTATGTTATTACTCCTATGGGAGATTCTCTTATTGTGGACCGCGTTTATTGGTCGTGTTTGATTACTCTTAGTGGTTTTGAGACCAGAGCCGATTTACTATTACTCAGTATGGTAGATTTTGATGTTATCTTGGGCATGGACTGGTTGTCACCCCATTATGCTATTCTTGATTGTCACACCAAGACCATGACACTGGCTATGCTAGGTGTATCTCGAGTAGAGTGGAGGGGTACTTTATATTACACCCCTAGAAGGGTTATTTCATTTCTTAAAGCTCAGATAATGGTTGAGAAGGGGTGTGACACGTATCTGGCCTATGTGAGAGATGTCAGTATTGATACCCTGCAGTTAATTCAGTACTAGTAGTAAGGGATTTCCCTGATATGTTTCCAACTGATCTTCTGGGCGTGCCACCTAACAGAGATATTGATTTTGGCATTGATCTATTGCTGGGCACTCAACCATCTCTATTCATCCTTATCGTATGGCCCCTTCTGAGTTGAAGGAGTTGAAGGAATAGTTGTAGGATTTACTTAATAAGGGCTTTGTTTGGCCAAGTATGTCACCTTGGGGTGCTCTTATCTTGTTTGTGAAGAAAAATGATGGTTTTATGCGTATGTGCATTGATTATCACCAAGTGAACAAAGTTACAATGAAGAACCGGTATCTTTTGCCTAGTATTGATGACCTGTTTGATCAGTTGCAGGGTGCTCGAGTGTTTTTTAAGATTGACTTGCATTCATGTTATCATCAGTTGAAGATTCGGGAGCCAGATATCCCGAATACCGCTTTCACGACTCGGTATGGTCATTATGAGTTCCGTGTTATGTATTATGGCCATATCTTGACTCATTTGTCATTGTCTTTATTGATGACATTCTGGTATACTCCCGGAGTCGGGAAGATCATGAGCAACATCTGAGGACAATGCTTCAGACCTTGAGAGAAAAGAAATTGTATGCAAAGTTCTCAAAATGTGAGTTCTGGTTGGATTCCGTGGCATTCTTGGTCACGTAGTATCGAGTGAAGGGATCAAGGTGGATCCAAAGAAAGTGGAGGCAGTGAAGAGTTGGCCTGGACCATCCTCAGCCACAGAGATTCGTAGTTTTCTTGGTTTGGCGGGTTATTACCGTCAATTTATTGAGGGGTTCTTATCTATTGCAGCACCTATGACCAGGCTAACCTAGAAGGGTGCTCCGTTTAGGTGGACAGAAGAGTGTGAGGAGAGCTTTTAGAAGCTCAATACAGCTTTGACTATAGCCCCAGTGTTGATATTGCCTACAGGTTCGGGGTCTTATATTGTCTATTGTGATGCCTCGAGGATTGGTCTTGGAGCGGTATTGATTCAGGACGGTAAGGTGATTGCCTACGCGTCCAGACAACTAAAGGTGCATGCGAAGAATTATCCCGTCCATGATCTCGAGTTAGCAGCTATTGTCCACGCCTTGAAGATCTTGCATCATTATTTGTACGGTGTTCCTTGGGAGATCTATACTGATCACCGGAGTTTGTAGCATCTGTTCAAGCAGAAGGACCTTAATTTGCATCAGAGGAGGTGGTTAGAGATTCTTAAGGTTTATCACTTACTAAGGTTAGGCTTAGCACTTACTAGGTATCACTGTGGTGTACTCATGCCCTTTCCTGCACATGTTTTTTATGTGCAGATCCAGGTACCTCTTCTCAGCTATACTTCCAGTGAGGCGAGGCAATCTCAGAGACTTCGAGGTATATCTGCCATGTCCGCAGATCTAGAAGTCCCTCTCTATTCTTCCTCAAGTTATCGATTTCCTGTATTTTCTTTGTTAATAGATTTCTGGAGCTTAGACACACTATGTACTTCTTTAGTATGTGATTCATGAGATTCTGGGCTTTGAGAGTGTTTATGTTTAGTTCGAGAGTGCTTTATTGTATATGTCTTGCGGTATTTTAAACTTCTTCATTATATTTACATGTTAAATTTTTAGTTACCATATCTTTATTTCTTTTCGCAAATTGTTAGGTTTACCTAGTCGTAGAGACTAGGTGCCATCATGACAGTTCACGAAGGGATAACTTGGGTTGTGACAAGTTGGTATTAGAGCTCTGGGTTCATAGGAGTCGTTAGTGACAAGCCAGTTTATTAGAGTCTCACGGATAGGTATGGAGACATCTGTACTTATCTTCGAGAGGCTATGGAACTGTTAGGAAAATTCCACTTCATTTGATTCCTTGTCGTGCGAGATTATTGACTTCGAAATTCTAAAATTCTATCTTCTATTCTCTCACAGTTGGTGAGGACACGTGCTACCATAGATGACCAGGCACCCACGCCCCCTACTAGAGACGCCCAAGGCCAGGGCCGGGGTAGAGGACGAGTACGTGCACGCGGTGCATCTAGAGCACCCCACCCGCATGAGCTGTTGTTGAGGAGCCACCGATAGTTCCAGCCGGAGCACAAGCACCTGATATGCCTACTACTACTACTCCAGATCTTCAGGAGACCCTTGCACAGTTAATGAGCCTGTACAACACCTTAGCTCAGGCAGGGTTGATTCCCCTTGCTGTAGCCACATCTTAGGCTGGGGGAGGAGCACAGACACCCGCTGCCCCACTCCAGATTAGCGGGTTCAGGTTGATCATATCTCAGAGGTTATACCGATACCACTTGTAGCCCCAATTCAGCCCGAGGGTAGGGCAGTAACTTTAGAGGAGGAGCAGCGGAGGCTTGAGAGGTACAAGAAGTACAAGCCTCCTACATTTTTTGGCCTAGCCTCAGAGGATGCTCAGGGATTTCTAGAGGAGAACCACTATGTTCTCCGCACTATGGGCATAGCAGAGTCGAGTGGGGTCCCTTTTACTACCTTTCAGCTTCGAGGGGAAACCTATTAGTGGTGGAGGACTTATAAGTTGGACAGTCCAGTTGAGGTAGCTTCCCTTTCATGGACTCAGTTCTCTTATATGTTTTTGAGAGAGTATGTCCCTCAGAGCCTTAGGGACGCTTGGCGCGTGGAATTTGAGCAGTTGTGAAAGGGTACTATGACTGTTTCGGAGTATGCAGTCTGTTTTAGTGACTTGGCTAGACATGCCCCAGCTTTGGTTTCTACAGTACGAGAGAGAGTTTGCTGGTTTATTGAGGGACTCATTCTCAGCATCAGGGCTAGCATGGACCGTGAGCTTGAGATGGACATCTCGTATCAGCAGGTGATGAGTATTGCTAGGAGAGTAGAGGGCATGCTTGCTCGAGATAGGAAGGAGAGGGGGGACAAGAGGTCTCGATAGTCGGGCCATTATTCTGGTGCTCGTGCCCCAGCTATAATTCTCCATGGTAGAGGTTATGTGAGTCGCCCCATTCATTCAGCTTTTCTAGCAGCTAGTGATATTTCAGCTTTGCGTAGACCTCGGGAGCTTTATTATGCATCTCCAGTATCTAGTGTGCCTTCTGCACGAGGTGTCATCAATGGTTAGTCCAACAGACCTGGACTGAGTCATCCACAGCCACCACGTCCTCTCAGAGCTTGTTTTGAGTATGGCGACACTCTCCATATGGTGAGGGATTTTCCCAGATTTATGCGGGCGCACCTCGATAGACTTCTTAGCCACAACTATTCCACCAGGTCCTTAGGCTATGATTACAGTACCAGCTGCCACCCCACCTGCTCAGCCAGCCCGAGGTAGAGGTCGGGGTGGTAGGGGTAGCCCTAGAGGGGGAGGTCAAGCCAGATATTATGCCCTTCCTACTCGTACTGAGGTTGTTACTTTAGATTTTGTCATTATAGGTATTGTTCCAGTCTATCATAGAGATGCATCGGTTCTATTTGATCCAGACTCCAATTATTTTTATGTGTCTTCTTATTTTGCTCCGCATTTGGGCGTATCTCGGGATTCTATGAGTTCCCTTGTTTATGTTTCTACTCCTATAGGAGATTCTCTTGTTGTGGACCGTGTTTATCGGTCATGTTTGATTGCTCTTAGTGGTTTTGAGACCAGAGCCAATTTACTATTGCTCAGCATGGTAGATTTTGATATTATCTTGGGCATGGATTGGTTGTCGCACCATTATGCTATTCTTGATTGTCACACCAAGACCGTGACGCTGGCTATGCCGGGTGTATCGCGAGTAGAGTGGAAGGGTACTTTAGATTACACCCCTGGCAGGGTTATTTCATTTCTTAAAGCTCAGCGAATGGTTGAAAATGGGTGTGACGCGTATCTAGCTTATGTGAGAGATGTCAATATTGATACCCCTGCAATTGATTCAGTCCTAGTAGTGAGGGATTTCCCTGATGTGTTTCCAGCTGATCTTTTGGGCATGCCACCCGACAGAGATATTCATTTTGGCATTGATCTGTTGCTGGGCACTCAGCCCATCTCTAATCCTCCTTATTGTATGGCCCCTCCTGAGTTGAAGGAGTTTAAGGAACAATTATAGGAATTGCTTGATAAGGGCTTTATTCGGCCTAGTGTGTCACATTGGGGTGCTCTTGTCTTGTTTGTAAAGAAAAAGGATGGTTCTATGCGTATGTGCATTGATTATTGCCAGTTGAATAAAGTTACAATGAAGAACCAGTATCCTTTGCCTCGTATTGATGACCTGTTTGATCAGTTGCAGGGTACTTGAGTGTTTTCTAAGATTGACTTGTGTTGAGGTTATCATCAGTTAAAGATTCCGTAGCCAGATATCCTAAATACCGCTTTCAGGACTCGGTATGGTCATTACGAGTTCCTTGTTATGTCATTTGGGTTGACCAATTGTCCAACACCATTTATGCATTTGATACAGACTGCAGAGTGTATTCCAGCCATATCTTGACTCGTTTGTCATTGTCTTTATTGATGACAATATGGTATACTCCCAGAGTCGGGAGGATCATGAGCAACATCCGAGGACAATGCTTCAGACCTTGAGAGAAAAGAAATTGTATGCAAAGTTCTCAAAATGTGAGTTCTGGTTGGATTGCGTGGAATTCTTGGGTCACGTAGTATCGAGTGATGGGATCAAGGTGGATCCGAAGAAAGTGGAGGCAGTGAAGAGTTGGCCCAGACCATCCTCAGCCATAGAGATTAGTAGTTTTCTTGGTTTGGCGGGTTTATACCGTTGATTTGTTGAGGGGTTCTCATCTATTGAAACACCTATGACCAGGCTGACCCAGAAGGGTGCTCCGTTCAGATGGACGGAAGAGTGTGAGGAGAGCTTTCAGAAGCTTAAGACATCTTTGACTACAGCCCCAATGTTGATGTTGCCTACAGGTTCGGGGTCTTATATTGTCTATTATGATGCCTCGATGATTGTCCTTGGAGCGGTATTGATGCAGGACGGTAGGGTGATTGCCTACGTGTCCAGACAGCTAAAGGTGCATGAGAAGAATTATCCCGTCCATGATCTCGAGTTAGCAGCTATTGTCCATGCCTTGAAGATCTGGCGTCATTATTTGTACGGTGTTCGTTGTGAGATCTATACTGATCACAGGAGTTTGCAGCATCTGTTCAAGTAGAAGGACCTTAATTTTCATCAGAGGAGATGGTTAGAGCTGCTTAAGGATTATGTTATCACTATTTTTTACCACCCGGAAAAGGCCAATGTGGTGGTTGATGCCTTGAGTTATCGGGCGGAGAGTCTGGCTTATCTACCAGCAGCAGAGAGACCTATGGCAATGGATGTTCAGGCCTTAGCCAGCCAGTTTGTGAGGTTGGATATTTTAGAGCCCAGTCGGGTCCTAGCTTGTGAGGTTTCTCGGTCTTCCTTGTTTGATCGTATCAGAGAGCGTCAATATGATAACCCTCATTTGCTTGTCCTTAGGGACAAGGTTCTGCATGATGACGCCAAAGATGTGACCATTGGTGATGACGAGGTACTGCGGATGGGGTCGGATATGTGTACCCAATGTTGATAGGCTTCGAGAGTTGATTCTAGAGGAGGCCCATAGTTCGCAGTATTCCATCCATCCAGGTGCCACAAAGATGTACCAGGATTTACGGAAGCACTATTGTTGGAGGAGGATGAAGAAAGATATAGGTGGATTTGTAGTTCGGTGCCTCAGTTGTCAGCAGGTGAAGTATGAGCATCAGAGACCGGGTGGCTTGCTTCAGTAGATAGAGATTCGGGAGTGGAAGTGCGAGTGGATCACCATGGATTTCGTAGTTGGACTCCCATGGACTTTGAGGAAGTTAGATGTCATTTGGGTGATTGTGGATTAACTGACCAAGTCCGTGCACTTCATTCTTGTGTGCACTACCTATTCTTCAGAGCGGTTGGCTGAAATTTAGAACCGAGAGATTGTTCGCCTGTATGGTATTCTAGTTTCTATCATTTCAGATAGAGGTACTCAGTTTACATCACGGTTCTGGAGAGCCGTACAGCATGAGTTGGGTACTCGGGTGGAGTTGAGCACAGCATTCCACCCTCAGACGGACGGACAGTCCGAGTGCACTATTAAGATTCTAGAGGATATTCTCAGTGCATGTGTGATGGAGTTTGGAGGTTCTTGGGATCAGTTCTTGCCACTGCGGAGTTTGCCTATAATAACAGTTATCAGTCCAGCATTCAGATAGCGTCTTATGAGGCTCTGTATGGTAGGCGGTGTTGGTCCCTAGTGGGTTGGTTTGAGCCAGGCAAGGCTAGATTATTGGGCAATCACTTGGTTTAAGATGCTTTGGAGAAGGTTAAGATGATTCAGGATACACTTCGCACGGCCAGTCTAGACAGAAGAGTTATGCGGATCGGAAGGTTCACGATGTTTCATTTATGGTTGGAGAGCGGGTCTTGCTTCGGGTTTCGCTTATGAAGGGCGTTATGAGATTCGGAAAGAGGGGCAAGTTGAGCCCAAGGTTTATTGTCCCCTTTGAGGTGTTGCGGTCTGTTGGGGAGGTTGCTTATGTGTTTGCCTTACCTCCCTGCTTAGTAGGAGTTCATCTGGTAGTTCATGTTTCGATGCTCCGGAGGTATCACGGTGATCTGTCGCACGTGTTGGATTTTAGTTCAGTCCAGTTGGACAAGGATCTATCTTATGTTGAGGAGCCAGTGTTTATATTGGACAAGCAGGCTCGAAAGTTGAGGTCAAAGAATATTGTATCAGTTAAGGTTCAGTGGCGGGGCCAGCCGGTCGAGGAGGCGACTTGGAAGATTGAGCGGGATATGCACAACCGTTATCCTCATCTTTTACCACTTCAGGTATTTCTCTATGCTCGTTCGAGGACAAATGAATATTTTAAGAGGGGGAGGATGTAACAACTCGGCCGGTCATTTTGAGAGTTTAAACCCTGATCCCCTATTAACTGTTTTCCCCATGTCATTTTCTGCTATTGTGAAACGCTGGGAGGGTTCATTTTGAGTTCCAGAGTGTTTTGAGACACTTAGTCCCTAAATGAGATTTAAGTCTTAGAATTTGGACCGTTGTCGAAACAGTGTGAAAATGGCTCCAGAATGGAATTCCTTTGATTCCGTTAACTCCCTTGGGTGATTTTATGCTTAAGGGCAGGTCCGGATTGTGTTTTAGAGGTCTGTAACTTATTTAGGCTTGAAATGGCGAAAGTTAAATTTTTAGAGTTTTGGGTCGATAGTGGAATTTTGATATCGGGGTCAAAATCTGATTCTGGAAGTTGGAATAGGTCCGTAATGGTGAACATCACTTGTGTGCAAAATTTGGGGTCAATCGGACATGGTTTGGTTGGTTTGGTTGGTTTCGGCATTGGTTGTAGAATTTTGGAATTTCAAGTTCATTACGTTTGAATTGGAGGGTGATTCTTGGTTTTAGCATTGTTTGATGTGATTTGAGGGCTCGACTAAGTTCGTATGATATTTTAGGATTGGTTGGTATGTTTGGTTGAGGTCCCGGGGGCCTCGGGTGAGTTTCGGGTGCTTAACGGATGAAAAATTGGACTTGAGCAAATTCTGAAGTTGGTTACTTCTAGTGTTTTTGCACCTGCGGTGGGAAGCCTGTAGGTGCGGCCCCGCAGAAGCGAGGAAGAAGATCACAAGTGTGGTTTGAGGCAAGAGGATCAGTGGTCGCAGATGCGACTCAAGATCCACATAAGCGGAGCCGTATTTGCGAAGAAATGAGCGCAGGTGCGGTGTTTGCAGAATTAATGAAATTCAACAGATGCAGAGCTATAGACGTAGAAGCGGGACCGCAGATGTGGAAATCGCTCGACAGAAAGAGGATTTCGAGGGATCATAACACAAAAATTGATTTGGAGCTCGGTTGGAGGCGATTTCTTGAAGGATTTTGAAGGAGAACTATTGGGTAACGAATCCTAACACTAATTTGATCCTAATACATTAATCTATTGTTATTTTCCTCATCTAATTAAGGAATTTGAGAGTGGAACTTTAGAAATAGGGGAAAAAGTTCCCCAATTAAAAATCTGAGGTTTGAATAGGAATTTGACGTCGGATTGAGATGATTTTTGTACGAATGAACTCGTGAGTGAATGGGTGTTCGTAATTTGTGATTTTTACCCGATTCCGAGACGTGGTCCCGGGAAGGAGTTTTAGGCGTTTTTCTATTTTCTTGCCTTAGTTTTGATTTCATTAGTTAAATTAGTTGTTTGTAGTTATATTTATGTTATGTAATTGATTTGATTAGATTTGGGCCACTCGGAGTTGGATGCTCGTGGCAAAAGCGTGATTTCAGATTGATTTGAGCTTGGTTTGAGGTAAGTGGCTTGCTTAACCTTGTGTGGGGGAGCTCCCCTTAGGATTTTGGTATTGTTTGATATATGAGCATCGTGTACGTAAGGTGACGATTGCGTACACGAGCTATTTATTGTAAAACTCCGTTTTTCACTAAGTCTTAACTTGTTTTTCTTTGTTGAACTACATTAGCATATGTTATTACCTTGATTAGGTTAGAAAAGCATGTTTACGTGTTAAACTGTCTATTGAACTCTGTGCAACATCTTCTAATGAAATTTCCTGTTTTCCTTAAATGCAAACTTAGTTTAAACTACAAATTCCTTGATATAATTGTTGTTTGTAATGACTATGCTGCATATTTACTTTGGGACAACGGAACGGTATTCCGGGAGATCCCCCGTACTGCATATTTACTTTGGGACTATGGATCCGTATTTCTGAGATCCCCAGTAGTGCTTATTTACTTTGAGACTATGGAACGGTATTCCGGGAGATCCCCCTGCATATTTATGTTTGGGACTACGGGACGGTATCCCAGGAGATCCCCTGTCGCTATTGCTGTGGTTGAGCTGTTGTTTTCTGTGCTTATTTCCTGGTTAAATCTTTAGTATTTACTTTTTTACTGCGATATTTCTTTTTGTTAAATTTTATCATACTAAAACCAGTAGGACTCTAACCTGATCTCGTCACTACTCAACCGAGGTTAGGTTTGGTACTTACTGGATACCGTTGTGGTGTACTCATGCCCTTTCCTGCATCTGTTTTTCGTGTGCAGATCCAGGTAGCTCTTCTCAGCCATACTTCCACCGAGGCGAGGCGATCTCGGAGACTTCGAGGTATATCTACCGCGTGCGCAAACCTAGAAGTCCCTCTTTATTCTTCCTCAAGTTATCAATTTCCTGTATTTTCTTCGTTGATAGATTTCTCGAGCTTCGACACACTATGTACTTCTTTAGCTTGTGATTCATGAGATTTCGGGTTTTGGGAGTGTTTATGTTCAGTTCGAGAGTGTTTTATTGTATATGTCGAGCGGCATTTTAAACTTCTTCATTATATTTACTTGTTAAATTATTTCATATCTTTGTTTGTTTTCGCAAATTGTTAGACTTATCTAGTCGTAGAGACTAGATGCTGTTGGCTTTGGCGGTTACGAAAAGAGGTAGAGAGTGGCCTAAGAAGTATTGGGAGAGTTGATCAGGCAGGATATAGCGTGGCCTCAGATTTCCGAGGACATGACCCTTGATAGGAAGGCGTGGAGGTTGAGCATTAGGGTTGTAGGTTAGGATTTCGTCTTTGATTACTAGTGGTTAATGTTGTGTTCACACTATTCTCCTGCTTTCTATAGTATCAGGCCTTTTTTACTTGTTATTATTGTGAGCACGTGATTTTTGTTTTACGCAACAATCGCTCCAAAAGAATTTTAAAAAAAAAATAATAACAAATGGTCCTGCTGTACAAATTTTGGATTTTACATGGCACTTTGTTAATTATTTTATGATTTTTGCCCATTTTTATTAAAACAAAATACGAAAATGTATGTGTCATGCGTAATGTGAACCGTAATCCGATTGTTAAATGAAAAATCACAAAATACGCATTTGTTTGTCCCGATTTGTTGCCTTGTTTAATTTTACCTACTTTTAACATTTTATATGCGTGAAATAAATATGTTAATTAATGGTGTTTGGTTTTATTTAATTAGGTTGTGTATTTAGGAAATTAGAAATAAAAAAAGGGGGTAAAAATTTGTTTTAAATGAATTTGGGCCGTTCCCATTTCAAAACCTAAAGCCCAAATGAACGACCCAAGCCACTGGTCCGAACAGCCCACCCCCAAGCCACAAAACGACGTAGCTTAACACCAAGACTACGTCGTTTCAATACTAATCCATCACGACCGTTCAAACCAAGCTGATCCAACGGTCTGGATCTCTCACCCATAACCCCATTACCCGACCCGTTACCCGAACCAATTCTGACCCCTACTAAGCCAAACGACGACGTTCTTTTAAGCCTGCAGATCCAAGCCATCCATCTCGCCTCATCCAACGGTTGAAATCAATCCACCCATCCCATATAAAAGGTCCCTATCATACCCTGCCCCCCCTATCCAAGACCCCAGCCTTTCGTCCTCATCCCCTTCCCCTCCAAACCCTAGCCGCCCCTGTATTCTTCACCATGAAAGCCGGCGGCATGGACACCGGTGACCCCACCCTTAACACCATAGAACCCCCTTGCCATTCTGAATATGGATCTGTTAACCACTTAGCTCAAATCCCCTCCCACCGTCTCGAATCTTCATTTGAAGATTCGAGTCGGAACCTGACTTACACCAATCGACCTCAACTTCACACCAAATAATCCCCAGACCCCCCTCGTGACCAAACCATTCTTGGTTTGGTCCGAATCTAACCAGGGAAACACGAATCCCAGATCTAATTTTTTGAACCCTAGGTTTCTCCGTGCCTGTTCCGTATCTGTTCAATCTGAAGATATTAAGGTCTAATGGACCTTAATCGAAGTGTTTCTCATCTGAGAAACACTTCGATTAAAGTCCGTTCAGCCTTAAGAAAGGTCTGTTCGAATCCAAGCTAAGGCTTTTGATTTTTCGGATTTAAGGTGAGTTTTTGTTTTCCTTTTTCTTTATTTTTAGTCCATGTGTTGTTTAAGGGGCTGTTCATGTTTTGTGAAATTTGTGTTTTGAATTTTATCAACTGTGTCCTGTCCACTTTGCCTGAACCTACGTGTTTGATTAAGTCCCTCTTCTGTTCACTGATAATGTGTATGTGTAAGCTGTACAATCAAATGAATTTGAATTGGTTCGTTCATTTAGTTCCTAGGGCCATTCTGTATTAACATTGCAATCTGAACCCCTTGTGTGATACTGTTAAATGTCTGATTTTGGCTACGATTGTGCATGTTATGATTAATATAGTCGAGTCGACATGTGTCGTCAATTAGTTTTAACTGCCTGAACAATAACAAATCGATTTGCTTCTGTTAAGCATTGCCTGAATCAATTAGGAACTGAGTTTAGTGCTTATAATTGTTAATTTGAATCAGAAATGTAAAATCAATGTTTTGTTTAGTTACAGTTCTGAAATTGTAGGGCATGTGCACTTGTGCACAACATGTGCATTTGTGCACCACATGTGCATTTGTGCACAGCCTGTTGTTCCTGCATAAGGGCTTTTGAATTAAATAGTTTGACAACATATGCTGTCAGACTACATTCTGCTGCCTTTACTCTACTTTAGTTTCAGAAATAATAAACATTACTCAAAGTAAGTCTGCCAGGGAATATCATGTGGTTTGTTTATACTTAATTAGTTAAGTGGAATCTGAAAGTAGGAGAGCACATGGGAGGGGTGTTAGAGGATCTAAACAGGCTGTAAAAGGTTTGATTTTAGGTGGATAAAAGGAGGAACTTCCATCAGTTTTAAGGGGGAGATTTTTGATATACACACAGAGGGACAGACATTGAGAAGAGAGAGTAAATTGAGAGGATAACAACAGGGAGGAGATCAGGAGATCAGATAGAAGGGGGGGCTGAAGATATACACACATAGACATAGAGACACACACAGACAGAAATAGATAGAGAGAGGCATAACACAGAAAAGAGGGACTGCATCTTCATCTTTGTCTTGATTCTCACTGGTCTGGATTTCCTTGTTCCATATTGATTTCTTCTGAGGCTTGTTTGAGATTACTAGTTGTGTGTAGCATCAGTTCATTTCTGGATCTATTCTGCCCAAATTCTGATTCACTCTGCTGGGAATTTGCTACATTCTGCCATTTTTCATTGGTTCTAAACTGAACCTTGCACTGGGAATTTGTCCTGTTGTTTGTTCATCTGTTACTGCTGTTTCGCTTGCACTGTTGCTCAATTGACTCTCTTGCTTTCCTCATTGTAAGCATCTCCTCAGGTACACACTTCGAATCTGTCTGATGTAACTGATGTCGCAATGAAAGTTGGATCGAAAGATCCGAAGAATTTTTAATCATCTGTTGCCTTACTTATAGCTTTGCGAATATTGTTAAAGATGTATAAATCCTTTAACTTTTAGCCTGAGAGAGAATACATTAGTAAGCTTGTACTTAATTAATGTTTATGTTGATTTGAAACTGTGGTGTTTGATTCGTTTAGTAGCATACAGGATGTAAATGTAACACATGGAATGTGAAACTATTTAGTGCGATTGTTAAAGTTAAATTCACTCTTTCAGCATGTTTTGAGTAAGTAGGGGCAAATGGCTATTAAACCTAGCCAAATATAATACAGTTTTTGAATCGTCCAGTTTTCGATTTCTTTAGGCAGTTTATAGGACTAGTTTTGAATATCATCGGTAGTATTCTTTAATAAGGAATTCTATTAACCCTGTTTAAGCAAGTTAATCTAAATTCGACCTAAAGATGTTTGTTCGGATTAAGTGTTGTATTTCGTTAGAATAAACAGATTTCTTTTGTCAAATTAAAGCATTTTTTCCATTGAAGTATAATGTTTTCTCAACTTTGTAAATAATTAACCATAAGAATCCGGATTAGGCCAAAGCATATAATTAAATTAGCATGTACCTTTCTCTTCTAGTTTTAGAGACAAAAGCATTAGAAATGTAGCCACTTTAGGATAACCTTTCTAAAAATAGAGACGAGCCTCGCCAAATAAAACGCAAAATTGCGGGGCCCTCAATAAATAACCATAACAATTTTTTTTAGAATTCGGGATAGGCCGTTTATTGAATTTCATGGCCTTCTACAAAAATAATAACGCGCTAGACTCTTTAGGCGCGGCTTAATAATTTGACCTTCTTAAACACGGGTGCACATTGATGTGACCCAAATCCAAATCTCAACGGAGTCAAAATGTGTCGACGACCACGGGTGCATTGATTGTGACGTGGTTCGAGATGCATTTTCACGACGTTGCAATTCTATAAAAATAAATGATAATAATAAAAGCGGTTTAAACTTAATAAAAGCACGTAAGTCATAACATATATTTAAATCAGATATTTAGCCATTATAACAATTTAAGCGACCGTGCTAGAACCACGGGATTCGAGGGTGCCTAACACCTTCCCTCGGGTCAACAGAATTCCTTACTTAGAATTTCTGGTTCGCAGACTTCATTTGGAAAAGTCGAATATTTTTCCTCGATTTGGGATTCAAGATAAACCGGTGACTTGGGACACCAAAAGCCAAACCTTTCCCAAGTGGCGACTCTGAATTAAATAAATAATCCAATTTCGAATATTGTCACTTAAATTGGAAAAACTCCCTCGCGCATTTAACCCTTCGGGGCGGGCGCGCAAAAAGGAGGTGTGAAAGCTCTGGCGACTCTGCTGGGGATGTGACCCAGAACCACTGGTTCAGGGTTCAAGAATTCGAGCTTAGAATAATTGTTATATTTGGCTTTATTATCTGATCTTTATTACATGTTTTGCATAACGTGCTAAATGTTGTCTTTTACCGCTTTGATATTATCTGAACTGTATATAAACTGTGCCGAAACCCTTCTCTTCTTACCTCCGGGGAGAAGCTCGCTGGTCGAGACTCCCTATTCTATTAGTGTCAATACCTGAAATAAGAAAGAGGTCGGACAAGTTACAAAGCCGGACGATCTCGCGGGTCCCCGGTACGTAGCCCCCTCCTCGACTCGAGTTGTCCGCTCGGGTACACAGTCTAGAACAAATACCCAGGGTATAAACCTAGTATAACGAAACTTCATGCCGGATCCCTAGTAGGAACGTTTATTTGCATCATGTTGCATTTGACTTAGGGGGCTCAACACAGGGGTTGGGTCCGTCTAGGACAGGCAACCTGAAATGAAAAGACCACCCTGCTGCATCCTATTTGTTTTGCGCATTTATTTGCTTCGGTTCCGCATGCTGACCGATTTCTAAAAAAAAAATAGCAGCGTAGGGAGATAATTACTTATTTTGGAAAAATAAAACCAATGTCCAAGTAGTGTCGAAACCTCGCCGGAATTTTTCTAAAAAAAAAAATAGAATAAAACCAAAAGTTGTCTTTTAGTTTGATTTATTAAAAAAAAACATATAAAAATTTTTCTTTTCTTTTTTAAAAAAAAGGGGTATTTATTTAAAAGTAAAAAAAAAAATTTTTTTTTTTTTGGAAATTCATCATTCAAAAAATATGTTGTTTCTCTCGTAGTATCTCTTTTATAAATTCAGACTAATAGTCTAAATACTTCCTAAAAAAAAATAGTCTTTATCTCTTTTCGAAAGAAAATAATAAAAAAAATATTCTTGCTTTCTGGGTTTAATTGATTTTCTCTATTCATGATGGGCCGAACTACGCCGGTTTGATTCTCACCGGATGTGAGATACGTAGGCAACCCTCGTCGGGTTCAACCCCATTTTTGCTAAAATAGCCAAAATCAATAAATAAATAAAAAGAAAAAAAAAGACGTGTCAAATTTTAAAAGAGTCATAAATAAGTCAGGTGATGCTGTTTTGTCATAAATAGCCGAATGTTCCCGAAAGGGACGCCGGAAGGCTGACTTTGCATAAACGGCCACCTTTGAGTCATTTTTCAAGGTTTGATCCAGTTGACCCACACAGCCTTAAAATCTTCGTCACCGAGGCGTTGAAAGGCCGTGTTGGCAATATTTGAGTTTTCTAATTTGAAAAACTATAAAAAAGTCATAAATAAGTCAGGTGATGCGGATTGTCATAAATAGCCGAATGTTCCCGAAAGGGACGCCGGAAGACTGACTTTGCATAAACAGCCACCTTTGGGTCTTGTTTAGTATTTTTGTCCAGTTGACCCACACAACCTTAAAATCTTCGTCCCCAAAGTGCTTAAAGGCCGTGTTCAAAACTTGATCCCCTTTGTAAAATATTTTTGAGTCAAGTCATTTTGTTAAAATCACCTTAATAAATGTGCAGGATGAGCACGATGCAAAATGAACATTTTTCAATAATGACCAAAATCCCTGTCAAGTTACGGCTATGGTGGAATGATCTAGGTGTTGAAGGACAAAATGAGGTTAAGAAATATCTGAAAGGTCTCGTGGGTTTGTTGGAAATCCAGCCTCGGGGAGATATCATAAGAGCTTTAGTCACTTACTGGGACCCGGCGCACAATGTTTTCCATTTCTCTGATTTTGAACTCACCCCGACTTTGGAAGAAATGGCTGGGTACATCGGAAATGCTGAACTTCCGTTGAGGCAAAAATACTTGGTCGCCCCAAGAGCTGTCACGGTACATCGGTTCCTAGATTCACTGAAGATACCCAGAACGGTCCACGACCCGGATCTGGCTGCCGGTTTTTGTACTCCATGCTTCATATATGATAGGTACGGTCATGAGGGAGGATTCAATAATCCAATCAACAAACTGTGCAGCAAAGGTATTCGTCAGAAGTGGGACAAACACAGACGGGTAGCCTTCATGATGATGTTCCTGGGCCTTCTGGTATTTCCAAGGAAAGACGGAAACATTGATTTGAAGATATCCGGGGTCGTCGGCACTTTACTCACGCAAAGTGACATTACTCTCGTGCCTATGTTGGTATATGACATCTTTCGAGCTCTTACAGCCTGTAAAGCTAGAGGAAATTTCTTTGAAGGTTGTAACTTGCTCCTACAAATGTGGATGACCGAGCACCTCTGCCATCGTTCCGAGATTTTGAGCCATGGTTCCCCGGAAAAGACTTGCATAGAAGAATTTTACACGAGAACCAAAGAGATTAGTTTGCCCAAAGGAGTCATGGCATGGACCTCGTTCTTTCAAGCTCTTACTGCCAGCCAAATACAATGGACACTGGGATGGTTGCCTGTTGACGAGGTCATATATATGCCGGCAGCTAAAACCCATTTCTTACTGATGGGGCTTAAGAGCATTCAACCTTACGCACCCTGCCGAGTTTTGAGACAGCTCAGAAGATGCCAGACAGTACCTTATGAGGAAGATCTTAGCACTCAAGCAGTTGAGATAAGTCCTAACGGACAGTTTCCAGAAGCGAAAATTCGCCAAATCTGGAGTGAGTGTCAATATTTGAAATCAGATACTTGCGTGCGGGATCGAGCCAAAGGGGAGACGGCGCCAGGTTACCTGGCATGGTATAGAAGGGAACTTGAGCATGAAAGGCCGACTAAGAGTCCCCACATCCTGAATTTCGCTGAAACATCGCAAAAACAGTGGGATTGGCTAGCAAAAGAAAGAGGCTATTGCGCCGAAATCAGCAGGTTGAAGCGACAAGTGGAAAGCCTGAAATATGATCACAACGTGCAAGTTGCTACCAATCTGGGAGAACGAAACAGGTTGATTCAGGAAAACGAAATGCTCAAAGCCCAGATCAAACAGACAAGGATAGATGCGGATAAGCAGCCAAGGCGTCGAGCAGATGAGCAGTTGATAAAAAGGCTAAAAGGCAAAGTCAGGGAATGGCAAGAGGATTTAGAGAAATCTAAAAACATCATAGCAGAGCTCAGGGCACAATGGGATACAAGAGCAGATAAGCATCGCCGACACTTGGATCAATTGGAAGGCGATCACGAGAAAATTGTTGCTAAAATAAAGAGAGAGATGGCTACACTTTAGATCAAAGCAGCTAATCAGGCCCAGGATTTCCAAATTGAGAGCAGATACTGGTACGATTCGTTGGCCCAGATGAAGTTAGAAGTACGGCAACTAAAACATCAGCATATACAGGATGCTCAGGTGTTCAAGATATGTAGCAATCAGATAAAATGCCTACTCATAGAGAAGAAGCAAACGAGAGATAGGATCAAGGCCATTGCCCATGCCATCACCCGACGATGTCTATGATGTGAGAACATGACCAGCGTTACCGTCCTCTCGGCAGTAATGAGCTATGTCAAGCAGACCATGCATGAGCTGGAGCAACTTGAGAGGGATCTCACACCTAGGACCGCGGCGAGGCCGAACGATGCCCCGCGGACACAAATTGTCAAAACCATAATGTACTCATAAGTCGAGTCTGTATCTTAGCATCTGTTGCTTGTTTTTCCCATCAGTTTGTTTAGTCTAGGATGAGTCTAGGTTTATTTTTAAAGTTTGCTCTTTCTTTTGCAAAATGTAGTTTTGTAATAGAATGTTTCGACAATAAAAGGTGTGTTTCTTTCATTTGTGTTTCGAACTACGTAATAATCTGATTCACGTAGGCATCGTGATACGTAGGCAATCCTCATCGGATCCGGTCACATTTTTACCATAAAAATAAAAAAAAATATAAAAGAAAAACAAAAGAAAAAAAATGATAAGAAAAGGGAAGCCTAAAAAAGGAACGTCGGAACGACGCATGCTTTCGTCGCAAACATGTAGAATTCACTTAACTGTATAGGTGCATCATGCTCAACGTGAGGTTGCCTATCTGTTATTTTGTTTCAAATTAACCGTGCGTTTGTCGTTGGGTACATTCAGGTTTTTGGGAAAGACGGTTGGTTTGGTGAAAGTCTAGCCTCGTACTCATACTTCACGAGGTCAAGGAGAAGTGTTCAACTACCTGTTGTTAGAACCAGAAGCAGCACTCACACTTACTTCACCAGGTCAAAAGGAAGTGTGGAAATGTCTTCAGAGGTTCCGATGTCAACAACCCCTATTTCCGAGGAAAGTTCTATCTCGGCCGTCCTCACACCTGAATCCGCAACTGCGAAGGAAAATAGAATCCTACAGCTCCACATGTTGGAAATGCTGGACGACTGGAATAATGGGAAAGAGCCGCCAAGTGTCATCCCCGGATTCCCTGAGTTATTCTCCAGATCAAGCGGGACTTCTAATGTCCCCATAAATTATCCTGCTACTCCATTCGGGTACCCAGCCACCTCAGCCTTCTCTGCTGGATCGCCTTCTGAGCCTCATCCCCGAATGTCAGCCACCGATGCAAGCATGAACATCTTTACTGCACCGCCCTGCCCGATTACGGCACAGCCTGCTACGTACAAGCCAAGCTTTGACTCATCTTCTTTTACATTCCAAGCACCCTCATTCTCAATTGAACCAACTAGGTTCGCTACCAGCGCTAATCCTCCACCGCCTCAGTGCGAGCTTGCACCCGGGCAGGATCAGACCCCCAGAATTGCGGAACAAAATGAGATAGCCAAAAGAATGAGAAGCCTTGAACAGAGCTTGAAGAATATGCAAGGTTTGAGCGGACAGAAGAGTGTCTCTTATGCCGACCTATGCATGTTCCCTCACGTGCACCTGCCAGTAGGTTTCAAGACCCCAAAGTTTGAGAAATACGATGGGCACGGTGACCCCATTGCACATCTTAAGAAATACTGCAACCAATTGCGGGGAGCCGGCGGAAAAGAAGAACTGCTAATGGCATATTTTGGGGAAAGTCTAGTAGGGATAGCCTCGGAATGGTATATGGACCAGGAAATGTCCCGATGGCATATATGGGATGATCTCGCCAGAGATTTTGTGAAACAATTCCAGTATAACATCGACATTGCGCCAGACCGAAATTCTCTGTCGAATTTGAAGAAGAAACCTTCAGAAAGCTTCAGAGAATATGCTATTAAGTGGCGTGAACAGGCGTCAAGAGTGAAGCCTCCCATGGATGAAGTGGAAATGGTCACTACCTTTCTCCAGGCTCAAGAGTCTGACTATTTCCAAAACATGATGTCAGCCATGGGTAAGCCATTCGCGGAAGCGATCAAGATTGGAGAGATGGTGGAAAATGGTTTGAAAACAGGTAGGATTCTGAGTCAAGCAGCCATAAGGGCGACCTCCCAGGCCGTCCAAAGCAGGTCCGGAGGAATGGCAAGAGGGAAGAAGAAGGAAGAAACGAACATGGCAGCCTCGGAAGCAAGGGAGTATCGTCATCCCAGGCCCCATTTTCCGGAAAGGACCCCACAACACTACTACCCCCACTCAAATCTGGCATATGCTCATCAACCCTATATGGTCATGAATGCCCAGCCTTATGCCCATCCGCCGCAACAAGCCAACCGAGGCCAAGCTCCACCTCCCAGAAATCAGCCTCCTTACCGCAACCACTATAACCCGCAACCTCCCCAGAATAACTTCCGCCCTCAGGAGCCACCTCGAAGGCGGACTTTCACGCCCATCGGTGAACCATACTCTACTTTGTTCCCGAAGCTAGTCCAGTTGGGTTTCTTACAACCAATCCCTCAAACGAGGCAAAACCCGACGTCACCTTCTTACAAAGCTGGAGTCAGGTGCGCCTATCATTCAGGGGCCGAGGGACATGATACAAATGACTGCTGGTCGTTGAAAAGAGTGGTCGAGAATTTGATAGAGCAAGGGGAAATAGTGCTACGGGATGAGGAGATCCCAAATGTGACTAACAATGCATTGCCTGCTCATAATAATGGGCCGCTGATCGGAATGATTTGCGAAGATAAAGAATTCGACCCGGCTCTGAAAGCTATAATCGCCATTGTCGACACGGGAAAAAGCCTGAGACGGACCAGAAACCAGAAAAAGGGGAGGAGGCCAAAGCTATAAAGAAAGAGCCTGAAAAGAAGGTGGAGAAGAAAGTGGTACCGGTAAAAGATGGGATTCTCTACATACCACGAGGTCGAGCTGAGAAGACGCAGAACTTCGGGATCAGAAAAGCAAAACCTATGTACGTGCCAAAAAGGGCCTATGTGGCCCGGGGGACGATTCAACCACCTCGGCTGAATGAGCCAGTGGTTATCGGACGCGTGCCACAAAAGCCAATGACCAATCCGTCCACAGTGCCGTGGAATTATCAAAAGACTTTGGTAATGTACAGAGGTAAAGAGGTCATGGGAGAACTTCCAGAAAACACTTTCATTAGAAGGTATTCAAATACCCAAGAGCTGAACAACGCCACACAAAGGCGCTTCCCACCAAAGAAGCCCGTAAGCGTTGAGGAAGCGGAAGTGTTCTTCCAACAAATGAAAATGCCGGATTACGAAGTGATAGATCAACTGCGCAAGTGCCCCGAGCAAGTGTCCATGCTGTCATTGTTGATAAGGTCGGCCGAACATCAAAAGATCTTGCTGAAGACCTTAAATGAAGCATACATGCCAGTTGAAACCTCAGTTGAACAACTGGAGCGGATGACAGAAAGATTCTTCGCCGTCAACCAAATCTCTTTCAGCAAGAACGATTTACCCCAGAAGGAGCAGCACACAATAAGGCCTTGCATCTAACAGTTAAATGCGAGGACTACTATGTCAAGCGGGTAATGTTGGATGGGGGCTCAGGTGTTGACATTTGCCCGCTCTCCACGCTACAAAGAATGGAAATTGGGACCGGAAGAATCTGACCCAACAATGTCTGCGTAAGGGCTTTTGACGGCATCAAGAGAGACACCATGGGGGAAATAGACCTGTTGTTGGCCATAGGAACAGTCGAGTTTGGAGTAACCTTCCAGGTGCTCGACATGGATACATCCTACAATTTTCTCCTCGGCAGACCTTGGATCCATGCGGTAGGAGATGTGCCTTCCACTCTTCACCAGATGGTGAAGTTCGAGTACGAAGACAGAGAGATCGTGGTCCATGGGGAAGATGAGCATGCTATTTATCGGGACCCATCCACCCCATATCTGGAACCGAGAGAAGGGAGCGAACATACGGTCTATCAAGCTTTTGAGATTGTACTGGCAGAGCAGCACGAAGAGGGAATACCCTGCCCCCAGCCTTTCTTGTCTAACGCCTCGGTTATGGTGGCCAAAGAGATGATCCGGCACGGATTTAGGCCAGGGAAAGGGCTTGGACGAACCCTTCAGGGAATAACAGAACCCATTACCTTGCCAGTCACCAAGAAACCTTTTGGACTAGGTTTCAAACCTACTCCAGCAGATGAAGAGTGGGCAAAGAAAAGGAAAAATGAGGGTTGGAAGTTACCTCGACCATTTCCGGATTTGTACGAAACCTTCATCAGGCCAAGATACACCGAAGAAGAGGACGACGAGGTCTTCACGGCTGAGGAAATTGAGGAGATATGTGGGGAAATGAGGGAAATGCTCTACGAGACTCACATGGTTCAACCAAGTGAAGGCACAAGCACTGGCGAGATGCTGTACATGGGGCCGAACGCCAAACTTCAGAACTGGGAGGCCACGCCATTCCCGACTAGACGGAAGTCCGGGTAGACCTATCCTGCCACCTTTCCTGTGTCACAAGTTGTCTCCAGGACATAACTTGAACATTTTCTTCCTTTCAATTGTTGTTTTGAATTCCTAAGTTATAAACATTGTTGTCTTCCAACTTTCCAAAGAAAATAGAAAAAAAATAAAAAAAAATAAAAAAAATCAATCAATCATTGCTTTCCCATTCTTTCTTTTGTTCTGATTTTTGTTATTTTTCCTTTTATCTTTCCTTTCAGTTATAATAATGCGGCTTTAAATATGACATGCTTGCGGACTTCACGCCCAGATCACAACGAGCTATTTAACTGTGAATTAATGAACTCAGAACCAGAATATGACGAAGAAGAGGCTTTTAGGGAAATAAACCGAGAGTTGGAACATTTCGAGAATAAACCTAAGCCAAATCTGAATGACACTGAACCGGTAAATTTAGGAACCCCGGAAGAAATCCGGGAGACCAAGACAAGCATTCACACGGACAAGAAAACGCGAGATGCGATAATTCAACTTCTTTTTGAATTTAAAGACGTGTTTGCTTGGTCATTTGATGACATGCCAGTACTAGGTATTGATCTAGTGGTTCATAAATTGCCGATTCATCCTGATTGTCCTCCAGTTCAACAAAAGCAACGAAAGTTCAAAACTGAGGTCAACGACAAGATTAAAGAAAAGATCACTAAACAACTGAAAACGGGAGTGATTCGGGTAGTCCAATATACAACATGGTTGGCGAATGTGGTTCCAGTACCGAAAAAGGACGGGAAGACTCGTGTATGTGTAGATTACCGAGATTTGAATAGAGCAAGTCCCAAAGATAATTTCCCACTGCCCAACATCCACATCCTCGTTGATAATTGCGCCAAACATGAAATACAGTCTTTCGTAGATTGTTACGCTGGGTATCATCAGGTATTGATGGATGAAGAGGAAGCCAAGAAAACTGCCTTCACCACGCCTTGGGGCACCTACTGTTATCGGGTCATGCCATTTGGTTTGAAGAATGCTGGGGCTACTTACATGAGGGCCATGACTGCCATCTTTCATGACATGATGCATCAGGAAATAGAGGTGTACGTGGACGACGTGATAGTCAAGTCCAGAACACAGGATAATCACATCCAAGATTTGAGGAAGTTCTTCGAGAGATTAAGGAAGTATGACTTGAAGCTGAACCCAGCCAAATGTGCTTTCGGAGTTCCGTCGGGCAAACTTTTGGGCTTCATCGTAAGCAGGAGAGGTATCGAACTAGATCCAACTAAGATAAAATCTATCAGAGATTTGCCTCCCCCGAGAACGAAGAAAGACGTGATGAGTTTGTTGGGCAAGGTTGAACTACATCAGTCGGTTTATTGCCCAGCTGACAAGCACGTGTGAGCCCATATTCAAGCTGTTAAGGAAAGATGCGGCGATCAAATGGACAACTGAGTGTCAAGAAGCCTTTGATAAAGTCAAAGAATACCTTTCGAATCCCCCAGTCTTGGTCCCTCCAGAACCAGGGAGGCCACTTTTCTTGTATCTGACAGTCTTGGAGAACTCTTTCGGTTGCATCCTAGGGCAACACGACATAACCGGAAAGAAAGAGCAAGCAATCTACTACTTGAGCAAGAAATTCACCGGCTACGAGGCCAAATACACTCTGCTGGAAAGGACATGTTGCGCTCTCACGTGGGTTGCTCAAAAGCTGAGACATTATCTCCAAGCCCACACTACGTTCCTCATAAGCAGGTTGGATCCTTTGAAGTATATATTTCAGAAACCGATGCCTACTGGAAGACTGGCCAAGTGGCAAAATCCTGCTTACTGAATTCGACATAGTCTATGTCACTCGCACGGCAATGAAAGCCCAGGCGCTAGCAGATCATTTGGCCGAAAATCCGGTCGATGAGGAATAACAGCCATTGAGTACCTACTTTCCAGATGAAGGAGTGAACACCGTAGAAGTGGTCTCGGAGGACGCTCATGTTTGGAAGATGTTCTTTGACGGAGCCGTGAATGCCAAAGGTGTAGGGATTGGGGCAATTCTGATCTCGCCTTCTGGTCAGCATTATCCCGCCACAGCTAGACTTCGTTTATTTTGCACAAATAATACAGCTGAGTATGAAGCCTGCATCATGGGCATGCATATGGCAATCGATCAGGATGTCGAAGACTTACTGATTATGGGAGATTCTAACTTGATTATCCGGCAAGCCCAAGGCGAGTGGGAAACTCGGGATGTCAAACTTATCCCTTACCGACAGCATGTGGAGGACCTCGGCAAGCGCTTTACATCAATAGAGTTCAGGTATATCCCGAGGTGTCACAATGAACTGGCAGATGCACTTGCTACTTTGGCTTCAATGCTACCCTACCCGGGCAACGCCCACGTCGATCCTTTGGAAATCCAAATCAAGGAAAGACACGGTTACTGCAATGTAATCGAGGCGGGATCAAATACGCAGCCTTGGTACCATGACATCAAGAGGTTCCTGAAGACACAAGAATACCCCGAGCATGCTACTGGAGATCAAAAGAGGACCATTAGGCGACATGCAAGTGGTTTCTTTCTGAGCAGGGAATTGTTATATAAGAGGACCCCGGACCTCAATCTCCTAAGATGTGTCGATATCGAGGAAGCGAGAAAGATCATGCACGAAGTACACGCAGGTGTGTGCGGACCTCACATGAACGGGTATGTCTTAGCGAAGAAAATCCTTCGAGCAGGTTATTACTGGATGACCATGGAAAAGGATTGCTTTAGCTTCGTTCGGAAGTGTCATCAGTGTCAGGTGCACGGTGATTTGATTCATGCACCTCCCACGGAGCTGCATCCCATGTCTGCACCTTGGCCATTTGTCGCCTGGGGCATGGATGTCATTGGACCAATCGAACCAAAGGCTTCGAATGGACACAGATTCATACTGGTTGCCATCGATTACTTCACAAAATGGGTAGAGGCTGTCACTCTCAAGTCGGTCACTAAAAAAGCTGTAGTGGACTTCGTACACTCAAATCTTATCTGTCGTTTCGGTATTCCTGCGACAATCATTACAGATAACGCAGCAAACTTGAATAGTCACTTGATGGGAGATGTATGCGAGCAATTCAAAATAACGCATAGGAATTCTACTCCTTATCGGCCAAAGGCCAATGGTGCTGTAGAAGCAGCGAATAAAAACATCAAGAAGATTTTGAGGAAAACCATCCAAAGTTCCCGACAGTGGCATGAGCAGTTACCATTTGCATTGTTGGGGTATCGCACTACGGTACGCACATCAGTAGGAGCGACTCCTTATCTTTTGGTTTATGGGACCGAGGCTGTAATACCGGCAGAGGTAGAAATTCCTTCGCTTCGAACCATTGTCGAAGCAGAAATCGAAGACAGCGAGTGGGTCAAGACTCGGTTAGAGCAATTGACTTTGATTGATGAAAAGCGAATGGCCGCAGTTTGTCATGGACAGTTGTACCAACGAAGAATGGCCCGTGCTTACAACAAGAAGGTCCGACCCAGGAATTTCGAAGTAGGTCAACTGGTACTGAGGCGTATTCTGCCGCATCATGAGGAAGCAAAAGGGAAATTTGCTCCAAATTGGAAAGGCCCATACATCATAAGAAAGATATTGCCGAGAGGAGCATTGTATTTAGGTGATATCGAAGGAAATGACCCCGAAACAGCAGTAAATGCAGATGCAGTCAAGAGATACTACGTCTGAATTATACTCCAGTAGTCTTGACACATTTGAAATGAAGGAGGTTTTATTCCCCACTACTCCCCAAACACTACCCAATTCTCTCTACAAGCCTTGAGCCGCTACAAAAACAAAAAACAAAAAAAAAACATTGATTGAGGCCTGAACTACGTTTGACTTGATTCCGAAAGGATACGTAGGCAGCCTCTCCCTGAGGTTCAGTCACACCAACAATAAAATCCCATTCACCCTGAAATTGAAACCGGGGCACGTCGAGCAGTTTAGAAGTTAGTATCATCTACCTCTCTTTACCAAGCACAAGCCTTCAGATCAATTACCAAAGATAGTGGGAAACCAATAAGCGTCACAAATGGAGACCGGCACACTCTGAGTTGAGAGAAATAAAATGAGAGAGTCTCGTCGTTGAAAACCTTCGGGCACCGCGAGGCGACGGGAGTAGAGAGACCAAAATGAGAGAGCTTGTTTAGCAAAAACTCACAAAGAGTGCTATCAAGCGATGACAGGAAGAGAAATGAGAGAGGTCAGCCAGCGAAAACCCGCAAAGGGCGTTGTTGGCCGAAAGAGTGACTCCACCCAAGGAGGTTTCGGCAAAGTTCCACCAGGTTTGGAATCACAGATCCGTTCTGGTTGAGGGAAACGCAAGCTCATGGAAAGTCAGGCGTCCAGTCCAAAGAGCATGTCATGTCATTTAAAGCCAGCATTATCTTCCTCAGATAAGTCTTTCTCGTCCCGAAGGGGGCACTCCTTTTCTGAAATTCGTTTTATCTTTTCTTTGTTTTTCTTCGAATCTCTTTTATGTTTAAGCCCAAGTTCTAGATGTATCGGAAAGGACAGGTGGCAGGTTTGGTTGCACGGAATTCCGTTTCATGAAGGAAAATACCTCGTTTCGTTGGTACGTTTGTCTAAGCCTGATGAATCGTGACGTTTGATGGTGTTCAAAGTAAAGAGGAAAAAGAGAAATTTCCCCCAGCAAGTCCGCCTTCGGACGAATCCCCACAGAGTTTCCCCTTGTACAATCCCCCACAGAGTCCCCCCGATATATATATAAAAAAATAAAAAAAAAAAAAATCCCCGTTGGAATTTCCCCAGCGAGTCCCTTTGTAAAAATTCCCCAACAAGCTTACCCCAACAAATCCTAGAAAGCCCGCTTCGAAACAAATCCCCAGCATGCCCCATTGTACAAAAATCCACACAAAGAATCCACTTTGTAAATATTCCCCCACAGGGCTTCCTTTTGTACAAATCCCCACAGAATACCTCCAATAAAATCCCCGTTGAGAACCTCCAAGCAAAACGGGACAAAAAAAGAGAGAAAAGAAAAAAGAGCCTTACGAGGCAAATCATCACAGAATCTGGAAATACAAGCCTGAGCAGTCTAAAGGGTTTCGACATATGAATCAAATTAATGGCGGGACTTCGCAACAGAAATGAAGATGCAACAAAGCAACCGGGAACGATCAAGGTCACCAAACCGACCGTCATTTCCGAACTAACAATTGTTCTTTGTTTGAAAAGTTGAAACAGGTTTAATCCAAGACAACCATGCAAGAAGCAGGTGTCGCCCAAAGAAGAAGGTACATGGGTACAAGAAATATTTTGGCAATAAGGAATTCACTCGAAAGGTAAGTTTCCACGAAACTCCCTTTTATCTTCTACTAAAACAAGAAAATTCAAAAAAAGAGGTCAGTTGTTGTTCTCGAATTTTGTTCCCAGCCAGTCAGCATTAGAGTCTTAAACCCTAAACTGAATTTTCCCTTTCAGTCAGCATTAGGGTTTTAAACCCTAAACTGAGCTTTTTCCCTTCAGCTAGCGTTAGGGTTTTAAACCCTAAACTGAGCTTTCCCATGCGGTCAGCATTAGGGTTTTAAACCCTGAACTGAACTTTTTCCTTTAATCAGCCTTAGGGTTTTAAACCCTAAACTGAACTTTTTCCATTCAGCCAGCATTAAGGTTTTAAACCCTAAACTGAGCTTTTCCTTCCAGTCAGCATTAGGGTTTTAAACCCTAAACTGAATTTTTCCTTTCAGTCAGCATTAGGGTTTTAAACCCTGAACTGAATTTTTTCCTTTAGTCAGCATTAGGGTTTTAAACCTTAAATTGAACTTTTTTCCATTCAGCCAGCATTAGGGTTTTAAACCCTAAACTGAATTTTTCCTTTAGTCAGCATTAGGGTTTTAAAATCCTAAACTGAACTTTTTCCATTCAGCCAGCATTAGGGTTTTAAACCCTAAACTGAGCTTTTCCATGCAATCAGCATTAGGGTTTTAAACCCTAAACTGAATTTTTTCTTTAGTCAGCATTAGGGTTTTAAACCCTAAACTGAACTTTTTTCCATTCAGCCAGCATTAGGGTTTTAAACCCTAAACTGAGCTTTTCCATGCAATCAGCATTAGGGTTTTAAACCCTAAACTGAATTTTTCCTTTAGTCAGCATTAGGGTTTTAAACCCTAAACTGAACTTTTTCCATTCAGTCAGCATTAGGGTTTTAAACCCTAAACTGAGCTTTTCCATGCAATCAGCATTAGGGTTTTAAACCCTAAACTGAATTTTTCCTTTAGTCAGCATTAGGGTTTTAAACCCTAAACTGAACTTTTTTCCATTCAGCCAGCATTAGGGTTTTAAACCCTAAACTGAGCTTTTCCATGCAATCAGCATTAGGGTTTTAAACCCTAAACTGAATTTTTCCTTTAGTCAGCATTAAGGTTTTAAACCCTAAACTGAACTTTTTTCCATTCAGCCAGCATTAGGGTTTTAAACCCTAAACTGAGCTTTTCCATGCAATCAGCATTAGGGTTTTAAACCCTAAACTGAATTTTTCCTTTAGTCAGCATTAGGGTTTTAAATCCTAAACTGAACTTTTTTCCATTCAGCCAGCATTAGGGTTTTAAACCCTAAACTGAGCTTTTCCATGCAATCAGCATTAGGGTTTTAAACCCTAAACTAAATTTTTCCTTTAGTCAGCATTAGGGTTTTAAACCCTAAACTGAAACTTTTTCCATTCAGCCAGCATTAGGGTTTTAAACCCTAAACTGAGCTTTTCCATGCAATCAGCATTAGGGTTTTAAACCCTAAACTGAATTTTTCCTTTAGTCAGCATTAGGGTTTTAAACCCTAAACTGAACTTTTTCCATTCAGCCAGCATTAGGGTTTTAAACCCTAAACTGAGCTTTTCCATGCAATCAGCATTAGGGTTTTAAACCCTAAACTGAATTTTTCCTTTAGTCAGCATTAGGGTTTTAAACCCTAAACTGAATTTTTCCATTCAGTCAGCATTAGGGTTTTAAACCCTAAACTGAATTTTTTCCATTCAGCCAGCATTAGGGTTTCAAGCCCTAAACTGAGTTTTTTCATGCAATCAGCATTAGGGTTTTAAACCCTAAACTGAATTTTTTCTTTGGTCAGCATTGGGGTTTTAAACCCTAAACTGAACTTTTCCCCAGTTGGTCAGTATTAGAGTTTCAAACTCTAAAACTGAACTTCTCCCCAGCTAGTCGGTATTAGGGCTCCAATCCTGAACTGAGCATTTTTATCTTCCTTCATCAATTTTATGAACTTCCTGGCGAATAATTAACAAAATTTTCCTAGTGAAACTGGGGCAGAAAATTTCGTTCGTTTGTTTGTTTTCTCCCGCAGGTCTAACCTCGAGCCACACGGATTGAAATGACCCACGAGATGAGTCTCAGCTCAGAATCAAAGAAGAAAAAGAAAAAAAAAAGATGTCCCGAGATATCGGAGTAAATGGAAGGCAGATTGACTCCAACATTTGATTAAGGTCCTGAACCCTGCCAATCGCGTCTCACTCAGTATCCCAGAGATTAAACAAGTCGCCGCAACTCGCAAGCATCAAGATTCGGATCGAAGTCTCCAAGCACAATCAGCTAAGACCCAAGATCAAGTCGCAAAAGAATCATAGATAGGGATCTTGTAACTAGCAGTTGACATGCATATAAGTATTTAGTTCAGTTTCAATTTTTTCTCTGGTTGTAATAAGGCGGTCAGTAAAGCAACGGTGACAACAGCAACAGCAGTAACAACAAGCATTGCAATCCTATGGTAGCCCCAGCTGCCGAAACTTCCCGAACTACATTGACCTGATTCCTGTTTAGCCCAGGATATGTAGGAAATCTTCGAAGCAAAGATTCGGTCAAATCTTTCAAAAACATGATTCACACGGAGTAGTTCATAGGCAAAAATCGCTCATATCTGCTCACTTTATCTTTGCACGAAAACTCTTCGTGTTTCCGAACAAAGAGGGGCAGCTGTGAGCACGTGATTTTTGTTTTACGCAACAATCGCTCCAAAAGAATTTAAAAAAAATAATAATAACAAATGGTCCTGCTGTACAAATTTTGGATTTTACATGGCACTATGTTAATTATTTTATGATTTTTGCCCATTTTTATTAAAACAAAATACGAAAATGTATGTGTCATGCGTAATGTGAACCGTAATCCGATTGTTAAATGAAAAATCACAAAATACGCATTTTTTTGTCCCGATTTGTTGCCTTGTTTAATTTTACCTACTTTTAACATTTTATATGCGTGAAATAAATATGTTAATTAATGGTGTTTGGTTTTATTTAATTAGGTTGTGTATTTAGGAAATTAGAAAAAAAAAGGGGTAAAAATTTGTTTTAAATGAATTTGGGTCGTTCCCATTTCAAAACCTGAAGCCCAAATGAACGACCCAAGCCACCGGTCCGAACAGCCCACCCCCAAGCCACAAAACGACGTAGCTTAACACCAAGACTACGTCGTTTCAATACTAATCCATCACGACCGTTCAAACCAAGCTGATCCAACGGTCTGGATCTCTCACCCATAACCCCATTACTCGACCCGTTACCCGAACCAATTCTGACCCCTACTAAGCCAAACGACGACGTTTCTTTTAAGCCTGCAGATCCAAGCCATCCATCTCGCCTCATCCAACGGTTGAAATCAATCCACCCATCCCATATAAAAGGTCCCTACCATACCCTGCCCCCCCTATCCAAGACCTCAGCCTTTCGTCCTCATCCCCTTCCCCTCCAAACCCTAGCCGCCCCTGTATTCTTCACCATGAAAGCCGGCGGCATGGACGCCGGTGACCCCACCCTTAACACCATAGAACCCCCTTGCCATCCTGAACATGGATCTGTTAACCACTTAGCTCAAATCCCCTCCCACCGTCTCGAATCTTCATTTGAAGATTCGAGTCGGAACCTGACTTACACCAATCAACCTCAACTTCACACCAAATAATCCCCAGACCCCCTCGTGACCAAACCATGCTTGGTTTGGTCCGAATCTAACCAGGGAAACACGAATCCCAGATCTAATTTTTTGAACCCTAGGTTTCTCCGTGCCTGTTCCGTATCTGTTCAATCTGAAGAGATTAAGGTCTAATGGACCTTAATCGAAGTGTTTCTTATCTGAGAAACACTTCGATTAAAGTCCGTTCAGCCTTAAGAAAGGTCTGTTCGAATCCAAGCTAAGGCTTTTGATTTTTCGGATTTAAGGTGAGTTTTTGTTTTCCTTTTTCTTTATTTTTAGTCCATGTGTTGTTTAAGGGGCTGTTCATGTTTTGTGAAATTTGTGTTTTGAATTTTATCAACTGTGTCCTGTCCACTTTTGCCTGAACCTACGTGTTTGATTAAGTCCCTCTTCTGTTCACTGATAATGTGTATGTGTAAGTTGTACAATCAAATGAATTTGAATTGGTTCGTTCATTTAGTTCCTAGGGCCATTCTGTATTAACATTGCAATCTGAACCCCTTGTGTGATACTGTTAAATGTCTGATTTTGGCTACGATTGTGCATGTTATGATTAATATAGTCAAGTCGACATGTGTCGTCAATTAGTTTTAACTGCCTGAACAATAACAAATCGATTTGCTTCTGTTAAGCATTTCCTGAATCAATTAGGAACTGAGTTTAGTGCTTATAATTGTTAATTTGAATCAGAAATGTAAAATCAATGTTTTGTTTAGTTACAGTTCTGAAATTGGAGGGCATGTGCACTTGTGCACAACATGTGCATTTGTGCACCACATGTGCATTTGTGCACAGCCTGTTGTTCCTGCATAAGGGCTTTTGAATTAAATAGTTTGACAGCATATGCTGTCAGACTACATTCTGCTGCCCATACTCTACTTTAGTTTCAGAAATAATAAACATTACTCAAAGTAAGTCTGCCAGGGAATATCATGGGGTTTGTTTATACTTAATTAGTTAAGTGGAATCTGAAAGTAGGAGAGCACATGGG
This sequence comes from Nicotiana sylvestris, assembly GCF_000393655.2. Taxonomy (NCBI): domain Eukaryota; kingdom Viridiplantae; phylum Streptophyta; class Magnoliopsida; order Solanales; family Solanaceae; genus Nicotiana; species Nicotiana sylvestris. The sequence goes on along the minus strand of NC_091065.1, from coordinate 80,355,577 downwards.
AGGGGTGTTAGAGGATCTAAACAGGCTGTAAAAGGTTTGATTTTAGGTGGATAAAAGGAGGAACTTCCATCAGTTTTAAGGGGGAGATTTTTGATATACACACAGAGGGACAGACATTGAGAAGAGAGAGTAAATTGAGAGGATAACAACAGGGAGGAGATTAGGAGATCAGATAGAAGGGGGGCTGAAGATATACACACATAGACATAGAGACACACACATATTAACACACACAGACAGAAATAGATAGAGAGAGGCATAACACAGAAAAGAGGGACTGCATCTTCATCTTTGTCTTGATTCTCACTGGTCTGGATTTCCTTGTTCCATATTGATTTCTTCTGAGGCTTGTTTGAGATTACTAGTTGTGTGTAGCATCAGTTCATTTCTGGATCTATTCTGCCCAAATTCTGATTCACTCTGCTGGGAATTTGCTACATTCTGCCATTTTTCATTGGTTCTAAACTGAACCTTGCACTGGGAATTTGTCCTGTTGTTTGTTCATCTGTTACTGCTGTTTCGCTTGCACTATTGCTCAATTGACTCTCTTGCTTTCCTCATTGTAAGCATCTCCTCAGGTACACACTTCGAATCTGTCTGATGTAACTGATGTCGCAATGAAAGTTGGATCGAAAGATCCGAAGAATTTTTAATCATTTGTTGTCTTACTTATAGCTTTGCGAATATTGTTAAAGATGTATAAATCCTTTAACTTTTAGCCTGAGAGAGAATACATTAGTAAGCTTGTACTTAATTAATGTTTATGTTGATTTGAAACTGTGGTGTTTGATTCGTTTAGTAGCATACAGGATGTAAATGTAACACATGGAATGTGAAACTATTTAGTGCGATTGTTAAAGTTAAATTCACTCTTTCAGCATGTTTTGAGTAAGTAGGGGCAAATGGCTATTAAACCTAGCCAAATATAATACAGTTTTTGAATCGTCCAGTTTTCGATTTCTTTAGGCAGTTTATAGGACTAGTTTTGAATATCATCGGTAGTATTCTTTAATAAGGAATTCTATTAACCCTGTTTAAGCAAGTTAATCTAAATTCGACCTAAAGATGTTTGTTCGGATTAAGTGTTGTATTTCGTTAGAATAAACGGATTTCTTTTGTCAAATTAAAGCATTTTTTCCATTGAAGTATAATGTTTTCTCAACTTTGTAAATAATTAACCATAAGAATCCGGATTAGGCCAAAGCATATAATTAAATTAGCATGTACCTTTCTCTTCTAGTTTTAGAGACAAAAGCATTAGAAATGTAGCCACTTTAGGATATCCTTTCTAAAAATAGAGACGAGCCTCGCCAAATAAAACGCAAAATTGCGGGGCCCTCAATAAATAACCATAATAATTTTTTTAGAATTCGGGATAGGCCGTTTATTGAATTTCATGGCCTTCTACAAAAATAATAACGCGCTAGACTCTTTAGGCGCGGCTTAATAATTTGACCTTCTTAAACACGGGTGCACATTGATGTGACCCAAATCCAAATCTCAACGGAGTCAAAATGTGTCGACGACCACGGGTGCATTGATTGTGACGTGGTTCGAGATGCATTTTCACGACGTTGCAATTCTATAAAAATAAATGATAATAATAAAAGCGGTTTAAACTTAATAAAAGCACGTAAGTCATAACATATATTTAAATCAGATATTTAGCCATTATAACAATTTAAGCGACCGTGCTAGAACCACGGGATTCGAGGGTGCCTAACACCTTCCCTCGGGTCAACAGAATTCCTTACTTAGAATTTCTGGTTCGCAGACTTCATTTGGAAAAGTCGAATATTTTTCCTCGATTTGGGATTCAAGATAAACCGGTGACTTGGGACACCAAAAGCCAAACCTTTCCCAAGTGGCAACTCTGAATTAAATAAATAATCTCATTTCGAATACTGTCACTTAAATTGGAAAAACTCCCTCGCGCATTTAACCCTTCGGGGCGGGCGCGCAAAAAGGAGGTGTGACAATTATTATTGCTTTTCATCTATTTTTTGGTTCTTATGTCGCTGTTATTATTTCTGTTGATGGTACTAATGTATTTATCTCTTTTCGTCTTCTTAAGCCGAGGGTCTTTTGGAAACAACCTCTCTACTACTAAGTATTGATATTACGTTATAGTTTGTTTAATGGTATTTCATAAAAATATTATAAAATTTTAACTATTGAATATAAATCTTTTACCTCATTATTTATTCGGTAGATGCGCTCCGACGTCCCCAAATATTTATTTATTTCTTCAAACCCCAATCTATTAAGTAATGCAATTTACATAAAACTTTAGTTATCAAGTCGGGTTGGTCTTGATGAAGTTGTCCTTCGAATAAATTTTATTATATCTCCATCCAATCATGCTAATTAATAAGTTAGTATTAGTTTTCTTAATAAGTTAAAAGCTTGGAAAATATAATAATAATTTAAAATTTTAAAAAGACATGAGAATTTATTAATTAAAAATGTCAAATAGTGAATACAAATAAATAATGAAGCTCTAAAATTAATTGAGGCTTTACTACAATTATAATGCCATTATACAAGAAAATAATGATTTTTTTATTAATTAAAAAAAGGCAAGTAATGAAGATAAGGAAATAGTGACGATTTTAACACAAAGTGTAAACTTTTGACAATTTCTCTTTTTGACACAACTAAGAGCACACACTTTTAGTTGTTATAAAATGGAGTATAATTTTTTTTTCTTCTAATTGTCGTGCTTATTTTAATTTACTAGTCTCTCTAGTGCATTGCATGTGTATTATGAGTCACATAATACATGTTTGCATATAATGTCTTAAAGCAAAATTTTGAATAAATGATTATACATAAAAAAAAAATAAAGCACAAGCGAATGATCAATAAAGACCATTATAATCATCTAATACTACGAAGATAAAAAATAAATACATGTAAACTAAGATAAGCACCACAGTTAGACAACTACTACATATTGTTCCCACTAACACATCCATAGACAGATGGCTCTATAAATATAATTAGTGTTAATGCTGTAAAAAATATGACCTAAGAAATGAAGTTCCTAACACAACTTATAAGACTATGATAATAAATAATTATGTAATAAGCTACCTCACACTCATATCAGGGGTGAAGCTGCACTTTTGTAAGGGTGTCAGTTGAACCTTCGTCGAAAAATTACACTGTATATATAGGTAAAATATTAAGTTTTAGAGATATATAACATACATTAAATACTCTTTGTCGAGAATTTTTTTAATCTTATTTCAATAGTTTGAGTATCCTTAAAGAAATTCCTGACCTTGTCATTGCCTCATATAAGTTGGATTGTATCATCTTTAGCTTCTAAATGACATAAAATGATGGTCCTTTTCAAGGCAAAGAATATGGAAAATTATAAAATTAAGGGGCTCAAGAACAGAAACTCTGGGAAAAATATTCCCTCAAGACATCAATAAAAGTAACATATTCATGACTATATGCTCTAATCTTTTTACTTCTTCACTTACCATCGCCTTCTCGTCCATAATTTTTCTTCTCATTCTTTGTCAAATATTTCTCTTCTTTTCCTGTTTAAGAGATGATAGAATGCCTTCTCAACTCATTGGTTCTTTTACCCCTTGGCAGTAATTAAGTAATGATAATGATTCGCAATTTGTTCAAAAATTTAAGAATTCTTCCAAAATAAATTCGTCTTTCTCATGTTGTTCAGTGAAATAGCAGACATTTTCTTTCAAATTTTGCACCTACTGAAATCAAAATGTGGCTGATTTCTTCTTCCTAGCTCTCTTCAATGTTAAATACTTCTATCCAATAATGAACAATCTGTCATGCAAAAACTATCTTTCATTCCATAATAAACGCTCAATTTTTTAACCCCAAGTCCTCCTTGTTTTTCTTCGTTAACACACAAAAAATATAATTTTATTGATTCAGAATTACTAGGGCAACTACTAATTAAACCAGTAATGAAAGAAGAAACACAATAATTTCTAAAAAGCCCGAAAAGATTAATATACATGAAGGTTGATAGATGAATTGCAAAATTAATTATATGCAGCAGTGTGCATACATAAGAAAAAATGTTCGTCTGAAGGAACAAAAAAATTCAATTGGAAATGGAATAAGTGGAGACAGATCTATTGTTTTGCCTTGTTCATATAAACATAATTTGAAGGTTGGATGACTTTCTTTTTTAAAAGGTTAAATGGTTTCCTAGCCATTTAAATTTGTATTAGTTTGCAAACTCGATACATAAACTTATACTTTTCCCATTTGAATATTTCAAATTGACGGAATTGGTACTAATAAACCCTTTCTGTTGAACGTGTTTGTCAATTGCTCTAACATGAATGTCATAACACATGTTTGATCTTTATTATATGACATGTGGATTTGTGGGTCCTCCATTTCAAAAAAAAAAAGTTATCTTTAAGATTTTAATTTCTTTTTCGTACTCTTTTTCTCCACCAACAACACAAAGCCTAAGCCATTTTTAACAACTATCATCTTCTTCCTCTCATAATCAGCTACAACCTAATCACCCCCCCCTCCCTCACCCATCTTTTTCCAGTAAAAATATATTTTGTTCCACCAACCTAAATCAACTAAAAGCCTAAGAAACATTTATTTTAAAAGTATTTTTACTAAATGCCATCAGTAAATTTCCTTGAAGACAAAAAATTACACTTCATTTTCTTGTTCTTCTATATATCAAATTGTGATGACCTTACAAGTCAATTATGCGTTTTGAGGCCTTAAAAATCTCCTTTTACCTTATCTCGATTTGCGTGCACGGTCCGGCATATATCCGGAATGCTTTTATGTGAAAATTTGATAAAAATACTAATTCTGCCTTTAAAATTGAATTTAAGTTGACTTCGGTCAATATTTTGGGTAAACGGACCCGGACCCGTGATTTGACAGTCCCGGAGGATCCGTAGAAAAATATGGGACTCGGGCGTGTTCCCGAAATTGAATTTCGAGGTCCCAAGCCCGAGAAATAAATTTTTAAAGAAAACTAAATTATAAGAGTTTTTAAAAACATAAATGTGTTTGAATTTGATGGTATCAGACCCGTATTTTAGTTTTGGAGCCCGGTACAAGTCTTATATGGTGTTTAAGTTGTGCCTGTAAAATTTGGTAAGAAACGGACTTAATATGACGTGAATCGGACCCTCGGTTGTAAAAATTTGAACTTAAGAGTTATTGAGATTTTTCTTTGATTTTGATGCTAAACTCGTAGTTCGAGGCATTATTTTGGCGATTTGAACGCATAAGTAAGTTCGTATGATATTTTTGGGGTTGTGTGCATGTTTGGTTTGGAGCTCCGAGGGCTCGGGTGAGTTTTCGATAGGCCACGGGATTTTGTTTCACTTAGGAAAGTTGCATGTTTGGTTTCACAGATATTTTGTGCATCGCGATCGCATAGTGACTCTCGCGATTGCGCAAGGGAACTGGGCTGGGAGTGGAATTTTCCCTATGCGAACGCGAGACCCATGTCACTAACGTGGAGCATTGGGGGGTTTGCTCTACGCGAACGCGACCGGTCAACCGCGAACGCGTAGCTTTAGGAGGGGGTTGGTCTGGGAACCTAAGGAGAACTACGCGAACGCGACCCATCTATCACGAACGCGAAGGCAAGGCTGGGCTAACCCTTCGCGAACGCGAAGCTTCTCCCACGATCGCGTAAGTCCACCACTGGCAGCTCTTCGCGAACGCGATGAATATTGTCGCCCAACACTTAAAACAGTAGCAGAAATGGGAATAAGCCATATTTTCACATCTCCTTCCCCAAAATCAGAACCTAGGCGATTTTTGAACAGCAAAATTAATACCAAATTATAGGTATGTGTTCCTAAACCCATCTCCTTCATTTTTCATCAACACCCATTAGATTTCTAGGTCTAAATATTGTTATTTCATGGTAGAATTAGGGATTTTGGGTATAATTAAGGCTTTTTGAATAATTGGAATTTAGACCTCGTTTTGGGGTCGGATTTCAAAACTAATTGCATATTCGGGCTCGTGGGTGAATGGATGATAGGGTTTTGGTCCGAACCTCGAGTTTTGACCAAGCGGGCCCGGGGTCGATTTTTGACTTTTTGGGAAAAATGTTAGAAAACCTATAATTAAGCATTGGATATGAATTCTTTAGAATTTATTGATGTTGTTAAATTAATTTGGGCTAGATACAAGTAAATTGGAGGCGAATTCTAAAGGAAAAGCGATGTTTGAGGCTTGAGTTGGCCATGGAAGTTCGAGGTAAGTGTTTGGTCTAACCTTAGCTTTGGGGAATAGGTATTGTATTTTATTCTCTATGTGCTAGTGTAGTGTACGGCGTATAGGTGTGGTGACGAGTATCAACACGTCGGTGTCAAGCATGCACATGAGTCTTAAATTGTGACTGTTGTGTTTCTTAATAAGTACTACAAATGCATAAATTGTTGATTCTCTGTGTTGAGCAAAACTTATGATTATCTTGTGGTATTTGTTTATTGTGGAGCATTGGCTCCAGTTGAGGTTTTGTTGTTAAGTTAATTGTTGGTACAAGTTTGGTTATAGCTGATTCCCTTGCCGGAACGTATTTATTTCTTACTGTTGATTTTCTTGCCGGAATGTATTTATTCTTGTTGTTGATTTCCTTGCCGGGATGTTGTTGTTGCTATTATTTGGGTGAGGAAAGAGAGATAAAGCATGAAGGGTGATGTCGTGCACATTCATATGTATGCATACCGTGAGGAAAGAGTGATAAAGCACGAAGGGTGATGCCGTGTACATTTTCATTGATATTGATGCATATGGTGAGGAAGAGAGATAAAGCACGAAGGGTGATGTCGTGCACATTTTCTAATATTTACATAGTGAGAAAGAGAGAAAAAGCACGAAGGTTGATGTCATGCACATTTTCATTACTTGATTGCATTGGTGAGGATTGAGAGTAAAAGCACGAAGGGTGATGTCGTGCACCTATTGCCTGTTCGTTATGATTTCTTGTTGTTTTCGGTTCAATTACCTTAATTGTCTTATTCCACTAGTACTGTGATTCTTTACGTTGGTATTTTTCCCCCATAGCATGTTACCCATCACACGTTACTTTTGAATTGCCTCTATTAATGTTATTCTGCTAGGTACTATTAAATGCAGGTTATGTTAATTGTTGTGTCCTAGCCTCGTCACTATTTCGCCGAGGTTAGGTTCGACACTTACTAGCACATGGGGTCGGTTTTGCTACTACACTTTGCGCTCTTTTGTGTAGATCCTGGTACTGGAGCATACGGACCTTAGCTAGGGGTTGTTGCCTTCAGTCCATCAAGAGACCGGAGATAGCCCTGTAGGCGTCTGCAGGCCTTGGCGTCCCCTTCCTATCTAGTTTTCTTCTGTTCTTTACTATTTCAGAGACAGACATGTATTTACTTTGTTTAGACCCTATTTGTAGTATTCTTAGATAGTCCATAAGATTGTGAAACCAGTTCTGGGTGGTTATGTTTGTGGAGCCACATTGGTATTAGCTTAAATTGTTAAATTCCTTTCTTCCGCATTATTATTTTCCGTTGTTTATGATATATTGACTTGAAATTGTTAAGAGGTTAAAAATAAAAAGGGTAAATTAATCGAAATAGTTGGTTTGTCTAGCTTTCACTAGTAGGCGTCATCACGACTCCCGAGGGTGAAAAATCCAGGACGTGACAAGTTGGTATCAGAGCTTAAGGTTGCTTAGGTCTCACAATTCACCAACAAGCTTTGTAGCGTCTGAGGGATCGGTACGGATATGTCTGTGCTTATTCCCCAGAGGCTACAGAGTTAGGAACAGTTTCACTTCTATTTTTCTCTATCGTGCGATTTGGTTTCTCAATGCTAATGGAACTTCTACTCTGTTCTTTCGCAGCTGGCGAGAACACGCGTTTCTTCATTCGCTAACCAGCAGCTTGAGCGTCCAGCAGCAACTCCCACGAGGGGCAGAGGACTAGGTCGAGGTTGTGCTAGGGGGCAAGGCAGAGGCAGAGCTCAGCCCAGAGTAGCAGAACCAGCAGCGGAGCCTCAGGTAGAGTTTGATGATAAGGTTCCGTCCCAGACAGTTCTGGTGGGCCCAACTCAGGTCCTAGAGGGGTTCATTGCTACCCTAGTACTCCAGGATGCTCTGGTCCATCTAGTGGGCCTTATGGAGAGTGTCACTTAGACAAGCTTACTTCTTATAGCACCAACTATCTCTCAGGATGGGGGAGGAGCACACACTCTCTCTACCTGCACTTCGGAGCAGATGGCTCCCCAGTTTCAGACTCCAGCAGCTCAGCCAGTTGGAGCAATTCAGCTGGGTGTGGTGGCTCAGACCGGTAATGGAGCAGCTATATCTGTCGATGCTTTGTGGAGGTTGGACAGGTTCACCAAGTTGTTCACTACTACTTATGGTGGTACATCTTCAGAGGATCCTCAGGATTACTTAGACAGCTGTCATGAGGTTCTTCGGAATATGGGGATAGTGGGAACCAATGGGGTCGACTTTGCTTCTTTCCATCTGTCAGGTTCCGCCCAGAAATGGTGGAGAGATTATTGTTTGGCCAAACTAGTTAGATCACCAGCTCTCACTTGGGACCAGTTCTCTCAGCTATTTCTTAAGAAGTTTTTTCCCGTCACTCAGAGAGAGGAGTACCGCATGCGGTTCGAGTGTCTCCAGCAGGGTTCTATGATTGTCACCTAGTACGAGATGAGGCTTATTGGTTTGGCTCGTCATGCTCTTCTTATACTCCCTACCTAGAGAGAGAGAGGTGGTGATGAGGTTTATTGAGGGATTCGTTCAGCCTATTAGACTGTAGATGGCTAAGGAGACAGGTAGCGAAATTCCTTTTCAAGATGCAGCCAATATGGCCAGACGGGTCGAGATGGTTTTAGCTCAGGGGAGCGGTCAGGGGTCTGATAAGAGGTCTCGTCATTCTGGCAGATTCAGTGGTGCCTCGTCTAGAGGCAGAGATTCTTTTGGTAGAGGCCATCCTCCTAGGCCTTTTCGGTCAACACTTCAGGTTTTTCACGGTGCTCTAGGTGGCTGTGGTTCTCATATGCAGTATTTTGATCAGTTGCCCTATAGTGCACCGCCAGATCCTATCAGTGCACCTCCGCTCCAGAGTTTTCAAGGTGGCTATCCAAGTCGTCAGGGTTAGTTTCAGGGTCAACAGTCTCAGCAGCCCAAGACTTGCTATACTTATGGTGATACGAGGCACATTGCTAGGTTTTGCCCTTGAGCCTCGAGCAGTTCTCAGCACCAGGATTCTCGTGCTATGGTTCCAGCATCGGGTGTTCCACCGCCTGCTCAGCCAGCTAGAGGTAGGGGTAGAGGTGTTAGAGGTGGAGGTCAGGCCGTTTGAGGTAGAGGCCAGGCAGCTAGAGGTGGAGGCCAGCCAGCAGGGGGACACCCTAGGGATGCAGTTCAGAGTGGTGGGACCCAGCCCTGATGTTATGCTATGCCAGGAAGACCTGAGGCTGAGGCCTCCGATGTAGTTATCACAGGTATGGTTTCAGTGTGCAGTAGAGATGCCTCATTTCTATTTTATCCAGGGTCTACGTATTCTTATATATCATCTTATTTTGCCCCTAATCTGGTTGTGCCTCGTGATTTTTTGAGTGCTCTTGTATATGTGTCTACACCGATGGGTGATTTTATTGTGGTAGATCGTGTTTATCGTGCTTGCGTGGTCATTATTGGGGGTCTTGAGACCCATGTAGATCTCCTACTTCTCGACATGGTAGATTTCGATGTCATTCTAGGTATGGATTGGCTATCCCCATATCATGCTATATTGGATTGTCATGCCAAGATCGTGACCTTAGCATTACCAGGGTTTCCTCGTTTGGAGTGGAGAGGGACTCCTGGTCATTCTACCATCAGGGTTATCTCATATATGAAGGCTCGGCATGGTTGATAAGGGATGTTTGGCCTATTTGGTGTATGTTTGTGATTCTAGTGGTGAGGTTCCTTCTATGGATTTTGTGCCCATTGTTCGTGAGTTTCCAGAGGTATTTCCTCAGACTTGCTGGGGATGCCACCCGACAGAGATATTGAATTTTGCATTGATTTGGCTCCGGGCACTCAGCCCATTTCTATTCCGCCATATCGTATGGCCCTGCTAGAGTTGAAAGAATTGAAAGAACAGTTGTAGGACTTGCTGGATAAAGGCTTTATTATACCGAGTGTCTCACCTTGGGGTGTGTCGGTGTTGTTTGTTAAGAAGAAGGATGGGTTGATGAGGATATGTATAGATTATCGACAGTTGAACAAAGTCACCATCAAGAACAAGTATCTATTGCCGAGAATTGATGATTGTTTGATCAGCTTCAAGGTGCCAAAGAATTTTCGAAGATTGATCTGAGATCTGGCTAACATCAGTTGAGGATTAAGGCATTTGACGCCCCTAAGACAGCTTTTCGCACTCGGTACGGGCATTATGAGTTCTTAGTGATATCATTCGGGTTGACAAATGCCCAGCAGCTTTCATGGATTTGATGAATCAAGTGTTCAAGCCTTATTTGGATTCCTTCATGATTGTCTTCATTAATGATATTTTGATATATTCCGGCAGTCGGGAGGAGCACGAGCAGCATCTCCGAGTTGTTCTTCAAACTCTAAGGGATAGTCAGTTATATGTTAAGTTTTCGAAGTGTTAGTTTTGGTTGAGTTCGGTTGCATTCTTGGGTCATGTTGTATCAACAGAGGGTATTCAGGTGGATCCTAAGAAGATTGCATCAGTCAAGGACTGGCCTAGACCTACATCAGTTGTAGAGATTCGGAGTTTTTTGGGTTTGGCGGGCTATTACCATCGGTTTATGGAGGGGTTTTCATCTATTGCCGCCCCGATGACTAGGTTGACCCAGAAGGGTGCCAAATTCAGGTGGTCGGATGAGTGTGAGGCGAGCTTTCAGAAGCTCAAGATAGTTTTGACTACGGCGCCAGTGTTGGTTTTGCCTACAGGTTCAGGGCCATATACAGTATATTGTGATGCATCGCGTATTGGACTTGGTCCAATGTTGATGCAGAATGGCAAGGTTGTTGCATATGCTTCGTGACAGTTGAAGATTCACGAGAAGAATTATCCAGTTCATGATTTGGAGCTAGCAGCCATTGTTCACGCACTCAAGATTTGGAGGCATTATTTATATGGCGTGTCATGTGAGGTGTTCACGGATCATAAGAGTTTGCAATACTTGTTCAAGCAGAAGGAGCTAAATTTTAGGTAGAGGAGGTGGTTGGAGCTATTGAAAGACTATGATATCACCATCTTGTATCATCTGGGGAAGGCCAACGTAGTGGCCGATGCTTTGAATAGGAAGTCAGCCAGTAGGGGCGGTCTTGCATATATTCCGGTCGGTGAGAGGCCCCTTGCTTTGGATGTTTAGCCTTTAGCCAATCAGTTCATGAGGTTGGATGTTTCTGATCCCAGCCGTGTTCTAGCTTGCACAGTCCCTCGTTCTTCATTTTTTGAGCATATCCGAGATCGGCAGTATGATGACCCTCATTTGCTTGTCCTTAGAGACACAGTGTGGCAGGGAGGTGCCAAGCATGTTATAGTTGGAGATGATGGAGTTTTGAGGATGTAGGGTCGTATTTGTGTGCCTAACGTGGATGGGCTTCGTGAGTTAATTCTACAGGAGGCCCATAGTTCCCGGTATTCTATTCATCCGGGTGCCGCTAAAATGTATTAGGATTTGCGGCAGCATTATTGATGGAGGAGGATGAAGAAGGACATTATTGCTTATGTAGCTCGGTGTTTGAATTGTCAGCAGGTAAAGTACGAGCATTAGAGACCTGGTGACTTGTTTCAGAAGATTGAGATTCTTGAGTGGAAGTGGGAGCGAATCACGATGAACTTCGTTGTAGGACTCCCACGGACTCAGAGGAAGTTCGATGCAGTATGGGTTATTATTGACAGGCTGACCAAGTCAGCACATTTCATTCTTGTGGCAGTCTCCTATTCTTCCAAGAGGTTAGTTGAGATCTATATCCGGGAGATTGTTCGTCTTCATGGTGTGCCCGTGTCTATTATTTCTGATCGGGATATGCAGTTTACCTCGCATTTTTGGAGGGTAGTACAACATGAGTTGGGTACGTGGGTCAAGTTTAGCATAGCATTTCATCCTCAGAGGAATGGGTAGTCCGAGCGTACTATTCAGATTTTGGAGGATATGCTTCGAGCATGTGTTATCGACTTTGGAGGCTCGTGGGATCAGTTCTTGCCTTTAGTGGAATTCTCCTACAACAACAGTTACCAGTCGAGCATCCAGATGGCTTCCTATGAGGCTTTATACGGTAGGCAGTGTTGGTCACCAGTTGGATGGTTTGAGTCAGGAGAGGCTCAGTTGTTGGGTACGGATCTAGTACAGGATGCCTTGGACAAGGTAAAGATCATTTAGGATAGGCTTCATATCGCTCAGTCCAGGCACAAGCGTTATGCCGACCGCAAGGTTCGTGATGTGGCATTTATGGTCGGAGAGCGAGTGTTGCTCTGAGTGTTGCCTATGAAGGGCGTGATGAGATTTGGGAAGAAGGGCAAGCTAAGCCCTAGGTTCATTGGTCCTTTTGAGATTCTTGATCGAGTGGGAGAAGTGGCTTACAGACTTATGTTGCCACTGAGTTTATCAGCTTTGCACATAGTGTTTCATGTGTCCATGCTTCGGAAGTATCACGGCGATCCATCCCACGTGTTAGACTTCAGCACTGTTTAGTTGGATAAGGATTCACCTATAAGGAGCAGCCGGTAGCTATTCTAGACCGGTAGGTTCCTCAGTTGAGATCGAAGAAGTTCCATTTAGTTCGTGTTCAGTGGAGAGGTCATCCTGCCGAGGCAGCTACCTGGGAGTCTGAGTCTGATATGTGGAGCCGATATCCCCATCTTTTCCTCGACTCAGGTACTTCTTTTCTATGTCCATTCGTGGGCGAATGGGTGTTTTAGAGGTGGAGGATGTGATGACCCAAAAGGTCATCACTTGATTTACAAGTCAATTTTGTGTTCTGATATAATGACCTGGTCGGTCATTTCATGAGTTACCACTTCGTTTCCCCTATTTCTGCTTCTTATTGTCTTGTTCAGATGTATTATGTGTTATCGGGTTGGTTGGCTCGGGTTCGGAGAGGTTTTGGTAAGGTTTGAGATACTTAGTCTCTTTTGAGGAAGCTTAAGTTGGAAAAGTCAACTGGATGTTGACTTATGTGAAAAAGGGATCGAATGTGAGTTTCGATGGTTTGGATAGCTTCGGGAAGTGATTTGGGACATATAAGCATGATCGGAATGTGTTTTGGAGGTACGGAGTAGATTTAGACTTGAATTGGCGAAATTGGAATTTTGGTATTTCCGGTTGGTAGGTGATATTTTGATATAGGGGTTGGAATGGAATTACGGAAGTTTCAGTAAGTCCGTTGTGTCATTTGGGATGTGTGTGCAAAATTTCATGTCATTCGGACGTGGTTTAATAGACTTTTTGATCGAAACGGAATTTGGAAGATTCTGGAATTCTTAGGCTTGAATCCGATGCAAATTTGTTGTTTTGATGTTGTTTTGAGCGTTCCGAAGGTTGGAACAAGTTTGAATGATATTATGGGATATGTTGGTGTGTTTGGTTGAGGTCTCGAGGGCCTCAGGTGAGTTTCGGGCGGTTGAACGGATCATTTCAAGTTGAAAAAGATTGCAGAAAAATCTGTTATGAGTGTTGCAGACCTTTGGCCATCGCATTCGCGAAGGGTTAGGATGAGAGGCTGGAGGTTTGGCCTTCGCGTTCGCATACAAGGGGTCGCGTTCGCAAAGAAGGAGTAAGTGGTCAACACAGGTTGTGCTTCGCGAACGTGAGGCGTTGACTGCGTTCGCGATGAAGGATTTTTAAGTTCTGGTAAGAACGTTTTAAAAGACCAATTTCGTGATTTTGGGTCTAAGTTCCTCCATTTTTGGGCGATTTTTGAGCTATTTGAAGAGGATTGAAGAGGGAATCAAGGGGGAACACTTGGAGGTAAGATTTAGGGATCTGAGGGGTCGCTTGTGGTTGGATTTTGGTGCTTTTGATATGAATGAACTCGGGGAATGATAAGGAGTCCATTTATGTAATTTTAATCGGATTCTGAGACGTGGGCTCGGGGGTCGGGTTTGGCCTATTTCGGAATTAGTGCTGTAATTTGATTTCTTTCGAGTGGGCTTCGTTCCCTTAGCATATTTTGATGGTTTTGCACTGATTTTGGTTAGATTTGGAGCATCCGGAGGCCGATTCAAGAGGCAAAGGCATTCCGGGATAGAGTTTGGACCGGAAAGAGGTGAGTAATGATTGTAAATGTTATCCTGAGGGTATGAAACCCATGATTTCACATCGTTGTGCTATGTTGAGGTGACGCAAAAGCTAGATGACGAGCGTGGGGTCGTGCACCACTGGGGATTGTGACTTAGTCCATCCCGAATGAATGTTTTACTGCGTATTTGATTGAAAATTGTTTATTATCATCATGTTTTGGGTTGAATGTCATATTTGGGCCTCGTGCCAACTGTTTTGGACCTTTAGGGGATTTTTACTACTATTCCTCCCTATTTTGACTTTATACTTGTACTCAGTCATGCTATATTCTATTGTTTTTATAACTCAACCATGTTTATACTGTTTTGACATCTTAAATGATATTTTGAGATGAGCATCATATTTTACTGTATCCGAGTGGCTTTTAGAGATTTCTGACTAAGTAGGGCCGAGGGCCTGTATTGTGAGGTTATTATGGGATCGGGCTGCGCGCCGCAGCGGTATTGAGCTGATTCATGACTATGAGGCTGAGGGCCTGAGTTGTACGCAACAAGGTGGCTTGATATGAGGCCGAGAGCCTATTGATTACGCCACAAGATGGCTTGATATTGTGCTTGGTCCGTAAGGGGCCCCTCCCGGAGTCTGTACACCCAAGTGAGCGCGGGTACCCAGTGTGATATGTGATATAGCCCAAGGGGCTGATGTTGTTCCATTTTATCGCCCGAGGGGCTAATTTTTGTTGATATTGTGTCTGAGGGGCTGATTTTAGGTGTTTAACTTTTCTCGTTGTTTTTCATTCACTTGTTTAACTGTTAAAAGATGTTTTAAAGAGGGTTTTAATGAACTGAGGTGTTTTTACAAGTTTTCACTGTTCTATTGCATTGTATTGATTTTATACTGCCTCTTTGTAGCATGTTGCTGCGTTTTACGTGTTTTCTTATCGCTCAGCTGCCTTTACATTTATTACTCACTGAGTTGGCATACTCACATTACTCTCTGCACCCTGTGTGTACATACAGGAGCCTCGGGTCCTGCTTGCGAGGCTAATTGCTTCCAATGGGCTATTCGGAGTTCACTAGGTAGTTGCTCGGCATTCGCAGCCCAGTGTTTCTCCCTCCTCTCTTTATTTTTCCTTGTACTGGATTCTGTAATAGACTGTATAGTCCTTTTCCATACTCTTAGACTTATGTTAGATGCTCATAACTGGTGACACCCCGATGTCGGGCTGTGTTTATTTCCGTGTTGTTCTATTTCACCTTATTTTGGGATTTATCATCTGTTAATGATTTAAATTGAATGAATATAACTATTAAAAATGGATTGGGAGTTTGTGTCGGCTGGCCTTGTTTCACGATAGGCGCCATCATGACCGGGTCCAGTTTTAGGGTCGTGATAAGTTGGTATCAGAGTCTAGGTTACATAGGTCTCACGAGTCATGAGTAGGTTTAGTAGAGTCTCACGGATTGGTATGGAGACGTCTGTATTTATCCTCGAGAGGCTGCAGAACCTTTAGGAAAAACTTCATATTCTTGAAATTCTTATCGTGTGAATTTGTTGATCCAAGTACTAAACTTTTGTTATTCTATTCTCTCACATATGGTTAGAACACATGCTACCGGTCAGGATGGACGACCACCAATACCACTAGCTGTGGCCACTAGAGGTCAAGGACGCGATCGAGGTTGTGGTAGGGGCAGGGGTGTATCCCACACAGCAGCTAGGGCAGCACCTACAGATCCACCAGCCGCCCCAGTTCACGATCAAGTTCCAGTTGTGGATGCTCCAGCAGCACCAGCTCAATCACCAGTTGTGCCCGGGTCTTTAGGAGGCCCTAGCTCAGATTCTATCAGTATGCACTGGCCTAGCTCAAGCGGTCTCAATTACTACAACCGCAGCTACTTCTTAGGCCGAGGGAGGCACTCAAACTCCCGCCGCTCGCACACCTGAGCAGGTCGTGCAGGGACTTCAAACACCGGGGGCACATCCAGCCTAGCCGGTTGCAGCTGCTCAGGACTATGTAGCTCCTGCCATGCCAGAGGATGATCAGTGCAGGTTAGAGAGGTTTGTAGACTTCAGCCTCTAACTTCCAGTGGTGCAAAGGGCGAGGATGCCCAGGGTTTCTTGGACAAGTGTCAAAGGATTCTTCGTACAACGGGTATTCTGGACACCAGCAAGGTCGCTTTCACTACTTTTCAGTTTTCTGGAGCCGCCTTCACTTGGTAAGAGGCTTATGAGAGGCATAGGCATGTTGGTGCAGCACCCCTTACCCGGCAGCAGTTCTCCATTCTCTTTTTGGAGAAGTATGTGCCACAGTCTCACAGAGAGGAGCTGTAGAGGCAGTTTGAGTGGTAGCATCAGGAAGATTTGACTGTGACATAGTATGAGACGAAGTTCTCAGAGTTAGCTCGTCATGCTATTTGGTTGGTTCAGATAGATAGAGAGAGGATTAGGAGGTTTGTTGATGGCCTCACTTATCAGCTTCGTATTCTCATGACCAGTGAAAGGGTATCTGGTGCTACTTTTGAGGAGGTGGTAGACATTGCTCGTGAGATCGAGTCAGTTCGTCGCCAGGAGCGAGATGAGATAGAGGCCAAGAGGCCTCGAGGATCTGGTAGTTATGATGGTGCTCCTTCGAGGGGTCAGTTTTAGCACGGCAGAGACCATCGATTTAGGCATGCTTAGCCAGCTCGCCTAGGTTATCGTGGGGCGTCATCGGGTTATGGTTCTCACAATTCTCATCAGGGCTAGTCATCACTCAGTGCCCTTCCAGTATAGAGTTCATCCCGTGCTCCATTAGTTCAGGGCTCTTCTAGGCCAAGTGCATCTGCTAGTCATTCTGGTGCTAGGGGTTCACTTCAGTCCCCGTCTCCAGCACCCGGGAGTTGCTATGAGTGTGGAGAGATGGGTCATATGTAGAGGCAGTGTCCTCGTTGTCTTGGGGGTTCATCTCAGCAAAGGAGTCAGCCGTCTGCTTCAGCGCCAGTTACTTCACCACCACCCACCCAGTCAGTTAGGGGTGGAGGTCAGTCAACTAGGGGTCGCCCTAGAGGGGGAGGTCGATCAGGTGGCGGTCAGGCCAGTTTCTATGCACTCCCAGCTAGACCCGATGTTATTGCTTCAGACGTCGTGATCACATGTATTGTCTTAGTCTGCCATAGAGATACCTCTGTATTATTTGATCCCGGTTCCACTTATTCTTATGTGTCATCATACTTTTCTCGTTATTTGGATACGCCCCGTGAGTATCTTGTCTTATTTATTCGTGTATCTACTCCGGTGGGCGATACTATTATTGTAGACCGTTTGTATCGGTCATGTGTGGTGACTATTGGGTGTCTGGAGACCCGAGTGGATCTTTTGTTGTTATGTATGATAAAGTTCGATGTTATATTGGGCATGGATTGGCTATCTTCGTGTCGCACTATTTTGGGCTGTCATGCTAAGACAACGACATTGGCTGTGCCGGGTGTGCCACAGATTGAGTGGCGAGGTTCGATTGATTATGTTCCCAGTAGGGTAATTTCATTCTTGAAGGCCCAGCGTATGGTTGGGAAGGGTTGTCTTTCTTACTTAGCCTTTGTGAGGGATGTCGACGGAGAAACTCCTAGTATTGATTTTGTTCCTGTTGTGAGAGATTTTCCCGATGTATTTCCTGCAGACCTACCGGGCATGCCACCAGACAGGGATATTGATTTCGATATTGATTTGGTGTCGGGCACTCAGCCCATTTTTATTCCACCGTATCGTATGGCACCAGCGGAGTTGAATGAGTTAAAGGAGCAGCTTCAGGAACTCCTTAATAAAGGGTTCATTAGGACTAGTGTGTCGCCTTGGGGTGCGCCTGTTCTATTTGTGAAGAAGAAAGATGGCACTATGAGGATGTGCATTGATTCTAGGCAGGTTGAACAAGGTTACAATTAAGAACAAGTATCCTTTGCCACGAATTGATGATTTATTTGACCAGATTCAGGGAGCGAGAGTGTTCTCCAAGATTGATCTTCGTTCAGGTTATCACCAGTTGAAGATCAGGGACTCGGATATTCTTAAGACGGCTTTCAGGACCCGATATGGTCATTATGAGTTCTTGGTTATGTCTTTTGGGCTGACTAATGCCCCAGCACCGTTCATGCATTTGATGAACAACGTGTTTTGTCCCTATCTCGACTCGTTTGTCATAGTTTTCATTGATGATATTCTGGTGTATTCGCATAGTAAGGAGGAGCACGCGGAGCATTTGAGAGTTGTGTTACAGAGATTGAGGGAGGAGAAGCTTTGTGCAAAGTTCTCCAAGTGCGAGTTTTGGCTCAGTTCAGTGGCTTTCTTGGGGCACATGGTGTCCAGTGAGGGTATTCAGGTTGATCCGAAAAGATAGAGGTGGTTCAGAGTTGCCCTAGACCGTCCTCAGCCACAGAGATTCACAGCTTTCTTGGTTTGGTGGGTTATTAGCATCGGTTTGTTCAGATATTCTCATCTAGCGCATCGCCCCTGACCAAGTTGACTCAAAAAGGTGCTCTATTAAAGTGGTAGGATGAGTGTGAGGAGAGCTTTCAGAAACTCAAAACTGCCTTGACCACAGCTCCAGTGTTAGTTTTGCCATCAACTTCAGGTTCATATACTGTGTATTATGATGCTTCGAGAGTTGGTATTGGGTGTGTATTGATGTAGGAGGGTAGAGTTATTGCCTATGCTTCTCGTCAATTGAAGCCCTATGAGAAGAACTACCCTATTCATGATTTGGAGTTGACTGCCATTGTTTACGCGTCAAAGATTTGGAGGCATTATTTGTATGGTGTGTCTTGTGAGGTGTTTACTGATCATCGTAGACTCCAGCACTTGTTCAAGCAAAGGGATCTCAATTTGAGGCAACGGAGATGGTCAGAGTTGCTAAAAGATTATGATATTACTATTCTGTACCATCCGGGGAAGGCCAATATGGTGGCCGATGCTTTGAGCCGAAAAGTGGTGAGTATGGGGAGTTTGGCATATATTCCTGTTGGGGAGAGACCTCTTGTAGTTGATGTTTAGGCCTTGTCCAATCAGTTTGTCAGGTTAGATATTTCGGAGCCCAGTCGGGTATTGGCTTGTGTGATTTCTTGGTCTTCATTATTTGATCGCATCAGAGAGCGCCAGTATGATAATCCTCATTTGTTTGTCCTAAAGGACAGAGTTCAGCAGGATAATGCTAGAGATGTGA
Source organism: Nicotiana sylvestris (assembly GCF_000393655.2). Classification (NCBI taxonomy): domain Eukaryota; kingdom Viridiplantae; phylum Streptophyta; class Magnoliopsida; order Solanales; family Solanaceae; genus Nicotiana; species Nicotiana sylvestris. The sequence continues at coordinate 80,336,139 of NC_091065.1, read as the reverse complement.
CCATTGGTGATGATGGGGTGTTGAGGATGCAGAGCAAGATATATGTGACTAATGTAGATGGGCTTCGGGAGTTGATGGAAGAGGCCCATAGCTCGCGGTATTCCATTCATTTGGGTTTCGCGAAGATATATCAGGATCTGAGACAGCATTATTGGTGGAGGAGAATGAAGAAGAACATTGTGGGATTTGTAGCTCGGTGTCTCAATTGTCAACAGGTGAAATATGAGCATCAGAGACCGGGTGGTTGCTTCAGTAGATGGATATTCCAGAGTTGATGTGGGAGCGGATCACCATGGACTTTGTAGTTGGGCTTCCACGGACTTTGAAGAAGTTCGATGCTATTTGGGTGATTATGGATCGGCTGACCAAGTCTGCGCACTTCATTCCTGTGTGTACTACCTATTTTTCAGAGCAGTTGGTAGAGATCTATATCCGGGAGATTGTTTGTTTGCATGGTGTCCCAGTTTCCATCATTTCAGATAGGGGCACTCAGTTTACTTTGTAATTTTAGAGGTCTGTGCAGCGAGAGTTGGGTACTCAAGTTGAGTTGAGCATAGGTTTTCACCCTCAGATAGACGGCCAGTCCGAGCGCACTATTCAGATATTGGAGGACATGTTGTGTGCTTGTGTCATTGATTTTGGAGGGTCATGGGATCAGTTTCTACTTCTCGCAGAGTTTGCTTATAACAATAGCTACCAGTCGAGTATTCAGATGGCTCCATATAAGGCTTTGTATGGGAGGCAGTGTAGATCTCCGATTGGTTGGTTTGAGCCGGATGAGGCTAGGCTATTGGTACAGACTTGGTGTAGGATGCTTTAGACAATGTGAAGGTGATTCAGGAGAGGCTTCGTACATCGCAGTCAAGACAAAAGATTTATGCTGATAGGAAGGTTCGGGATGTGTCCTACATGGTTGGTGAGAAAGTTCTGTTGAAGGTTTCACCCATGAAGGGTGTTATGAGATTTGGGAAGGGTAAATTGAGTCCTCGGTTCATTGGGCCTTTTGAGGTGCTTCGGAGGATTGGGGAGGTGGCTTTTGAGCTTGCTTTGCCACCCAGCTTGTTGAGTGTGCATCCGATATTTCATGTTTCTATGATCCGGAAGTATATTGGCGATCCGTCTCATGTTTTGGATTTCAGCATGGTTCAGTTAGATGATGATTTGACTTATGATGTAGAGCTAGTAGCTATTTTGGAGCATCAGGTTCGAAAGTTGAGGTCAAAAGATATAGCTTCAGTGAAGGTGTAGTGGAGAGGTTGGCCCGTGGAGGAGGCTACTTGGGAGACCGAGCGGGAGATGCGGAGCAGATATCCTCACCTATTTGAGGCTTCAGGTATGTTTCTTGACCCGTTCGAGGACGAATATTTGTTTAAGAGGGGAGGATGTAACGACCCGGCCGATTGTTTCATGAGTTACCGCTCTATTTCCCCCATTTCTGCTTTGTATTGTCTTGTTCAGCTAAGCTTAAGTAGAAAAAGTCAACCGAATATTGACTTATGTGAAAAAGGGATCGTATGCGAGTTCCGATGGTTCGGATAGCTTCGGTAAGTGATTTGGGACTTAGGAGCGTGAGCAGAGTGTTTTAGAGGTACCAAGTAAATTTAGGCTTGAATTGGCAAAATTAAAATTTTTGACATTTTCCGATTGGTAGGTGAGATTTTGATATAGGGGTTGCAAGGAATTCCGAGAGTTGCAGTAGGTCCGTTGTGTCATTAGAGATGTGTGTGCAAAATTTCAGGTCATTCGGACGTGGTTTGATAGACTTTTTGATCGAAAACGGGATTTGGAAGATTTTGGAATTCTTAGGCTTGAATCCGATGCAAATTTGATATTTTGATGTTGTTTTGAGAGTTCTGAAGGTTGGAACAAGTTTGAATGATGTTGTGGGATATGTTGGTGTGTTTGGTTGAGGTCCCGAGGGCCTCGGGTGAGTTTCGAGTGATTGAACGGATCATTTTAAGTTGAAACAAATTGCAGAAAAATCTGATGTGAGTGTTGCAGAGCTTTGGCCTTCACGTTCGTGAGTGGGCCCTCACGTTTGCGAAGGGTTAGGATGAGAGGCTGGAGGTTTGGCCTTCGTGTTCGCGATGGAGGTCCCGCATTTGCGAAGGGTTGGGGTCAGTGAGCTACGCGTTCACGAGAGGGAAGCTGCATTCACGATGGGTTGTAAAGCTGAGTCTTCGCATTCGCGTACAAGGGGTCACATTCACGAAGTAGGAGAAAGTGGTCAACGCCAGGTTGTGATTCGCGAACACGATGTGTTGACCGCGTTCGCGATGAAGGATTTTTAAGTGTTGGGCAGAATGTTTTAAAAGACAAATTTCACGATTTTGGGTCTAAGTTCCTCCATTTTTGGGTGATATTTGAGCTTTCTGAAGAGGATTGAAGAGGGAATCAAGGGGGAACACTTGGAGGTAAGATTTATGGACTCAATACTCAATCCTAATGTGTTTTCTACCTAATTAATCATAGAATTTATAGAATTTAAGCCTAAATATTGAAGAACTAGGGCTTGTAATTGGAGACCTTAAATTAGGGATTTGAGGGGTCGTTTGTGGTTGGATTTGGGTGCTTTTGATATAAATGAACTCGGGGAGAGATAAGGAGTCCATTTATGTAATTTTTATCGGATTTCGAGACATGGGCCCGGAGGTCGGGTTTTGCCAATTTCGGGATTTTTGCTGTAATTTGATTTCTTTCAAATGGGCTTCGTTCCCTTAGCATATTTTGATAGTTTTGCACTAATTTTGTTTAGATTTGGAGCATCCGGAGACCGATTCGAGAGGCAAAGGCATCGCGCTAGAGTTTGGACCAGACAGAAGTGAGTAATGATTGTAAATGTTGTCCTGATTGTATGAAACCCTGGATTTCACATCGTTATGCTATGTTGAGGTGACACAGACGCTAGATGACGAGCGTGGGGTCGTGCACCGTTGGGGATTGTGACTTAGTCCATCCCGAATGACTATTTTACTGCATATTTGATTGAAACCCGTTTGCTATCATCATGTTTTGGGCTGAATGCCATATTTGGGCCTCGTGCCAACTGTTTTGGACCCTTAGGGGATTTTTACTACTATTCCGCGCTATTTTGACTTTATACTTGTACTGAGTCATGCTATATTCTACTATTTTTATAACTTAGCCATGTTTATACTGTTTTGACATCTTAAATGATATTTTGAGCTGAGCATCATATTTTACTATGCTCGAGTGGCTTTTAGAGATTTCTGACTAAGTAGGGCCGAGGGCCTGTGTTGTGAGGTTATTATGGGATCGGGCTGTGCACCGCAGCGGTATTGAGTTGATTCATGATTATGAGGTCGAGGGCCTGAGTTGTATGCCACAAGGTAGCTTGATATGAGGCCGAGAGCCTATTGATTATTCCACGAGATGGCTTGATATTGCGCTTCGGCCGTAAGGAGCTTCCGGAGTCTGTATACCCCCATTGAGCGCGGGTACCCAGTTTGATATGTGATATATCCCGAGGGGCTGATGTTGTTCCATGTTATCGCCCGAGGGACTGATTTCTGTTGATATTGTTCCTGAGGGGCTAATTTTATGTGTTTACCTTTTCTCATTGTTTTTCATTCACTTGTTTAACTGTTAAAAGATGTTTAAAGAGGTTTTTACTGAACTAATATTGCCTCTTTATAGCATGTTGCTATGTTTTACGTATTTTCTTATCGCTCAGTTGCCTTTACTTTTATTACTCACTGAGTTGGTGTACTCACATTACTCCCTGAACCTTGTGTGTAGATACAGGAGCCTCGGGTCCATCTAGCGAGGGTTGATTGCTTCCAGCGAGCTATTCGGAGTTCACTAGGTAGCTGCTCGGCGTTCGCAGTTCAGTGTTTCTCCCTCCTATCTTTATTTTTCCTTGTACTGGTTCCTGTAATAGACTGTGTAAGTCCTTTTCCATACTCATAAACTTATGATAGATGCTCACGACTAGTGACACCCTGATGTCGGGCTGTGTTTATTTTTGTGTTGTTCTATTTCACCTTATTTTGGGATTTATCTTATGTTAATGATTTCAATTGAATTATTATAACTGTTAAAAATGGATAAGAAGTTTGTGTTGGCTTGCCTTGTTTCACGATAGGCGCCATCATGACCGGGTTCGGGTTTAGGGTCGTGACATTCGAGGCCTTAAAATCTCCTTTTACATTACCTCAGTTTGCGTGCATGGTCAGGGCATATATCCGGAACCCTTTTGTGAAAATTTGATTAAAAATGCTAATTTTGCCTTTAAAATTGGATTTGACTTCGGTCAACATTTAGGGTAAACGGACCCAGACCTGTGAATTGATGGTCCCGGAGGGTCCGTAGAAAAATATGGGACTCGGGCGTGTGCTTGGAATTGAATTCCGAGGTCCCAAGCCTGAGAAATGAATTTTTGAAGAAAATTATTTAGTTGAAATTATAAGAGATTTTGGAAACTTAAATGTGTTTGAATTTGATGGTATCGGGCTCGTATTTTGGTTTCGGAGTCCTGTACAGGTCTTATATGGTGTTTAAGTTGTGCCTGTAAAATTTGGTAAGAAATGGACTTAATATGACGTGAATCGGACCCTCGATTGTTAAAATTTGAACTTAAGAGTTATGGAGATTTTTCTTTGATTTTGATGCTAAACTCATAGTTCGAGGCATTATTTGGCGATTTGATCACATGAGTAAGTCCGTATAATATTTTTAGGGTTGTGTGCACGTTTAGTTTGGAGCCCCGAAGGCTCGGGTGAGTTTTGGATAGGCCACTGGATGTTTTTTTCACTTAGGAAAGTTGCATGTTTGGTTTCACAGACATTTTGTGCATCGCGATCGCGTAGTGACTCTCGCGATTGCGAAAGGGAATTGGGCTGGGGGTGGAATTCGCCCTATGCAAACACGAGACCCAGGTCGCGAACGCAGCGCATTGGGGGGTTTGCTCTATGCGAACGCAACCGGTCAACCGCGAACGCATAGCTTTAGGAGGGAGCTGGTCTGGGAACCTAGGGAGAACTACGTGAACGCAACCCCTCTATCGCAAACGCAAAGGCAAGGCTGGGCTACGCGAATGTGAAGCTTCTCCCGCGATCGCGTAAGTCCACCACTGGCAGCTCTTCGCGTATGCGACAGTGCTCACACGAACACGGTGAACATTGTTGCCCAGCACTTAAAATAGTTACAGAAACGGGAATAAGCCATATTTTCACACCTCCTTCCCCAAAATCAGAATCTAGGCGATTTTTGATGAGCAAAAGCAACACCAAATCATAGGTATGTGTTCCTAAACCCATCTCCTTCATTTTCCATCAACGCCCATTAGATTTCTAAGCCTAAAAATTGTTCTTCCAAGGTAGAATTAGGGCTTTTTGAATAATTGGAATTTGGACCTCGTTTTGGGGTCGGATTTCAAACTAATTGCATATTCAGGCTCGTGGGTAAATGGTTGATCGGGTTTTGGTTCGAACCTCGAGTTTTGACAAAGCGGGCCCGGGGTCAATTTTTGACTTTTTGGAAAAAAATAATAGAAAACCTATAATTAAGCATTGGGTATGAATTCTTTAGCATTTATTGATATTGTTAAATTAATTTGGGCTAGATACAAGTAAATTGGAGGCAAAATCTAAATGAAAAGCGGTGTTTGAGGCTTAAGTTGGTCGTGGAAGTTCGAGGTAAGTGTTTGGTCGAACCCTAGCTTGACGGAATAGGTATTGTGCTTTATTCGTTAAGTGCTAGTGTAGTGTATGACGTATAGGTGTGGTGACGAGTATCTATACGTCAGTGTCAAGCATGCCCGTGAGTCTTAAATTGTGACCGTTGTGTTTCTTAATAAGTACTACAAATGCCTAAATTGTTGATTCTCCGTGTTGAGCAAGACTTATGATTATCTTGTGGTATTTGTTTATTGTTGAGCATTGGCTCTAGTTGAGGTTTTGTTTGTGAAGTTAATTGTTGATACAAGTTTGGTTATAGTTGATTCCCTTGCCGAGACATATTTATTTCTTACTGTTGATTCCCTTGCCGAGATGTATTTATTCTTGTTGTTGATTCCCTTGCCGGGATGTTGTTGTTGCTATTGTTTGGGTGAGGAAAGAGAGATAAAGAACGAACGACGATGTCGTGCACATTCATATTTATGCATATCGTGAGGAAAGAGTGATAAAGCACGAAGGGTGATGCCGTGTACATTTTCATTGATATTGATGCATATGGTGAGGAAGAGAGATAAAGCACGAAGGGTGATGCCGTGCACATTTTCTAATATTTACATGGTGAGGAAGAGAGATAAAGCACGAAGGGTGATGCCGTACACATTTTCATTACTTGATTGCATTGGTGAGGATTGAGAGTAAAAGCACGAAGGGTGATGTCGTGCACTTATTACCTGTTCGTTATGATTTCTTGTTGTTTTCGGTTCAATTACCTTAATTGTCTTATTCCACTAGTACTGTGATTCTTTACGGTGGTATTTTTCCCACATAGCATGTTACCCATCCCACGTTATTTTTGAATTGCTTCTATTATTGTTATTCTGCTAGGTACTGTTTAACTGCAGGTTATGTTAATTGTTGTGTCCTAGCCTCATCACTACTTCGCTGAGGTTAGGATCGACACTTACCAACACATGGGGTCGGCTGTGCTAATACTACACTCTGCGCTCTTTTGTGCAGATCCCGGTACTGGAGCATACGGACCTTAGCTAGGGTTGCTGGTTTTAGTCCATCAGGAGACCCGAGGTAGGCCTGCAGGCGTCTACAGGCCTTGGCGTCCCCTTCCTATCTAGTTTTCTTCTGTTCTTTACTATTTCAGAGACAGATATGTATTTACTTTGTTCGGACCATTTGTAGTATTCTTAGATAGTCCGTGAGATTGTGACACCAGTTCTGAGTGGTTATGTTTATGGATTCACATTGGTATTAGATTAAATTGTTAAATTTCTTTCTTCCACATTATTATTTTCCGTTGTTTATGATATATTGACTTGAAATTGTTAAGAGGTTAAAAATAAAAAGGATAAATTAATCGGAATAGTTGGCTTGCCTAACTTTCACTAGTAGACGCCATCACAACTCCCGAGGGTGGAAAATCCGGATAGTGACACAAAGCAACCGAATTTTTTCTCAATTCACATTTGCAATCTATAAGCTACAATCTACTAAGTGTACTATGGAAGAAAGAAGAGAAATGGAAAAGGAAGACGAAGAGAAGGGGGTTGATGGTAACGAATAATAGGCGAAGGTGCTAGTTATAGCGGGATTGAGGGAGGTTGGGACGAGAAAGATTGGTGGACACTAACAAATAAAAGAAAATATTATTGAAAGGGGAAGAGGAAGGGAAAAAGAACGGGGAAAGGGAATGGGAGAGAAAGTAAAATAAAAAATGATTTTTTCTTTTACATAAAGGGGGTGGGAGTTTGCTAGGGAATATGAGAGAGATGGGAGGGGAGGGGAAAAGAGAAGGGAGAGGGAAAAATCTTTTTTCTTTTTCGTTTTTCTTTCTCATTTATGTTTTATTCTGATTCAAATTTTTTTTTTAATAAAAACAAAATTATTCACACGCCTTGGCAATGTGATTTGCACACAATTTAGCCATGTCAGTCATGTTACTTTTATGTAGGCATGGTCAACGGTCAAATATGTTTGTTAATATCCATTCCATCAAGTTGAAGTGTTCAAATAAGAATAATATAAGTTTATGTATCGATTTTACAAACAGATACAAATTTAAGTGGCCACGAAACTATTTGACCTTTCTAAAATGGTCGATACTCTTAACAAACGATTGGGTGGCACGTTCATGCACGGCACTATCTTAATTATTAGAGTTTGGAAAAAGAAAAAGAGGCCACACATGACCTTTGAATTAACACTCCGTTCAATTCTAACCCATGTCTGATGTCTCACAATTCCAACCCATTCAATAACATAAAAATCTCTTCAACCACTAATAATAATTAACATTTCGTTCAAATAGTCAATACACAATTCTTGAGGAGCTAACTTAAGAAATTTTGATTCCAAAAATTGATTCCATGTAAAAAAAAATACCAAAAGCCATATATATCATCTTATCCACCGTAGAATTTCCAGCCAAGTTTGTGAAAGGAGTTTGTAAGAGGCCAAAACAACGTTAGAAGCAGGGGCTTTTTAAACAGAGTAAAGGTTTGCGTCTATTGGTAGTCTGAAGGTTTGTGGCCGTTAATGATTGTCTACAAAGGATTGTGTCGGTTTGTAGGCGTGGATTTTAGTTAATAAGGTAAATAGCTATTAATTAATCAGTGGGGTATTTAGGTAAATAATAGGGATATTTTAGTAATTTAGCTTTTAAATTAAAAGGTTTCCTATTTTTAATATACTAATCTTTAGACATATGTGTTGCATGTGCGTCTCATATCAACATGTACAAACTTTCTAGAATGATACAGATAATATTAAAACATGTAAGTAATGAGTAATTAAAAGTTTGAAAATAAAGTATAAGCTGAACCGACTAAATTAAGTATAACCTTCTTCTTTTTTATTACTAAATATTCATTAATTCAAATAATCTGGATAAAAATTATTTAATAATACAAATGAGAAATATTATAATTTATTTTATGTCAGAATATATTATTCATTTGTTAATCTATTGAATAAGCATCCATGAATCAGTTCTTTTGTATTATATGCAATAATAAATTATATCATTCCTATTTAACATGAGTTATATAACTACACCATCTTATATTGTGATGACCCAAAAGGTCATTTCGTATTTTAGAATCTAATCTGGGGTTCCGAGGTCTTCAAAACCTCATTTTCTTTCTCCTAAATTTGTGTGCGCAGTCCGGGCGCACTTACATAAATCCCTTATGTAAAATTTGAGAAAAATGCTAATTTTACCTTTAAATTTGAATTTAAGTTGACTTTGGTCAATATTTTGGATAAACAGACCCGGTACCGTGATTTGACGGTCCCGGAGTGTCCGTAGGAAAATATGGGACTTGGGTGTATGCCCGGAATTGAATTCTGAGGTCCCTAGCCCGAGAAATGAACTTTTGAAGAAAATTATTTAACTGAAAAATATAAGAAGTTTGAAAATTGAATAATGTTTGAATATGAAGGTATCGGGCCCATATGTTGGTTCCAGAGCCCGGTACAGGTTAAAATAATATTTAAGTCGAATTTATGAAATTTGGTAGGAATCGGACTTGATTTGATATAAATCGGACCATCGGTTGTGATATTAGTAACTTTAGGTGTTCTTGAGAATTTTATTGATTTTGATGCTAAATTCATAGTTGTTGATATTATTTTGATAATTTGATCGCACGATCATGTCCGTATGATGTTTTTGGACTTGTGTGTATGTTTGGTTTGGAGCCCCGAGGGCTCGGGTGAGTTTTGGATAGGCTGCAGAGTGTTTTGAACTTAGGAAAAATTGCTGGTGTGATACTGTGATTGCAGGTCTGCAAACTTCGCATCGCAAATGCGAGCACCGCAATTGCGAAGGTTCATCGCAATTGTGAAGACTGGGCTGGGCAGGGGACCTTCGCAAATGCGAAGTTCATCATCGCAAATGCGACATGCACAGCAGCCGCAATTGCGAACAATATTCGCATTTGCGAAGGCTGCAGGCCAGGGCAACCTTCGCATTTGAGAAGCCTTGGCTGCATTTGCGAGTTCGCATTTGCGAACCTGTCATCGCAAATGCGATAACTGCGACTGTGTAAATTATAACTTAGACGGAATTTTCATCATTTTTCAAATTCTCTCAAACCCTAAGCTCTCATGGGCGATTTTCCAAAGAAAGGTTCTTCCCCAAATCATAGGTAAACAACTTTTAACTTATTTCTTTCAATCTACTTCATCTTTTTACAAGATTTCATCACAAATCTAGCGATTTTGATGGGAAATTGGATGTTTTGGGTGAAATTTGGGAATTTAGACCTCAATTGAGGTCGAACCCAAAACCAATTGCATATTCGGGCTCGGGGGTGAATGGGTAATCGGGTTTTGGTCTGAATTTCGGGTTTTGACCACGCGGGCCTGGGGTCGATTTTTAGCCTTTTGGGGAAAATGTTGGGAAAACTATAATTAAGCATCGGGTGTGAGTTTTTTAGCATTTATTGATGTTATTAAACTAATTATGACTACATATAAGTGAATTGGAGGTGAAATCTAGAGGGAAAGCGATAGTTGAGGCTTGATTTGTTGCCGTGGAATCGAGGTAAGTGTTTGGTCTAACCTTAGCTTTAGGGAATAAGTGTTTTGTCTTATTTGTTATGTGCTAGTGTTGTGTATGACGTATAGGTGTGGTGACGGGTATTTATACGTTGGTGTCAAGCATGCCCGTGAGTCTTATACTGTGATCGTTGTGATTCTTATTAAGTACTATCAATGCCTAAATTGATGATTATCCATGTTGAGTAAGACTTATGATCATTTTTCTTGGCATTTGTCCATTGTTGAGTATTAGCTCCAATTGAGGTTTATTTTGTGAAGTTAATTGTTGGAACAAGATTTGGTTATAGCTGATTCCCTTGCTAGGACGTATTTATTTCTATTGTTGATTCCCTTGCCGGGATGTATTTATTCTTATTGTTGATTCCCTTGTCGGGATGTTGTTACCACTGTTTGGGTGAGGAAAGAATGATAAAGCACGAAGGGTGATGCCGTGCACATTCATGCTTATGCATATGGTGAGGAAAGAGTGATAAAGCACGAAGGGTGATGCGGTGCATATTTACATTGATATTGATCCATATGGTGAGGAAGAGAGATAGATCACGAAGGGTGATGTCGTGCACATATCTAATATTCATATGGTGAGGAAAAGTGATAAAGCATGAAGTGTGATGTCGTGCACATTTTCATTATTGATTGTATGGTGAGGATTGAGAGTAAACGCACGAATGGTGATGCCGTACATCCATTGTCTGTTTGTTGTGATTACTTGTTGTTATCGGTTCAAGTGCCTTAATTGTTTCATTCCGTTATTTCTGTATTTCCTTATGTTGGTATCCCCCATAGCATGTTGCCCCTTCCCGTTAATCTCTGTTTAGCTTCTATTATTGTTATTCTGTTAGATAATGTTTAAACTGCACAGGTTATGATGTTTGTTGTGTCCTAGCCTCGTCACTACTTTGTCGAGGTTAGGCTCGACACTTACCAGTACATGAGGTCGGTTGTACTGATACTACACTCTGCATTTTTGTGCAGATCCAGGTACTGGAGCATACAGACCATAGTTAGAGGTTGTTGCCTTCAGTCCAGCGGAGACCCGAGGTAGTCCTGCAGGCATCCGCGGGCCTTGGCGTCCCCTTCTATCATGTTTCTTTATGTTCCCATCTATTTTGGAGACAGACATGTATTTTCTTTGTTTAGATCACTATTTGTAATATTTGTAGATAGTCCATGAGATTGTGACACCAGTTCTGGGTGAAGTATTATTATGGATTTCGTATTGGTATTAGCTAAATTGTTAAATTCTGTTCTTCTGCATTTTTATTTCCACCGTTCACTTGAATTAACTTGGTAAATTGTTAAAGATAATGGTAAAAAGATAAAATGTAACGTTGGCTTGCCTAGCGGGTTCAATGTTAGGCGCTATCACGGTCCCGACGGTGGATAATTCGCATCGTGACAACTTGGTATCAGAGCTCTAGGTTGCTTAGGCACAATTCATGGACAAGCTTGGTAGAGTCTGAGGGATTGGTACGGAGACGTCTGTGCGTATCCCCTAGAGGCTACAGAGTTAGGAACAGTTTCACTTCTATTCTTCTCTGTCGTGTGATTTCGTTTCTGAATGTTAATGGAACTTCTACTTTGTTCTTTCGCAGATGGTGAGAACACGCGCTTCTTCATCTGCTGACTAGCAGCCAGAGCCTCAAGCAGCAGCTCCCACGAGGGGCATAGGATGAGGTCGAGGTCGTGCTAGGGGCCGAGGTAGGGGAAGAGCTCAGCCCAGAGCAGCAGAACCAGTGCCGGAGCCTCAGGTAGAGTTTGATGATGAGGTTCCGGCCCAGATAGTTCCAGTGATCCCAGCTCACGTCCCAGAGGGATTCATCGCTACCCCGATACTCCACATTGCTCTGGTCTGTCTAGTGGGCCTTATGGAGAGTGTCACCCAGGCAGGCTTACTTATTGTAGCACCTGTCGTCTCTCAAGCTGGGGGAGGAGCACAGACTCCCGCTACCCGCACTCCGAAGCAGATGGCTCCCCAGTTTCAGACTCCAACAGCTCAGCCAGTTGGAGTAGTTCAGTCGGGTGTAGTAGCTCAGACCGGTGATGGAGCAGCTATGTCTGTCGATGCTTTGTGGACATTGGACAGGTTCACCAAGCTCTTCACTACTACCTATGGCGGTACATCTTCAGAGGATCCCCATGATTATTTAGACAGCTCTCGTGAGGTTCTTCATAACATGGGGATAGTGGAGACCAATGGGGTCTACTTTGCTGCTTTTTGTCTGTCAGGTTCCGCCAAGAAATGGTAGAGAGATTATTGTTTGGCCAGACCAGCTGGGTCACCAGCTCGCACTTGGGACCAGTTCTCGCAGCTATTTATCGAGAAGTTACTTCCCGTCACTCAGAGACAGGAGTACCGCAGGCGGTTCGAACATCTTCAACAAGGTTCTATGATTGCCACCCAATACGAGACAAGGTTTATTGATTTGGCTCGTCATGCTCTTCTGATACTCCCCATCGAGAGAGAGAGAGAGAAAGGGTGAGGAGGTTTATTGAGGGACTCGCTCAGCCTATTAGACTGCAGATGGCTAAGGAGACAGGAAGCGAGATTTTTTCCAGGATGCGGCCAATGTGGCTAGGCGGGTTGAGATGGTTCTAGCTCTGGGGAGTGGTCAAGGGTCTAATAAGAGGCCTCGTCATTCTGGCAGATTTAGTAATGCCTTATCTAGAGGCAAGGATTCTTTTGCTAGAGGCCATCTTCTAAGGCCGTTTCAGCCAGCACTTCAGGCTTGTCACGGTGCTCCAAGTGGTTGTGGTTCTCATATGCAGTATTCTGATCAGTTTCCCTACAGTGCACCACCAACTCCTATTAGTGCACCTCCGCTCCAGAGTTTTCAGGGTGGTTATTTAGGCCGCCAGGGTCAGTTTCAGGGTCAGCAGTCTTAGCAGCCAAAGTTATGCTATACTTGTGGCAATACGTATGCATATTACTAGGTTATGCCCTCGAGCCTTGAGCAGTTATCAACATTAGGGTTCTCGTGTTATGGTTCCAACCCCGAGTATTCCACCGCCCGCTCAGCCAGCTAGACGTAGGGGTCGAGGTGTTAGAGGTGGAGGTCAGGCTATTAGAGGTGGAGGTCAGACAACTAGAGGTGGAGGCCACCCTGGGGATGCAGTTCAGAGTGGTGGGGACCTTGCTCTGATTTGTTAGTTTTATCATAGTCATGGAAACCACTTCGGGGTTGGCCCGACAGGGAGTGGCGAGTACTGCTCTCGGCGTTTAGGAACCGCGGGAGTTCGCTCTGAAGACGGCATCTTTGATAAGAGGGGAACATCTGGAGATGGTGAGAAAATATTGTGGATGGATAAAGGGGATAGCGATGCAGGTGCTTCCCCCGGATGAGAGTATTACGGGCTATGCTGATGGATTCTTGAGCGTATACCTATATCCTTTCGCGTTTGGTCCCATTGATAGGGTTGTGCTTGAATTTTACTTGAAGTATCGGGTTACTTTGGCGCAGATACATCAGTCATTTTGGCGGGTGGTGCTGATGATGAGGTTCTTTGCGGAGAAGGTTGGTCTTGAATTCTCGCTTAATCATCTCGTCAGGCTATACCGGCCCTTTCATCACCAGGGCCTGCTGACCCTGAGGTACTATTCGTCCACGCCTTTTGTAGTTGACGACGAAGAGGACGGGGATCGAGAGTGGGCTGGTTGGTTTATCCGGGTTCGGACGGTCGACATTATCCCCGTGGAACTTCTGCCATTTCCCAAAGGGTGGAATTATGCATGTGAATGGAGCGTCTGGTGCTTTTTCAGGTTTTGCCTATAGCGAAAATCAGTTGAATAATAAAATTTTTTTCCTTGTTGCAGCAACTTCATGGACGCCGGGCGAAGTTTTTGACCTGCCTTGCTGGGTTCGGAGGCTGGTGACCCATTTGACCTATGATGAGCGTCGGTGGCGAGCTATGCTTCGTATCAGATGGGGAGCAAAATACCAAGGTATGTGCGCATGCTGCCTTTGCTTTGGCTTTTGTATATTTGAGGTAACATTTTCCCCTGTCGTGTGTACTGGATTCGCTGCTTGTAGATATCGGGCGGTTCTTTGGGGTAAGATAGTGCTCTTCCGAAGAGAAGAAGGACTCGTCGGCCCCCGAGCCAAGGGACGATTGCGATAAGAGGGATCGGCACCCGCGATGTGATGGAGCTTTTAGTGGTGCTGAACAAGCTCGTGTTTTCGAGGAGAAGGCATCGTCCGAGTCTGCTGCTCCCAAAATATCTTATTCCCGGGCGGCGATTCCTCTGAGTGAATATGCTTTGCCCGAGGTCGGTTCTTCTGGGGCCGAAGAGGTAAGATCAACAAGAGTGTGTTCTAACATCGAGAAAGTCCGTCGGCTTCACTTCATGGTGAGCTTAGGCGCAGTTTTTCTATGTTCCGTGTCCTCCTCCCTCTATTGAACTTTTCTTATGCAGGCCTGCGATAGGCTTATGTCTAAGTTGCCTCGTCAAGGGGCCAGGCTTCAGAAATATTTGGACGAGGGCGAGCCCCTTAGGCTCCTTAGCAAGGAGAAATAGGTTGAGTTGTAGCATTGGCAATATGAGGCATACCGGAGCTCGAATTACGAGAGCTATTTGATGGAGCAGGTAACTTTTTGCAACTCGTGCTTTGCTCCCCATGGACCTTAAGGTTAACCCCCTTTTTTGTTATATTAGCTGCAGAAAAAGATAGAGGCTTTGGAGTACCTCAAGGGCGACATCGATCGCGTCACGACTGCCTGTGGTGAGCTAAGGGCTCAAGTGCAAGCTCAAGCTTTAGAGGAGACAAGCGCCTCGGCCAAGGTCCCCGCCTTCAAAGCCCAACTCCTCTTGGCTCGGGAAAATGCCAAAGTTCAAGCGAATATGATCGAGAAACTTGAATCTGACCTCTCGAAGATCAGGACTGAGATAATTAATGCCCGAGCTGAAGCGGCACTAAGCCAAACCAAGGTTGATTAGGAGATAGTGATTCGTATAAAAGACGTTGCGGATGCTCAAGCTAAGCTAAAGCGAGCCCTCAACCGGGAGAAGAGGATCGAGGAATATGTTCGTTGCAGATCCCGAAGAGAAGTACTCGAGGAGATCGGTGCGAGGGGCTTCGTTCTCTCAGAGGAATTGTCTCGGGCAAGGGAAAACGAGCATGAGGCGCGGTCGCTTCTTGCTGACGAGGCGAAGAGCGAACCCGACAAGTTGTAGCCCTTTAGAGCGGAGCGTAGATTTCGTCGTTTTGTCACTTTGTATTTGATAGATGTAGAGCATGTCTATAGATGGAGAGTGTGCCTTTTTGCGTATGTAAGATAAGAGGAAACTTGAGGCTTTATTTCTTCCGCATCTCTTTTCTGTTATTGCTTTTGACCAGGCGGGCTAGTTTTGGTGTTTGGCGGGATCCTCATAGGTCCGAAACTGATCGAATAGGCCCAAAGGCTCTTAAGTGTGATCCTTGACGTGAGCAGGCGTTGGGGCTTCTGTGCTTTGCCCAGCTGTTTAGGCTTAGTCTCCGAGTCAGGCCTTGACTTGAGCTTTCTTGCCCTTAAATCATCTATGCCCGTGTGGGCAGGTAGTAATAGTTCCTATTTCTTGACCTTGGGCATATTGTAGTTTAACCATTTCGGGTCCAGTCTTCGAGTCGCATTGCGATTCGAGCTTCCATTGACCTTCAGGTTCTTTCCTGCCTGCATGGGCGAATGATGATGGCCTTTTGTGCTTTGGGTCAAAGTAACCTTACATGTTGGTGGCTCAGAGGCTCACTCGGTTGGCGATAGTGGCATTTATGTCGTGCCCTTAGGCATATTGCAATTTAACTATTTCGGGTCTAGTCCTCGAGTCGCATTGCGGCTCGAGGTTCAATTGACCCTCAAGTTTTTTCAGATCAGTGATAGTGCCTCTTATGATGGCCGTTTAGACCTTTCAGTATGTGGCCTGGATGCTTGCATAGTTAACTATTTTGGATTCGGTCTCCGAATCGAGTTACGATTCGAGCTCATTTTAATCCTCAAGTAGTCAATTTTTTAGTTGGCGACAATGGCTATTACGTTGTTTGGTCATAGAGACCTTTTAATATGTGGCCCAGAGGCTTGCTTAGCTGGCAACAATGGCTCTTACGCTGTTTTTGCCCGTGGGCCTTTTGTAGGCTTTGTTTTTCGCTCGTTAAGGTCTTTTGAAATAGTTTTGCCTGACCCATCATCGGTTCTAGAAGAACCTCGATTTCAAGTCATTATCGGCGATGTTTCGAACACCTTGGAAGGTTCATAGCTCGTAGGTTGAGTAGGTCGAAGCCTTTGTGATTTGGAGCCGACATGGTCGAAGCTCGTTTTTTCCTGTTGAGGGAAGCCTTTTTTAACCAGTTCTTTCCGAAGTATATTCGATGTAGTGGCCTGCGATTTTGTTTAGCGATGGTCGGGCATCCCTGAGTCGTGTTAATTTGGTTGTGTCAGCCATTTTGACCATAGTTGTATATGTTTGGACGGAGCTATTTTTGATCTCGAGTGATAGTTTAGGTGTCTACACTGAGGGTATGCCCTTTCGAGATTCTTACAAATGCGACGTATAGCCTAAACTTTGGGATTTTCATGCCTGTTGAGATCTTACAGTTTGTCATGCCTGTAGACGTCTTACAGTTTTTTGTTGGATTGTAGAATAAATCTGGTTACGTTGAGTCTGCCTGCTAGGGGTCTTACAGTTTCGGGTTTTTTCCTGAGCATGGCGATTAATGACAGTCATCGAGTTTGTTTAAGCTTGAAAAACGCTTCTAATGAGCTTGGAGTTGCCTTATAGGGGCCTTATGAGCCCGAAGTTCCGACCCTAGGGTCGTGCGGGTGCTGAATTGCTGACGTTGAGTCTCCGAGTAGTTCAGGATGCATTTAGTAGAGGGGCCCCTGTCGGGAGTATATTTGAAATTTCCTTGTTTGGAGAATAAGATGCTGAAAAGATATCCTTTTATTGATTGGTGTAGACATATATTGTTTCATTATCGTGAGCTCGGCCCGCACGAGCGCTGCTTCTCAGACCATTCGATCCGGTACATAATTCCCGATTGAGATTTAGTTTGTCGTTTCCTGGTCCTCCCGAGGGGACGGTTCCCTTAGAAGAAGATCATCGCCCGTCGTTGGACTGTATAATAAGGCCTGCGACCTTATCGGATCCTCCTCTGGGGGTATGTCGCTCCGCTAATAATCTTGCTGACGAGGCCCTTTTTGGGGTGGAAGCCCAATTGAGGGGAAAGAGCGCGGCGGGCCCTTTTTTAAGGCATGGGGATCTTCAGGTAGAGTTAGAACCTCCGAATATCCTGGCAAGTTGTCTGCATACAGGTTAGTGAAAAAATAGCAAAGGAGTAAAGCAGTTCTTCCTCACCGCGGGATGCATAAGCGATGTTTTAAGATTTGGTATATTCCTACTCTTTCGAGGCGTGAGTCTTGATATAGCCCCCCGCTGTGTCTTGTCAGGCTTGGCCGAAGATGTGGTTGTAAGCACGTGATTTTTGCTTTACGAGCAATCGCTCCAAAAGAAAATAAAAATAGTAACAAATGGTTTCGCTGTACAAATGTTTGAGTTTTCGTGACATGTGTTGTTAGTCATTTGTGGATCTGTCCATTTTTGCATTTAACCATTAACAAACAAAATATGTATGTCAGGATGATTAAACCATAATTCGGTCAGTAAAAGAAAATTCAAAAAAATAGATATATATGTGTGCATCGTTTGTTCTAGGTTTTTAACTTACTTAAATAATTTTTGTGGTAATTGTGTTAAAATGTTGCATTGTTGTTTAGTTTTAATTTCGTTATTTATTATTTTTATTTCTATTTTTGTTTTAAAAGAAAAAATGAAATTAGAAAAACAAAAGTGAAGGAAATCGGTTTGGGCCAAAAAATTAAACAAAATAACTGGCCCAACCAGCACTCAGGCCCAGTCCAAATCCGGTTGCCCAGACACCTCCTGAAACGACACCGTTTCAGGCCAATCCATCTCAGCCGTTCCAATCAATCCAATCCAACGGTCCAGGATCATTTTCAGCAACCCGTGTTCAAACCCGACCCAATAACCAATCCGACCCAACCCCTCACTTAAACCAAACGACCCCGTTTAACTACCAAACGACCCCGTCTCATTTCTCAGTATCAGATCTAAGCCGTTGAGATCATCTGATCTAACGGCTCAGATCCAATCAGCCTCCACGTATATAAGCCTCCTATCATACCCCGCACCCCTATACCAACCCCACCCTTCATCGTCCCCAAACTCAAACCTGAAACCCCCCGAACCCTAGCAGCCGCCCTAGTCTCCTTCGCCATTAAAGCCGGCGGCACGAACACCGGTGACCACCTCCTGAACACCCTAAGACCCCCTCACTCTCCTGAACATGGATCTACTATCCATTTGCCTCGAATCACTTTCGTCCGTCTCGAATCTTCATTTGAAGATTTGAGTCGAACCCGGACCTATGCCAAGTTACCCCATCTTCGTACCATACACCCCCCTGACCTTCCTCGTGACCAAACCAAGCTTGGTTTGGTCCGAATTTACCCACAACTTCCTAAAAATCAGATCTGGAAATCCAGACCTTAGAACACATGCACCTGGGGAATCCGGCCGGTCTGGACAAGGGTTTGAGGTCTAAAAGACCTTAATCAAGGTGTTCTCATGTGAGAACACCCTGATTAAAGTTTGTTCGGCCTCAAGAGTTCGAAGTTGAATCAGAATTTGGGTCGTTTTGATTTCAAACCTTTTTGGGTAAGTTTTCCTTTCTTTCGTTTTAGTTCTAATTAAGTTGTCAGCATATTCCGTTGTGTTTGTTTGTTATGTTGTTATTTTTCATTCGGATTTCTTTCATCTCTGTAAAGACCTTTTATTTGGTCGATGGTTTTTGTGTATGATTTGAATGCATCCTATGATAAGCATGTCCGATTAATATAGTCGTCGCATGAATAACTTATATAGGTTCCTAGTGACTGACCAAGTTGTCCGAAGCCCTTTAGGTCCCCGTATGTGTTGTTTATTTGAACGACTGATTATTACCTGTTATAATTAGTATAGTCGACTCGATAAATGTCGTCGATTAGTTTTCTATAACTAATGAATCAAACGAGCTAATAATGTCGCATGACTAATTGAACGTTACCACTAACTGAATGCCCCAGCATTGTTTAAAATGGTTTGTTTGCATTGTAAAAAATGACTGAAAAGGTTCAGCCCAGGCAGCCTTGAATTTGAACTTTCATCAGTTCAAAAATGCCCTGATGCTGCAATAGGCAGGGCAGTAATAATCCAGGGTTAACAAGGGCATTCTGGGGTGTTAAAAAAGGGCAGAAAGATTAGTTTAAATGAGCTGACAAGTAGGGTACTAATTTAGGATTAAACTAATACCAATGGGGAGCAAGACATAAGAGTATGGGGCTTGAAATGAATAATAAATGATGCCCATAACTCTTGATTAAACAAAAGACCAGGCGTGGGGAACAAAGGGGCTGGCACCAAAGATGCCTAGGCATGGGCTTAAAGGGTATGGGTATTCTGCCAATTGGCAGGGCAGGCAGCTTAGCTGCACTTGGTCACTTTGGCTTATAAATAGGCCATTCGAAAACAAAAAGAGGGCTGGACTTTTAGTCTTCAGAAAAAGGAAGAATTTTTAGTCTTAAAGCTGAAGCTTTTAGTCTGAAGAAAGGTTTACTGAGTTTAAAGAAAGCTGGAAAACATAAGTTAGTTTCCAAATAGATTGTAACCAAACACTGTCTGAAAATTACATAAGAGTTTATGTTGGTTTAGCTGTCTTGGCCAATTGCTGTTGGTTGCCTGTTTGAGCTGCTTGTGATTGTTGAACTGCTGGGGTGTTTACATTGAATACTCTGCTGTTTCTGCTGGTTCATTACTCTGTTTCTGGGATTGTTGTTTGTTGCTCGACTACTCGGGAGCTTCATCATTGTTGGTTGATTTTTGTTGCTGTGTTGTTGCTGTGTATCTGCTGTTGCTGTGTTTACTGCATACTGCCCAGCTGATCATCCCTTTCTTCTTTGTCCTCTATACCAGGTACACAACCAATGCACTGTCAAGAAATGTAATTGAAAAATGAGCATGAATACAAATGAAAGATCTTGAAGGATGACTCTTACACATAGATTGTTACATTAAATATTCATGTAATGTGTAATAGTTTTTTACATTTTGTTCTGGGTACTAGAGACAGTCTTCATGCCTATAAGTGTCAATGCATGGTAGTTGAATGCTAGAATGTGCATATAGGTTGATGATGAGAGTATGCCCAAGGCAGTAGGTAGTATCTCCTACTTAGTTCAATGGTGTAGTATGAGCCTGTGGTATAGTCCAAGCATGAAATCCGTACACTGTAAATAAGTTCTTTCCTTTCTAATAAATTGCCATGTATAACCCTTAAAATCATGTTTTAAGATAAAGAGCACAAATTCAGGGCCTCAACCTCATGAAGGTCGAGCCCAGGTCAAAACAGACCAGGCAGGCCCGCATCGAACAAGCAGTGGCCCAGGTCTGGCCTATCACGCATGGGCTGGATTTGGGCCCAGGATTATTTGTTCGGCTGATTGCACATGCAGCCTCATTTCTGATTTTTAAGCTTTTCTGAATGTTGCTACAAACAATTCGCAAACATGTAGTTAACTAGGACTATCTACTGTTTTCAATTGATAGAGACAAACACGACAAGAAACGTAGTTGCTATAGGATATCCTTTAAAAAATAAGAACGAGATGAGCCTCGATGAAAATAAACAAAACGCGCAGATGCGGGGCCCTTGTTAAATGTATATTATTGAAGCATTTAGTTTTCCAGGACGGGTTGTTTAGCAAATCTCACAATCCTCCTAAAATAACAATACGTTAGACTCTTTAGGACGCGCCTTAATAAATCTTACCTTCGTAAACTCGGGTGCACATTGATGTGACCCAAATCCAAATCTCAACAAAGTCGAAATGTGTTTCTAATCACGGGTACATTGATTGTGACGTGGTTCGAGATGCGTGTCCATGACGTTGCAAATTCATTTTAAAAATAAGAATGATATGAGCCTCGCCAGATAAAATACAAATTGCGGGGCCCTCAGTAAATGTTTGCTTTAAAAATTATTTGGACTTCAGGATGGACCGTTTAGTCAAATTCCATGGTCTTACCCAAAATAAATACGCTAGTTGCTTTAGGCACGTCTTAATAATTTATTCTCCTTAATTCGGGTGCACATTCATGTGACCCAAATCCAAATCTCAACAGAGTCGAAATATGTCAACAACCACGGGTGCATTGATGTAACGTGGTTCGAGATATGTTTTCACGATGTTGCAATTCCTGATAAAAACAGTAAAATGATAAAAGCGGTTAAAAGTTAAATTTTGCACACAAGTTCACACTTGTATAAAATCAGATAATCAAGCCGAATACGACAGTTGAGCGACCGTGCTAGAACCACGGAACTCGGGAATGCCTAACACCTTCTCCCGGGTTAACAGAATTCCTTATCCGGATTTCTGGTACGCAGACTGTAATATAGAGTCATTATTTTCCTCGATTCGGGATTAAAATCGGTGACTTGGGACACCCTAAATCTCCCAAGTGGCGACTCTGAAATAATTAAACCAATCCCGCTTCGATTGTCCTTTAATTGGAAAAACTCCCCTGCGCCCCGCGGGCGCGGAAAAAGGAGGTGTGACAGCTCTGGCGACTCTGCTGGGGACTACAAAACCCAGAACCACTGGTTCAGGGTTAAGAATTCGAGCTTAGAATAATTGTTATTATTTGGCTTTATTTATTATCTGATTATTACATGTTCTGAGCCTAATGTGCTAAATGCTGCTTTTACCGCTTTGATATTATTTGAACTGTATATAAACTGTGCCGAAACCTTTCTCTTCTTACCTCCGGGGATGTGCTCACTGGTTGAGACTCCCTATTCTGTTAGTGTCATACCCTAAATAAAAGAGGCTCGGAAAGTTTCTAAGCCGGCTGGCCTTTTGGTTCCCGGAAAGGAGCTCCTTCCTCAACTCGAGTTGTCCGCTCGGGTACACTGTCTAGAACACCGACCCAGGTTTTGAACATAGAATAACGTGACTTCATGCCGGATCCCTAGTAGGAACGCTTATTTGCATCATGTTGTATATGACTTAGGGGACTCAACACAGGGGTTGGGTCCGTCTAGGACTAGCGACCTGATATGAAAAGACCATTCTGATGCATCCTATTGTTTTCCGTGCATTTATTTGTCTCATACCCGCATGCTGACCGGTGTTTGAATATTTGGAATATTGTGAAAAAAAGGGGAAATAACGGTTAGGAATTGATTGTTTATTTTTGAAAAAGAGAAAAAAAAACAAATACTGTCAAAACTCTGCCGAAATTTTGAAAAGTCGTTGTTCCGTTTTGTTTTTCAAAAATAAAATATAAATAGAAATATATAGTTTGTCCTGTCATAAAAATTTAAAAAAAAAAAAGAGAGAGAATCTTATTTTAAGATGGTTTTTTTTTATTATTATGAAAATTCGAAAATAATAACAAAAAAAAAAACAAAAAAAAATGGAGTCTTATTTTGTCTTTACTTTTATTATTTGTTGCAAATATATGTATGTATATATATATGAAAAATTCAAAAGTTTTTCTCTACTTCAAAAATGTATATATATCTTTATTTGTTGCAAAAGTATTTGTCTTGCCAAAGGTCTAGAAAAGTTTTTGTAGGATCCCAGTTTTCGAAACAAAAATCCAAAATGTTTTCCGTTGTTGACTTCTTTAGAAAGTTTTTTATATATATACGAAAATTCAAAATTCAAAAAAAAAAAAAAAAATCGCATATATTTTTGTTTTTATCAGAATAAGTGCCGTTTGTTAAAATCTTATTAATAAATGTGCAGAATGAGCACGACTCCGAATGAACCCTTTTCAATCATGAGTAAAATCCCCCTCCAATTGCGGCTCTGGTGGAATGATTTAGGCAAAGAAGGGCATGACGAAATCAAGAAGTATCTGAAAGGCCTCACGAGTTTGTTGGATATCAGGCCACGAGGAGATATCATAAGGGCACTAGTTCCCCACTGGGATCCTGCGCACAATGTCTTCCGTTTCTCAGATTTTGAACTTACCCCAACTTTAGAAGAAATAGCAGGGTATATCGGCAGCGCTGAGACTCCTTTGAGGCACAAATATCTGATTGCTCCAAGAGCTGTAGCAATACACCGGTTTCTGGACTCCTTAAAGATAGTCAGAACAATTCATAACCCTGACTTGGCAAAAGGTTTTTGCAGCATGAGTTTCATATATCAAAGATATGGTCACATAGGAGGATTCGACAAGCCAGAAAACCAGTTGTGCAGCAAAGGTAATCGCCAAAAGTGGGAAGAACATAGACGGATTGCTTTCATGATAACTTTCTTAGGACTACTAGTATTCCCAAGAAAAGACGGGAATATTGACATAAAGATAGCAGGGGTCGTCAGTACGTTGCTCACACAGAGTGATAGTACGTTGGCGCCCATGATAGTATCTGATATGTTCCGGGCTCTCACATCTTGCAAAGCCGGAGGAAGCTTTTTCGAGGGTTGCAATTTGTTGTTGCAAATGTGGATGACCGAACACCTATGTCACCGAGCCCAGTTTCTGAGCCATGGATCCGCTGGAAAGACCTGCATAGAGGAGTTCTATACCAGAGTTAATAAGACCTACCTACCAGAAGGAGTCATAGCATGGACCTCATATTTTCATACCCTCAACGCCAGTCAAATACAGTGGGCGCTAGGATAGTTACCGATCGACGAAGTCATATACATGCCAGCAGCCAGACCCCATTTTCTCTTAATGGGACTCAAGAGCATTCAACCATACGCGCCGCATCGGGTTTTAAGGCAACTGGGGAGGTATCAGATAGTGCCGAAAGATGAGGATCTAAGCACCCAGGTGATCGAGATCAGTCCCGACGGCCAGTTTCCCGAAGCAAGGGTGCGTCAAATTTGGAGCCAATGTCAATACTTAGAAGCAAATACTTGTGTAATGAATCGGGCAAAAGGGGAAGTTTCGCCCGGGTATCAGGCCTGGTACAAAGGGGAGACATCATCTGGAAGACCGACCAAAAGACCTCACCTGCAAGAATTTGCCAAATCTTCACAAGAGCAGTGGGGCTGGTTGGCCAAAGAGCGGGAATATCTTGCCGAAACAGGCAAACTGAAGCAACAAGTTCAGGATATGAGGTTTGAGTGCCAATTACAGTCTGCCGCCCACAAGGGAGAAAAGAACAGATTAATCAGAGAAGGCGAAATCCTCAAAGCTCAGATCCGGAGAATGAAAAATGAGGCTAATAGCCAGCTGAGA
This sequence comes from Nicotiana sylvestris, assembly GCF_000393655.2. Classification (NCBI taxonomy): domain Eukaryota; kingdom Viridiplantae; phylum Streptophyta; class Magnoliopsida; order Solanales; family Solanaceae; genus Nicotiana; species Nicotiana sylvestris. The sequence continues at coordinate 80,311,635 of NC_091065.1, read as the reverse complement.
AGCCGGGCAGATAAAAGATTGATAGCAGGGTTAAAGGATCAGGTTGCGGAATGCCAGGAAGATTTGGAAAGAGCCAAGGCCAGCACAGCAAGATTGCGGACCAAGTGGGCAAAGGGTGCGATAGCTCGGAGGCAGCGCCTGCAACGAGTCATAAGGGATTATGAACTGAGCATCGGGACATTAAGGGAAACGAATGCCTCTCTTCAAGAGAGGATCTTCAAGCAAACACGAGATGCCCAAGCCGACAGAAGGCGATGTTACGAGGCAATGACCAGAATGGAAAGACAAATGGAGACGTTCCAGGACCAGCTTGCCAGCAATGCACAAACACTAGGATTGAAGAACTGACAGATAAGGCAGTTGTTCGCGGAAAGGGACAACATTCGGGGAAAGATCGACGAGATTGGGCATTACATCTACATGAGATGCCTGGCATGCGAGCAAAAGCCTTGAAAGACCCTCCTTGTTTCCATCATGGGTTGCGTCCACCAAATCATGAATGAGCTGAAAAACCTGCAGAGGGACCTCACACCAAGGGCCGCGGAAAGGCCGAATGATGCCTCGCGGGTCCCTAAGTTGGAAAATTAATCTTTGGTTGAGTCCTGTTTATTTGGCTTTGTCGTTTTTCCATATGTTATTTTCCTTTCTTTTAGTCAAAACGGGTTAAGAACTGTGGAGTCTGTACTATTGCTATTCCTTGCTTGAAGTAATTTGTAATAGCAAAATTTTGAGAATGAATTTAATGATTTCACAAGAATTGTGTGTTTCTTTACTTTAAGGCAGAACTACGCCTGGTCTGATTCACGCGGGGACGTGATACGTAGGCAATCCCCATAAGATTCGACCGCTTTTAATAAATAAAGAAAAGAAAATGTAAATAAAATAAAACGCAGGGTTTCGCAAAATACTTTAAAGAGACGAATGAGCAAACCGGGATGACGCATGTTGTTTGAAGCAAAGCATGTAGAAACGGTTAACTGCCTAGGTGCATTGCATCCTCTATGTGTTATGATCAAATCTGTTAAGCTCTAACACTAACAAAGTTTGTTGTTGTCTGATGCCAGACAGTTAGTTGTTAAAGAATTCTGGCAACACATTCATACCAAACCAGATCCAAAGGACCGATAGCATCAAGCATGACTACTTCGGAGAATAGCAATGAAGAAGAAAGGCCGATGAGCCAGTTGTTAAAAGAAGCGATGGAAAAGATTGAAAGGATGGGACTAGAAATGAATGCAATGCAACTAGCCCTAGCCAAAACACAAAAGAGTCCTGAAACACTGGGACACATGCCGGAGTACCCTCACTCTGGCCCTTCCACAAGCCGCCCAAATCCCCTCTATCATCAAGAAAGAAGCCCTCATGATTCCCAAGCTCCACCACCCCATCAACCTCTCCCAACACCCAATATTCCCATTTTTGTGGGACCTGCATCAGCCCCTTTGCAGCGAACGACCAGTGAGCCATTGTTTCAGGCTCACGATACACAATACTATCCCCCTGAGCCTACATTCCATGCACCCGAACCACAGGCTTACAATCCCCATTTGGAAGTTCCGGCAGAGGTTGAGAAGCCGGTTAAGGCCCCTGAACAGGATGAAGTGTTGAGAAAGTTCAAAAGCCTGGAGCAATCCTTCAGGAACTTGCACGGGCTGGGCAATCAAGTCAGCGTGGCATACAAAGATCTGTGCCCTTTCCCAGATGTCCAACTCCCGGCTGGGTTCAAGATGCCCAAGTTTGATTTATATGAAGGGCACGGTGATCCCATGGCACATTTGCGGGGATTCTGTAGCAAAATGAGAGGGGCAGGAGGCAAGGATGAGCTTTTGATAGCTTATTTCGGCCAAAGTCTGAGTGGATCTGCACTGGAATGGTATACCAGGCAAGATTTCAGCAGGTGGTACACGTGGGATGATCTGGCGCAGGCTTTTGCAGGTCATTTCCAGTACAATCTAGAGATAGTCCCTGACCGTCTCACGTTATTAAGAACTGGGAAGAAACCCGGGGAAAGTTTTCGCGAGTTCGGGTTCCGCTGGAGAGAACAAGCAGCTAGAGTCGATCCTCCCATGAGAGAGGGAGAGATGGTGGACTATTTTTTGCAGACATTGGATCCAACCTACTTTGGTCACTTGGTGACAACGGTTGGAAAATCTTTCAACGAGGTGGTCAAAATAGGGGTCATGATAGAAGAAGGTTTGAGGTCGGACAAGATCTTGAACTATTCGGCACTTAAGGCCACAACCCAGGCTATTCAAAGCGGCACGGGAGGTGCATTGAGAAGAAAGAAAGAAGAGGTTGCCACGATCGAGGCAGGCAGTTGGTCCAGGGCTGGCAGGCCGCATTACAACCAACCCAGGCCTCACAGGTCAAACTACCCATACAACCCACCACAAAATTTCTATCCACCTCGAGAACCACATTGTTCCGTACACCAAGCCCAGGTATACACTCAGCCTCCGGTTCGCCCACAATGGCGCGCACCGGCTCCCCAGAACATATATGCACCACCACAAAACACCTACCCTCCACCAAGGGCATATAGAAACCCTTCAGGGGCAGGTTTCCGGGGAAATCCAGATGCTAGGAATGACAGGTTGCGGAAGCAAAGAACCTTCACCGAACTGGGAGAAACCTACACCGCTGTGTTCCACAAGCTGCGGCAATTGGGTTTGGTTAGTCCTGTCCATACTCGGGAACCAAATCCCCCACCTCAGAATTTGGATCGTTCAATCAGTTGTGAATACTGTTCAGGGATGCTCGGGCACGATACCGAGAAGTGCTGGAAGTTAAGGCATGCCATACAGGATCTTATTGACACCAATAAGATCGAGGTCCAGACACCAGAGGCTCCTAACATCAACCAAAACCCACTGCCAGCGCACCACGAAACTCACATGATTGAGTTGGTGTGTGAGGGAGGAGAATTAAGAAAACCCTCACAAACAGTGATGATGATCCAAGCCGCCCCGAAAGAGGTCTTAACCAGTGGAGGAACGAGTGTACGGTCACAGGGAAGAGGCGTCAAGCCGGTGGTGATATTGGGGAAGAGCCCGTCTGTCATAGCAAGCAAACCCGAGCCAAGCAAGTTGGTAATACCAGGGATCCTGCCCACACCGGCAGTCATGTTGAAAGGGGTATGTAGAGAACGGGTGACCATAAAGCCGGTGGTCCAACTGCCGATGATTGACAGCAGGGCTGTGCCCTGGAAATATGAAAAGGCAGTGGTGACGTACCAAGGAAAACAGGTGGAAGAAGTCAGTTGTGAAGCGCAAGGGCTGACTCGATCAGGTCGATGTTTTGCTCCGGTGGAGTTAAGAAAAACCAACCCAGTGGCAACCAAGAAGCCAGTGTCAGAAGAAGAGGCTGAAGAATTCCTGAGGAAGATGAAAGTACAAGACTATTCTGTGGTTGAGCAGCTGAGAAAAACACCTGCCCAGATCTCACTATTGTCATTACTCCTCCATTCCGAGGAACATCGTCGGGCCCTGTTAAAGATATTGAACGAGGCCCATGTACCCAGTGAGATTTCTGTAAACCACCTGGAAACCATTGCCAGCAAGATTTTCGAGGTGAACAGAGTGACATTCTCAGATGATGACCTGCCGGTGGAAGGAACGGAGCACAATAAAGCTCTATACCTAGCTGTCAAATGTGAAGACTCGGTGGTAACCCGAGTATTGGTGGATAACGGCTCAAGCGCCAATATTTGTCCATTATCCACCCTGGACCAGTTAAAGATTGACCGTGGAAGAATCCGGGAGAATAGCATCTGTGTCCGGGGGTTTGACGGAAACGGAACCGCCACTGTGGGGGATGTTGTACTTGAATTAACCATTGGTCCGGTCCTATTTACCATGGAATTCCAGGTGTTGGACGCCACGGTATCTTATAACCTGCTGTTAGGACGACCCTGGATTCATGCAGCTAAAGCGGTGCCTTCCACCCTACATCAGACAGTGAAGTTCGAGTGGGAAAGACAAGAGGTCGTGTTGCACGGCGAGGATACAACATGCACCATGGGTGGAACCATTGTGCCTTTCATAGAGACCACTGATGACAAAGGTCCTTGGGTCTACCAGATTTTCAATACAGGGTCGGCCAACAAAATTTCTGAAGGAGAAATCATCCCACACCCTAGGGTAGCTGCCGCAACGGTCATGATGGTCTCAGAAATGCTGGGCAATGGATTTGTGCCGGGAAGAGGCTTGGGAGTTGAACTGCAAGGGATAGTCCAACCTGTCTCCCTTCCTAAGAATCTGGAAACTTTCGGGTTGGGGTTCAAACCAACCGCAGCAGACAGAAAGCAAGCGCGAAAAATGAGGAAGAGGGTCTGGTTTCTGCCTAAACCAGTGCCACGCCTCTCAAGGTCTTTTGTTAAAGCAAGTGCCAAGGGATCAACGATCCCAAAGATTCGAGGACCTTTGATCGGTATAAATGAAGACCTGAATCAGAGTTTTGAGAGGCTATTCGCGGATGTCGGTATGGTGGAAGCTGGAGAAGGTTCCAGCAGAGCAGAGATACAATTTGTGGGGCCTGAGGCCAAGACCAACAATTGGACGGTTACTCCTCTTCCTGTCCGAGGGGAGTCTTGGTAGTAGGCTTTGATTAATGTTTTGTTTGTTTGTTTGTTTGATCGGATTATTCAAGGGTGTAATCCAAATTTTACTTTCGTTTTTGTAAAAGTGTGAACCCTTTTATCCCGCAAATTCAATAAAGTTCTTTTCTTTTGTCTCATTTTAATTTTTGTCTTGTTCTTTTTCTTTCTGAACAGTTCTCTTTTTACTGGTTCTAATGACATGGCGTGCACAGCGGATCTTCGACCTAGTCTAATAAATCAATCTGAAACCGACTCAATGATGCAAAAGGTCGTTTGTGATGATGAATCTGAATGTGACGAAGGTGAAGCCTTCGAAGAAATAAACCGAGAACTGTGCCAATTTGAAGAGAAACCTAAGCCTAACCTAAATGACACCGAGGCTGTAAATCTAGGAGACGCTGATAACGTCCAAGAGACCAAAATTAGCATCCACATTGAGCCGAATGTCAGAACAGAATTGATCAAAACTCTCAGGGAATTCAAAGATGTTTTTGCCTGGTCATATGATGATATGCCTGGATTAAGCACCAATTTAGTGGTTCACAAATTGCCCACTGACCCGGCATATCCTCCGGTCAAGCAAAAACTAAGGAAATTTAAAACAGAAATGAGCGTGAAGATCAAAGAAGAAGTGATTAAGCAATTGCAATCGAAGGTCATTCGGGTCACTCGGTATCCCGAGTGGTTGGCCAATGTGGTACCAGTCCCAAAGAAGGATGGAAAAATCAGGGTGTGCGTTGACTACCGCAACCTCAACAAAGCAAGTCCCAAGGACAATTTTCCGCTACCCAACATTCATATCTTGATCGACAATTGCGCAGGGCGCGAGATCGGATCCTTTGTGGATTGCTATGCAGGTTATCATCAGATCCTAATGGACGAAGAGGATGCTGAGAAGACAGCGTTTATTACGCCATGGGGAACCTACTGCTATCGGGTAATGCCGTTCGGATTAAAGAACGCCGGGGCAACATACATGCGAGCGATGACCGCTGTGTTTCATGACATGATACACAAAGAAATCGAGGTGTACGTCGATGATGTGATCATCAAATCTTGGCGTCAGGAGGACCATGTAGCAGACCTAAGGAGATTTTTTCAAAGACTCCGGAGGTATGATATCAAGCTTAACCCGGCCAAATGCGCATTCGGGGTTCCATCAGGAAAGTTGCTAGGATTCATCGTCAGTCGACGGGGGATTGAGTTAGACCCATCCAAAATTGAATCCATCCGAGATTTGCCACCACCAAGGAACAAAACAGAGGTAATGAGTTTGCTGGGTAGACTCAATTATATCAGCAGGTTCATCGCTCAACTCACAGCAACTTGTGAGCCCATATTTCGGCTGCTGAGAAAGGATGCTGCGGTAGGTTGGACAGCAGAGTGTCAGGAAGCCTTCGACCAAATCAAAGGGTATCTGTCTAATCCACCCGTATTGGTCCCGCCTAAGCCCGGGAAACCCCTAATCCTTTACCTGACAGTCTTGGAAAATTCATTTGGTTGTGTACTGGGGCAACATGATGACACAGGAAGGAAGGAACAGGCCATCTACTATCTTAGCAAGAAATTCACAGTACATGAGGTCAAGTACACTCAACTCGAGAAAACATGCTGCGCCCTAACTTGGGTAGCTCAGAAGTTGAAACACTACCTGTCTTCATATACTACTTATCTCATATCCCGTTTGGACCCATTGAAGTATATCTTTCAGAAACCTATGCCCACGGGAAGGTTGGCAAAGTGGCAAATTCTGCTCACAGAGTTTGATATCATCTACGTAACAAGGACGGCCATGAAAGCCCAGGCACTGGCAGACCATTTGGCAGAGAATCCCGTTGATGAAAAATACGAGCCTTTAAGAACGTATTTTCCTGACGAAGAGGTGATGCATACGAATGAGTTGGAATTACCTGAGGAACCGGGTTGGAAGCTTTTCTTCGATGGAGCTGCAAACGCAAAAGGGGTTGGAATAGGAGCAGTACTCATTTCTGAAACAGGACGGCATTATCCTGTTACGGCTCAACTACGCTTCTATTGCACCAACAATATGGCCGAATATGAGGCTTGCATTCTGGGTCTGCGCCTGGCTGCTGACATGGATGTCCAAGACGTCTTGGTCTTGGGAGACTCGGACCTCTTGGTACATCAAATTCAGGGTGAATGGGAAACACGAGATCTAAAGCTCATACCATACCGACAATGCTTGCATGATCTGAGCAAGCAATTTCGATCGGTGAAGTTCAAACACATCCCGAGAGTTCACAATGAGGTTGCAGATGCCTTAGCCACCTTAGCATCAATGCTGCACCACCCTGACAAAATGTATGTTGATCCTCTGCATATCCAAGTCCGTGATCAGCACGCCTACTGCAATACCATAGAAGAAGAAGCAGATGGCGAACCCTGGTTCCATGATATTAAGGAATACCTCAGAATGGGAATATACCCAGAACATGCCTCTGGAGACCAAAAAAGAGCCCTTCGGCGTTTGTCGAATGGTTTCTTCCTCAGTGGGGGAATATTGTACAAAAGAACCCCGGATCTGGGATTGTTGAGATGCATAGATGCCAGGCAGGCAACAACGGTTATGGCAGAAGTACATGCTGGAGTTTGTGGGCCACACATGAGTGGATATGTATTGGCAAGAAAAATCCTTCGAACAGGGTGTTATTGGCTCACCATGGAACACGACTGTATCACTTTCGTGAGGAAATGCCATCAGTGCCAGATACATGGAGACTTGATTCATTCTCCGCCAACAGAGTTACATACGATGTCAGCACCCTGGCCGTTTGTAGCATGGGGCATGGATGTCATTGGGCCCATCGAGCCAGCAGCGTCCAACGGTCATAGGTTCATCCTAGTGACCATTGATTACTTCACCAAATGGGTTGAGGCTAAAACCTTCAAATCAGTAACCAAGAAGGCAGTGGTGGACTTTGTTCACTCCCATATCATCTGCAGATTTGGGATCCCAAAAGTGATCATCACGGATAACGGTGCGAATCTTAATAGCAGCTTGATGAGAGAGGTATGCCAACAATTCAAGATTACACACCGCAATTCCACCCCATATCGTCCTAAGGCAAATGGAGCAGTCGAAGCAGCCAATAAGAATATCAAGAAGATACTGCGAAAAATGGTGGAAGGGTCCAGACAATGGCACGAGAAATTACCCTTTGCCTTGTTGGGTTACCGCACTACCGTCCGGACTTCCATAGGCACAACTCCTTATTTGTTGGTGTATGGAACTGAGGCCGTGATACCAGCGGAGGTCGAAATTCCGTCCCTCCGAATTGTCGCTGAAGCCGGAATTGATGATGATGAATGGATCAAAGCTCGCTTGGAACAGTTGAGCCTGATAGATGAGAAAAGATTGGCAGCAGTGTGCCATGGTCAGCTGTACCAGAAGAGAATGGCAAGAGCGTATAATAAGAAGGTGCGCCCTAGGAAATTTGAAGTAGGGCAGCAGGTATTAAAGAAGATCCTCCCACATCAGGTCGAGGCAAAAGGCAAATTCGCCCCAAATTGGCAAGGGCCTTATATCGTGACCAGAATATTGTCCAACGGTGCTTTGTGTTTGACAGATGTCGAAGGTAGATGTGTCGACATGGCTATCAATTCAGATGCAGTCAAGAGATATTATGCGTAACTTCTTTAATTATGGCAATTTTTGGTTTATTTGTTTGTATTTGGCATTTGTTGAATAATGAGATGACGGAGGCAATTCTTTCTTCTATCCAAACACTTTTAACCCTCGCTTCCCCCTTTGAGCCTTAAGCAATTCTTTCAATACCCCTCTTTTGGAATCACTAATGGGAAAGATATGAAAAAGAGAAAAGAAAAGAAAAGAAAAGAAAAGAAGAAGAAAAGAAAAAAAAGAAAAAAAAGAAGATAAAATCACAAGAAATACAAAACCGTGGGAACTACGTTTGACCTGATTCCTCGAAGAGGATACGTAGGCGCCTCGCGGCTCGGTCATAGTGTGCATCATAGTGAATATAGGATGCATAATGTACATAGTGTGCATAATAGGCACAATGTGCGTAACGCACATAGCTCAACATAAGTGTAAAAAATAAAATTCCCCAAGCAAGAAAACTGGGGCAGAGGTTATGTTTTAAGTTCCAACAAAGGTTTGATTCCAAAAGTTGTAGCACATCACCCATCAAATTATTTTCATTTTTATAGCCTTTCTTTAACCCCACACCAAAACCAACATCAACGTCCAAAAGACCTCCCGATCACTGTTCAAGAGATGCCAAGTCCGGCAAATAAGGCCGAGAATGATACACCGATCCCCAGCAAAGAAGAGGATCGTAAGACTGGGAATGAATTGATGGTCAAGGGAATCTCCAGAAAAGAGGGTCGTATCTACAACACCCCGATTCCCCGAAAGAAATAAAATGAGAGAGTCTTATTGGTAAAAACCTTCACAGGCACCATAAGGCGCCGGGAGATGAGAGAAAAGAGAGAGTCTCATTAGTGAAAACCCCTCGAAGGGCACTATGAGGCGACAAGACAGATCAGCAAAAGCTACAACATCCGAAACAGACACTCCCTTATCATCCCCAGCAAGTCAGACCATCGGGCAAAGCGATTGATACAAATAGACTGGGTCGGGAATCTATGGTGCACGTCATGATCACGGGGACCAGTCGTATCCTCCAGATAAGTTCTTCTGAGTTTCTTCTCCCACCAAAATATTCGTTCAGAAAAATTTTCTCCTTTTTCTAGCTTTTTCTTTTTCTAAAAAGTGTCTTGAAAGGATTTTTCAAAGCTTACTACCAGAAATCGAAGGGGAATTCATCCCAATGCAGGATAATACGAACAGTCTTAAAGGCCGGTCACAGGCAATGCAATGATTGTGCCCGGAAATTTTGGAAGAAGTAAGCTCCAAAAGGGAGTGGTTTCAGGAGTTAGAAGTAGACTCCCACATCATGTGTTTAAAGAGAAATCAGAAAAGGGGATAAATTGAAAACCAATCCCCGGCAGGCTAGAGACCCCCAACAGGCAACTTTACCCGCCAACCAATTATGGGGGCAAAGAGCAAGGAAAGGGGAAGAGAGAAAAATGGCTCGCCAGAAAGGCACCCTCTACCACCACAAGGAAAACTAATTAAATCCTTTTGTCTGCTGTAGGAAAACAAAGGATTGATGATGGCAGCAAGATGTGACGCCATGGAAGTTACCAAAAACCGGGGCAGAAAATTTTCTGCCGATTGTCGAAAATTTTCTCGGAAGAACGGGGAAACAATTTCAATACATTTTAAGTTCTAGGTCGCCCACCAGTATAATGCGGGAATACATTTTAAATTCTAGGTCGCCCACCAGTATAATGCGGGAATACATTTTAAGTTCTAGGTCGCCCACCAGTATAATGCGGGAATACATTTAAGTTCTAGGTCGCCCACCAGTATAATGCGGGAATACATTTAAGTTCTAGGTCGCCCACCAGTATAATGCGGGAATACTTTTAAGTTCTAGGTCGCCCACCAGTATAATGCGGGAATACATTTTAAGTTCTAGGTCGTCCACCAGTATAATGCGGGAATACTTTTAAGTTCTAGGTCGCCCACCAGTATAATGCGGGAATACATTTAAGTTCTAGGTCGCCCACCAGTATAATGCGGGAATACATTTAAGTTCTAGGTCGCCCACCAGTATAATGCGGGAATACATTTTAAGTTCTAGGTCGCCCACCAGTATAATGCGGGAATACATTTAAGTTCTAGGTCGCCCACCAGTATAATGCGGGAATACATTTAAGTTCTAGGTCGCCCACCAGTATAATGCGGGAATACATTTTAAGTTCTAGGTCGCCCACCAGTATAATGCGGGAATACATTTTAAGTTCTAGGTCGCCCACCAGTATAATGCGGGAATACATTTAAGTTCTAGGTCGCCCACCAGTATAATGCGGGAATACATTTTAAGTTCTAGGTCGCCCACCAGTATAATGCGGGAATACATTTTAAGTTCTAGGTCGCCCACCAGTATAATGCGGGAATACTTTTAAGTTCTAGGTCGCCCACCAGTATAATGCGGGAATACATTTTAAGTTCTAGGTCGCCCACCAGTATAATGCGGGAATACATTTTAAGTTCTAGGTCGCCCACCAGTATAATGCGGGAATACATTTAAGTTCTAGGTCGCCCACCAGTATAATGCGGGAATACATTTAAGTTCTAGGTCGCCCACCAGTATAATGCGGGAATACATTTAAGTTCTAGGTCGCCCACCAGTATAATGCGGGAATACATTTTAAGTTCTAGGTCGCCCACCAGTATAATGCGGGAATACATTTAAGTTCTAGGTCGCCCACCAGTATAATGCGGGAATACATTTTAAGTTCTAGGTCGCCCACCAGTATAATGCGGGAATACATTTAAGTTCTAGGTCGCCCACCAGTATAATGCGGGAATACATTTTAAGTTCTAGGTCGCCCACCAGTATAATGCGGGAATACATTTAAGTTCTAGGTCGCCCACCAGTATAATGCGGGAATACATTTAAGTTCTAGGCAAGCGCGCAATTCAAAAGGAAAAGGGAATGCGTCTCAAAAGAAGTAGTTTGGGAACGCTATGGCATGCCCAACATAACAATTCTGATGAAAAGCCATACCGCTGAAGAAACCATTGAAAGATTTAAGGAAGAAAGCCATGTTCCCAGCAAATCAAGCAAAGTGATGAGAACTGACATTCAGAAAAGGTGAAGGACCAGCATCATCTCCAAGTTCACAAAATAAAGGCGTCAGAGGAAAGCGTTAGCCGACAAGAAAGCAAGGCAACAAGAACAAGTTGAAGATGGATGAGATTTCAGGATCCTCAGTTTAGCTTAGCTTCTTGTTTTCCTTTTAGAGCAATGTAATAGGGAGATCGGTTGAGCAGTAGCATCCTACAGCAGCATACAACAGCGCACAACAACAGCAAACACTACAGTCACACGGTAGTCCCAGCTACCAAAATTTCCCGAACTACATTGACCTGATTCCTGTTTCAGCCCAGGATATGTAGGAAACCTCTGAAGCAAAGGTTCGGTCAAATCTTTTTCAAAAAAATGCTTCACACGGAGTATTCGGACGGGCAAAAATCGCTCGCTTATCTTTGCGCGAAAACCCTTCGTGTCTTCGTGCAAAGAGGGGCAGCTGTAAGCACGTGATTTTTGCTTTACGAGCAATCGCTCCAAAAGAAAATAAAAATAGTAACAAATGGTTTCGCTGTACAAATGTTTGAGTTTTCGTGACATGTGTTGTTAGTCATTTGTGGATCTGTCCATTTTTGCATTTAACCATTAACAAACAAAATATGTATGTCAGGATGATTAAACCATAATTCGGTCAGTAAAAGAAAATTCAAAAAAATAGATATATATGTGTGCATCGTTTGTTCTAGGTTTTTAACTTACTTAAATAATTTTTGTGGTAATTGTGTTAAAATGTTGCATTGTTGTTTAGTTTTAATTTCGTTATTTATTATTTTTATTTCTATTTTTGTTTTAAAAGAAAAAATGAAATTAGAAAAACAAAAGTGAAGGAAATCGGTTTGGGCCAAAAATTAAACAAAATAACTGGCCCAACCAGCACTCAGGCCCAGTCCAAATCCGGTTGCCCAGACACCTCCTGAAACGACACCGTTTCAGGCCAATCCATCTCAGCCGTTCCAATCAATCCAATCCAACGGTCCAGGATCATTTTCAGCAACCCGTGTTCAAACCCGACCCAATAACCAATCCGACCCAACCCCTCACTTAAACCAAACGACCCCGTTTAACTACCAAACGACCCCGTCTCATTTCTCAGTATCAGATCTAAGCCGTTGAGATCATCTGATCTAACGGCTCAGATCCAATCAGCCTCCCCGTATATAAGCCTCCTATCGTACCCCGCACCCCCTATACCAACCCCACCCTTCATCGTCCCCAAACTCAAACCTGAAACCCCCCGAACCCTAGCAGCCGCCCTAGTCTCCTTCGCCATTAAAGCCGGCGGCACGAACGCCGGTGACCACCTCCTGAACACCCTAAGACCCCCTCACTCTCCTGAACATGGATCTACTATCCATTTGCCTCGAATCACTTTCGTTCGTCTCGAATCTTCATTTGAAGATTTGAGTCGAACCCGGACCTATGCCAAGTTACCCCATCTTCATACCAGACACCCCCTGACCTTCCTCGTGACCAAACCAAGCTTGGTTTGGTCTGAATCTACCCACAACTTCCTAAAAATCAGATCTGGAAATCCAGACCTTAGAACACATGCACCTGGGGAATCCGGCCGGTCTGGACAAGGGTTTGAGGTCTAAAAGACCTTAATCAAGGTGTTCTCATGTGAGAACACCCTGATTAAAGTTTGTTCGGCCTCAAGAGTTCGAAGTTGAATCAGAATTTGGGTCGTTTTGATTTCAAACCTTTTTGGGTAAGTTTTCCTTTCTTTCGTTTTAGTTCTAATTAAGTTGTCAGCATATTCCGTTGTGTTTGTTTGTTATGTTGTTATTTTTCATTCGGATTTCTTTCATCTCTGTAAAGACCTTTTATTTGGTCGATGGTTTTTGTGTATGATTTGAATGCATCCTATGATAAGCATGTCCGATTAATATAGTCGTCGCATGAATAACTTATATAGGTTCCTAGTGACTGACCAAGTTGTCCGAAGCCCTTTAGGTCCCCGTATGTGTTGTTTATTTGAACGACTGATTATTACCTGTTATAATTAGTATAGTCGACTCGATAAATGTCGTCGATTAGTTTTCTATAACTAATGAATCAAACGAGCTAATAATGTCGCATGACTAATTGAACGTTACCACTAACTGAATGCCCCAGCATTGTTTAAAATGGTTTGTTTGCATTGTAAAAAATGACTGAAAAGGTTCAGCCCAGGCAGCCTTGAATTTGAACTTTCATCAGTTCAAAAATGCCCTGATGCTGCAATAGGCAGGGCAGTAATAATCCAGGGTTAACAAGGGCATTCTGGGGTGTTAAAAAAGGGCAGAAAGATTAGTTTAAATGAGCTGACAAGTAGGGTACTAATTTAGGATTAAACTAATACCAATGGGGAGCAAGACATAAGAGTATGGGGCTTGAAATGAATAATAAATGATGCCCATAACTCTTGATTAAACAAAAGACCAGGCGTGGGGAACAAAGGGGCTGGCACCAAAGATGCCTAGGCATGGGCTTAAAGGGTATGGGTATTCTGCCAATTGGCAGGGCAGGCAGCTTAGCTGCACTTGGTCACTTTGGCTTATAAATAGGCCATTCGAAAACAAAAAGAGGGCTGGACTTTTAGTCTTCAGAAAAAGGAAGAATTTTTAGTCTTAAAGCTGAAGCTTTTAGTCTGAAGAAAGGTTTACTGAGTTTAAAGAAAGCTGGAAAACATAAGTTAGTTTCCAAATAGATTGTAACCAAACACTGTCTGAAAATTACATAAGAGTTTATGTTGGTTTAGCTGTCTTGGCCAATTGCTGTTGGTTGCCTGTTTGAGCTGCTTGTGATTGTTGAACTGCTGGGGTGTTTACATTGAATACTCTGCTGTTTCTGCTGGTTCATTACTCTGTTTCTGGGATTGTTGTTTGTTGCTCGACTACTCGGGAGCTTCATCATTGTTGGTTGATTTTTGTTGTTGTGTTGTTGCTGTGTATCTGCTGTTGCTGTGTTTACTGCATACTGCCCAGCTGATCATCCCTTTCTTCTTTGTCCTCTATACCAGGTACACAACCAATGCACTGTCAAGAAATGTAATTGAAAAATGAGCATGAATACAAATGAAAGATCTTGAAGGATGACTCTTACACATAGATTGTTACATTAAATATTCATGTAATGTGTAATAGTTTTTTACATTTTGTTCTGGGTACTAGAGACAGTCTTCATGCCTATAAGTGTCAATGCATGGTAGTTGAATGCTAGAATGTGCATATAGGTTGATGATGAGAGTATGCCCAAGGCAGTAGGTAGTATCTCCTACTTAGTTCAATGGTGTAGTATGAGCCTGTGGTATAGTCCAAGCATGAAATCCGTACACTGTAAATAATTTCTTTCCTTTCTAATAAATTGCCATGTATAACCCTTAAAATCATGTTTTAAGATAAAGAGCACAAATTCAGGGCCTCAACCTCATGAAGGTCGAGCCCAGGTCAAAACAGACCAGGCAGGCCCGCATCGAACAAGCAGTGGCCCAGGTCTGGCCTATCACGCATGGGCTGGATTTGGGTCCAGGATTATTTGTTCGGCTGATTGCACATGCAGCCTCATTTCTGATTTTTAAGCTTTTCTGAATGTTGCTACAAACAATTCGCAAACATGTAGTTAACTAGGACTATCTACTGTTTTCAATTGATAGAGACAAACACAACAAGAAACGTAGTTGCTATAGGATATCCTTTAAAAAATAAGAACGAGATGAGCCTCGATGAAAATAAACAAAACGCGCAGATGCGGGGCCCTTGTTAAATGTATATTATTGAAGCATTTAGTTTTCCAGGACGGGTTGTTTAGCAAATCTCACAATCCTCCTAAAATAACAATACGTTAGACTCTTTAGGACGCGCCTTAATAAATCTTACCTTCGTAAACTCGGGTGCACATTGATGTGACCCAAATCCAAATCTCAACAGAGTCGAAATGTGTTTCTAATCATGGGTACATTGATTGTGACGTGGTTCGAGATGCGTGTCCATGACGTTGCAAATTCATTTTAAAAATAAGAATGAGATGAGCCTTGCCAGATAAAATACAAATTGCGGGGCCCTCAGTAAATGTTTGCTTTAAAAATTATTTGGACTTCAGGATGGACCGTTTAGTCAAATTCCATGGTCTTACCCAAAATAAATACGCTAGTTGCTTTAGGCACGTCTTAATAATTTATTCTCCTTAATTCGGGTGCACATTCATGTGACCTAAATCCAAATCTCAACCGACTCGAAATATGTCAACAACCACGGGTGCATTGATGTAACGTGGTTCGAGATATGTTTTCACGATGTTGCAATTCCTGATAAAAACAGTAAAATGATAAAAGCGGTTAAAAGTTAAATTTTGCACACAAGTTCACACTTGTATAAAATCAGATAATCAAGCCGAATACGACAGTTGAGCGACCGTGCTAGAACCACGGAACTCGGGAATGCCTAACACCTTCTCCCGGGTTAACAGAATTCCTTATCCTGATTTCTGGTACGCAGACTGTAATATAGAGTCATTATTTTCCTCGATTCGGGATTAAAATCGGTGACTCGGGACACCCTAAATCTCCCAAGTGGCGACTCTGAAATAAATAAACCAATCCCGTTTCGATTGTCCTTTAATTGGAAAAAACTCCCCTGCGCCCCCGGGCGCGGAAAAAGGAGGTGTGACAGTGGTTTTCTTACCCTTTTATCTTTTCGAGGGTGGGGGCATTGATGCTGGCGACGTGCCAGATGGTGAAGAATTTCCTCTTGTCGCGTATTGCTTTCTGTCGACTTATTTTAGTCCTGCCCTTTGCGAGGGATTTCATACTTTTGGCGAAATGGGGTCGACGCTATCTCCGGTTGATGTGCCAGCGGTCGCCTAAATAAGATGTTTGTGTTTAGCGCCTCCTCTGATGGTACAGAGCTCGATGTCCCGGAACGAGCTCAGACGGGCTGTACCAAGAGAATGGTCTTTGAGGCGATTTGTCATTTGGAATTCGCCAAGGATTCGGGATGCAGGAGTGATTTGGTCCGTTAGTTCGGACCGCCCCACTAACTTTGGTTCGACGTCATTGTTGTGCGTGACCGAACCACTTGAATTCACGAACACATGTTTTATTTAAGATAAATCAAATGAGGAAGAGGGTCACCAATGCGTTAGTGTGACGCCGGGGTGGAGTCTCGATGCCCTTTTCCCTGGGTGTTAGGGTGTCCTCCGAAATATTTCTCTGGACCCGTTTTTTCCTAACGGCGAGCATTTTTACTTCCCATTTTATGAGTCCCCGAAGGGTGTCATCGCTCTTTCGTTGTCATGGTAATACGTCGTGGTTTGTTAGCTTCATCCTCCTCGGTTGCCCTCCTCCCTTGGGGCTGGACTCGAGCCTGACTGTTTGATGGTACTCGGTGGTGATTTTTATTGAGTAGCACGGCTGTCATCCCTCTGAGATGGTGGCCATTTTTGACCCAGTGGTCACGCCGCCCTTCGGTCCCCGCGCCGGGTTGTGGTTCCTTTGAAAGGGTCTTGGTCGAATAGGCCTGAGTCGTTCGGCGTCCCTGCTTTCGCTTATGGTGATCATGATATATGGTATAGCAATATTGAAATCGTACTCCACTGATAGGGGTTCCTCTACCGGTTGTGCCTCTTAAGATCCGGTTCCACTGAAGGTTCCTTGAGGACGTTGCCTTCGAACTACTTTCCTATCGCTTCGAGGTAGGTTGCATCTTCTGGCGTCCATCCCATTCGCGACACATGGATGGTAGCTCTATTTTTTTGGCATTAGTCTCTTTGCTGGGAGCTTTCTTGGGTATACCGGGCCCGTAGAGGCTCCCAGATGGTTGTTCGTGGCCCTGATTCGTGGCAGGTGCCAGGTACGGGCATCCGACCAGGTCTTGGATGGATATCTAGTTAAGCTTCATTTGAAATGACCCAGAGTTGTCAGGCATGCTTCGTTTAAACTTTGGGTGAAGGCTTGGGTTGCCTAGTCATCCGAAAACGGGAGCGATCTCATTCATCCTATTAGGGAATGAGGCGTGACTCCCTGTGGTGTTTCATTCTCTCTTTGTTAGGCCTCTGATGTGCCGGGCTCTTCCATTACTACTTTGATGGTGTCGGCATGCGCTTCTTCGGAGGAATCTACTGGCGCGGTAAGTGAGTTCGTGAGATCAGGCGCTATGCTGCGGCGCCACATCATGGTTTCTCTTAAGAGTGTTTCCCCGAACTTTTTCAATGGGACGTGCTCGGACTCATCATCTTGAAGGTCGCTGTCATTTACCGTACACGTGTAAGTGATGGTGTGCTCTTTGGGATCTGAGGTCTTGTCACACTTAGGGAGTTTTGGCATTCTGTATTTCCATGAAGCGGGTTCCGGGACCGCTTCCACGGGAGATAACTGTTGGATGAGCCTCCATGAACTTGACTTGATTCTCTTGGAGAGATCCTCCAGCGTTTTCGTTGTGGCGGGGTCTGTTATCGATCTGTTGTTGTTTGATCTTTTTGGTACTCGTTCGGCGTAGGGAACCATTTCCGGCGCTACTGTACTGGGGATCCCCAGATGGCTCTACAACTGAGCTATATCCAGCTGATGTGCCTGCAATATTTCAAAAATGTCATGAAGACTAACTTTATATTCTTCCAGGGCCGGGATTTTTTGAGCTTCATGTTGGTCGATGTGTCATATACTCCTATTGGTGTGAGAAGTTTCGCCGGCTTGCTGTGCGTTCTGTGAGTCCCCGTCTGCTAGAATCGGTCCGGGCGCATTATCGGGATTCCGCAGTGGTGCTTCGGCGGCTGGGATAGCCACACTATTTTCCTCGTGATTTTCGAGGTTGTCGTCTCGACTCCGTTTACCGAGCCGGACATTTTGACTTGAAATCAAAGGATCTTAGGCAAGAAAAAGTGTGAAAGATAATGTGCATTTGTGCAATGAAACTAGCCCTATGGTGGGCGTCAAACTGTTTATCGTGAAAATGGTAACAACAATTAAATTTGTAAATGGGATTCTAAAAATATGTGATCTATTCCCGAGCTAGTTGTTAGAGCAATTGATGCTAATAATATGGAGTTTAACGATGAAATGCAAGCTAAAATGAGATAATAATCGAACCGGGGGGCCTGCTACCCGGATGTAGGTCTGGTCTATGGGGGACCTCGAGGTCAAAGTCAGGGTCGAATTTGAGTTATTGAGGATAGTCGGGAATAGGATAACAGTTAAAGATATAATTAAACAAGGCTCTTTACGGGCGATACTGAGCTTATGTGATGAAGAACAAGTAAGGCCAGTGAGAATGAATAAGTTGGATAGAGAGAGAGAGAGAGATTATTGCCCTTGTGGAGAAATAGAGCAACATCAGTCCGTTACAAGGTAGCGTAAGTCCCCTTTATATAGGAGGGGAACTCGGCTACAAGCACATGGGCATTAATTACAAAGCATGGAGATGGGACGGCTTGATGTGATGTCTCAACTTAGGCTCTAGATAGGCCGGACCTATCAAACTTAGCTGTGTGCCTTGGGAGCTTCCCCTTCTGTCTTGGCTTCGATCTCTGTCTTTTCTGAGTCAGGCCTCGACGAGCCCCGAGGTCGGTAACTCGGCCGTGGCTTCCCGTCCTCGGGGTCTCGAGGCATTCTTCTGAAATGACTTGACAGTGAGAAATCAAGTCCTCTAATTTTGCCGCGTACAACGTTATATTAGCAGAGGGTATTCAGGTGGATCATAAGAAGATTGCGGCGGTCAAGGACTGGCCTAGACACACATTAGCTATAGGGATCCGTAGTTTCTTGGGTTTGGGGGATATTACCGTCGGTTTGTGGAGGGTTTTTCATCTATTGCAGCCCCGATGACCCGGTTGATCCAGAAGGGTGCCCAGTTCAGGTGGTCAGACGAGTGTGAGGCGAGCTTTCAGAAAATCAAGACAGCTTTGACTACGGCGTCGGTGTTGGTATTACCTACAGGTTCAATGCCATATACAGTATATTGTGATGCATCTCGTATTGGACATGGTGCGATGTTGATGCAAAATGGCAAGGTTATTGCATATGCTTCGCAATACTTGAAGATTCACGAGAAGAATTATCCAGATCATGATTTGGAGCTAGCAGCCATTGTTCACGCACTGAAGATTCTGAGGCATTATTTATATGGCATGTCATGTGAGGTGTTCACGGATC
The DNA here is from genome assembly GCF_000393655.2 of Nicotiana sylvestris. NCBI lineage: Eukaryota > Viridiplantae > Streptophyta > Magnoliopsida > Solanales > Solanaceae > Nicotiana > Nicotiana sylvestris. The sequence goes on along the minus strand of NC_091065.1, from coordinate 80,292,206 downwards.
ACAAAAGTTTGCAATACTTGTTCAAGCAGAAGGAGCTAAATTTGAGGTAGAGGAGGTGGTTAGAGTTGTTGAAAGACTATGATATCACCATCTTGTATCATCCAGGGAATGCCAATGTTATGGCTAATGCTTTGAGTAGGAAGTCAGCCAGTATGGGCAACCTTGCGTATATTCCGGTCGGTGAGACGCCGTTTGCTTTGGATGTTCAGGCTTTAGCTAATCAGTTCGTTAGGTTGGATGTTTCTGAGCCCAGCCGTGTTCTAGCTTGCACAGTCGCTCGTTCTTCATTATTTGAGCATATCCGAGATCGGCAGTATGATGATCCTCATTTGTTTGTCCTTGAGACACAGTGCGGCACAGATATACCAAGCAGGTTACAGTCGGAGATGATGGAGTTTTGAGGATGCAGGGTCGTGTCTGTGTGCCTAATGTGGATGGACTTCGTGAGTTGATTCTAGAGGAGGCCCATAGTTACCGGTACTCTTCATCCAGGTGCCGCTAAGATGTATCAGGACTTGTGGTAGCATTATTGGTGGAGGAGGATAAAGAAAGATATTATTACATATATAGCTCGGTGTTTGAATTTTCAGCATGTAAAGTACGAGCATCAGAGACCTGGTGGTTTGTTTCAGAAGATTGAGATTCCTGAGTGGAAGTGGGAGCGTATCACCATGGACTTCGTTATTGGACTTCCACAGACTCAAAGGAAGTTCGACGCAGTATGGGTTATTGTGGATAGGCTAACCAAGTCAGCGCATTTCATTCCTATGGCAGTTTCCTATTCTTCTAAGTGGTTAGCAAAGATTTATATCTGGGAGATCGTTCGCCTTCATGGTGTGCCCGTGTCTACCATTTTTGATCGAGCTACGCAATTTACCTCGCAATTCTGGAGGGTAGTGCAGCATGAGTTGGGTACGCGGGTCAAGTTGAGCACAACATTTCATCCTCAGACGGACGGACAGCCCGAGTGTACTATTCAGATTTTGGAGGATATGCTAAGAGCATGTGTTACCGACTTTGGAGGTTCTTGGGATCGGTTCTTGCCATTAGCAGAGTTTTCCTGCAACAACAGTTACCAGTCAAGCATCCAGATAGCTCCCTATGAGGCATTATATGGTAGGCGGTGTCAGTCGTCGTTTGGGTGGTTTGAGCCGGGAGAAGCTCGATTGTTGGGTACAGATTTAGTTCAGGATGCCTTGGACAAGGTTAAGATCATTTAGGATAGGCTTCGTACAGCTCAGTCCATGCACAAGAGTTATGCCTACTGTAAGGTTCGTGATGTGGCATTCATGGTCGAAGAGCGAGTGTGGCTTCGGGTGTCGCCTATGAAAGGCGTGATGAGATTTGGGAAGAAGGGCAAGCTAAGCCATAGGTTCATCGGTCCTTTTGATATTCTTGACCGAGTGGGAGGGGTGGCTTACAGACTTGCATTGCCGCCAAGTTTATCAGTTGTGCATCCCGTATTTCATGTGTCCATGCTTCGGAAGTATCACGGCGATCCATCCCACATGTCAGACTTCAGCACTGTCCAGTTGGACAAGAACTTGACCTATGAGGAGGAGCCGGTAGCTATTCTAGACCAATAGGTTCATCAGTTGAGATCGATGAATTTCCCTTAAGTTCATGTGCAGTGGAGAGGTCAGCCTGTTGAGGCAGTGACCTGGGAGTTCGAGTCTGATATGCGGAACCGATATCCACATATTTTCCCCGACTCAGGTACTTTTCTATGTTCGTTCGAGGCTGAACGGTTGTTTTAGAGGTAGAGAATGTGATGACCCAAAAGGTCATCTCGTGTTTTAGAACCCAATCCAGGGTTTTAAGGCCTTCAAAACCTCATTTTCTTTCTTCTCGATTTGCATCCTGCATGGATAATATTGAATATTTCTTGCAGAGTTCCCCCTTAAGTGGCTCGCAGACGTTGCCTTGATAAAAACCTTGTCGGTAAAAACCCTTCTGAGCTTTTGAGGATAGTCGGGAATAGGATAACAGTTAAAGATATAATTAAACAAGGCTCTTTACGGGCGATACTGAGATTATGTGATGAAGAACAAGTAAGGCCAGTGAGAATGAATAAGTTGGATAGAGAGAGAGAGAGAGATTATTGCCCTTGTGGAGAAATAGAGCAACATCAGTCCGTTACAAGGTAGCGTAAGTCCCCTTTATATAGGAGGGGAACTCGGCTACAAGCACATGGGCATTAATTACAAAGCATGGAGATGGGACGGCTTGATGTGATGTCTCAACTTAGGCTCTAGATAGGCCGGACCTATCAAACTTAGCTGTGTGCCTTGGGAGCTTCCCCTTCTGTCTTGCCTTCGATCTCTGTCTTTTCTGAGTCAGGCCTCGACGAGCCCCGAGGTCGGTAACTCGGCCGTGGCTTCCCGTCCTCGGGGTCTCGAGGCGTTCTTCTGAAATGACTTGACAGTGAGAAATCAAGTCCTCTAATTTTGCCGCGTACAACGTTATTTTAGCAGAGGGTATTCAGGTGGATCATAAGAAGATTGCGGCGGTCAAGGACTGGCCTAGACACACATTAGCTATAGGGATCCGTAGTTTCTTGGGTTTGGGGGATATTACCGTCGGTTTGTGGAGGGTTTTTCATCTATTGCAGCCCCGATGACCCGGTTGATCCAGAAGGGTGCCCAGTTCAGGTGGTCAGACGAGTGTGAGGCGAGCTTTCAGAAGCTCAAGACAGCTTTGACTACGGCGTCGGTGTTGGTATTACCTACAGGTTCAATGCCATATACAGTATATTGTGATGCATCTCGTATTGGACATGGTGCGATGTTGATGCAAAATGGCAAGGTTATTGCATATGCTTCGCAGTACTTGAAGATTCACGAGAAGAATTATCCAGATCATGATTTGGAGCTAGCAGCCATTGTTCACGCGCTGAAGATTCTGAGGCATTATTTATATGGCATGTCATGTGAGGTGTTCACGGATCACAAAAGTTTGCAATACTTGTTCAAGCAGAAGGAGCTAAATTTGAGGTAGAGGAGGTGGTTAGAGTTGTTGAAAGACTATGATATCACCATCTTATATCATCCAGGGAATGCCAATGTTATGGCTAATGCTTTGAGTAGGAAGTCAGCCAGTATGGGCAACCTTGCGTATATTCCGGTCGGTGAGACGCCGTTTGCTTTGGATGTTCAGGCTTTAGCTAATCAGTTCGTTAGGTTGGATGTTTCTGAGCCCAGCCGTGTTCTAGCTTGCACAGTCGCTCGTTCTTCATTATTTGAGCATATCCGAGATCGACAGTATGATGATCCTCATTTGTTTGTCCTTGAGACACAGTGCAGCACAGATATACCAAGCAGGTTACAGTCGGAGATGATGGAGTTTTGAGGATGCAGGGTCGTGTCTGTGTGCCTAATGTGGATGGACTTCGTGAGTTGATTCTAGAGGAGGCCCATAGTTACCGGTACTCTTCATCCAGGTGCCGCTAAGATGTATCAGGACTTGTGGCAGCATTATTGGTGGAGGAGGATAAAGAAAGATATTATTACATATATAGCTCGGTGTTTGAATTTTCAGCATGTAAAGTACGAGCATCAGAGACCTGGTGGTTTGTTTCAGAAGATTGAGATTCCTGAGTGGAAGTGGGAGCGTATCACCATAGACTTCGTTATTGGACTTCCATAGACTCAAAGGAAGTTCGACGCAGTATGGGTTATTGTGGATAGGCTAACCAAGTCAGCGCATTTCATTCTTATGGCAGTTTCCTATTCTTCTAAGTGGTTAGCAAAGATTTATATCTAGGAGATCGTTCGCCTTCATGGTGTGCCCGTGTCTACCATTTTTGATCGAGCTACGCAATTTACCTCGCAATTCTGGAGGGTAGTGCAGCATGAGTTGGGTACGCGGGTCAAGTTGAGCACAACATTTCATCCTCAGACGGACGGACAGCCCGAGTGTACTATTCAGATTTTGGAGGATATGCTAAGAGCATGTGTTACCGACTTTGGAGGTTCTTGGGATCGGTTCTTGCCATTAGCAGAGTTTTCCTGCAACAACAGTTACCAGTCAAGCATCCAGATAGCTCCTTATGAGGCATTATATGGTAGGCGGTGTCAGTCGTCGTTTGGGTGGTTTGAGCCGGGAGAAGCTCGATTGTTGGGTACAGATTTAGTTCAGGATGCCTTGGACAAGGTTAAGATCATTTAGGATAGGCTTCGTACAGCTCAGTCCATGCACAAGAGTTATGCCTACTGTAAGGTTCGTGATGTGGCATTCATGGTCGAAGAGCAAGTGTGGCTTCGGGTGTCGCCTATGAAAGGCGTGATGAGATTTGGGAAGAAGGGCAAGCTAAGCCCTAGGTTCATCGGTCCTTTTGATATTCTTGACCGAGTGGGAGGGGTGGCTTACAAACTTGCATTGCCGCCAAGTTTATCAGTTGTGCATCCCGTATTTCATGTGTCCATGCTTCGGAAGTATCACGGCGATCCATCCCACATGTCAGACTTCAGCACTGTCCAGTTGGACAAGAACTTGACCTATGAGGAGGAGCCGGTAGCTATTCTAGACCAATAGGTTCATCAGTTGAGATCGATGAATTTCCCTTAAGTTCATGTGCAGTGGAGAGGTCAGCCTGTTGAGGCAGTGACCTGGGAGTTCGAGTCTGATATGCGGAACCGATATCCACATATTTTCCCCGACTCAGGTACTTTTCTATGTTCGTTCGAGGCTGAACGGTTGTTTTAGAGGTGGAGAATGTGATGACCCAAACGGTCATCTCGTGTTTTAGAACCCAATCCAGGGTTTTAAGGCCTTCAAAACCTCATTTTCTTTCTTCTCGATTTGCGTGCGCAGTCCGAGCGCACTTTCGGAAAGCCCTTATGTGAAAATTTGAGAAAGATGCCAATTTTGCATTTAAATTTGATTTTAAGTTGACTTTGGTCAACATTTTGGGAAAACAGACCCGGACCCGTGATTTGACGGTCTTGGAGGGTACGTATGAAAATATGGACTTGGGCGTGTGCCCGTACTTGAATTTCGAGGTCCCTTGCCTGAGAAATGAATTTTTAAAGAAAACTGTTTAACTGAAAAATATAAGAAGTTGAAATTGAATAATGTTTGAATATGATGGTATCGGGCTTAGTTTGATATAAATCGGACTCCCGGTTGTGACAATAGTAACTTTAGGTGTTCTTGAGAATTTTATTGATTTTGATGTTAAATTCATAGTTGTTGATATTATTTTGATGATTTGATCGCACGAGCAAGTCCATATGATATTTTTGGATTTGCGTGTATGTTTGGTTTGGAGCCCCGAGGGCTCGGGTGAGTTTTGGATAGGCCACAGAGTGTTTTGAACTTAGGAAAAATTATTGGTGTGATTTCAGGTCTGCAGACTTCGCATTTGCGAAGTCTGGCTCGCAAATACGAGCACCGCAATTGCGAAGGTTCATCGCAATTGCGAAGACTGGGCTGGGCAGGGGACCTTTGCAATGCGAAGTTCATCGTCGCAAATGCGACATGCACAGTAGCCACAATTGCGAACAATGTTTGCATTTACAAAGGCAGCAGGCCAGGCCAACCTTCGCATATGTGAAGCCTTGGCCGCATTTGTGAACCTGTCATCGTAAATGCGATAACTGCAACTGTGTAAATTATAACTTAGATGAAACTTTCATCATTTTTCAAATTCTCTCAAACCCTAAGCTCTCTTAGGCGATTTTCCAAAGAAAGGTTCTTACCCAAATCATAGGTAAACAACTTTTAACTCATTTCTTTCAATCTACTTCATCTTTTTACAAGATTTCATCACAAATATAGGGATTATCATGGGAAATTAGGTGTTTTGGGGTGACATTTGGAGATTTAGACCTCCATTGAGGTCAGATCCCAAAACCAATTACATATCTGGGCTCGGGGGTGAATGGTTAATCGTGTTTTGGTCCGAACTTTGAGTTTTGAACAAACGGGCCCAGGGTCGATTTTTGGCTTTTTGGAGAAAATGTTGGGAAAACTATAATTAAGCATCGGGTGTGAGTTCTTTAGCATTTATTGATGGTATTAAACTAATTATGACTAGATACAAGTGAACTGGAGGTGAAATCTAGAGGGAAAGCGATAGTTGCAGCTTGATTTGTGGCCATGGAATCGAGGTAAATGTTTGGTCTAACCTTAGCTTGAGGGAATAGGCGTTGTGCCTTATTTGCTATGTGCTAGTATTGTGTATGACGTATAGGTGCGGTGACGAGTATCTATACGTTGGTGTCAAGCATGTCTGTGAGTCTTATACTATGATCGTTGTGATTCTTATTAAGTACTATCAATGCCTAAATTGATGATTATCTATTGTTTACCGTGAAAATGGTAACAATAATTAAATTTGTTGATGGGATTCTAAAAATACGTAATCTATTCCCAAGCTAGTCACTAGAGCAGTTTATGCTAATAATACGGAGTTTAATGAAAAAATGTAAGCTAAATTGAGATAGTAATCGAACCGAAGGGCTTGCTGCCCGGGTGTAGGTTTGATTGATGAGGGACCTCGGGGTCGATGACACTGTCGAGTTCGAGGTATCGGGGTTAGTCGGGGATGGGATAAAAGTTGAGAATATAATTAAACAAGGCTCTTTATGGCCACTACTAGGTTATATGACGAAGAGCAAGTAAGAGAACGATAGATATTAAGGTGACTTCGAGCTAATACCAAGTGATAAACAAAGAACAGATACGAAGGCAAGGAGAAAGAGAGAGGAGATATTATTGAACTTGAGTAGAATGGTTAGAGCTCTGCCTTTACAAGGTGTTAGCGACTCCCCTTTTATAGGAAGGGGGAAGTCCCAACTTCGTACAAGATACGTTGCGTGATAAAAGAAATAGGAGGGGACAACCGGCTAACTTTGCGATGTACGCATGGGCTGATGTCGAGCCGCATGAATAGACCTGATCGACCTCAGGTGTTTCCTCGGGAGATCCCTGCATTCATCGGGGCTTTAGTCAACATTATCCTTGGAAGGATACCGGCAAAACTTGAGGGGCGTGACAGGCTCGAGATCCCGGGCTTCCGAGATCACCCTTCGAGGTATTCAGTCGGGGAGAAATCGGCCTCCCAGATTTCACCGTGCACAGATAGTCTCCACGTTTCTTAGAGGGAAGTGATAAGAAATGATTTTGACACCCTACTTCTCGACCTCCCATAACAACGTCGCGCTGATGATGCAGTCCCCTTTTTACAGGTGTCGAGGCACCCCGCCTTTCCTCTTCTCCAGGATTACCTGAAATGTTGTGATTCTTCGATCTTCCTTTCAATCGGTTCAGCTTCTATGAACGCATTGATTGCGCCTGTTGTTACGCTTTTCGAGAGCGGTAATGGCGTCGTCGGTTACTTTGCTCTGCCTATAAATGTGACTTTTCGTGGTTGGCTTTTTATCCAAATTTCTTGTGATACCCATCTTTTCTTCCATTCTCGCTATCTTGAATTTATGTCATCTTGCCATGCTTGGAGCCTGTGGCCTCAAGATATTACGCCATGTGCACTGTGACCCAACTCTCGACCCTCTTTTGATTGGGCGAAGTGGTGTTGTTGTGATGTTGTTGTTGTTGTTGTTGTCATTGATGTTGGCTCGGGGTGATGAGGTGGAAGACCGATTTCCTCCGACCCCGGGGATACTTTAGATTATGCACTGCTGCTCAAGAGGGGGCTCGGATTACACACCGCTGCTTACCCTCCTCCCTCGGCTCGGCGTGTTAACACCTTTTGGATTCCATAGGGGTGTGTCAGCGGTTCCTCTCGGCTATTGCCTTCTAGGCCGATGCGACGTCTCAAGAAGTGGCTTCAAAACGGCAGTAATGGCGGAGTTCGTACTAGCCGAATTTTTCACCCAGCCACTTCTTGTGTTCTTTCGGCTTCTCCTTCATCATTTTGCTCTTATCCCCTGCCTTCCTTTTCCATACCCTCCCTTTTGAAGATGTGGCCCCCGAGAGGGTCAGACTTGGAAGATATTATCTTTGAGGTCATATGCCTGGGAGGATGATGACGGAGACACAACATGAATAGGCTAGGTCCTTAGGCTGTTGTTGTATACATATCACTTGTACTTCTTCATTTTTTTGTAAGGATCCCATGTGGACCTTTGTAACCATATGTAATGTAATCATATGTAAGGACCCCTCGAGGGTCATTGTAAGTGAATACTTGTATAAATACAAAGATATTTTCTTGATTTCTTCATTCGACACTTGTTGTATCTCTTTATATTTTTGGCAGCTTCGAGTGCATGACCCTGTTTCATCGCCTGTGATACTGGCCTTGAGTATTCTTCCCGGCCTTTGGTTGATGAAACAGCTTTGTGTGAGGCCTTTCATGACTTCTCAAACTGTACCCGAATTAGGCCAATAACCTCGGGCCGCCAGGACCCTTTCTCTGCGTGAAAGCTTGGATAATATCTCTGGGCTTTATAATGGCCTTTGAGAAGAGGCTTGCCTGAAGACTCGCGGTCTCGAGACGCCGGTGACTTCCTAGAGGCAATCTCTAAATGGAGGCCTGGCCGTGCTTCGGGCCGCCCTATTCATTACCCGGAATCTATTTTGCACGAGCGTTTGTTAGGGATGCCCATTTCTTCATAAACTAGCCTTCTTTGGCTGGGGCTTTTTTGAAGCTGTATGCCAATTTGGTGAAGGTATTGTTGGTCAGTTGGGGCATTGTCTTGCTACGGTGGAGGTCTTCGGGATTGAGCATTACCTTGAAACTGAAGGCGGTGTCGGTGGTCAGTGCCTTTGATTGGTGTTGAATCGTTCTTTTCCTTTTCGTATGTAACCGTGAGGTTGCTTCCGCTTCCCAGGGGTCTTCGGGGTTCGATGATTTCATGATGCTGGTGGGTCATGCCCTTAGCAGCTGCTTATTTAGGGCACGACAGAGGTCGTGCATGGCGATAGATGAAATGTGTGTTTCACAATCATGAAGGAGCTTTTATAGGGGCGAGACGGGCCCGTGCCTTTGAGGAGAGTGCATCATCTGAACCTGGCTTTCCTGGAGTCCTCGGTTCCGGAGTAGCGGTTCCTTTGGGCCAACAAGGGTTGGGCCATCAGGAAGGTGCTTGGTCGTTGAGTAGGTTTGCCGGCGTCACTTCGTGGTAAGTTTCAGCAAGATTCCCCCGTATCCCTGGTCTTTCCTTTCTTCTAGGGTTTTCCTTCCGTAAGACTCCTATAGACCCGGGCTTTGAGTTGTTCTGTCATGGGTCCATATTTTGGTGAGGCGGGAGTCTTCTTGTGGTAAGCGTTTCGCCTTTTCGACCATAGGGGCGAAGCCGATCGAGCTAGGGATACCTGAAGTATTAAATGCAAGCTTCGAGCTTCGGTCTGAGTGGATACAATTCGTGAAGCTGTAGCTTGGTTCCTCAAGAGTCTAGATTGGGAACAACCGGTGCCTGGACTTGCATAGTACTAAGCTAGACCGAGGATGATGAAGGAGCGGTGACTTGTCACCGATGATCGAGTCGGGCTGAAGCGGGCCTTCGAGGGATGCGTTCGTCGTAAATCTTCGGGACAGGTGCTTGAAGAGACCCATGCTAAGGGTTCCATCCTTCTAGAAGGATTCGCTTGAGCGAAGGTAGTCGGGCGTGATGCCCGGTTTGTTTATTGCCGATGCCATGAAGAACGAGGTTGGGCTGGTAGGTCATAACCCTTTTAGGGGTGGAGCGTAGATTTTGCCACTTTGTATTTTGCTATTTATAGAGCATACTTGTAAATGGAAAGCGTACCTTTCGCGCATATATAAGATGAGAGAAATCTTGAATTTTTTCCTCCTTTGTATCTTTTCCCATATCGCCTTTGATCTGGCGGTCTGGTTTCCGTGTTTTGACGAGATCCTCATGGGTTCGGAACTGATCGGACAGTCCCGGGAGCTTTCGAGCACGATCTTTGACGCGAGCAGGTGTTGGGGCCTCTATGTTTCGCCCAACTGTTTTAGGCTTAGTCTCTAAGTCAGGCCTTTATTTGAGCTTGCCTGTCCTTTGGTTTCCTCTGCCCATGCGGGCGAATGGTGATTGTTCTCCTTTCTCGTCCTTAGTTATTTCATTGCTTCAGCCATTTTGGGTCCATTCTCCGAGTCGTGTTACGACTCGAGCTTTAATTGACCCACAAGCTCCTTCCTGCCTGCACGGGCGGTCGACAATGGCCATTTATGTTCCGGGTCGAAGCGACCTCACAGGCGCGTGGCTCGGAGGCTCACGCGGCTGGCGACGGTGGCTTTTATGTTGTGCCCTTAGGCATATTGTAGTTTACTTGTTTTGGGTCCAGTATCCGAGTCGCATTGCGATTCGAGCTTTAATTGACCCTCAGGTTCTTTCCTGCCCGCATGGGCAGACGGCGATGGCTTTTTGTGCTTCGGGATGAAGCGACCTTACAGTCGCGTGGCTCGGAGGCTCACTCGGCTGGTTGACAGTGGAATTTATCTCGTGCCCTTAGACATGTTGCATTTTACTCGTTTTGGGTCCAGTCTCCGAGTCGCGTTTCGATTCGAGCTTTAATTGACCCTCGGGTTCATTCCTGCCTGCATGGGCAGACGGCGATGGCTTTTTGTGCTTTGGGTCAAAGCGACCTTACAGGTGCGTGGCCCGGAGACTCACTCGGCTGGTTGACAGTGGCATTTATGTTGTGCCCTTAGGCATGTTGCAATTTACTTGTTTTGGGTCCAGTCTCTGAGTTGCGTTGCGATTCGAGCTTTAATTGACCCTCAGGTTCTTTCCTGCCTGCATAGGCAGGCGACGATGGCTTTTTGTGCTTCGGATCAAAGTGACCTTACAGGTGCATGGCCCGGAGGCTAACTCGGCTGGTTGACAATGGCATTTATGTCGTGCCCTTAGGCATGTTGCAGTTTAACTATTTCGGGTCCAGTCTCCGAGTCGCGTAGCGACTCGAGCTTTAATTGACCCTTAAGTTGTCAATTTTCAAGCTGACAACAATGGCTCTTACATTGTTTGATCGTAGAGATCTTTTAATATGTGGCCCGGAGGCTTGCATAGTTAACAATTTTGGATCCGGTCTCCGAATCGGGTTACGATTCGAGCTCATTTTAATCCTCAAGTTGTTAGTTTTTTTGCTGGAGACAATGGCTCTTATGCTGTTTGGTCGTAGAGACCTTTTAATATGTGGTCCAGATGCTTGCTTAGCTAGCGACAATGGCTTTTACGCTGTTTTTTCCTGTGGGCTTTTTTGTAGGCTTTGTTTTCCGCTCGTTAAGGTCTTTTGAAATAGTTTTGCCTGGCCCGTCATCGGTTCTAGAAGAACCTCGATTTTAAGTCATTATCGGTGATGTTTTAAGCACCTCAGAAGGTTCATAGCTCGTAGGCTGAGTAGGTCGAAGCCTTTGTGATTTGGAGCCGATATGGTCGAAGCTCGTTTTTGCCTGTTGAGGGAAGCACGTTTTAACCAGTTCTTTCTGAAGTATATTCGAAGTAGTGGCCTGCGATTTTGTTTAGGGAGTCCCCGAGTCGCATTAATTTGGTTGTATCAGCCATTTTGACCTCAGTCGTATATGTTTGGCCGGAGCCATTTTTTATCCCGAGTGATAGTTTAGGCGTCTACACCGAGGGTATGCCCTTTCGGGACTCTTACAAATGCGACGTATAGCCTAAACTTCGGGATTTGCATGCCTGTTGAGGTATTACAGTTTGTCATGCCTGTTGAGGTCTTACAGTTTTTGTAATGTAGAATAAATCTGGTTATGCCGAGTCTGCCCGCTAGGAGTCTTACAGTTTCGGGTTTTCTAGCGCATGGCGATTGGCGATAAATGACAGTCTCCGAGTCATCAAATTTGTTTAAGTATGAAGTCCGCTTTTCGTGAGCTTCGGAGTTGCCTTGTAGGGGCTTTATGAGCTCGGAGTTCTGACCCTGGGGTTTTGCGGGTGTTGAATTGCTGATGCTAAGTCTCTGAGTATCTCGGGACGTGTTTGGTGGAGAGGTTCCTGCCGGGAATACACTGTGATTTCCTCGCTTGGAGAATGGGATGCTGAAAGACATTCTTCAATCCATTGCCGCAATATATATCGTTGTGTAAGTCGACCTATATCGGGTCAAAATCGCTTGGAGGTTTGTCTTGCCTGAAAAAGTTTTATGATTTCAGAGCTTCGACCCGGAATCCGTCGGGGCATTTTGAACCGTTGGCATCCATTCCCAAGTTTTCAGGACGTTTTTGGTGAAAGAACTTGTTACCCTACTCTGAGAAGGAGTCCCCCCCCCCTTTTCTGACAAAAGGTATTTTTTGATTGCTCGGTACAATAGTACATGTTTTTACTGACGGGGCCTGATTATATCGTCCGTTTGGTTTGATACATAGTTTTCCTATAGGAATCCTCATTTGGCATTTTTCAAAACTCCAACGAGCGGGCAGCTTTCCGGGGGGAATGCCCCTCGCCTATTCAAAAGTCGGCTGCATGGATAATATTGAATATTTCTTGCAGAGTTCCCCCTTAAGTGGCTCGCAGACGTTGCCTCGATAAAAACCTTGTCGGTAAAAACCCTTCTTCTGGGATAAAAACTCGGTCGAAGGAAAAGAGTGCAACAGGTGCGCCTTTGGGGCCTCGAGGTCTTGTAATAGTACTATCATCCTGGCAGCTCCGGTTGGGTGCCTACACGAAGATTAATTTCAAATTTGAAATAATAAAAAAAAAAGAATGGCCATACCTTAAAACGCTATATGCCGGCGATGCGTTGGTATTGGTCTATTGTCACTGCCCGGGGGCGGAGATGCGGTGGGGATATGTACTTTGTTTTGTCAAGTTCGACCAGGGGCGAGACTAGGTTTGCTTGTTATTTTATTCGGGGGTGGAGGCAGGAGCGTTGGTACCACATCGTGTCTAGCAAACATTTCCCTTTCCGCGTGTTGTTCCCCCTAGACGGTTCTGATCCCGTCCTTTGTCGGGAATTTTATCACCTGGTAGAGGGTGGATGGTACTGCTCTCATGTAGTGTATCCAAGGCCATCCAAATAAGGCGTTATACCTCATATCTCCTTCGATGACATCGAATTTGGTGTCTCGGGTAGTGCCGGCCACGGTAATCGGAAGGATGATTTCTCCTTTCATCGTTTCGCTCGCTATGTTGAATCCATTGAGGACCCGAGTGGTGGGCATGATTTGTTTGAGCAGGCCGAGTTGTTCTATCACCTTCGGCCTGATGATATTGGCCGAGCTACCTAGATCCACGAGTACACGTTTTATCTGGAAGCGGGACACGAATTCCCGCAGCATCTCGTTCTCGCTCTGCTTAATTTTGAAAATGTCAGACTTCCTTGTTGCTACCTTAATGGCTCCAGCATGTGCCTTTACGAAGGAGTCTGCTAACATGGCGAATGAATCTATGGAGTTGGGATCCAAGTTGTGATACCACATCATGGCCCTCTTCGAAAGTATTTCTCCGAATATTTTCAGCAATACGGACTCGATCTCATCATTCTTTATATTGTTACATTTTACTGCGCAGGTATAGGCAGTAACGTGTTCATTGGGATCGGTGGTACCGTTGTACTTAGGGAGTTCCGGCATTCTGAACTTTTTATTAATGGGCTTTGGGCCGCTTTCTTGGGGAATGGCCTCTGTATGAACTTCTTCGAATCCAACCCTTTCAGGACCGGGGGTGCTCCCAAGATCTGATCCACCCTAGAGTTGTAGGTCTCGACCTTTTTATCGTTGGCTGAAATCATCTTCTCACCTGACTTGATCCTTTTGGTGAGGTCCTCAAGCATCTTTACTATGGCGGGGTCAACCACTAACCCGTTGTTGCTTGATCTTTCGGGCACTTGCTCGGCGGGGGGAGCTGTCTCTGGTGCTGCTGTACTGGGAGTTCTCGGATGGCTTTGCAACTGAGCAATGGCCAGTTGCTGTACCTGCAACATTTCAAAAATAACATGAAGACTGACTTCCTGTTCTTCCCAGGCCGGGGTTTTTTGAGCTTTCTGTTGGTCGTTGTGTCGTACGCTACTGTTGGTGTGAGAAGTTTCGTCGACTTGCTATGCGTCCTGTGAGTCTACGTCCGCTAGAATCGGTTCAGGCGCGTTATCAGGATTATGTAGTGGTGTTCCGGCGACCGGGACAGCCACGCCATTTTCCCCATGGTTTTCGAGGTTGTTGTTCTCGAGTCCGTTTACCGAGCCGGACATTTTGACCTGAAATCAAAGGATCTTGGACAAGAAAAAGAGCGAAGGATAATGTGCGTTTGTGCAATGAAACCAGCAAGAAAATAATCACCATTATTTTTAGCCCCACGGTGGGCTCCAAACTGTTTACCGTGAAAATGGTACCAAGAACTAAATTTGTTTATGGGATTCTAAAAATACATGATCTATTCCCGAGCTACTCGCTAGAGCAGTTGATGCTAATAATATAGAGTTTAATGATAAAATGCAAGCTAAAACGAGATAGTAATCGAACCGAAGGGCCTGCTGCCTGGGTGTAGGTCTGATCGATGAGGGACCTCGGGGTCGATGACAGTGTCGAGTTCGAGGTATCGGGGTTAGTCGGGGATGGGATACCAGTTGAGGATATAATTAAACAAGGCTCTTTATGGCCACTACTAGGTTATATAACAAAGAGCAAGTAAGACAACGATAGATATTAAGGTGACTTCGAGCTAATACCAAGTGATAAACAAAGAACAGATAAGAAGGCAATAAAGCTAAATGGCTTCGAGCCAGTGAGGGCAAGCGAGTTAGAGAGGAGAAAGAGAGAGGAGATATTATTTCACTTGAGTAGAATGATTGGAGCTCTGCCTTTACAAGGTATTAGCGACTCCCCTTTTATAGAAAGGGGGAAGTCCCAACTTCGTATAAGATACGTTGCGTGATAAAAGAAATAGGATGGGACAACCGTCTAACTTTGCAATGTACGCGTGGGCTGATGTCGAGCCGCTTGAATAGACCTGATCGACCCCAGGTGTATTCCTCAGGAGATACATGCGTTCATCGGGGCTTTAGTCGACATTATCCTTGGCAGGATACCGGCCGAACTTGAGGGGCGTGACAGGTTCGAGATCTAGGGCTTCGGGGATCACCCGTCGAGGTATTTAGTCGGGGAGAAATCGGCCTCCCAGATTTCACCGTGCACATCCATGTTGAGTAAGACTTATGATTATTTTTCTTGGCATTTGTCCATTGTTAAGTATTGGCTCCAGTTGAGGTTTATTTTGTGAATATAATTGTTGGTAGAGGATTTGGTTATAGATGATTCCCTTGCCGGGACGTATTTATTTCTATTGTTGATTCCCTTGCCATGATGTATTTATTCTTATTATCGATTCCCTTGCCGGCATGTTGTTGTTAGCACTGTTTGGGTGAGGAAAGAGTGATAAAGCACGAAGGATGATACCGTGCACATTCATACTTATGCATATGGTGGGAAAAGAGTGATAAAGCACGAAGGGTGATGCGGTGCACATTTACATTGATATTGGTGCATATGGTAAGGAAGAGAGATAAAGCACGTAAGGTGATGTCATGCACATTCTAATATTCATATAGTGAGGAAGAGTGATAAAGCACGAAGGGTGATGTCGTGCACATTTTCATTATTGATTGCATGGTGAGGATTGAGAGTAAAAGCACGAAGGGTGATGCCGTGCATTCATTGTCTGTTTGTTGTGATTACTTGTTGATATCGGTTCAAGTGCCTTAATTGTTTCATTCCGTTATTTTTGTGTTTCCTTATGTTGGTATCCCCCATAGCATGTTGCCCCTTCCCGTTAATCTCTGTTTAGCTTCTATTATTGTTATTTTGTTAGATATTTTTTAAACTGCACAAGTTATGATGTTTGTTGTGTCCTAGCCTCGTCACTACTTCGTCGAGGTTAGGCTCGACACTTACCAGTACATGGGGTCGGTTGTGTTGATACTACACTCTGTATTTTTGGTGCAGATCTCGATACTGGAGCATACGAACCATAGTTAGAGGTTGTTGCCTTCAGTCCAGCGGAGACCCGAGGTAGTCCTGCAGGCGTCCGCAGGCCTTGGCGTCCCTTTCTATCCTGTTTCTTTCTGTTCTTATCTATTTTGGAGATAGACATATATTTTCTTTGTTCAGACCACTATTTGTAGTATTCGTATATAGTCCGTGAGATTGTGACACCAGTTCTGGGTGAAGTATTATTATGGATTTCGTATTGGTATTAGGTAAACTGTTAAATTCTGTTCTTCCGCATTTCTATTTTCGTTGTTCACTTGCATTAACTTGGTAAATTATTAAAGATAAAGGTAAAAGGATAAAATAATCAGTAATGTTGGCTTGCCTAGCGGGTTCAATGTTAGGCGCCATCACAATCCCGACGGTGGGTAATTCGGGTCGTGACATATATAAAGATGATATCAAGAAAATCTTTAGTATAACGTAACCTCTAGGCATGTACCAATTAGAAGTAATAAAACTTTTCGTTGGCACAATGTCCACCACGAAGTCATGAACTATGTCAATGATGAGTTTTGAATAACTTCATAGTATACGTTATCTCATAAATACAAGCCCATAGACAATACGTCAGTTTAAAATGAACTGGTCTAACAGATAAATAGATTTACCTGTCAAAATAGTGTTGGGCAAAATATATCATAGTAGTTATTTATGGGAGAGAACTTCACAGGGACAAGAAGAAAAAAAAAGATAAAGTTATTTGATACTTTATTGTGCTTTTATATAGTGCAACATAAATGTGAAAAGGCTACATTTATAATCGTTGGAAACTCAAAAGACAACAATTAAAGCAAAAATATGAAAAGGCCACAACGTTACTAAAAAATATTTCACTACTGCAACTTCCCTGGGAGATGAAACAATCCTCCATTAGTTCGATTCAATGTAGCCAAAATTATCCTTTAATAGAAGTCATTCTTTATGTGAAGGGCAAAATGGTCATTCAATTTTTTAGGGTTATTTTTATCTTTCAAACTTTAATTTGGACTTCGCACTTATAATATAGTATGATGATTGAAGATTAAACAAAGTAAAGGTTTGGGTCTATTGGTAGTCTGGAGGTTTGCACCTGTTAATGATTGTCTACGAAGGGTTGTGTCGGATTGTAGGCGTGGATTTTAGTTAATAAGGTAAATATGTATTAATTAATTAATGGGATATTTAGGTAAATAATAGGGATATTTTAGTAAGTTAACTTTTAAGTTAAAAGATTTTTTGTTTTTAATATACTAGTCTTTAGACACATGCGTTGCACGTGTGTCCCATATCAACATGTAAAAACTTTCTAGAATGATATAGATAATATTAAAACACGTAAGCAATGAGTAATTAAAAGTTTGAAAATAAAGTATAAGCTGAATCGACTAAATTAAGTATAACCTTCTTTTTTTTTCCTACCAAATATTCATTAATTCAAATAATCTGGGTAAAAATTATTTAGCAATTCAAATGAGAAATATTATAAAAAATTTTAAGTCAGAATATGTTATTCATTTGATAATCTGTTGAATAAGCATCCATGAATCAGTTCTTTTGTATTATATACAATAATAAATTATATTATTCCTATTTAACACGAGTTAAATAACTACACCATCTTATATAAAGATGATATCAAGAAAATCTTTAGTATAACGTAACCTCTAGGCATGTACCAATTGGAAGTAATAAAGCTTTTTGTTGGCACAATGTCCATCACGAAGTCATGAACTATGTCAATGATGAGTTTTGAATAACTTCATATTATACGTTATCTCATAAATACAAGCCCATAAACAACACGTCAGTATAAAATGAACTGGTCTAACAGATAAATAAATTTACCTGTCAAAATAGTGTTGAGCAAAATATACCATAGGAGTTATTTATGGGAGAGAACTTCACAGGGACAAGAAGAAGAAAAAAGATAAAGTGATGTGATACTTTATTGTGCTTTTATATAGTGCAACATAAATGTGAAAAGGCTACATTTATAATCGTTGGAAACTCAAAAGACAACAATTAAAGCAAAAATATGAAAAGGCCACAACGTTACCAAAAAATATTTCACCATTGCAACTTCCCTAGGAGATGAAACAATCCTCCATTAGTCCGATTCAATGTAGCCAAAATTATCATTTAATAGAAGTCATTTTTTATGTGAAGGGCAAAATGGTCATTCAATTTTTTGGGGGTTATTTTCGTCTTTCAAACTTATAATATAGTATGATGATTGTAGATTAAGATTCTAAAATAATATTTTATGTAGAAAAAGAAGTTAAGCTACTTTTTATAATATAAGAGATTACCAGTTTAAGGACATTTACTACATAGAGAATACGTATGATATGGTATAGAGAATACGTATGACATATCTAATTATTCATTCTTCAAAGAAGAAGGTTTAGTAAATACTTTTACTATGACTATAGATTATAAGTAAAATCAGTTTACCATTTTTCTGAAGAATAATAAAATAAAATTTGATTTATTATCTTGATTATAAAATAAATATTTTGTGTAGAAAAATAAAGATAAGACTACTTTCTATACCAAAAGAGATTAGAAGTTTAAAAACATGTTGTTGTTTTTTTGTCTTTTCTCGGGTTGAGTTTTATTCTTAATTTTTTCCTTACATGGTGATCACGGAATTTGTTTTTTGTGGTTTCTAAGTGCATAGAATTATTTGTTTATATAAATTCCAAACCTTTCCAAAAAAATTAATAAAAGAGAAACCCTATAATCTTAATTTTGACAGGGGAAGCAATTGTCTTATCTTAATAGATATAGGCATATGGCGTGGGAAATTGAAGTTTTATGGTTACTTGGATGCAGTTTCGTTGGAAAGTTAAATTAAGGTACAATTGTCAATTTTAAGCTCCTAAATATTAGGATTTCTTACCTAATTTAAATAAGGAAGTAAATTTAATAGCAAAAATTTTAGTTGGTTTAAAATTCCTAAATAGTAGGGAAATAATGAAATGACTATTTTATCTAGTGTGAAATTCATCTTTGAAGGGTAAAAAAGGCGAACGACATTTCGCTAAGAGCATTTGTGCTTTTAATATAGTAGTATAGATAGATTAATAAATTAAGTATTTTTTTTGGAGTTATGACACTGTGATGACCTAAAAGGTCATCACTTGTTTTAGAAACAAATTCTGTGTTCTGAGGCCTTAAAAATCTCTTTTAGTATCACCTCGATTTGTGTGCGCAGTCCGCGCATGTAGCCGGAAGGCCATTATGTGAAAATCTGTGAAAAATGACGAATTTTGACTTTAAAATGAATTTAAGTTGACTTCGGTCAATATTTTGGGTAAACGGACCCGGACCCGTGATTTGACGGTCCCGGAGGGTCCATAGGAAAATATGAGACTTGGGCGTATGCTCGGAATCGAATTCCGAGGTCCCAAGCCCGAGAAATGAATTTTTAAAGAAAATTATTTTTTGGAATTATTTATGAATTTTGGAATAAAATGTGCTTATAATTTGATGGTATCGGACCAGTATTATGGTTCCGGAGCCCGGTACAGGTCTTACATGTGGTTTAAGTTGAGTATGCAAAATTTGGTAAGAAACGGACTTGAACTGACGTGAATTGGACCGTATTTGAGAAAAATGGGAATTTTGAAGTTCTTAAGTGATTTCATGATTTTGATGCTAAATTTATAATTGTTGATGTTATTTTGGTGATTTGAATGCACGAGTAAGTCCGTAGGGTATTTTTGAGATAGTGTACATGTTTGGTTTGGAGCCCCGAGGGCTCGGGTGAGTTTCGGATAGGTCTCGGAAGGTTTTGAACTTAGGAAAAATTGCAGAAAATTGTTGTCTGCTGGTGTCCTGGTGCTTGTGCTATGCGATCGATAGGAAGGTTCGCGATCGCATAGTGTAAATTTTAGGGGGACCTATTTTATGCTATGCGATCGCATAGGTCCTTCCGCAATCGCGCAGAGTAAATTTTGGGAGGTTACCAATTGTTCTATGTGATTGCATTGTTTCTTCCGCTATCGCAAAGGGTTAAATCAGACCTGGGAAGGGAACCCATTTTCTTCTATGCGATCGCAATCCATGCTCCACGATCGCGATGCCCAGCCCCCCTCCCCTACGGGATTTAACAAAAATCGCATACCCTTGTTCGCGATCGCAGAGACCAATTTTGCCGAGTCATTTAAACAGTAATAGAACATACGGGATTTAACAAAAACATCATAACTTCTTCTTCTAAACTCCAAATTGGACGATTTTTGAAAGGGAGCTTCACCACAAATTCATAGGTATGTAATCTTAGACTCATTTTCTTCAATTTTCATTAACACCCATTAGATTTCTAGGCATAAATCATGTTCTTAAGGGTAGAAAATTAGGAATTTGGGTAGAGTTAGGGCTTTTTGTATAATTGGAATTTGGACCTCGTTTTGGGTCGGATTTTGGAACTAATTACATATTCGGGCTCGTGGGTGAATGGGTGATCGGGTGATCGGGTTTTGGTCCGAACCTCGCATTTTGACCAAGCGGGTCCGGGGTCAATTTTTGACTTTTTGGGGAAAATGATAGAAAACCTATAATTATGCATTGGGTATGAATTCTTTAGCATTTATTGATGTTGTTAAATCAATTTGGACTAGATATGAGTTGTTTGGAGGCGGATTCTAAAGGAAAAGCAGTGTTTGAGGCTTGAGTTGGCCGTGGAAGTTCGAGGTAAGTGTTTAGTCTAACCTTAGCTTGAGGGATTAGGAGTTGTGTCCTATATGCTACAATGTTACTTGTTGAGTACGACGTATAGGCATGGTGACGAGTATTTATACGTCGGTGTCAAGCATGATCGTGAGTCTTAAATTGAAATTGTTATGTTCTTAATAAAACCTATGAATGCCTAAGTTGTTGATTCTCTGTGTTGAGCAAGGATTATGATTATTCTCGTGGGAATTACTTATGATTGAGTATTGGTGCTAATTGAGGTAGTTAGATGTTGGAACAAGTTTGGTTATAGCTGATTTTCCCTTGCCGGGACGTAATTACTTATACTATCGATTCCCTTGCCGGGATAGTGTTGTTTCTTTATTGATCCCTTGCCGGGACTTTCGTTGTGATTGGTGTTGAACTGTATATGTGGATCGGGTTGCACGCCGCAACAATATTATATTTAGATCGGGTTGCACGCCGCAACAATATTATATTTGGATCGGGTTGCACGCCGCAATAATGATATAAATAGATCGGGTTGTACGCCGCAATTGTGATAAATGATATGGATTGGGTTGCATGCCGCAACAGTGTTATTATGTTTTTGGATCGGGTTAAGCGCCGCGACAATGGATAATACGAAGT
This sequence comes from Nicotiana sylvestris, assembly GCF_000393655.2. Taxonomy (NCBI): domain Eukaryota; kingdom Viridiplantae; phylum Streptophyta; class Magnoliopsida; order Solanales; family Solanaceae; genus Nicotiana; species Nicotiana sylvestris. Next base: position 80,270,992 of record NC_091065.1, on the reverse strand, counting down.
GCTTATAGATTGGTGACGAGTTCCTTATTGTTTTGCTATGAATTCTAAATTGTCCTTATGTCTTTCTCTTAATTTACTGTTGGTATTGATATTTCCCCAGCATTTACCCCCTCCCATCTCTACTTTTCTATTCCTGTTTTATTTTCTGTTGCATATTATTAATTGCACAGGTTTATTTGGTAGTCTGGTCCTAGCCTCATCACTACTTCGCCGGGGCTAGGCCAGGCACTTACTAGCACATAGGGTCGCTTGTGCTGATACTACACTCTGCACTATGTGTAGATCCCGGTGCGGCAGCTTTTGGACCATAGCATTGGGTGCTGCCTTCAGTCCAGTTAGAGATCCCGAGGTAGTCCTGCAGGCGTCCGCAGACCCGGCATTCTCTTCTATCTTTATATGTATTTTTGTTCTTATTTACTTTAGAGACAGATGTACCTTTCTTTACAGACATTTGTATGTAGTATTTGTAGGTGGTCCATGATATTGTGACATCGTATTCCAGGCAGAGATGTGTGTTGGTATTGCCGTACTGGTTAAGGCTAGTTATCAGATTAAGTCTTCCGCATGTATTTATTTATCGTTAATATTTCACTGTTAATCGCATGTTAATTTAAATTGTTAAAAAGGCTAAATAAAAGAGTTAGTGATTCTATATTACGCAGTTTGCCTAGCTTTCACGAGTAGGCGCCATCACGACTCCCGAGGGTGGAAAATCCAGGTCGTGACAAGTTGGTATCAGAGCTCTGGGTTACATAGGTCTCACAATTCACGGACAAGCTTAGTAGACTCTAAAGGATCGGTACGGAGACGTCTGTATTTATCCCCAGAGGCTACAGAGTTAGGAAAAAACTTCACATTTATTCTTTCTTGTCGTGCGGGTTGGTTTCTCAATGCTAATTGAATTTCTACTCTGTTCTTTCTCGGATAGCGAGAACCACACTTTCTCATCCACCGATCAGCAGCCCGAGCCCCCAGCAGTAGCTTCCACGAGGGGTAAAGGGCGAGGGCGTGCTAGAGGCCGAGGTGGGGGCAAAGCTCAGCCCCGAGCAACAACACCAGCGGCAGAGCCTCAGGTTGACTTTGATGATGAGGTTCCGGCCCAAACAGTTTCGGTGGGCCTAGCTCAGGTCCCATAGGGGTTTATTGCTACGCTAGTACTCCAGGATGCTCTGGACCGTCTAGTGGGCCTTATGGAAAGTGTCACCGGGCAGGCTTGCTTCCTGTAGCACCAGCCGACTCTCAAGCTGGAGGAGGAGCCCAGACTCCTACTACTCGCACTCCAAAGCAGACGGCTCCCCAGTTTCAGCCTCCAGCAGCTCAGCCAGTTGGAGCAGTTCAGCCGGGTGTGGTAGCTCAGACCAGTGAGGGAGCAGCTATGTCTGCCGATGTTTTGTGGAGATTGGATAGGTTCACCAAGCTCTTCCCTACTACTAGGGGTGGGCATAAAATCCGAAAAATCAAATTCCGAATCGGACCGAATTAATTCGGTATTTCGGTTTCGATTTTTTCGGTATTTCGGTCTAATTTGGTATTGTAAATTGGTATTTCGGTACAGTCCTCGGTATTAGAATTTTGAAATTTCGGTATACCGAAATACCGAATTTTTTAAGATATTTTTTTAAGTTGGACTTGGACCTATATCTCACTGCCCAGCCCCATCGCCCAAGCCCCAACCTTTTTTGTATCTTCGGAGATAACATAGTCAGATTGCAAGGCAGCGGCGATGAGAGAGTCGTCGAATGCAGTCATGTGGGGATAGGCTTCACTTGGAGGGCATTTCTTTGTTTCACATTTGGAACACATACTGCAGAGGAGTTTACTCTTCAGCTCACCCGTTGCATCAGAAATGCCACAGGTCATTAACAGCACCAGAAGGAAAATATTTCTATCCATCTCAAATGTTTCTATATGTCAATTCAACTTTCTGTCTCATAAGCCTTTATATAAGTATTTTATTAGTTTCTATATTTTGCACCCTTCTTGTTCTTGATTTCATCAATGCCCTCTTTGTCTTATTAAGGATTTTGTAGCTTATAGTTTATAGAATGGAACTATATATTATAAAGTAGTTAGCGTTGTTCTTACCAGAGAGTTTTACAACATTAAAGTCTTCTCCTTTTTAATTAATACTACATCTTTTAGATTTCCATCTGTTTAAGTATTTCCAAATTTCCATTATGAAGTCATGAATGATGAATGTCTCATAGCAAGTTTCTGTCAATTTTGTTTCTCGACAAAATTTGTTTGTCAATTTTGTTGTTTCCAGTTTGGTGCTACAGTATCGAACCAAAATAAGTTTATTTATTTAGCGATTATTAAATCAAAGCTGTACCGAAATCGTACCGAACCAAAATAAAAAATACTGAATCGTACCGAAATAATTTGGTACGGTATTTGGTATACACAATTGATAAACCGAATACCGAACCGAAATTCTTAAATACCGAACTAAAATACCTAATGCCCACCCCTACCTACTACTTGCAGCGGTGCATCTTCTGAGGATCCCCAGGATTTTCTAGATAGTTGTCATGAGGTTCTCAGGAACATGGAGATAGTGGAGACCAATGGGGTCGATTTTGCTATTTTTCGCTTATCTGGATCCGCCAAGACTTGGTGGAGAGATTATTGTTTGGCTAGACCATTCAGATCGCCAGCTTTGACTCGGGAGCAGTTTACTTAGCTATTTCTGGAGAAGTTTCTCCCTAGTACTCAGAGGGAGATCTATCGGAGGCAGTTTGAGCATCTCTAACAAGGTTCTATGACTGTTACTCAATATGAGACCAGATTCATCGACTTGGCCTGTCATGCTCTTATCATACTTCCCACCGAGAGAGATGAAGAGGTTCATTGAGGGACTTATACAGCCTATTCAAGTTCAGATGGCCAAGGAGACTGGGAGTGAGATTTCCTTCCAGGAGGCGGCCAATGTGGCCAGGAGAGTTGAGATGGCTCTATCGCAGGGAGGTGGTCAGGGGTCTGACAAGAGGCCTCATCATTTAGGCCGATTCGGTGGTACCTCATTTAGAGGCAGAGATTCGTATGGTAAAGGCCATCCTCCTAGGCCTTTTTAGTCAGCCCTTCAGGTTTCTCACGGTGCTTCAGGTGGCTATGGTTCTCATATGCAGTATTCTGATCAGCAGCCCTACAATGCACCACCAGCTCCTATCAGTGCGCCACCACTCCAGAGTTTTCAGGGTGGTCATTCAGGTCGTCAGGGTCAGTCTCAGTTTCCTCAGTCGCATCACTCAGGTGGATGCTTTGAGTGTAGTGAATATGGTTATATCCGAAGGGCTTGTCCGAGATTAGTGGGTACTCAGCCGTAGCATCAGGGTTCCCGTGCTATGGTTCAGGCACCAGGTATTCCACCGCCCGCTCCGCCAGCTAGGGGTGGGGGTATAGGTGCTAGAGGTGGAAGTAGAGGTGTTAGAGGTGGAGCTCAGACCGCTAGAGGTATAGGCCAGCCAGCTGTAGGTCGTCCCAAAGATGTAGTCCAGGGTGGTGGGGCCCAACCCCGATGTTATGCTCTTCCAGCCAGGCCTAAGGTTGAGGCTTCCGATGCAGTTATTACAGGTATTGTTCTAGTTTGTGTCAGAGATGCTTCAGTTTTATTTGATCCAGGGTCTACATACTCCTATCTGTCATCTTATTTTGCACTGTATCTGGTCATGCCTAGTGATTCCTTGAGTGTCCCTGTATTTGTGTCTACATCGGTGGGTGATTCTATTGTGGTAGATCGAGTCCATCGCTCGTGTATAGTTGTCATCTGGGGTCTTGAGACTTGTGTGGATTTATTACTCCTGGACATAGTTGATTTTGATTTCATATTGGGGATGGACTGGTTATCACCTTACCACGCTATCTTGGACTGTCATGCCAAGACTGTGACCTTAGCCTTACCGGGTTTACCTCATTTAGAGTGGAGAGGGACTCCTGGTCATTCTACCCGTAGTGTTATCTCTTATGTGAAGGCTCGGCGTATGGTCGAGAAGGGGTGTTTGGCCTATTTGGCATATGTTCATGATTCTAGTGTCGAGGTTCCTTCTGTTGATTCTATGCTTGTTGTTCGTGAGTTCCTTGTGGTATTTCCTTCAGACCTGCCGGGTATGCCACCCGACAGGGATATTGACTTCTGCATTGATTTGGCTCCAGACACTCAGTCCATTTCTATCCCGATGTATCGTATGGCCCCGCCTGAGTTGAAAGAGTTGAAGGAGCAGTTACAGGACTTGCTTGAAAAAGGGTTCATTAGACCTAGTGTTTCCCCTTGGGGTGCGCCGGTGTTGTTTCTTAAGAAAAAGGACGGATCGATGAGAATGTGTATTGATTACCAACAGTTGAACAAGGTTACAATCAAGAATAAGTATCCATTGCCGAGGATTGATGATTTGTTTGATCAGCTTCAGGGTGCCAAGGTATTTTCGAAGATTGACTTGAGATCTGGCTACCATCAGTTGAGGATTAAGGCATTCGATGTCCCTAAGACAGCTTTCCGCACTTGATATAGGCATTATGAGTTCTTGGTGATGTCATTCGGGTTGACAAATGCCCCAGCAACTTTTATGGATCTGATGAACCGAGTGTTCAGGCCTTACTTGGATTCGTTCGTGATAGTCTTCATTGATGATATTTTGATCTATTCCCGCAGTCGGGAGGAGCACGAGCAGCATCTTAAAGTGGTTCTTCAGACTCTAAGGGATAGTCAGTTGTATGCCAGGTTTTTGAAGTGTGAGTTCTGGTTGAGTTCAGTTGCATTCCTGGGTCATGTTGTATCCATAGAGGGTATTTAGGTTGATCCGAAGAAGATTGAGGCAGTCAAGAACTGGCCTAGACCAGCATCAGCTACAGAGATCCGGAGTTTCTTGGGTTTGGAAGGCTACTATCGTCAGTTTGTGGATGGGTTTTCATCTATTGTAGCCCCGATGACCAGGTTGACCCAGAAAGGTGCCCAGTTCAGGTGGTCGGACGAGTGTAAGTCGAGCTTCCAGAAGCTCAAGACAGCTTTGACTACGGCACCGGTATTGGTTTTGCCCACAGGTTCAGGGCCATATACAGTTTATTGTGATACATCTCGTATTGGACTTGGTGCGGTATTGATGAAGGATGGAAAGGTCATTGCCTATGCTTCACGGCAGTTAAAGATTTATGAGAAGAACTATCCAGTTCATGATTTGGAGTTAGCAGCCATTGTTCACGCGTTGAAGATTTGGAGGCATTATCTGTATGGCGTGGCATGTGAGGTGTTCATGGATCACAAGAGTCTACAGTACTTGTTCAAGCAGAAGGAGTTGAATTTGAGGTAGAGAAGGTGGTTGGAGTTGTTAAAAGACTATGATATCACCATCTTATATCATCCGGGAAAGGCAAATGTGGTGGTCGATGCTTTGAGTAGGAAGTCAGTCAGTATGGGCAGTCTTGCTTACATTCCGGTCAATGAGAGACCGCTTGCTTTGGATGTTCAGGCTTTGGCTAATCAGTTCGTGAGGTTGGATGTTTCTGAGCCCAGCCGTGTGTTAGCTTGCACAGTCGCTAATTCTTCTTTATTGAAGCGTATCCGTGATCGGCAGTATGATGATCCCTATTTGTGTGTCTTTAGAGACACGGTGCAACACGGAGGTGCCAAGCAGGTTACCTTAGGTGATGATGGAGTTTTGAGATTGCAAGGTCGAGTTTGTGTGCCTAATGTGGATGGACTCCGAGAGTTGATTTTAGATGAGGCCTATAGTTCCCGGTACTCTATTCATTCGGGCGCCGCTAAGATGTATCAGGATTTGCGGCAGCATTATTTGTGGCGGAGAATGAAGAAGGATATCAATGCATATGTGGCTCAGTGCTTGAACTGTCAGCAGGTTAAGTACGAGCATCAGAGGCCCGATGGTTTGTTCCAGAAGATTGAGATTCCTGAGTGGAAATGGGAGAGTATCACTATGGGCTTCGTTGTTGGACTCCCACGGACTCAGAGGAAGTTCAACGTAGTGTGGGTTATTGTTAATAGGCTGACCAAGTCAGCATATTTTATTCCTGTGGCAGTCTCCTATTCTTCCGAGAGGTTAGCTGAGATCTATATCCGGGAGATTGTTCGTCTTCATGGTGTGCCCGTGCCTATCATTTTGGATCGAGGTACGCAGTTTACCTCACATTTATGGAGAGCACTACAGTGAGAGTTGGGCACATGGGTTGAGTTGAGCACAGCGTTTCATCCTCAGACATACGAGAAGTGCGAGCGGACTATTCAGATTTTGGAGGATACGCTCCGAGCTTGTGTCACAGACTTTTGAGGCTCGTGGGATCAGTTTTTGCCTTTAGCAGAGTTTGCCTACAACAACAGCTACCAATCGAGTATCCAGATGACTCCTTATGAGGCTTTGTATGGTAGGCGGTGTCGGTCGTCGGTTGGATGGTTTGAGCCGGGGGAGGCTTGGTTGCTGTGTACGGATCTGGTTCAGGATGCCTTGGACAAGGTCAGGATTATTCAAGATAGGCTTCATACAGCTCGGTCCAGACAAAAGAGTTATGCCGACCGCAAGGTTCGAGATTTGGTTTTCATGGTTGGTGAGCATGTATTGCTTCGAGTGTCGCCTATGAAGGGCATGATGAGATCTGGGAAGAAGGGCAAGCTTAGCCCTAGGTTCATTGGCCCGTTTGAGATTCTTGATCGAGTAAGAGAGGTGGCTTACAGACTTGCGTTGCCGCCAAGCTTATCAGCCGTGCATCCAGTGCTTCATGTGTCTATGCTTCGGAAGTATCACGACGATCCATCCCACGTGTTAGATTTCAGCATTGTCCAGTTGGACAAGGACTTGTCCTATGAGAAGGAGCCGGTAGCTATTCTAGACCGGCAAGTTCGACAGTTGAGATCGAAAAGTTTTCCTTCTGTTCGTGTTTAGTGGGGAGGTCAGCCTGCTGAGGCATCGACTTGGGAGTCCGAGTCCGAGTCCGATATGCAGAGCCGTTATCCCCATCTTTTCCCCGACTCAGGTACTTCCTTCTTATGTCCGTTCGAGCACGAACGATTGTTTTAGAGGTGGAGAATGTGATGACCTTTTAGGTCATCAATTGTTTTAAAAATAAATTCTGTGTTCCGAGGCCTTAAAACCTCTTTTAGTATCACCTCGATTTGTGTGCACAGTCCGCGCACATAGCCAGAAGGCCATTATGTGAAAATCTGTGAAAAATGATGAATTTTGACTTTAAAATGAATTTAAGTTGACTTCGGTCAATATTTTAGGTAAACGGACCCAGAACCGTAATTTGACGATCCCGGAGGGTCCGTAGAAAAATATAGGACTTGGGCATATGCCCAGAATTGAATTTCGAGGTCCAAGCCCGGGAAACGAATTTTTAAAGATAATTATTTTCTGGAATTATTTATGAATTTTGGAAATGAAATGTGCTTAAAATTTGATGGTATCGGGCCCGTATTATTGTTCCGGAGCCCGGTATAGGTCTTCTATGTGGTGTAAGTCGAGTCTGTGAAATTTGGTAAGAAACGGACTTGAAATGGCGTGAATCGGACCGTATTTGAGAAAAATGGAAAATTTGAAGTTATTAAGTGATTTCATGATTTTGATGCTAAATTTATAGTTGTTGATGTTATTTTGGTTATTTGAATGTACGAGTAAGTCCATAGGGTGTTTTTGAGGTAGTGTACATATTTGGTTTGGAGCCCCGAGGGCTCGGGTGAGTTTCGGATAGGTCTCGGAAGGTTTTGAACTTAGGAAATATTGTAGAAAACTACTGTCTGCTGGTTCCCTGGTGCTTGTGCTATGCGATCGAATAAGAAGGTTTGCGATCGCATAGTGTAAATTTTAGGGGGTCCTATTTTGTGCTATGCGATCGTATAGGTCCTTCCGCGATCGCGTAGAGTAAATTCTGGGAGGTCACCAATTGTTCTATGTGATTGCATTGTTTCTTCCGCTATCACAAAGGGTTAAACCAGGCCTGGGAAGGGAACCCATTTTCTTCTATGCGATCGCAATCCATGCTCCACGATCGCGATGCCCAGCCCCCCTCCCCTACGGGATTTAACAAAAACCTCATAACTTCTTCTTCCAAACTCCAAATTGGGCGATTTTTGAAAGTGAGCTTCACCACAAATTCATAGGTATGTAATCTTACACTCATTTTCTTCAATTTACATTAACACCCATTAGATTTCTAGGCCTAAATCATGTTCTTAAGGGTAGAAAATTAAGGATTTGGGTAGAGTTAGGGCTTTTTGCATAATTGGGATTTGGACCTCATTTTGGAGTCGGATTTTGGAACTAATTACATATTCGGGCTCGTAGGTGAATGGGTGATTGGGTTTTGGTCTGAACCTCGTGTTTTGACCAAGAGGGCCCGGGGTCGATTTTTGACTTTTTGAGAAAAATGATAGAAAACCTATAATTATGCATTAGGTATGAATTCTTTAGCATTTATTAATGTTGTTAAATCAATTTGGACTAGATACGAGTTGTTTGGAGGCGGATTCTAAAGGAAAAGCGGTGTTTGAGGCTTGAGTTGGTTGTGGAAGTTTGAGGTAAGTGTTTGGTCTAACCTTAGCTTGAGGGATTAGGAGTTGTATCCTATCTACTACATGTTACTCATTGAGTACGACGTATAGGCATGGTGAAGACTATCTATACGTTGGTGTCAAGCATGACCGTGAGTCTTAAATTGAAATTGTTGTGCTCTTAATAAAACCTACGAATGCCTAAGTTGTTGAATCTCTGTATTGAGCAAGGATTATGATTATTCTTGTGGGAATTACTTATGATTGAGTATTGGTGCTAATTGAGGTAGTTAGATATTGGAACAAGTTTGGTTATACCTTGCCGGGACGTAATTACTTATATTGTCGATTCCTTTGCCGGGATAGTGTTGTTTCTTTATTGATCCATTGTCGGGACTTTAGTTGTGATTGGTGTTGAACTGTATATGTGGATCGGGTTGCACGCCGCAACAATATTATATTTGGAACGGGTAGCACACCGCAACAATGATATAAATGGATCGGGTTGCACGCCGCAACAATATTATATTTGGAACGGGTAGCACACCGCAACAATGATATAAATGGATCGGGTTGAAGGCCGCAACAGTGATAAATGATATGGATCGGATTGCACGCCGCAACAGTGTTATTATATTTTTGGATTTGGTTGCGCGCCATAGATAATACGAAGTGCTTATAGATTGGTGATGAGTTCCTTATTGTTTTGCTATGAATTCTATATTGTCCTTATGTCTTTCTCTTAATTTACTGTTGGTATTGATATTTCCTCTAGCATGTACCTCCTCCCATCTCTACTTGTCTATTCCTGTTTTATTTTCCGCTGCATATTATATAATTGCACAGGTTTATTTGGTAGTCTGGTCCTAGCCTCGTCACTACTTCGCCGGGGTTAGGCCACACACTTACCAGCACATGGGATCGGTTGTGCTGATACTACACTCTGCACTATGTGCAGATCCTGGAGTGGCAGCTTTTGGACCGTAGCATTGGGTGGCTGCCTTCAGTCCAGTTAGAGATCCCGAGGTAGTCCTACAGGCATCTGCAGGCCTGGCATTCTCTTCTATCTTTATATGTATTCTATTTTTATTTACTTCAAAGATTGGTTGTACCTTTCTTTCCAGACATTTGTATGTAGTATTCATAGGTGGTCCGTGATGTTGTGACACTGGATTCCGGGTAGAGATGTATGTTGGTATTGTCGTACTGGTTTTGGCTAGTTATCAGATTAAGTCTTCTGCATGTATTTATTTATCGTTAATATTTCATTGTTAATCGCATGTTAATTTAAATTCTTAAAAAGGCTAAATAAAAGAGTTAGTGATTCTATATTACGCGGCTTGCCTAGCTTTCATTAGTAGGCACCATCACGACTCCCGAGGGTGAAAAATTCGGATCATGACAAACACGCGTCACGATCTTATTGGTGTGTGATATCACATATGTTTAAAAAAGTGGTCAACAAAAAAATGGTGTGTCTTGGGCAAATTTTGGAAAAATTGAGTGTGTAAGATAATTTTTGTCCGTAAAAAATATGTAACAGAGATTTGGTCTATAGTTCTGTCACGACCCTAAAACGGACTTGGTCGCAATGGTGCCTATCGTGAAACTAAGCCAGCCGACACAAACCCCAAAACCTACCAAACAGTTATAATAAGTCATTTAAAGACATTAATAAGATAAAATCCCATCGTATAAAGTAGGTTAAAACAATGCGGAAAACAATACACAACCCAACATTGGGGTGTCACCAGTCATGAGCATCTACAACTTGTCTAGGAATATGAAAAGACAACATAGTCTAATACGCATCTAGTACAAAGCAAAATAAAGATAGGAAGGAGAAGCACTGGGCTGCGAACGCCGAGCAACTACCTAGTCAACTCCGAACAAGCCTGATAGGAGACAAATCAGCACTCGCTAGCATGACCCGAGACTCCTGGATCTGCACACAGGGTGCAGGGAGTAATGTGAGTATGCCAACTCAGTAAGTAATAAAAGTAAAGGCAGCTGAGCAGTAAGAAAACACGTAAACCACAGCATAGCACTACAGCAAAACAGTATAAGTTAAGAACAATGCAGTAAAGCAGTAAAACTCGTAAAAACATCTCAGTTCAGCAAAAACCTTTTTAAAACATCTTTCAATAGTTCAAACGAGTGATGCAAATAGTAAGGAAAAGGATAGAAACATAATTCAGCCCATCGGGCAAAACAACTACCATAACCGCCCCTCGGGCAAAATACCAACAGAACCAGCCCCTCGAGCTACCTCACAATCACTCGTAACAGCCCCTCGGGCAATATCACATCTCACACTGGGTACCCGTGCTCACTGGGGGTGTACAGACTCCTAGAGGGGCTCCTACAGCCCAAGCGCAATAATAAGCCATCTCGTGGCATAATCAAACAGGCCCTCGCCTCAGAACAAGCCACCTCGTGGCATAACAAATCAGGCCATCGGCCTCAAAATCATGAATCAATACAACACTGTTGCGGTGCGTATCCTGATCCCATAGTATCCTCACAACACAGGCCCTCGGCCTCACTTAGTCAAAAATCTCTCAAGCCACTCAAGCAACAGTAAAACATGATGCTCAGCCCAAAATATCATTTAAAAAAATCAAAAACGAGTAAATATGATGAGTTATAAAAACAGTAAAATACAGCATGACTAAGTACAAATATGAAGTCAAAATATTGAGGAGTAGTAGTTAAAATCTCCTAAGGGTCCAAAACAGTTAGCACGAGACCCAAATATGGCATTCAGCCCAAAACATGGTAATAATTCCAAAACACAATGATATCAAACAGTTTTCAGTCAAATACATGACTTAACAGTCGTACGAGATGGACTAAGTCACAATCCCCAATGGTGCACGACCCCACGCTAGTCATCTAGCGTGTGCGTCACCCCAAAGTAGTGAAACGATGTGAAATCCGGGATTTTATACCCTCGGGACAATATTTACAATCATTACTTACCTCAACCCAGTCCAAACTCTAGCCCGTGATGCCTTTGCCTCTCAACTCGGCCTCAAGATGCTCCAAATCTAACCTAAAATAGATTTATACCATCAAAATATGCTAAGGGAACGAAGCCCACTCGAAAATAACCAATTTACATCAAAATCCCGAAATTGGCCAAACCCGACCCCCGGGCCCACGACTCAGATCCTGATAAAATTCACAAAACAGGAATCCTTACACTCTCACGAGTTCATATATATACCAAGAATACCAAAATCCTACCACAAATGACTCCTCAAATCCCTAGATTAAGGTCTCTAATTTCCAAGCCCTAAACCCCCAATTTTGCTATTGATTTTCCAGAGATTTCAAGCTTACAATGTTAAAATTCATCATAGAAACAAGTTTAGGGTCCAAAAGACTTACCTCTACGAAACCCTCTTGAGTTCCCTCTTAAATTTTCTCTCCAAAGCTTTCTCCCGAATAAAATATGGTGAAAAAACACTCAAAATCGCGAAAGGCCAAATATATATGTTCTGCCCCAGCTAAACCGCTTCTGCGGTATAAAATATCGTACCTGCAGACCCGCACCTGTGGTCCCAGGTGCGCATCTATAGAATCCACTTATCGGCTATAGGACCGCACCTGCGATCAAAATCCTGCACATGCGCTATCGCAGGTGCACTCGCATATCCGCATCTACGGTTCCAGCTCCCCATGCCCATTTCTGCATCTACAAGCCACTTGGCGCTTCTAGGTGCCCGCACCTGCGGTCCCCAAGCCATAGGTGCGGTTATGATAGGAGCTTTAGCATTTCAGTTGCAAATTCTCCAACTCCAAACCTCCCGTTAACCATCTAAAATCACCTCGAGGCCCCCGGGACCTCAACCAAAAGCACGAACAAGTCATATTTGTAACGAACCGACCCATATTTTTGAGATTTTGCACCTTGCTCGTCGGTTCTCGGGCATGACTTGCCCCGTGTGATGGACTATGACTTATATAAATTGTTGGTTTTGGTTTTTAGGGTAATCGGGATGAATTTGGAAGAACAGTTCCCAGTTTGAAGCATGAAATTTGAAAAGTTTTGATCAAGATTTGACTTGTAAGTATATGATCTTGGAATCGAAATTTTTATGATTTGGTTACTCCGTTAGGTGATTTGGGACTTAGGAGCATGATCGGAATGCATTTTGGAAGTCCGTGGAAGGTTTAGGCTTGAATTGGCGAAATTGAGATTTTGGCATTTTCCGATTGATAGGTAAGATTTTGATATATGGGTTGGAATGGAAATCCAGAAGTTGCAGTAGCTCTGTTGTGTCATTTGTGACGTGTGTGCAAAATTTCAGGTCATTCGAACGTGGTTTGGTTGGGATTATGATCAAAAGCGGAATTTGGAAGTTCTTGAAATTCTTAGGCTTGAATCAGATGTGATTTTGGTGTTTTGATGTTGTTTTGAGCATTCCGAAGGTTGGAACAAGTTTGAATGATGTTATGGGATATGTTGTCATGTTTGGTTGAGGTCCCGAGGGCCTTGGGTGAGTTTCGGGTGGTCAATCGGACCATTCCATATTGTTTGGAGTTGCAGGTTTTGAGTTTCAGCTGTTGCAGAGATTTCTTCTTCGCGATCGCGTAGGGCTGCAATGAGGGAAGGTTAGGTTTTTCTTCGCGATCGCATAGCATGAGTCGCGATCGCGTGAGTTGGGCAAGTGGTGCATCGCGTTCGCATGGATCTATCCGCGTTCGTGTAGGTTTAAAGTTCTGAGCATCGCATTCGCGTGGACCTTACTGTATTCACGTAGAGTAAATTTGAGGGCCTGGTAGATTGTGCTTCGCGAACGCGAAGGAAGTCCCGCAATCGCGATGAAGGATTTCAGGCCTGGGGCAGAATGTTTAAAAAGTGAGTTCGCGAATTTTGGTCTATTTTCTCCATTGTTGAGCAATATTTGGAGCTTTTGAGAAAGATTGAAGAGGCAATCGAAGGGAAACACTTGGAGGTAGGATTTTTGAACTCAATACTCGATCTTATGTTGATTCTTACTTGTTTAATCATGAAATATGTGGAAAATTAAAGCCAAAAATTGAAAAATTAGGATTTGACTTTATAGAGTGTAAATTGGGAATCTGGAGGGGCAATTGAGGTCCAATTTTGATGTTCTTGGTAGGTATAAACTCATGAGAGGATGAGGATTCTATTGATGTGACTTTTATCGGATTCCGAGACGTGGGCCTGGATTTGAGAAATTTCGGGATTTTTTATATAAATTAGATATTTTCGAGTGGGCTTTGTTCCCTTAGCATATTTTAATGGTTATGTACTAATTGTGGCTAGATCTGGAGCATCCGGAGGTTGATTCGTGAGGGCAAAGGCATCACGGGCTTGAGTTTGGACCGGATCGAGGTGAGTAATGACTGTAAATGATGTTCTGAGGGTACGAAACCCCAGATTTGCATATTGTTGTGCTATATTAAAGTGACACACACGCTAGATGACGAGCGTGGGGTCGTGCACTATTGGGGATTGTGACTTAGTCCGTCCCGAATGACTATTTTATCGTGTATTTGACTGGAAACTATTTGCTATCATCATGTTTTGGGCTGAATGCCATATTTCGGCTTCGTGCCAACTATTTGAACCCTTAGGGGGATTTTATTGATATTTCCTCACTGTTTTGACTTTATACTTGAACTCAGTCATGTTATATTTCACTGTTTTCATAACTCAGCCATGTCTACTCTATTTTCATATATCAAATGATATTTCAAATAATATTTTGGGCTGAGCATCATGTTTTACTATTGCCCGAGTGGCTTATGTAATTTTGACTGAGTAAGGCCGAAGGCCTGTGCAATGAGGATACTTTTGTGTCGGGCCTCACGCCGTAGTGGTGATACATGATTATGATTATGAGGCCGAGGGACTGAGATATATACGCCACGAGGTGGCTTAATGATATGAGGCCGAGAGTCTAGTGATGATGCCACGAGATGGCTTAATATTGCACTTGGGCCGTAAGGGGCCCCTCAAGGAGTCTACACACCCCCAGTGAGCGCAGGTACCCATTGTGATGTGAGATATAGCACGAGAGGCTGGTATTATTCTGAGATATTGTCCGAGGGGCGGATTTGTTGACATTGTACCCGAGGGGAAAACCCTTATGTGTTTATCTTTCTTATTTGCCTGTCATCTACTTGTTTAATTGTGTAGTTGTGCCCGAGGGGCAGATTTTCTATGCTTATTTGCTCTAATTGCTTTGCATTCAATTGCTTAACTGTTGAAAAAGTCATTCTTCTAAAGAAGTTTAAACTGAGCTAAGATGCTTTAAGAGATTTCACAGCTTCATTGCTTTCTTACTGATTTTGTACTACTTCTATACAGCACGTTGATGTATTTTTCGTGACTTCTTATCACTCAGTCTTTAGTTATGATTATTACTCACTGAGTTAGAGTACTCACTTTACTCCCTGCACCTTGTGTGCAGATTCAGAAATTTCTGCACCCGATATCGGGTATTGGTTGAGCAGAGGCAGAGTCATTGGAGTTTAGCAAGGTAACTACCCGGCGTCCGCAACACTGCTTTACTCCCTCTTGATGTCATTAGACTGTATTTAGTATTTCCAGAATTATTGTTGTATTTTAGACCTTAGTAGATGCTTGTGACTTGTGACACCCCGATGTCGTGTTGTATCTATTTTCACACTATTTATTTGAATTTACATTATGCAATATCTGATTAATTAAAAATGTCTAGATTGATCTACTAAAATTATTGAAATGGATCTGGGGATTGTGTCGGCTGGACTTGTCTTCACGAGAGGCGCCATCACAACCGGGTCCGGTTTGGGGTCGTGACAATTTGGTATCAGAGCCTAGGTTACATAGGTCTCACGCGTCATGAGCAGGTTTAGTAGAGTCTTGCGGATCGGTACAGAGACGTCTGTATTTATCCTTAAGAGGCTACAGAACCTTTAGGAAAAACTTCACATTCTTGAATTCTTATTGTGCGTCCCTGATTCAGCTTGAAAAGTAACTCTTGGAATTTCTTCCACATGTTTGTATGCGCGCATGAACGCTCGGTATCAGATGTGCATCGATGGCTTATGATTCCCTAATCGAGGGGCAAGATGTGATCTCTGTGTATTGATGTTGGGCCAGTCTGGAGGGCTCGAGGCCGAATTTTTGCCTATAGCTTGAGCACCAAGGTGTTGATTGTGTAAGCAAGTGTTTTTGAACTTATATGTTCGGTAGTGCCCTATTGGTAGAAGTGATGGCTGGATGGCTATGTAATGAGTATGTTATGGCTGCAAGATGTATCCATATGATTTGGAAGTGACAAGAAGGGTCTGTTGGAGGATAGAAGAACTATTAGGTGCTTGATTTCCATCTTGATTTGAGGTATAGCCCCGAGTTGTGGGTATGTGAATAATCTTTTCATGTTTTCTAGTTAGGGAGTGAAGAAGATTTCACGTTGTGTTATGAGTTCAGACTTAGGAAGATTAAGTGACTGTGTAATGCTTATGATGGTGGAAGGTATAAAGAGATGTTAGTGAGGCGAAACAGGTGGGTTATCTCATGCGGAGTGTTCTGAAGTTGTAATCCTTATATGGTCTGATGGAAGATCTCTTCTACCAGTGAAATATATGTTTTACAATTTGACTTTGGGTTGCTCAAGAGAGTAGGCTTGATTACTACAAGAGTGAATGCGAGATTTGCAAAAGATACAAAGTACCAGACGGTCTATGTTCCACGAGCTTATGAAGGATTGAGTTTAATCTCACTATGGTATTATGGCAGTAATAAAGTATATGCGTTATGAGTTATTGTGTATGTTTTGGTCTATGGCTTCGAGCCAAGTGGGGGAGTCCACTATTAATTAGTCGATTGCACGATTATGTGCTATGTTGGTTCCAGTTTGAGGCGTGCGGGTTTATTAGTTATGGCTTATGGAGATTGAGATCGAGGATGGCTCGAGTAAAGGAAATTTCAATAAAGGTTATGATATGCTTTATGGGGGTATGAGAGTCACGGAATGACTTGAGTAGTTATTGGTAAAGGATGCTCGGTGCATAGAGCAGGAAGTTGCTTGGTTGTTCTCGGATGAGGTACACTCTGTGGTGTCGGAGTGCTATTGAGGCACGGGTGGTCCTATTCATTTGATCAGGATAATTGCAGTTTGAATAAAGTGAATGACTCTTGGGAATGGTTCTAATGTGTTCAAGATTTTATATGTAACAGTTGGGTATTTTCAATTTCTATATGTGGCTAGAAACTGAGTTTTCATTGGAAGATGTCAGGACTTGTGGTATTTTCTATATTAATTATGGGATTCTATATATCAATATTAGGAAGTTGAAGGTAATGGCATTGTATTCGTAGGAAGTCTCTTCAGGGTAAGCATTTTGAATGTGGTGTTGTTGGGAATATTTAAGAGAGAGTTCGGCAGCTTGTGAGCCTTATACGGTGTGGTTTTATGCTTGGATATCACATGGTGAGTCTGGGTTAAGGAATTGTGGTGTTACGACAAGGAGAAATATCAATTTGAAGGTAATGTAGAAGGAACTAGGATCAATACGATATCTTGGTAGTAGGCTGGATCGGCATGGTAAAGATATGGTTAGTTATTTTGGGTGATTACGAGGTAATGAGTTTCTACAAGTGTTTCGCGGCAATTCTCTTGGGTTTTTAATGGCCTGCATAGCTTGGTTGAGTTAGAAGGATTCAGTTCTGACGGTTTAGTTTTGTGCGAATGGAATTCGAGAAGTTCTTGATGATTCTACCACGGTTAGAGGTGTGTATTTTCCATGGGCATGAAGAGCATGGGATGTATAGTGATTTTCTCCCAGTTGAGGTCCAATAGAAAAGTTTTTGGCTTGTTGAGTACGTAGTTACGTGTGTCTCGGAATGGATATAAAGTTCTCATGTTTACCTTAGGCCGGTATGGTATATGCGGTATATTGTGCAAGACTTAGATTTGCATGTGTAAGGTTGGATCAGTTCTGAAAGGAAGGTCACAATTCTTAGGCAGCACGGGCAGTTTCAGATAATTAGAGAAATGAGTTTCAGATGATTTGGGAAATGATCTTCAGATGATTAAGGAAACGGTAATGCTAATTGGGGTGATTTGATGAGGGTATATGTTTCATAAAAAGGCAATGTGATTAAGTTGATTGTACTTCAGTAGTATTGTGGCACTCTCTTATTAGATCGCCTGTTAATATTCGAGTTTGCTTGGTGGCACAGGAGAATTTTAGAGTATCTCTCGTGGGATGATTGGGTATTAGAGGTGTGGTATGTAGTCGGACGGCAGAACTGGGATCAGGTATGGTCATTCGTGTGCTATATGGAGTTGGAGACTGGGAGTTCTTATATTCACGCTATGTTGTGGATGTGTGTTGTGTGAATCAGCGCCGCTTAGTGACTATCGGGGTTTGGAGACCCGAGTGGATCTTGTGCTGCTTGGTATGTTAGATTCTGATGTAATATTGGGTATAGACTGGTTGTCTTCGTGTCGTGTTATTCTGGACTATTGCGCTAAGGCGGCATTGTTGGCTATGCTGGGAATGCCACAGATTGAGTGGTGAGGTTCGACGAATTTCATGTCCTAGTCGGGTGGTGTTATATTCTAAGACCCAGCAGATGGCTAGGAAGGATTGTCTTTCTTATTCGGGCTTTCGTGATGTATGTTAGTGCAGAGACTCCTACCATTGATTTAGTTCCGGTGGTGAGGGACTTTTCGGATGTGTTTCTTATGGCCGAGCATGTCACCGGGCGGGGTTGTTGATTTTGGTATTGATTTAGTGTTGGGCACCATATCGTATGGCACCGATAGAGTGAGAGGAGTTGAAGGAGTAGCTTCCGGAACTCCTTGATAAGGGGTTCATTGGTAGACCTATATGAATGTATGTTTTGCATCGAGACGTCCTTGTTGACTTCGAGTCGCTGTTGGTGAGGGATATGTTGATTCGGTTGTTTTTGAGCTATTAGTGTTCTGAGGTGATCTATGAATTACTTTTCTGTGTTGTGAGACATTATGATTTGTTGGTTATAGTCACAGATGGTGCGATTCCATTTGGGTTTCATAGTGAAAGTCGAGCGGGAAAGAGTATTGGGTATTGCTCGGTGAATGGCATATTGGTTGTGTCCTTTCGGGTATGTGTAATGTTATATCAATTGTTTCGCGGTGGTTATGATGATTTCTTGGGTTTTAGACACCATATTGCGCATGGTTGTCGATTTTTAAGCATAGTGACTTGAGGTGTTTCATGTGGACTAGTGTGTGGATGAGGTCGCGCATTGGAGAGAAGCTATGTGGACGGTGTGATCCTGCGGGGTTAGATTCGTGTGTTTTGTTTCTATGATGTGTGACGGGTTCTCAGCATTGTGTTGTGGTGGTACTGGTGAGCTTGCGGTACAGCTCTTTCATTTGAGTCATTTTCATGATTTGAGTATGTTCGGATTGTTGCTTATTGGTGCGCGGATTTCACAAGTTGTGGCTTTAGCCTGTATTGATGTGTCATGTCACTAGAGTGATGATGTTGGACTTGATAAGATCGTTGGAGTCTTTAATGAATACAAACGGATTCAATTTCAGCATGTTGGAAGGATAATATTGAGGTCTCGCTCAGAAAGTTGCTATGATCTTTGTCAAATGAGAGGTGGCTTCGCGAATGGTTGATTTGAGAAGTAGCTATGGCTTACTGTGTGTTTCATTTATCATTGGCAGTATATGAAAGTGTTGGAATGAGGCTTTAGTGGATAAGAAGTTTACTATCGATATTCGGTTGTTGTGTGTAGCTGCTTGGATTAGAAGGTATCGCTACAAGTGTTTGAGTTATGTGGTATATCATGTGATTTCACCTGAGGTTGCAGGTATGGGTTATTACAACTTGTTCGGGCTTATTTAGAGTATAGGTGTGAGTTTTGATCTTGTGGATGATTTCGGAAGTGAAAATGTGGTTCTAAGGCTTATGGGCTAGGTTGGATTATGAAATTTCAGTTATAATGTGTTATCGGACCTATATGAGATAGGGTGACGAGGGATCACCCCCGGGTATGTGCATAGTAAGGTTATCCAGTGATTGGTTGGCTTTTGGAGTAACTCTAAGCACGTTCGAGGACAAACGTATGTTTAAGTGGGGGAGGATGTAACGACCCGACCGGTCATTTTGAGCTTTTGCACCTTGCTTGTCGGTTCTCGGGCATGACTTTCCCCGTGTGATGGATTATGACTTATGTAAATCATTGGTTTTGGTTTTCAGCCCAGTTTGAAGCTTGAAATTTGAAAAGTTTGACCAAGATTTGACTTGTTAGTATATGATCTCGGATCGAATTTTTTATGATTTGGTTAGCTCCGTTAGGTGATTTGGGACTTAGGAGTGATCGGAATGCATTTTGAAAGTCCGTGGAAGGTTTAGGCCTAAATTGGCGAAATTGAGATTTTGGCGTTTTCCGGTTGATAGGTAAGATTTTGATATAGGGGTCGGAATGGAATTCCGGAAGTTGCAGTAGCCTCGTTGTATCATTTGTGACGTTTGTGCAAAATTTCAGGTCATTCGGACGTGGTTTGGTTGGGTTTTTGATTAAAAGCGGAATTTGGAAGTTCTTGAAATTCTTAGGCTTGAATCCGATGTGATTTTGGTGTGTTTGATGTTGTTTTGATCATTCCGAATGTTGGAACAAGTTTGAATGATGTTATGGGATATGTTGGCATGTTTGGTTGAGATACCGAGGGCCTCGGGTGAGTTTCGGGTGGTCAATCGAACCATTCCATGTTGTTTGGAGTTGCAGGTTTTAAGTTTCAACTGTTGCAGAGATTTCTCCTTCGTGATCACGTATGGAGTCTCGCGATCGCGTAGGGAGTCTCGCGATCGCATAGGGCTGTGATGAGGGTAGGTCAGGTTGTTCTTCGCGATCGCAACGAGTCATGATTGTGCGAGTTGGGCAAGTGGTGCATCGCGTTCACGTGGATCTATCCGCATTCGCGTAGGTTTAAAGTTCTGAGCATCGCGTTCGTGTGGACCTCACCGCTTTCGCGTAGAGTAAAATTGACTGCCTAGTAGATTGTGCTTCGAGATCGCGAAGGAAGTCCCGTGATCGCGATGAAGGATTTCAGGCCTGGGGCAAAATGTTTAAAAAGTGAGTTCGCGAATTTTGGTCTATTTTCTCCATTGTTGAGCAATTTTTGGAACATTTGAGAAAGATTGAAGAGGGAATCGAAGGGATTTGGAAGTAAGATTTTTGAACTCAATACGCGATCCTATGTTGATTTTTACTTGTTTAATCATGAAATATGTGGAAAATTAAAGCCAAAAATTGGGAAATTAGGGCTTGGCTTTGGAAAGTGTAAATTGGAAATTTAAAGGGGCAATTGAGGTCCGATTTTGATGTTCTTGGTAGGTATAGATTGGTGAGAGGATGAGGATTCTATTGATGTGACTTTTATCAAATTCCGAGGCGTAGGCCCGAGGGTCGGGTTTGAGAAATTTTGGGATTTTTGATATAAATTGGATATTTTCGAGTGGGCTTTGTTCCTTTAGCATATTTTAATGGTTATGTACTGATTGTGGCTAGATTTGGAGCATCCGGAGGTCGATTCGTGAGGGCAAAGGCATCGCGAACAAGAGTTTGAACCGGATCGAGGTGAGTAATGATTGTAAATGATGTTCTGAGGTAGGAAACCCCAGATTTGCACATCGTTGTGCTATATTGAAGTGACGCACACGCTATATGATGATCATGTGGTCGTGCACTGTTGGGGATTGTGACTTAGTCCGTCCCGAATGACTATTTTATTGCGTATTTGACTGGAAACTATTTGTTATCATCATGTTTTGGGTTGAATGCCATATTTGGGCTTCGTGCCAATTATTTGAACCCTTAGGGGGATTTTATTGATATTTCCTCACTGTTTTGACTTTATACTTGAACTCAGTCATGTTATATTTCACTATTTTCATATATCAAATAATATTTTAAATAATATTTTGGGCTGAGCATCATATTTTACTATTGCCTGAATGGCTTATGTAATTTTGACTGAGTAAGGCCGAGAGTCTGTGCAGTGAGGATACTTTTGGGTCGGGTCTCACGCCGCAGCGGTGATACACTGATTATGATTATGAGGCCGAGGACCTGAGATATGTACGCCACGAGGTGACTTGATGATATGAGGCCGAGAGCCTAGTGATGATGTCACGAGATGGCTTGATATTACGTTTGGGCCGTAAGGGGCCCTTCCAGGAGTTTGCACACCCCCAGTGAGCGCGGGTATCCATTGTGATGTGAGATATAGCCCGAGGGGCTGGTATTGTTCTGAGATATTGCCCGAGGGGCGGATTTGTTGACATTGTGCCCGAGGGGCGAACCCTTATTGTAGACATGTGATTTTTGATTCTCCCCAAGATTTTTCATTTTTTAGCACGTAAATATTTAATTTAGGCATAATATAGATATTTTAAGTAATTTTGACTCTTTTAGTTTATTTTATTACAAGAAAACAAAAATTACAAAAATAGGTTCATTAATGTTTTGTAGTCATTTTTAATCTTGAAAAAAAAATTGTTTTAGTATTCTGTCTCATTTTAATAGTTATTTTACTTAAGTAGGACTAATTAATAAATGAGATCGTATTTTAATCTCGTTCGCAAGGAAAGAATAAAACTTGGGCTCGAGCCACCCATTTTTATGCCTAATTTTAGACCTAGTTCAAAATTCTCAAACCCATAATTCCTAGGCTCATACCCCTTAACCTAAAAACCCTTCTATATAACCAAAACTAGTCTTAAAATAACCCTAGACCACACTTAGCACAACCAGTCGATGACACTATTAAAGATGACAACAAAGGTACCATTTGCACAAAAATCTGGAGACATCATTATTCAATGAGAATTTTGGGGAAATTAGCGCCAATCATACTACTTGGTTAAGTCTTGGATCATTTTAAATCACTGAGGAAAGCTTCGGAGGAAAAGAAATCAGAAGATTGGAAGATTTAACGTTAACGAGATCTAAGCGACGAAGACGCCTCGGCACTGCCCGTTCCGGCGCTCGAGTTTTTCCGGTTCCGGCTCCTGATCGTTCCATCGCTTAGCATTTTCAAACTGTAAATCAATCAAATTTCAGGTTTACTTGAGGTTTATTTCCCCTCTCTTGCTATCTTAGCTTAATTTCATGCATTATGTAATATGTAATTCTATTTTAATCTGAATCTTGGATTTAATATTTCATTTCTTTGCTCTTTGCTCATTCCCTAGCAGTATTTGGTTGTTGTCTTTTTTTGTTATTGTTGGTCTGTTTTTGTTCAATCTATATTAGGATGGTTTTAATGGTTAAAATTGATTTGTAGTTCATGTCATATTTTCCCCAAATTTGTGGTAGTTGTAGTTAAGTGAAATCAAGATTTAGAGTTATATCTACATAGGTGAAATTGTGCTGTTGGCAGATTCTTTGATTTCCTGCTCTTGGCTAGTTTTTCTCAAAATAATTTAGTTATCTTCAGTATTAGTAGTTAGGGAAGTCAGTTCCGTGAATAATTAAGGCTTGAATTTTCATTGTTCATTGTTAGTTTAATATAATTTGAAAAAGCTCCAAAGTTTCATGAAGTACTACTGTAGTGATAACTTTTCTTGCTTTGTAAATCCTAAATGTTGATAGATTCTGTTAAAAACAAATGGTCGACTGAAGTCATAGGGAGCATGTTGTCGGCGAATTTGCAAAACGAGTAAAGGAAGTTAATACTATCGTACTGTTGTTGCATCATACTGTTATGATATGCATCCAGCTTTTCTGTCATTTCTTTAAATCATAAAATGTTATTAATCGTCTACACATTCGCGTGACATGAGTAAGATTTCAAAAAATAAATATTCGTAGAAATGCTTTAAGCGCTACTTAGTCTATAACCGTGATTATGTACACGTTCGCGTGATATAATTACGATTTTGAAAACAAAATCGGAGTATGCGTTCGCGCAACTTTGACTAAACTTTCTTAATATTAATAAAGCGTTATTGATTGTGGACATGTTCGCGTGACATGATTTTTGATGCGCCAAACAAGTGGGTACACGTACGCGTGACCCGTTTCAAGATAATTTTTTTAATTAAAAAGCGGTAAAAGTTAAATGCACATAGATTCCAAAACGAGTAATTAAACAATTTTAATAAGCCAAGTATGATCAAAGCGACCGTGCTAGAACCACGGAACTCGGGAATGCCTAACACCTTCTCCTGGGTTAACAGAATTTCTTACCCGGATTTCTGTGTTCGCAGACCGTAAATAGAGTCAACTTTCCTCGATTCGGGATTTTAAACCGGTGACTTGGGACACCATAAATTATCCCAAGTGGCGACTCTGAATTTTAAATAATTAATCCTGTTTCGATTGTCCTTTAATTGGAAAAACTCTCTTATACCCCTTCTGGGGGTGTAGGTAAAAAGGATGTGTGACAGCTCTGGCGACTCTGCTGGGGAATCGAACCCAAAATCTCTGGTTCAGGGTTCAAAAATTCGAGCTTGTTGATATGATTTTTCTTGGCTTTATTTATTGTTGATATTACTGTATTTTGTGAACCTTTTGTGCTAATTGTCGTCTATTTACTGCTTTGATATTATTTGAATTATATATAGCTATCTTCTTACGCCACCCCTCTGAGTCTTCTGAAAATGGTGCACACGTTCGCGTGGCCCGCTTTTTCTGTAGAAATTATACCAAATAGAACGAGGTTGGGCAAGCGACAAGGTCGGGTAGACTTTAGTGCTCTCGGTACGTTGCCCCCTCTTCGGCCCCAGTTGACCGCTCGAGTACCCCAAGTCTAGACCAAAACCCCAGGATTTAAACCTAGAATAACACAGCTTCATGTCGGATCCCTAGTAGGAACGTTTGTTTGTATCATGTGCATTTGGCTTAGGGGACTCAACACAGGGATTGGGTCCGTCTAGGACGGGTGTGCCCAAAATAATAGATCATCTTGATGCATTCTATGTGCTATGTGGACATTTATTTGTTTTGGCTTGCATGATGACCGACTAAGGAAAATAAAGCAAAAAAAAAATCAAGAGTGATGTAGGGAAGGAAATAAAGCCCGGTTCTAAAGAAAACCCCTGTATTTGAAAAACGAAACTCTGCCAAAAAATTTCGAAAAAAAAGTTATTTCAAAAGAGTCAAACACTGTGTTCTTCCAAATGTGTCAAAACTGACCACGCAGGTCTAATTCTTACTGGACGTGGGATACGTAGTCAACCCACATAAGGTTCGGCCTTATTTTTGAAAAAAGAAAAAGAAAAAAAAAAAGAAAAGAGAGTCAGTGGTCAAGTGAATATAGTTTGGATTTTGGTCAAAATAAGCCGATCCAGCTTTAGCAATGTCTTAAACTGTTCTTGCCGAGATAGCCTTAGAGTATTTTTCAATTGTCGAAAGGCTATTTTCGTAAAAGAACGGACAAGTTTGTGCAGGGTCATAAAATAATCCTCCTCGGCCTCAAAATTCATGTGAAATTGGGAAGGGGCCACATTTGCAAAAACAATCACTTGGCTAAAATTGGCATATAGGGGAAGAAATCATGGTCCTTTGATTTTTTTTTATCTTCAAAAACATGTTTACAAAAGGGTCCATTAGAGTCAACCCTAACCTTAACCTTCCACAGGAACAAATGAATCCCATCCAGGATTCGCCAGAAGTGGTCAGAGAACAGGCTCAGTTGCACTTGCGTATGTGGTGAAATGATCTAGACGAAATGGTCAGAAATGGGTGAAAAAGCAATTGGGTGCTCTTATAAACATTTTTGAGATCAAACACCGGGAAGATCTGATCAAGGCTTTGGTAACTTTCTGGGATCCTGTCCACAATGTCTTTCGTTTCTCGGATTTTGAGATCACCCCTACTTTGGAGGAAATGGTCGGGTACATTGAATTTGGACGGGATTTGAGGAAGCAACAACTTATATTTCCAAGGGCTCCATCGGTGCACAAGTTCTTTGACCTCCTGAATATTAGTAAATAGACGAATAAAGAGCGTGTGAGCAACGGGTGTTGTGCTTTCCATTTCTTATACTTCAGGTTTGGGCACTCTGCTAGTTTTGAAACGCATGTAAAGGGTCTGAGCAACAAACAAGATAAGGGCCTTTGGCAAATTCATCGTCGGTTCGCATTTATTGTGGCATTCTTGGGGATCATGGTTTTCCCAAATGAGAAAGGGACGGTGGACATTCGTATGGCTAGAATTTCACAAATCCTCACTACCAGGAAAGATCATACACTTGCCCCGTTGGTGCTGGCGGATATTTATCGAGCATTGACTTTATGCAAAGCAGGGGCTTAGTTCTTTGAAGGTTGCAGCATCCTTCTGCAAATGTGGTTGATCGAGCACCTTCGCCATCACCCCAAATTCATGAGTTATGGTTCGAGCCCGGGTAATTTCATCACCAACTACGAGGAGAGGGTAAAGGATTACAACGCACCAGAAGGGTTTGAAGCATGGGTCTCCCACTTGAAAGTTCTTAACGCAGGTCAGGTTGAGTGGACTATAGGATGGCTCCCGAGGATAGAAGCCATATATATGATTGCTACCAAGGGCTACCTGAGGTTAATGGGTGTAAGGAGTATTCAGTCATATGTACCGCAGAGGGTCTTGGGGCAATTGGGAAGGTATCAGATTGTGCCCGAAGATGAAGATCTAAGTGCCCACGCCATAGAGTTACATCCAGAAGCTGCATTGCCCGAGGCTGTAGTTCAACAGAATTGGAAAAGCTGCCAGTACCTAAAAAATGGCACCCAAGTACCAGACATCGCCAAGGGGGAAGTAGATCCAAACTATGTTGCTTGGTTTGAGAAAATGCCTTGTGTAAATAATGAGCCAGAGCCCGAGAGGCCCGCCAAAAGGCCTCATGTTCAAGCCTTTGATGATAAAATTCAGGAGAGGTTAGCCTGGGGGAGAAGGAAAAGGAATATAAGGCCACCATTCATGATCTACGAGAAGAGTTGAGAAATGTCACCTTCAACAATGATTTACAGGCACAAGAGGCCGAGGGTGAGAGGAGAAGATTGGTGCGAGAAAATAAAGCTCTCAGAGCCCAGGTTTGACTGTTGAAAATTGAAGTCGAGAACCCAGGCCGAAGCAGGAAAGATGAAAGGCTCATTTATAACCTTACTCAAAAGGTACGTGACTATGAAGATGACCTGCAGAAAGCTGAGTCTGAACTAGCAAAATCACAAGCAAATTTGGCCAAAAGTGCCGAAAGGCGTGCAGCTTTCGTTCAACAGATGAAAGACGGATATGAAAGAGGGGTCACAGGTTGGGAAAAGGCAATTGGCAACCTCAAGGGTGAAATGGCTAAACAAGCCAAAAATTTTAGGGCTGAAAGAGAACATTGTTACGCCTTAATGGCACGGTTGGAAGAGGACTTGTGGCACTTGCAAGAACAAAACCACGCTGCCACTCAGGTCTTAGAGGCTAGATCCCATCAGATTGGCCGGCTGTTGCAAGAGAAGGGTATTATGAGAGAGAGAGTTCGAAGGATTGCTGACTACATTACCATGAAGTGCAGTGCGTGTGAGGACATGATGAGGTCCATGTTTTTCGCCACTGTAATAATCTACGTCCGTCAGATAATGGAAGAACTCTATCAGCTCCAAGATGACATGGCAAGTAGGCCCGCTGCAAGACCGGTTGGTGTTCCCAGGGCAGGGTTGGAGGCACTAATGTATTCGTGATTTTCATTTGAGTTTGTATTTTCTTCTGGAGTCTGTCATTTGTTTTCGAGTCTGTCTGTCTTTTGTTGATAACTTGTTTTGGAGTTTGTATTTCGTCTTTGCATCAGAGTCTGTTAGTTTCTTTTGGAGTCTGTTAGTTTTGAGTCTTTGTAATCAAAGCGTTTGCTTTTTATGAAAATTGAAAATCCCAAAATGTTTTATTATTTACTTTCCCACTTATCTCCCAGAACTACGCTCGGTCTGATTCATGCGGGGTCATGATACGTAGGCAATCTTCATAGGATTCGACCATAACCAACAGAGAAAAAAAAAGAAAAAGAGAGAGGAAAAACGAGAGAGAAAAAGAAAAGAAAAGAGAGAAAAATAAGAAAACCAAGAGAAAGAAACAATGGCAAAACAAGAGAGAAATGAGAGGATAAAACAAAGAAAAGGCAAAGGCTAGAATGAAAAGAGAGAAAAAGGGGAAAAAGAGAAATTGCAAATGAGGAAAAGTCGGGATGACGCAAGCAGCCGATCAAATGCATAATAGAAATGGTTAACTACTTAGGTGCATTCATTCCCCAAAATGTGCGGTTACCAATTTGTTAATGCCCTAATCACTAACAAGGTTATTGTTGATATATTGAGTACAGGCAAGTGGTTAGTTGATTGGCATTCTGGCAACTCACTCCTACAATACTCGATCGAAAGACAAGCTGGACATGGCCAACCAAGAACCAGAAACAAGTATTGTTGATCCGTCAAAAGAGGTGGAAGAATTGGATGTTAATGCGATGAAGGAATAGATGTATAAGTTAAAGCAGCAAATGGCTGAAATGTACCAGGCCTGGGCAAAGGGTCATCCACCACCGGTTTATCCCGCCAACCCAGCTTATATCCCACCATCGGCCCAACCTCAGGAGCCTCCCACTGTGAACTCATCTCCAGCCTTTCCCCTCTACCAACAATGCTAGGGCACCACTTCCCATACTTCCCAAGCTCCACCACCCAAACAAGTCCCATATCCTCCTCCACCAGTCACTCTCGTTTTTGTGGCACCTCTACCTACTGCATTACACCGATCTTCCAGTGAACTTCTGTTCCAAACTCACGACAACCAGTATTATCCCCCTGAACCCACCTTCAAAGTTCCGGAACCATATTCTTACACCCCTCATCTTGATCTCCCGACGGAGACCGAGAAGCCACCCAAAAATCCTGAGCATAAGGAGATGATCAGAAAGGTCAAAAATTTAGAACAATCGCTCAGAGATATGAGGGGGCTGGGAGGTCAAGTAAGTGTGGCCTATAGCGATTTATGTCTGTTTCCAGATGTTCAGTTACCAGCAGGGTTCAAGATGCCCAAGTTTGATCTGTACGACGGGCATGGTGACCCAGTAGCACACTTAAGAGGATTTTGTAGCAAGAAGAGAGGGGCAGGCGAAGAGATGAATTATTGATGGCATATTTCAGCCAAAGTCTGAGTGGATCAGCATTGGAATGGTATACTAGACAAGATCACAGCAGGTGGCACGTGGGACGATTTGGCCCAAGCCTTCGCCTGCCATTTTCAGTACAATCTTGAAATTATCCCAGACCGTCTGTCATTGACAAAGATTGAGAAAAAGTCCGGTGAGAGTTTCAGGGAATATGGATTCCGTTGGAGGGAACAAGCAGCGAGGGTTGACCCTCCGATGAAAGAAAGTGGGATGGTTGATTATTTCTTATAGGCTTTGTAGCCCACTTATTTTGGTCACTTGGTGTCAACAGTGGGCAAGTCCTTTAATGAGGTTGTAAAAATGGGAGGCATGGTTGAGGAGGGACTCAAGTCCAACAAGATCATGAGTTATTCAGCAATCAAAGCGACCACCCAGGCCATTCAAAACAGTATTGGAGGTGTACTTGGGAAAAAGAAGAAAAAGGACGTTGCGACGGTTGAGTCAGGAGCTTGGGTCGGATCTAGGGGCCCTTCACGTTACTACAACCAGCCTCGACCCTATCACCAAACTTACCCCCACACTCCATATAGCCCATCGCAACACTATTACCTACCACCAGATCCCCATTTTTTCGTCCATCATGAACAAACATACCCTCAACCTCCTGCCCATGCGCAATGGCATGCGCCAATTCCACATAATCCTTACCCAGCCCCGCAAAATACTTATCCACCCCTGAGAGCCTATCAAAATCCCCCTGGAACAGGTTTCAGGCCCAATCAGGACACCAAGAATGAGAGGTTACAGAAGAAGAAGACTTTCACTCCATTGGGAGAATCCTATACCAGTTTGTTCCACAGGTTAAGACAATTGGGTATGCTGAGTCCGATCAAGCCAAAATTGCCAAATCCTCCCCCGAGGAATCTTGATCGTCCTGTGAGTTGTGAATATTGTTCTGGTGCTCCGGGGCACGACACGGAGAAGTGCTGGCAATTGAAAACAGCTATTCAAGAGCTCATTGATACTCATCGGATTGAGGTCCAGGCGCCGGAGGCACCTAATATCAACTAGAACCCATTGCCAGCTCATCAGAGACGAATATGATTGAGATAGTGTATAAGGAAGGGGAGCCTAAGAAGCCTTCGCAAACTGTCATGATGATTCGATCTAGCGAAGCCAGGCCGTTCGAAAGGTCAACAAGTGAGAAGTCTGCTATCAAGTTGAATGGGGCAAATAGTGAACCATTTGTGATGGTCAAGAAGGGTTCCTCAAGTGACGTTGCAGGGAAACCTGAAAGAGCAAAAGTGGTTGTGCCAGGAGTGGCGAACAAGCCTGTGGTAATTGTGGAGGGTGCCCGCATAGATCCTAATATTATCAAGCCGGTAACTTAATTACCAATAGTCAACAGCAAGGCAATCCCGTGGAATTATGAATGAGTGACAGTGACTTACATGGGGAAAGAGGTTAAAGAAGAAATTTGTGAGACCCACGGTTTGACTCGATCGGGGAGATGCTTTGCCCCCGAAGAGTTGAGAAAAGCTAAGACCTCTAAAGATAGCCCAGTATTGGCGAAGAAAGCGGTGACCGAGGAAGAAGCAGAGGAGTTCTTGAGAAAGATGAAAGTGCAGGACTATTCCATTGTGGAGCAGTTGAGGAAAACACCGGCTCAGATTTCATTATTGTCATTATTGATCCATTCAGACGAGCACCGTCAGGCTTTGATGAAGATCTTGAATGAGGCCCACGTTCCTGACAAAATCTCAGTAAACCACTTGGAAAAGATAGCTAACAAGATATTTGAGGTAAATAGAGTCATTTTTTCTGACGGTGAGTTGCCCGTGGAGGGTACTGAGCACAATAGAGCCCTCTATCTGACGGTGAAATGTGAAAATTCTGTGGTTACTCGGGTACTGGTTGACAATGGTTCCAGTGCAAATATTTGCCTTCTTTCCACTCTGAACAAGTTGAAGGTGGATGATGAAAGAATTTACAAGAACAGTATTTGCGTTCGGGGATTCGACGGTGGAGGGAAAGATTCAGTCGGGGACATAGTGCTCGAGCTTACAATAGGGCCAGTTGAATTTACTATGGAATTCCAGGTGCTCGATGTGGCTGTTTCTTACAATCTGCTGTTAGGTCGACCCTGGATTCATGCTGCCAAAGCGGTCCCGTCCACTCTACATCAAATGGATAAGTTTGAATGGGATAGACAGGAAATTATTGTGCATGGCGAAGATAATTTGTGTGTTCCCAGTGATGCCATTGTTCCGTTCATAGAGTTTGAAGACGACAAGGAGACATGGGTTTATCAGGTTTTTGACACGGTATCGATAGAGAAAATTCCTGAAGGGAAGTGCGTGCCAACTCCAAGGGTAGCTGCTGCATCAGTCATGGTAGCCGTTGAAATGTTGAAAAATGGTTTTGTACCAGGCAAGGGTTTGGGTGCATCTCTACAAGGTATCGTACAACCGATTTCTCTTCCTAAAAACCTGGATACATTTGGTTTGGGTTTCAAGCCCACAGTCGCAGACGTAAGGAGAGCCAGAAAAATGAAACAAAAGGCATGGGCCCTTCCAAAGCCGGTCCCACGTCTTTCCAGATCATTTGTCATGCCTGGTACCAGAAAGTGCCCAGTAACGACGGTTCCCAGTTCAGTGGTTAATGTGGATGGAGATTTGATTGAAAAATTCGAGAGGTTATTCGCCGATGTGAACATGTTGGAAGCTGGAGAGGGTTCAAGTAAAGCGGATGTGCAGTTTGTGGGGCCCAGTGCAAAGATTAACAATTGGGAAGCTACTCCTCTCCCTGCCAGGAAGGAGTTTTGGTAGTTTGCTTTGATTTTCTTTCAGTTTATCTGATTATTCCAGGGTTGTAATTCAGATTCTATGTTCCGTCCGTTTGGATGTATAAACCTTGTTATCTTTAATTTCAAAGAAATGCAATTTCCCTTTTTCTCCTTCCTGATAATTTTATTTTATTTTTTCTTTTCTTCCTTGTATAGTTCTTTTTATATTGGCTTCAATGATATGACATGCATGAGGAATCTCCGGCCCAGTCTTAAAAGTCAATTTAATTCTGAAATAGTAATTCAGGAAATAGAGTGTGATGATGAATCGGAATATGATGAGGATGAGACCTTTGAAGAGATTAACAAAGAACTAAGTCATTTTGAAGAAAAACCCAGGTCTAACTTGAGTGACACAGAAGCAATCAATTTAGGGAACCCAGATAATATTAGAGAAACTAAGATAAGTGTCTATCTTGAACCTCAACTCAAGGAAGATATAATTAAAGCATTACTTGAGTACAAAGATATTTTTTCATGGTCATACGATGACATGCCAGGTTTAAGCACTGATTTGGTGGTTCATAAATTGCCCACTAACCCGGCATTCCCCCTGTCAAGCAGAAGCTAAGGAAATTTAAAACTGATATGAGTGTGAAGATTAAGGAAGAGGTCACCAAACATTTTGAGGCCAAGGTCATTCCGGTCACCCGGTATCCCACCTGGTTAGCCAATGTTGTTCCTATGCCGAAGAAGGATGGCAAGACCAGGGTGTGTGTTGATTACCGAGATCTCAACAAGGCGAGTCCCAAGGATAACTTCCCATTGTCGAACATCCATATATTGATCGATAATTGTGCCAAACATGAGATTGGTTCTTTTGTGGATTGTTATGCGGGCTACCACCAAATCTTAATGGATGAGGAGGACGCAGAAAAGACGGCATTCATCATGCCATGGGGAACGTACTGCTATCAGGTCATGCCATTTGGTTTGAAAAATACTGGGGCAACCTACATGAGGGCAATGACGACCATATTCCACGACATGATACACAGGGAGATCGAGGTTTATGTGGATGATGTGATTGTAAAGTCTAGAAAGCAGTTTAACCATGTCAGAGATATGAGAAAGTTCTTCCAAAGGCTTCGCAGGTACAATCTCAAGCTCAATCCCGCAAAATGAACGTTTGGTGTTCCGTCTGGAAAGTTGTTGGGATTCATAGTCAGCCGCCGAGGTATTGAATTAGACCCGTCAAAGATCAAAGGTATCCAGGAATTGCCACTCCAAAGAACAAAACTAAGGTAATAAGTCTGTTGGGGAGATTGAATTACATCAGCAGGTTTATTGCTCAGCTCACGACAACTTGTGAGCCTATCTTCAAATTGTTAAAGAAAAATGTTGCGGTCAAGTGGACAGATGAATGTCAGGAAGTATTTGATAAGATAAAGGGGTACTTGTCAAACCCACCTATGTTGGTCCCGCCAGAACCAGAGAAACCTGTAATTCCGTATTTGACGGTCTTGGACAATTCATTTGGTTGTGTGTTGGGTCAGCATGACGTTATCGGCAGGAAGGAGCAGGCCATCTATTATCTCAGCAAGAAGTTCACATCTTATGAGGTTAAGTACACTCATCTTGAGAGGACGTGTTGCGCCCTCACTTGGGTGGCATAGAAGTTGAAGCACTATTTGTCATCTTACACTACTTACCTCATCTCTTGTTTGGATCCGTTAAAGTATATCTTTCAGAAGCCTATGCCTACAGAGAGGCTCGCAAAGTGGCAGATTTTGCTCACAGAATTTGACATTGTCTACGTGACTTGGACTGCGATGAAAGCACAAGCATTGGCCGACCATTTGGTTGAGAATCCTGTAGATGAAGAATACAAACCTTTGAAGACCTATTTCCCTAATGAAGAGGTAATGCACATTGATGAATTGAAACAGATTGCAAATCCAGGATGGAAACTTTTTTTTGATGGGGCTGCTAACATGAAAGGCGTTGGGATAGGAGCAGTACTTGTTTCTGAAACAGGGCATCACTACTTTGTTACGGCTCAGCTTCGGTTCTATTGTACTAACAACATGGCTGAGTACGAGGCATGCATTCTGGGTTTGAGGATGGCTGTCGATATGGGTGTCTAGGAAGTCTTGGTCTTGGGTGACACGGACCTTCTAGTGCACCAGATTCAGGGAGAATGGAAAACACGAGATTTAAAACTTATACCGTACCGACAGTGCTTGCAGGATCTTTGTCAATGGTTCCAATCAATAGATTTCAGTCATATTCCAAGGATTCACAATGAGGTCGCCGATGTTTTGGCTACTCTAGCGTCAATGTTGCACCATCCCGGTAAGGCTTATATGGATCCTTTGTAGATTCAGATCCACGATCAGCATACTTATTGTAATGTGGTGGAAGAAGAGCTCGATGGGGAGCCTTGGTTTCATGATATCAAGGAATACATTAGGATAGGGGTGTATCCACTACAAGCCACAGGTGATCAAAAGAGAATAATTAGGCGGTTGGCAAGCGAATTTTTCTTCAGCGGAGGGGTTTTGTACAAAAGGACTCCAGATCTTGGGCTACTGAGATGCATAGACGCTAGGCAGGCTATGGCTATTATGACCGAAGTACATTCTGGAGTCTGTGGATCGCATATGAGTGGGTATGTTCAGGCAAAGAAGATTCTTCAAGCAGGTTATTATTGGCTCACCATGGAGCGAGATTGCATCAGTTTTGTGCGCAAATGTCATCAATCCCAAGTACACGGAGACTTGATTCATTCTCCGCCATCTGAATTGCATACAATGTCCGCACCATGGCCCTTTGTCGCTTGGGGCATGGATGTCATTGGGCCAATTGAGCCATTAGCATCAAACGGGCACAGGTTCATTCTGGTGGCCATAGACTATTTCACCAAGTGGGTAGAGGCTAAAACATTCAAGTCTGTAACCAAGAAGGCGGTGGTTGATTTCGTGCACTCAAATATCATTTGCCGATTTGGGATACCAAAGGCGATCATTACAGACAATGATGCTAATCTCAATAGTCATCTGATGAAAGAGGTGTGTCAACAGTTCAAGATTACACATCGCAATTCCACCCCATATCGCCCCAAGGCGGATGGAGCAGTCGAGGCAGCCAACAAAAACACAAAGAAGATACTTCGGAAAGTGGTGGAAGGGTCCAGGCAATGGCATGAGAAGCTGCCTTTTGCATTGTTGGGTTATCGCACTACTGTTCGTACTTCAGTAGGGGCAACTCCTTATTTGATGGTATATGGCACTGAGGCGGTAATACCCGCAAAAATTGAAATCACATCCCTCTGAATTGTCGCCGAGGCTGAAATTGATGATGATGAGTGGGCCAAAACCCGCCTGGAGCAATTAAGTTTGATCGATAAGAAGAGACTGGCAGCAGTGTGTCATGGCCAATTGTATCAACAGAGAATGGCAAGAGCATATAATAAGAAGGTGCGTCCACGGAAGTTTGAAGTGGGTCAGTTAGTATTGAAACGTGTCTTGCCTCATCAAGCTGAAGTAAAACGAAAGTTCGCCCCAAATTGGCAGGGGCCGTTCATTGTAACTAGAGTGTTGTCCAATGGTGCATTGTATTTGACAGATGTAGAAGGCAAATGTGTAGAAATGGCTATCAATTCTGATGCAGTCAAGAGATACTATGTATGATTTCTTTGTTTGATTGTACTTGTTTGTATTTGGCATGTTTTGAATATTGAAATGACAAAGACATTTTGTTCTGCTATCTAAACATTTTATCCCTTGTCACCCCTTTGAGCCTTATTTATTTTCTTTCATATCCCTTTTTTAGAATCAGAAGCAGAGTTTAGAAATGCGGTACAGAAAAGGGAGAGAAAAGAGAAAAAAAAAAGAGAAAAAGAGAAGGAAAAATGGAAAAGAGTAAAGAAAAAAAAGAAAATGAAGAAAAGAGAGAAAAAGAAAAGGAAAGGAAGAGAAAACAAAACAAAAAGGAAAAACAAAAACAAAGGTTTACATGAACTACGTTCGATCTGATTCCTTTTAAGAATACGTAGGCAGCCTCACGGTTCGGTCTCATCGAAATAAAAATCCAAAAGTCCCCAAACAAGAAACTGGAGCAGAAGTTGTGGTTGTTGTCAGAAATCTGATTCCGACAGTTGTAATTTTGAACTCATTCGAATTGTTTTGAGCCTTTGATATCCTTTCTTTCTAACTCTATCCAAAAGCCCACGTTATGGTCCAAAGAAAGACCTTCCGATCAGTCTTCAAGAGGTGCCAAGTCAAGCAAGTGGAGGTGATTCATATCAAGGGCAACACTCTGGTCCAAGTAGAAAATATTAAAAATGAGAGAGTCTTATTGGTGAAAACCCTCACGGGTACCATAAGGCGACGGGAGCTGAGAGAAATTAAAATGAGAGAGTCTTATTGGTGAAAACCCTCACGGGCACCTTAAGGCGAAAGTGAGTTGAGAGATGAACAAATGAGAAAGGCTTGTTGGAGAAAACCCTTCAGGGCACCGCAGGCTGAACAAGGTCAAGGTTTTGGGGAAGAAATCAGGTTATGGAAACTCCGGGGCAACAAAGTATGGCAACTGAAAGTTGATTGGTCGGACAGATTGGGCCGATTAATCCGAAATGCATGTCATGATCATTGGTGACAGCTGCTCCACTCAGATAAGTCTCTTTTCTTTTTCCTCTTCAGATAGTCTTCCAGTTTTGGATTTTCTTATCCTTAACTCTGAAAGTCATTGCATTTCATTTCTTTTGGGTTTATTTCTCTAAGATGTTCCCAATGTCAATTCTGTTTAAGCAAATAAGAAGGAATTTCAAAGCTCACTACCAGCTTCAAAAAATTGCAAAGCACAGTGCGGCCAGAGTATACCGAAGATGGCATGGTGTACAGTGGGATAAAGTGCCAACAAAAGTTCCATCGGCAGAATGATTTAGTAATTTCATGGGAGATGCAGAGGTTCAGTTAAAGGGGTCAGAGGTGTGAAACAACGGTTCAGGCATAGAACACCCGGGTCATCCAAAGTCATGGGGGTTTGAAAGTCAGTCAGAAAGTCAAGCGGTTCTTAGCCAGTGCAAAGGAAGCCAATCAAAACAAAGCATGGCAGCGGAGAGGTCTTCAGCAAAGAATGTCGTCAACTAACCATCACATTTTAAATTGACAAGATTTTCTTTGATTGAAATAGGGGCAGAAAATTTCGGTTGTTCCGGGGAAATCCGCCGCAGGGGAAAGGTAAGCACTAGACAAGTTTGATATTTGAAATTTTCAGGACCCGCCTGGATAATGGGATTTAATTTGAAATTCTCAGGACCCTCCTGAAAAATGGGACCTAACTTAAAATTCAAAACAATCATGAGTAGTAAAATCTAGCATAAATGTACCCCAAGGAATGTAAGATGATTTCGAAGTTTGCATGTTTGAGATAGGATTCAAGTAGGAGTTTTCAGGGCCCTCCTGATTAATGGGACCTAACTTTAAGATTTCCATTAGATAACAAGATGTACCACAAGTTCTGTTGTAGGGCAGTATAATTCGGCCGAAAAGAATAGTCACTCTTAAGATAAGACTTGGTTTTTTATTTTCAGGACCCTCCTGGATAATGGGATGTAGTTTAAGACTTTCTTAGATAACAAGATGTAGCAGGAGTCACACCTTCAGAAGATATAATTTAGATTTTTAAAGCCATCATTTAACTAGGAGTTGTCAGGACCCCCCTGGATAATGGGACCTAACTTTCAAATTCTTAGTAGTATGTGGTAACATGATTCAGTTTAACACTCACATATGTGCCCAATTGCCAAACTGGGGCAGAAGTTTCTTTGTTTTTGTCTATTTTGTGGAAATCAGGTGCCCACCTGAAGAACAAGGGAATACATTTCAAGTTCAGTAATCAGGCGCCCACTTGAAAAACAAGGGAATACATTTCAAGTTCAGCAATCAGGCGCCCACCTGAAGAACAAGGGAATACATTTCAAGTTTCAGCAATCAGGCGCCTACCTGGAGAACAAGGGAATACATTTTCAAGTTTCAGCAATCAGGCGCTCACCTGAAGAACAAGGGAATATATTTCAAGTTCAGCAATCAGGCGCCCACCTGGAGAACAAGGGAATACATTTCAAGATTCAGTAATCAGGCACCCACTTAGAGAACAAGGGAATACATTTCAAGGTTCAGTAATCAGGCACCCACCTGGAGAACAAGGGAGTATAGTCCAAGTTTCAGGTTTCAAGTTCTTAGTGATATTTGGTAATATGTCAAACTCGGATAGAAGTTTTCTTTGTTTATTATGTAGAAATCATGCGCCCACCTGGAGAACAAGGGAATACGTTTCAGGTTCAGCAATCAGGCGCCCATCTGGAGAATAAGGGAATACATTTCAAGTTCAGCAATCAGGCGCCCACCTAAAGAACAAGGGAATACATTTCATGTTTTGGTAATCAGGCGCCCACCTGGATAACAAGGGAATACATTTCAAGTTTTGGTAATCAGGCGCCCACCTGAAGAACAGGGGAATATATTTCAAGTTTTAGCAATCAAGCACCCACCTGGAAAACAAGGGAATACATTTTTCAAGTTTCAGCAATCAGGCGCCCACCTGGAAAATAAGGGAATACATTTTTCAAGTTCAGCAATCAGGCGCTCACCTGGAGAACAAGGGAATACATTCAAATTCAGCAATCAGGCGCCCACCTGGAAAACAAGGGAGTATAGTTCAAGTTTCAATTTTCAAGTTCTTACTGATATTTGGTAACGTGCCAAACTGGGGCAGAAATTTTCTGTGTTTTTGTCTATTTTTGTTGAAATCAGGCGCCTACCTGAAGAACAAAGGAATACATTCAAGTTTTAGCAATCAGGCGCCCACCTAGAGAACAAGGGAATACATTTCAAGTTCAGCAATCAGGCGCCCACCTGGAGAACAAGATAATACATTCAAGCTTCAGCAATCAGGAGCCCACCTGGAGAACAAGGGAAGACAGTTCAAGTTTCAAGGGAAAGCAGTTTCAGGGAAAAACAATGCAAGTGTTCAGCAATCAGGAGCCTACCTGGAGAATAAGAGAATTCACTTCAGAATGCAACTCAAGTCAGCAACGAAAGAAGCTCGCGGCAAGAATGCGAGTCAACATTCCGAGGTGATCAATAGAAGTTAGTCACAATAAAGAAAGGAAAAAAAAGGCAAGAAGTTAATCCAGATGCAGAAGTTGATGAAAGATGTGGGCTGCTCAAGACATGGCCGAGGTCACAAGCACTGCATGCCCGATTTTGATCCGAAAAGCTGAAGAAGAACGAGCTAACACCTGCAACTAGCAAGCGTCAAGGTTCAAATCCAAAGTCTGCATGAAGAACCATTCAAGACTCAAGATCAAGCTTCAGAAGACTTATAGATATGAATCTTGTAACTCTTAGTTGACAGGCTTATCTAGTCTTTTTCATGTTTTGATTTTTGATGTAATAACAGGACCACAGACCGGAATCTCGACGGAACGGCACCTCGATCGGCTCTCCACCTCGGTATGCTCCATCATCTCACTCACCTCTGAACTACACATGGCATGATTCCTTTATAGCCAAGGATATGTAGGCAACTCAGATACCAGGGCTCGGTCACATTCCCCTTTTCTCTTAGTTTTAGTCTCTCTAACTAAGGGTCGGGTCAAAAAACCTGTCTAGTCGTTCTTTGTCTGAAAATACTACGTCTTTCCAGTCAAAGAGGGGCAGCTGTAGACATGTGATTTTTGACCATCCCCAAGATTTTTCATATTTTAGCGCGTAAATATTTAATTTAGGCATAATATAGATATTTTAAGTAATTTTGACTCTTTTACTTTATTTTATTACAAGAAAACGAAAATTACAAAAATAGGTTCATTAATGTTTTGTAGTCATCTTTAATCTTGAAAAAAAAAGTTTTGTTTTAGTATTCAGTCTCATTTTAATAGTTATTTTATTTAAATATGACTAATTAATAAATGAGATCATATTTTAATCTCGTTCGCAAGGAAAGAATAAAACTTGGGCTCGAGCCACCTATTTTTAGGCCTAATTTTGGACCTAGTCCATAATTCTCAAACCCATAATTCCTAGACGCATACTCCCTTAACCTAAAAACCCTTCTATATAACCAAAACTAGTCTTAAAATACACTTAGCACAACCAGCCGACGACACTATTAGAGATGACAACAAAGGTACCATTTGCATAAAAATCTGGAGACATCATTATTCAATGAGAATTTTGGGGAAATTAGCGCCAATCATACTACTTGGTTAAGTCTTGGATCATTTTAAATCACTGAGGAAAGCTTCGGAGGAAAAGAAATCAGAAGATTGGAAGATTTAACGTTACGAGATCTAAGCGACGAAGACGTTTTGGCACTGCCCGTTCCGGCGCTCGAGTTTTTCCGGTTCCGGCTCCTGATCGTTCCGTCGCTTAGCATTTTCAAACTGTAAATCAATCAAATTTCAGGTTTACTTGAGGTTTATTTCCCCTCTCTTGCTATCTTAGCTTAATTTCATGCATTATGTAATGTGTAATTCTATTTTAATCTGAATCTTGGATTTAATATATCGTTTCTTTGCTCATTCCCTAGCAGTATTTGGTTGCGGTTTTTTTTTTGTTATTGTTGGTATGTTTTTGTTCAATCTATATTAGGATGGTTTTAATGGTTAAAATTAATTTGTAGTTCCTATCATATTTTCCCCAAATTTGTGGTAGTTGTAGTTAAGTGAAATCAAGATTTAGAGTTAAATCTACATAGGTGAAATTGTGCCTTAAAGAGTTTGTTGGCAGATTCTTTGATTTCCTGCCCTTGGCTAGTTTTTCTCAAAATAATTTAGTTATCTTTAGTATTAGTAGTTAGGGAAGTCAGTTCCGTGAATAATTAAGGCTTGAATTTTCATTGTTCATTGTTAGTTTAATATAATTTGAAAAAGCTCCAAAGTTTCATGAAGTACTACTGTAGTGATAACTTTTCTTGCTTTGTAAATCCTAAATGTTGATAGATTCTGTTAAAAAACAAATGGTCGACTGAAGTCATAGGGAGCATGTTGTAGGCGAATTTGCAAAACGAGTAAAGGAAGTTAATACTATCGTACTGTTGTTGCATCATACTGTTAATGATATGCATCCAGCTTTTCTGTCATTTCTTTAAATCATAAAATGTTATTAATCGTGTACACGTTCGCGTGACACGAGTACGATTTCAAAAAATAAATATTCGTAGAAATGTTTTAGGCGCTACTTAGTCTATAACCGTGATTGTGTACACGTTCACGTGACATAATTACGATTTTAAAAATAAAATCGGAGTAGCGTTCGCACAACTTTGACTAAACTTTCTTAACATTAATAAAGCGTTATTGATTGTGGACACGTTCGCGTGACATGATTTTTGATGCGCCAAACAAATGGGTACACGTACGCGTAACCCATTTCAAGATAATTTTTTTAATTAAAAAACGGTAAAAGTTAAATGCGCATAGGTTCTAAAACGAGTAATTAAACAATTTTAATAAGCCAAGTATGATCAAAGCGACCGTGCTAGAACCACGGAACTCGGGAATGCCTAACACCTTCTCCCGGGTTAACAGAATTTTTTACCCGGATTTCTGTGTTCGCACACCGTAAATAGAGTCAACTTTCCTCGATTCGGGATTTTAAACCGGTGACTTGGGACACCATAAATTATCCCAAGTGGCGACTCTGAATTTTAAATAATTAATCTCGTTTCGATTGTCCTTTAATTGGAAAAAATCTCTTATACCCCTTTAATTGTGTAGTTGTGCCCGAGGGGCGGATTTTCTGTGCTTATTTGCTCTAATTGCTTTGCATTCAATTGCTTAACTGTTGAAAAAGTCATTCTTTTAAAGAAGTTTAAACTGAGCTAAGATGCTTTAAGAGATTTCATAGCTTCATTGTTTTCTTACTAGTTTTGTACTACTTCTATACAACACGTTAATGTATTTTTCGTGATTTCCTATCACTCAGTCTTTAGTTATGATTATTACTCACTGAGTTGGAGTACTCACTTTACTCCCTGCACCTTGTGTGCAGATTCAGGTATTTTTGCACGCGGTATCGAGTATTGGTTGAGCAGAGGCAGAGTCATTGGAGTTTAGCGAGGTAGCTGCCCGGCGTCCGCAACACTGCTTTACTCCCTCTTGATGTCATTAGACTGTATTTAGTATTTCCAAAATTTTCGTTGTATTTTAGACCTTAGTAGATGCTCGTGACTTGTGACACCCCGATGTCGGGCTGTATCTGTTTCCGCACTATTTATTTGAATTTATATTATGCAATATCTGATTAATTAAAAGGGTCTAGATTGATCTATTAAAATTATTGAAATGGATTTGGGAATTGTGTCGGTTGGACTTGTCTTCACGAGAGGCGCCATCATGACCGGGTCTGGTTTGGGGTCGTGACAATATTCCACTATCCAAACTTATACCAATCTTCGAAACACCTAAAACAACACCGAAACATCGAATCAACCACAGATTCAAGCCTAAGAACTCTAAAAACTTTCGAATTCCTCTTTCGATCAAAAAGTCTATCAAAACTCGTCCGAATGACTTTAAATTTTGTCCACACGTCACAAATAACACGACGGACCTATTCCAACTTCCGAAATTCTATTCCGACCCCTATATCAAAATCTCCCTTATCAACCGGAAAACGCCAAAATTTCAAATTCGCCAATTCAAGTCTAAATCTACTCTGGACCTCAAAAACACATTCCGATCACGCTCCTAAGTCCCAAATCACCTCCCGAAGCTATCTGAACCATCGGAACTCACATCCGAGCCCTTTTTTACATAAGTCAACAATCGGTTGACTTTTCCAACTTAAGCTTAATCAAAAGAGACTAAGTGTCTCATTCATTTCCAAAACCTATGCGAATCCGAATCAACCAACCCGATAACACATAATACAGCTGAACAAGACAATAAGAAGCAGAAATGGGGGAAACAGAGCAGTGACTCATTAAACGACCGGCCGGGTCGTTACAGTTTAGGGGCTAACTTATGTATTTTGCCTAAAAACAATATAAATAACGTTGTAAAACAATAATGGAAATTGTATAAATTACAAGCTAAGGAAGTTGAGTGTACCAGTGGTCTAGGGGTAGAATAGTATCCTGTCATGGTACAGACCCGTGTTCGATTCTCGGCTGGTTCAAACATTACTATTTTCCTTTGTGAGCCTAGTCCGGTAGGGTTTTATCTAAGATAGCTAGGGGTAATGTCGTGTCTTACTATTTTCTATTTTCGATGTAGGATCCATTTACTAGCCATCGTTTTTGCTTTATATTTTTTTCCCTGCATTTTATGTTCCTATTTTTCCTATGATCTCTGTGGTGAATCCAATATTCTCTCCCTTTGTCTTTTTATTATCTTGAGCCAAAGGTCTTTCGAAAATAGCCTCTCTACCCCTTCGGGGTAGGGGTTAAGGTCTGCGTACACACTACCCTCCCAGACCCTACTTGTGGAATTTTACTAGATTGTTGTTGTTGTTGTACAAGCTAAGGAAGTTATCTTGGAAGTCGAATCTCAAAGTGAATGAATAAGGTTCATAACTTCATGTCTATAGATGTAAGATTGCGAGAAACCTTTTTTTCTTTGGAGTATTTGCATCTATACCCGTTTTTTGGGTCACGTTTTAACTTGTGCCCGCTTTGCAAAAAAAAAATGCAAACGTACCCATTTTTTCGCGTAACTTCAGCATACGGGGCGGAAGTAGCAAAAACAATTACGCAAAACTTCAGCATTCTAGTAGACGGGCCTGAAGTAGCAAAAATTGCTGAACCATATGTGCTGAAGTTTTTGTTTGTAATTGCTGAACTTAAGCATAGTAGCTGAAGTTTTGTTCTCTATTTGCTGAAGTTTTTATTTGTAATTGTACTAAATAAGCTGAAGTTTTTTTATCTTGAATTCATTAGTTTTGTCATTAAACTTT
This sequence comes from Nicotiana sylvestris, assembly GCF_000393655.2. Classification (NCBI taxonomy): domain Eukaryota; kingdom Viridiplantae; phylum Streptophyta; class Magnoliopsida; order Solanales; family Solanaceae; genus Nicotiana; species Nicotiana sylvestris. The sequence goes on along the minus strand of NC_091065.1, from coordinate 80,227,651 downwards.
TTCAAAAACTTCAGCAGAAGGTGCTGAAGTTATTTAGTTCATTTATAAAAACTTCAGCACTTGATAAGCTGAAGTTTTTATCATGGATTCAATAGTTTTGTCGTAAAGCTTTTTCAAAAATTTCAACATAGATGCTGAAATTATTTAGTCCATTTATAAAAACTTCAGCACTAAATAAGCTGAAATTTTTTCTTCCTGGATTAGTTTTTTCAAAAAGTTCAGCAGAAGATGCTGAAGTTATTTAGTTCATTGGTAAAAACTTCGGCACTATATAAGTTGAAGTTTTTAAAAAAACTTTCTAACATACTAGATAAATAATCAGATTGCCAACAATATCTAAATCATAAATTTTGGAAACAATAAACGTGAAAAGAACAGAATTATCATGAAAAGAATCACTAAGTGTGACCTTAAACTTCCCGTACGTGAAAATATTCATAAATTATTGTCTACTAACTTACGTAATTATTTATAATTTGTTTTTAAATAATTTGATAAACATACTTATGACAATCATCCCATGAACTGAAGTTTCATAGCAACATCAACAGCGGCAGAAGAAAGAAGAAGTAGAAGAAGAAGAAAATGAAGGAGGAGAATGAGGAGGAGAAAGGGGGCTGAAGTTGTTTAAAAAGTAGGTATAAATTAAACCTTTTTTAAAAAATAAGTATAAATTAAATGTGGGTGACCAAATAGGGCGCCCCGTTCAATTTTTACTTTTTCTTTTCCGGATCTCAAAAGGAGATAAATCGGTTTTGTTGACCCCAAAAAATTGGTTTAAGTGACAGTTAAAAAAAAGTGACAGTTTTAAAACCGAATTCCAAGTGACAAATCTTTCGTTAACCGATTTCAAAGTGGCAGTTATTGATAATAGAAAGAAGTGTATATGTTTTTGCAAAATGTTTGACGAGGAATAATTCCTGAAAAATACTTTTTGTTCTGAAAAATAGTTTAATTACTCTAAAAAATATATTTATTGTTTAATTGAAGGGTAAAGAATATTTTACAAAGAAGTATTTATTACGTTAATATTGATAATAATATTAGCAAATTAAATGGTGCTCCGAAGAAACTCGACATTATTAAAAAATTGACGAATAATGACTCAGTGTTAATTAAAATAATAACTTGAATTTTAAAAACTGAGTTAAATTATGGAAAAAAAGATCTCCTTTCAAAAGCTATGAAATCATTTTTCTCCATTTGATTAAAACAACTAAACACCAGACAATAACCTAACTTTTCGAAAAATAGTTACTGTCAATAACCTCGTAGTCACTATTGAACATTTTCGAATCGTGAAAAAAGGCGACTTAAAAAAAGGAGGTGAGCTTTCCCTCCAAATTCATTCCTCTAAAAATTTCAGGGCAATTTCTTCTGCGCACAGCACACCACTATCATCATGATTGCCACCACAAACTAATTTTTTCAAATAGTATTATCCCTTTATCTTTACTCCAACTCTTCCTATTTCTCTCTCTCTCTCCTCTTTTCTAGGGTTTTTTTCTGGATCTCTCTCTTATCCCGCTTCGCCACTTCTAGGGTTTGTTCCAACCAGTACGTTCCTTTACTCAATATCTTGTCTCTCTTTACATTCGTTTATGTTAAGATCTCTATTTGGTGTTTCTCGATCTGATTTAGTATTTTCCATCTTTTATCCCTGTTGATTTTCGATTGCGGAATGAGGACTCTCGGTTTAACTCTTTTATTTTATTTTTTATTTTGTTTGTATTACCTCATTTGGCCATTTGTTCAATTATGGTTGCATTTCTCGCTTTTCATCATTTGAATGATTTTTTCTGCTCCGTTAAGCCAGTATTTCTTAATAAGTGGTTCCTTTTGATGAGTAATGAGACACAGATTTTGTACAATGAATCAAAATGTGGCTTAGGTTTGTACTTTGTACAAAAATAGAGAGCACTAACCATTTGGGCGGAGTTTATTTGTATATAAATCAACCAGTTATGCCTCAGTTTAAAATAGTTGGGGTCGACTATGTGAATCATTTATTTTGTTCCGCTTTGTTCAGCCATTTCTCATTCTGTTTAGTATATGCATATACAGATATTGAACAAAAAATGCACACTTATTGATGCCCTACCAGGATAACTATGTTCGTGGACTTTATTTGTACGTAAAGGGGAAATATGATACAACTAGAAATGTAAACTCCAAGTCATGACTTAGGTGGTTGTACTTGTACTATAAGACCATCAGTAGCTTTGACGGAACCCTTGTCTTTCCAATCTTCTCCTGGTGATCTGCAGAAAGGTGTGACTTTGAAATGCCCCAGAGATTTGAAAGGAGACCATTCTTAGTTCTTGATGGCTTTTGAAATAACAAAATATTGAGCACCTCGTCTCTAACAATACCAGGAAAATGAATAGAAAATGTCTGATGTTTCCGAGATCAATTCTTTACTTGAAGAGGGAGGGAGGGAGAATCAAAATGTGGAGACTCTTTGTACCGCTCTGACTATTCTGGAAAGTGTCCCACTTATAAATGCAAATGTGAAGAAATCTGTTTCTTGTTTGCACTCAGAATTCTATTTGAGTTATTGCTTGATGCAAGGGGAAAAAGCAAATGATACAAAGTTACAAACTCAGAAGCTTTGAGATATGCCTCGAGCATAGTAAGTTTTTGCATGATATTTTATTGACAAGGTTAAGAAAAAACTACGAGAAGTTTAATCACGGATAGTAGCTTATCATAAATGCTTTTCCTTTTTATGTGGCGGTGAGATGTCAGCTAATTTGGATAAATTTGTTCACCTCCTTTTTGAGCCTTTTTGCCCTTTAACAAAAGAGAAACAGTAATATTTTTAGGTATAAATAGAGCTCCTAGTTTTCTAATGAAAAGACTATGGGTTTGCTTAACTGACAAGAGATATATAACTGTTAAAAGTCTGAATTCAACGCGAATAGCTCATGATGGAGTTTGAACTAATACTTTCAAACAGAACAGTCACTTTCTTTTGTGGCTCAAATATATGATTTGCTATTTTTCTTAAACACACGGTATTTGGTATACAGGTGAGATGTTATTGGGAAAAAAAAGATTTCCTTATTGCACGAGGGGCTAGAATGCTTATATGTAATTGTACCTGTGGTGGATGTTTTTCCAACTTATGACCATGACCTGAATGTCAATATGCACCAACCTTACTCCTGCGATATGACTAATTACCCTTTTAAAAAGGTCTTGCATTTATCAGACAAATGCTTATTCTGTTTGTCCAGTGAGATAAAATTAATTGTGTTGCATCAATTGACCAGAAAATAGCAAATTGTGTGTAGAAAATAGCAAATCTTGGTTGAAACCCAAAGTATGGAACACAACAGTGTCGAAAATAGCATCGTGTTGCTGATAATGCTTTGTAGCCCATTTGTTAGCCCTGTTTATAATTATTGTTTCTTATGAAAGAAGTACCTCTAAGTCAATCTTATCAATGCTTGAACCTTTATTGAAAAGGGTTGAAATTAGAGCAAGGTGGGGAGTTCTTGGAGGGAAGGATGTCGAGGGTCTATTGGAAACAGCCTCTCTACCCTAGGGTAGGGATAAGGTCTGAGTACACACTACCCTCCCCAGACCCCACTTGTGGGATTATACTGGGTTGTTATTGTTGTTGTAGTCATTATAGTAAATGACATCTTTGATTTGATCTTTTTGTGATAGCACAAATGCTTTGCCATTATCTTTTTCACTTATTTAGATATTCCATGTGTCTGTTGAAGGGAAAAGGAAAGTTTAAAATAACAAGGAAACATTTTTCTTCAAGTTCTGTACACATTTTGCAGGATTTTATCTAGAGGGGGGTTTTCTTGTAGGAAATGTTTTTAGCATTTTTCAGACAGCTTTCCTGAATGCAAGATAGTTGACTTTCTAGGCACTTTTCTTTTCGTTTCTTGGCAACATATGGTACCAAAGTCTGAGGGGACTCATAATTGCACATGATCAATTGTTGATGTGCTTATCTACTGATGTCAATCATAGACACGCTGAAAGCATAAACATGAACCAAGCACATTTGTTATTGTTTCCCTTGGTCTTAGCTGCCTTATTTCCATCTTTCAGTATTAGTGTTGCAAAAGCTTAGAAAAAAAATTTAGAGGGCGCCCATGAGGAATAATTTGCAAAATTTTAAATGTCATATGTAGTGGATCATTTCCTTATTCTATTTTTTGTTGTACAGAATAATCTTCTGACTGCAGCTGTTTTTCCAGGCTATTGAAGATGGATTCTGCAGGATGCTCTATAAAGCTGTGGCCCCCAAGCCTAAGTACCAGACTTATGCTTGTGGAGAAAATGACCAAGAATCTTATTACTCCATCCATCCTATCTAGGAAATATGGCCTTTTGAGTAAAGAAGAAGCTGAGGAGGATGCCAAACAAATAGAAGCTGTGGCTTTTGCGTCTGCCAATCAACATATTGACAAGGAGCCAGATGGAGATGGAAGTTCTGCGGTGCAACTTTATGCTAAGGAATCTAGTAGGCTTATGTTAGAAGTTATTAAAAGAGGCCCTCAGACAAAGGAATCTGCAGAAGATGTAATACCTGAGAAGGTTAAACCATCTGATGAAACTACTATTTTTGATTTATCGAAAGGTAGACGGGATTTCATCAATGTGGAAGAGGCTGATGAGTTATTGAAACCACTAAGTGAACCGGGGAATAATTATAAAAGGATATGTTTCAGCAATAGAAGCTTTGGTGTGGATGCTGCTGAAATTGCAGGACCCATTTTGTCCTCTCTTAAAGATCAATTGACAGAAGTGGACCTTTCAGATTTCATAGCGGGTAGACCAGAGGTAGAAGCACTGGAAGTCATGGAAATCTTTTCTTCTGCTTTGGGTGCCTGTGACTTGAGGTATCTCAATCTTTCTAACAATGCTTTAGGTGAAAAGGGCGTAAGGGCTTTTGGGGCACTTTTGAAGTCACAACGGAACTTGGAGGAGCTCTATTTGATGAATGACGGCATTTCCGAGGAAGCAGCACAAGCAGTCTGTGAGCTAATTCCTTCAACCGATAAACTTCGTATCCTTCATTTTCACAATAACATGACAGGAGATGAGGGTGCACTTGCTATTTCTGAACTTGTGAAGCATTCTCCTGCATTGGAGGATTTCCGGTGTTCATCTACAAGGGTAGGATCTGAAGGTGGGGTTGCTCTTTCACAAGCTCTTGGAGAATGTAGGAATTTAAAGAAACTTGATTTGCGTGACAACATGTTTGGTGTGGAAGCTGGAATTGCCTTGAGCAAAGTACTATCAATCTTTTCCGATTTAACTGAAATCTACCTTAGCTATCTGAATTTGGAGGATGAAGGGTCCATTGCTCTTGCTAATGCCCTCAAGGGATCTGCTCCATCCCTTGAGGTTCTGGAGATGGATGGAAATGATATCACAGCTAAAGCTGCTCCTGTTATGGCGGCCTGTATAGCTGCAAAACAATTTCTTACCAAGTTAAGGTTAGCAGAGAATGAGTTGAAAGACGAGGGCGCTATCTTAATTGCGAAGGCATTGGAGGATGGTCACGGTCAATTAACTGAACTGGATATGAGTACCAATGCAATAAGAAGAGCTGGTGCCAGGTGCTTGGCACAAGCTGTTGTGAGCAAACCTGGGTTTAAGGTGCTGAGCATCAATGGCAACTTCATATCTGATGAAGGAATTGATGAGGTTAAAGATATTTTTAAGAATTCACTTAATGTTCTTGGGCCTTTGGATGAAAATGATCCTGAAGGAGAAGATTATGATGAAGAGGCTGATGAAGAAGCAGATAATGAATACGAGTTGGAGACAAGGCTCAAGGGTCTTGATATCAAGCAGGAAGAATAAGCTTTTAAAGAAACACAATCATGGCCTAGTCTAAATTCCCGTTATACCAGGTCATAAATTGCTAGATTGTACTTAATAAGCTATTCTAGCTTTTAGTACTATCATAATGTAGGTTAGATTTCAATATCGTTTCTTGTCATTGGTATCAGTTTCAAACTCTTCTGTCCAACCTGCGTTTATGGAGGCTGAGAATTGTTCTTTAATATTTGTTTTGACTTTATTAGATTTCATTTGTTGCTTGCGTTGTTAGTATAACGTATTGAGTAATTCAAAATATTTTCCCAAATACATCCTACAACATGCCAAACAAAGTTTATACTATAAGCTTTTCCCTTTCTCATAGTCCATTTTTTCCTGGATCAACTGATCAAGTATTTCGCTTACCTGATAACCAACTTAAATGCCATAAACAAAAATTGATCTGGCGGAGCATGGGTGAGTAACTTAATCATGTTTAAATGAGATGGTCTGCAGATATGCCTGGTCTATTTAGTGCCAGTGATGATAGAACCAAAATGTAGAATTTAGGCTCAAGTATTATCAGTAATAGCGAGACAAATAGTTAATATAGCCCTAAGTTAAATGTTCAAATTTATGAATGGGACTAAAGGGTGCAGAAAGGGAGCAACCGAGCAAGTGTAAAGCTGCAACCCTTGGGCCAAGATTACACATATAACGCGCTGAACGATATATCATATATCTCGATTCTTGAACTTGATCAATTCCTTACAACATTTAGAGAACTTGTAGGGAATATTGAGAGACATGCACCTTCTCTATAAATAGCACAAATTCAAAAAGTTGAAGAATGCAAAAATATGTGGGATGCGGCTAATCAAGCAGCAACTGGTACTTTTAGAGCTTCTAGTATCTTATCGTCTAGTTCAAACTTCATTTCTTTCTTATCTCTGCCAATCTTCACGTACTCATCAAATCGCTCCTTCAAATCTTCTGGTAGGTTAGTCGTAGCACTCCATCCCAGAATCTCCTTGGCAGCTCTAGGCTCAGAATAGAAATGCTGCAAAGAAACACCAGTGGAGATAAAGAACTGATACAGAAACCAAGAGGTCCAGAACATGGATAGGTCTATCAATTGAAAATAAATTATGAAAATCTGCAAAGTGAAGCATTCAGTGCATTTTCCACCTTACAATGACAAGAGCAGTACGGATACATACCATATTGCGGAAAGGAAAAGCTTTTTTAGCATCAACTCCCACTGCCTTGGGGTCATAATGCACAATCTCAACAGAGAGTCCAGCAGCTTTAGCGCATAATTTGGCCATTCCATCCAATGTCACAGCACGGTCACTAACACAGTTGAAGATGTGACCACTAGCAGCAGCAGGATTCCGGACAGCCGCGGTAAGCATGGATGATAAGTCCCTGACATGTGCTATGTTGGTTAGCTGCATTCCAGATCCAGGTATTGGAACTGGTCGTCCACGAACAATACCTGTATGATACGATTAAGAAAAGAGATACGGACCTTTAGTAGAACTCAAAAACTGGCTGCAATCAAAATTATGCTATTTGAATCTGAGGTAACCTTCACATGTCACTAGTGTTTCTAAATGGTTATCCAATTATGCAGTGCGGATTCAACAATGGTTAGCGAGTTCGGCAGAATCCAGTGTTACGGGGTCAAACCCGACACATTTCAGAATTCACAACATTTAAATTCTCCATCTATCACTTCAATTATGTCATAAGTTATTACTAAAGTGATCTAAAAACTAACAACAGAAACACCAGTCATTGTCTAAGTACTAACAAAAACTAGTACTGGTTATATTATGCAAGCTTGTTTACGTACGATCAAAGAACCATTCCTCACAATCCTTGTTATTGCCAGAGCCAATCATATACTGCGGACGGAAGCTTGCCCAACTATCAAATATCTCGGAGATGTATTTCTCGACTCCCACATGGCCAGCATCAGCTTTCACAGCATCCTGTAAGGTCGAAAGTTTACTTGACAAAGCAAATTCTGTTTATACAGGCGACAGCAAAACATTAATCCTACCCCTTCAACATGAGGAGGCTCATCAGTTGACTTGTAGATTCCAGCGCTGCTGATAAACAAAAATTGTTTGGCACCCGAACTCTTGGCCCAGTCAGCCACAGGCCTATAGAAGAAATTTATTAAGAAAACTTTGATTAACTAATTATGTTGAGATGCTACATATCTGAAGCTCTAATCACCATTATATAACCAAAGTGGGTAAAATACTGATGGTACTTATGAAGAGTGCATTACTGCTGAAAGCTCATTGATTTGGAAAGAACGCACCAGTCAATCCAATATCAATCAAAGGTAGTATAAGCTCTTCGATTTCTGCAAATCGCGTAACTTCCCAATCCTCCTAACTTAATTTATACATTCAAATTCACTAGCAATTGCAAAAATACTGTAGCCCAAAGATGAGCTAGCATCAACCGCAAAGCTGCTTAAGGGATCTAATCCCATTAGAAACTTTTGTAATCATGAAACTGCAATCATACTTCCAGAAAAGAAAGCATTATTAACCTAAATATGTATATAAACAACCCCACCTAACTAAGCTAGACGATGTCCTCTATTTCTTGTTATTTAGCAAATAGTCTATTAATCCTATTACAGTATCACTGCAGAAAACAAGAAAAGATTATGTGATCAACAGCTTCTAATCTGATTAGTTGATTCCATAAGCATTATCCACTACCTGAAGCTTTAAGAAGAAATTGCTTAACTAAAACTCTAATTTAGTGTTAGAACAAGGAAAAAAAACAAACCTCACAGCATCCAAGTCTTTGCCGTTGTTGTCCAAAACAGCATCAAATACTTCCCCCTCTAAAATCTTCCCAACATCTGCGGGATCACCCCATATTGTTCGACCACCAGCACCGGTAATTTCCTGAAAATTAGGCGATTTATAGATAACATTAGATCCAACATCCGATTCTAAACTCTCCCAGAAACTGTCAATTCAATGTTTGAAGTTCAAAATCACTCACTCCGTCCCTATTTATATGACACTTCCTATTTTAAAATGTTTCACACCATTCCACTTATATACAATTTCAAGAACTCAATTTTTTTTTGATTAGATAGTTTCTCTATCAAACAAAACTTTCAACCATTGCTTCAATATTTTCTTCCATTAGTAGTACTAACATAATAATCCCTCCGTTTTGTTTGATATGATAGTGTTTGACCGAACAGGAGGTTAAAAAAGAAATCAAGACCTTTGGCACATACCAAAAGTACCCACTTGTGGACTTAAACTTGACATGACATTTCTATAAATATAAAAGCATTTTATTAAGGATAAATAGTTAGTGGGAGTGGTTTTTTTTGAAACAGAGTAAAGAGCGTCACATAGATTATTTTATAACTCTACTCTTGTTCAATCAATTAACATTGTATAAAAATGGGTAGGAGGGATGCGTGTCAAAAAGACGGTAATTCTTAACCGAGAATCTGTTGAAAGGAGTTTTCTTCATCTTATCAGAGCTCTCTTCTCCAACGGTAAGAATGGTAACATCATGACCAGAACCCAGCAATTCTTTAGCAAAGTAGAACCCAATGACTGCATGACCACCGCTGTTTGTATTAACAATAAGCACCTTCTTCTTCTCAGCTGCACTAGCCTGTACAGTGAAGTACTGGAAGGTAGAAAACCGCCTTGAATTAGTTGTTGGATATGCAAGGAAAGATGGGGAAATGGAAAGAGAAGAAGAGAGAGAAGAAGAAGAAGAAGAAAATTTAAGAGAGAAGCGTGAAACAGAAGGGGAGATTAATGAAGTTGAAGAAGAAGAAGAATGGAGAAGAGAGGATGAAGAAACAAGAGTAGCCATTGGAGGAGAATTTGAGGATTGTGGACTTAAACTTACGAGGGCCAGCAATTTATATTCATACTCAGATAAGTGATCAGTTGATCTGGGCGCTATGTTTGGTTACTATGACAAGGAAAAGGGGAAGTGGGAATTATGATTTTTCTTTGGGATTTTTTTTTAAAATTATTTCTCAAAGCAGATAAAAGAAAAATAGGATATAGAAGATACGAGAGAAAATGATCAAATATTCCTTAATGTATGGGGTTGTTTTATTTTGGTCCTTCATATATACCCCTTCACAGATAAAGTCCTTAATATATGTAAAGAGGCAACCAACTTGGTCCCAAAATCTAGTAGAGTTTTCAAGTAATTTTTTCATTTTCTCAACCAAAAAAAAAAAAAAAAAACTCATTGATTGAAGTTAAATCCCTAATATGCATGCAAATCTTCCTCATAAAGTACAAAATGGAGTATGAGTTTTATTTATCAATGGCAAATAATCTATTTAGTTTTGTGTTTTTAATATAAAAATGAAATTTATCTTAACTTTAGTACACTATATCAATATATTGTGCTACAATATGCTAGAATTGAAATGAAAAAGTATAGGAACACTATTATTGGTAATATTTAAATTATTGAAATCATCTTAAAATTATCTAATTGTGCAATAAATAGTTTTCTTATAACTCTACCGTTAGAAATATAAACACAAAGCGATACATTCTCTTCTTATACTATCTTTTACTCAAATTATTTGATGGTCAAAGCTGACATAGAATTTCATATTTGAATCATGTTATTCAAATCACACTTTGACATAATTAATATACTTTAATATTGCCAGCTCATCACATAAGTACTAATACTAATATTTGTAAATAAAAAATATGCCAAACCAATAATAAAAATAAATTGCTACTATTTTGATTATCTCTAATTTGATAAGTTCTTACTACTTCATGGTACACAATTTATATGGCTCTTTCCGTATTATAATATGTACAATAAGTCAAAATGTTTGTCAACATTATGTTTTATAGAACTTCCAGAAATATTCAAGAATTTCAATTTATTAAACCATTCAATACTGATTTGTTACCAATTAAATCATGAACAATTATATTTCTGCCACTACTATTAATACTACAAATCAAATAAAAAAAACAAAAAAGAAACAAATCAAATTATTAATATCTAAATTTTCAATCAAAAAGCATCACAGTTTACAGGAAAAAAAAAATAACTTTATGATGATTCGGTTTAAAAGGACAAAAAAAAGACTAATTTTGAATCTATCTACCTATCTATATATATATATATATATATATATATATATATATATATATATATATATATTAAAACAAGAAAGTTTGCCATCTCATTTAGCCAAGTGACAAGTTATTAGAATGCCAAGTGGCAACCTATTAAAAATACACATGGCAAATAAATTTATTAAAAACTCAAGTTGTAATAGCTAGATTTTTTCGACATAGAAACAATCAATCCTCCCAAATTTATTGCTTTTGTTTTGTAAAATTTCCATTATTTAATAATCAAAAAATACTAAAAAATAAAAAATATCGTGTGATCTCTATCTTCCTAAAAAATCGTGTTTCATAACATATTTACCATCTTATCTCTTTGTCTTCCTAAAAACATTCCCAATTCTCAAGATTGCTTACCGTGTAATCTAAAGACGAGAAGATACTCATCAACAAGAAACAATATAATGTTTACAAAATCATAAAAAAATATGAATTCGGAAAAAGATGGTTTAGGCGTTCTATGATCCAATTTCTTTGTTAGTGGCTTATTTCGATCGAGAAATTCTTTTGGTCCAACAAAGTATGAAATGAGCATGAGACTTTATATTTTTTTGGTAGACTCTATGTTGAATTATTTTATATTATTCCTTTTCGGTAACTCATTTTCAAAAATTCCATGTGTTCTACAGAGAATGTTAATCCCACAAATCGCAAAGGGAATGCTAATGAAAAAGAAAACAGATTTCCTCCTTTGTCTGATATAACAAATGGCCAGTTTCTATAAATCTACGGGTATTAATTTTTACTAAATATTTTCATATATATCAAGCTTATCTTAATTGAAAATATTCATGAACAGTTTCCCAATCGAGACGCAAGAGGTGCTTTCTAAAAGATAATGTCAATGAAATGGGGAAACAAAGGAATGTGATGAGAACAAATATGTCAATTAACACAAATATATGTCATGGCACATCTGAAAAGAATTCAGGTGAATCTGGATTGAGTCCAATTAGAATGGCTGCAATGTATGCTCTAGATGGTGATAAAAGAAATAGACATGTTGTTGTGCCAACTCCATCATATCAGAATTGTACACCACCTGTTGGCATCCCTATAACAAGTTTTGGACAAGTTTTTTCCTCCAAACCCTTTGAATATAATCCAAATCCCTTTCACTACGAGATTTGAGAAATGTTTAGTCTTTTATGATCTAATTTCTTAACTTGTATGTAATGGTTATCTATATTTATCTAGAATATTCAAATGATTAGCAACATTTGAAAGTTGTTTGTCTTCAAATACAAAGCAGAACAAAGGGAATGACATATTGGTGAATGAGAATATGGATAACTCTAGATTGAGAATATGGACATAGCAAATTCGTGTCAGATTGTTATATCTTATGAGAGAGTATTGTTGGTATGAGAAGTCTTGACTAATCTCCGATCAAAAGGTTCATAATGTCACTTTACTTGGACAATCAAATAGTCCTAATTCTGCAATTTGCTATAAAAATACCTCCACTTGTGAAAAATACAAATTGGAATAGTGCTTTAATGGTTCTGCTTTAACTTTTTGGCAGTTTTGCCTATTTAGTTGCTAGATGTGAGGTTATTTTAGACTGGTACTTTTGTAAAATTGATATATTGGAGAGTAAAGTTTCTTACCTTTTTTTTTCTTTATTCCATTTAGCTAAAGGCTTTTGGTTCCTTATGCTTGGGATTGAAGCACATTTATTATTGTTGTACTTTCGGTTTTGAACTTACTAAAAGATGCACATATATCACTTAGACAAGAGAGTTGAAAAGATAAAAGTATTTTTCCAAGTGAAAATGAAGGCCATGATTGTTATATCTTATGATATCTAATATGATTATCTTGCTACTAATGGAAAGCCTTCTAGTGACATGTGAAACTGAAAAACAAATTGGATAACTTCATATGATGCATATGCCCAAGAACTCCATGTTTGCTTGAAATGATATTTTTCTTTTTGCTTCAGCATGTTGCTCTTTTCATGTTTAAATTAAGGATGATGAAACTTTCAAAATAATGTTTTTTGGTGCCATACAATTCTTTAGCTATGAAGAGATTCCTCTTGCTCCTGATGCTGTCGCTGTAGGTGTAGAAATCAGGGTTGTTGGTAATGACAACGGAGAGAAGGTATGAAGTCTTGACTAATCTCTGATCTAGCAGTTCATAATGTCACTTTACTTGAACAATCAAACAGTCCTAATTATGTAATTTGCTATAGAAATACCTCCACCTGTGAAAAATGTAAATTTGAAAAGTCCTTTAATGGTTCTGCTTTAGCTTTTTGGCAATTTTGCCTACTTAGTTGCTAGATGTGAGGTTATTTTAGACTAGCACTTTTGTGAAATTGATAAATTAGAAAGTAAAGTTTCTTACCTATTTTTTTCTTTATTCCATTAAGCTAAAAGCTTTTGGTTCCTTATGCTTGGGATTAAAGCCCATTTGTTATTGTTGTACTTTCAGTTTTGAACCTACTAAAAGATGCACATATATCACTTAGACAAAAGACTTGAAAATATTAAAATATTTTCAAAAGGAGATGAGAACAAAGCAGAAAGGACACAAGTGTGACAGAATATCAGCAGAAAAGACAATTGAATTAATGCAGAAAAAGCCAGAAGTTGATTATAGGAAGAGAAGATGTGAGAGGCACATGAAAGTAGAAGAAGATACTGCTAGAAGAGCAGTGCAAGAGTAGTTTTGAATGGATGATTGACGTGAGATCATTTCACTTTCCACAATATAATACTAAATGATAACTTCAGTTTATAAGACTTTGATTTTGCAGTACCATGAACTTATGTTTCTTAATAGAAAAAGTGATAGAGCATAAAATCATAATTATTTGTTTCCAGACTATGGAACCTCATCAAAAGTTTTAAAGGAATTAGACAAATAAATTGTTCTTCAAATATAAGAGACTGTATCTGAATTCTCAAAAATATCAAATATAAGGACATCGATTGAAGCCACCCTTGTAAAATGGGAAAAACGGGAATCAATACTCGAGCCTTTAAGCCACAACATCACGGTTTAGGACTTGGTAAAAAGGTTCCTAAAATGCACGATTAGAAACCATGTTATTTTTGAGTTTGAGATGACTCCCTTTTAAATTAAGCATTCTTGACCATATTTCTGTATTTATGTAGTAAATTTAGTAATATACCATACTTTCATAGAATTCAAATGAGCTAATAATTAAGAGCAATATTATCATGCTAATATATTTTTTAACAAGTACGTATACTAGTTATAAATCTGAGCAAAAGAAGTTGGTTACTATTATGATAAATATCATGTTACGGTGGATGTCTAATCTTTCTCCATGATGTTCGTATCAAATGCTTAATGACATATTTTCTATGTTCAATGACATATTCCATGACATATTTTCATTCACTTTTCATGCCTATATAAAGGCCTTGTAATAGATAGGAAAATACACATAATTAAAGAAAAAAATCTCTTCCTTCTCTCTATCTCCATTTCTTGTTCATGTTTTACTAAATTGCTTTTATTTCCTTGTTCCATATTGCTACTTTGACTTATATTTCATATAACACTTAGTTTTAGAATTGGCGCTTTACTTGAAGCTGCTCCACTGGTTCACACTTTACTCTCAGCACAATATAGATAAGATAAGGCCTCTCCGTCGTCCCTCCTTCTCTTTGACCGCCGTGCTCCGCCGTCAATTCCGTCGTCGCCGTTACAAAAACAAAGCTTCGTGCACGCAAAAATTCGTTATTCTCTATGGTATATCTACAAACGCCATACTCCACCGTCCGTTCCCCGCCATGCCCTCTCTTTTCCCATCCCATGCGCCGCCAGTGTTTGCACTTCCGGCGTCGCCGAAATAACTACTCCGTCTACTCCTCCCCTGGTGACAATGTCAAGCTCGTGATAAACAATCTAAACCGACCCGAACAAACTCCTAGAACGCTTTTCCCCGGTGGATATAAGCGGCCGGAAATCAAAGTGCCCAGCCTAGTGCTAAAGCTGAGCTGCGAAGACGTGTTGGAAGATGAAACCGTTATTAATGAGATAGACCGGGCGGTTTCGGGTCGGGTTGACATTGTGGTGCTCAGTGGCGGTGGAGCAAGCGGCGGGAAGTTGTACGAGGCTGCGTGTTTGTTGAAATCTGTAATTAAAGGCAGGGCTTACTTGTTGATCGATGGACGTGTCGATATTGCCGCCGCGATTAGTGCCAGTGGAGTTCTGCTCTCTGATCAAGGTTATGTTCTGTAACATGGTACTCACCGTTTTGTGTTATGTGCTTCACCTTACATGTTGAATTTGGGCTATGATGGTTTGTCTTATAATTTAAAATGAATAATGTGCAAAATGTAAAACTACTTGGCCATCTTAATAGGTGATGATCTTAATTTATCGCCACTTCACCATTATAGCGAAAACTACTAGTTTGGGATTGAGGTGTAGGTGATTGATTGAGTGATACCCTAAGACGTTCATGTTAGTATGTTTTGTTACATAAAGTTGTAATCTCAGATAATTGTTACGTAAAGTTGCTAGTAATTTTCTTAGCCACTAGTACCAGTAACTTTTACTTATTAAAAAATTACGAGTACTAGTTGCAATAGGATTATTCATATGAAGCTGGTTCCTATATAATATATATCTGTCCGGTCATGAGATATTGATAGGTGTAATATGTTGATTATTACATACTCAATGAAACAAATGTTTATTATTAGTGTCTACGGTGGTTCATCTTGATACTAACTGTGTATGAATAATAAGTTCAAACTTCGCTAACTATGGTAATAATCCAAACCAACTTACAATTAGCCACCACTGACGCTCAGTTTTAGGTTCACTCATTTGGCTTTGGTTGAATGCAAACTTTAACAAGATTTGTGGTTTAGCTTTTAGATGCAAGATTTGTTTTCTAAAGTGAGTGGCCTGCTATGTAAATTCGTTGCAGTTGATAACCTATTCTCCTTTGTAACAGATCTTCCTGCTATCGTGGCCAGAAACACAATGATGGATTCAAAATCTGAGGAGTTAGTAGTTCTTCCTTTGGTAGCAAGAATTGTACAAACACCTACTGCTGCAGTGGATGCTTCTAATTCTGAAGGAGCTGATTTCCTTATATATGACGTTGGTGGCAATAGCCAACATGAGGAGCTGGTGAGCTCAGTATTTGAGCATGTGAAAATTCCTGTTTTTGTCATGGTTGGTTCACTTGGGGATCGCAAGTTGTTCAGTGAAGCATTAAATTTACTTGAATCAGGGGTTAGTGGAGTAGTTATTTCGATGGAAGATTTGAAGTCTGTGAGTGATGATGATTTTGGCAAACTGTTTTACAGTGCATATGCATTGAAGAACAAAACAGAGGAAAAAGTTCAAAGTAACAGTCAGCTTAATGTTTTGGACTTGGGGAATGGCTTTCCTGGTAGGAAAGCGATGGCTGGCTTTACCAGTTTACATGATAGGGAACAGCAGTTGCTAGAAAAAGAAAAACTGGTTTTGCGCGAGGCCATTCATGTTATTGAAAAAGCAGCTCCAATGGTGATCTTCTTTGTCAAAGTTTAGCTGCTGAATTGTGCTACAGATAAGAATTCTTCTGTCAGTGGTTTGCTTGTTTAGACTAACCTGGGCTACTACTGGAATGGCAGATGGAGGAGGTCTCACTTCTCAGTGATGCTGTTTCTCAACTTGATGAACCATTTTTACTGGTTATAGTGGTAATTGTGCGCTGAACTTCAGCAAATTCTGGTTCCAGGGATATGCATGGGTATTAGCTCTGAATTTCAAATGAGTATTTCCTTCTCTGGTCCAGTCTAAATGTTAAGCTATGCATAAAACTAAGATCTTGTAGACACGAAAATTCTGATTATACAAGTTTCTTTTTACGTCTTTTTTGCACTATTTCTTTTTTCCACTTCTTGCATTTGTTACCTCTTAAGTCTTATCTCTGTCTCTTTCTGTCTGTCGTCTCTCTCTTCATATTACTATTTTCTCAAGACCATATAAAATACCATATTCAGCATAAACATTATTATTAATACTTCATCCAGTTCTTTCTTATGAATTCTTAATTTCTTGATAAACCAGGGAGAATTCAATTCTGGAAAATCTACTTTCATCAATGCTCTTCTCGGGAAAAAGTACTTGAAAGATGGCGTTGTTCCTACAACAAATGAGATCACCTTTTTGCGCTATGCTGAGTCGGATGTCGATGAGTCACAGCGTTGTGAAAAGCATCCAGATGGTCAGTATGTTTGCTACTTGCCGGCTTCAGTTCTTAACGATGTGAGTTTTCTTGTTTGAAATTGCTACTACTTCCAATTTAACATTTCATCAAGGAATTTAAATAGATATCTCGGTCATGTTGGATAATTGTATGTGCAAGTAATAATGTTGATGAATATGTCAATAACGCCGGCATATCACAGGGCACTATTGACTTACCGTTTTGTGTTTCTCACTTATTGACTATCTCTCTTGGCCTGATTTGGGACACATTTTAAAGTTGGATACTTCGTTTTCTGTTGGTTTAATATGCAACTTTTAACCTTTTGTAAGATCATTTGTTACATTTTTTTTTGGTAAATAGAAATTTTACAGTCTTTACAGAAAACCCAATCAAGAAAGAAAACCTGGAGTTGAAAGCCCCAAGCTCCAGTATTCATCAAAACTCCTATCTGCTACTCAACTAGCTAAGGATAAATATTTAATTGATCTAATCTTCCTGTCAGTTTATGCTTCAGCTGTCCCCTACAAAACACCTCTTGAATCACTTTTTTTGTTAGCACCTTCAGTTCCCTCTGCTACCCTTGAAATTGCCTGCAATTCCTTTCTTGCCATAGATAAAAAATACATCCAACTAAGGACATTCTACAGACTTCAGCTAGTGGCTTCTTTCCGTTCATATGTGATGCAGCCCAGAGCAATTCATCCTGCAAACTCTGAATATTCCTTGATACCCCTTGTCATCTGGGTAAACTACTCCAGATCCCAGCAGAATAAGCAGACTCAAAAAACAAATGAGCTATGCTTTCATTTGCCTCTTTGCACAAGGTATACTTCCGGTCCTCTATTACCCCCCCATCTATGCAACCTGTCCTTTGTATAAAGATTTCCTTGAGCAACTACATTTAAGATAAGCAACCATTTGGGAGAACCTAAATTATTTCAGTACTTCCTCCAATGGACTTCAGGGAAGCTGCCTCTTAATTTCTGATACATGGAACTAACAGATAAGGACTCAGTTTCCTGCAATTCATCCATACTAATGCCAGCCTCTTCAACATATTTCATTGCCTTCAGTATCTTCTTCTTGCCTTCAATGTAACAGCTCTGGACCCTTTGAACCCATACTTTATCCTTTTTCTTGCATAAATTCCATAACAACTTGCAGATAGCAGCTTTATTCCTTACTTGAATATCAATGACATTAAATCCCCCTGCAGATTTTGGTTGGCACACTTTCTCCGATTTATTACATACTGTGATCTGCAAATGTTTGTTTAAGGTTCAAAAATTTATTGCACATATGCTTTTCACACCAATTGTTACTAGTTTTAGTTTCGAAGGCTTATTGCACATTTACTTTGATGCCAGTATTCGGCACATATTTTGCTGAATCTTGTTCTTTATGCGAAATATTAGATGCTTCCTAAACTGACTGCATTTAAACGCTCTATTTTGTAACCAATATGGGTTAGTTGTGATCTAGATTGAACTTTAGAATTGGACTTCAAATGGGTTGGAGTAACTCTCCACATGCCTGGTCACCATTCCGTAGAGAACTCTTTGAAAGAAAGTTAAATTATCTGCTTTTGTATTTGGCTAATCTAATATTTGATTACACGTATAAGCTGCCTCAATACTTGATTTGGGTTCTTAATTTCCCTGCTCTAATTTTTTATTCGTCTGTTCTGGCAGATGATTATTGTTGATACTCCAGGGACCAATGTGATTCTTCAAAGGCAACAAAAGCTGACGGAGGAATTTGTGCCTCGTGCTGATCTGCTTCTGTTTGTCATGTCTGCTGATCGACCATTAACTGAAAGTGAGGTACTGTTTTGTTACTTTTATGAGTACCAGTTCAGCATTTTTAAGGTTATAGAATCTGGGACCTTGTCTGTCCTAGGCCTGTGTCCCGCAAGAATGAGGACATTTGGGTTCATGAGTTTAAGGTGGGATTGCATATGGTTTCAATTTTTCACGACAAGATTACCCAATTTTGTGCTCTCATCTCAATCAATCTACAGTACAAGTGAAATTTTACCATTTCAATTGTCAGATAAGGTTATGTGTCAAAATAACTTATACAACAACATCCACGCCTCAATCCCAAGCAAGTAGGTATCGGCTATATGATCCTCATTGTCCATGTCACTCTATTTGAGGTCATATATGTCCAAGATTATATATAATAAATCAAATATAAAAAAGTAGTAAAAGTTTTATATATTTTCTACTATCTTGGACTAAAAGACTCCTAGAAAATAGCTTATCAATTAAAACACGTTTTGCGTTAAAGTAAGGCAAGAAACTGTGGCGATAATTGGAACATGTCTCTTTGCATCTTAGTGCCTAAATATAAACTTATTACGAGCATTGTGCTTTCGGTGCACTATGAAACAAAGGGACAACCTTTTTTGTCTCAGCCGATCTGACAACACTTAGTGTCATAGTTGGGGCGAGGGTGGAAAGAGCACCTCCAGTTGCGAAGGAGTACGGGAAGTATTTCTTTTGTGGTACCACTGGCCAGCTACCTTTAAGCAACCTTCATTTCATGCTTAAATGTTGTAGCTAGATTGGATTAGGACAAGGAAGTTGTTCATTTATTGGAAGGGTTTTGGTGCTTGAGGAAGCTAAGGACCGGTCTACCGTATATCTTTTGGACGTCACTAGAGCTTCGTTGCAACAACAATACCTCCCATCACTGAAAAATCTCGGATTTGATTCTCAGTCTATATTTCAAATGTGTTAGGTGCTGTAGTATTCATAAGGATTTGTGTACTGTCTTTTATGGTTTAATTCTTGCCACCTGCTTTATTTAATGACTGTAAAAGAGCATGTGATGTTCCTGATGCTCTTTTGCTTTTAGCTTTTACCAATCACTAGAATTTATAGTAAGTACTGATAACTAGGAACCGTTAGTTGCACACCTCACACCTTTTAGTGATAATGCCGGCCACTGTCATATTTCTGTTTCAGACCTGTGAGGCTTATGCCGGCCACTGTCACTTTCTGTTTCAAACCTGTGAGGCTTATGCCGGCCACTGTCATTTTCTGTTTCAGGCCCTAAAAAGTAATTTTAATTATAAAGCTTTTGCGTAGTATTCTTTATGAGACAGTCATGAATTAGCATGTAGTCTTTGGGAATTCTTTTCTCCAGTCATACTCCAAGCACCGATTAGTCCTTACTATTAAGGAAACTCTAACACAGAAATTTTTTACTGAAGCTAAATGAATTTTCAGTAGTCTGGCTAGTTCTTTGAGGGATCATCTGGATGTCCTGTTGTTGCTACATTTCTGCGTGCTAGAAATTAAAGATTGGGTAATACTCTCTTCCAAACAGATCGAGTTTCTTTTGCATGTTAAACATAGAGATAGTCTTTCCTGAGCTTTGATTATCATAAACTGATGTCTACTTAACTTGGATGGAGACCTTTTTCTTTCACCACATATTACCTCTGATATTGTACTAACATAAAAGTTTGTGAGACCCACTTTGTCTCATAAATATCAAACTCGTCAAAGTAATAGTATATAGTTCTGAAATTACTCCTTAAGATCTTTCGGTAGCTAAGTAAGGAAGCAAAATGGTGGATTAAGTACAATTCTTTGTCCAAAGGTGATCCTTTCCTTTTATCCTCCCCCCCTCCCCCCCCAAAAAGTCATAAAGGTGGATGAATTCAAGCCGTTAGGCGTTGAAGGAGCCTTAATGAGATCATAACTTCTGAAGGTTTAATATCTCGGGCTTGCTGATATAAAAAAGACAGTTCAATTTCATGTGCTTTTTGTCATCTCTCTTGCATGTCTTTCTTTTGGTATACAGTATGCTCTTGTCATGTTGATTTTAGGTTCTTCTTCTTTTGCCAAAAGTTAACCTCACATGCACTTATGGTGCTTATCAGGTTAATTTTCTGCGTTACACTCAGCAGTGGAGTAAAAAGGTCGTGTTTGTGCTGAATAAGTCTGACATATACCAGAATAAGGGCGAGGTTGGTCATAAACTCTTGCTGTTGTGATAATGTTGAGTGAGGAAATAATTTCTTATTATCTGTGGATATATGAGCTGGGCCATTTTGATTAGTCTTGTATTATTATTTCTTCATGCTGTAGTTGGAGGAGGCCATTGGATTTATCAAAGAAAATACACAGAAATTGCTGAACACAGATTGTGTAACACTATATCCAGTTTCTGCACGACTTGCTCTTGAAGCGAAGCTTTCTACTTTTGATGATGCTCACAGTCAAAGCAATCGAAGTTCAAATGATAATTTTCATTGGAAAACCAAAGGCTTCTATGAACTTGAGAAGTACTTGTATAGCTTCTTGGATGCATCAACAAGTACTGGAATCGAGAGGATGAAGCTGAAGCTTGGAACTCCAATTGCCATTGCAGAACAACTAGTTTCAGCTTGTCAAGGACTTGTGAGACAAGAATGCCAGCAAGCCAAACAGGACCTGCTCTTTGTTGAGGATCTTGTCAATAGTGTAAAAGAATGCACAAAGAAGCTGGAAATTGATAGCATTTTGTGGAAGAGACAAGTTCTATCTATGGTATGTGCTGATGTCATTGTGACTATCACCGTATTATTATAATTTTTAACTAACACATGGCGTATGCCCTTGTATACCTTTGTACTAATATTCGCTACGTGCACTAAAATGCAGATAAACTCTACTCAAGCACGTGTCGTCCGGCTTGTAGAATCAACACTACAATTGTCAAATGTTGATCTTGTCACTTCATATGTATTCAGAGGAGAGAAATCTACTCAAATGCCAGCCACCACTAGTGTCCAAAATGACATACTCGGTCCTGCGGTTCTTGAAGGACAAGTGAGTGCATCACTCCTTACTCTTCTTAATTAGAGTTAACTCAATTATCTGTTTTCTTCTTTGTTATTGTTGTAGTATGTGACCATCTCATCTAAAAGCACGCTTTATTTACTTAATTTTGTCTTCAATATGCCTCTTCACGTGCGGGCTTGATTTTTTTTTTCATGGGTCAAGCATGTGGAAATTCTTTTTGATAATGGGTGGTGGTGAGACTCGAACTCAGGACCTCTGACTGCTGTGATATTGAAGTGTGTGACCAGGTCATCTAAAAGCTTAATTTAGAGAGGACACACTTTTATTTACTTAATTTTGTATTCAACAGTTATCAAAAAGCCAAAGTTACATTTTTGGAGTTTAACTTGGTCATCCTCCTCAGCTATTAGTACGTTGGAAGCATGATTGAAATATTCAGCATTAGTTTATTATTTTCCCTTCTGTTGCCACCGTGTGAAGGTGGATATTTCCAGAACTTGATTTTTGCAGGTTATTCGATGAAGAAGATATTTTTCTCTGCACGTAACTTGGAAAAATTGACCTCCAATTGATATTCACCGTGATTATCTGTGTGAGTGTGAAAGAAAAGAAACGTCTTGAATGGGCCCAACACTACAAACTTGCCTTCTGTAAAGTACAGAGACAATAGCGAAATCTCTCTTATGTTGTATTCAAGAAGTAACAAGTATATATACAAGTACAACCCTCAGGGGTTGGCCTGGTGGCAATTGACTTGAGCCTTGGGGTTTGCTCCCTTTCAAGGTCTCAAGTTCGAAACCCACTGGGTGCAAACAATTTCTGAGGGCCATCGGACTGGGTAAAACCTGAATTAACCGTGGTACACTAGCGGGAAACTCCTTGCCGAGGGCTTGTGCACCCCCGAGATTAGTCGGGGCTCGAAGAGACTCGGACACCCGGTGCAAAATCAAAAAGTATATATACAAGTACATAAAACCCTAACTATGGAAAGAATCAAAAAGGAAATTTTATAAATTTGCTGTGAATCCCTATAATTATGCTAGCTATGTATATTACATAAGATTATGTCTACATTCATTATCTAACACTCCCCCTCAAGCTGGAGCATAGATATTAATCATGCCCAGCTTGTTACAAAGGTAATTAACTCGAATACCATTCAACGCCTTTGTGAACAAATCAGCTGGTTGCTCTCCTGTCTTCACGTAGCCAATGGAGATCAAGTGTTCCTGAATCTTCTCACGAATAAAATGGCAGTCAACCTCAATATGCTTAGTTCTTTCATGATACACCAGATTTGATGCAATATGGAGGGCAGCTTGATTGTCACACTAGAGTTTTGCTGGTATTGAATGCTCTAACCCAATTTCAGTCAACAGATGATGTATCCACATAATCTCACATGTAGACTGTGACATAGCTCTATACTCGGATTCTGCACTGAATCGGGATACAACACTTTGCTTCTTACTCCTCCATGATACCAGGTTTCCTCCAACAAAGACACAATAACCTGTAGTAGATCTTCTATCAATTTTCGATCTAGCCCAGTCAGCATCTGCAAAACACTCAATACGAGTATGATTATGATTGCTATATAATATGCCAAGTCCAGGAGCTCCTTTCAAGTAACACAAAATCTGTTCCAAAGCTGTCCAATGTTTGACCGTTGGTGCAGACATGAACTAGCTAATAACACTTAAAGCAATATCTAGACGAATCACAGTAAGGTAGTTTAATTTCCCAACTAACCTCCTGTATCTCTCTGGATTGTCAAAAGGATCACCATCATCTTTCATAAGATGCACATTAGGAACTATTGGAGTACTGCAAGGTTTAGCTGCCAACTTTCCAGTTTCTGCAAGCAAGTCAAGAATGTACTTTCCTTGAGACAAGAATTCCCTTCTTGCTTCTATTTACTTCTACTCCCAAAAAGTATTTCAACTGACCCAAGTCCTTTGTATGAAACCTAGTATGCAGAAAAGACTTGAGGGAAGAAATCCCCGCAGTCACTTTCTGTGATAACAATATCATCAACATATACAACAAGGAGAATAGTGGCAGCTACTGATTTCCGATAAAAGACCGAGGCCTCATTTGTTTGCACTTAATGGAGGTCTGAATCTTAATCATTCAGATCTAAGATATTAAGTGCGTTTGTTTTTAAAGCCTGAATCTTAATTATTCAGATCTTAATCATTAAGTGTGTTTTTTTTACTTCACAACCACTTAATGGGTCTGAATAGGTCTGTAAGATTAAGATCTATAACAGAGACTTAATTTCATTAAGATGCTATCACATATTCATTATTAACTGCCGCCACCGCCTACCATTATCAACTAGCACCATGACACCACCACCCCCAGCCACCTCCACCACCACCATGCCACCATCATCCTTAATCATAAACTCCATCATCGACCATCACCACCTACTATTCCCACCACTCCGACCACCATCATTCTCCCCCACAATCAACACTCATCCGCCTTAACTACCACAACTGACCACACCATCACCATCAACAACCACAGCCGACACTTCCCATCATTATAACCTACCACCACCCACCCACCACCTTCCTCAATCACAACTACTACCACCACCTACCACCATCATCCTCAATCATAATCGTCACCACTACCAATCACTACTAGCTACTAGCATGTACCACCATCATCAACCAAAAATACCACCAACCACCACCTCTAGTCGGCATTCACCCGTTAGCCATCACCACCACCAACTATCATATTTTTAAAAACTATATATTTTATTGATAGAATTTTAGATTAGTTAGTATTTCATTTGAATTTTATATTTATTAATTTTCAAATGAAGATAAATTTTATACATTCAGATGTTAAAAATCAAACAGTCTTAATTATTTCTATTAAGATCTTAATACACATCTTAATATATTCAGATGTGTATTCAGATTCAGACGTCTTAATCTTAAAAAAAATCTAATGAGGCCTGAGTGATCGCACTTACTCATTTTCAACCCAAACTCCTGAACTACCTCACTCAACTTGCCAAACCATGCTCATGGACTCTGCTTCAAGCCATACAAGGACTTCTTCAAATGACAGACTTTCCCATGCTCCCGCTTAGCAACAAAACCGGGTGGTTGCTCCATATACACTTCCTCCTGAAGATCACCATGAAGGAACACATTCTTGATATCCAGCTGATGTAAAGGCCAATTCTCGGACGCAGCTAGAGAAATAAATAAGCGGACAGAAGTGAGTTTGGCAACCGGGGAGAAGGTGTCAGAATAATCCACCCCATAAGTTTGAGCATACCCTTTCGCCACAAGTCTGGCCTTAACCACAGAACCATCTGGATTAACTTTAACTGTAAAGACCCACTTGCATCCCAGTTGTTTCTTTCCCTTTGGTAAATCTACCAAATCCCATGTGTGGTTATCCTTTAAAGCATGTATTTCCTCAAGCATTGCATTAGACCATTCGGGATGATTCAAAGCCTCCTTCACTATTTTGGGTACGGAGATGGAGTTTAGAGAAACAATCATAGATCTAGACGTAGAGGATAAGTGGTCATAGGAAACAAAGTTAGCAACAGAATATGTCGATTTGCAAGTACGTGTACCTTTGCGAAGAGCAATAGGAAGGTCAAGGTTATCTGGAGGATCATGCAAAGGAGGATTAGATGATGCAGGAACTGGTGGGGGACATGTATCATTTGTCTCTCGCCTCCGCGAATAAACTTGAACAATTGGAGGTCTTGCTAACACAGTTCGAGCAGGTACTGAAGGCGTAGTAGTCAATTGGTGCTCAATAGAAGAAATGGGAGATCAAAGAGTATCATCTGATTGCTCTGTCAAAGTACGGGTAACCTGATATACTAGCCACTCATCTTCCTCCCCCTTGCTTGTAGAAATGGGAGGTGCATAGAAGAATGGTGTAGTCTTTGGAAATACCACATCAGTTGACACTAAATATTTGCCAAGCTCAGTAGAATAACATCGATACCCCTTCTGAAGGTGAGAATAGCCCAGGAAAACACACTTCACAGCCTTGGGATCCAACTTGGTAAGAGATAGTCGAACATCTCGAACATAACATGTGCTTCCAAACACCTTAGGTTCCACCGGAAATAATGACTTGTTCGGAAAAAGAACACTATAAGGCACATTACCATCGAGTACACTAGATGGCATGCGATTAATCAGAAAACAAGCCGTAGAACCGCATCAGCCCAGAACTGTTTAGGAACCTTCATTTGGAACAAAAGTGCTCGAGCTGTCTCAAGTAGATGCCTATTCTTCCTCTCAGCAACTTCATTTTGAGAGGGCGCATCAACACATGAAGACTGATGTAATATACCATGTTGTCTCCTGAAATAACTCTAACATGTATTCTTTAGCGTTATCACTCCTTAGAGTACGTACTGAAGCATTGAATTGAGTTTTGACTTCAGCACAAAAGGCAGAAAAATGAGTAAACACTTCAGAGCGGCTCTTCATAAAGTAAATCCAAGTCATTCGAGAAAAATTACCCTGACATGTATTCTTTAGCGTTATCACTCCTTACAGTACGTACTGAAGCATTGAATTGAGTTTTGACTTCAGCACAAAGGGCAGAAAAATGAGTAAACACTTCAGAGCGGCTCTTCATAAAGTAAATCCAAGTCATTCGAGAAAAATCATCTATAAAAGTGAAAAAATACTTATGCTCAGTTTTAGAAACAACCGGACATGGTCCCCAAACATCAAAATGGACTAACTCAAAAGCTGACTCAGCTCGCTTATTAACCCTGGGACTTAACGAGATGCGATGGTGTTTTGCAAATCGACATGACTCACAATCTAATGATGAAATATTCTGAAACTGAGGACAAAACTTCTTTAACAAAGGCAAAGAGGGATGTCCAAGTCGACAATGTGCTTTAAAAGGAGACACGGTACTAGAGCATGCAACAGACCGTGGCTCCCATTCATCAAGGATGTAGAGATCACCAGATATATATCCTTTACCAATAACATGCATCGTCTTAAGATCTAGAAACAAACAATGATCGAGAAAGAATGCAACACAACAATTAAGGTATTTGGTAATTTTACTAATAGAAATCAAGTTAAAGGCCAAGTTTGGTAGACTTAAATACATATGACAGGGTAATAGAGGAAGTTGGTTTAACAATCCCAGATCCAACACCAGTGTCTTGGAAGCGAGAAGCGGAGAGCGAAGCGCTTTTTTTTTTTCACGTGAAGCGCAATTTAATACATAAATAAAGAATATTAAATTAGGCATAAATAAATGACCAAGAACTCAATAAAAATAACATATTAAGCAAATGTTTCAATTCTTAAAATAACATTGGACTTTTGTGCTACTGCCAATTGCAACTCCATACGCCCAAGCTGGATCTTTATTTTGGCTTGATGTCATTGGATAATGAGATAGAATTTACAACAGTCACAAAAAAAAATATGGTAGAACAGGGCAGAACCAGTGAACAACAGTTTCTAGAAAAAAATAAAGCAGTAGCATAACTAGAAAACAGGGTAGAATAGAGAAAAGAAGAACTGAAAAGAATTAGAAAAGAAGAAGAGAAAGAGAAGATGAGAAACGAGAGGAGTCGAGAGTAGAAGAGAATGAGAAACTTACCTTGAGATAATAAGAAAAGAACTGAAGAAGAGATGTCATAGGATGTTTTGGCTTGTAGCAGTTGCGAGAAATGTTTTGGAAGAAAGGTGCATAAGTGTATTTGCAAATCTTTTTAGAAAAAACCCTAGGCAACCACTAGACCTCGCTTAAGCGAGCTTTTCTCGCTTTTTTTCCTCTCGCTTCTCGCTTTTTTGCTGAAGCGCTCGCTTTTTTTCCAGATGCCTCGCTTTAGGTTAGAAAAGCGCAGACCTTGCGCCTCGCCTCGCTTCAGCGCTTTAAGAGAGAAGCGCTCACTTTTAATAACCCTGTCCAACACTGCTACAAGTTGATCCATCAGCTACAGTAACCGGAGAGGGTGCCTTATGTGAGCAAAAGCTAGAAAAAATATTTGGATTACCTGTCATGTGATTTGTGGCACCTGAATCGATCACGCATTTATTGAAAGAGGTGATAAGACATGTTTTATCTGACCCAGCAAAGACAGTAACTGTAGAAGATTCCTTAACTAAATTGTGATATTAAAGGAATTTTAGAAACTCATCCGAAACCAAGATTGTTAGACTAGGAGTTGTTGCATTATTATTCTTTACCATCATTTTTCCCTTTCAATAACAAACCGATTAAACTAACAGAGGTCCCCGAAGCTAAAAGATACCTAAACAGATCCTGGTAGATACGAAATCAACAATCTATTGAACATGATTCAACTTTAATAATCCACTCAACCAAATCAGAGAACCGGACGAATTTGTCCCCAACTCAAACAAAATCAGAGACCAACAAAGTTTCTGATAAGGAAAGACCCAACAGACAATATCAAGTCACTAATCGATCGCCACAGTGAGTCAAAAATAAAGATGCAAGCTTCTCACACAGGCAACCTCCAAGAAAAATACCACAGAATTAAAGAAATCGAATAACCAATAACCCAAACTCAAACCTGACCAAACAAAGTGAGAATAAGATCTGGTCTGAGGTTGTTCTTTGCCAAAATGTGGTTCTATGATCAGAGAACCACCACAAGTCAACTGAAAATGTCAAAAAGACCTAAGATTAGCTTCCGGCCAAAATTTCCGACAGCGAATTCGACTCAACTCCGACGAGCAGTAGACCTGCTCTAATACCATATAAAGTACAGAGACAATAGGGAAATCTCTCTTATGTTGTATTCAAGAAGTAACAAGTATATATACAAGTACATAGAGCCCTAACTATGGAAAGAATCAAAAAGAAAATCCTATAAATCTGTTGTGAATCCCTATAATTATGCTAGCTATGTATATTACATAAGATTATGTCTACATTCAGATTATGCCTACATTCATTATCTAACACCTTCTCGCTTAGAAAGTAAAGCAATTGATGAGTGCTAAGCAACCATGTGAAATTATCCTTGTACAAGTCAAATTATAGCATAGAGAAGTTATCGTTTTTCAAGGGTTGGTTTCTCCAATAAAACCTGATTATGCTTGATTACTTATTTGGGAAATTGTAGTTGGTTTGCCGAAACAAAATAATTATATTAGATGTAATTAGAAACCAAAGGAAGGAACACAAGTTAGATTGGTCTTCAATTCGGGAAAAAAATTGAAAAAAATGAGAATTGTGACTTCACTTGATGAATGTAAGACAATCAATTAATTTTATCAATTATGCTAGCTATGTATATTACATAAGATTATATCTACATTCAGATTATGCCTACATTCATTATCTAACACCTTCTCGCTTAGAAAGTAAAGCAATTGATGAGTGCTAAGCAACCATGTGAAATTATCCTTGTACCAGTCAAATTATAGCATAGAGAAGTTATCGTTTTTCAAGGGTTGGTTTCTCCAATAAAACATGATTATGCTTGATTACTTATTTGGGAAATTGTAGTTGGTTTGCCGAAACAAAATAATTATATTAGATGTAATTAGAAACCAAAGGAAGGAACACAAGTTAGATTGGTCTTCAATTCGGGAAAAAAATTGAAAAAAATGAGAATTGTGACTTCACTTGATGAATGTAAGACAATCAATTAATTTTATCAATTAAGAGACGAATTTTGGATCATATTCTTCAACCTTCTTGATACTGCATCTTTAGGAAAACCGAACACAGCTTTGTGGTCTTCTTTTTCTTCACCCTTTCCTTCTGCCATATGATAGTCTTATCCTAATGCAGACAATTTCATCGAAAGATATTTTCTTCGATATCTGTAGCTTTAACTTGTGTGTATATATTTGTTAATTATATTGTTTATTAGAACCAGGACTAGTGATTTGTTGTATGTTTCTGCTGATAGGGGTTTGTGTTGCAATAGAGCTAATTTTTGTATTCTCGATTATCTTTGGATGCAGAACCTTATCGGTGAGTACACTAAGTGGTTACAATCAAAGAGGGACCAGGAAGGACAATTTTATAAGCAGTCTTTTGAGAAAAAATGGACTTCATTTGTTAATCCGTCTGACCAGGTTGAGCTCGACGCAATAGGCGTGTTGGAGAGAAAATCTGAAGTTAGCAGAAGAGTGATAGAGGATTTCAGTGCTGCAGCTGCTTCAAAATTGTTCGAGAGAGAAATTCGTGAAGTGGTACGTTTTTCTGCTAATGTTAAGAACTGGTTTATGCCTTCTGCTGGAGTTTGGACCACATTGCCGATTTTGCATGAGTTTAAAGTCAGCTATCCCACTTTGCATGACTTTAGACTCTATCCTTTTCTTTGCTTTTATCGTCACCACTACCTCCCCCCCCCCCCCAAAAAAAAAAAAAAAGAAAAAGAAAAAGAAATCTCTATCATATATTAATAGCATTCTGGCGTCATTAGAAAATTAGGTATGATTCGCAAGTTATTGCATATTGGCTTCGGTGACCATCATTCTGTCAAGACGCTTCTTTTGCCTACTCATTCTTTATTTTAACCTTTGAAAGATGTGGAATCTTTCCTTTTTGGGAGTGGAGGATCAGGTAAAATGTGTAGACATACTTCATTCACGGTAATAGATTTAGACAGAGGTCTGTGGAGCTTTCCTGTTCTCCCTCACAGACAAGGGTGGGAGAATTCTGTTATATTGTTGTATTTCTTTTCTTAGTGTCAAAGAAAGATGCCTTTTCTACATTCACTCATACAGGTGAAGTTTTTTTAGTTCAATGCTAATATTTGTTGTTGGACTAGAACTTTTTGAACAATAGCAAAAAAATATGAAGGTTCTTGTGCATTGGGAAGACCAAAACAGATGCTCTTTTGGGAAGCAGTGATTGACACTAATCCTACCCTATTATTTTAAGCTCCTCTATCTATTTTATTCCCCAATAAAACCACATTTCACCATTCTATATCCAGTTAGGTGATAGATAATATTGCATACCTTCTAAGAGAGTTTGACGTTCTTTTCACTTCCTAGACAGATTCGAGATAGTTAGGAGAGGAAATCAGTCACAAAAAGTTCATCTTTTGCTTGCTAGGTATTTGGCAAAGCCATTTGTGGGGTGTGCAATATGACTTGCATAGGTGTCCGTATTTTTGAAGGATACATGTGTTATTTAAGAAATGATTTACTCAAAACAAATGTATGAGGAGCTCATTCCCTTTTCAGTTCTTGGGTACTTTTGGTGGTCTTGGAGCAGCTGGTTTATCAGCATCACTTCTAACATCTGTTCTTCCAACCACATTAGAGGATCTCCTTGCTCTTGGCCTTTGTTCCGCTGGCGGGTAATCCTCATTTTTTAATTTAAATTTTGCTAATATGTTCTTTAATTTTCTCTAAGTGTTGCATCTTTATTTTCATTTATTAGAATTTCCTAAAACTTCTTGACTGTGGTCACCCTGCTTGTATTGGTTGGGTAACAACCCATACTTTCTTAGGATGAATCAATTCATAATGTTATTAATAGCTCTGATTTGCATTCTATTATTTGAGAGGTAATGTGCTTTGTTTGGCACAAAGATCAATAACCCATTGAAAATCTTAGGTTGTCTAATCAGAGCTTATTCTGTGTTTGGTTGATTTAACTAACATTAAGTCCCTTAAGAGGAAGGGAAGCGTTGGCGTAACTGGTAAAGTTGCTGCCATGCGACCAGGAAGTCACGGGTTCGAGCCGTGGAAACAATCTCGGGCAAAAATGCAGGGTAAGGCTGCGTACGATAGACCCTTGTGGACCGGCCCTTCCCCGGACCCCGTGCATAGCGGGAGCATAGTGCACCGGGCTGTCCATTTTTTAAGTCAGTTAGAGCTTCACGTTTTGTTTCAATATGTTGTAATTGGACATTAACTGCTGGCTCGTTGAGGTTAATGATTCCTGTCTCCTGACATTTCAATGTTAAACGAGTGGACTAACTTGAGCGTAAAATAATGCCATACTGTAGGATCTGAGCAAATATATATAGTTGTTCCTTTTGTTCCAATTGAAAGTATTTCATTGTCGTTCTCGTATGTGTCTGATTGGCGTTTAGATGGGGAATCATTGATAAAGCTTAAGTGCTAATGAGATGTAAGATTTCCTCAGAATCGGTCAGAACGTAATAAGTGGTATTATAAGCTTCTTTCTCTCCGAAAAAGGGAAAAAAGAGAGGAAAAGAACAGAGAAGAAAAGAGAGGTATCTACTAGTTTCTCCACTGGTTGTGTGAACTAATTATTCCCTGATGAATATCTTTCTAGGAGTAATTATTTTCTCATTGAGTTCTTGCATGTCTGGAGAAGTGTTGCACATTATCTTTATTTGAAAGGAATTTGTTTCCTTCTTTCAGCATTTGTTTGATTTCTACGTCATGGATAGTATCCTAACTAAAGCTGTCTTTAATAGTTTATTAGCAGTCTCCAACTTCTCATCCCGGAGGCAGCAGGTGGTAGATAAAGTAAAGAGGACTGCTGATGGACTTGCACGTGAACTTGAAGATGCTATGCAGAAGGATCTCTTGGAGACAACAAGGACTGTGGAGGACTTTGTAAAGGTCATTGGCAAGCCATATCAAGATAGAGCGCAACATAGACTGGATAAAGTTTTGGCGACTGCAGAAGAATTGACAAAGATTGAGAAGAAACTGAAAGCATTGCGAATTGATATCCAAAATCTCCATGTCTCATAACAGGCGAGAGTACTCTTTCCTTTTCTTTTTTGGAGCTCATAATTCTTCCACATAGGCTGTTGTAATATCTATATATAGCGTTCACTATTGCATGCCAAGATTGTAATTAAAGCACAATTACCATTTCCCAAAAAATTAGTTATGTATAAGCGATTTTATTCAACTGAAGCAATAATCTGTAATTGAATAGAATTTCATGATAAGCAGTTGATATCTGAAGAATATTAGGGACCTGTTGGTTTAACATGTCATCAGGACCAGTTTGTATAACCTGATGACATGTTTTTTTTTCCATTTCAAAAAACATGTCATCAGGAAAAAAATCATCTTTGATTAGGATTAACTTCAGAACTCTGATATAGTTGCTCGCTTATTGGACTAGAAGGTTTTTATTCACTACTATATTTTGCCTGGTGTAGGGTCTTTATACCATTTCTATACCTGGTAGAAGCATAACATTTGTGATCACTGTCGTCTATCCTAAAATGGAAGCAATGACATACTCTATACATTTATTCAAAACCATATATACAAATAAAACTCCGGAGAAAATATGATGGAGATCAAAATAATATACAATGATCAAAGACACTCATAATCATTTCACCCAGTTGAGCTGGCGTTTAGAAATTATTTCATAAAGGTAAGCTTTAGCTTTTAACCAAATGTTAATATTATCTGTATTGTCGTTGGCTTGATTGATTATAGTCCTTACTAGCTAGTGTGAACAAAGCGTATAAGAGAGAAAGGATTTAAGTTGATGGTGTAAAGATTGTTTCCGCTAGCATTATAGCATAATGATAACAGAATAGTTACTAGTTTTATCAGTTTATTAATTAATGCTTATTATGGAGATTTATAATGATAATCTTATAAGTGATTTGATGGTGTAGAATTGTTTTTTTTTTTGGTTGAAGTAGAATTGGTTTAAGTTGGCTGTGCATGTAATTAAAACTCAGAGATAAAAGGTAAGGAAGGGCAAACCGTGGAGTATCGACAGGCGTCAGCCATGAATGGGTTCCTTGATCTTTATATATGAGGCCTTTAGAAAAGTGTGTCTTATTTTAAGTTTTAATCAAGATCCAAATGTTCATGCATGTGTTGCTTGAGAGAAAAGGCGGGGTGCTGCAACTAGGTTGGACTTTTACCTGGTCGGCCAATATGATTTGTGGAACAATTTTCTTTATAAAACCATCAAAACTAAAGGGAAAAGGTCAAAAGGACGGATATTGGTATTGGTGGCGAATTAGTGAGTAGTGTTGTAGATTGGCCCAGCTTTTTAGAGTAGGGAGAGATAATCTTACCAGCAGCCTAAGCTGTTGTAATGTCGTAGTTTGTATATAAGAAGAAAATTTGGAGGGTCACCATTATTTTTAGCTACTTTTGCCTTTTTTTTATGCGCTTCTCCAAGGCGGTGGTATTTTTTTCTTCTCAATAGTTTTTTTCCCGTGATCTTCTCAATAGATTTACTTAGCAGTTAGCAGGAAATAGAGAAGAATATAACCTTTTCCATTCTTTTTCTATTTAAAAATAGTTTGTTGTGTTTCGTTCCATCTTTCTTTTTCTCTTATGAAACGCTTAAACCGAGTAAGCCATAATGATAAACACGGTTCATTCAACTGTGATTTTCTTCTTCTTTTTTTTTTTTTTTTTTGACGATTAGTGTGTGTGTATATATATAAGGAAACCACGACTACTAAGCGTCTATAAGATAGAACCATTTTGGTAAGCCTTTGCTCGTCTATTTTTGGCAATTTTTTATATTTAGGAATTTCATTGTTACTCTTGTTCACGAATAGAATAAAAATAGTAAGGCAGATATTTGCATATCTCGTGCGAGTTGTGGAATAGAAAAGTTCTTATGATAAGATTACTAGGAGATTTATAATCAAGACGATGATTGAAATGGAAACATCTTTTAATTGAAAAACATAAGAGGGCGTGATTTTCTTTAATGATTATGCCATTTGGTGGTCCTCTTTTTGACTCAAGCGGAGAAGAAATAGCTAAGGGACGGAGTTTCTGTTTAAACTTAAAAAAGAAAAAGAAAAAAAAGAATGAGGAATTGCATATGATTGTCACCAAACAGTACAATGGTCAACAGTCTCCTCCACACTGTATTATTATGAATTTAGACTAGTTTAATTGTATTGTTACTAGGGGTGTATAAAAGAAACCGACAAACCGCACCAACCCGATAATCTGAGTCAAACCGAGAAAAAAAACTCGACTATGGTTTGGTGTTGGAAAAAAAAACTCGACCATAATTGGTTTGGTTTTAACTAAAGAAAGTTAAACTGAAACCAAGCCAACAACATTACATATATAGAAATTTTAGATATATTTAATATATAAATATACTTATTGTGATGTAATTTATAAATATTTTTTAAAATTTTTCATAATTTTATCTTTTAATTTATTATTTCAAGGTTGGACTTAGAACTTTTGAATGCTCCAATAAGTTTTATAGCCATTAATATTAGTAAATTAAATAGTAAAAATTGCACGGGGACCTGTAGCCGCTTTGTCGCTCTGTTTGCACCCGTACCCGTTTTTTTGTTAAAAGCCATTTGAAAAGACTATTTTGCCCTTCTTTATTAAAAGACTACTTTCTCTCCAAGTATACACTAGTCCTCTACTGTCTCTGTCTCTCTCTCCCATTATTCGCGTTTTTTGATTTGTTCTTCTCTGAAATCACATTGGTATTCGTGTTGTTGTTTTGATTTTTCAACTGCTAGTCATCGTTGTTCCCACATTACGATTTAATCACAGGTACATTGCATTAACTTTCTGGGTTTTATTTTACGATTTAATTTCTGGTTTTGGTTTTGATAGTCATGTATTTATGATAAAATATTTTTTTAGCGTTTAGTTTGATAAGTGCATTAGTTTTACTTTACGATTGTGTTTTTAGGTTTTTTGAACGAGTGTATATTGTTGATGAAAATTCTATAAATTCTTCTGTGATTAGACGTCCAAATTTTTAAAAATTTTGAGAGTTAAATAGATGATACTATTTAGGAGCTGAACTATTATTTGTTTTATAATAGTTCAATGATACCTTAGATAGGAGCTGAAGTTTTTTTCATGTTTTGGCATTATTTTTGGATTTGAATATGTGTTTTGTTTTTTGTAAAAACTACAACATGTTTTTTTGCTGAATGTTTTGTGTTTGTAACTAGTGAAGTTCAGCTTTAGGAGCTGAAGTTTTTGTGTTTGTTACTAGAGCTGAAGTTCTTGTTTTATAACTGTCGAACTTCAGCTCTAGAGCTGAAGTTTTTGTTTTATAACTGTCGAACTTCAGCTCTAGGGCTGAAGTTTTTGTCTTTGTAACTATCGAACTTCAGCCTTCTTAGGTATTGAAGTTTTAACTGATCTTTTTGATAATGTCCTGATGTTATTTTTTGTATCTTTTACTTTTTTTGAACAGATGGCTCTTAAAGCACCTAAAGATCCTAATGCAGCTAAAGTAGGCAAAGCACCTAAAGCACCTAGACAACCTATAATACCCCCAGGTCCTTATGTCCCTGCTCCTCCACCTACAAGACCAGGGCAAAGATATTTTAAGTTTGAAGATTGGCTTAACTCTAAGGGTTACTGGAAGGGGAACCATGATTTGAAGAAATTAATTGCAACTTTCTTGACTCCTACACAACGGGATAAGCTTAATAATGGTACATTTCGATACATTATGGCTATGGAGAATTTCCAATGCAACATGAAGTTGGTTCATTGTCTGTGTCTTTCTTGAATATTCACCAATGATCGAGACTCCATTAGTTTCAAGATTTTTGGTCATGATGTTTCCTTCACCCTTGAAGACTTTCACATTATGTGTGGTTTGTGGATCACAACACATTATGTTGAAAAACCAATTAATCGAGAGAGCAATATTCTGAAGCGGTATTTTGGTAAGTCCAAGAGTATGACTTTGAAGGATATTCGAAGTTTTATGACTCGCAATGAAATTCCAAAGAATGCTGTGAATCATGTACACGTATGCGAGAGTGATGATGATGCTGTTAAGCTTATGAAAATTCTTGTTGTAGAGTCTATTTTGTTTGGAAACATACCGAGTCATCTGTGATGGAGGAGTATGCATCTATTGTTCAAGATGATAAGGTTTGTGCTGAATATCCTTGGGGTAATGTGGCTTATAAGAAACTCATTTATTCACTGAAACATGCATTGGACAAGCAGAACAAATTACATACAACTGAGTATAGACTTGGTGGATTTCCATATCCGTTATGTTCTTGGTTCTATGAGCGCTTCCCAAATATTCGGAAGAAGTATATAAGAGAGGATGAGTACCATGATACCCCTCAGGTTCCTAGGATGTTACGTTATGTATGTGTGGGAGAGCTTAAATTTCTTGAACTTTATCATATGTTCAGTACTCATGAAGTAAGTTACTTTTTTTTGTCTTTGTGTTAGTATGTTGATGTATTAGTTTTTTTCTCCTAATAATATACTTTTTTGTATTAAACAGAGATATCGCGACTTTAGGGTATTGGATATAATTCCTACAGAAGAGGAATTGAATTCAATGCCTTTAATTGGACAATTACCATGCAGCCGAATTCGTTCAAAGGTAGTTAATGCAGTTCCTTCAACTGGTGAATCAGCACGTACTCTGAGTCGATCAAAAGAAGCGAATCGAACTCCTGTCATTGGTGAATCACCACGTAGTCGGAGTCGATCAAAAGAACCGAATCGAACTCCTTTTATTGGTGAATCATCTCGTACCCAGAGTCGTTCTACCCATTCTACATCTAACTTTGATGACAATGAATTACTTGAGACAATATGTTCTGTAAGTTTTGATCTGAAGTTTTTTGGTTTTGTTTTTGTAAAAGTACAACATGTTTTTGAGCTGAAGTTTTCTTCTATATCTGAATTTTTGTTGTGTATCTATTCTAGAGGTTAACGACGGAGGTTCAAAGGCATGCAGAAAAAGAAAGAAGCACGACCGTGAACGAAGTTTTCGATAAGTTTAAAAAGGATGAGCGATCTGCTATTGTTGATGCCGTTTTTGTAAAAGTGAAGGTAAGCTAATTTATAGAGAAGTCTTTTAATTTCTGCTGATGTTGTTCAAATTAATCATTGTTAGTAATTTTTTTTCTAGGAATATTTCGATGAGAAGTTTGAACAATTGTTTAAGATTGTCAACAAATCAAATGAAATGGACGATGACAATTTTAATTTGAGTAACCATCAAGAATATGATAGGGTGATCGACTGTTACGAACATCCATCAGATATTAATGTTGTTGATGATGCATCAGATAAAACGCAGATGTAAATGCTACACGTGAGGAAGCATCTTTTGAAGGTGATCAACATGTTCAGAAACAAGTTGAAGAGGAACGTTCCAGTGCTGATATATTGAGCAGAAATGGAAATGATGAAGAACAGTTAGCAACTGAGAATGTTGGAAGCAAGCAATGTGCAAATAATCAAGTTGAAGAACATGCTACTCATGATCCATCGCGTAAAGTCACAGATGATAATGCTACACGTAAGGAAACGACTGGTGGATGCGATGAACATGTTCAACAACAAGGTGCAGATGATCAAGTTGTTGGTACTGAAAAATATGCATCGAGTTGTTCTTTGGAAAGCGATATTGGACAGGGAAATTTGTTTTATGGAGCACTAGCTATTGCAAGGAAATTTTAGGTGGTGATACGCAGGAA
Organism: Nicotiana sylvestris; assembly: GCF_000393655.2. NCBI lineage: Eukaryota > Viridiplantae > Streptophyta > Magnoliopsida > Solanales > Solanaceae > Nicotiana > Nicotiana sylvestris. Next base: position 80,189,269 of record NC_091065.1, on the reverse strand, counting down.
ATTGTTACTACAAGTATAAAGTGTGAAGTTTATAATAGTTCATAAAAATATATAACAAAAAAACACAAAACATGAAACAAAACTTCAGCTGAAGTTTTTGTTTTGTAACTGACGAACTTCAGCTCTAGCTAGAGTTGAAGTTTTTGTTTTTGTAACTGTCGAACTTCAACCTTCTTAGAGATTGAAGTTTTAAATGATCTTTTTGATAATGTCCTGTAGTGAAATTTTCACTACAGGTATAAATTTTACTATGTTATATATATAGAAAAATTAGTTGATCTATTCCCCCTCTTTATGAATATGCAGTGAAAGTTGAAACTAGTTGTGCTTCAATTGACACAACTCAAAAAATCTCTGATGATGCTGAATTAAATGAAGGTAGAGTTGAGAAAAACCTTCCACAGAATACTCCAATGCTCCTCGACGTTGGTGCACAATTGAATGAAGCTGGAAATGCTAATATCGAGAAAGGCATGCAGCCTGGGGAAACCACAACGGAAGACAAACATCAAGGTATTCTATAGATCATGAATTTATTACATTTGATCGAAGTATATTTTTTACAGTTTGAAACTTTACATATTTTATTTTCTTTGTTATGTTTTTGAATGATTTTTCAGAAAGACTCGAGGCAGCTCAAATTTTTTTTTGTGAGTTTATGCAGTTATATCAAAAAGGAGAAATACATTTATTCACACCTGTTGGCTCACAGGCAGGTGTGAAGTGTGTTGGTATTATTTTATAAAATTTAGTCAGTATTATTTATATTTTTTTTTATTTTTTTCGCATGAAGATACATGCATATCTGAAGGTAAAGGAAATGGATCTGTTGGAATGCAAACACCATCTATGTCTCAACACTTAGACCAGGTAGTTATTTTCTGCAATTCGATTATAAGCTATTTTTTTGCCCACTGTATGTTTTGTATCAGTTTTATTTATGTTTATATTTTCCTTACTTTTGCAGATATCATCTGATGCATCGCAACTTCTTCCAAATCCTAAGAGAAGGAAGATTTCCAGTTCTCCTATGTGTGACACCAGTGATATCCCCAACTTCAATTTATGTTCATTTTCACTTGGTAGTACACAAGGGACTGATTCAAAAGGTAATTCTGCTGTTGTTGTTGTTCGTGAAGAGAGACAAGAACGTCGTGAATAGTAGGGAGTTGGTCAAGTATCTGCCACTATGGCTGTGGTTTCTCCCCCTGCTGGTGAACAACAACAGTTAGCTGTGATGGAACAACAGGAAGAGCAAGCAAAGGGAAAACCAGAAAAAAGGGAAAATGATTCGTATGGAGAGTATTTGGTTGAGATCTCCTTACGTAGTTCATAAACGAAAGGAAAGGGGGCAAGATTGGAAAGTAGGAAAGAATATACGAAGGTGTGCCTTCCATTATGTTAATCAAGACAGTGGATTGATGCAAAGATTTACAGAGTGGTTGGAGGTGGATGCCAGTGAATATGATTCCAATCCATTTAGATTAGCTGGAATTGATATTCGAAAATCATTCTTTATCGAGCTTATGGATCCTAACTCTGATCTTGCGAATGAAGTAAGTTATTAAGTTTGTTTTTTGACTTGGTTTTCAACTGTATTTCCCAAAACATCAGCTTATTTTTATAGTATTGTAATTTGGAAAACTTCAGCTTTATTCATACTAAAATGCTGAAGTTTTTTAGCTTACTTGCTAAAACTTCAGCCTAACCGTGCTGAAGTTTTTGACATGCATTCTCTAGTTTTTTTCAAAACTTTTAAATCAAACATGCTGAAGTTTTTTAGATTATTTCTAACACTTCAAACTGAATATGCTTAAGTTTTTGTCATGCTGTTTGTAGTTTTTTCACATGTTATCATTTGTTGTTGTTCATTTTGCAGCATATGGATGTGGGCATATATTACTTGCGCAAAAAATATTGCTATCACCTTCCAGCTTATCCAAAATCAAGATTTGCAATAACAGATTTAATTTTTGATCAGTATATGACTAAGCTGACTGATATTCATCCTTCAGAAGAACAGATGGATAAAATTAGAAAAAGGAAGCAAAAGAGAATGGAGAATCAAAAAAAGAGCAAATCAAAGTGAAAGAGGATATCCAAACAACAGGCTCAAGAAGAAGAAGAAGAAGCAGTTATTCAGCCACTTACGGACTTTAGTTGGTTTGAGGAAGAATCAACGAATGAAAAGGTGGCCAACTACGTAAAAGGCCTCGACATTTCCTGTGGTATCTCATGGGCATCTGCCAGAAAAGTATTCTTTCCATTTCGACTTAAGCCAATAATAGGCCAGAGATCTACGCACTACTTTTTTGGAATTCTGGACTTTAAAGATAAAATTATATATGTGTATGATTCCATGGGCAGTGTAACATATGAGCGTGCGGCTGAACATGTCAGAAATTATGCCCGGTTGATCCCACACTGTCTCAAATGCTTTGAATTTGGGGCACACAATAAATTTTATGGGGATAGTCCTGTGGAAAAATTTCAAATTAAGTGGATGACCTCACCGCAGCAGACTAACAAGTACGTGTTTCGCATTATGTTTTACCATGCATCTTATGTTTATTATTTTTTGCCCTTGTGTTAACTATTTTTCATGTTCTTTTTGTAGTGTTGATTGTGGTGTATTTGCTCTTAAGTTAATTGATATAGGGTTGAATAAAGAAGATGTCTTCAATTTCGATCAAAGTTAGTCATTGACCTTCAGGAGAGAATTGACTGCCAATCTTTGGGCTCATGAAAAGTGGAAAAAAGATAGCGGCTATGAAACTCCAGAAGAACAACAAGGACATGATTATGGAGATTTTGAAGAGATTGTGTGTGAATTTTTTGATTAGAGGATTGGTTGCACATAATTTGTATTTTGTGAATATATATTAAGTATTTTTTTATTTCACTTTTGTTCATACAAATATGTTTGTGTCTTTTATTATGAATTTTAAGTACATTTTTGTTGAAAAAACTTAAGCATGAAGTAAATGACTTCTGCTTTTTAAGCTGAAGTTTTGGTTAAAAGTCATAACAAAAGTGTCGACTAAAGGACAAAAATTTCAGCTTATCAAATGCTGAAGTTTTTAGAAATACACTAAAAATTTTCAGCACGTTGAGCTGAAGTTTTTTTGAAAAAGCTATACGAAAAAACTATTGAATCCAACACAAAAACTTCAACTTATTAAGAGCTGAAGTTTTTAGAAATACACTAAATAACTTCAGCACATTGGGCTGAAGTTTTTTGAAAAAGCTTTACGACAAAAACTATTGAATCCAATACATAAACTTCAGCTTATCAAGAGCTGAAGTTTTTAGAAATACACTAAAAAACTTCAGCACATTGGGCTGAAGTTTATCAGCATTTAGAAATACAAAAATTATTGAATCCAACACAAGAATTTCAGCTTATCAAGAGCTGAAGTTTTTAGAAATACACTAAAAAACTTCAGCACATTGGGCTGAAGTTTATCAGCATTTCGAAATACAAAAACTATTGAATCCAACACAAGAACTTCAGCTTATCAAGAGCTGAAGTTTATCAACATTTTCCTTTTACTTGTTTTGCCAACTACTTATCTTGTTACATTCAATTTCTCTGAACAAAAAGCAGTTAACAATCTCTTCAGCATTTATAGATATTAAATTGATTATGTGCATTCTTTGGCTATATTAATGATCTCTTCACTTGAAAATTTTCATTGTCATCCATAGACTTCTATCATATTTCTTTAAATTTATATTTAAAAAAAAAACAAGAAAATGTTGCCACAAACATGCTTATTGGGTGTAGCAGGGAGTTCATGGGAAGCAAAGATAATGAAGGAAAAGTCTAAATACTTCATATGTGAAAGAGAGCGGCCAGATCAAACACTCGAGCTCCTGGACAATTTGCTCTTTTTACTAGTTGATAAATCTAACTTTTAGTAAAATTGTCCTGGGGCTCGAGTATTTGATGTGGCCATTCTCCGTCACATATGAAGTTTTTGGACTTCTCCTTCATTATCTTTGCTTCCCACGAATTCCCAGCTGCACACCAGTAAGCATGTCTTTGCCAATATTTTCTTGTTTTTTTCTTATGAAAGAAGACGGGAGTTGCTAAAAAAATTATAGTACTAAACTTTGTCAATCTGTGTGTGATAGAAAATGCTTTGGTGGAATTAAATTTGGTGAAATGGAGAGTGACTGTCTTATAGCTCATGGTGCTGCAACGAATTTGCATGAACGCCTTTTTCACACTTAGTGAGTCCTCCCAGATGCACATATGTGGAAAATGCATTAACATGGTAAATGTAATTCAGAGGTCCGTACAAGGTGGTAAAGAAAGGTGCTCGTATTGCCGCTTTTGTGAATCAGTTGAAGATATAGTGAAGGTTCATGGAATTTTGTTAAGAAACCCAATAAGAGCAACTAGGACATGACTATGGAGAATATGAAGACACTCTGTCAATTTTTTTGAATAGAGAATAACTTTTAAACAAAAAACTAATTTTTTTTTCTAGGATGTAAGCGAAAACAAAATTGGATTGTATGAATATACATTATTTTGTGTGATTTATGTGATGTCTTTTTAATTTTTGTTCTATTCGCATTAATTAGTTTTTAGTATACTTGGATTGATTCAAATATGCTAAACTTCAGTATGAAGTAAATAACTTCTGCTTATTAAGCTGAAGTTTTGGTTAAAAGTCACAACAAAAGTGTCAAATGTAGGACAAAAACTTAAGCTTTTTCTGCGTAAGTTATTTGAAAAAGCTTTACGACAAAAAATATCGAGTCCAGGACAAAAACTTCAGCTTATTAAGTGCTGAAGGTTTTAGAAATGAACTAAATAACTTCAACACATGGAGCTGAAGTTATTTGAAAAAGCTTTATGACAAAAACTATCGAGTCCAGGAGAAAAACTTCAGCTCATCAAGTGCTGAAGTTTTCAGAAATGAACTAACAAACTTCAGCACATTGAGCTGAAGTTTTTGAAAAAGCATTTATAACAAAACTATTGAATGCACGATGAAAAACTTCAGCTTATTATGTGCTGAAGTTTTATAAATGAACTAAATAACCTCAGCACAATTGACTGAAGTTTTTGAAAAAGCTTATGACAAAAACTTCAGCATGTTTTGGTATTTTTTTAAGTTGATACTTATCTTTTTTTCATTTACTATCTACTTTTTGTCTTTTGTCACCTACTTCATCTTTCATTTAAATTTGTTTGACCATATAGTAAATGATCCAAAAAGTTATTTTTCAAGTTGAAGTAATTTTTTTACTATAGAAAAACTGTGGGCTTATTAGGGCTGAAGTTACATTTCTTTTTGCATTTACCACATACTTGTTTTACCACCTACTTATCTTGTTTCATTCAATTTCTTTGAACGTAAAACAGTAAAAACACCTGAAAAGTTACTTTTACATTTATAGATATTAAATTGATTAGGTGAATTCTTTGTCTATATTAACAATCTCTTCACTTGAAAATTTCAGTCATTCATAGACTTCCATCATATTTCTTTAAATTTATATTCATCCTTAGTCTTTTAGCTTTAGTTAAAGAAAGAATGTCTGGTGGAAGCGGAAGTAGGAAGCCTAATTTTGATGAAATCATGCAGAAGTGGGAGACTTTGAAGTGTGAGTGGTATAATAACAAACCGATCTTATGCTTTTATGGGATCAAATAAAGGCTGATTGGGAGAGAAACATGCCACAATTCTTTGCTAATGAATCATTCTAGAACAGGCTTAACCTGGAACGTAGTTGTGGAGGTTATTCAACCTCGTTCGACAAGGTTGTGCAGTAGTTTGATAGTTTTCAGTTTCCCAGCTGGAACGACTATTCCAAGCTGCAAAACAACCTGAAGACTCTTCTTTCTCTTATAGACAGAGTAATCGTTGAACAAAGTCAGTTGCGTGATGATTTCGACAAGTTGAAGATTGATCTCCTTGGATTCAGTGGTCTTTTTCCCGACTACCCTATAGTTATCTCCGATACTGATGATGATGAGATATTTAGAGAAATTGAGGAGTACTGTGATGATGATAATGATGGTGGTGATGATTGTTAGTGTTTGTAATCCTTTTTTTATGTTTTAATGTTGTGTTTTTTTTGTTTACTTCAGCATAGAGAGCTGAAGTTTTTATAACTTCAGCCCAGAGAGCTGATGTTTTTGTTTGTACTTTGTGTGTTATTCTCATCTCTTTTTGTATCAATGTAATTCTCATCCTCTTTTTTCTTAGCTTTCTATTGCATTATCCTTGTTATTTGTTGGTATTTGCTTTATATTTCTTAGTTGGTTTTTATGTTTAGTTTTTGTAATTCTTTTTTTATGTTTTTATGCTGTGCTTTTTTTTTTTATGTAATTCATTAATGAATATGCTGAAGTTATTAAGTTCATTTTCTATAACTTCAACTTAGAGATGCTGAAGATTTTGTTTGTACATGTCTTTCTTTTGTGTGTTGTCGCGTATGTGTGTGTGTGTGAGTGTGCGTATATGTGTATGTGTTCGTGTTAAGGATATGTATTTCACATACTGTAACCTGGGGTTTTTTCTCGCAGAAGTCACTGCGTACTTTTTAAAAATGCAACCAAACCTATAAGCATGCGCAACAAAAATGAGTGATTTGTACTTTAGCAGTATATAAAATAGTCCAAGAGCTTCTTTTTTTATTCCTATGAAAAAAATCACATTTCAAATATGTCATACAATAATGAAAGTCTAAATTCAGACCAAGGATTATTGAAGGTTGGAGTAGTTTTCAGTGTGTTTCTTTGAATATGGATGAGGTGCTGGAGAACACAAGCAAGTTGTTCTATTATGCCCAACTTTTTTACATCGACTGCATTTGGTAGACTTAAATGGTACTGATTTAGTCACAGGTATATGCCTCTTCTTTTATCTTCTTCCTTGTAAAATCTCTACATCGGGAGGTTTTGTGATCTCAGATTGTACATTTTGTGGCATATCCCATGATTTTTGATCTCCCACGGTATTCACATGTCCTTCATATGTTTTCAACCATGTTTTATTTGAATACCAATTTGAGCAGTAATCAGATTTCTGCAGATATCTCTTATTAATAGCAGCAATTGCATGTGGAGAGGGAAATTCATCAAGTTGGAATTCCAGGCAGTCACAAGTTCTCTTCTTTAAGTCCGCAATGAATTCGATTCCTTCACTATTTATTCTGAACAACATTGAATCAAGGTTGAACACCTAAGAAGGAATAAAAAATTAAGACAAACTATATTAGTGTATTGTTGCTTCAAAAAGAAAAAGTATGATTTTTTTTAAATGTAAGCAGTAAATCACTGCAACAGATATAAAAAACTGAAGTTAATAAATATACTCACAAACATTTTACAAGCCAAGTCCATCTTCTTAGTCATCTCTTCTTCTGCCCATATTGATACTCTGTGAAAAGTTTCATTTGCCTTTTTTCTCCGTTCGTAAAACCACTCTCCTAACCTTTCTTGGATGAAATCTAATATTCTTAAAATAGGCATTTCTCTCCCTTTTAGTAAAATGGAATTCATTGATTCTGCCATGTTTGTTGTTAGCATATCATAACGTCGCCGTGGGAACCACGATCGAGCCCATCTCTCTGGAGGCTCTTCCATTATGTAATTGTATGTTTTCTTGTCAATACTTTTGAGTTGGGACATTAACTGATTAAAATCTTCACGTTTGTATGACCTTGCAGCACTTTGAAAAAGATTTATTACCGTGGCTTTGCTTTAATTTTTTCTCAAAATGATAGAGGCAGATACCATGTTGAGCTTCTGGAAAAACTTTTCTAATCCCATTTGCAATTGACTGGTTTCTATCTGACAAGAAAACCAATTCACGACGGACTTGAATTGTTTTTCTCATTTCCCCGAAGAACCAAATGTATGCCTCATTGTTTTCTGATTCTGCTACACCAAAACATAGAGGAAAGATTTGATTGTTTGTATCTTTTGATACAACAACAAATAGAACACCACAATATTTGGACTTTAAAAACGTTGCATCTACTGCAATAACGAGTCTACAGTTGGACCAACCAGCTACTGATGCCGCAGGAGCAAAGAACATGTAAGCAAATCTGTATAATGAAACACAAAAAAACAAATCATAAGGTGTGAAGTTTTTCAAATAGGAACATTTGAAACTTCAGGCTGATGGTTACCTATTCTGTGCATCTCTTTTTATGCTTGTGTACATTCCTGGGTTTTTGCACACCATCATGTATAGGTATGAAGGAAGAATCTGATAGTTCTCTTCAGGTGTTCCCCTTATGCAAGTAACAACTTTTTGAATAGCACGTCGTGCCTTGTGATAACCAATGTCAATTCCAATTTTCTTTTTCATTTCATTTTCTACAAAGGCTGGTGTAACCTCTATCTTTTTGTTTCGAACATGTTCTATAATTTGTTCACTTATAAAATTTGATGTAGCATGCTTCTGATATGATTTTCTTGCATCAACCGAGCATTCATGGATGTTATGATATTTTATCACCCTGAATAGTGTGGAATTTTTTATTCTGGTAGCATGTACATTCCAACCACATCTGTCCACGATGCATTTCAGCTCGTATCTCTTTGAACATGATCTAACATCAGTGAATTCAACTTTCTAGTTTATCTCCAAGCTGCAGAAAAATTTAGTCATGTTTTGTTTGTTCTCAAAAATTAATCCAACTCTTACTTCCTCAGTCAACGCATCGTGCCTAAGTATTTTACATGGTGGAGATTTTTTCAGCTTTCTCCTCACCCTTTTTCTTGATTTCTGAGAAGCACAAGAATTTTCAGCAATTTCTTCAATTCTATCTGATGTTATCGGTATAAGCTCCATATTTACTTCATCTTCGTTGTTGCTTATCATTGCAGAAGGTAACAAAAAGGTTTATTGGACTGTGTGTTGCTTGTCAATTTGCATTATTAGCTGTCCTTCTTCTTGTTGGTCAACGACAAACTGGTTTGAATTTATTGAAGGAGGGGGTAATTGTTGCAACATTATATATTCTGAAGCAGCTGTAATGTTAGAAGGTTGTAGCTCGTTGTCTACTTCCATTATTGACAGTCCTACTTCATGTTGATAATCAACAAAAGGTTCTGAATCTATCTCATATGCAAGAGAATGTTTGAATGTTGCAGATTCTGAAGGTTGCATTTTTTCGATTATGAAATGGCAATTCTTGTAGGGTGAATCAGTTGTAAGCAAATGTATACAGGTACTGAGTTCTTCATCTGAAGTTACAAGCATTCCTTTACTTGTATTTAGTTTGATATCAAATCATACTTTTAGTGCATATATGGTTGAATCAATATTTGCAACTTCACTAATTTTCTTCAGGAAAGTATTGAATGATATGTGCTTATTAAGTAGAACAAGTTTTGTATCATGATCCAAGTATTTGAAATCACTTTCCAACTCCCATTGAAAGTTATAACAACGCAAATCGAACTCATCCTGCAGATTCATGTTTAGTGGCAAGTATTAGGAAAGTGAACAGAAGAATTTTTAGATTGTTTGTGCTGAAATTTTTACAAATGAACTAAATCACTTAGGCATCTTCTGCTGAATTTTTTTGGAAAAAGATGTATGACATAATTAATGAATGCTGCACAAAATACTTCAGCTTATTAAGTGCAAAAGTTTTTAGAAATAAGCTTAATAACTTCAGCATATCAGCTGAAGTGTTTTTGAAAAAGCTGCATGACAGGGATTCATGAATGCAGGGACAACAACTTTAGCTCATTAAATGCTGAAGATTTAGAAATAAACTAAATAACTTCAGCACATTGGGCTGAAGTTATTTCAAAATATAATAATAAAATATACAGTGCTTGATGAAAGCTTTAAGCATGAACTAAAAATTCTTTTTAAACTTAGAAAATAATAGAACAATTAACAAAAAACTTATCCGAAAATTACATATTGCACGACAAAATATTAAGCATTTTTAGCAGATGAACTAAAAAAACTTCAGCATACAAAAAATTATATGAAAAATGTTTTACATATTCCTGAAAACATAAGCATTTTTTGGTATGAATTTTTTCCAAAAAATGATAATAAAATATATAGTGTAGGAGGAAAACTTCAGCTCCTCCTGCTGAAGTTTTTAAATATTAACTAAAAAACTTAAGCACCTATGTCGAAGTTTTTTGTGCAATATGAAATTTTAATTGATGTTTTATTTTTTTGGTATGAAGGAGGAAAACTTCAGCTCCTCCTGCTGAAGTTTTTAAATATTAACTAAAAAACTTCAGCACTTATGCCGAAGTTTTTTGTGCATTATGAAATTTTAATTGATGTTTTATTTTTTTGGTATGAAGTTTTTCCAAAAAATGATAATAAAATACATAGTGCAGGAGGAATACTTCAGCTCCATTAGCCGAAGTTTTTACAGATTAACTAAAAAACTTCAGCACCTGTGCCGAAGTTTTTTGTGCAATATGAAATTTTAAATTATGTTTTATTTTTTACCCAATGTAGGAGGAAAACTTCAGCTCGTCCAGCTGAAGTTTTTAAATATTAACTAAAAAAACTTCAGCTCCTATGCCGAAGTTTTTTATGCAATATGAAATTTTAATTGATGTTTTTTTTTTTTTACCCAGTGTAATATGAAAACTTTAGCTTTTAAATATTAACAAAAAAACTTCAGCACCTATGCCGAAGTTTTTTGTGCATAGGTGTTTTAAATATTAAAACACTCATATAATATTTTAATATAATTTTTTCTTCGTTGTGTTATTTGCCAGCTCGTTTTGTTGAATTTTTTAGATATGAACTAAATAACTTCAGTTTGTTTCAGCATATGTGTCGGATTAGAATGTTAGAATTCATCGTCAAACAACTTTAGAATGCAAATTCAGCATATCAGTGAAGTTCGTCAAACAACTTCCATCAATCAATCAGAAAACATATAATTCAAAAACTATTTTGAATTCAGGAGATGAATTTGAATACTTACAATGTATTTGAATTTGAATCTGGTTGCGAGAGGCGATCTCAGGAGAGACGGACTGACGGAGGAGATACGGAGGAGATCTGGAATTTGAATCTGGGTATTCTTGATGCAACTTTTATATGTTTTGGAAGGGGTATAATGGTCATATTATTACGGATTTTTTTTTAGTTGGTTGCGAGATCAATAGTTTTTAGAAATAGGGTATAGGTTAAAGGGTGGCATAAAAATATGGTACGACTGCAAATCCCCCAATTAAATAATGCTAACAAAAGCCCAAACCAAAATCAAATCAATACTAATGCTAACAAAAGACATTCAATTCAATATTACGAACGAGAATGTATTTAATATCTATTTTTTGTTTTGCAATAATTTAGATAAAAATGCATAACCTATTTTTATTTTTCTTTAGCGTTTAGTCATGTAGTTAATACTCACTTATTAATCTATTTATTTTAGCATGACTTAGTACTTTTAGATTATGTTTATTTTTATTATGGCTTTTTAATTAGCAATATTTATATTACATAATTTTATTGTCTTTATTGTTGAATATTTTAGGATAATGCCATGACACATCTCATATTTTGTATTATTTTCTTGGAAAATACTTTACCGGGAAAACCCTCCCCGAAAAACCCAAAAAACCGAGATTGAAAAACCCGAGTTTTATTGGTTTGGTTTGGTCTTTAAATTTAATAACCCGACATAATTAATTTGATTTGGTAATTGTAAAATTCGAACCAACCCGGCCTATGTACACCCCTAATTGTTACGAGTGCGGCACATATCGGCCTTCCTTTTATCTTGTTAAGTATTGCTAAAAAAGTATAATTAGCGAGTTCGCTAGGATTGGAACAATTTATTGCTTTGTGTTACATTTATTGTGATCAAACATATATTGCGATGATACTATTCCTTTTGCACATCAAGTGTCGAGATTAATTATACAAGTTATTCTGTGCTACTCGAACTAAAATATATACTAAAGCACAGTGACGAACTCATAATTAGCATAAAAAGCACTTCAAAGTGGAAATCTGGAAAGGATGGCATGGCTAATTGGTAGAAAAAAGACAAGCTGACCATGTAGATACAGTAGCGGACAAAAGGTCAAGAAAAAGAAAACACTGATTGGGAAATACAAGGTTGCCTGATTCTTACTGGTTAAGAGTATTAAATATTAATGAACCAATCAGATAAAGCATTAGTGGGACAGAATACTTTACTGCACCTCTCTAAATGAGTTTCTTACGTTAAAGTTTAAACAAATCAAACGAAACAATGTTTTTTATAGTGTTGGCTTTCCACAAGCTGTCCATACATTTTTACATTTTGTATAATGAGCTCAAAGAAAAGATTATATTGACCAACGGTGAGCTGACATTCAAAAAGTAACCAAGTGTTGGACTCTTTACCGCTCAAAGAGGGCACGTTTGCAATCTTTAATTCTGCAGTTAGTGCTAAGAGGACATCATTTGGTCGGTGACTTAAATAAGCTTTTAGCGATACTTATGCTATGAATATTTATGACAATTAAGGACATCTTGATTCTTGCAACAAATTCAGTATAATTTCACTAGTGAGGTATGAGAAGAGTAAAATGTATGCAGATCTTACCTCTTACCTAAAGAAGGTAGAGAGTGTTACTATAATAAAAAAAGTATGTTATTCAAAAGATAATTATAGGTAATTACATTATTAAGTTGAATTAGTTACCTAAAAAAAAAGACAACCTGTTATAATAGGTTAAATTATATTAGTTATTGTGTAGATTTCTTTATTAGCCAAAAGTTTGCGTGGCGTGGCCCCGCGTTTGCTTGATCTTTAAAGAATATCTCCTGTTTTAACTTGGTTGCCAAAATAGCCCTCGCATGTTTATTAGGCTTGCCAAATGACATATATGTCCTATGGATATAAGCTTATGTTCTCACGCCATTCATGTAAATAAGTTGATTATAACAGAGCGAAATTATGCCTATATTGGTAGAATGCATATACTTTAAAGTCATCGTGTTGTCTTAGCTTGTGTAAAGTTAAATAAATAAGTAGTTTGAGTTAAGCTCTGACAATCTGGTAGAATTCTTTACCAAATAAACTATTGTAATATGATCAATATAGTTATAAGTTTTATCTTTTTGTCATAGCTGTAAACAAGTAAAAACTTATGACAATCTTGTAAAGTAAATGAGATAAGTTTATAGAGGTACCATTAGTGTAAATTAGAATCAATAAAATTAGTTTAATGAGGTATCATTAGTAAAAATTAGAAATCGTGACAATTTGGTATATTTTGTAAGTTTAATAAGGTACCATTAGTGAAAACTAGAAATCATGACAAACAGATAAAGTTTGTAGTTATCTATGTTAAGAACTATAATATTATTCTCTTAATTAGTTAATTCTCTTAATTAGTTAATTGTCTTAGCTTAGTTAGTGCCTAGTTTTTAGATTTGTATATAGTGGTGTTTCCACTCACTTTTTCTAATTCAATTGATCAGAAAATTACACACATTCTGGAACCTTCTCTCATCCTCTCTCTTCTCTCTCGCTGGGCTCTCATGGTGGACGACCCACTGCTTCATCTCCATTGAAGCATAAGCTTCAGATAACAGTAAGAGCTTGACTGTTGCTCCATCGACTGGGTTTCTTCACATGGTATCAGAGCGGGAGCTTCGATTTTTGATTCAATTCACGAGATCTGTTGGTTCTTCCTTTGTTGATGATCGTCTAAACCTAATCGCGCATACACAAATTCATTTCTCCATGAATTTCGAGATATAGCTTGAGAAGAGGTTTCTTTTACTTCTGATTCACAATTCTCTGAGAATCATTATTAAATTTCATTCATCTTATATTTTTTAGATATCAAAGTTTCTTAGATTTCTCTGTAATTCACAAATATGAGGTCCGATGAGAACGATAATCCAACAGTACCAACTGTGAATGAGCCTCTAAGTCAATCAGGCATTGACATTAGTAATCCTCTATACATGCATCCATCTGACAATCCTGGGGCAGCTCTAGTCCCTGCTCTTTTTGATGGCTTTGGTTATCGATCATGGAGAAGAAGTGTGATGCGAGCATTGTCTGTGAAGAATAAATTGGGATTTATTAACGGAGACTGTAAAAGACCAGATCTAGATTCTCCAAACTTTCGCTTATGGGAGAGGTGTGATGACATGGTCACATCATGGATCTTAAACTCTTTGACTAAAGAGATTGCAGACAGTGTTGAATACGTAGCTAATGCATTTGAATTGTGGAGAGAACTTGAGGATCGATATGATCAAACAAATGGAACAAAGTTGTATCAAATTCAGAAGGAGATCAATGATCTGTCTCAAGGATCACTTGATATTACCAGTTACTATACGAAAATGAAGAAATTATGGGAGGAGCTCAATACTTTGATTACTAAATCTCATTGTGCCTGCAACTGTTCGTGTGGGGCTAAGGAAAGTATGCATAAAGCAGAGCAGGATAGGAGGCTCATACAATTCCTTATGGGATTAAATGAGACATATACTGTTGTTCGAGGGAGCATATTGATGATGAATCCTCTTCCCTCAATTGCTCAAGCCTTTTCTCTGTTAATCCAAGAAGAAAGACAGAGGGAAATCAAGCCCACTGGCCATCTGGTACTGGAATCATCAGCTTTGAATGCCAAAGCAACCAGACCTAACACATACAGGACAAGTTACTCTCCTAGCAACAATCACAACAACAGAAATAGACGTTTTTGTGACTACTGCAAGAGGCCAGGCCACACTAAAGAGAAATGCTACAAGCTTCATGGATATCCACAGAATTTTGGACAGAATTCTAGTCACTATCAAAATCCAAACACAGGACAGAACAGTTTCAGTCAAAACACAAGGCAAGGTTCCAACAGCAATGGTGCCAACAGATTCAACAGAGGCAACAAATTCAACAGGACCCTAGCCAATGCACATGTGGCAGCCACTGATTCTCAACCTGCAGAGAATGATAGTCAGAATAGATATGTTAGTCATGACAATCCTCAGAATGTGAGCCTTACCAAGGAAGAGTACAATCAGTTGGTGACCCTGCTACAACAATTTCAGTCATCTGGGATAGGAGATCATGGAGGTGGTACCAATGCTACTTCAGGAACAGCAAACTTTGCAGGTATGGTAGCTTGTACCTCCTCAATTGATTTTGGCAAACTTTCATGTGAATGTTTCAAGAACAAAGCTGACTCATGGATTATAGATTCAGGGGCATCAAATAACATGACCTTCAACAGATCCCTATTAACCAATATAATCAACCTACCTTATCCCTTATTGGTCATACTTCCAAATGGCTATAAAGTAAAGGTGATAGGAATAGGCAGTGTAATTCTCAATTCTAAGATCACTCTAGATAAAGTGATGTATGTTCCAACTTTCAGATACAATCTAATTTCTGTCCACTCTTTAACTTCTCATTTAAGTTGTATTGTTGCTTTCTTCAATCTCTGTTGTGTGTTGCAGGCCCCTTCAATGAAGAGGCCTCTGGTGATTGGTAAAGTGAATGATGGGCTATACATCCTATGCCCAAGTTGCTTAAAGAAAAACAATGCAAGTCTTGCAGAAAAGGACAATTCTAGACTTCCTGTCATTTCTACTTGTTGCACTTGTGACACACATTGTCCAACTCATTCCACTGTAAATGTACCAGTCCACACCAATAAGTGTGTCTCTTTTCCCTCTCTCATTGTAAATAATTCATGTGCAAGTGCTAGTAAACATGTTCATTTTGAGGATGTATTTTCTAAATTGCCTGATTTCTTCCCTCAATCTTGGACTGAAAATAATGTAAATGTGTTGTGGCATAACAGGCTTGGACATGTTCCCTTTGTGAAGATGAAAAGGATTACTTCCATTCCTGCTAATTTCTCTCCTAAACAACCCTTTACCTGTACCATTTGCCCAATGGCTAGACAAGAAAGATTACCTTTTCCTTAGAAAACCAATGTATCTAACAAAATATTTGAGCTTTTGCATGTTGACCTATGGGGTCCATATCATATCCCTACACATGATAAACACAAGTACTTTGTCACCATAGTGGATGACTATAGCAGATCTACATGGACACATCTTTTGTCTAGCAAAAGTAATGTTATTGATATTCTTAAAAACTTCATGTCCTTGGTGGAAAACCAGTTTAGTATCAACATCAAGTCCATAAGGTCAGACAATGGACTAGAGTTTACCAGTGGAGAAACAACCAAATTGTTTCAGTCCAAAGGAATCATTCATCAAAGAACTTGCCCATATACACCACAACAAAATGGTGTGGTAGAAAGAAAACATAAATACCTTCTTGAAACAGCTAGAGCCCTCCTTTTCCAATCTAAATTACATCTGAGATATTGGGGTGAGTGTGTCCTCTGTGCTACATATATAATAAACAGATTGCTATCCAATTCCATCAACAATAAAACCCCATATGAGTTGTTGTATAAGAAGAAACCAAAATACTCTCATCTCAAGAGTTTTGGATGCTTGTGCTATCCCACCATACCAATACCATATAGGGACAAGTTCAATCCCAGGACTGCCTCTCATGTCTTTGTTGGGTATCCTTTCAACACAAAGGGGTACAAAGTTCTGAACCTGGCCACTAGAAAGATTTACATTTCCAGAGATGTGGTGTTTAATGAATCTATCTTTCCTTTTAACTGTAGCATAAACAAGTCTTCCAACTCACTTGTCTTTTATCCTGTTCCTTTCATTGACTCTCTTGATGAACATCTTCCTAAAAACACAGGAAACATGCAGACCACTAAAAACTTGAGTGACCAAGGAAATGAGGATAACACACCTATCTCTATGTCACCTATACATGCAGCTGATCCCTTATCTCATGGAAGATCCACACATCATCAGGAACACACATCTAGCTCCTCACTACACAACACACCATCAGAACACAACATGGCACAAACAGATACAGAACAAATCCATCCAACTAGGCAGTCACACAGAACTCATAAACTTCCTACATATCTACAGGACTATGTCCACTCCTTACCTAAATTCAAGAATAATTTCACTTCCCTAAATGCTTTATTTTCTGAAAATCAACACATTGCCTCTGATCTACTAACTCCTGATAGTCAGGCTCTTGTGAGAAATGTTTGTCATGACAGGGAACCATCATCATATGATGAGGCAGCTATTGATCCTGCATGGCAAGCTGCTATGACACATGAATTTGATGCATTACATTCAAACCATACATGGGACTTAGTAGTGCTACCACCTGGGAAGCAAGCAATTGGATGTAGATGGGTGTACAAAGTGAAACACAAAGCAGATGGTAGCATTGAGAGATTCAAGGCCAGATTAGTTGTTAAAGGGTACACTCAACAGGCAGGAATAGATTATACAGAAACTTTTTCCCCAGTTGTAAAGATGACAACAGTCAGATCTTTAATAGCTACAACAGTCAAGAAAGGTTGGCTCATCTCACAGTTAGATGTAAACAATGCCTTCTTGCATGGAGATCTCAATGAAGAGGTATATATGCAGGTGCCACCTGGGCTAGTGTTAGACAAGCCAGGCCTGGTATGCAAACTGAATAAATCTCTTTATGGGTTAAAGCAGGCAAGCAGACAATGGTATGCAAAGTTAACTGAGGCACTTTATTCAAGAGGATACACACACTCCATGTATGACTACTCACTCTTTTACAAGAGAAATGGAAGTGACTCAGTGTATATTGCTGTGTATGTGGATGATGTGCTGTTAACTGGGACTGATGAACAAGAAATTACTCAACTTAAGAGATTCCTACATGAGCAATTCAGGATCAAGGATCTCGGACAGCTTCACTATTTCCTGGGATTAGAGGTTCTGTACAAGGAAGATGGGGTCATTATATCACAAAGGAAGTTTGCATTGAACCTGCTAAAGGAGTATGATTGCCTAGAACACAAGACCTGCTCTTCACCATTGGATCCAAATGTGAAACTAAAGGCCAAGGAAGGAGCAGAATTGCAGGATCCTACCTATTATAGGAAGTTAGTAGGGAAGCTGAATTTCTTGACCAATACTAGGTTAGATATAGCATATGGTGTTCAACACTTAAGCCAGTTTGTGCAGAAACCCAGGGAGCCCCATTTGAGAGCAGCATTTCATTTGCTAAGGTACCTAAAGAATGATCCTACCTTGTGAATCTTTATGTCAAAGGATGGAGATCACACAGTCAGAGCTTATTGTGACTCTGACTGGGCTGCTTGTCCAGACTCTAGAAGGTCCATCAGTGGTTATTTGGTGTTGCTAGGTAACAACCCCATCAGCTGGAAGTCCAAGAAACAAGAGACCATCTCACTGTCTTCTACAGAAGCAGAATATCGAGCCTTGAGAAAAGTTGTAGGTGAATTAGTGTGGCTACGCAGGTTATTTGAAGAACTGACTGTCCCCTTTTCTCTACCTATTTCAGTCTACTGTGATAGTCAGTCTGCATTACACATTGCCAAGAATCCAGTATTTCACGAAAGAACCAAGCATATAGAGGTCGACTGTCACTTTGTACGTGAACAACTCCAAGCAGGTCTGATCTCTCTTCAACATATCAGAACTGATGACCAACTTGCAGATGTTTTGACTAAAGCTCTGACATGGATCAAGCACAACAATGCATTGGGCAAGTTGTCCGTGTTTGCTACACCTCCAACTTGAGGGGAGGTGTTAAGAACTATAATATTATTCTCTTAATTAGTTAATTCTCTTAGCTTAGTTAGTGCCTAGTTTTTAGATTTGTATATAGTAGTATTTCCACTCACTTTTTCTAATTCAATTGATCAGAAAATTACACACATTCTGGAACCTTCTCTCATCCTCTCTCTTCTCTCTCTCTGGGCTCTCATGGTGGACGACCCACTGCTTCATCTCCATTGAAGCATAAGCTTCAGATAACAGTAAGAGCTTGACTGTTGCTCCATCGACTGGGTTTCTTCACAATCTAACAAGATAGCTGGATTGAATAAAGTATGAAATACTACTATTTTGTCATAACTTGCCTGTTACCAGGGCATATGTAAGAATTTTTATTAGCGATGTAGAAACTTATAGAAGAATGAGAATAAATAGCTAGTATTATATTTCTAGAAAAGAACTAGCCTTAATCTATTAATTTTGTAGAGACTTAAGTTAGAAAAAGTCCTTAGTTCAATTTTACTTCGCCATAATTACCACAAAGACTTTCTCAAGTATTTGCCAAAAATATGTGCTAGTTGAGATTTGAATCGCCGACCTCTTAGAGCAAAATTAGACACATAACCAACGTGCCAAGAGACAATCTATGTCAAGTGGTGTCATTTTGTTTTAACTTATTTATTTCCTCACAGTACTAATACATATATATAATAAATTTTTTTGACGAAATGGTATCGAGCAGCACCGCTTCGTTGAACGTGCGTCTGTTCCTGCGTGCTATCCTTATCTGTTTGTAGGTTTGAAATTATGATAAAATGGTAGAGTTTGTGTATAATGCAGTAGGATAGCTAGGTTGAATACAATTTGAAGTCCTACCAATTTGTCATAACTTTCCTGTCACCCTTCTAAAAAAGTATTTTTTTTTCCTCTTCTTTGTTCGTAGCTTTAAAATTATGACAACCTGGTAGAGTTTGTTTGTTATGCAATGTGATAGCCAGGTTTCTGCTGCTCAACAACAACAACAACAACCCAGTATAATTCCACTTAGTGGGGTCTGGAGAGGGTAGTGTGTACGCAGACCTTACCCCTACCCTAGGGTAGAGAGACTGTTTCCAAATAGACCCCCGGCATCCTTCCCTCCAAGAACTTCCCACCTTGCTCTTGGAGAGACTCGAACTCACAACCTCTTGGTTGGAAGTGGGGGTTGCTTACCATCAGAGCAACCCCTCTTGCCACCATTTCTGCTGCTCAACCTAAGGGTATTTTAGTTCGATTTTTCCCCTAAACGCGCTCTGTACATATTGGGGCCATTTTTGCAATGTTGTTAATTCCGGGACCAGCCCCATAGAATTCCCTTTGTGTCAATCTCCCTTTATTAGCAGTGTATATAAATTAAATCTCGAACAAATTACAATTTTGGTTCTCTTTTTTTTCTTTCTCTTTAAAGTAGTTGGGAAGGGCCATAATATTGGAAGATAAGAAACTTAAAGGGATTATTATACAAATAGCCCGTCAGATATATTGTTACTTTTTTGAGTCGGTATACATAAATTATACACGTTTATATATATATATATATATATATATATATCTTATGTGAATTATAGGAGTATATATTTTATATATCCGCCAGATATTTAGTTTAAAAAAATTAGGTGGGCGGTTATTGGTTGATTCTTCCACCTTAACTTTAAAAAGGAAAGACCATTTGATGGGGCATTTGCATCTATACCCAGTTTTTGGGTCACCTTTTAACTTATACCCGTTTTGCAAAAAAATAATTACAAGCGTACTCACTTTTCGCATAACTTCAGGCATACAGGCCTGAAGTAGCAACGACAATCACGCATACTTCAGTTCATAGTGCAATGACAAACTTCAGTTCAATAAAACTACAACATATTTTAGCTGAAGTTTTTGTTTTGTAATTTCTGAAGCTGAAGTTTATTTTGTAATTGCTGAAGCATTCTAGGAGCTGAAGTTTGTTTTGTATTTGCTGAACTTCAGCATTTTAGGAGCTGAAGTTTTTTTTTATATTTGCTGAACTTCAGCATTCTTCGGAGCTCTTACAAAATTAGATTTCAGCAACTAAGGAAAAAAAGACAAAAAATCTTAGGATTACTATCATTAGACTCCCTTATGGATTGTGGGTTAACATAATCTTAAAGGAATATAAGAGATGTTATCAGAAGTCTAACATACATAAATTTTTTGAAAAGTTGTTTAGAAAGTGAGTACAAATTAAAACTTTTTTAAATACTGAGTATATGTTAAATGTGGGCGACCAAAGAGGACGTCCCGTGTAATTTTTACCCATTTGATGGATTAAATGCATAAAAATTGCGCGGGGCGCCCTATTTAACTTATACCCATATTTTTAAAATTAGTCTTATGATACGCGCTTTGCGCGTGTATACTATCTCAATAAGAAAGAACTATAAAATACTCTATAAATAATACATTAAAATATTATGTTTGAGTGATAAAATAAAAGTTAATTTTTCCTAAAATGATGAATCTTCGTACAAGTTCTCAATCATTAGTCAATATATTTAATTAAAAATTTATTTTATTTTTTAATTCAATCATTTTAAATTCATAAGTTATCATGCTTCTTTTTCAATTTCAGCAATCACATATAATCCTTGAAAACTTAAGAATTATTTTGAAAAGTTATTCCCTAGTTCATTTTAGAAGACTCAAACAGGATTAACAAATTGATAGAAAATAATATTTTTTTTTACAAAAATAAAATGCAACTAATTTAATCTTTTAATTAATAATAAATACTATATGAATTTATTTTAAACAGATTAGAAAATGAATAAATTAGTCTAGCTCATTGTATAATCAAATTACATAACTTATACGAAGAAAATTGAAAAGAAAAAGAAAATAAACAACACTAAACCTAAAACTTTAAAAAAAATAGAGCACGTCAAGGACTCTTAAACAAAAAATTTCACAACAAAAAGATAATTATATGATTTTTCATATCAAAGTCCTAAATATTAGGCTATTAATTAAATGTTTGTCCCTAATATTAGAAAAATAATTAATGACTATTCCTGCATATAAGGAAAATAACTAAAGTTACTATTCTGTCCAATATAAAATATATTCTTAAAGGATAAAAAAAGGTGAACGATATTTCGCTAAGGGCCTTCGTGCTTTTAATCCCTTATTATTATTATTACTCTTGGTTGCTTGATTCTAACTATACTTCTTCTTCTTCTTCTTTTTTTTGGTTGTCTTTCTTCTCATCATCCAATCCTTTTCTTCATATTAATTTGATCCTACAACACCTATACCATAAAAGAATTAGACGAACATCATAATTGTAGTGAGATATATATAATACTCAAACATATGTATACACGTCAACTAATTAATAAAATAAACATAAACAATTGAACGAAAATATGAATGAAAAAGTTAAAGCAAAAACCACATATATTGAACCTTGATTTCCTTTTATCCTTCACAAGAATACTAAAATGTGAATAATGAGCTATAGATTCTAATTTTAATTTGTAAAATAGATAAACATTATACGAATGAGTAAACTTACCACAATGCTCAACATATTCTCAAAATACACCTCATAAAAAAGTGTTTTTGTTTACCACCACGTTAATGATTTAAGGTTTCTTGTAATAGTTTTAATTTGAAAAGGTTTTTATTAGGTAAAATTAATTAATTTTAAAGTCCTAAATATTATATTCCATATATAGTATGTTATATAAGGAAGGTTTTAATATGTAAGATTCTACTTGAATTCAAATTTCTAAATATTACAAAAATAATTAAATTACTACTATGTTCAATGCTAAGTTTATTTTTAAAGGGTAAAAGAGGCGAACGAAATTTCTCTAAGGGCCTTCGTGCTTTTAATATAATATAGATTATTTAACATATACCCTAATTTTTATAACTTTAGGTGCCTCCTTCTTCCTGCTACCTGTGCGCTCCTTTCTTCCTCCTTTCTTTTCTACTCGTTATTCTAATCTTCACTACAGAATCATTTGATAGAAGTTAGTGGAGAATTGTGGAAAGTGTTCTACTGTCAAAGTTATGTTTATGCTGCTGCTTAAACATTCAACAATTTAAGATTCACATGAATGCAGAAGGCACAATAGTTTAACTCTTATTCAATTTCATTCTTCTCCGTTCATAAGGGTATGCATCGATGTTTTTGCTTTTAGAAGATGATGATAAAAATATTAGACAAGGAGCTACATTGATACCATGTTGTTATGTTCTTCAGGTTAACAAAGGACTGCACCAACACAGTTCCTTCTACGAGACCCATCTTCTGCTGAAGTTTTTGAAAAAGTTTTGACAAAACTAATGAATCCAGGACAAAACTTCAGCTTATTTTAGTGCTGAAGTTTTTATAAATGAACTAAATAACTTCAACATCTTCTGCTGAAGTTTTTGAAAAACTTTTATGACAAAACTAATGAATCGAGGACAAAACTTCAGCTTATTTAATGCTGAAGTTTTTACAAATGAACTAAATAACTTCAGCATCTTCTGCTGAAGTTTTTGAAAAAGCTTTATGACAAAACTAATGAATCTAGGACAAAACTTCAGCTTATTTAGTGCTGAAGTTTTTACAAATGAACTAAATAACTTCAGCATCTTCTGATGAAATTTTTGAAAAAGCTTTACGACAAAACTATTGAATCCAGGACAAAACTTCAGCTAAAACATGCTGAAGTTCAGCAAATAGAGAACAAAACATCAGCTAATAAAATGCTTAAGTTCAGCAATTATAAATAACTTCAGGCCCGTCTACTAGAATGCTGAAGTTTGCGTGATTGCCTTTGCTACTTCAGGTCTGTATGCCTGAAGTTTACGCGGAAAGTGGGTACGCTTGCAATTTTTTTTGCAAAACAAATATAAGTTAAAACGTGACCCAAAAAACGGGTATAAATACGACTTCCCCGTTAAAAGCCTGCATCCATGCAGTGTAGGATAAAACAACCACTAGATTATTATAATTTCAACTCAATTCGAGTTTTTTGTTCTTTGCTCAAATGATGTACGACAAATTTTAGGTTTTCAACCCTAGTCAAAGTTAAAGAAAAGAATTGGTTAAGTGGAAGTTGAAAAGCGCAAGTGAGAAGGGGGTGAATAAAGCAATATCTATCAAAAAATATCAGAACGAATCCCTTTTGTTGGTTCACTTTGGATGGCAAAAGAAAATGACCCTCCAAAGTCCACACGTTATTTAATTCATTCTCTTTAAAAGTAATACTTAAACTCACCAATCAAATTTTAGCTGTTGTAACCAGCCAAAATCAATGTCTTCTACCTAAAATTGCAAAATACAAAAAAAATAAAAAAAGTGAAAGAGAGAAAATAATGTAAAAATTGCACAGGGCGCCCTATTTGGTCGCCCCCATTTAACCTATACCCATTTTTTTTTAAACTTTTAACTTATACCCAATTCTTAAATAACTTCAGCCCCTTTTCTCCTCGTTCTGCTCCTTCGTTTTCTTCTTCTCAAATAAATAGCTGAAATATGCAAACAAGCAAATTGAAAGAAAGGAACTCCATCTCATCACAGCTAGATGCCAACAAGAAGTTCTCTCTGATCAGATACCATATTACTCTATAAAACTTCAGTAAAGTTATCTAAACAAAATCAAAGTACAGAGTATTGTGGAAAAGGATTGAGTAGCCAACACGATCATTATACAATTTCTGTGTAAAACATAGCGCTTATTTTCTGGTTAATATTGTTTAGTCGTTGACGTGAAAACAACGAAACAGAGAAATAATGCACTTGATTTACAAATAGTTAATTGCATTGTCAATACAATAATTGAAAGAAAGGGTTGAATGCTAATAGCTGGTGAACGCTTCATCAATTGGATCAATGGAGAGGAGCAAATCCAACGACTTCATATAAGAGTTAATTTTATCCAAGCTTCAGCTCTAGAGCTGAAGTTTCCCAGTCACAACACAGAAACTTCAGCTCTAGAGCTGAAGTTCGCTAGTCACAAAACAAAAACTTCAGCTCTAGAGCTGAACTTCAGGCCCGACTACTAGAATGCTGAAGTTTTGCGTGATTGCCTTTGCTACTTCAGCCCCGTGTGCTAAAGTTATGCGAAGAAGCGGGTACACTTGCAATTTTTTTTGCAAAGCGGGCACAAATTAAAATGTTACACAAAAGTGGGTATAGATGCAAATACCCCGAAAATAATACACAAACAAAAAGGACCAATGAGCTTTTGTCCAACTTCAAATTATTTCTAGCTTCCCACTTTTCTTTGTTCCTTTTCTCAATTTATTGTGTGGCAGAGTGAAAGCTGAATAATTCTAGTGGCACCAAAAGTTCAACTCCTCCTCTTTGCAAATTGAGAACCTCTTCCCCCGCCCCCCCCCCCCCCAAAAAAAAAGAAAAAAAAAGAAAAATAAAACCCCTCAAGTGGTTACTTTTTAGTCCCTATAAATTCAACCTTGCCCCTTTCACTTCTCTTTCATGTTCTATCCATTCTCTACCTTCCCTTTCTCCATCCTTGTTTTTTTTTATTATTTCATTTTTACCTTCAATTTGCCACCCTCATAAGCTTTATCACCTAGGTACATTTTAGAAACCAAACATGGCTCAATGACTTAGAAAATTTTTTATCCTCATTTAAGCATATGAATTTCTCAACACTCAAAAAATTTCACATTTCTAGTTTCTAGTTAAAAGTAGACCAAATCCTCTGTTTTCCCCTGTTCTTTTATTTTTGCATATTGTTGTAAAACAACATGACCTCAACTTCCACTCTATATCAAGGTCTTCAATCTTGTCTAGAGCCTACACTTGTTGAACCACGTGTCCTAATGAACAAATTGCCTCCTCCTATATCGAATTTCCCACAATCTACCACATTGCTTCAAATGTCTAAAATATCTCCACAAGAAGCAGAAACTGAAGAAGAAAATGGGCTTAGTTTCAATGAGTTGCAAAATCAACATGAAAATAGTGACGTGTCTCGTGGCTGGAGCTTCATACACGAACTGGAAAATCCATGTGAACACCCGAAAAAAGGCGATGAAGAAGTTTATGTTCATCCTATGGTGAAGTCCTCTTCTCTCAATACAAAGAGTTTGGAAATGTGCACTGAAAGCTTAGGGAGCGAAACGGGCAGTGACATTAGTGAAAGCATGGAAGAATTCTCTCCTAATTTCATGTCCACGAATTTTCCACGATCAAAAAGTCGAGAATTCACGAAACAATTCAACAGGACAAGTAGTTTTCCACCTCCTCTAACATCAATGAGTGGGAATGAAGGTGTTCAAGTTAGACCTCATCGGGAAGGTGGTCGTTTAGTATTAAAAGCAGTGAAAATCTATTCTTATTTGCAAGCTGAACGTGCCCATGGTAGGCTTAGGCTCTCCTTGTTAAGACATGAAGAATGTAGCATTGGAGAAGAAGAAGATGATGATGAAAATAGTGGTGAAGAAAATCATGAAATTTGTAGTAGAAAATTAGGAAGTCATGATATTGGGATAGGAGAGTATGCAAGAGCAAGTAGGTGCAAAGCAAGTGAGAGTAGGAATAAAGGGATTCCAAGCTGGGAGCCATTTTGGGTGGCTATTTCCTAAATGCTACTACATTACTCTCCTATTACTATTATTTATCGAGACCTCGCCTATTGTTGCTACTATATTAATATTATGTTTTTCTCATTTTTAGTTTTTTAACTTGATTATGTAACCGGTAGTTATTATGGTTATTGGACATGCGATCCAATTTACTCTATTGTTAATTGGAACACGTCTATAACTTTTTATTACAACTTCTATTGTATGAGTTGCAACCATGTGAGGACACTGACCAAGCAACAATATTATTATAGTATTTCATATTTCTGTCATCACGAACCAACTACCATAACTGCAATGCATGAATGTGGTGGTTTTTCTTCTTTTTTTGGGGGTGGGGGTGGGGGTTTGATATTATCATAGGTTTTTTCTTAATGCATCCAATATTCGACATCATTGGTCCGAGTAATTCAGACTCGCACTACATAGGGTTTATTGAAGGGAAATTACTTCCTATTAGGAATTTGTTTATTTCCAAAACTCGAAATTAAGGACCGAAGGGATTCTATCTAATACCCACCACACTTTTTAGGGTAAAATTATCGATGGTCTCATCCACATGAAAATAGCATATTCCATCTAACAATTGGTTCTAATAACTGTTTCAAACATGGGAAAAGGGGAAGAGGGCCCTTTTTGTTACTTGTTATAATCATGAAGATTGTACTAAGATGACTTTTCCCCCAACCCTTCATCTTTGCATTCAAAATCTCAACATCAAAGATCACAGCTAATGGCGTCACTTTTCCATCACTGATCAATAATATCTGTGAATATATCACATGCATGTCCATTGGTCCATTACCACTATAGTACTCAATAGGGAGCTAATTTGGGACAGGAAGCTAAAACATATATAGCAGCAATGTCCCCCATGGCTAATGGAAGTGGGGTTTTGTACTATTGGTGTGTACGTAAGCCTTGTAACTGTCATTTCTTAGACTGGCATCATATGCTGATGGCAAAATATCACATGTCCATGTGCCCTAAACATTCGATACCTATTAGGGTTTTGATAAACTTTGGACGGTGCAGGTAGAAAAGGAGTTCAATTGAATCCCCTTTGTTGAAAACTTATTCTTCTCGGACAATTCAAATATGCCATCAGTTGCATGCCGGATAAGTAATGCTTTTTGGAGGACCCAACATGGAGTTAACAGCATATTTGAAGAGTACAAATGATATATTTGAAAACTATACTGCAGATAAAGTAAACATAAAAAATTTCATATGTAAATTGTTGAATTCTCCGTGTGGACGCTATTGTGGCTCAAAAAAAGTGCTTCAGCGTGCAGGTTTGAATGTATGCCACTCTTAGCATTCCTGGCTCCTGTGCAGGCAGGGTGGACGTAAGCTAGAAGTTAGCCAGTGTCTTTAGTTCAAATCCTGTATATATGTTTAAAAATCTACCAAAATAAATAAAAGTAAAAGATTTCGAACTTTGTAAATCAAATGGGTTAGATAGAATTTCGAACTCGACTCCATAAGTTGAATTCTAAATCCGGTTTTTGTGGATGTGGTCCCAGAGGAAGAAGCACTAGGGTTGTTACTAGTACAAGAAGTTAGGAACTAAAATGAGACTGTTACCTTAGAAATGGATGTGAATGTACAATGGACCATTAAAGGGCAAAGGAAGAAATGCTCCATATCTTTGGAAAGAGCACCTAAATGGCCGAGCGTGGACTCAAGCCTTCCATTCATTAAGGTTCCCTTTGATAGAGAAAGGAAAGCTAAAGTTACCGCGAAGAGGAATATGCCTTAGTAAATATACTGACATACAACAAACAGTCCTGTACAAAATCTAGACGCCAATATCAGCATCTCTGCCTAATGGTATCTCTGTTTATTTCGTTATGCAAAAGAAAACGTTATTTCAGTATATAAAATGGGCTGGCTTCTCCTTTATTGGATAATTACTTCTTTAACATAGTTAAGTTCGCACTTTTCGTGAGATATTTTCATCTCAAATTTCACATCAAAGGTTTATTTAAGGTAAACTAACGGATTTTCATGATACAAAACTCTCGACAAATTAAATTAACAGTTGATCAGCACACAATTAGGTCATGTCTCTCATCATTTGTATGTATGCTTAATTACTTTGTAAATGATACCTAATTTAGAAATAATTAACTAGCTTTAATAAGGGACCCCATATTATGGTCATGTGATCAGTCTCCAGGCGTTCATATGGTTAGGCAGAGGTTTCCATCCTATACCAGAAAAGACGAAGGGACCAATAACAATTAAGTGGTCCATCTACCAGTACCAGCTCTATATTTATTAGATTTAAATTATATATATTGACAATATTTTTTTTTTAAAATAATATCGTAGCAGGTTAGTTGCCCCATTTTTCAGGTTGTTAATTTCATACTTATTATAAACAATCACTTTTAGTTATTAGATGTTCTAATAGCTGTACATTATCAGTTTATAGAAGTTAATTAAGCTCCTTTAATTTGCCTGCAAAAAAACTAATTAGGAATTACAGTTTTGCCGAGCAGGTTAAGATATGTATTACAAATTCTCAAACTACAAAACTCTCTGTTCCAATTTGTTTGTCATAGTTTGACTCGGCCTTCGATTTCAGATATTAAAGCAGAAGAACTCTGTAATAGCGGAAAAGGGTTTCGCCTCTAATCCAAATGATTTCTCTTCCTCTCTTAAGATATTTCTAACTTGATCGAGGGGAGTAGATTGAAGGGATTATCTCTTCTCCTACTGCTGCTCCCGGTCCCGTCCCGCAGTCGACCGATCTGCTATCTTAACTTTAGAAAGATCGTTGTTGTTCAACATTTTTTTCTAGAAGGAGGGAAAGTAAGAGAAGCGTGAATCAAGACCCTGACGGAGCACGGTAAGGAGATTGATGAGTTTTAATCTTCCTCTTTATGTATGAAATTATAGACATACGGTGAATGGATGAGCCTTAAACTTCGAAGCACCTTCTTTTGTACTCGACGTTTAAGAAAGAAAATAAGGCTTTTAAAACTTGTGTCTTAAACATGTCATAATGTTATTGTTACTATAAAACTTTTAAAACTTGTGATCTTAAACCTGCCATAATATTTGCATTATTATAAAACTTCTCATTAAAAGGTATAAAAATATATCATTCCTTTTGGACCGGACAAATAAAAAATAGTGCTAAACAAAGTGGAATTACATATATGAGCATTGCTTTGAAAGGCAAAATTAAAGGGAAACCTTTCTACAAAAGCAAGAAAAGTTGAAATGAAAAGCTTCAAGAAGTTAGGGTAAGTGCTATGGAAACTGGACCCATCTGAAGATAGTTTTGCATATGATGTTAGTTAACTTGTGAATGACATGTGAAGGGTGTAAGAATTTGTTTTTTGAATTTGTCCATTGAGATATATACTTAGAGACCATGTTATTTCACATGTGAAGTTGCTCAATCTGATGGCATTCCCTACGGCACATTGATGCTTTCCTAGACAAGGGAATTAAGAATTAGGTCAAATGGAGAGTTATGAAAAAACATTCACCTAAGACCTAATGAGATTCAAAAAGAAAGATAGAAAGATTATAATAAAACAGAAAATAAGTATTTGAACTAAATATGATAAGGAAACTGTCCAACATTGCTCTTGTACTATCCGAATTGTTCAATTTTACTTAACATCGCGCTTTCTATCCATTCATACTTTTATCATTAGTAAATCGTCTTTTATTTGCACTTATCACTAATAGAGCTTAGCATGAAATGAGTAGACTTCATGTGTCTATTTTTTTTTTAAAGATTGTTTACTGTGAAAATGGTAATAACAATTAAATTTATTTATGGGACTCTAAAATACGTGATCTATTTTTATGCTAGTTGTTAAGCAGTCGTTGCTATGTATGTGAGACTTAAAAACGAAATAAGAGTTAAGGATAGTGCGATAATCAAACCATTGGGACAATTATCGGGGCCTCGAGCTTGCTGATTCGGGGCCTCGAGGTCGATTCCGGAGCTCGGCAGGGAGCTATCGAGAGGGGTCGGAATACGACTAACAGTTATAATAGAATTAACGGAGGTTCTTTATGGCCAATGATAAGCAATAAATGATGAACAAATATGAAGATAATAAATGAAAGCGATAATATCAAGAGAGTATGTTAGAGAGTAAATATAATGTTCTTACATATATCGTCTGGAGCAACTGAAGCAACATGGGCTTACAAAATGACAAGGATCCCCTTTATATAGGAGGGGAATCCCAACATAGTACAAAATACATTAATGACAAAGAAGTAGGGATGTGACACTAGCTAATGTCATGGTGCAAGTTCAGACTAGCCTCAGACTAGCCTGACAGATTTTATCGGCCCTGGCTGCACTCCTTGGGAACTCCCCATATCTTTTGTGGTCGCGGCCAACGTTATCCCTAGGTTGGGCATCGACGAACCTTGAGGGAGGAAACTCGGCCACAACCTTGTAGCCTCGAGGTTTCGAGATAATCTTCTGAAATGCCTTAATGACGAGAAATGAGATCCTCCGATTTCGCCGTATACAGATAGTCCCCGCGTTTCTTGGAGAGGAGCGATAAGAAACGACCTTGACATCCGATTCTTCAGGCTTCCTATGATGGCGTCATACCGACAACGTCAACACGTGACGTAAGCCTTCGCGATAGCCGAGACGTCTCATGGACTTGTCTTTTCGGCGTCATGCAATGCACTGTCTATTCCCATTCTTCAAAGCGACAGTACCGCCGTCGATTCGGCTTTCAATAACGCATTGATTGCGCCGCTGATCCATCTTTCAAAGGTATTGATGGCATTGCTGGCCATACTATCTCCCCTATAAATGGGGGCCTTCCGATGTTATCTTCTTACCCAAGTGGCTTTTAACATCTATCCATGTCACGACCCAAACTGGAGGGCCATGACTAGCACCCGACCATACTTGCCGAGCACCAACGTACATTTCATCTAACCTTCATTATTATCTTTTAGGGCTGACGAGATCAATATAAATGGTAGACCTGGATCATGGACAACCAGCAATAAAATATGACGGCATGAACATACATAGCAGGGGATGACCAGACAATCAAGAAACTACATATAAGGTATGAGCTACCACGCTACTATGAAAGACTATACAACAAAAACTAGCCGACAAGGCATACCAAACTATACATGAGCCGACACTTGTCTATGAGCCTCTAAAAGAACATAAGTGTTGCAACATAGCCGGAACAGGGCCCCGACATACCCATAATGTCTATAACAAAAATTGCATACCAAGACCAAGGCAAGTCCGGAGAAGGGATCTCGCCAATCACCGCTGAACTGGACAGTCTACTGTGGTGGGGGAGCTGCACCTGCCTGTCTATCAGGACCTGCAGCACGACATGCAGCGTCCACAAATAAAAGGACGTCAGTACGAATAAAGTACTGAGTATGTAAGGCAGGGAACCATAAATACGATCAGTAATGTAAGCAAGGATAGAGAATATACAACCTGTAACATCTTAGTACCTCTGAGGGCTACTTACATGAAATGCATGATACATATGTATAAATACATAAACCTTTAAAGCATTCGCCTCTGTGGGCATCATCATCATCATATCGTACCCGGCCATAATAGGCTCGGTAGAATCGTACCCGGCCACGTGGAGCTCGGTAAAACCCAACTGATCAGTGGTTGCACAATAGGTGTCGTACCCGGCCAACTATAGCGTGGCTCGGTAGAGTAAAATAGATACATATATATAATGCATGCTCGACTCATGGAATCACATTCTAAACCTTTCGGAGTGACGTAAGGTCGGTATCCTCTATACACGTTATTAGGACTAACTCTTCACTATGAACCTTATAAGAATCAGGAAGTACCAACAACATTGATAACATAAGAATAAGAGAAGCAACATTAACATCAATCGTTCCATAAGAGGGAAAACAATGTAAGTACTGCTAGCTTCTAAGAGTAGAGTATCTTGGAAGCTCGTTCATTACATTATGTACAATCGGAGTCGTGCAAAAGAAGGAAAGGGATAGCCTCACATACCTTGTATATACTTCCCCAATCTCAAGCTATGCAATTGTCAAAACTCCTTAGTCTACAATAAGAGAAACGATACTATCGTTATCATTTAAGCGTCATAACTATTATGTATCGACCACAACCTATTTTACGATGAAACGGACAGCACCTCCCCTATATATATGACTTCACACCATTCAAAACAGTCACCAAACAACCCAAACAACATCAATAATAAACATATTGAGCCTCCCAAAATAGTCCACGCACAGCCTAATCACTCCATACATACGACGACCACCGTAGTCGTGTCAAACGACCCGAAAATGTAACGAATAACTATCATCCCACAACCCTACATATATATGGTGTTTCTCCACACCCTTCCTCCTCCAAAACTCCACAAGATAGTAGTAAAATACGCAGCCCAACAACAACGCAAAACAGTCCACAAAACAATAACATTACTACCAAGCCTTTCGATATATATCTCACAAGTTCTAGCTTCAATGGCTTAGCCGCAACTTGGATAATCTTAAATACATATAGAGTAAGAGGTTCCTTACCTTTATACAGAAAGAACAACTCCAATTTGACCTTAAATTTCCATGAAATATCCCTCCAATGCTGCCACAACAACAAAAAAGCGAAACTAGCGATCAATTAGTGTTTTTCGGCACTAGAATCACTTTAGAAGGCTTGAAATCACCTAGGATTGATATTAAGAACATGAGGGAGTATTTACAGAACATAAACCCTTTAAAACAACCTCCCACACGAGCTGGAACGACACAAAAATTAGAAACATTTGACCTAATGTTTAAGTAAAATTATGAACCTAAGTTGAGACAACTTTTGTCGACTTTTGTTTCATAACTCGTTTGACTTCAAGACTTATGATACAGATATTATATGATTAAAATACCTTAATACATGACCTCTTGAGTGTATTAAGCACCGCTAGATTTACCTGAAAATACGAGTTACAACATCCTTGATTCATTTAACTTCTAATACTTGTTAATCACCCTTATACACTCTTGTATCACTTAAGACCAATAGGATTGACTTCTTATCATCTCAAAGATAATTCCTTCTTGGATTTATGTTAACTAATATATGGAATGAACTAACACATGTGGATATGGGTTGTAACACCCTCCCCCCCTTAGGAACATTCGTCCTCGAATGTAAGGGTTCATGGGGAGTTTAAATCATCGTGGATTCCAATGG
Organism: Nicotiana sylvestris; assembly: GCF_000393655.2. Lineage (NCBI taxonomy): Eukaryota > Viridiplantae > Streptophyta > Magnoliopsida > Solanales > Solanaceae > Nicotiana > Nicotiana sylvestris. The sequence goes on along the minus strand of NC_091065.1, from coordinate 80,155,807 downwards.
AAATTTCCGATCAATTTTCCCCTATAAAATGGTCACTAGCAAAACTTGCAAGCAATTAAGCCCAACATATGGCTTCACAAGGCTACACAAAGCATTATGCATATTTACATTATCTACATATCACCATTTTGTATTAAGGAGGAGTATTCTCAAATTATTGCTTACCTCATAGAGCCGTTTCACCTTCCAATGTATCCTGTCTTCCACCAGCATCCTTGTTATCTTCATTCTGGAATAGGTAAGGGTATTTAGACTTCATCTCCTCTTCTGCTTCCCATGTCATTTCTTCCATATTTTTGTTCCTCCACAATACTTTGACGGAAGCTACATCTTTTGTTCTCAACTTGCGGACTTGTCGATCTAATATCGCCACTGGCACTTCTTCATATGATAGGTCCTCTGTAACTTGTACATCTTTGATAGGGACGACTCGAGAAGGGTCTCCAATACATTTCCTCAACATAGATACATGGAATACCGGGTGGACAAATTCCAATTCGGATGGCAATTCTAACTCATAAGCAACCTGTCCAATCCATCGAAGAATTTTATATGGCCCGATATACCTTGGACTCAGCTTACCTTTCTTCCCAAAACGCATAATACCCTTCATTGGTGAGATCCTCAGGAAAACCCAATCACCAACCTCAAACTCCAGATCACGACGTCGGACATCGGAATAAGATTTTTGCTTGCTTTGTGCTGTCCTCAATCACTCATGTATCACTTTCACCCTCTCAATAGCTTGGTAAATCAAATTTGGCCCATATAATTCTGTTTCACCGACTTCGAACCATCCAACTGGTGATCTATATCTTCTCCCGTATAGTGCCTCGTATGGGGCCATTTTAATACTGGAATGGTAGCTATTATTGTAGGCGAATTCTATGAGTGAAAGATGGTCATCCCAATTTCCCTTAAAATCTAGAACACATGCTCGTAGCATATCTTCCAGTGTCTGAATGGTACGTTCAGCCTGTCCGTCAGTCTGCGGATGAAATGCAGTGCTGAGATTCACTTGTGTGCCTAAACCCTTCTGAAAAGACCTCCAAAAGTTAGCTGTAAATTGAGCTCCTCGGTCTGATATAATAGATACCGGCACACCATGAAGCCTAACAATCTCCTTGATATACAACTTCGCATAATCTTCAGCCGTGTAAGTTGTCTTAACTGGCAGAAAATGGGCACATTTTGTAAGTCGATCAATTATCACCCAGATGGAGTCAAACTTATGATAAGAGCGAGGTAATCCAATAATGAAGTCCATATTAATCACCTCCCATTTCCAGGTCGGAATCTCTATATTCTGAAGCAATCCACCGGGTTTCTGATGTTCTATCTTTACTTGTTGACAATTGGGACACTGGGCTACAAATTCTGCAATAGACTTCTTCATGTTATCCCACCAATACTGCTCCTTGACATCATGATACATCTTTGTCGAGCCGGGATGGATGGAATATCGGGATTGATGAATCTCATTCATAATCTTCTCTCGCAACCCTGCCACATTAGGCACACATAATCGGCCCTGGTATCTCAGTGCCCCATCTCTTCCGATCTCAAAAGCCATACTTTTACACTGCTGAATGCTCTCTCTTAATCGTACTAAGATAGGATCTTCATATTGTCGTGCTTTTACCTCGGCTACCAAAGATGATTCTGATGTATTCTGTACAGTAACACCTCCGTCATCAGAGTCTAACAATCTGATTCTCATATTGGCTAGCTGATGAAGCTCTTTAGTCAACCCCCATCTACCTGCCTCAATATGTACTAAGCTTCCCATTGATTTATGGCTGAGAGCATCTGCCACAACATTGGCTTTACCGGGATGATACAATATCTCGACGTCGTAGTCTTTCAATAATTCAAGCCACCTACGCTGCCTCAAATTCAACTCTTTCTGCTTGAAGATGTATTGTAAACTCTTGTGATCTGTGTAGATGTCAACATGGACGCCGTATAAGTAGTGCCGCCATATCTTCAAAGCATATATTACTGCAGCCAATTCCAAATCATGGGTTGGATAATTCTTTTCATGCTTCTTCAATTGTCTTGATGCATAAGCAATCACCTTCCCACGCTGCATCAATACGCACCCCAAACCTATACCTGAGGCATCACAATATACCACATAACCTTCTGTTCCTTCAGGAAGAGTGAGCACTGGTGCGGATGTCAATCGATTCTTCAGCTCCTGAAAACTACGTTCACAAGTGTCAGACCACTGGAACTTGGTAGCTTTCTGTGTTAACTTAGTCAATGGTGATGATATAGAGGAAAACCCTTCCACAAACCGCCTATAATATCCTGCTAGCCCTAGGAAGCTGCGGACTTCTGATGGTGTTGTAGGTCTCGGCCAATTCTTTACTGCATCGATCTTCTGAGTGTCGACACTAATACCCTCGTCAGATATCACATGGCCAAGGAACGCTACTGAGTTCAGCCAAAATTCACATTTGGAGAGCTTATCATATAACTTACGATCCTGAAGCGTCTGGAATACTATCCGCAAGTGGCCCACATATTCCGCCTCCGAACGAGAATATACTAGAATGTCATCGATGAATACAATCACGAACACATCAAGATAGGGCCTAAATATAGTATTCATGAGATCCATAAAAGCTGCTGGGGCATTTGTTAGCCCGAACGACATCACCAAGAACTCAAAGTGCCCGTATCTTGTCCGGAAGGCCGTCTTTGGAATATCCTTCTCCTTAACCCTCACCTGATGATACCCTGAACGTAAATCAATCTTGGAGAAATACTTGGCACCCTGGAGTTGGTCAAACAGGTCATCAATTCTTGGAAGTGGATACTTGTTCTTTATAGTAGACTTATTCAACTGTCGATAGTCGATACACATCCGTAACGACCCGTCTTTCTTCCGCACGAATAGGACTGGTGCACCCCAAGGTGAAGTGCTAGGCCTAATAAAGCCCTTATCCAGCAAGTCCTTCAACTGCACCTTCAACTCTCGCAACTCTGCCGGGGCCATTCTGTATGGAGGAATAGAGATCGGTTGAGTGTCAGGCAACACATCAATGCTAAACTCAATCTCCCTTTCAGGAGGAAGGCCTGGGAGTTCATCTGGGAAAACATCTGGAAATTTGTTGACCACGGGGATTGATTGTAGAGTAGGCGGCTTCGCCTCCGCATCCCTAACGTGAACGAGATGATAAATGTAACCTTTTGAGATCATTTTCCTTGCCTTAAGATAGGAAATAAACCTACCTTTCGGTGTAGCAATGTTCCCTTTCCATTCAATGACGGGTTCACCCGGAAATTGGAACCTAACCATCTTCGTACGACAGTCAACATTTGCATAGCATGAGGCCAACCAGTCCATTCCCATTATCACATCAAAATCAACCATTTCTAACTCAAATAAATTTGCCGAGGTTTGACGACTACAAATCATCACAGTGCAACCTCTATATACCCTTCTAGCAATCACAGAATCTCCTATCGGAGTAGATACCGCGAGGGGTTTACTTATCAATTCAGGTTCAATGCCAAACTTATTAGCCACAAAGGGTGTAACATATGATAATGTAGATCCCGGATCAATCAACGCATATACATCATAAGAAAACACAGATATAATACCTGTAACAACATCTGGAGACGACTCGAGATCCTGTCGACCTACTAGAGCATAGGTTCGATTTTGAGCACCACTCGAACTCGGCACTGCACCTCTACCCCTACCACGACCTGTCGACTGCTGAAAACCCCGTGCTGGAGGTCGAACTGATGAGGAAGAACCAGACACAGATCCAGTCGGCTGAGCCATACCATCACCTCCTCTATTAGGACAATCCCGCATCATATGGCCAGGCTGCCCGCACGAATAGCATGCATCAGAACCTCGACGACACAGTCCAAAGTGGGCCTTGCCGCACTGATCACAATGTGGTGTTGGGGGTCTCATCTGACTAGTATCCCTGTGATGTTGCGAGCCAGATGCCCGCGAACTCTGACCTGGACCAGAATAGGATCGATCATATCGAGGCCTCTGAAACTGTGGAGGAGCACTAGCTACAGGTGGCGCCGAACTCCTCGAAAACTGTGGCCTGATGCGGCCTCTGAAGTCATCAGAATACCCTGCAAATCTCGCCCTCTTATGCTGGCCCCTATCCTGCTCCCTAACTGCCCTCTGCTGGCGCTTACGATCCTCTAGGGTCTGGGCATAAGCTTGAATACGGGAAATATCCATTCCCTCCACCAAGGAGGCTGTCGTACACTCATTTATCAGATGTGGTCCCAACCCATTCACGAACATATACACCCTATCACTCATCTCGGCCACCATATGGGGAGCATACCTTGCCAAAGAATCAAACTGCATACTGTACTCTCGCACACTCATATTACCTTGTCTAAGGTTCAAGAACTTATCAGCTCTAGCTCGTCGTATCTCAACTGGCAAGTAGTGACGAAGAAAGGCCTCAGAAAATTCCTTCCACACAGCTGGAGGAGGGTTCGGACCCCTGGATCTCTCCCAACTATCATACCAGAGAACCGCTAAATCCCGTAGCCGATAAGAAGCCAACTCTACTGCCTCTGTATCACTAACATGCATAACCCGAAGTGTACGATGAACCTGGTCAATAAAAGTCTGTGGGTCCTCCTTGGGGTCTGATCCGGTAAACACTGGAGGGTCTAAATTAATAAAATCACGAACTCTTGTACTAACTGGTTTCTCAGCAGCACCTGTATTCTGCCTCTGAGCCTGAGCAGCTACCAAGCTAGTCAATAACTGCAAAGCACTCCGCATATCCTGGTCTGGAGTGCCAGACGGAGGAACTGGAGGCGCTGGGTGCCTTCTAATATCCTCTGGAGGAGACGGGGTAGATGAGGTATGAGACGACATCTCACTATGAGCCTCACTTTGGCCTGCTCTGGCTTGGGGCACCTAACTGGTACCCTCTCCTGCAGCTGTATCAAGCCATCTACTAATTGTTTGCTTCCTAGTCGAAGGCATCGCTGAAAGAAAACAAGGTGAATATTTGAGACAAACACTTACGACTCAACTCTACACACGATCTAGATTCAGGAAGAAGGTAACAACCCTAGATGTCATGTAGCCTCCTGATTATAAATATGGCGCGCTACACATCCATAATCAAGACTCTACTAGACATGGCTCATAGACAATCCCTAGGACAGACTTGCTCTGATGCCAAGTTTGTCACGACCCAAACTGGAGGGCCAAGACTAGCACCCGACCATACTTGCCGAGCACCAATGTACATTTCATCTAACCTTCATTATTATCTTTTAGGGCTGACGAGATCAATATAAATGGTAGACCTGGATCATGGACAACCAGCAATAAAATATGATGGCATGAACATACATAGCAGGGGATGACCAGACAATCAAGAAACTACATATAAGGTATGAGCTACCACGCTACCATGAAAGACTATATAACAAAAACCAGCCGACAAGGCATACCAAACTATACATGAGTCGACACTTGTCTATGAGCCTCTAAATGAACATAAGTGCTGCAACATAGCCGGAACAGGGCCCCGACATACCCATAATGTCTATAACAAAAATGCATACCAAGACCAAGGCAAGTCCGGAGAAGGGATCTCGCCAATCACCGCTGAACTGGACAGCCTACTGTGGTGGGGGAGCTGCACCTGCCTGTCTATCAGGACCTGCAGCACGACATGCAGCGTCCACAAATAAAAGGACGTCAGTACGAATAAAGTACTGAGTATGTAAGGCAGGGAACCATAAATACGATCAGTAATGTAAGCAAGGATAGAGAATATACAACCTGTAACATCTTAGTACCTCTGAGGGCTACTGACATGAAATGCATGATACATATGTATAAATACATAAACCTTTAAAACATTCGCCTCTGTGGGCATCATCATCATCATATCGTACCCAGCCGTAATAGGCTCGGTAAAAAACGTACCCGGCAATCATAAGGCTAGGTAGAATCGTACCCGGCCACGTGGAGCTCGGTAAAACCCAACTGATTAGTGGTTGCACAATAGGTGTCGTACCCGGCCAACTATAGCGTGGCTCGGTAGAGTAAAATAGATACATATATATAATGCATGCTCGACTCATGGAATCACATTCTAAACCTTTCGGAGTGACGTAAGGTCGGTATCCTCTGTACACGTTATTAGGACTAACTCTTCACTATGAACCTTATAAGAATCAGGAAGTACCAACAACATTGATAACATAAGAATAAGAGAAGCAACATTAACATCAATCGTTCCATAAGAGGGAAAACAATGTAAGTACTGCTAGCTTCTAAGAGTAGAGTATCTTGGAAGCTCGTTCATTACATTATGTACAATCAGAGTCGTGCAAAAGAAGGAAAGGGATAGCCTCACATACCTTGTATATACTGCCCCAATCTCAAGCTATGCAATTGTCAAAACTCCTTAGTCTACAATAAGAGAAACGATACTATCGTTATCATTTAAGCGTCATAACTATTATGTATCGACCACAACCTATTTTACGATGAAACGGACAACACCTCCCCTATATATATGACCTCACACCATTCAAAACAGTCACCAAACAGCCCAAACAACATCAATAATAAACATATTGAGCCTCCCAAAATAGTCCACACACAGCCTAATCACTCCATACATACGACGACCACCGTAGTCGTGTCAAACAACCTGGAAATGTTACGAATAACTATCAGCCCATAACCCTACATATATATGGTGTTTCTCCACACCCTTCCTCCTCCAAAACTCCACAAGATAGTAGTAAAATACGCAGCCCAACAACAACGCAAAACAGTCCACAAAACAATAACATTACTACCAAGCCTTTCGATATATATTTCACAAGTTCTAGCTTCAATGGCTTAGCCGCAACTTGGATAATCTTAAATACATATAGAGTAAGAGGTTCCTTACCTTTATACAGAAAGAACAACTCCAATTTGACCTTAAATTTCCATGAAATATCCCTCCAATGCTGCCACAACAACAAAAAAGCGAAACTAGCGATCAATTAGTGTTTTTCGGCACTAGAATCACTTTAGAAGGCTTGAAATCACCTAGGATTGATATTAAGAACATGAGGGAGTATTTACAGAACATAAACCCTTTAAAACAACCTCCCACACGAGCTGGAACGACACAAAAATGAGCAACAACAAGAAGAACAAGAGACTTACTAGCGCCACGGAATTCCCGACACTTGATTTGTGTTGTTTGCCCTTTTTTTGGGTCTTGAATCTTGAGAGAACCTTGAGAGGATGTTCCTAGGGTTCTAAGGTCTGAAAATAGTGAGAAGAAATGACTTAAAACGGGTTGGAGGCATCCTATATAGGTCCAAATATCTTAAACCGCCTTAGTGGGCCCCATAGAGAGGTGCTTGGCGCAGTCTCGCAAAAATGCGAATATCTCTCTACTTCGAGATCGTATCGATGAACGGTATAATGAATTGGAAACTAGACTCATAGATCTTTAATTTTGTTAGTATATCACCCCGTAATTCCTTGTAAATTAGGAGAAAAGTTTAGAAACATTTGACCTAATGTTTTAGTAAAATTATGAACCTAAGTTGAGACAACTTTTGTTTCATAACTCGTTTGACTTCAAGACTTATGATCCAGATATTATATGATTAAAATACCTTAATACATGACCTCTTGAGTGTATTAAGCACCGCTAGATTTACCTGAAAATACGAGTTACAACATCCTTGATTCATTTAACTTCTAATACTTGTTAATCACCCTTATACACTCTTGTATCACTTAAGACCAATAGGATTGACTTCTTATCATCTCAAAGATAATTCCTTCTCAGATTTATGTTAACTAATATATGGCATGAACTAACACGTGTGGATATGGGTTGTAACAATCCATCCTTTTCTCCTCACTATTTTCCTCCATTGTTAACCACCATGTTTGGGGTTCATGGCCTTAAGGTTGCATGGCAGCATTTTCATTGGCTGCGTGATAGCTTTCTGCTTGAGCTTCCCCTTGCCGAATGAGATTATACTATCTTCTCACTGTTGTTGTTGTTGTTGTTGTTGTTGTTCCGACTACTACTGCTATCGTTATTAGCTCGAGGTGATGATACGGGGGGGGGGGGGGGGTTCTTCCAATTTAGAAGGACGTTTGGACTCTACACTGCTACTTGGGAGAGTGTTCGGACTATACACCTGTCGATTCCCCCTTTTTCTCTAACCGTGGGGTCAGAAATCGGGTATACGACATTAGGAAGGAAAACTCTACTCCCTTTCGAGAATTGGGTTTCGGAATTTGAAGAGTCGCCACCTAATGATTATAGTGCATTAGGATACTTTTTTTAGAAAAGTTTGAGTTGGAAAACCAGAGTTCGGGTAAGGGCTAGAAATTATCTCGAGGGAAGGTGTTAGGCACCCCTCAAGACCCACTAGTGTGGTTTCCGGCCATGTTACAATTGTGACTTTACAAGTAAACAATCAAGGCTCAAATAAGGATTCACATATAATGTTGCAATCAGGTTGAAAACTTTCGAAGGTAAGTAGAGAGGGCAGAAATTTAAAAAAAAGAGATTTGAATAATTTTACAAGAAAAGATGAAAGCAAATAAAAGGAGGGGGGGGGAGGGTCCTAGGTTTACAATTAATATGGATCACATCAATGCAATATCCAGCAATCACTTCTCAGAAGAGGGGTCACACGTGATATTGGCGCATCGGTCATCATATCCATATTCTACCATTCCCACCCCGTTAAGGTATTAAAGCGCGGAAAATTTTGTTACTTATTGCATGCTAGTACCCGTCCCACTCCTATCAGTCCCGGAGGCATTTAAGACTACTAATCCTAAAGGGAAAGGGATTTAGGGCCTCTTGAGAGTTTCAAAGGACAAAATACTAAGGCGTCAATCAAAACGCATAATACAAGTAAAAGTGGAGGCAGATAAGCAAGTAAGGCTCAAGTAAACCTCCTTAAATCAGATAAGCCACAGAGTTTAGCATGTCTCACATGTACTGGTTTGGTCTTTAACATTAAAGCGATAAACGGACTGATTTAACTCATATTTTTAGATAGGAAGTCTGCATGAGGCTTACTCGAATGCAGTCATCAAAGACTGAACCACTTTAATTTGTCAAGTTTACCTTAAATGTGGGACAGAACTACTGATTGTAAAGGAGTTGCAGAATAAGATAAGTTTCAGAAAAGATTGCAGACTTAATACAAAGAAAATGGTTTAAAACGAGTTTCAGAAAAACATACTTGTTTAAGAAAAAGAATTGCCAAGTTTTAACAAAAGAACTGAATTGCAGACTGATTCAAAAGGTTTATCAGATAAGTATAAAGAAGTGAATTCAGATTGATTTGAAAAATGTTTGTCAAATTATCAGGAAAGCAGTAAGTTTCCAGAAAATATGCACTGATTTTGAGAATATTTATCAAGAAGGAAAAAGATGCACTGGTTTGGTTGCAAGAAAAGTTTTAAGGGTTCAGAAAACGTGCAGAAAGTCGCTTGTTTTAGCAAAAGGGGAAGTACTGTTTTAGACGAGTGAAACAATTCCAATTTGAAGTTCCTATAGGCATGATCTCTACAAGTTACTGATTTTAATACCTTTCAAACGTTAACAGCCTTACAAACATGATATCTATATGCTGGCTTATCGTTAAACCTAACGGTTTGCTTAATGTCATTATAAATGCAGAAATGCAAATCCCTATAGGCATGGTATCTATATGCATAGTTGCAGAAATCAGAAAGTTAGATCCTATAAGCATGGTTTATACTTGTGAGATTGTATAGATCAAAAAATTAAATCCTATAGGCATGATCTCTATGTGCATAAAAGTAAATCCCATCCCCTTTTCACTAAATACCCATGAGTTTATACAAATTATTACATGCCAATAAGAATAAGACAGAAATTAAAAGTACATCAGAAATCATCAGCTACATCCGGGCAGCCTAATTCAGACTTAGTGTCTAACAATATGAAATTGAACCATTTCCGAAATCCAGATTTCCAAAGCATTCTCTTATCTGGGGTGTTTCAAAGATCCAAGGAGTTTCAGGAACTCCAGGCAGTGCTTACACCCAAATATATTGCAGATTTAGATTATAGTGCAGTGTGGAAATGCCAGCTCTCAGATGTCCAAGTTTAGAGGGAACTCAAGGTCCCAAAGCAAGGCTCAAGAGAGAGGGGTAGAACTTAAGATTCTAGGAATAAGTGTAAGTGCACAAGAGGGGAAGGGAATCAAAGAGAGATAGGGCAAGCTAGTGGTGATGCCCAGCAATCGGGATGCTGGCACACCCCTGACCAGCCTGCTGGTCAAGCATTGAGAGTTAGGATTCATTGTGGATCAAGCCAAGGCCTGGACAGTAATTAGGATACTGTCAGGCCAAGAACTTAACTCGGCACATAGAAGGGGATAGGGGTAGAGGATTCATAACAGAAATAGAAGCAAGGAAGAAAAATATTTAACACAAATTACTGAACATAGGCAGTAGAGTAAACAATAGTCTGAAACATATAAGGGTGAGGCAGAAAATTAAATAAAGGACAAACCAGTTTCAGGGAAACAAGAAAAGAAAAGCAGTAGTCTTGTAAAGCCAACAAATAGTCAGAAGATCTTAGAAGAGAGCTGTGAGATTATGTGTGTAAAGTGCTGAATTGAGTGTGTGTGTGTAAGAGTATGCAATTCGAAGTGTGTTGTAAAAGTATTGAATTGTAATTTAAGGATGATCAAAGTGCAGAAGGGTCGTGCCCCTTTTATAGTGCAGAAAACAAGTGAGAAAAGGTAAGGAAATAACATTGAAATCAATCTCCCTTTAGTTAAGGGATTCTGATTTCAATGGGGAAAAGCCAATTAAGGAAAGCAGTTTTGATTAAAAACTTTTCAAAGTAGCACAAAAGGGTAAATACAGAGAAGTTATTAAAGGAAAGAATTTAATAGTACACCGCTTGAAAAATAAGGAAAGAGAATCAATCAAACATCCAGGGAAATCAAAATTACAATTCAATTCGAATGAACCAAGTCAGGAAAAGATAAAGGAGGTTCAACTAAAGAAAAATCAGTAACAATCAATCAAACCCCATTAGAGGATTTCAGAATCAATCAAAAACCTTTGAAGGCAGAGTCCTTATATATAAAGCACACAAATATGTGAATACCAGAGGGGTTTGTCAAATTATTTAGAAGAGAGTTTAACAAAGAAAGGTTCAGAATCATAAGCAAGAAGAGGTTTAAGTCTAGTTCGCAGACTCACAATGAGTCTGAGAGTCCAGGGTCCCGAAGTGGAACTTAACTCGCACACAAAAGATCAAAATGCCAAGAAATCCCCAAACCCTAGGGTTTCGAGTTGAGTCAGACAATAGAGATGAGAAGGCAAACCATTCAATAGAGGCTCAGGAGTCTTTTCCAAAGACTTACGAGAAACAAATAGACATGATACACAGTCAAAAGCATGGAGAACACGTTTTGAGAAAAACTCAGAACTTAAACAAGTTCAGAAGAAAAAGTGATACAAACTTAAGAAGCAGTGGATGAAACACATTTAGCAAGAACACGAACAGAGTCCAGTAAAACAAAAATCGAAGAACTTAACAGTAAACACATATAGTAGAAGAGTAATGAAAACATAACAAGGATAATCATGTGAGCACAGGAGTAACATGTATAAAAGAAAAGTAGAAGGACAATCAGGCGTGGTAGAAAAGAAAATATACGAACATAGTATAGACACATACATACAAAGAAAAGAAAAGGGAGAGTCAGAAAAATATTTTAAGCTTTTCAGAAACCCTAGATCGGAAAGAAGTAATTTTTGAAAGAAAAATTGGGGAAAACATTTTAAAACTCCAGTAAAGCACATATATAACATAGATTTAAAAGAAAAATCAGAGAAAACCTTGAATATCTAGGGTTTAGAGGAACCCTGGAATGAGAAAGGCTTGGAAAGAGGCCCAATCTAAGTCGGATGAGGTCAGAAACAGGCTCAGAAGACCAAGAGCCACCGGGGCAAAGTCAGAGATGGCCGGAATCTTTGAATCGGTGAAGGTCTGAGTGAAGACCTTTGAGGTTTGGCCTCGAACCTTCGAGCATCAGGCATGCAAGAGCCAGAGGAGGTGAATATAAGCTGTCCGTGGCCTGAGAAGCCATGGACTCTGGTGAAAACACGGTGGAATGAGGCAGGAGGAGGCTAGGGTTTGAGAACCCTAGAGAGAGTTTGAGATAGTAGAGGGTTGCAGAGGCAGTGGTTGGTGAGAATGAGGTAGGGTAAAGGGGTCGTTTGAATTAAAAAAGGAAGGGGATGAGGGGAGCCGTTGATCTAAAAGATCAACGGCTAGGATTAAAAGAAAACTGGGCGGGTCGGATAAATGGGTAAAGGGGTTGGGTTAAATCGGAATTGGGCCGGTCCAATTGGGTTTCAGAATTGGGTCAATTAGGGGGGATCAATTTGGCTATGATTGAAATAAAAATGGGCTAGATTTTAAATAGCCAGTTTTCCCTTTTTATTTTTTTATAAAAATGGTAAAATGATCTTGAAAGCAAATTAAAAGTACTTAGCCAACAAAAAATATATAAATATTAATTTAAAAATATTGGAACCAATTTTACAATTATAAAATGCTATTAATCTTAAAGTAGGCTACAATTGCAATTATATGCAATTTAGCTTTTAACATACCAAATAAATTTGTAAAAATATGCAAAAATTATATTAACTATATTTTGGTATAAATATGAGAATGAAATAAATTATTCACCAAAATTGATGATTTTGGGAATAATTATGGGTTTTGCACTACTAAAATGGACAATAAATTGATTTTAAAAATCTTTAAAAATTAAGAAAAAATACCAAAACTCTTGGGCATAATTATATATGCATACACATGCTATTTGGAAAGTGTTTTGAGTATAAAAAATATATAGGGAAAAATTGGGTATCAACAACACCGCTGCTCACTCTCCTACCCTGGTGTGGTGTGGCACTTCATCCCTCGAGTTTTTTCCCAAGGGATAAAATGGCACAACTGGCTGCTGAACTTGCATGGCACGATGTCCCAGAATGTGGACTCGGAGCGGCTGAGCAAGTAGGGTTGATGCCCGCCGAATCTTCAACCTTTGGCTTCGGCAGGCTGTGTCTTTTTTTTGTGCCTCTTCTACATCACTTTCCTCTTATTTGTCTTCCCCCTTTCCTCTTCTTCATCTTCTCCCTTGGAGATATTATTCCGTGGGATCAAGATAGGAACCTAGAGGAGGTGGTGGTTGAAGGTATCATCGTTGAGGATGCATGTTCGGGGAGGTGGTGCTCGGAGATGCTGCTACCGGAGATGAACCTTCGAGAGTAGACTAGGTTCTAGGCTTTTACCATATGTGTACCCCTTCACTTCTTTGTTTCTGTGTAAGGACCCCTCGTGGACCTTTGTAATCACGTGTAAGGACCCCTCGTGGGCTTTTGTAATTGAATGTTTATGAATACAATGATGTTTCCTCAACTTTTGTCTTTGATGCTTGCTATATTCTTTTACATTTGTGGAGACTCTGAACGCATGACTCTACCGGTCGGTGCCAATTTCGAGCCCAGATGTGAGTGTTTATTCCTGATTTTTGATTGACTAATACGACCTTCTGCGGAACCCTTCGTCGTCCCTTGGATCGAGCCTGGATTAGATCGATAAACTCGGGTCATCGGGCCCTTTACTTAGAGTCGAATGAAAATAACGCTTCAAGCATTGAAGTCGTGATTTGTCACTTAGTCTCCGTGGTAACTTTTGAGGAGAAATTTGCTTGGATGCCCGCAGACAGGGACTGCCTTTGAACTTTCGAGGGCAGTCCCCGAGTGGAGGTTCGTTCAAATCCGGACCACCTGGAAACATGCTTTGAACTTAGTGTAGACAGTCTTAGGGCGCTGTAGATAGATCCGGGAAGAGTGTTTATCCGAGCTCAGACGGTGCCCCAGGGCCAAGCCTATATGGGTGGAATTTAAATGCTCATTTCCTTGGAGCCTGATTCCTTTTTGACAAAAGCCCCCGAGGTTGGGTACCACCTCGAGTCTTGTAATGAAGTCATTGGCTTCTTGGAGCCTAACCTTCCCTTTTATGGAGGTCCTCGAGGTCGGGTACCACCTCAGGACTGGCAATGATGTGGTTGGCCTTTTAGAGCCTAACTTCTTTTTGATGGAGATCCTCGAGGTCGGGTACCACCTTAGGAATGGCAAAGGCATTATTTGCTTCCTAGAGCCTATCCTTCCTTTTGATGGAGGTCCTCGAGGTCGGGTACCACCTCAGGACTGACAATGATGTTGTTGGCATTTTAGAGCCTAACTTCTTTTTTATGGAGGTCCTCGAGGTTGGGTACCACTCGGGACTGGCGAAGGCGTTATTAGCTTCCTGGGGCCTAACCCTTTTCTGATGAAGGTCCTCGAGGTCGGGTACCACCTCGGGACTAGCGATGATGACATCAGTCAGTGTTTCTAATCAACTTCGAGGCAGGCGGATCGTCGCCGTTTCTTCCATGTATAAATAGGATTATTTCTGCTCTTTTGGAGATCTCACCGTTTTAAGCAATTGCCCTTCTCTTTCTGCATCCAACCATTTATTATTTAAGTACTAACGTACTTGCATAGATTCCCACTTTAGTTCCCCAAGTTTGCCATAGCCATGACTGCTGTATCGGGGTCTGCCCAATAAAGAGGGGAGAGCTCCGCCTCTGGCATTTGGGACCAACGAGAGTATGCCTTGAAGATTGCTTGTTCGATAGGAGAAGAACATCTAGGGTTAGTGAGAAAAGACAGTGGATGGGGGAAAGGTTAGTGTTACAGATACTTCCCCCGGGTGAGGGCATCACGGATTGCGCCGATGGATTCTTAAATGTGTACATAAAGTAGTTTTCACACAGGGCCCCCTTGACAGGGTCGTGCTTGACTTCTGTTTGGAGTATCGGGTTACCTTGGCGCAGATCCATCCGTCGTTTTGGCGAACAATATTAATAGTGAGATTTTTCGCAAAGAAGGCGGGGCTTGAATTTATGCTCAGTCATCTCATTAGGCTGTACCGGCCCTTTCACTATCAAGGTCTGCTAACCTTGCGATGTCGATCGACCACGCCCTTCATTGTTGATGATGAAGAAGATGGAGACCGGGATTGGATGAGTCTCTTTGTCTGAGTGCGGACTACTAAAATCATCCCCTTGGAGCTTATGCCATTCCCTGAGGAGTGGAACTATACACGTAATCAGAGCATTTTTTGCCTTCTCAGTTTCGCCTATAGCGAAAACTAGTTTCATAACTGTGCCCTCTCTTCTTTTTCTGCAGCGGTTTCATGGGCGCCGAGCGATGTTCCTGATTTGCTGGATTGGGTCCGAAAGTTGGCGACCCACTTGACCTATGATGAGCGCAAGTGGCGAGCTTTGTCCCGGGGTAGATGGGAAGCGAAACAACATGGTGAGTGTTGTGCTATTATTTCCTCTCTCTTCCTTCATTTGGAGAGGCATTTTCCCTTTATGCGTACTAATCTTGCCATCATAGGCATTAGAAAGCCGTTCGAGGCGGGGCCACGCTCCTCTAGGGAGGGAAAAGTAACTATTTTGGGTTCAGTCTCTGAATCGGGTTATGACTCGAGCTCATTCGACCATCAAGTTTTGTATTTGTGTGGGCTAGCGACAATGGCTCTTATGCCTTGGGTCGAAGCGACCTTTTATGTGTGTAACCCTGAGGCTTATTAGGCTGGCAACAATGGCTCTTACGCGTTTGGTCGATGCGACCTTTTATGTGGGCTTTATTTTTCCCTCGATAAGGATAAATGGTGTTTGCCTGACTTTTCAATGGCTTAATAAAAAACCTCCATTGTGAGTCATTATTTGGCGATGATCGAGCACCTCAGGAGGTTTTGGTTCGGAGGCTAAATATCTCGAAGCCGATGTTTAGGAGCTGAAATGGTCAAAGATCATTTGCCTGTATCAAGGGTAGCCTATTTAACCGGTTCTTTTTGAAGTAGATTCAAAGTAATTGAAGGCCTGTGATTTTATAGCGATGGTCGGGCATCCCCGAGTCACGTTAGTTTGGCCGGTACAGCCTTGTGACCGGAGTCATTTGTGTTTGGCCAGAGCCTTTGAGTCCCAAGTGAGATAGTTTCGGCATCTATATTGAAGGTATGCCTTTTTAGGGGTCTTACAAGTTCGATATATAGCCGAAACTTTGAGATCAGGTTTATGCCTTTAATAAGGTCTTACAAGTTTTACATGCATTTGAGGTCTTATAGATATTGTCACTTGGTACAAGTGTAGTTCATGCCTTGCTTGAGGTCTTACAGATATAGTTGCTGCCTTATGTAGGTCTTATGAGACTGAGTCTGCCCACTCGGGGTCTTACAACCTCGGGTTTTGTATCGAATGACGAGTGGCGATAGTCCCTGAGTCATCAAGTGTACCTTGGCTTGGAAGCCGTTACTTGTGAATTTTGTATTGCCTCATTGAGGGCCTATGGGCTTGGAGTCCCGACCCGGAGGTCGTACATGTGTTGAATTGTTGACGCCAGTCCCCGAGTGTTCGGGACGTTTTCGGCAGAGAAGTCATTTTTGCGGAGATGTCGAGCTTCTTTTGGAGTGTGAGATGCTTTGATAAAAGATATTCCTCAATTATTTGGTATAAGAGTACATATTTGCCATCGGGGGCTCGACTATATGGACACGGTTCATTCGACCGTTTGGCCTGATACATCACTTTCCTATCAGGACCCTATTTGCCATTTCTTGGCTTTTCTGAGTGGATGGCTTCCCGGGAGGGAGGGGGGGGATGCCCCTCAGCGTGCGAGGTTGATTGCAAAATATGCCTCGAATACCTGCTGGATCTTCCTTAGGTAGCACATAGATGCTGCCTCGTTAAAAACCTTGCTGGTAAAACCCTTCTTGGGATGAAAACCCAGCCAAAGAAAAAGAGTACAACACATGCTTTTAAAACTTAAGGCCTTCGGGCTGGGAAGAGCTTTGGTTATTTAGACCGGATACCTGCATTCCAGTTAGTATAAAACGCAACTGAAAAAGGGATACGGTCATACCTTAGTGCAAATGTCGCTTCGGATCTTGGTGTGACTATCGTTTATTATGAGGACTCGGTATGGTCCTTCATTTTGTTATGTCGGGCGTAGCTGAGAATGTAACTTTTCATCGCTATTTTATCGTTTGCTTATCCTTTGGCTCCTTCGGTGGTGAAAGTATCGGCGCCAGCACTACGTCATTTACTTTCCATGTTGAATCCATTGAGGACTCGAGTGACGGGCACAATTTGGTCGAGCAATCCGAGCTGCTCTACCACCCTTGACCTGATAATGTTGGTCAGGCTACCTGGATCCAAAAGTACACGTTTAATTTGAAATGTATTTACAAGGAAAGATATTACCAGTGCGTCGTTGTGAGGCTGAGACAAGGTCTTGATGTTCTCGTCGCTGAATGTGAGAGCGTCCTCGGGTATGTAACCTCAAGTTCGCTTTTCCCTGATGATAGATATTTTTGTTTTCCTCATCACGGGCTCTTGTGGGGAATCGATGCCTCCCAAAATCATATGGATGACATGTTGTGGCTCATTCGTTTCATTCTTTTTTGTCGCCTCTCTTTTTGTCAAAACTGATTTTTCCCTCGGTCGCCGAGGAATTCCCGGAGGTGACCTTTGTTAAGTAGTCGGGCTACCTCTTTTCGGAGTTGGTGGAAATCCTCGGTCCTGAGGCCGTGTGTGTTGTGAAATTCGCACACTAAGTTATGATTCCTTTGCGAAGGATCTGATTGTACAGGCTTGGGCTACCTGGCATCTCTGATTTTACTGATGGCGAACACGATATCTGATACATCGACGTTGAAGTTGTATTCCGATAAGTAAGGTGCCCCCGTTGGCCCTGCGTTCCTATGGAATCTGGCTCTATTGATGAGTCCCCGAGGATCCTGTCCTCGGTCTATCCTTCGATCATTACGAGGTGGGTTGCGCATCGGGGCGTTCCTCCTATCTTCGGTGCATGGTTGATATCTTTCTTTGTTCGGCTTTGGCTCCTTCGCCAAGAGCCTGCTTGGGTATACTAAGCCCGAGGGGGCTCCCAGCAAGTCATCTTCAACCCTGATTTTTGACTGGTATCGCTTGTGGATGTCCGACCAGGTCATAGCTGGATATTCGACTAGATTCTCTTTCAACTGTTTCGAAGCTATTGAGTTTCGTTCAATCAGACCTTGAGTGAAAGCCTGCACTGCCCAGTCGTCGGAGACCGGTGGTAGTTCTATTCATTCCGTTTGAAAGCGTGATACGAATTCTCGCAGCATCTCGTTCTCCCTTTGCTTGATCTTGAAGATGTCAGATTTCCTCGTTGCTACTTTGATGGCACCGACATGTGCTTTTATGAAGGAGTTTTCCAGCATGACAAATGAATCTATGGAGTTAGGAGCTAGGTTGTGATACCATATCATGGCCCCCTTCGAGAGTGTTTCCTCGAACTTTTTAGTAAGACGGACTCGATATCGTCGTCCTTTATGTCGTTGCCCTTCACTGCGCAAGTGTAAGCAATAACGTGCTCATTGGGGTCTGAGGTCCCGTTGTATTTTGGGAGTTCTAGCATTCCGAACTTCTTTAGAATGGGTTTCAGGGCCGCTTCCTCTGGGAATGACCTTTGTATGAACTTTTTCGAATCCACACCTTTCAAGACCGAGGGTGCGCCCAGAATTTGGTCGACCTTGGAGTTGTAGGTATCGGCCTTCTTGTCATTGGCTTCTATCATTTTCTTGCCCGATTCGATCCTTCTGGTGAGGTCCTCGAGCATTTTTACAATGGAGGGATCGGTCATCGACCCATTATTGCTCGATCTCTCCGGTACCTGTTCGGCTGGGGGAGCTGTTCCCGGTGCTATCGTGCTGGGAGTTTTCTAGTGACTTTGCAGCTAGGCAATAGCTAGATGTTGTGCCTACAACATTTCAAAAATAACATGAAGGCTAACCTCACGCTCTTCCCTGGTCGGGGTTTTCTAAGCTTCTTGTGGATCTCCCTAACGCACGCTCTTGTCCGTATGCGAGCTTATATCGATGCATTGGGCGTCGCGTGAGACCACGTCCACGGGGATTGGTTCTGGCGCAGTCCCAGGGTTTTGTGGTGGCACACCAACACTTGAAACGTCCACACCATTTTCTGCGTGGTCCTCAATATTGTTGTTTTCACCTCCATTCACCGAGTTAGACAATTCGACCTGAAATTGAAGATCTTGGACAAGAAAAAGTGTGAAAGATAACTTGCATTGTGTGACGAAACCAGCAAGAAAATAATCACTATTATTTTTAGCCCCACAGTGGCCGTCAAACTGTTTACCGTAAAAATGGGTAATAACAATTAAATTTGTTTATGGGACTCTAAAAATACATGATCTATTTTTATGCTAGTTGTTAAGCAGCCGATTCTACGTATGTGAGACTTAAAAACGAAATAAGAGTTAAGGATAGTGCGATAATCAAACCGTTGGGCCAATTGCCGGGGCCTCGAGGTCGATTCCGGAGCTCGGCAGGGAGCTACCGAGGGGGGTCAGAATACGGCTAACAGTTATAATAGAATTAACGGAGACTCTTTATTGCCAATGATAAGCAATAAATGATGAACAAATATGAAGATAATAAATGAAAGCGATAATATCAAGAGAGTATGTTAGAGAGTAAATAGAATATTCTTGCATATATCATGTGGAGCAACTGAAGCAACAAGGGCTTACAAAATGACAAGGATCCCCTTTATATAGGAGTGGAATCCCAACATAGTACAAAATACATTAATGACAAAGAAGTAGGGATAATACACCTAGCTAATGTCATGGTGCAGGTTCAGACTAGCCTCAGACTAGCCTTACAGATTTTATCGGCCCTAGCTGCACTCCTTGGGAACTCTCTATATCTATTGTGGTCGCGGCCAATATTATCCCTAGGTTGGGCGTCGACAAACCTCGAGGGAAGAAACTCGGCCACAGCCTTGTAGCCTCGAGTTTTCGAGATGATCTTCTGAAATGCCTTAATAACGAGAAATGTGACCCTTCGATTTTGCCATATACAAAGATACAAAATTTACCCTCAACTTTTGACTATATTCTAAAATTACTTTTAGGTTGGAACTCCGTTGAGGGCCAAGGAGAAAAGTATGATTTTTTTCCTTATGGCAACAGTAATATTAGACCAAACATTTAATGAAAGAAAACTTTGTTCAACTTCAAATAGTACAAGAAAAGTTTAAACCTTTTCCCTGTATAAACGATGTCAAGTAAACTTTGCTTTAAACAGAAGAAGGTATCTGGGTTGTGTTGCGTCTAAATTAGTCATAATTGTATGGCTACTTTATTTAAAAGTTTAAATTATACTGTTTAATTATACGTTCCTCACGTGCGTGTTTGACTTAAATCTAATCTCTCTCTTATTTGATGCTATGTAAACTTGTGTAACTATTCTCATTTAAAAATCTAAACTTTTAAAGAGTACATTTATATTTATTTACTGCTCCCTACGGTCTAAAATAAGTAATTTTTTAACTTTTTTTTGTGGTCCAAAATAAGCGATTTTTTTAGATTTCAAGAATGAATTAATTATTTTTTCCTACATTGTCCTTGGAGTAATTAATGTTGGAGTATATATTAGGAGTGTTTATGTGAAGACATAATAAAAGTTAATATGGTCAATTTTATTACCAATTAATATTAAAAAGTGACTTTCTTAATATGTATGAAAACAACCAAAAAAATCACTTATTTTGGACCAAAGGAATATTCAACAATACTCACGTTAACCAAGCATCGTATCTATATAAAATAATGGATAAACAAGGCAGTAGCAGGACGTGTGGTGATTGTTCTTTTTGTAGAACGATTAAGACCTCATGAGAAAGAGAAAGAAAGAGGAAACGAAGACTAATAGCCGGTTTGGCCAAGTTTTTTTAGGTCAAAATTGTTTTTTTTTTGGCTAAAAGCATTTTTGGCCAAAAGTTAAGGTGTTTGACCAAGCTTTTGGAAGGAAAAAAAGTGCTTTTGAGGAGAAGCAGAAAAAATAGCTTCTCTCCAAAAGCACTTTTGAGAAAATACACTTAGAAGCAGTTTTTTAAAGCTTGGCCAAAAAAAGATTGCTGCTCAGAAGTGTTTTTCAAACCAATTAGCCAAATACAAACTACTTCTCACCAAAAATACTTTTGAGAAAAGCACTTTTAAAAAAAAGCACTTCTCAAAATAAACTAATTTTTACATCTTGGCCAAACTGACCATGAGTCGTTATGGCAACGGGCATTGGCCGCAGATTTTACATATTACGAAGTAGACGACGTTTGACTGGTTCCTCATTTTCAGCAAAAGTCACACATTAATGTTTGTAAAATTAAGCTGTCACTGTCCCAATCAGGATAACGCATCCCATATACTCTGTCCGGTTCCCATATACCAATTTGCTTTGGGCAGTTCTATTAAAGGAATATTAAATTTTAGGACGAAAATAGTTAGTGTGATTAAATTATCCTTTATTGTATTATAGTTATAGTAGTATTTATTTCTCTTTCAAATGTGAGTAATAAATGATTTTTTAGGGATACATACATAAGAGTAATTTTGAAAAAATAAATTAAATTTTTTCTTGATTATATAAATCACACTTATTTTGGACCAAAATAAAAAAGTAAATTGATCACTTATTGTGGACCGGAGGGAGTATTAATACCGAAATCTGTACCCACATGTGTATTTTGTACTCCCTCCTTCCATTCACTTTTACTTGTCCAGTATTCTAAAAATAGATTTTCACTTTTACGTGTCACTTTTAGCATATCAAGAGAAGACAACTTTTTTCCAGTTATACCCACAATATTAATTACTCATTTCAAATCATTTAAAAATATGCATTAATTAATATGGTAAATTGTGCACTTCACTTATTATTTCTTAAGGGGTGTGCAAAGTCTATAGTGAACAAGTAAAAGTGAACGGAGAGAGTATGACAGATCATTACGTACTTAGGTAACACTCAACCTATTGCAATATTCTCTTAGATAAAATTGTCTGTTTTAATAAATTAAAATACACTGATAATTAATGTAAGAAAATTAGTACGATCAAGATATATAATTTGAAAGAGGCAATAGGATAAGTATATGTGGGCAATTGGAAGGCCACCAAATTCTTGAACAGCATATCTTACGTGGTTTACTTCATTTCTCCCCACAAATATAAGCTACTTAGTTTATTTCTTGAATTTGTTTCCCCTTTGCATATTCTAGTCATGATCCTTTGGGCTTTAATTTGCCCACATAAACTGGGTCCTTTATACTACTATATATGTTTATCAATTTCAATGTGCTGCATATATGCGTCATCACTCTAATCCACTCTCTCTTAGTAATCCACTAACTCTTTGCTTGGTCAGCATAAGCAAAACTTATACTAGTACGTACTAGACTCCGATTCTGATGAAAAAGATACTTTAAAGTTCAAATATTTAGATAAATGAATTGGTATATATTTCCTATTCTTCTTTCTGTCGTGTGTTCAGCGTTGGCCGACATACATAACATAGAGAGAGAATATGAAATAAGGGACCCCAACATAACCCCACCTTATTTCTTTGAAGCAATTCATGCTTTTTGGAAATCTTTTCAAGCTTTTTGGGATTCTCTTGTCTTCTCTTCCTACCAATAATACTCCCTACTTAAGCAGCTGCTGCAACCTTCTCTACACCATATAAAACTTCCTTCTTCAGTTTTTATTCTCAACTCAAAAAACATGCAACTTATCCTTACGCTGGGGATTATATTAATGTAGATAAAGGAACAACTATGCAAGTAATTCAGTCAAATTAAATTAAATGAGAATCTGGATATATATATATATATATATATATATATATATATATATATATATATATATATATATATAATCAATTTTTAGGCACACAGCTGATAAGTTTCTATATGATTTCTTTTGAGTGGATATAAACATGGAAAATGCAGTGGAGGAGGACATGACCGCGACGTAGATAAGCTTGTCCTTGATTATTTATATGCTCAACGACTAAGATTCTTGGAAAATACTTTGTTGGAAAAAACTTGCTAGAAATTGGTGCTTATACTAAATCAACGATTACGTGACAATGCACTTTTATATATAAATAAGCCTGTCCTAGATTATTTTTATGCTCAACGACTAAGATTCTTGGAAAAAACATACCAAAAATTCGTGTTTATACTAAATCAATGATAACATAACAAGTGTCTTCTACATACACTTTTATCACTTAACGATATATAGCTAATTAATTATTATATATTTCTACCTTAATTTATTAGGTAGCTACTATGTTAATAGTATATTATTTTTTGGTGTAAACATCACCTACACTAGGGGCGGATTTACATTGGGTGAAGCGGTGTCATGTGACACCGCTGTTGGGAATAAACCCCCCACATAAATAATATTCACGGTAATAAAAGCGGAATAATAATGTAGCACCAAGATACGGTAATTAACAAGAATAAAAGAGTAATAACGACACCAAGATTTTTACGTGGAAAACCCTTTTAATAAGGGAAAAAGCCACGACCCCGAGATGAGCAACTGATATCACTATAGTAAGGAATTTTACACTTTGTAGGTCTGAGTAAAATACTCCAAAGACTACTACAACCCTCAAAAGAAATAACCCTCTTTTGATATTCCCACCTCACTACAATATCGCTCACTCTCTATTTTCCTCACACACTATTTTCTTATACCCTGTTTGTGAAACCTCACTCTTTCTTTCTCTCTTTGTTGGTGTGTAGAAATGAGAGTTGAAGCTCTCCTTTTATAGCCAAAGCTTCACTCTCTAAAGCCTACAAAATTTGACAATTTACACACACTTTTCACAATTCAACAAAGTTGGCTACCAAACCAAAGAAATTCAACAAGGTTGTCTACCAAACCAAACTAATTCAACAAGGTTGGCTACCTAACCAAACCAAGTCAACAAGGTTGACCACCAAACCAAAGAAACTTTTATTAGGCACATGCTTAATACTTCTTCAATGAGATGAACATCATCAATCTCCCCCTCCAGTCTCATTCATCTAGAGGAGGTAGCACTGTCTTCTAGTTTGAGTGCATGCCGACAAGTTCTTTTCATAGCTCGAACTTGTTTCTTGGTACCACCTTGGTCAGCATATCTGCGGGATTCTCACTTGTAGAAATCTTCAAGACTTTTAGAGATTCATCATCTACCATTTCTCGAATCTAATGATATCTCACATCAATGTGTTTGGTCATTGCATGGTACATAGAGTTCTTGATAAGGTTTATTACACTTTGACTGTCACAATAGACGACATACTCCTTCTAATGCAATGCAAGCTCTTGAAGGAACCGTTTGAGCCATACCATCTCCTTGCCAGTTTCTGTAGCAGCAATGTACTCTGCTTCAGTTGTTGAAAGTACAACACACTTCTGCAACTTACACTACCATGATATAGCTCCCCCTGAAAATATAAACAAATATCCAGTAGTGAATTTTCTGTTGTCAATGTCACCTGCCATATCAGCATCTGTATAGCCCTTCAAGATTGGATCAAATCCTCCAAAGCACAAACAATCTCCCGTGGTACCTCTCAGGTACCTGAGTATCCACTTGACTGCTTCCCAATGTTCCTTTCCAGGATTTTCAAGAAACCTGCTGACAACACCAACTGCGTGAGCAATATCAGGTCTAGTACATACCATTGCATACATCAAGCTTCCGACTGCTGAAGAATAAGGAACTTTAGCCATGTTCCCTTTCTCTTCCACTGTTGTAGGACACATCTTTTTACTCAACTTTAGATGACCAGCAAGAGGTGTGCTGACTGGCTTAGCATTCTTCATGTTGAAGCGTTCTAGTACACGTTCAATGTACTTCTCCTGATATAGACGCAACTTTCTACTTGTTCTCTCTCGAACTATCTTGATCCCTAGAATTTGTTGTGCTGGGCCCAAGTCCTTCATATCAAATGACTTGGACAGATCTCCCTTCAACTTTGCTATCAACCCCTTGTCTTTTCCTACAATTAACATGTCATCCACATACAACAATAATATAATAAAGTTATTCTCAGAAAATCTTTTGAAGTATACACATGGATCAGAATAGGTCTTTAGGTATGTTTGACTTTTCATGAATGAGTCAAACTTCATGTACCACTGCCTTGGTGCCTACTTCAATCCGTAAAGACTCTTATTCAATTTACACACCATGTGTTTCTTTCCAGCTACTTCAAATCCTTCTGGCTGCTCCATATAAATCTCCTCTTCCAAATCTCCATGAAGAAATGCAGTTTTCACATCTAACTGCTCCACTTCAAGATCTAGGCTAGCTGCTAAGCTCAAAATTGTTCGAATAGAAGTCATTTTGACAACAGGTGAGAAAATTTCGTCAAAAACAATACCTTTCTTCTGTTCGAAGCCTTTAACCACCAATCGAGCTTTGTATCTGACGAGCTTGCCATTTCCATCTTTCTTGAGTTTAAAGACCCATTTGCATTTGAGTGGTCTTTTACCCTTTGGAAGTTCAACCAACTTGTACGTGCCATTTTTTCGTAGAGATTCCATCTCTTCTTGCATGGCTTTCATCCACTGGTTCTTTTCTGAATGGGACAGTACCTCCTTAAGACTTTCTGGCTCCCCCTCATCACTGATGAGGACATACTCTGTGGAAGGGTACCTGCATGACTCTACCCTTGGCTTCTTTGATCTCCTCAGAGGTTGAGGTTGTTCTTCTCCCTGAGTGGGGTGTTCCACTTCCTCGACACCTTCATCAAGTTGCTCCCCCTGCTCAATAACCTCACCAGGTTGCTCCCCCTGCTCGGTAACCTCGTTGGTCGTACTTTCTGCAGTTGTGTGATTGTTAGAAGTAGAAGGAATAGTAACAAGGTTAGAAATTATACCATTCTTCGCCTTTTCTGACATATCGGCAACAGTTCCAACTTCACTTTCTTGGAAGACTACATCGCTGCTTCTGATGAACTTCTTCTTTACAGGATCCCACAATCTGTACCCGAACTCTTCATCTCCATATCCGATAAATATATAGGGAACAGATTTATCATCCAGCTTTGTTCTCTGCTCTTTTGGTACATGTGCAAAAGCTCTGCAACCGAACACCTTCAGATGCGAGTAGGACACCTCCTTGTTGGTCCAAACTCTCTCTGGGATGTCAAACGCCAACGGAACTGATGGACTCCTATTGATCAGGTAACAGGCTGTCTGAACTGCTTCACCCCAGAATGACTTAGGCAGTTTAGCCATTCTAAGCATGCTTCTCACCTTCTCCACAATGCTGCGGTTCATCTTCTCGGCTATGCCATTTTGCTGCGGGGTTCCAGGAACTGTCTTTTCATGTCTGATCC
The DNA here is from genome assembly GCF_000393655.2 of Nicotiana sylvestris. Taxonomy (NCBI): domain Eukaryota; kingdom Viridiplantae; phylum Streptophyta; class Magnoliopsida; order Solanales; family Solanaceae; genus Nicotiana; species Nicotiana sylvestris. The sequence continues at coordinate 80,129,428 of NC_091065.1, read as the reverse complement.
CATGACTTGAACAATACTCTTCAAATTCCCTTGAAGTGTACTCACCTCCATTGTCACTTCGGAGATGCTTTAGCTTTTGACTCGTCTCCCTTTCTACTAGAGCATGAAACTTCTAGAAAACTTGCAACACCTGATCTTTGGTTTTCAAAATATAAACCCATAATTTTCGTGAAGCATCATCAATAAAAGTAACAAAATATTTTTACCGCCCATTGATTCAATTTTCATTGGGCCACAAACATCAAAATATACTAAATCAAGTATATTCAATTTTCTTTTAGACGATGTCTGAAATGAGACTCTATGTTGCTTACCAAATAAACAGTAGTCACACGGTTTTACCGTTGTACCTTTGGCATAAGAAATAAGTGATTTCTTGGCAAGAATATGCAATCACTTCTCGCTCATATGACCCATTCTTTTGTGCCACAAATCTACAAAAATTTCTGTATTTGTCTTGTACAACGTGCCACGAGCAACTCCCTTTGCAATCACCAATGACACCTTAGTGAGTCTCCCCTTTTGAATTGCAAAATAGCTCTCGTATCCATCTCGGTCTAAAGCATTTCCCGAGATTAAGTTCATCCGCAAATCAGGTACATGCCGCACATCCTTTAGAACTAATGTGCATCCGACATTTGTCTTGATACAAATGTCACCAACCCCTGCAATCTTTGAGTAACTTGTGTTACCCATTCTCACTGTGCCGAAATCACCTGCTACATATCTGCAAAAAAGATCTCTTACTTGTGTGGCATGGTAAGATGCCGCTGTGTCAACCACCCATTCCGACTCTGGACCTGAAAGGTGCATGCATTCCTCTTCCTCATTTATAAAGAGGACAACATTATCATTATTTTGCACCATGGCGGTTGTGTTGTCGTCATTCTTCTGGCCACTGGTTTCACCTTTTCCCTTCCTTGGATTTGGGCAATCTCTTTTGAAGTGACCTGGTTGATCACAGTTGTAGCAATTTCTGGCTCTTGATTTGGATCGGTTCTTTGACTTCCCACGAGCTCCGGATCTACCATAGTTGTTCGAACTCCTTTGATAACTCCTGCCTCTACCTTGCTGTGATGAGAGCATGTCCTTGATTTTCAGGCTTCTTTCTCATCTTCTCATTGAGTAAAAGAGCCGATGTGACATCTTTCAACTCAATAGTAGTCTTACCATGCAGGATGGTTGTTGCCAAATTATCGTACGAAGATGGCAATGAGTTCAATAACAAGATGACTTTATCTTCTTCCTCGATTTTCACTCCGAGGTTGGCAAGCTGTGTGATTAGTCCGTTAAACACATTTAAATATGACAAAAAATTCATACCTTCACCCATGTGTAGGGCGTATAACTGCTTCTTTAGGTACAATTTATTTGTTAGCGTTTTGGACATGTATAGGCTTTTCAACCTTGTCCAAATTCCACGTGCAATATCTTCATCAATGATGTTATTTACCACATGATCTGATAAGTGCAACCTGATTGCACTAGCAGCTCTTTCATCCAAGTCAGCCCAATCCTCAGCTTTCATAGTATCAGGCTTTTTGGCATCAGTATCTAGTACCTTGTGTAATCCTTGTTGGATGAGCAGATCTCTCATCCTTCTTCGCGATGTTGAGAAACCGTTATCTCCGTTGAATTTTGCTACCTCGTACTTTACTACGGACATTTTTATTTTTCACCGAGTATAGTACTACCGATAATGAATAATATTTCGGTAAACGAGCAGAACCTGTGCTCTGATACCAGTTGTTGGGAATAAACCCCCACATAAATAATATTTACGGTAATAAAAGCAGAATAATAATGTAGCACCGAGATACGGTAATTAACAAGAATAAAAGAGTAACAACGACACCAAGATTTTTCTGTGGAAAACCCTTTTAATAATGGAAAAAACTACGGCCCCGAGAGGAGCAACTGATATCACTATAGTAAGGAATTTTATACTTTGTAAGTTCGAGTAAAATACTCCAAAGACCACTACAACACTCAAAAGAAATAACCCTCTTTTGATATTCCCACCTCACTACAATATCGCTCACTCTCTATTTTCCTCACACACTATTTTCTTATACCTTGTCTGTGAAACCTCACTCTTTCTTTCTCTCTTTGTTGTTGTGTCGAAATGAGAGTTGAAGCTCTCCTTTTATAGCCAAAGCTTCACTCTATAAAGTCTACAATATTTGACAATTTACACACACTTTTCACAATTCAACAAAGTTGGCTACCAAACCACAGAAATTCAACAAGGTTGACTATCAAACCAAAGTAATTCAACAAGGTTGACTACCTAACCAAACCAAAAAAACTTTTATTAGGCACATGCTTAATACTTCTTCAATGAGATAGATATCATCAACCGCTTCGTCGGAAAAATTAACTAAATATATATGTGTCAAAATGATCTCTGAACAATTGAACGGTCAAATAATATTGAGTGACACCACTGGACAAATAGGCAGTCTCTAGCGCTTTGGTTAAGACTGTGACCTTAAACCAACAATTCGATCCTTCATTCTGTGTAGTTAAAGTATTTGCTTTTTAGCAAATCAATTTAAAAATGAATGGACTGGTCCCCCCTCTGCAATATACTACCCTAGCCTGAAAAAAAACATATCTTGCTAAGTTTGACTTTACTTATTTGTGATAAAAATAGCTTTTTTAGCCTTTTTCCTAAAATATTCTTTCATTTGTTTGTCTTTCTTTTTTGAACATTAAAATGATAATTACATCAATGTATTTAAATTGCTTTTTATTTATACGATATTTCAATGATTTGTTTGTGCTCATTATTTAAATGTGACACCGCTTGGGAAGAGTCTTGCGTACGCCACTAACCTACACTCAACAATAAGAAATTAATGTGATTTGACGTGAATACGGGATATATGCACTTTAATTTTTTTCCCTCGTACATATTTATATTTCAATGTACAACATTTCAAGAACAAGGGCAGACCAAATGAAGAAGATTTTGAAGAGCTGATGCAACAAATAAAAGGACAAGGTCAGTTTTTTTGGGAAACCAGTGAAGTGTGTTTTCTAATTATAGTAGAGATATATCCATTATTCTTCAACAGCACCTGAGAATACGTTTCATGTTCCAATTGGTTTTACATCTGTTTTTTTTTTTTCCTGATGAGACTCCCACAGAGACAAGGCTTGTATTTCTTCTCCTGAATGATTATTCGTACCTTGGGCAAATTATAATCTTTACATCAGTACATGTATGCATCAAAGGTTTTTATTGGACAAAAGGATAATAGATGTCGATATCAATAGTTGTACATGGAGGGAGATTCTTCTTAGGTATAAGCTTTACCAACAAGTTAGGATTACATGTTGGTAAATATTTAGTACCCGACAAATGAATACAAAATATGTATTTTCATGCACGTATTTGCATTTTTTTGTTTCAACTTTTACTGTTTAATTTAAATTATTTGATTTTGGCTTAAATACATATTTACCTTAAAGATTAATGTTTATCGATAGCCATACCAGTGATTTGAAGGAGATCTCTCAAAATGTATTTAGTGCACACTTCGGTCAACTCTCCATTATTTTTCTTTGTTTGAGGGGCATGTATTTCCACGGTACTTGTTTTTCTAATTATAAAGCGTGACTAAGTGATCCAACTCATATTGAGTCTAGTGCTTTGGTGGTTTGACCAATAGTGGGCCAAAAAATATTAAATGGTGAAGTAGGCGGGGGTTTCCGAGGAAATCTAATTGGCTCATCTTCTTATTTATTTTTTATTTTAATTTCAGTAAATCGATTTATCCCTAGCCTATTTCTGGGGAATTATACATTTGTGTATTCATAAGACCGTTTATAATTTCGTGAAGTTCAATTTCTTCCTCGGATGAACCATATAGCCAAGAGAAACCATGAACCAGAGTATAAGAGCTTGCGTCACCCATGAGTAATCCTATGAAACTTTTGATTTATTTAGAGATTTAAGATGAAAATTAATGTATTTATTTTAGAAAATCCCAAATTTGTCTCAATTATTGATAATTTAATAAAAATGGTAAACATAGAGTAAAATAGATAAAAGATTAATTCATTTTACGAACCCACCTAATAATTTGGCATTACGATATAGAAACAGCGGTGGTGGTTGTTGTTTTGTGTTGTATCTAGCCCCAAAGAAATCTTTTACAAAAGTATCTGAAACTTAAGAAGGTAGAGTAGTACATTATAGTATATAGTTTCTGCTACTAGAAAATCAGTGGCGGAGTTAACATTACAGCTTCCACTGCACGACATAAGTTGAAGTGAGTGCTTGAGGTGGATAAGTTCCGACGCTCTCAACTTAGTTTGGATCGTTTGACTATCTGTGTTCTCTATAATCATAAGCTTGATCACTGGGGTCCAAATCAGGATTTGCATCTCACCTTATTTACTAACTAAGTTCGGGGACAAAAATTACAGAGGAGCAGGATCCGAAGCAGTGACTGCTACAAGAATAGAATATTCCAAAGCATTCGCTTCTGAAAGAATTTGAACTAATTGTGCCACAATTGAGCGTTTCTGTTCAATCGCTACATAAACACAATATGATGTCTCACTGTTAGAAAAATGGATAATCTACAATTTTTCCTTTTAGATTTTCTAAAATTCAAACAAAAGAAAATAAATAAATAAGAGACTGGAAATGAAAGTCTCTTTCTCAGATATATTCTATATCATACTATTGGAACAAAATAAAAATACCAGATGCAACAGGGGCGAATATGTTACACCCCATATTTTCGTACGTGAAAGTATGCCATAAGTAAATTGATGAAAGCTCGGGAATGAGATATTACATCCCGCATTTTCGTATGTTAAATATTTCGTCGTAAGTTAATCGACGTAAGTTCGAGAATGAGATTACTTTAAGATTATAGATATTACGCTATTCCAAACAAGTGATAAGTAAATTCGTGAAGGTGAGAAGGTAAACAGATCAAAGAAAATGAATTCATCGAAGTTTGACACTTTGGGATAAAATACGGTCCGAACTAAAATACCCCGTATTTATGAACTAATATCATACAAGATACCACATGATCATGATAGCAAGATATATAAAGTGTGTAAAAAGTGAGTAATATTTTAAGTAACTTGAGAAAATTCTTGATTATGTGGATAATTGAGTAATTATTAGTTAGTGGGAAATTAACAAGTTAATCAAAAAATTAGTGGATAATTAATAAAAAAATATGGATAAACTTAAGGTGCCTCAACGTAGCAGCCAACAAATCCAAAGAATATGATTCTTAAGTTCACATATAGGTGGCCTAATTAGAGGCCTTTAAGAAAGGATTAGTCATCCGTGTGGGGCCCACACCTAAAAGGTTAAAGATAATCTTTCAAATTCACAAAATTAATTCCTCTCATCTACTTAATGAAGAAAAATCAGCAAAGGTTATGGTTTGCAATAGCAACATAGTTGCTTCAAACATTTCATACTAAGACCATTTAATACTATAACGACATGAGATTTGTGATTCTAAGGGAGTACGGTACAATATTTCTCAAGAATATCATACGGATTTTTCGCTACTTTGATCTGCAGTTACATGTTGTCGCAAAAGACATATGTTAGAGGGATTGTCAAGAGAATTGATTCAAGTATGTTAAGACTATCCCTTCTTTCTTTTTGGCATGATCCAAGTAATACAAATGAAACGAGCAAAATACACAACTTTCATAAATGACTCTATTCATTGAAATACTATGGGTGCCTATATTCTTGATTCCCCATGTGAATTGTTATTATATCTTCTGTTCATGGGTCTTAGAAAGTACGTAAGTTGATAAGGTTTATTTCATGATATTAATCAGAGACATAATGGTCTTATGATATTCCGAAAGGTTTTATTAACATACTTCTCATGTATTGTATTAATTTACATGTACATTGACCCATGACCAGATGACGTTATATACGCGTATATATGTATGTATATATATGTATATGGGATATGGAAAAATGTTACAGCGTTATATACGCACCACCACCTGATCAGCTAGTATACGTTGATGATTTGGCCATAGTGGCTGAAATGATATGATGGGATGCCCTCAGAGGCTTGATGATGTTATGAACGTGTATACCCATGCATGGTATGACATTTATACGCATATGCACGACATTATAATATTAAATGTTCCACAGAGTTATTCAGATATACATGTTGAGTCTTTTACTCCATGTTTCTCTCATGTCTACTAGTTACTGATTTTCATTCCTTACATACTCGGTACATTATTTGTACAGACGTTCCTTTTTCCTAGGGACGCTGCGTTTCATGCCCGCAGGTCCTGATAGATAGGTCGAGAGTCCTCCAAGTAGGCTATCAGCTCAGCGGAAGGTGTTGGTGCGCCCCATTTGCTCCGAAGTTGCTTCTTTGGTCAGTATGATTAGTACATGTATTGATTGGTATGACGGGACCCTATCCCAACCTTTATGATATTATGTAGTCTTAGAGGCTTATAGACAGATGTCATGTATACGGATGCTTGTATGGACTTGCCGGCCTACGTTTCGAGTATATAAAGGATCATGCCAGCCTTATAGGCACGTACTTCATATGTATAAGTTTGTATTCTCTCATGCTTTACTCCGATTCATTTACCTATGATAGAATGATATGAAAGATACGTTATGTTAGTACTCGGTTGAGTAAGAAATTGGGTGCCCGTCGCGGCCCATCGGTTTGGGTCATAACAAAAGTGGTATCAGAGCAGTTCTGTCCTAGGAAGTCTACAAGCCGTGTCTAATAGAGTCTTGTTTATGGGTGCGTTGTGCACCACACTTATAAGCAGGAGGCTATAAGGCATTTAGGATTATCACTATTTCTTCTTACTCTAGATCGTGTGGTAGAGCTCAGTTGTAAGAACTCAATTTCCTAAACTCTATCTTATTCATAATATGACGATGCCTACATCCCGAAAGACAGGTGGCAAGAGGTTGAATGTGGCTATGGAAGAGTTGAGTCAGAGGACTCGATTTTTCATGATGCTTATGATAAGTAAATGTAAGGTCTTTAGTAGATCATTTGTATACTAAGACGTGTAAGACTCTTGATAAGGAGCCTTAAGGCAAGAATATCTTTCCACCTTTATGGTGAAAGATAATGAGAGATTCAGAAGATAAATACAAGTTTCAAGAAGCAAAAGGAGCAAGATGAAGCAGGATACAAGGCGCCCAGTTAGTGAAGGTTAATAGCATTTACAGCTCATGCAGAGGAATATAAGCCTTTTGAGTTACCTTCAAAAGTAACAGAGGTATGTACTATTGGACACACCGATCTCAGTTATGCCCTATAGGAGCTAATATATATGGTTTAAAAGAAGGACAAGATATCAGAATTTGGCTGGGGTCAGAGTAACCCAAAATAGTGGATGAATTGTTTGTATTAGTTGACGTTTCCGAAAGATATTGCAAAAGTGCTAATAAATATCCTTGTGAGACATCCAGATGGTGCATTGTAAAATAGTACAACTAGATATAAGTACTGCAAAGATAGGCACTGGAAGCTTTAAGGGATAAATAATACCTAAGTGTGGCTCCTGTCCCTAGGAGAAAGAGAACATTACGCAATCTGAAGAGCCGGTGGATGGAGCAAGGGAAGCTAAAAGCAAAAGAATGTCTTGTCGAAGTTTTCACAATAAAGTGATAGACAGAAATGTTAGCAGGGAAATAAGAAGAGAGTTAATAAAGCATTATGAGTAAAATGTGATACATGGATGACAACGGTAGAAAAGAAATGACATTATTACAGAGTCTATAGTCGAGTAAAGAAAGAGATGAGAGGTGACAAGAGTTGAGACAACAAGAGAGTATAGTCCATAAAGTCGTATCCTCATTTCGAGAAATAATTTTGTGACGCTAACGTGATTACCAGAGAAAAAGTTAGACCCCAGAGTAATGGAAATCAGTATGGGCTGGTGAATAAGATAAACTAAATATGAACTAGGGACGAAGTGATTTGATAATAGTTGGCATCATGAGAATTTCAGAGATTGCGTTCCAGCGATAATAGAATGGACAACAGAAGAATAACCATTAAAGGTCATTCAAGAAGACGCTTCCCTAAAGCAAGCAATATGCGCAAAGTTAAGCTTAAGGGATTGTATGTGCCAGTTACACTAAGTGTGTCCCTCGTGAGTGCGGAATTTTGTTATCCTTGGTACAGAAAGATTACCGCAAGGCGAGTAAGGGTCATTGATGATGTGAAAAAATTCCAAAAATGAAGAGGTAAAACATCTATAGGTAGATACTTGTGGCTCTAAATCTTAGTACTCCCCTAAAGGGGAGAATATGGAGTGATATAGCATTAAGTCAGAATTAAGTGGTTCTAGTAACTATGGAATGATAAATGAAGAATGCGATAAAAAAATGAGAAAAGGAATGAGATTGCACTTATTCAAATCCTACAGATATGCTACGATTCCAGAACATTATGCAAACAAGACGTCAAGGAGAGGAAGTAAGGGTTCCTGCCAGAGATGTTATTGATAGATAAGGAGCCAATGCGAGATGTAAGTTAAGACAAAGGAAATAACCCAAGAAAGATTACGCAGAATATTGATATGAGAATGGGCTAACGAGTAGTTAGTAGTTGATTCATGAAGAGCCTAGTTATCGCTAGAGAAGAGGTTATAGACGAATCAATAGATCATGCAAAATAAACATAAGTGAACCCCAACATGGGGAATTCAGTCTCGCAGTTATGACATCGTGACCCTTGAAAAATATTCATATAAGAGTTTGGGTAGTCAAAGGTAGTGTATGAGTGTTAGGGAGATAAAAGAGAGTGCCACTGGGAAGACAATCAAAATATTAGCTTAGAAGCAACCCTACAAATACAAGGGCGTGAAGGTAAGTAACTACGGATAATTATAGGCAAGGAAGGACATCAAATTTTTTATCGAGTATGCGATGTAATAAGCTCGCAGCTTTATAAGAGTCAGAGGGTCCTCCCTAAGTACTACAATGAAAGACTAGCTGAGGAAATAAGGAAGAAGACTTCAATCTAAACATATTAGCTTGAAGAAGAAACGGTCTTGTAATAACAGACTCACAACAACATTATATGCACTCCAAAAGAAAGTGGCACCTACCTTGGCTAATGAACGGGGAGTAAAATCGAAAGTAATATTCAAGACCATATGAGTCGCACAAAAATTCTGGCATGCATGGGAACTAAGATAAGCTAAGTATGAACGCAACAAGGGGGGACAGAAAGACCAGGAAAAGAAATTGCCTACGATTAAAGAAAGTTGCGATGGAACGAAAGGAATTATTCGATCAATGATCCAGAGTTAGTTACGTTATGAACACACTTAAGATTTCAGAGTATTATCCATGCAATATATAAATTGATATTTATACAGATGTAGAAGACTCCGGTATAAGTTAAAGAAAAGAATTGAGTCCAGGCCATAAACAAAGGATTGAATTGTTAGAAGATTATATCCTGGATATCCCATAACATCCTTGAAAGGCTAAAGTAATAACTAATACCATGAGCCACAGATCGGAAAATAGCTTAAGCCTACATAAAGGCTGATTAGAAGGGAGAGGAAACTAAAGAGTTACATCAACTAAGTAAATCAAGAGTCTGATTATTGGACCTAGAAAATTATAGAAATCGTGATTGAGAACATTGTAGGATCACTCTTAATATCAGAGGTACAAGGGAGATAGTACAACAACCACATTCTATAACGACTCTACGATAAATCCAGTTAGAAAAGTACCAGCCTCATAATAAGTCAGTAGGAAGCTTCCACCAGATTGTATATGCACGAGAGGTGCAAGTATTATAATATAGCTTCAGGCGGTGGATGTGAATTATACCTATGTGGAAGGGAGGTCATGAAAGAGATAGAAGATACGATACAAGATTTTAAGATAAATAAGGTGAAGGTGAAGAATATACAAGATACTTAAATACAGAAGGTTGTGAATTGCTCATACTTTGGACAAAAGGCTAGACGTGCTGAGATTCAGTATCCAGGAATAATAGCAGCGTCGTCAGTGACATATCTTCCAGCCTATGGTTTTTAGGTATCGAGAGGTCTAGTCAAGAAAGTAAAGAAGAGTTAGAGATGATGCAATGTCTTGCTTGATGTTTCAGAATAACACAAGAAAATTTGTGATGCAAGCAAGTTGAAAGAAGGTTGCGAGTAGTACAAATAGATATGTGTAGGTTGCAAGCTAAAGTATGAGGTTTTAGGAAGATAGGAGTAAGGATAAGAAAAGTCAAGTAAGGCAGTGATCGGAATGGACAAATCCTCAGGATTAAGCTCATGAAAATAAGAGAGCTGATGGTTTCTCTAAGTCATAGAACGCTCAATATAGCCTGAATGAACTTAAATGAGTCTAAGACTAGTAGCATTTAGAAGAGATGGAATGCTACCTTGGTAAGTACAATGAGGGTGTAATTGTGACATATAAAGGATGACGTTTGGGCCTTCGATTGAGTAATGATTTCATAAATTGTATAGGATTGTAACACCCACGTAAGGTAAATCACATTGGGATGCTATAAAATACGGTTATGGACGTATATTATCGTATCGCCCCCAGGTGGATCAGAAAAATTACTTCAAATATTCCATGATGCAACGTGAGACCTAGTGATTACATAAGAGGTTTCAAGTTATCAGTGGTATTAATATTGAGGTGTCACAAAGTATGACATGAGATAGGCCATCATTCTTAAGATGAACATTAATGAAGAAGCACTAAAGGACTTAGATTTATACATATAGGATGAGCAATGAGAGTAACTTGGAGTTTGGTAGAAGACCTCAGTAATGATAAATCAAAGTAAGAGTTATGGTATAGTAAGACCTACCTTGATGCAGTAATGTCATACGAATGGATAAACAGATCTATGAAATAAGGTATAGTAATATTAAAGTACCGAGCGAAGAACTTTAGTATACCCATAGATGCCCAGAGGGATGTCTTATCCAGCTCTGTATATGTTTACAAAGTGAGGCCTAGAGATGGGCTAAAAGCTGGAGGAAAAAAGAGAGAAGAGTCGCATAGGCGCACTTGCAAAATCAGAGTCATACATGCTGCATAATAAAAGGTAGCAATAGTTACAAGATTGGAAGGATCCCGACCATGAGTCGTGGTGTGAGAAAGATGCCTAAAGGGGGGAATGCCCTGGCCTTTGGGATTCATTCACAGAACAATTACCTAGATGACAAGAGGAGTACTAGAGTATTCGCAAGAGCTATGAGTTATGGGAATGATAAGTGCATCAGTCAACATTCGATGGGGAATGTTCCAGGGGGGGGGGGAATGATGTTACACCCCATATTTTCGTACGCGAAAGTACGCCATAAGTAAATTGATGAAAGCTCGGAAATGAGATATTACATCCCGCATTTTCATATGTTAAAAATTACGTCGTAAGTTAATCGATGTAAGTTCGGGAATGAGATTACTTTAAGATTATAGGTATTATGCTATTTCAAATAAATGATAAGTAAATTCGTGAAGGTGAGAGGGTAAGCAGATAAAAAAAAATGAGTTCATTGAAGTTTGACATTTTGGGATAAAATACGGTCCGAACTATAATACCCCTTATTTATGGACTAATGTCACACAAGGTACCACATGACTATGATAGCAATATATATAAAGTGTGTTAAAAGTGAGTAGTAATTAAAGTAACTTGAGAAAATTCTTGATTATGTGGATAATTGGGTAATTATTGGTTAGTGGGAGATTAACAAGTTAATCAAGAAACTAGTGGATAATTAATAAAAAATGTGGATAAACTTAAGGTGCCTCAACGTGGCAGCCAACAAATCCAAAGAATATGACTATTAAGTTCACATATAGGTGGCCTAATTAGAGGCCTTTATGAAAGGATTAGTCATCCTTGTGGGGCCCACACCTAAAGGGTTAAAGATAACCTTTCAAATTCACAAAATTAATTCCTCTCATCTACTAAATGAAGAAGAAAAATCGGCAAAGGTTATGGTTTGCAATAGCAACATAGTTGCTTCAAACATTTCATATAAAGACCATTTAATACTATAGCAATGTGGGATTTGTGATTCTAAGGTAGTACGGTGCAATCTTTCTCAAGAATATCATATGGATTTTCCGCTACTTCGGTCTGCCGTTACATGTTGTCGCAAAAGACATGTGTTAGAGGGATTGTCAAGAGAATCGGTTCAAGTATGTTAAGGCTATCCCTTCTTTCTTTTTGGCATGATCCAAATAATACAAATGAAACGAGCAAAATACGCAACTTTCATAAATGACTCTATTCATAAAAATTCTAGGGGTGCCTATATTCTTGATTCCCCATGTGAATTGTTATTATATCTTCTGTTCATGGGTCTTAGAAAGTACGTAAGTTGATAAGGTTTATTTCATGATATTAATCAGAGGCATAATGATCTTATGACGTTCTGAAAGATTTTATTAACGTACTTCTCATGCATTGCATTCATTTACATGTACATTGACCCATGATCAGATGACGTTACATACACGTATATATGTATGTATATATATGTATATGGGATAAGAAAAAGGTTACGACGTTATATATGCACCACCACCTGATTAGCTGGTATACGTTGATGATTTGGCCACAGTGGCAGAAATGTTATGATGGGATGCCCTTAGAGGCTTGATGATATTATGAACGCGTATACCCATGCATGCTATGACATTTATACGCATATGCACGATATTATAATATTAAATTATCAACAGAGTTATTCAGATATACATGTTGAGTCTTTTACTCCATGTTTCTCTCATGTCTACTAGTTACTAATTTTCATTCCTTACATACTCGGTACATTATTTGTACTGACATCCCTTTTGCCTGGAGATGCTGCGTTTCATGTCTGCAGGTCCTGATAGATAGGTCGAGAGTCCTCTAAGTAGGCTATCAGCTCAGCGGAAGGTATTTGTGCGTTCCATTTGCTCCGGAGCTGCTTCTTTGGTCAGTATGATTAGTACATGTATTGATTGGTATGGGGGGACCCTATCCCGACCTTTATGATATTATGTATTCTTAGAGACTTGTAGACAGATATCATGTATACGGATGCTTGTATGGCCTTATTGGCCTATGTTTCGAGTATATAAAGGATCGTGTCGGCCTTATAGGCACGTACTTCATATGTATAAGTTTGTATTCCCTCATGCTTTACTCCGGTTCATTTACCTAGGATAAAATGATATGAAATATACGTTATGTTGGTACTCGGTTGAGTAAGGTACCGGGTGCCCATCGCAGCCTATCGGTTTGGGTCGTTACAGAATGCTTCCCGATCACTCTCAGAGAGAGAGAGAGAGCTATTATAGAATGAAGCTAGATATTGAAGTGATTGGTAAGCAACAATATGATAGATATACATCAAAATTTATAATCTACTTAATATAATATAGATATATAATCTAGATAAAAATTAATGATGAAATTAATCTTTGATCTGGAATCAAAGAAAGATAATAAATAGCTCTTATGGTGTGACTTGGAAGAAAAGTTTCTCCGTAGAGGAGCGATTGGATCACCTCCTTTTCAGGGAAAGCTAATGCTTGTTGGGTATTTTGGTTTGACATTTATTCACACCCCCAAAACAAGAAGGGAGCTATGTCGGAGTTGAATTTGGAGATGAAAGTCTTCTTTCCTTTCCCAACGGTGAAGTAAGACCAAGCTCATGAGCTTATTATCCTAGGTCGAAGCAAATTGATAGAATCCTTTTTTTTTACGTCCCATGTTCTCACATGCTAGCGCTCCTTGTTTCCTTTATTTGCATGGTCTCATCACTTAGTGGTCTGGCATACAGTTAATTTCATCTTGTCTAAGATGCTTAATGGTAGGCTAGGAACCCGTATTTTATCCATATTTTGCACTTTAATTACTGCACTTTACTTGTGTTTGAGTTTAAATGAGAGTGATTTGCACTTATTACGTGTTTTATGCCTTGCAGGAACTGATTTCGAGTTAAGGAGATAATTTGGAGCTATATCAAAAAATTTGGAGCTTTGAAGTCTGAGTAAAAACTCAAGGAATTAAATCGGGATCGCGTTCGGGGGTTGATGACCAAGTCTGGATATCAAAAAGTGAGAAGAAAAATTACTCTGAGAAATTTGTACTACCGCACTGCATGGGGCACCGCGAGGCATGGCTTGGCAATGCAGTTAAAGAATTTCTATCAGAACAAGATCTTTGAAGATTCTCGCTGGCACGACACATGGTGTGCCGCGGGGCACGCTGCATCTGTGCACTTTCGTCAAAGTATTTTCCTACTTAGGCTTGGAATGGTAGTTCTGTTTGGACCTATTTTTATATGGTATTAATACACTAAAAATATAATTTTGAGAGGACTTTTGACCTACGAAGGATTTGAGGAGAAACTAAAGCAAGAAGACACAAGAATTCATAAATATTTCAACCAATAATCGATGCAATACATGAGTTTATATTAATTCATTAACACTAATGCTTTCTATGTCTTTAAACCTTTTTAAGATGACTTTTTTCATTGCTATGGAGTAGTTTTCCCGTAGGGTGTTGACAAACATGGTGTATTGATAATTTGATTAGGGATTCAATTCTTGACAATTGCTTGACTTAATTGATGGAGTTTTGAAATGAATTGTGAAGTTGTTCATTATTTTGCTTAATCGGAAGAGGAGTTTTATATTGAACTTCTTACATATTATTCTCTAGTTTAAATTCGTGATTAAACTAGATAATCAAAAAAGCCTCTTGAATTATTAATCGAACTAGAAAATAAGAAAATATTCGTGAAAAGTTACCCTTTAAACTAAAACCATCATAATATCCGTGACAATTGTTCACCGTATTTTAATTGGATTATCTCAAGAATAACGTTTAACCAAAAGAGGAACCTTAACTTCAAGTGTAATCTAATTATCTGGTGAATTCGTGAGAATCATCAGTATTATAGAGTGCATTAATTTAAGAATTGGATCCTGAGTCAATTATCTTGCACTTGTCTAGTCAATTGCCTTTATTTCTCTCATTGATATTTTTGTATTGCTCAACTCTTGTCTTTCGTAATCAATTGATAGTTGCTTTAGTTTTAGTAGTTAACTGTAGTTGATAATTATTCCAATCAAGTGTTAATTTTTCTGGTATACCAATTAACTAGAGACTATTTGAAAACTGTTTAAATTCAACCCATGCAGAGACGATAATTAAACTATACTGTCTTTGGCTAGCGAACATTAATTTTGTATTGTGTTTTACGATCATAATATTTTGGTGCCGTTGTCGGAAAATTGGCTAAAAAATACAAGTTTGATAAGCTTGTGGAGGACACTCTAGAGAGGTGTATTACTCAGTGCTAGTATAGAGTAACGACTTGACCGGTCGTTTTGAGTACAAGCTTTCCTTTCTGTGTTCTGAGACTTTTCATAGTTTTATTTGATGATTTTTGACTTACGTGTGTGGTTCATGTCGGTTTTCAAAAAATTTAAATATGAATTTTTTAAGAAAATGTGAATTTTGACTTAAAAAATGACTAGAGTTGACCACGGTCAATATTTTTAGCAAACAACCTCGGATCAGTGTTTTGATGATCCCGATAGGTTTTTATGATAATTTTGTACTTGTACGTATGTTTGGTTGGGGTCCTAGGTGACCCGAGGCCGTTTCGGCGCATTATGTGAAGAGTTGGAAAAAATAGTTTCAAACTTGAAAATCTTGAGTTTTGATAATAAATTCTTGTTTTTTGATGTTATTTTGGTGATTTAAGTGAGCGAGAAAGATTATACGATATTATTACACTTGTGTGCATGTTCGGATTGGATCTCGAGGGGTTCGGGTGAGTTTTGAATGTGTTTTTGAAGGAAATGAACTGCTGAAGTAAAATTTGGTGCAGCTGGGCTGCAGGTCTCGCAAATGCTGGGCTGAGGACTTCGCTTTTGCGAAGAAAATATCACATTTTCGACTGGTGGAGTATTGCATTTGCAGAAAATAGATCACATCTGCGGACGATGGGTCGCATTTGCGACCCTGGGGAATCTGGGCTCCTTCGCTTTTGCGACACCTGTGTCCGCAATTGCAAACTGGTGGATTTGGCAAATGTGATGGAAATGTCACATTTGTGATTACTACACTACTGGGACACTGATCGCATTTGTGATCAAGGGTTCACTTTTGCGATGGACGCAATTGCGACATATACAGCTAGGTAAAAATGGGGAATTTCAGGACTTAGTTATTTTTACACCAATTTTCAATCCCAAACTCCATAGATGTAATTTTTGAAGATGATTTTCTTCCCAAATTCATTGGTAAGCATCTTTAACTAGTTTTCAATTAATTTCAAGTACTTTTTCATGAACTTTTTAACATCAAATCTATGAATTTCAAAGTAGAAATTGGGGTTTTGAGTAGAATTTTAGGATTTTGGATTGAACCTATCAAATCTATGAATTTTAAAGATTGAACCTTTTTCACTTGTGGGTAGTATCTAAAGCTTGTTTTGAATTGTTTGAACGATATTTGGCTAGATTCGATTGGTATGGAGGCTTGTTCTAAAGGAAAAATCATGGTTGATTGTTGACTGTGTTCTAGAGTGAGACAAATATCTTGTCTAGCTTTGTTGGGAGAATTTTTCCTACTAATTAATATTGTTTGCTACATGCGGAGGTGATGCATGTGCCAGGGTTTCTATACTCGGGAGGGGGGATTATATGTTTCTTTGTGCCTTTGTTGAACTTGATGATCCCATAACCTATACTAATAAACACTAATATCTACGTTAGAAATCATGTTAGAATATATGACATCTTAAAAAGGTTTTAATATGCTGTTTTCGAGATTCATACTCATACTTAACTTGATCGTAGTATCAAAAACCTATATCTATACCTATTATTGTCATGTTACTTGATCTTTTTTATTCGAAATAAGAGATGATGATTGGAGACATAGGGCTCTGTTTGGCACGATGGGTATTTCCGTGCGATTGATATGATATTGGCACGTTAAGTATTTCCATGCGGATTGAAATGATATTGGTTTGTTGCTTATTACCGTACGAAAAGAAAGGAATTTGGATTTCTGTTATGGTTACTCATTTGTTAACTACTTACATCACTTTGTTTTCTATTAATGTTTATTGATTTGTGTGTTACCTTCCATTTGAGTTCTTTATGTAGTTACCTCTATGTTTTTCCTTTGGCCTGTTACTGTTATAGCTATGTCTTTACCTTGTCTATTACTGTTACGCTTTTACTTGATTGAATTCATGCATTTACTTGTTATTAGCCCGTACTTATTACATGCATCTAGTTGTCACGTAATTTACTCATTATATGCCATAACCTGTTACATGTCTTCACTCACTACATGCTTACACTTATGCCATGTTTTCCCTTATTATATTCTTTTACTTACCATATGCCTTCACTTATTAAACGCCTTTACTTGCTACATGCTTCTACTTGCTACATGATTTCATATTCTGAATGCCTTCATTCGATCCCTGTTCTTACTTGACAAACATTTTTACTAGTTTCATGTTCTACTCTCCTTTGCTTAACCGGATTGAGTGACTTTTAGATTGGTTGTGTATTATGCATTGTGGAAACTTTGTCATTATATGCGGTAGACTAGCTTTTGATATTGGAATACCCATATTACTCTATTTGAGTTGTATTACCTAGTTGAATACCGCATATTCATTTTCTTAGTGTTATGTAGTGAACTTTTCCCGTATTTGGTTATTGTTGTGTTTCATATGATATTACTGTATATTGGAATGAGGTTGCAGGCCTTAACAATATTTATTCATATTGGAATAGAATTGTTTATTGATATTAGGATCGGATTGTATGCTGCAATAGTATTTAATGATATTGGGATCGGGTTGCACATTGTAATAGTGTTTATTGATGTTGGGATCGGGTTGCACGCCATAACAGTATTAATTGAGGTTGGGATCGGGTTGCAGTACCACAAAAGTAATTGTTACTGATGTTTGGTTATGATCCTTGCACGTACTTCGTGATTATTGTTTTCTTTGTAGAAATGGTTATGAGGTTATGTCTTGTTTTCCATGTCTGTTAACTTGATCCATAACGCTCCAGTTGATACTCTTACCATTATTCGTTATATCTCTTGCCTTGTTTTTCCTGCTTATTATCTGCACAGGTACATACTAAGTGAGTATCTTTAACTTATAACCTCGTCACTACTTCACCGAGGTTAGTCAATATACTTACAAAGTACATGGGGTAGGTTGTATGCATACTACACTTTTGCACCTTGCGTGCAGATCTTGGGGCTGCGTAGCTGAGAAAGACGAAGCCTTGCATTAAAGATCTACATGTGTTCTAGATTCAAGCTGCCTATTATTTATGGTATCTTAGAATTTAAGTTTTGTTTATGTAAACTTCAAACAAATATTGTATTTATTCTTCATATCAATTTTTTAAATCTAAATCATAGTGGCTCAGGACTTGTACTACTAGTCCTTGGGGTAGTTGTATTGAATTGGGTTATATTTTCTATTATATACATTGTTGATTTCTCAGTTTAGTCGTAATTTATCTTGTTTGGCTTACCTAGTAGGTTGGGTTAGGTGGCATCACGACTAGGTGAATTTTGGGTCGTGACACATAATGTAGGATAAAGACCCTGAAATAAAGAAAAAGGCTGAATCTCTTGAGATTGAGGATCAAGTGGTTGATGAGGAGGAACTCAAAAAGAGGCATCTAAGCCTAGTGTGGAACTGAAAGTCCTCTCTAATCTCTTAAAATATGTCTTTCTCGAAACTAACAATTTTTCTGCGATTATTTCTTCTTACTTGACAGGTGCATAGGAACATAAGCTGGTAGAGATGCTGAGAAAGAACAAGAAGGCCATTGGTTGGACCATAATTGATATTCAAGGAACTAGTCCATCCATTTGCATGCACAAAATTCTACTAGAAAAGAATAGTAAGCTGGTAGTGCAACCCTAATGCAAGCTGAATTAAAATTTGGAAGAGGTAGTTCATAAGGAGATTATAAAGTTGTTAGATGCTGGAGTGATTTTCTCCATCTCTGATAGCCAGTGGATTAGTCCTGTGCAAGTTGTACCTAAGAATGGGGCATGACAGTGGTGAAGAATGAAGACAATGAATTAATCCTAACAAGAACAGTCACAGGGTGACGAACGTGCATTGGTTATAGAAGGCTGAATGGCGCAACAAGGAAAGACCACTTGCCACTCCCCTTTATTGATCAAATGCTCGAGAATGTGGCCAGTCATGGCTGCAACTATTTATTGGATGGGAACTCAGGCTATAATCAGATACCTATTTCCCCAGAAGATGTTGAGAAGACTACTTTCACATGCCTTGTAGGTATTTTTGTTTACAGGAGAATGTCATTTGGTTTGTGTAATGCACTGGCCACTTTTCATAGGTGCGTGATGTCTATCTTCTCAGATCTCAACAAGAAGTGACTAGAGGAATTCATGGATGATTTCACTCTGTTTGGTGATGGTTTTGATGAGTCATTGAAAAACTTGGAACTTGTGCTTAAATGTTGGGAAGCCACTCACATGGTTCTTAACTGGAATAAGTATCACTTCATGGTGAAAGAGGGAATAGTTCAGGGCCACAAAATGACTGCACATGGCATAAAAGTTAATAGAGCAAAGGTTGGTGTAATTGCTAGACTTTCTCCAACGACTTCTATGAAGAGCATAAGGAGTTTTTTAGGGCATGAGGGGTTCTACAGAAGGTTCACCAAAAACTTTTCCAGCATTACCAAGCCATTGACTGCATTTCTAGTGAATGATGCCAAGTTTGGGTTCACTGTGGAGTGCTTGAGGGCATTCGAATTGATAAAAGAAAAACTTGTTAGTGCTCTTGTTATGATGATACCTAATTAGAACCAGCCATTTGAAATAATATGTGATGATAGTGATGTAGTAGTTGGGAGAAATTCTAGGGCAAAGGAAATATAAGATGTCTAGGACCATCTATTATGCAAGTAGAACATTGAACGATGCTCTAGTGAATTATGTCGCTATTGAGAAAGAGTTATTTGCAGTGGTCTTTACTTTTGAGAAATTTAGATCATATCTTGTGGGGAGCAAGGTGATTGTGCACACTGATCACTCAACTTTAAAATATTTGCTGAGTAAGAAAGAGTACTAAAAATCAAGTCGCAGATCATCTATCTCGACTTGAGAGACCTCTGGTAGAGACAGTAGAAATAAGGGAAGAATTCCCTTATGAGCAAATTTTCTCCATTGATGCAGTCTCCGAAAGACCGCCTTGGTATGATGATGTAACCAACTTTTTGTCTAGTTGATGGTTATGGCGTGGCCTCTCTCGTTATCAATGAAAGAAGCTTCAAGGTGAGGTAAAACGTTATTTTTGGTATGACCCCTTCTTGTTTAAATTGTGTGCAAATGGTATGATTCGATGATGTGTACTTGAAGGAGAGGTGACAAGTGTTTTGTCTCATTGTTATGATGGAGAAGCTGGAGGACACTATGTGGAAATAACACTATAGCTAACTAAGGTCATGGAAACCAGTTTCTATTGTCCTACTTTGTACAAAGACGCCCGGGGCGTATGTAGCCGCATAGGACAAGTGTCAAAGGGCATGTAACATTAGCAAGAGGGATGAGATACCGCTAAACTCCATTCTGGCATGTGAAATTTTTGATGTGTGGGGGCATTGACTTCATGGGGCCATTCCCATCATCTCATTCTTCTGAGTATATCCTAGTAGCCATTGACTACGTCTCTAAAATAGGTCGAAGTAATTCCTACTATGACTAATGATGCTCGGGTGGTGTGTGAGTTCTTACAGAAGAACATCTTTACCCTCTTTGGGACACCTCGAGTGTTTCTCAATTACAATGGGTCGCGCTTTGTGAACAAATAATTTGCTGCATTGTGGATAAGTATGAGGTCACACATAAAACTGGAACCCCGTACCATGCCCAAACTAGTAGAAAAGTTGAAGTGGCTAACCATGAGCTTAAATGAATTCTTAAAAAGCCGGTTAGTACTTATCGGAGGGATTAGTCTGTGAAATTGGACAAAGCTCTATAGACATACAAAACTGCATTCAATACAATCATAGGGACCTCACCGTTTAACTTAGTGTATGGAAAATCGTGTCACCTACCTATTGAGATAGAACACAAAGCTTATTGGGAAATTAAGTTGCTTAATCTTAATCTTAGTCTTGCAGGTGAACACAGGTTATTGCAGATGAATGAGTTGGAGGGGTTTAGACTGGACGCGTATAAAAATGTGCAAAATTTTAAGGAGAAGACATTAAGTGGCATGTTCTTCTGATTAAGCCAAAGGAGTTTCATGAAGGGGAAAGAGTCTTGCTATACAATTTTAGACTTAGGTTGTTCCCAACAAAATTTAAGCCAAGATGGAGGGGTCCGTATGAGGTGAAACATGTCTCACCATATGGTGCCATTGAAATCCAAGATGGGGATGGAAATGAGAGCTTTAAGGTGAATAGGCACAGGTTAATATCATACTTTGTTGGCGGATTTGACAATCAATGCTCTAGCATCGTGATCAAATGAGCCTTAGTGACGTAGTCAAGATGACGACTATAGCTCAGAACTTCCTCTAACACTTTTTCTTGCTCTTGTAAACACACTCCCTCTCTCGCGAACGCGATGAACAAAGCACCTTCCAACCCAGCTGCTCAATTTCCTCTATGCGAACGCGACTCCACCTCGCGAACGCGATGCACCTCAGCCCAGCCCTTCGCAAATACGGCACCTTCCTCGCGAATGCGAAGGCTAAAATCTCAGCCTTCACTAGCTAACCTTTCACGAACGCGAGGACCTACTTGCGAACGCGAAAGTTTAATTCTCTGCAACACTTTTGCAGGTTTTCTGAAATTCCAAACAACATGAAATGGTACGATTGACCGCCCGAAACTCACCCAAGGCACTCGGGACCTCAACCAAACATGCCAACATATGCCATAACCTCATTCAAACTTGTTCCAACCTTCGGAACGCTCAAAACAATATCAAAACACCCAATTCGCATCGGATTCAAGCCTAAGAATTCCAAAATCTTCTAAATTACGCTTTTGATAAAAAACCCAACCAAACCACATCCGAATGACCTAAAATTTTGCACACACATCCCAAATGACATAACGGAACTACTTCAACT
The DNA here is from genome assembly GCF_000393655.2 of Nicotiana sylvestris. Classification (NCBI taxonomy): domain Eukaryota; kingdom Viridiplantae; phylum Streptophyta; class Magnoliopsida; order Solanales; family Solanaceae; genus Nicotiana; species Nicotiana sylvestris. The sequence continues at coordinate 80,107,243 of NC_091065.1, read as the reverse complement.
CTCGGAATTCCATTCCGACCCCTATAAAAAAATCTCACCTATCAACCGGAAATCGCCAAAAATCCAATTTCGCCAATTCAAGCCTAAATCTGCTCCAGACCTCCAAAACTCATTCCAATCACGCTCCTAAGTCCCAAATAACCTCCCGAAGCTATCTGAACCACCGGAACTCACATCCGAGCCCTCTAACACTTAAGTCAATATCCGGTTGACTTTTCCAACTTAAGCTTCCTCAAAAGAGACTAAGTGTCTCAAACCTTACCAAATCCTTTCCGAACCCAAACCAACCAACCCAATTACTCATAGAACCGATAAGCAAAGCAATAAGAAGCAAAAATGAGGAAAACAGAGTGGTAACTCATGAGATGACTGGCCGGGTCATCACATCCTCCCCCTCTTAAACAAACGTTCGTCCTCGAACGAGTCAAGAAACATACCAGAAGCCTCAAATAGGTGAGGATATCTGCTCTGCATCTCCCGCTCGGTCTCCCAGGTAGCCTCTTCCACGGGCCAACCTCTCCACGACACTTTCACTAAAGTTATATCCTTTGACCTCAACTTTCGAACTTGATGACCCAAAATAGTTACTGGCTCCACATCATAGGTCAAATCATCATCTAACTGAACCATCCTAAAATCCAAAACATGAGACGGATCCCCAATATACTTTCGGAGCATGAACACATGAAATACCGGATGCACACTCGACAAGCTAGGTGGCAAAGAAAGCTCACAAGTCACCTCTCCAATCCTCCGAAGTATCTCAAAAGGCCCAATGAACCGCAGACTCAATTTACATTTCTTCCCAAATCTCATAACACCCTTCATGGGTGAAACCTTCAACAGAACCTTCTTGCCATCCATGTAGGACATATCCCGAACCTTTCTGTCAGCATAACTCTTTTGTCTCGATTGCACTGTATGAAGCCTCTCTTGAATCACATTCACCTTGTCTAAAGCATCCTACACCTAGTCTATCCCCAATAGCCTAGGCTCACCCGGCTCAAACCAACCAACTGGAGATCTACACTGCCTCCCATACAAAGCCTCATATGGAGCCATCTGAATACTCGACTGATAGCTATTGTTATAAGCAAACTTAGCAAGTGGTAGAAACTGATCCCATGACCCTCCGAAATCAATGACACAAGCATGCAACATGTCTTCCAATATCTGAATAGTGCGCTCGGACTACCCGTCCGTCTAAGGGTGAAAAGTTATGCTTAACTCAACCTGAGTACCCAACTCTCGCTGCACAGACCTCCAAAACTGCGAAGTAAACTAAGTGCCCCTATCTGAAATGATGGAAACTGGGACACCATGCAAACAGACAATCTCCCAGATATAGATCTCTGCCAACCGCTCTAAAGAATAGGTAGTACATACAGGAATGAAGTACGCAGACTTGGTTAGACGATCCACAATCACCCAAATAGCATTGAACTTCTTCAAAGTTTGTGGAAGTCCAACTACAAAGTCCATAGTGATCCGCTCCCACTTCTACTCTGGAATGTCCATCCGCTGAAGCAAGCCACCCGATCTCTGATGCTCATATTTCACCTGCTGACAATTGAGACACCGAGCTACAAATCCCACTATGTCTTTCTTCATCCTCCTCCACTAATAATGCTGCCTCAAATTCTGGTACATCTTCGCGGCACCCGGATGAATGGAATACCGTGAGCTATGAGCCTCCTCCAAAATCAACTTCTGAAGCCCATATACATTAGGCAAACATATCCGGCCCTGCATCCTCAACACCCCATCATAACCAATGGTCACATCTTTGGCATCATCCTGCTGAACTCTGTCCTTAAGGACAAGCAAATGCGGATCATCATACTGGCATTCTCTGATGCAATCATATAAGGAAGACCGAGAAACCACAAAAGCCAATACCCGACTGGGCTACAAAATATCTAACCTCACGAACCGATTGGCCAAGGCCTGAACATCAACTGCAATAGGTCTCTCCCCAACTGGAATATATGCCAAACTCCCCATGCTCACCACCTTTCGGCTCAAAGCATCAGCCACCACATTGGCCTTCCCTGGATGGTACAAAATAGTATTATCATAATCCTTTAGCAACTCCAACCACCTCCGGTGCCTCAAATTAAGATCCTTCTGCTTGAACAAGTACTGGAGGCTACGATGATCAGTAAACACCTCACAAGACACACCATACAAATAATGCCTCCAAATCTTCAACGCGTGAACTATGGCAGCCAACTCCAAATAATGAACCAGGTAGTTCTTCTCATGGGGCTTCAACTGATGAGAAACATAAGCAATAACTCTACCCTCCTACATCAATACACACCCAATACCAACTCTCGAAGAATCACAATACACGGTGTATGAACTTGAAGCTGATGGCAAAACTAACATTGGAGCTGTGGTCAAGGCTGTCTTGAGCTTCTGAAAGCTCTCCTCACACTCATCCGACCATACAAATGAAGCACCCTTCCGAGTCAACTTAGTCAAGGGCGATGCGATAAATGAGAATCCCTGAACAAAGCAGCGATAATAACCTGCCAAACCAAGAAAACTGCGAATCTCGGTGGCTGAGGACGGTCTGGGACAACACTAAACCGCCTCTATCTTCTTCGGATCAACCTGAATACCCTCGCCGGACACCACGTGCCCCAAGAAAGCCACTGAACTAAGCCAAAACTCACACTTGAAGAATTTTGCATAAAACTTCTCCTCCCTCAATCTCTGCAACACAAGTCTCAAATGCTCTGCGTGCTCCTCCTGACTACGCGAATACACCAAAATATCATCAATGAAGACTATGACAAATGAATTGAGAGAAGGTTGGAACACGCTGTTCATCAAATGTATGAACGCTGCTGGGGAATTGGTCAGCCCAAAAGACATCACCAAGAACTCATAATGACCATATCGGGTCCTGAAAGCTATTTTAAGAATATCCGAGTCCCTGATCTTCAACTGGTGATAACTTGAATGGAGATCAATCTTGGAGAACACTCTCGCTCCCTAAAGCTGGTCGAATAAATCATCAATGCGAGGCAAATGCTACTTGTTCTTAACTGTTACTTTGTTCAATTGCCTATAATCAATGCAAATCCTCATAGTGCCATCCTTCTTCTTCACAAATAGAGCCGGCGCACCCTAAGGCAACACACTAGGCCGAATGAACCCCTTATCAAAGAGTTCCTGAAGCTGCTCCTTTAACTCCTTCAACTCTGCTGGTGCTATACAATACGATGGAATAGAAATAGGCTGAGTACCCGACACTAAGTCAATACCAAAATCGATATCCCCATCCGGTGGCATGCCCGGCAGGTCTGTAGGAAACACATCGGGAAAATCCCTCACAATTGGAACAAAATCAATACTGGGAGTCTCTGCACCGACATCCCTTACAAAAGCTATATCTGAAAGGCAACCTTTCCCAACCATATGCTGGGCCTTCAAGAATGAGATCACTCTACTGGGAACATAATCAGTCAAACCTCGCCACTCAATCCGTGGCACACCTGGTATAGCCAGTGTCACCGTCTTAGCATGACAGTCTAGAATAGCATGACACGGAGATAACCAATCCATGCCCAAAATAACATCAAAATACACCATACACAATAATAAAAGATCCACTCGGGTCTCTAGACCCCCAATAGTCACCACACATGACCAGTACACACGGTCTACAATAATAGTATCGCCCACCGGGGTAGATACATGAATAGGAGAAACAAGAGACTCACGGGGTGTACCTAAATAATGAGAAAGTATGATGACACATAAGCAAAGGTGGAACCGGGATCAAATAATATAGAGGCATCTCTATGGCAGACTGAAACAATATCTGTAATAATAGCATCGGAAGCAATAACACCGGGTCTAGCTGGAAGTGCATAGAAACGGGCCTGACCGCCACCTGATCGACCTTCCCCTTTAGGGCGACCCCTAACTGACTGACCTCCACCCCTAGATGGCTGAGCGGGTGGTGGTGAAGTAACTGGCGCTAAAGCCGATGGCTGACTCCTCTGCTGAGATGAACTTGCAAGACAATGGGGACACTACCTCATATATGACCCATCTCTCCACACTCACAACAACTCCCAAGTGCTGGAGAAGGGGACTGAAGGGAACCCCTCGCACCGGAATGGCTAGCAAATGCACCTGGCATAGAAGAGCCCTGAACTGATGGAGCACATGACAAACTCTGAGTTGGAAGGGCACTAAGTGATGACTGGCCCTGATGAAAACTGTGAGAACCATGACTTGATGAAGGTCCACGGTAACTTGGGTGAGCTGGCTGAGCATGCCTGAAGGGACGACCTCTGCCGTGCTGAAACTGACCTCTCGAAGGAGCACCACTATGAATACCAGATCCTCGAGGCCTCTTGGCCTCCCTCTCCTCTCGCTCCTGGCGACGAACAGACTCAATTTCACGAGCAATGTCTACAACCTCCTCAAAGGTAGACCCAGTCACCCTTTCCCTGGTCATAAGAATACGAAGCTGATAAGTGAGACCATCAACAAACCTCCTAATCCTCTCTCTATCTGTCGGAACTAACCAAATAGCATGACGAGCTAACTCGGAGAACCTCATCTCATACTGTATCACAGTCATCTCTCCCTGACGCAACCACTCAAACTGCCTGGGCAGCTCCTCTCTACGAGACTGCAACACATACTTCTCCAAGAAGAGAACAGAGAACTGCTGCCAGGTAAGGGGTGCTGCACCAATAGACCTACGCCTCTCAAAAGTCTCCCACCAAGTGAAGGTAGCTCTAGAAAACTGATAAGTAGTGAAAGTGACCCGTTGGTCTCTAGAATACCCGCTGTACGAAGCATCCTCTGACACTTATCCAAGAAACCCTGGGCATCCTCGCCCTATGCACCACTGAAGGTTGGAGGCTGAAGTCTACCAAACCTCTCTATCCTACGCTGCTCGTCCTCTAGCATGGCAGGAACTACATAGTCCTAAGCAGCTGCAACCGGCTGGGCTGGATATGTCTCCGGTGTCTGAAGTCCCTGCACGACCTGCTCAGGTGTGCGAGTGGCGAGAGTCTAAGTGCCTCCCCCGCCTGAGAAGTAGTTGCGGCTGTAGTAGCGGAGACTGCCTGAGCTAGGCCAGTGCAAACTGATAGAATCTGAGCCAAGGCCTCCTAAAGACCCGAAATCACAATAGGCACAGCTGGTGCCTGAGTTGTTGCTGCTGGAGCGCCCACAACCGGGACCTGATCCTGAACTAGGGCAGCTAGTGGATCTGCTGGCACTGCCCTAGCTGCTGTGTGAGCCACACCTCTGCCCCTACCGCAACCCCGACTGCGTCCTCGACCTCTCATGGCCATAACTGGTGGTACTAGTGGTTGTCTATCCTAACCAGTAGCGCGTGTCCTCACCATTTGTGAGAGAATAGAATAATAGAAGTTTAGTACTCGGATCAACAAATTCGCACGACAAGAATTTCAAGGATATGAAGTTTTTCTAAAGGTTCTGTAGCCTCTCGAGGATAAATACAGACGTCTCCGTACCGATCCGCGTGACTCTACTAAACCTGCTCATGACTCATGAGACCTATGTAACCTAGGCTCTAATGCCAACTTGTTACGACTCTAAACCCAGACCCGGTCGTGATGGCGCCTCTCGTGAAGACAAGGCCAGCCGACACATTCCCATTTCAATCTTAAGCAATTTAAAATAATAACCATTAAGTCTTAAACATCATAATAATAATCCCAAAATTATAAGTAGTGAACATTACGGTTTGCGAAAATAAAACCCAACATAGCCCGATATCGGGGTGTCACCAGTCATGAGTATCTACAAATCTGGATAAAAGCAAGAAAAAAGTTTACATAGTCTAATACAGATCCATAACAGAGAAAGATAAGATAAGGGAGGAAGCTCTGGGCTGCGAACGCCGACAACTACCTAGAGAATCTTCGAATCCGCCTGAGCTGGAAAGATCAACACTCGCTAGCGGGACCTGATGCGCCTGAATCTGCACACGGGGTGCAGGGAGTAAAGTGAGTACTCCAACTTAGTGAGTAATAATCATAAATAAAGACTGAGAGCAAGAAAACACGTAAGGTACATCACGGGCTATAAGGAAGCAGTAAAAGCTAGTAAAAATAGTGAAGTAGTAAAGATGTGTAAAGTCACTGAGTTCAGTTTAAACTTCATAAAATGCCTTTATAACAATTAAACAAGTAAATGACGGGCAAATAGGAAAGATAAACATATAAAGGATCGCCCCTCAGGCATAATATCAACAAATTCGCCCCTCGAGCAATATCTCAGAAACAATACCAGCCCCTGTATCTCACATCACAATGGGTACCCGCGCTTACTGGGGGTGTGCAGACTCCTGGAGAGGCCCCTTACGGCCCAAGCGTAATATCAAGCCATCTCGTGACATACATATCTCAAGCCCTCGGCCTCATAATCATAATCAGTGTTTCCTCACAACGTAGGCCCTCGGCCTCATAATCATAATCAGTGTTTCCTCACAACGTAGGCCCTCGGCCTTACTCAGTTAGAATCTCAAAAGCCACTCGGGCAACAGTAAAACATGATGCTTAGCCCAAAATATCATTTGAAATATCATTTTAAGTGTTAAAGTAGAGTAAACATGGCTGAGTTATGAAACAGTAGAATATATCATGACTGAGTTCAAGTATAAAGTCAAAACAGTGAGGAAATAGTAGTAAAATCCCCTAAGGATTCAAATAGTTGGCACGAGGCCCAAATATGGCATTCAGCCCAAAACATGATGATAACAAATAGTTTTCAGTCAAGCACGCGGTAAAATAGTCATTCGGGATGGACTAAGTCACAATCCCCAACAGTGCACGACCCCACACTCGTCATCTAGCGTGTGCGTCACCTCAATATAGCACAACGATGTGCAATCTGGGTTTTCATAATCTCATGACAACATTTACAATCATTACTTACCTCAATCCGGTGCAAACTCTAGCCCGCGACGCCTTTTCCCCTCGAATTGGCCTCCACTCGCGTCGAATCTATCCAAAATCAGAACCACGACGTCAAAATATGCTAAGGGAACGAAGCCCAAGCGAAAATATTCAATTTACAACATAAATCCCGAAATTACCAAAACCCGACCTCGGGCCCACGTCTCGAAATTCGATGAAATTCATATCAATATATTCCTTATCTCCCCACGAGCTCATTCATACCAAAAGCATCTAAATCCAACCACAAACGACCCCTCAAATCCCAATTTCTAGGTCTCCAATTTCAAGCTCTATTTCTTCAATTTTAGGCTTAAATTTCCATGATTAGTTAGGTAGAATTCACATTAGAATCGAGTATTAAGTCCATGAATCTTACCTCCAAGTGTTTCCCCTTGAATCCCTCTTCAAAAATCTCCAAAATCGCTCAAGAATGGTGGAAATAAACCCCAAATATGCGGACAAGACGACTATTTAAACATTCTGCCCAAGCCTCAATTTCTTCTTCGCAAACGCGAAGGCTAAAATCTCAGCCTTCACCAGCTAACCCTTCGCGAACGTGAAGGTCTAATTCTCTGCAACACTTCAACAGTTTTTCTGCAATTCCAAACAACATGAAATGGTCCGATTGACCACCCGAGGCCCCCGGAACTTCAACCAAACATGCCAACATATCCCATAACCTCATTCAAACTTGTTTCAACCTTCGGAACGCTCAAAACAATATCAAAACACCCAATTCGCATCGGATTAAAGCCTAAGAATTCCAAAATCTTCTAAATTACGCTTTTGATAAAAAACCCAACCAAATCACATCCAAATGACTTAAAATTTTGCACACACATCCCAAATAACACAACAGAACTACTGCAACTCTTGGAATTCCATTCGACCCCTATATCAAAATCTCACCTATCAACTGGAAATTGCCAAAAATTCAATTTCGCCAATTCAAGCCTAAATCTACTCCGAACCTCCAAAACTCATTTCGATCACGCTCCTAAGTCTCAAATCACCTCCCGAAGCTATCCGAATCATAGGAACTCACATCCGAGACCTCTAACACTTAAGTCAACATCTGGTTGACTTTTCCAACTTAAGCTTCCTCAAAGGAGACTAAGTGTCTCAAACCTTACCAAATCCTTTCCGAACCCGAGCCAATCAACCCGACCACTCATAGAACTGATAAACAAAGCAATAAGAAGCAGAAATGGGGAAAACGGAGTGGTAACTCATGAGACGACTAGCCGGGTCATCACACATATTTCTATAAGCCTCTAAGAGTAGATAAGTACCATAAAGGTCGGGATAGGATCTTGCCATACTAATCAATATATGTCCAAATCATACTAACCAAATAAGCAACTCCGGAGCAAATGAAGCGCACCAACACCTTCTGCTCAGTTGATAGCCTACTTGGAAGACTCTAAACCTATCTTTAAGGACATGCGAGCAAGAAAAACATCATCCCCAGGCAAAAGGGATATCAGTACAAATAATGCACCGAGTATGTAAGGAATTAAATTAGTAACTAAAAGACATGAGTGAAACATGGAGTAAAAGACTCAACATGTAAGTCTGAATAGCTCTATGAATTATTTAATATTTATATTGTCATGCATATGCATATAAATGTCATATGATGCATAGGTATATGCGTACACAACATCATCAAGCCTCTGAGGGCATCCCATCATATTTTCTTGGCCACTGTGGGCGAAATCATCAATGTATACCAACTGATCAGGTGGTGGTGTATATATAATACCATAACCTTTCCTCATACCCCTTATATACATATATACATATTCATATATATATATATATATATATGAATATGTATATATATATATATATATATATATATATATATATATATACATACATACATATACATATACATATACATGCGCGTATATAATTCCATCTGATCATGGGTCAATGTGCATGTATAACTGAATACAATGCATAAGAAGTGAGTTATTAAGATTTCTAGGTATGTCCTAAGATCATTATACCTTTGATTAATATCATGAGATAAACTTTATCAACTTACGTGTTTTCTAGGACCCATGAACATAAGATATAATATTAAGACACGTGGGGAATCAAGAACATGTGCACCTCTAGTACTTCTATAAATAGAGTCATTTATGAGAGTTGTGTATTTGCTCATTTCGTTTGTATTGTATAGATCATGCCAAAAGGAAAGAAGGGATAACCTTAACATACTTGAGCCCATTCTCTTGACAATCTCTCTAACACCCATCAATCGCGACAAAACATATAACAACGAGATCGAAGTAGGGGAAAATCCGTATGATATTCTTGAGAAAGATTGTACCGTGCTCTCTTAGAATTACGATTTCACGCTGCTGCAGTTTCATTCGAATTGTTAAGCTCAATCCGTTCCTTAGCAAGTCTTAGTATCACACTTTTAATAAGGTAGGAAGATATCTTAAAGTTATATATTGTGGGCCCCAATTTGTGGCTTAATCTTGCCCAAAGACCCCTTAGTTGTTCCACCTAATTACATGAAATAACCGTCACAATTTTGGCTTTAATGAAGACTCCATTTGCTTCCATGTTGGTTAATGCTTATCCACCCCAATAATTATCTACCTATCTCTTGATTAACTTGTTAATCTCTCACTAAGCAATAATTAACCAATTACCCACATAATTAAGAATTATCTCAAATTACTTAAAATACTATTCACTTTTAACATACTTTATATACCTTATTATCGTGGTCATGTGGTACCTTGTATGACACTAGTCTATAAATACGGAGCATTATAGCTTGGACCGTATTTTATTTCAAAATGTCAAACTTTCACGAAACTCATTTTCTTAGATTCGCTTACCCTCTCACCTTCAGGAATTTACTTATCACTTGGTTGAAATAGTATAATACTTATAACCTCAAGATAATCTTTTCCTTGATCTGATGTCAATTATCTTATGACAAATCTATCGTACAACACTACAGAATGTAACATCATTCTCCCTTTCGGAACATTCTTCCATGAATGTTGGCTGATACACTTATCGGTCTCATAATCAAATAGCTCTTACGGATGGGTTTACTACTGTCCTTTCCATCTAGGAAACTGTTCTGTTAATAAATCCAAAGTCCAGGGCATTCCTACTTCTGGGCCTCTTTCTCATACCACGACCTGTGGTCGGAATTCTTCCACCCTCGTATTTGTTGCTACCTTCTGTCATGCAGCCTGTACAACCTTTTCCTTGTATGTGCTCCTATGCGACTCTTCCCTCCAGCTTTTAGCCAATCTCTAGGCCTCACTTTGTGAACATATGCATAACTATGACAAGTTGTCCCTCTGGGAACCAATAGGTGTACTGAAGTTCTTCGCTCGGTACTTTGTTTAACTCATGAATATTGTTATATCTTATTTCATAGATCTGGTTATCTATCCGTATGATTTTACTGCATCTAGATAGGTTATACTATACCATAACTCTTACTTCGATTCATCTTTACTGAGGTCTGCTACCAAATTCCAGGTTACTCTCATTGCTTATGCTGTATGTATAAATCTAAGTCCTTTAATGCTTCTTCATTACTGTTCATCTTAAGAATGATGTCTTAATCTCATCTCATACTTTTTAACTTTTATCCACCCATTATTGATTCACCTCAATGTTGATCTACAATTTACCACTAATAACTTGAAACCTCTTACATAATAGATTGTCACTAGGGCTTACGTCTCATCGGGGAATATCTGAGGTGACTTGCCTAATCCACCTAGGGGCGATACTATACTTCAATAACCGTATTTCATAGCATCCTAACGTGATTCATCTTATGGGGGGAGGGTATTCTAATCCCGTGTCATCCGTGAAATCCCTTTTTTTCTTTCAAATCATTACTCAATCGAAGTCCTAAACGTTATCCTTTATCTATCACAATTACATCCTTATTCTACTATCTGAGCAACATTCCATCTCTTCTAAATGCTATTAGTCTTAGACTCATTTGAGTTCATTAGTTCTCTTGTTTTCCTGGGCTTAATCCCGAGGACTTATCCATTCTCGTCACCTTCTCACTCGCCTTTCTTATCCTTACTCCTATCTTCCTAAAACCTTATCGCTTTACAATACTTTAGCTTGCGACCTACACATATCTATTTATACAACTTGCAACCTTCCTTCGACTTGCTTGCACCATAGATTTCCTTATGTTATTTTGGAACATCAAGCGAGACATCACATCGTCTCTAAATCTTATTTACTCTCTTAACTAGACCTCTCGATACCTAGAAACCATAGTCTAGAAGATCTGCCACTGACGATGTCGCTATCATTCCTGGATACTGAATCCCAACGCTTCTATCCTTCTATCCGAAGTATAGATTATTCACAACCTTCTGCACCTGAGTATCCTATACGTTGTTCACCTTTACCTTAAAATCTCACATCGTATCTTCTATCTATTTCATAACCTCCCTTCCACATAGGTCTAATTCACATCCATAACTTGAAGCTCTATTATAATACTTGCACCTTTGGTGCATACACAATCTAGTGGGAGCTTTGATAAGTTGGTATTTTACCAACTTATTTCCTCTTTATACTTAAGTTATTATATGATTTTATTGAGAAATTAGGACATTTTCTGAGGTTTATTGGCATATTTTATGTATCATATGATTTGGATAAGATACCGAAGAAACCAAGTCAAAATGTGCAAAAATGGTGAAAAATGGCTGCTGCTAGATATCCTATGCGATCGCAAGAGCTTGTACGCGATCGCAGAAGTCAATGAAGACAAAGCTATGCGAACGCGTATGTATCAATGCGAACGCATAGAAGAAAGCCTGATCAGCAGTTGCACAACTTACCTATGTGAACGCGGGGCGTTGTGCGCGATCGCGTACCTGGGGAAATTATTCACTGCGATTGCAGGTGTATAGACGCGGACACATAGCACGTTTTCTGGGAAGATTCTGGGCAAAAATGAAATTTTACATTTTTAATCCCCAAACTTTTTTATGCATGACCTAGCAGATCTTTTGGCTTATTTTCGGTCTAAAGGGCCAGAGAGAACAAGGTTGGAAGCTAGGGTTTATGCACTTACACTTGGATTTTGAAGATTTGAAGATTGTGGTTAAGAATTTCTTACTTCTTTGTACTCATTTATTCATTTTCTTGCTTTGTATTGAATATCTAAGTGTGTAGTATTGTATTCAACACTTGAATATTGTTTATGGAAATAATCATATTTAAAGTGTGGATTAAATACCTTGTTGTGCTTATGTATTGAATGATTTTGTATCTTTTATGAAGTGAGTTATTGTTACTTTAATTATTCTTGTTCTTTAATATTTCCAAAGGGATTAGCTAACCCTAGGACTCGCCCATTAACTCCGAGTTAATTTTGGGAAAGATTATTTGGGGTTGGGAAAGATTAATTAACAAGAACTTGAGGCTTTAACCCTCATTTGATAGATTCTACCTAGGGATATGATTGAACTACTTGTAGCCATATTTGGATGTGCTTAATCTCTTAATTATTTTAGGGATAATTCAATTAGAAAGTCTTATTAGTCTTTGGAAGAAGCTAATATAGAATTACTACCAGTGGCTAATTAACATAAACTCGCTCATATTTGTGAAATCATGAAATATATTGGATTGTTACTTGAGTGTAATTCCCGATGCATCCATCCTTGTAGCCATTGATCATTTTACTTGATTTCTAGGTTAGTTTACATTTCCGCATTTAGGTATAAATATTTTCTAAAAATAATTCTAAGTGTTTGGCATTGCATAACAAGTGATAATTCTCTTATATTCCTAATCGCCTACATATTGTTCTCTGTGGGATTTGTCCCCGACTCATAGTTGAGTATATTATATTGCATTCGACTGTGTCCATTTACTTTTTAGTATTGGATTTGGACGTCATCAAAATTGGCACCGTTGCCGGGGAACAATTTGGCGTAATTTAGGTTGTTTGAGAAATAAGTGTAAGTGCTTTGGTCTAAACTTGTGAATATTTGTGTAATTAATTTTTCTTACCTTGGTCTATTTTTCTTGTTTGTTTCTTTTATATTTTCTTATTTTTGAAAAATGGCATCATATAATGAAAATTGGTCGGATGGTATTTGTTCATACTTTGATAACCCTTGTCCTTATTGTGGAGGACCACCCTCGTGGCAAAATTGTTTAAATTCTCCCGAAGATGGATTGTGTGCACAATCTCAAACCCATGAGTGGAGTATTTGTGATAAGTGTGGTCATCAAAATGGTCATTGGGATGATTGTGATTATTTTTCCTTCCCTTCCCCAAACCCCCGCTATGATGATTCTACTTTTTGTGATGAAAATAATAGGGCTATGGAAGTGGAGGAAGTTAAGCATGGTCAAAATGGAGAGTTCAAGCTCATGTTAGAATGCCTAATTGAAGTGCCTTGGAGGAGCACTTGGAAAATAGTCTCCAAAATGACTTGGCACTTGAAAGGTTGCACTCACAAATGGGAGAAATGCTTGAAGCTCTAGAGGTCCAAAAAGCCTCGGAAGTTAATGATAGCCAAGAATTTTTCTTAGATGTGGAAGCCGAAAATCCTTCCTTGGAACTTGATCTAAACCAAGAAGAACTCTCAAATGCTCAAAATGAGAAGATGATTCTCATGTTGGAGACCATTCTTGCAAATGAGGAGAAGCACAACTTTGCACTCGAGGACTTGAAACAAAGCTTGACTCACAATGATGAACATATCCGCACTTTGGAAGATCAAATGAAAATATTGGTTGAGGCTCACTATGCCCACCAACTTGAGAGTGTGGAAGGAAGTCACAAAGAGTCCTATTTCGAGGAAAAAAGTGAGCTCTACTTTGAGGAATCAAGAATTGAACATCCGCCAATCGACTCCATGAGTGTTAGTGATGCCAAGAAAAATATAAAATTAGAGTCAACCGGTGTAAATAAAATTTTTGTTGAGATTGACTCTAGTCCGGGGGGAAAAGAGGATGTCAAAATCCAGGAAGAATTGCAATTTGGAGGGTTGATGTCACATTCCAAGCATTTTTCAACACTGGAATTGTGTGGTGATATGGGAATTGAATTACACGAGTCAATGAGGGATTGTGAGGAGGAAATACAAAAACCATACATCTTACAATTTGAGGGAACAAGAAGGCCAAATGACATTCCTCACATGAAAGCCAAGAAGCGCAAAATGAAGAAATTAAGTCTTGGCTTGATTATTTACTTACCACCCCCACCGCTCGTGGTCACAAGTTTGATTCCAAGTTGGGTGCCCAATTCATATTGTCCAAGTGGCGAGAAAAGTGTAAAGTTGATTTACGTCGTGCCACGATGTTAAATACGGCGCTTGGTGGGAGGCAACCCATCGCTTTTCAAAATGTTTAGTCATTTTTGAAATTTTCTTTTTTAGAATAGCTTATTATATTGTTTCTAACCAATCTGCCAAGTTTCAAAAATTTTGGAGTTGATTTGCACAGGTCGGGGTGACCGGGCAGTAAAAAACAGTAGCTGGTGCAAAATTGCAAAACAGAACACTGCTCCACTATGCGATCGCACAAAAGCCACGAGTTCGCACAACATTAGGGTTTATCTACCTCTATGCGGTCGCGTAACATGTTAGGCAATCACGGAAAATTGGGGGCTTTTGATCTATGCGATCACATAAGCTTACACGCGATCGCGTGTGTCCAGGTAAGTCACATGAATTTTAAACACTGGATATCAAAAATAGCCACCACTTCTGCCCAAACAATAGAAACCGAGCTTTCTCACTCCCCTGGCCCTCAAAGTCATCTCAAAGCTTTTCTCTCTTCAATTCCATATCAATAATCAAAGATTAATCTCAAAGGTACTTTGAGCATAATATGGCCTCGGAAAATGTTGAAATTGCACAAGATCTTGCTCCCCAAGCTGTGGAAGAAGAATATTTTGATCATGCCAGATTTATAGCTACTGAATGTGAAAGAAATCATGACAAACTCATGTCAAAGAGCATTGTCAAAGAAAGAGGCATCCATTTGGACAATGTTGAGGCTAAGATACCGGATTTTTTCCGAAGATTGACTGACAGTGGATGGATGTGCTTTTCTCCTGAACCAATTAAAGCGAACTACAGAGTAGTTCGTGAGTTTTATGCCAACGCCTTGAAGACATATTTTCAAGGGGAAATATTCACCTTTATTAGGGGCAAGCGGGTCAACGTTGGTCCCGAAGTAATAAATGCACACTACATGCGTCCCAATGCTGACAATGAGGTTTACAGAGCCAGAGCAAGAGAGATAGGAAGCCAATGGTTGGTGGAGAAGCTTTATGATGGGATAACACCGAATCGGAAAAGATTCCACAAAGGGGTTGATTATTATGATTTCACAGTTAAAGCCAAGACTTGGCTGTCCATTATTTGTGACAGAATTGTGTCGGCTAGACATGACACTGAGGTGACACTTGAGAAGGCAATGATGATTGCTGCTATTATGGATGACTTGCTAGTGAACATGGGCTAGCACATAGTGAGTGAAATTGAGGAAGCATGCAACGGGAGGTCTAAGAGTATATTCTTTCCCTCATTGATCACTCAGTTGTTCTACGATGCTGGCATGCTAAAGGACCCGCATGATTCTGAGAAGGACCCAGGCATGACTATCTATCCATTGCTCAGAAAGGGGCCAACTGACAAGAAGAAGAAGAGAAGAATTGATGTGCTATCTCCTTCATTTGGGCAATTTGCCGAGACTGCCGAGGGATCCGGTGGTTCCTCCACAACTACTATAGGACCACATGAACCCATGGCTCCACTTCCTTATGGACCCCCCACTATGCGCCACATTTTCCATCAAATCTATGGCGTAGATGCTCACATTCGACAGCTTGTCGCTGACCTTCCCTCTGGTCTATCTGGGGAAAGCACTTCGACTGGGACTGGTAAGAAGCCACCAACTTTGGATGATGTAGTTTAGGAACAAAAAGCAATCAAAACCAGGTTAGAAGACATGAGCCGGAGACAAGGAAAAGTTTAAAGGCGACAAATGAAGTTCAAGGAGCATGAGAAGAAGAAAAGCAAGTTTCTGTCAACGATGATGCACAAGATGAGTTCATTCTGTGGCTCACATGATTCTGAGGACGATGATGATGAGGATTTGGAGCTCAAATTTCCCACCACCTCCAGCTCCGAGTGATGCAGTTGCAGGGAGCACCTCCTTCATTTTATCTTGTTTTGATTAGTTGCATTGGGGACAATGCAACACTTTAGGTTGGGGGTGGCTCATATTTGATGTATGTTTGTAGTCATTATGTGGAGCATGATCATTTTTTGTGAACTTATGTGGATTGGTTGACATTGTTAGTTTATTAGTAATATTTTGTAGAATTAGCATTTTCTTGTTGGTCTTTTTTATAGTAGTATTAACGAAACTCCTTGGTTTTTCTTTCTACCGCAGTTCTTTTCCAAGGAATTTATTTGTGTTGAACCGGGTGACTTTTCCCTATGATGGATGGAGTGACAACTTTCTTAAGGGATTAGTCTTGTGTAGTTTTTCTTTATTTTTAGAAAGTGTATATTTTTTTTAGTTTAGTATCTAGTTGTGAATAAATTGGGTTTTTTGGAGTGTAATCTTGTGTCCATAAGCCAACGTGTGACTTGTTTAGTACCAATATAATTTAAACTTTGGAATATGAAGTTTTTGATCATTACAATTAAAAAAAATAATAAAAATGAATGATTAATGTAATGTTCCTTGTTGTGACTTTTAGATTCTATTTTTGGCTCGTTGATTCACTAAATAACTTCTAAGGCTACATGTGACTTCCTTGAGATTCATTGGTTTCAATAGGATTTTGGAGTTGTATTCCACTTGAGTTTTCATGTTCCATGTGTGGTGATCTTTAATTGTGAAATTCTTTTGCATCATTTGTAGTCTAGAACTTGCCCGAAATGTGCTTCAAGGCGAAATCCTAGACTAACTTTGTTTGAAAAATGATATTAGACCTTTCTTGGACCGTTATTGTGCCTAAATTTCCTATCCGTGCATATTTTCCCTAGTCAACCCTTTTGAGCCTTTCAAATTTTTATTTGGCAACTATGTTATAAGCTATCGTTCTTTATTGATTTTCTTTTGGCACCATATCTCCCTAAGTACTTTAAAGTATGAACATAGGCTAAAAGCCTAAGTTTGAGGGTGAAGGTTGGAAAAGTTGTGATGTGAGAGTTTCTTAAAAGGTGAAAGGTGATTTATATATAAAAAAAGAGAAAAATAAAAAAAATATAAGGAATTGTGAATAAATGGAAGACTAGGTGATATATATATATATATATATATATATATATATATATATATATATATGGGGTGGAAAAGTTCTTGAAAGAAGTGGACTTTAATTGTTGAAAAAGTATAGTGCTTAGGGAGGTTTTGAGTCACTCTTACCAAATTGTGCCCTACCTTAACCAAAAGCCTAAACTACAACCCTTTAAGTCCTAATTGATTTTGAACCAAGTATGTCTACATTAGTGGAGAAATACATGAAGGGCAAGCCTATGGTGCTACTTGTGTGCATTTGAATATCTTTGTGAGAGAGAGAAAGTTGATTCTTTCCATTTGACATCCCATTTATGTTTTGAAATGCAATTTATGAGTTTGGGATTCTCTCTTAAAGTGTGAGGCCACATGAGACTCGAGTTGTGAATTTAATCCCATTTTCAATTGGGAAGAATGAGCGAGGGAAAATGATTGTGATAGAGAGGCAAATTTTGAATCTTTTGTTTTATGACTTGGTTGCTACTTTGATTAATGTAGTGTTTGAGTACTTGAATAGAAAAAAATTTATGAAAAGTTGGTAATTCATATGCCTTGGATTAATTGTTGGTACCAACCCAAGTCACTAGATTGTGCTTAAATTGACCCTTTTTGACTTGAAATGATGTTTGGTATGCCATTGAGCTTAAGTGATGATTTTGTTGAAGCATGTTCTTTGTTTTTGAATTGCTTCAGGACAAGCAACAGTTTAAGTTTGGGGGCTTGATAAGTTGGTATTTTACCAACTTAGTTCCTCTTTATACTTAAGTTATTGTTGTCGCACCCCCTTTTTTTCCCTTTTTGACGGGGAAGTCTGGGTTTCGACATTCATGGGAGAACAACTCGTTTTCTTTTGGGAATTGGGTATTTGGAGAGTCGCCACATAACGGATTATGGTATGTTAGGGAACCTAGAGCAATTAACCCATGTAACTAGTTTACATCACCAGAGATTAGGGTAAGGGCTCGAAATAACCTTGAGGGAAAGGTGTTAGGCACCCCTCACGGTCCACAACGGTGGGTCCCGGCCGAACTTAAACCATGTGAATTAATCATTTTACAATTTCAACACATATTTGCAAATAAAGGCATGTTTTCACATTCTAAACACATGTATGATTCAGGTAATGGAAGCAAAGCAGAAGTTTGAACAATCTTGCATATATATATATATATATATATATATATATATAAAGAAAAAGAAAGTTCATAAAATTTAAACTCATAGGAATTAGGAAAGAGGAGTCCTAGGTTGGTTAGCTTACATGATCATACCCATACAATGCCCGGTAATCACTCCTCAATGAGGGGATACACGTGACATTAGCGCGCAATCATCATATCCTTACTACCCAATTCCCTCCCCTTGGTCATAGCCTAAAGCGTTCTAGCAACCTTAAAAGATATCCTATGCGTGCACTACCCGTCCCTTCCTTGTGGCCCTGAGGTATTTAGGACCTCTAGTTTGGGTAATTCTAGACTATCCTAAGGTACTTAAAGGAGAAAAATCTAGGCTACAACCAAAACAATTAGGACTAGACCAAAGATGGAACAATTAAAGGCTCAAGTTTTACCTCTACAAACAGAGCAAGCAAGTGCACGTCTTAAACACAGTTTCAGGCATTTAAGAGAATCCCTATAACATGATATCTAGGTGAGCAGAGAATATGCAGTATTGAGTTAGGATCAAAGTGTTAGAGACCTATTTAGTTTGCCTACTGATTTTAGATATGCTGAATATGAGCAGTCACAAATAACAAAGCTTAGCTTTGCAGGATTTTTAATCGCCGTATAGGCTTGCCTAGGCATGTAATCGTGATATCCTATGAGCATGGTATCTAATCATTAATCAGGAATGTGGTAAACCAGTAAACAATTCCAAAGCAGGCAATTCAGATCCTATATGTATGCTTTCTAGTGATATCAATTAACACTACGTTGAAGACTTTTAAAGAAACGAGTAGGTTAGTCAATTAAACTGATTCAGAACCTACAAGCGTGAGTTCTAATTAAACTGATTTTAGATCTAACTAAAATTATTTTAGATCCTATAGGCATGATTTCTATAATTAAGCTGATTTTAGACCCTATAGGCATGACTTCTAATTATGTAAAGTAAATCAAGTAGAATTTATTTGAACCAAAGCAAATCCTATAGGCATATTATCTAACAAATACATTTGAACCAAATGAACCCTATAGGCATGTTATCTACCCAACTTTACTCACAGTATACAACTACCCTCCATTTTCACTAGTCACCCCAATATTTGTTTACAATAATTATTATAGACCAAAGATTGAATAAATTACATAAATATAAATATACATTAAGCTATAGGGAGCCTGAAATAGCCCCAAAGTAATTTCCAAGCCTTCAGTAGTCTCAAATGCCCAAAGTTCCATAGCCAATTTCATGTCTAGGTGTGTCAGAGTTCTCTAAGGACCTCAAGGATCCCGGGCAGTGCTCACACCCAGACCTTTATTAAATAAGGACTGATTTATGTGCAGTGTGGAAGAGCTCAGAGAGATCTCAGGGACCTCTAAGCAGTACACATACCAGAGGGGCAGAACTTAATAACATAAGAATAAGTGAGAGTGCTTGACATGATTTGAAAGAGTTTTGGTAAACAGTAGAAAGAGGGAAAAAGATTTTTTGAAACCAGTACTAGTTAGGGTGGTAAATAGTTTGAGAATAGTATGAATTTTTTTTTTTGAAATCAGAATGCAAGTCACAGAACAAACAGTTTCAGAAATATTTTGGGGCAAACAGATTCTACACATGGAGAGAGAGGAGTTGGGGGGACACATAGAAGACACCCTAGTGTATAAGCAAACAAATACACAAATTTCTCAAGAAGTTCTAGAATTGACAAGTTAGTTACAAAGATTACAACAAAGACATGTTGAGAACACATAGGCCTTGGACATGACCAATACACACAACTAGAGTACTTTGAAGGGCTAGATGACATAACATGATCTCATTAGTAAAGTAGAGTAAGCAAGACTCAGATGAACAAACTAGGCAAGCACTTCATGAATCATTCAAAGTTTAGAAATACTAATTACATATAGAACAAGGAGAATTTAGACATACTGGGTGAGACAGTAAACAAACAATGTAGCTTGGACATACTAGTGAACAAATAGGATTCATGCAATTATCTCAAAGCAGGATTGGGTATGCTAAACAGTAAACAGATCCTTGTGGGCAAATAAACTAGTCATAGCCTCTAACAGAACAGACTTCAATATGCTAAGTGGGACAGTAGTTAGGTAGTGTGATCTAGGAATGCTTGTTACACATTAAGCAACATGATAATAAAACAATAAACATGATTGCAAGTCACAACTAATGAACTAAACCAACAAAGAAACACATAGTTTTAGAATTTGAATCGAATCAGGACATACCAGTTAAGGAGAGAATACATAGTATAGAGTAGAGATGGTGCAAATAGCCAGCCTTGGCTTACAACCTGCTAGATTAGTGAGAATTGCAAGTAACAGAAGAGAATAGAGAGCTTTTGAGAGTGTCAGAGTATTGATGAACTAATGTCCGTGTCAAAAGTAAGGAGTAAAGGAGAGTATATATAGAAGTTAAGAGCAAGGAGAATAAGGTAAAGAGAATCAATCATTCAGCAAATTAAAGAAGCCACATAATCAATTATATACAAATTAGCATAATTTTCCCTTAATTAAGGGTAATTACCCATCCGTAAAGGCAGAATATATGTAAGGAAAGAAGAATCGAGTAAAACTTAAGCATATAATGGGTAATTGGGGTAAATAACAGGGGGTTTAATTAAGGAAACAATTAGTGAGAATCAGTAAGTATCTCAGACAATTCAAATAAGGCAAGAAACTAAATAAGGCTGCAAATAAAGGAACAGTCAAGACTCAACATATAGGTTTTAACGAAACAAATTGGTAAATAAAGAATTCAAAACAATGCTGATTTAAGGAGAAAATATGTGTTTATCATGAATAGACAGGATGAATATAGACACATAGAATCAGTAGAGGAGTCGAAGCAAGAACCTTAATAAAGGCACATTAGGACAAAAAATCACAAGACATCGAATCAAGCTAAAGAAAAATCACAGGAACCAAAGCATAGAATGAAGTTGATGCACAAGTAACCCGGACAAACTCAGAATTCAAAAAAAATGTCGAAAAATTGGGGTTTTTAGCATAAATTAGCTAGGGTTAAAAGCAAACTTTACGAAATTGATTAAAAACACATAAGAATAGAAGATTAAATACTCGAAATTAGCAAAACGTTTTGTAGAAAGAAATTTTCGGGAAACCCTAGTTTTAAAAAATGGAAAATCATTCAAAAATCAGAAGGTTCTTATAAAACTCATGTGAAATAGGTTCGATCCATCTCAGATCTTGCACAGATCTGGGAATTTCAAATGACAAAATTAGGGTTTTGTGAAAGACAACATATAGATGAAGAAGTAGGCTTAGAAATCCATATGTTTAAGGCGAAATAGGAAGATCTTACTCAAAATCGAACCAGAACAGCCTGAAACAGGAAAGAAAGGGCCATAGGTGTAAGCGGACTGACCCTGGTCCCTCGAGGACCTTGGAGAGGCCATTAGAGGCTTGATGGTGGTGAGAAACCACCATGAACGGTAGCAGATGAGTGGCGATGAGGGTGAGTTAGGGTTAGCTTTTGAGATCATTTAAGAGAGGAGAGGAACAGATGACGGCGGGGAGGGTGGTAAAATGATTAGGGTTTGGGGGGTATAGGTTAGTTTAATTTAGGTAAGGGGAGATCTGGACCGTTGATCAAAATGATCAACAACCAGGATTTAGCAAGAAATGGGTTGGGTAGGTTTGGGCTGGGTAGATTTTGGCCTGGTTTAATTTGAATTGGGCTGGGGGGGGGGGTCCGAATTTAAACATAATTAAAAGGGACTATTTGTTAAATACCCAATTTATTAATAAAATAATTTGTAAAAATAGCTAATTAAATGACAAAAATTATTTTTATTCATGAAGATGATTTAAAATAATTACTTAGCATTATAAAAATATAAAAAATTATTTTCTGTATAGATAATGTAGTTATGCATATGTATGGGCTATTATTGCAAAATATGCAATTGTATCTAAACAATGCAAATGCAATTAAAATATTTGAACACTTATATGAGCATAAATGATGAATTTAGATGACTAAATCATCATAATGTAATATGAAGGATAATTATTGAATATTTATATAATTAAAAATGCAGAAATGAATTGATTTAAGGCTTTTAAAAAATTATAGGAAAATTGTAAAAACACTTGTGCATGTTTGTAAATGCGTGAATAATATTTTGAAAGTATGTATGCATATTTAAAGCATATGAGGGAAAAATTGGGTGTCAAAAAATTTATGATTTTATTGAGAAATTAGGACATTTTCTGAGGTTTATTGGCATATTTCAGGTATCATTTGATTTGGAGAAGACACGGAAGAAAAAAAGTCAAATTGTGCAAAAATGTTGAAAAATGGTTGGTGCCAGATACCCTATGCGATCGCAAGAGCTTGTAAGCGATCGCAGAAGTCAATGAAGACTATAATGACCCGACCGGGCCTTTTGACTTTTTGCACTTTGCTCGTCAGTTCTCGGGCATGAACTGCCCTGTTTGATGTATTATGACTTATGTAAATCGTTGGTTTTGGTTTTCAGGGTAATCGGAATGAATTTGGAAGAACAGTTCTCATTTGAAGCTTGAAATTTGAAAGGTTTGATCAAGATTTGACTTGTTGGAATATGATCTCGGATCTGAATTTTTATGATTTGGTTAGCTCCATTAGGTGATTTGGGACTTAGGAGCGTGATTGAAGTGCATTTTGGAAGTCCGTGGAAGGTTTAGGCTTGAATTGACGAAATTGAGATTTTGGCATTTTCCGGTTGATAGGTGAGATTTTGATATAGGGGTCGGAATGGAATTCCGGAAGTTGTAGTAGCTTCCTTATGTCATTTGGAATGTGTGTGCAAAATTTCAGGTCATTCGGACGTGGTTTGGTCGGGTTTTTGATCAAAAGCATAATTTGAAAGATTTTGGAATTCTTAGGCTTGAATTCGATGCAAATTTGGTGTTTTAATGTTGTTTTAAGCGTTCCTAAGGTTGGAACAAGTTTGAATGAGATTATGGGATATGTTGGCATGCTTAGTTGAGGTCTCGAGGGCCTCAGGTGAGTTTCGGGTGGTCAATCGGACCATTTCTTATTTTGGAAAGTTGCAGAAAATTTATGTTCAGTGTTGCAGGCATTTGGCCTTTGTGTTCCCGAGTAGGCCCTCGCGTTCGCGAATGGTTAGCTGGTGAGGTCGATATTTTAGCCTTCGCGTTCGCGAGGGAGGCTCCGCATTCGCGAAGTGTTGGGTTCCTTGTGCATCGCGTTCGCGAGTGAGGCTCCGCGTTCGCGTAGGGGAAGTGAGTAGATGGGTTTGAGGATTTATGTGTTCTTTGCGTTCGCGAGTGGTAGGACGCGTTCGTGATGAAGGAAATTTGGTCAAAGTAATTTTGTGCTTCGCGAACGCGAGGCTTTGACCGCGTTCGCGAAGAAGGAATTTTATGCCTGGGTAGAATGTTTTAAAAGGGCTATCCCGCTAGTTTAAGGCTAAGAACCTCCATTGTTGGGCAATTTTGAAGCTTGGGAGAGCTAATTGAAGAGGGAATTCAAGAAGACTTCTTGGAGGTAAGATTTTTGAACTCAAAACTCAATTCTTGTGTGAATTCCACCTAATTAATCATGGAATTATGCCTAAAATTAAGGAATTAGGGCTTGAATTTGGAGAGTGTAAATTTGGGATTTGAGGGGCCATTTGAGGTCCGATTTTGATGTTCTTGGTATGTATAGACTCGCGTGAGGATGAGGATTCCATTGATGTTAATCTTATCAGATTCCGAGATGTGGGCCCGGGGGGCCGGGTTTGAGCAATTTTGGGATTTTAATGTAAATTGGATATTTTCGAGTGGGCTTCGTTCCCTTTGCATATTTTAATGATTACGTACTGATTGTGGCTAGATTTGGAGCATCCGAAGGTCGATTCATGCGGGCAAGGCATCGCGGCCTAGAGGTTGGACCGGATCGAGGTGAGTAATGATTGTAAATGATATTCTGAGGGTTTGAAACTCCGGATTGCACATCATAGTGCTATATTGAGGTGAGGCACACGCTAGATGACAAGCGTAGGGTCGTGCACTATTGGGAGATTGTGACTTGGTCCATCCCGATTGATGATTTTACCGTATATTTGATTGAAATCTATTTGCTATCATCATTATTTTGGCTGGATGCCATATTTGGGCTTCATGCCAATTATTTGAACCCTTCGGGGATTTTATTGATATTTCCTCACTGTTTTGACTTTAAACTTGTACTCATTCATGCTATTGTTTTCAAAAATTCAGCCATGTTTACTCTGTTTTAACACTTGAAATGATATTTTAAATCATAT
Source organism: Nicotiana sylvestris (assembly GCF_000393655.2). NCBI lineage: Eukaryota > Viridiplantae > Streptophyta > Magnoliopsida > Solanales > Solanaceae > Nicotiana > Nicotiana sylvestris. The sequence goes on along the minus strand of NC_091065.1, from coordinate 80,082,511 downwards.
TTTGGGCTGAGCATCATGTTTTACTGTTGCCCGAGTGGCTTATGTGATTTTTGACTAAGTAAGGTCGAGGGCCTGTGTTGTGAGGATACTTTTGGGTTGGGCTGCACGCCGCAGCGGTGATACACTGATTTTGATTATGAGGCCGAGGGCCTGAGATATGTACGCCACGAGGTGGCTTGTTGATATGAGGCCGAGAGCCTAGAGATGATGCCACGAGATGGCTTGATATTGCACTTGGGCCCTAAGGGGCCCCTCCAGGAGTCTGTACACCCCCAGTGAGCATGAGTACCCATTGTGATGTGAGATATAGCCCAAGGGGCTGGTATTGTTCTATGTGATTGCCCGAGGGGCTGGTATTGTTCTGAGATATTGCCCGAGGGGCGGATTTGTTGACATTGTGCCCGAGGGGCGAACCTTATGTGCTTATCTTTCTTATTTGCCTGTCATGTGCCTGTTTAATTGTGTATTTGTGCCCAAGGGGAGAATTTATGTGCTTATTTGCACTAATTGTTTTGCATTCATTTGCACAAATGTTGAAAAAGTCATATTCAAAGAAATTTAAACTGAGCTAAGATGTTTAGAGAGATTTTACAGCTTCATTGCTTTCTTACTGGTTTTTGAACTGCTTCTATATAGCATGTTGATGCACTTTTCGTGATTTCTTACCATTCAGACTTTAGTTATGATTATTACTCACTGAATTGGAGTACTCACTTTACTCCCTGCACCTTGTGTGCAGATTCAGGTATTTCTGAACCCGGTAGCTGGTAATGGCTGATCGGAGGCAGAGTCATCGGAGTCTTGCAAGGTAGCTGCCGGCGTTCGCAACACTGCATTTCTCCCTCTTTATTTCATTAGCCTGTATTTTGTACATTTCAGACTTTTCAGTTGTATTTAGACCCTAGTAGATGCTCGCGACTTGTGACACCCCGGTATCGGGCTGTGTTTGGGCTATATTCCGCACATTATAAAATTGTTTGCTTAGTCGTTGGCTTATTTACTCATTCTTAGATTGTTTATAGATGTTTAACCATTTTAAAAATTGAATTGGGACTAGTTGGTTGGCCTTGTCTTCATGAGAGGCTCCATCACGACCGGGTCTGGGTTTAGGGTCGTGACAAAGACAAAGCTATGCGAATGCATATGTATCAATGCAAACGCATAGGTGAAAGCCTGGTCAGCGGCTGGTCAGCTTACCTATGCGAGCGCAGGGCGTTGTGCGCGATCGCGTACCTGGGGGAAATTATTCACTACAATCGGAGGTGTATAGACAAGAACGCATAGCACGTTTTCTGGGCAGATTCTGGGCAAAAATGGAATTTTACATTTTTAATCCCCAAACCTTTTAATACATGACCTAGCAGATCTTTGGCAGATCTTTTGGCTTATTTTCAGTCTAAAGGGCTAGAGAGAACAAGGTTGGAAGGTAGGGTTTATAGACATACACTTGGGTTTTGAAGATTTGAAGATTGTGGTTAAGAATTTCTTACTCCTTTGTACTCATTTCTTCATTTTCTTGCTTTGTATTGAATATCTAAATGTGTAGTATTGTATTCAATACTTGAATCTTGTTTATGGAAATAATCATATTTAAAGTGTGGATCAAATACCTTGTTGTGCTTATGTATTGAATGATTTTGTATCTTTTATGAAGTGAGTTATTGTTACTTTAATTATTCTTGTTCTTTAATATTTCCAAAGGGATTAGCTAACCCTAGGACTCACCCATTAACTCCGAGTTAATTTTGGAAAAGATTATTTGGGGTTGGAAAAGATTAATTAACAAGAACTTGAGACTTTAACCCTCATTTTAATAGATTCTACCTAGGGATATGATTAAACTACTTGTAGCCATATTCGGGTGTGCTTAATCTTTTAATTATTTTAGGGATAATTCAATTAGAAAGTCTTATTAGCCTTTGGAAGAAGCTAATATAGAATTACTACCCGTGGCTAATTAACATAAACTCGCTCATATTTGTGAAATCATGAAATACATTGGATTGTTACTTGAGTGTAATTCTTGATGCATCCATCCTTGTAACCATTGATCATTTTACTTGATTTCTAGGTTAGTTTACATTTTCGCATTTAGTTATAAATATTTTCTAAAAGCAATTCTAAGTGTTTGGCATTGCATAACAAGTGATAATTCTCTTATATTCCTAGTCGTCTACATATTGTTCTCTTTGGGATTCGACTCCGACTCATAGTTGGGTAAATTATATTGCATGCGACCGTGTCCATTTACTTTTTAGTAGTGGATTTGGACGTCATCAAGCTTCATACTGACTTCTTATGAGGATGGTACTTCTTTTAACTGGCTTTATCGTAGAGCCGTTGTAGAATATAGTTGTTGTACTATCTCTCTGATATTAAGAGTGATTCTGCAATGTCCTCAATCACGATTTCTATAATTTCCTGGGTCCAATAATCAAAATCCATATTTACTTAGTTGATGTAATTCTTTAGCTTCCTTTTCCCTCTAATCAGCCTTTATGTAGGCTTAAGCTATCTTCCGATCTGCGGCTCATGGTATTAGTTATTACTTTAGCCTTTCATGGACGCTATGGAATATCCATAATACAATCTTCAAACAATCCAATCCTTTGGTTATGACGTGGACTCAATTCTTTATTTTAACTTATACCAGAGTCTTCTATGGCTGTATGGTTGTCAATATATATGCTGCATGGATAATACTCCAAAATCTTGAGTGCGTTTATAACGTAACTAATTCTAAATCATTGACCGAATAATTCCTTTCATTCCTTCTCAGCTTTCTTTAAACATAAGCTATTACTTTTCCTAGTCTTTCTGCCCCCTTGTTGTGTGCATACTTAGCTTATCTTAGTGCCCACTCATGCCGAAATTTTCATGCAACTTATATTATCTCGAATATTACTTTTGATCTTACTTCCCGTTCATTAGCCATGGTAGGTGCCACTTTCTTATGGAGTGTATACAATGTTGTAGTGAGACTGTTTTTACATGACCATTCCTTCTTCAAGTTACTATGCTTAGGTTGAAGTCTTCTTCCTTATTTCCTTAGCTAGTCTTCATTGTAGTACTTAGGAAGGACCCTCTAACTCTTATAAAGCTGCGAACTTATTACATCGTATACTCGACGGAATTCTTGATGTCCTTCCTCGCCTATAATTATCCGTAGTTACTTACCTCTACGCCCTTATGCTTGTAGGGTTGCTTCTGAACTGATATATTGACTGTCTTCCTAGTGGCATTCTTTTTTATTTTCGTAACACTCATACAATACCTTTAACTACCCCAACTCCTATCTAAATATTTCTCAAGGGTCACGATGTCATATCTGCGAGACTGAATTCCCCATGTTGGGGTTCACTATGTTTATCTTGCACGATCTGTTGATTTTTCTATATCCTCTTATCTAGCCATAACTAGGCTCTTCCTGAATCAACTACTAACTACTCGTTGACCCATTCTTACATCAATATTCCGCTTAATCTTTCTTTGGTTATTTCCTTTGTCTTAACTTATATCTAGTACTGGCTCCTTATTTATGAATAACATCTCGGGAAGGAACCCTTACTTCCTCTCCTTGACTTCGTGTTTGAATAATGTTCTAGAATCGTAGCATATCTGTAGGATTTGGATAAGTGCAATCTCATTCCTTTCTCATTTTTATCGCATTCTTCCTTTAAATAGAAGAATCAGAATACACAATTGCTTATTATCATCCATCATTGTCAGAAAGCATATCTGAAAATTTCACCTTTGTCAGGTGATTTTTTTCTTATTTACTATTTAAAAGCCATTTATTATCATTATTGCTACCTTTACATTTATAAGTCTTTATTGCTCCATCATTGCTCCAAGATAGTCTCATCTCGTATTACACATTATATATTTGCCCTAAAAGTGCTAGATCTGCTATTGAATATTGATATTGACCAGGATTAACTTTAATTCTCTATAAATCTAATTGTATAAAAACCTAGATCTAATTTTTGGGTCATACAGTTTGGCGCCGTCTGTGGGGATGTCTTAGTCAAATTATTTGGTTTCATTTAGATCTATAATTTTTGTAACTTGTTAACCTAATATACGGTAAAGTTGTTCTTTCTCTTTCTTTGCATACAAGAGCTCCATGGCAGGTAAAGGAAAGGGGGAAAAAGCAACAGACAACGTCACACTAAACCTAAGGAGTGCCATCGATGAAGGGTATGAAATTCAAGATAAAGAAGTAACCCCCATGACATCCCCTAGATTAGGGAGGTCGGCGATATCCTTCAGTAGCATGACCAAACTTAATGGAAAAGGGGCTTCCACGTTTGTGGAAGAAGGAGTACCACCCGACGTAAAAAAACTCCTAGAGGCTTGGCTAACTGATACTTCGGTCAGTGCCATGAGCAAGCAGGTCCCGTGTACGACCATGGAAACCCCGAGGAACCCTACAAACCAATATAAGAATAGGCGGGACGGCCAACTGAACCCACCAACATCATGTAATATCCATACAATTGCTGACAGTATAGGTGGCAGCGCCCTCAGTGCCGTGTTAAAAAGAATGGAAGAAATGGAGAACGAGACTCAAGAACATATGAAAGAGTATCAAGAACGGGTAGACAAGATACAAGGTTCCCCCAAGTTGTTGCCGAAAAGAGATGCCAGTAGGTTTGTGGAACAATTGTACAGGGAGAAAGGCGCTCCTTATGCCATACCAAAAACATTCAAGATATTCCCCGTACCTAAGAATCTATGATGGGATGACCGATCCCGAGGACCATATGACCTATTACGTTACCACAGTGAAAGGCAACGGCCTCACCAAAGAACAATTGTCCTCCATCTTGTTAAAAAGGTTTGGTGAAACCCTCATAGGAGGGGTGTTGACATGGTATTCCCAGCTATCGGCCTATTCCATAGAAATATTCGAAGAAATGGCGGACAAGTTCGTAACGGTGCATGCAGGGGCCAAAAAAGCCGAAACCAGGGTAAACGACATCTTCGCCATCAAGCAGTCCACAGGATAAGGACTAAGGGACTTCTTATCTTGGTTCAACAATGTAAGGATGACTTTACCAAACATCTCTGAAGGAATGGCTGTAGTAGCCTTCTAGATCAGGATGGACAAAGAAGGGTCGAGGGCGACTAAAAGCTGCTATGTTGACTGATGAAATACCGACCAACTACCTATGTGCCAAGGTCAGAGCAGACGACGAGGACCTCAATGGACCAACTCGAAAACTCATCTTAGTGCACTTTGAACCTAAGAAATAACAAACGGATAGTGAGAGGAGAGTCCCTCTAATGCTTCAACAGGACACCCATCCCCAACTTCCACCGGGAGGAAGGTCCCTCTAGGCAAAGATCAGATAACCTCATAAGCGACCGAGGTTTGGTTCCTTCACTATCTACTCATAACTTTTGTGTGTCACCTACAGATGTTGTTTATGCACTTGAAAATCTCAGATCAAAGGTGAAGTGGCCATCAATGATGAGGTCCGATCCAAACACAAGAAAGTTAGATGCCTTCTATGAATTCCACCAGGACCGAGGACAACCACACTCTAAGACTACTTTCCCTTGATTCTGCTACAAAAAGGGCATATAAGGAAGTTGCTCAGTGACAAAGGGAAGAACACTTTGGAAAAAAAGGGCGAGAATGCCCAGGCCCGCCGAAGCTGCCATCTCCCGCGTGTACCATCAACATGATCATCAAAGGGAGTTATAACACCTCCATCAATGGCGTCAGGTTCACCGCCACCCACAAAGTCAAGATATGGATCCCCCATGAATGATATGATAGCCTCGAAGAAAGTATCATCTTCGATGAGTTAGATGCTGACGGGTTGACCTTTCCTCACAATGATGCACTTGTTATTACTTTATGAATTTTTGACAATGATGTTAGGAGGATTAAGATTGATGATATAAGCGGGGAATGCATTAGCCATCCGTGAGTCCTCGCACATATGCGACTCGAGGATAAGATAGTGTCGTGCTGCATCACACTAATCGATTTTAATAATGTAGTTGAACGGACTTTGGGCGAGGTCACACTTCCCATTCTCACCGGGGGTGACGTTGGAGACCACATTGTACATCATGGACCAAGACATGGTGTACAACGCCATCGTAGGTTGGTTGTGGATACATACTATGAGGGCAATCCTATCCAGCCTGTATCAAGTGATCAAGTTCCCCATTCCCTACGGAATATTCAACATACGAGGCGAACAACACACATCACAGGAATGCTTTCAAGTCGCCCTAGATAGTTCGACTAGTCAACATAAGAAAGAGGAGGAAAAAGAGGTATAGCAATCCGCAAGATTGGGGTCCCTTCAGGTCAAAGCCAAAGACGCCATTGCGGATCCAGAAACCGTCGAGGCTACAAGATCGGCCGTAGAGGACCTCGATCCCGTCCAATTAAACCCAAATGGCCCCAACAAAAAGGCCTACATAGGCAGCACGCATAAGGACCCAGGTAAGTTTAGTCAATTCTTAATAACTAACGCAGACTTGTTCATTTTTAGCCATGCAGATATGCTAGGCATCCCCAAAGAGATAGACACACACAAGTTAAACATCGACCCCTACTACCTCCCAATCAGGCAGGTCCGACGGAAGTTCAACCCCTCCATCTATGATATTATCCAAGAGGAAGTGGACAAACTGCTGGCAAACGGTTCTATCAGGGAATAAAACTACCCCAAGTGGATCTCTAACATGGTAATGGTCAAAACGAAGAATGGTAAGTGGATAATGTGCGTGGACTTCACCGATCAGAACAAAGCCTATCCAATGGATTCGTTCCCATTACTGCACATCGACCGACTCTCCGACGCTATAGCAGAATACAAGTTTCTGAGTTTTATGGATGCCTACTTAGGCTACAACAAAATACTTGTTGCGCCCCCTTTTTCTCGAAAAATTGGGTTTCGACATTTTTCTAGAACAACTCCTTTCTGTGAGGGTAAGGAATCAGATTTGAAAGAGTCGCCACCTAACAGATTAAAGTGCGTTAGGGAACCTAGAGCAATTAACTCATATAACCAGTTTACATTACCAGAGATCGGGTAAGGGCTCAAAATTACCTTGAGGGGAAGGTATTAGGCACCCCTCGAGGTCCACAACGGTGGGTCCCGACCGAACTTAAATTAAGTGAATTAGTCTTAAAAGGGAAGAAAACAATTTGGACATATACAATATTCAACTTATTTTTACACAGGAGTATAGGGGTGGTCCTAAGTTTTTTGGCCTATAGGATCATTTCATGCAATGCTTTGCAACTTCCTCAAGTCGGGGTTTTACTCATAGGATTAGCGCATGGGCTATCATTTCCTTTACTACCCATTTACTATCTTCAAGTTGTTGCTTAAGCGCACTAATTGATTCTAAACCGTACCCTATGTGTGCACTACCCGTCCCTCACTTATGGTCCTGGAGGTATTTAGGACCTCTATTTAGGATGGTTCTAGACTGACCTATGTTGCTTAAAATGAGAAATGCTAGGCGATAAACAAAATTCAGATAGGACTTCATGTAAAGAACAAATAGGGATCACATTGACCTCCACAAGTAGACAACAAATGCATGTAATTAAATCAACAAACTTTATTAATTTAGGATCCTATAGGTAGGATATCTAGATGAGCAAAATAAAATATATAGAAGCAGTTTATTAAGGCGAGCATCGGGACCTACTGATTTTATGAAGCGTTGAATCTAGGCATTTTCAGGCAATAAGATATCAGAGTTTTAAACCTAGAATCAATAGTAATCTTGTGGCTACGTTGCCTAAGTGATTTATAAGAGCGGTTGAATTCAGAATAGACTAATAGGATCCAATAGGCATGATTTCTACTATTTTGTTAATGACAGACCTATAGGCATGATTTCTAAGTGTAACACTCATTTTAACTCATAAAGACAATTTTATTTATTTTAAATCCTATAGGAATGCTTTCTAATTTGCAGAATTGATTTAACTTCTATAGACATAATTTCTAAGTGTTGACTTGATTTAAACCTCTATAAGCATGGTTTCTATGTTCACAAAACTGATTTCACCCTATAGGCATGCCATCTATTAGCTTAAATCCTATAGACATGATTTCTAGGTTTTGAAACTGATTCCTTTTATTTCTATAGGCATGGTATCTAAGATGAAGCTGATTTTTATTTCTTATAGGCATGAAATCTATTAATCACATGTGGGCAGAATTTTAAGCAAATTGCTAGGAAAGTTTATTAATTCAAACAGATAGAATCCTATAGACATGGTCATTAATGCATGTAAGTTATAAAATGTGCACAGATCCTATGGACAGGATTTCTAATGCAAGGGGTCTATAAACAATATTTCTAGTATGCGAGTAAAATACAGAACATAACAATTAGAAAATCCTATAGGCAGGATCCCTAAACAAGTAGTAGCATTCACATGATTAGATCAACATAATAAATCTACAGGCAGAAGTTCTACCCAAGTTTAAAGATATAAGAAAAAAACCCCTGAATTTACTAATAAGCCCCAATCTGTTTATTACAGAGATAATTACATCCCAAAATGAATAAATTACATAACAATATCCATTATACTATAGGGAGCCTTAGCAGGCCCAATATAAACCTGGGAACCAGGCCTTCAAACATAGCAACTTTGAATCATAAAGGAGGATCCATCCATGGCACATAGGATTAGGTTCCTAGTGTGTCAAAGTTCCCAAGGGCTTTAGGGACCGCAGGCAATGCTCACACCAGGACCACATTTAAAGAAACAGTTCATAAAAGATTGGAAGACCAGCCCCAATACATGAGAGTTCAGAGGAGTTTTAAGGACCGTATGCAGTGCTCACACTGGGGGTGGTAGGAACCTAAATAACTAAGAGTAGAAGTTTGAAAACCAGTACATAGAGGGTAAGGGGGAACATGTTAAGAAACCAATACATACATAATAGCAACAGAACTGCACCAAGGAACAAACAAAATTCATGTTCAGCATATAGTTCAAACAAGTTTGCATTTTTATCAGGCTAGATGCTAATATTAAAAAACCATGGCTTAAGAACAGAAACAATTAGTAAAGAAACAGGACACACGAATTAGCCACACATTGATCACATATTTGTAGCAAAGTTTAGAACAGGAACTGAATTAGGAAGAGTTTCATATTATTGAAGAAATCTTAGCTTAACAGCATCACTAAGTGGAATCAGGCAGTCACATAGCAAACATGATTATGCTAGGAATTGAAACAAGTTAATCAAACAGTCATAGAGAAAGGAATTGCAAAGGTTAGGGCATACCAGTTGAGAAGAATGAAAGTAAAGATGCAGTAACAGTTAAGTTCCAAAACAATTTGGCCTTGGCTTTCAGCGGGCCAAATAATAGCTGCTTAGTACAGAAATCAGAATAGGAGCAAGAGAGAGAGCTTAAGTTTAGTAGTGAGAATAGGAGAGTTCGAGTGTTGTTTAAAGGGGAAAAGGGGAAGGGTTTAAAAAATGCTCAATGAGGTAGACAAATAAGGTAATGCATCAGTCCTACTCAAATAAGGCATGAGAATAACTTCATAATCAATTAGAGTCGGCTTCAATCAATTAACAGGACATAATGGCAAAAAATCAGACTAGTACCACTTAATTTAGGGAAAGCATTATATGGAATCAATCAGTAGTCAAGTACTAGATTAAAATAAGGTAAAAAAATAATTCCAGGATCAATATGAAGTCTAGTTTGGGGACAGATAGTACAGAGTTCTGTCAATTAACGAGTAATCAGGCAAGTACTACTCAGAATAAGGTAAGTATCATATAGAATCAATTATCAATCAACAAACAAGGTGAAGAAATAGAGGAACAAAGTAGGGTGAACAAATAAGGGAAGCATCAGTACTATATGAGAAAGGAAAGAGTAAAAGTCTCAAACCCTAGTTTAGGTAAACCACAAAATCGGCAGAGAAACAACGGCAAAATAATCATATATTGTGTACAATGAACATAGACGGGAGATTTATTCAAAAGTAACAAAAAATCAGACAAGAGAAAGATTTGAAGCCCTTATTTTAAGGCAAGACACTCAAATCAGCCAGAGTAAAAGAGAATAACACAGATTCGTACCAAATAAACATATAAAGGAGTTTATTAAAGGAAACTCATAGTCGAATCAGTTTTAATTCAAGTAAAAGAAAAGGTTTGAAACCCCAGATTCAAGTGAATCATAGAATCTGTCAAAAAATCAATAGATCCATAAATAATAGAGCAAATATAGGCGAAGAAAATGTTTTAAAAAATAGAGTTTGAACTAGATTTGGTTCAAATCAAAGAGGATTTGAAACACTGATTTGGGGTAAGTAAGAATCAAATGAGATATGAACACGTTCGTTACTCACAAAAACTCAGAGATGAATATAGACGGAATAGCCACATAAATCAGAGAGCTAAACCGATTTAGTTCGATTTTGGCAAGATTTGCTTGCCATGTTGGGCAAACAACTAAATAGGGTCATAGATGAGTAGCCAGTGGTGAGGAGAGACCAATAAGGTAAGGGAATCCATGGTTGATTCCATATCTGGTTGGAATCGAAGGGGGAATTAGGGTTATATCGCTAGGGTTTTGAGAGGGTGAGAATAGGAGATGAGAGAATACAGAGGCGGCAGAGACGGGATAATGGTTTAGGGTTAGGGGCGTTTGGTATACTAAAAAGGGTTGGGCGATTATGGACCATTTATTTTGGAGATCAATGGTCCTGATTCAAGGGTTCTTGGTTGGGTTTTAAATGGTATGGGTCTGGGGTAGTGGGTATTTGGGCTGGTGTATATAATTGGGCTAGGTCCGAAAATTAATTAAGAAGGGCTAGATTTTAAATAACCAATTAAATCAGTAAAATAATTTATAAAATAACAAAAATATTATTTGTGCATGAGAATGATTTAAAATAATTACTTAACATTATAAAAATATAAAAAGTCATTTTCTGTCAAGATAATATAATTATGCATATATATGGGCTATTATTGCAAAATGTGCAATTCTAACCTTAAGAAATGCAAATGTAATTATAAAAAATGCAATAAAAATATTTAAGCACCATATGAGCTTAAATGATAAATTTAGACGATTAAATCATCATAAAAATGATATGAGGGATAATTATTGGATATTTGTATAATAAAAATGCAAAAATAACTTGATATAAAACTTTAAGAATTATAGCAAAATTATAGAAATACTTGTGCATGTTTGTAAATGCCTGTGCAATATTTTTAAAAATATATATGCATATTTTAAAATATATGAGGGAAAAATTGGGTATCAACAATACTCATAGAGGAGGAAGACTGGGAGAAAACTACGTTCATCACTCACAGGGGAACGTATTGCTATAGGGTCATTTCGTTCGGGTTAAAGAACGTTGGGGCCACGTACCAAAGGCTGGTCACAACAATGTTCAAAAATCATCTCGACAAAACCATAGAAGTGTACATCGATGACATGTTAGTCAAATCTTTGAGGGCCGAGGATCACATCGACCACCTAAAGGAAGCGTTTGAATCTTGAGGAGACAGAGATGAATTTGAATCCCAAGAAATATCCGATTGTCGTGATCTCAGATAAATTTCTAGACTTCCTGGTATCACAACATGGGATCGAGTCCAACCCTAATAAAATTAAGGCCATCAACGTGATATCAAAGTACCTCACTACCAATAAAAAAGTCCATCGACTGATGGGACGAATGACCGCCTTATCCAGGATCATCTCGAGATCGTCCGACAGGTGCCATAAATTCTTTAATGTACTCAAAAAGGATAACGACCTTGAATGGACGACCGAGTACAAACAAGCACTGAAGGACCTCAAGGAATATCCTTCATCGCCAACCCTACTCTCAAAGTCTGAGCCCGGAGAGTGTCTCATCGTTTACCTCGCCATCTCAGAAGTAGCGTTAAGTGGAGTCCTGGTTTGAGAAGACAAAGGTACCAATCTCCAATTTATGATATCAGTAAAACACTTATCGACGTTTAGACAAGGTATCCTCACCTTAAGAAATTGGCTATAGCCCTTGTCATAGCTTCAAGATAGCTAAGGCCATACTTCCAATGCCATCCAATGTTGGTCATCACCACATTTCCTTTGTGGAACATACTGCACAAACACGAATTCTAAGGGAGGCTGGCCAATTGGGTGATAGAGTTAAGTGAGCACGACATCACTTACCAACCTCGCATTACCATAAATTCTCAAGTGCTCACAAACTTTAGCACCAAGGTGATGCCCGAGGCCTAGAAGGAAGCCACACAAGCTTCTATCCTGACGTAGGAACTCTGGTCTTGCACACCGATGGCGTATCTAATGCATAGGGGTTTGGACTGGGACTCGTACTCGAAGTACCAACCGGCGAAATCATCTACCAATCTACTAGGATCCATGATATGACTAACAATGAGGCTGAGTATGAGGCCATAATTGCATGATTGAGGCTAGCACTCAGGTATGAGGGCGAGGAGTCTGAAGCTATATTGTGACTCCCATCTCATTATCAACCAAGTTACTGCAAAGTGATACCTAAATTTGATGAATGCCAGCTCGACCAGATTCCACGAACTTAGAATATAGAGGCAGATAGTCTTGCAAAATTGGCTGTCGCAACAAAAGAATAACTCTTAGGGACAGAAGAATGGTGCATCACCTCAGATTTTCCCTAGACCACTCGAGGGTAAAATCTGTAAACTTAACTTGGGACTGGTGCAACTACATTATAAATTATTTGTAGGACGGTACTCTCCCAAATGATAAAATGGAAGCCCGAAAGTTGAGAATGCAAGCAGCAAGTTACAACCTCCTCAACAACGAGTTTTATAAAAGAACGTATGGCGTCCCCTTAGCACAGTTCTTGGGACCGAACCAGACTCAACACGTCCTCGAGGAAGTCCACGAAGGTCATTATGGCAGTCATTCTGGTGACTGATCACTTGTCAAGTGCCTTATACGGGCAGTATACTATTGGCCCACCGTGAAGAAAGACACTCAGGAATTCATAAAAATGCGAACAGTGCCAAAAATACGCCCCAATAATCCACCAAGCAGGCAAACACCTCCATTCCGTCACCTTGCTATGGTCGTTCATCAAATGGGGAATGGACATTGTGGGACCACTCCCGCCAGGACGAGGTAATGTTAAATTCCTCTAAGTTTTGACCGACTACTTCCCCAAATAGGTGGAAACAGGCGCATTCTCCCAAATTCGCCAGCAAGAAGTAATCAACTTCATACGGAAGAACATCATCTGCCGATTTGGCATGCCCAAAGAGATAAGCTACGACAACGGACCCCATTTCACGGGGAGAAAAACCACCGAGTTTCTCGAAATATGGCACATCAAATGGATACTCTCAACCTCTTACTACCCAGCCAGCAACGGGCAAGCAGAATCCTCCAACAAGTCGATCTTGAAGATGATTAAGTCGAGACTCGAAGATGCAAATGGAATGTGGCCAAAAACACTCCTAGGAGTATTGTGGGCGCATATGATGACCCCAAAAACATGCATGGGAGAAACGCCTTACACCTTTGTCTATGGGCCTGAAGTGCTATACCGGTCGAAGCAAGAGAACCCAACCTAAGTTACACCAATAAGAGCGACAATGACAATAACGAGATTAGAAGACAGGATCTCGACGAAGTCGAGGAACGGAGAGACATGGCGTATATAAGAATGGTCGCACAGAAATAATAAGCAGAATGCTACTACAACATAGAGTCCAAGGTACGGTTACTCAAGGTCGGGGATTATGTGCTCAAAGCCAAGAACCAAGCAGGAAGAGATCCTCGAGAAGAAAAATTATGAGCCAATTGGGACGGACCGTACAAAATCATGCAAGGGTTCACTTCAACTTGAGATATTGGAAGGAAAGTTCTTACCGAACAATTTGAACATTAGACACCTCAAGTACTTCAACTTCTGAAAAACATGGAATGCCCCGTAAGTTGTACTCTTTTTCCCTCACTTGAGTTTTGTCCTAATAGGGTTTTCTCAATGGGGTTTTAACGAGGTAATGGGCAGGACATTTCGAAGTAATGTACACGGGAACAACCATATTTCATTTCCCGACTCCTCGAGAATCTCCGACTCGAACAATGAAGGGACTAGATATACTGGGACTAGGACTTGAACGCCAGCCCGCACCCAAAACTTGTAATTTTCCACAGGATGCCTCACGAAAAAATAATGTAATCGGCAAAACATGATTAAAGTGAATGAGACGTTTGTTTGCTAAAACTGTTCTCCAAAGTATCTTAACTAAGAGGTACACTCGACCAGCTCAAACAAAACCTCTCAGACCTTGGCCACATCTCAACTAAGAGGTACACTTGACCAACTTGAACAAAACCTCTCGGCCCTTGGCCACATCTTGACTATGAGGTACGCTAGACCAGCTCAAACAAAACCTCTCAGCCCTTGGGCACATTCGACTATTAGGTACGCTCGACCAGCTCGAATAAAACCTCTCGGCCCTTCACCACGCCTTAACTAAATATATGTACGTTCGACCAACTAGAGTGAGACCTCTCGACCCTTGGCCACGCCTTAACTAAAGAGATGTACATTCGACCAGCTTGAACGAGACTTCTTAGCCCTTAGCCATGCCTTAACTAAAGAGATGTATGTTCGACTAGCCCGAACGAGACTTCTCGGCCCATGGCCACGCCTTAACTAAAAATATGTACATTCGATCAACTCCAACAAAACTCCTCAGCCCATGGCTACTCAACCCCCATGAGTTAAATTTGCTAGCGCTGCGACTATCGCGACCTAGAGGGAAACAATAAAGGTAAGGAGTGAAGAAGCAAAATCACACAATAACAAAAAAGAGTTAATACCCTAAAACCCCCTTAAATTATCACATTTTTATTAGTTTCCTACTTAAATTATTCGGTGTTTGCAAAACCCCTTGAACTATATCGCCTTTCATATTAAAACCCCCTCGTTGCCGATCTAGCACAATGTGTAAATACTTGCTTGGGAGTGCGTGACAGCTGAAAAAAACCATCAAAACGGTCCACCTGACAGAAAATAATGGCTAATTAGCCTAACCCTCTTTCAAATTAATTTTTTAAAATAACTTTTCTTCTTATTTCAGTTATATCCACCTTTCTTCCTAATTGTTTTCACAATTCTTTCTTATTTTTTCACCTTTCTTCTTTATTTTTCACCTTCTTCTTTATTTTTTAACTTTTTCTCTTTAGTTCTCCATATGAGTTTCCTCTGAAAATTTCTCCCTCTCTTGTTTCCTGTGAAATGATTTATTGTTTTTCTTGTTTTAGTCTTTTGTTATGTCTTACACATATTGTTGAAAGAATGCTAATTTAAATCTTCTTATGAAACTTAATACTTGAGAATAAAGTTGAATCTCTTGAACTTTCTTTATGTAATTTGGAATTAGAGAATGTAATTGGTGGCCAATTTATTTTTTATTTGCGAGGTTTATTTTGTATAATCTTTTTTTATGTAATATAAGATGATTTTTAAGAGATGAAACACTATATTTATATTTTTACTATGCTACAAAGTGAATATAAATAAAGACTTATTCAATTGGAGTCTAGCATAAAGCACAATCACAATTAAACCTAAAACTAATACAGTATATTAGATATTATTTTGGCCAAAACTCCTAAGATTAATCAATCATCTGAGAGTAATACATCATGAGTAAACTATATAAAAATTTATACAACCCATAAGTTAATATGGTTAGACGGATGCACCTTTAAAGGACCAAAATGGGGTTTTAAGATATAAGGAAATATAGTTCAAGGGTGTTTTGGGGATACCCGATACTTTAAGTAGGTAACTGACAAAAAAGTGATAGTTTAGGTGGGTTTTAGGCTGAGTTAAAAAGCTACGTGTAGTGCTACATGGCATGTTTTTTAGATAATTAGGAGTGTGTACTAGACGCACCTCTAAGAATGCTATAAGGGAGTTTTAATATTATAACGACCAGGTTGGTCGTTTCATGAGTTACAGTCCCGTTCTCCCCATTTCTGCTTCTTTATGTGTTGTTCAACTGTATTTTATTATATCGTACTAGTTGTTCTGTGTTCGGAATGATCATGGAGTGAAATGAGACACTTAGTCTCTTATTTGGAAGTTTAAGTTGGAAAAGTCAACCGGATGTTGACTTATGTGTAGTAGTTCTCGGATGTGAATTCAGATGTTTCGGATAGCTTCGTTAGGTGATTTTGGACTAAGGAGCGTGTTCGGAATGTAATTTGGAGGTCGTGGTAGATTTGACTTGAATTGGCGAAAATGAAAATTTGGCATTTTCCGGTTGGCAATGGAAATCTTGATATCGGGGTCGGAATGGAATTCCAAAAATTGGAGTAGGTTCGTTCTGTCATTTGTGACGTGTGTGCAAAATTTTAGGTCATTTGGATCAGGTTTGATAGGTTTTTGGATCGGTTGCGGAATTTGGAAGTTTGGAAATCCTTAGGTTTGAATCTGAGGGTGATTTGGTGTTTCGATGTTGTTTTGAGTGTTTTGAATGTTGGAATAAGTTTGAATAGTGGTATATGACTTGTTCGTATTTTTAATTGAAGTCCCGGGGGCCTTAGGATGAATTCGGAAGGTTGTCGGAAAGATTGGAATTGAAATTGAGCAGCTTCAGTTGCTATTTTCTGTCATAACCATAACTGCGAATTGGGGCCCGCAGGTGCGAGTCGCAGAAGCGAAAAGGAAGTCACAAAAGCGACATTGGTCGCAGGAGCAGAAGGCTGGACCGCATCTGTGAGACCGCAGATGTGAGACCTGGGTCGCAAGTGCGATGTCAGGAGAGTTAAATGAATATCTGCAGGAGCGGATTTTTGGGCATAAAGGCGGACCGCAGGTGCGAAATATTGTCCGCAGATGCAAAAATGCTTGGGCAGAAGGAATAAATTATACCCTTCGCGAATTTTTGCCCATTTCCACAATTTTTGAGATGGGAATAGAGCTTTTGGAGGGTTTTGAAGAGGAAATCAAGAGGAAACTTGTTGAGGTAAGATTTTTGAACTTTATACATCTATGGTGAATTTCAGTTGATTAAACATGGAAATGGAAGAGATTAGGGGTGAAAAATTGGGAAATTAGGACTTGAAATTGGAGAGTTTAAATTGGGGATTTGAGGGGTCATTTGAGGTCCGATTTTGATGATTTTGGTATGTATAGACTCGTGAGAGGATAATGATTCTAGTGTTGTGATTTTTACCGAATTCTGAGACGTGGGCCCGGGGGTCGGGTTTGGCCAATTTCGGGATTTTGGGTTTAGTTTGATAATTTTCGCGTGGGATTTATCCCTTTGGCTTGTATTGATGTTATGATTCTGATTTTGGATAGATTCATGACGATTTAAGGCCGAGTAGAGAGTCAAGGGCATTGTAGAATAGATTTTCGTTCGGTTTAAGGTAAGTAGCGATTGTAAATCTAGACCTGAGGGTATGAAACCCCGAAAGTTCGTCCTATTTTGATAAATGAGGTAACACACATGCTAGGTGACGGGCGTGTGAGCGTGCACCCGTAGGGATTGTGACTTGGTCCGTCCCGTGGCGACTGTAGAGTTGCATATTTTGATAAACTCTATATGAAATCTATGTGTTTAGAAAGGATTATATTAACTTGGGCTAAATGCAATGTTTGGGGCCTTTTGACGTATTGTTTGGACCCTCAGGGGTATTTTACTACTATCCTCACACTGTTTTGATTTGAAAGTATATCCTCAGTCATGATTTTTACCTGTTTATTGTTTGATTCAGTTTCATCACTCTACTTTCAAATATATGAAAAGTGTTTGGGCTGAGCTCCCTGAATTTTCACTGAAATGCCCGAGTGGTTGTGAGGTTAATGACTGAGAGAGGTCGAGGACCTGATGGTGAGGATTATATATAATTATGGATTGGACTACACCCCGCAGTGATATTTATATATATATGGATAAGGCTGCATGCCGCAACGATATATTGGATCGGGCTGCACGCCGCAACGATATATTGGATCGGGCTGCACGCTGCAGCGATATAGCGCTTGGGCTGTAGGAGCCCCTCCAGAGTCTGCACACCCCCAGTGAGCATAATCAACTATATATATACATATTTACGGATCAGGCTGCACGCCGCAGCAGTTATTATTATGAGATATCTATGGAGTAGGAGTGCTAAGTGTGAGTGGTGATTGACGAGAGTTGAGTCACAAGTGACTGAGAGGCTTGCCTGAGGGGCTACATCTATGAGTGATACTTTGCCCAAGGGGCTTGTTTATGAAATTACTGTTTTTCACTCTTCTTTTATACTTAGCCTCTATTGAAAAATGTTGAACAAATGTTTTAAATAATTTTCATTGCAACTGGAGTTTTATGAGATGTTCGGAAATTGAACTATGGATTTGACTTTGTTATTTGTATTGAGATTCTATGATAGACTATGTATATGATTTAAATGCTCGTCATTGGACTCAGCCTTTATTTACTTTGGTTACTTACTAAGTTGGCGCACTCAAGTTACTCCTTGTACCTTATGTGCAAATCCAGGTGCCAGAGCATCCGAGTGAGAGCATCCAATAGCTTTTGAGTATTTTTTAGAGATACCAAGGTAGCTGCACGGCGTTCGCAGCCCTACCTTTTTCCTTCCTATCCTTAGTATTATCTATTTCAGTTTTATCTTGTATTTAGTAGACAGTATTGGACAGTATCTTAGTGACTCATGACTAGTGACACCAGGATCGGGCAATGTGAATGTATTTGCATATTTGTTTTTCTGCATATTTTGTTATATTAAAATGAAAGACTTGTGATCATAATTGATTTGGAAATAAATTTACAAAAGACCTTTATGTTATTAATGTTGAATCGACTTGCCTAGTACTGTGATAGGCGCCATCACGATCAGGGTGGTTTGGGGTCATGACAAGTTGGTATCAGAGCCTAGGTTACATAGGTCTCACGGGTTATGAGCCGGTTTAGCAGAGTCTCGTAGATGGGTACGGAGACGTCTGTACTTATCCTCGGAGACTGCAGAACCTTTAAAAAAAGCTTCACATTCTTGAAATTCCTATCGTGCGAATCTGTTGATTTTGGTACAAAATTCTGTTATTCTAATCTCTCATAGATGGTGAGGACACGTGCTACCAGTCAGGACGGACGACCGCCAGTATCACCAGTTGGGGCCACTAGGAGCCGAGGTCACAGTCGAGGCCGTTGTAGGGATAGGGGTGTAGCCCGCACAGCAGCTAGGGCAGCACCTACAGATCCACCAGCCACCCCAGTGCATGATCAGGTCCCAGTTGCAGATGCTCCAGCAGGACCAACTTAGGCACCGGCTGTGCCGATTGTTATTTCAGGCCTTTAGGAGGGCCTAGCCCAAATTCTATCAGTGTGCACTAGCCTGACTCAGATGTTCTCAGTTACTATAGCCGCAGCTACTTCTCAGGCTGGGGGAGGCACCCAGACTCCCACCGGTCGCACAGCTGAGTAGGTTCTCATCAGGGCTATTCATCATTTAGTGCCCTTCCAGCCTAGAGTTCATCCCGTGCTCCATCAGTTCGGAGCTCTTCCATACTAGGTCCTTCTACTAGTCATCCCAGTGCTAGGGGTTCCCTTCAGTCCCCGTCCCCCACACCAAGGAGTTGTTATAAGTGTGGAGAGTTTGGGCATATGAGGAGACAGTGTCCTCGTCTTCTTGGGGGTCCATCCTAGCAGAGGAGTCAGCCCTCGACTTCAGCTCCAGTTACTTCACCACCCACTCAGGTAGCTAGGGGTGGGGTTCAGTTAGCTAGAGGGTGCCTTAGAGGGAGAGGTCGATCCGGTAGTGGTCAGGCTCGTTTCTATGAACTCCTAGCTAGACTAGATGCTATTGCTTCAGATATCATGATTTTAGGTATTGTCTCAGTTTGCCAGAGAGATGCATCTGTGTTATTTGACCATGGTTCCACTTTTTCATATGTGTCATCATATTTTGCTCATTATTTGGATACGCCCCATGAGTCTCTTATTTCATCTGTTTGTGTATCTACTCCGGTGGGTGATACTATTATATGGACCGCATGTATCGGTCGTGTGTTGTGACTATTAGGGGTCTGGAGACTCGAGTGGACCTTTTCTTGCTTTGTATGATGGACTTTAATGTGATATTAGGCATGGATTGGCTATCTCCGTGTCATGGTATATGGACTGTCATGCTAAGACAGTGATGTTGTCCATGCCAGGTGTACCATAGATTGAGTGGCGAGGTTCGACTAATTTTGTTCCTAGTAGGGTGATTTCATTTTTGAAAGCCCAACGAATGGTTGGGAAAGGTTGTCTTTCATACTTAGCTTTTGTGAGGGACGTCAGTGCAGAGACTTATAGTATATGATTCTGTTCCAGTAGTGAGAGACTTTCCAGATGTATTTCCTACAGACCTGGTGGGTATGCCACCGGACAGGAATATTAACTTTGGTATTGACTTGGTGCTGGGCACTCAGCCCATTTCTATTCCACCGTATCGTATGGCACCGACGGAGTTGAAGGAGCAGTTTTAGGAACTCCTTGACAAGGGGTTTATTCGGCCTAGTGTGTCACTTTGGGGTTCGCCTGTTCTATTTGTGAAAAATAAGGATGGCACGATGGGGATGTGCACTGATTACAAGCAGTTGAACAAAGTTACAATCAAGAACAAGTATCCTTTGCCTCATATTGATGATTTATTTGACCAGCTTCAGGGAGCGAGAGTGTTCTCCAAGATTGACCTCCGGTCAGGGTATCACCAGTTGAAGATTAGGGACTCAGATATTCTTAAGATGGCTTTTAGGACCCGATATGGTCATTATGAGTTCCTTATGATGTCTTTTGGGCTGACCAATGCCCCAGCAGTGTTCATGCATTTGATGAACAACGTGTTTTAGTTGTATCTAAACTCGTTTGTGATTATTTTCATTGATGATATTTTGGTGTACTCGCGTAGTCAGGAGGAGCACGCTAAGCATTTGAGAGTTGTGTTGCAGCGGTTAAGGGAGGAGAAACTTTATGCAATGTTCTCCAAGTGTGAGTTTTGGCTTAGTTTAGTGGCTTTCTTGGGGCACGTAGTGTCCACTGAAGGTATTCAGGTTGATCCGAAGAAGATAGAGGCAGTTCAGAGTTGGCCCAGACCATCCTCAGCCACAGAGATTCACAACTTTCTTGGTTTGGCGGGTTATTACCATCGGTTCGTTCAGGTATTTTCATCTATTGCATCACCCTGACCAAATTGACCTAAAAGGGTGCTCCATTCAGGTGGTCGCATTAATGTGAGGTGAGCTTTCAGAAGCTCATGACTACCTTGACCACAGCTCCAGTGTTAGTTTTTCCATCAGCTTCAGGTTCATATACAATATATTGTGATGCTTCTAGAGTTGGTATTGGGTGTATGTTGATGGAGGAGGGTAGAGTGATTGCTTATTCTTCTCGTTAATTGAAGCCCCATGAGAAGAACTACCTTGTTCATGATTTGGAGTTGGCTTCAATTGTTCACGCATTGAAGATTTGGAGACATTATCTCTATGGTGTGTCTTGTGAGGTGTTTACTGATCATCGTAGCCTCCAACACTTGTTCAAGCAGAAGGATCTCAATTTGAGGCAGCAGAGATGGTTGGATAGGACTATGATATCACTATCTTGTACCATTCGGGGAAGGCCAATGTAGTGGATGATGCCTTGAGTAGGAAGGCGGTAAGTATGGGAAGTTTGGCATATATTTCTATTGGGGAGAGATCTCTTGCAGTTGATGTTCAGGCCTTGGCCAATTGGTGTGTGAGGTTGGATATTTCGAAGCCCAGTCAAGTCTTAGCTTGTGTGGTTTCTCGGTCTTCCTTGTTCGATCGCATCAGAGAGAGCCAGTATGATGATTTTCATTTGCTTGTCCTCAAGGACAGAGTTCAGCATGATGATGCCAGAGATGTGACTATTGGTGATGACAGAGTATTGAGGATGCAGGGCCGGATATATGTACCCAATGTGGATGGGCTACGGGAGTTGATTCTGGAGGAGGCCCATAGCTCGCGGTATTCCATCCACTCAGGTGCCGCGAAGATGTATCAGGATTTGAGACAACACTATTGGTGGAGGAGAATGAATAAAAATATTATGGGATTTGTACCTCGGTGTCTCAATTGTCAGCAAGTGAAGTACGAGCATCAAAGACCGGGTGACTTGCTTCAGCGGTTAGATATTCCAGAGTGGAAGTGGGAGCGGATCACCATGGATTTCGTAGTTGGACTCTCATAGACTTTGAGGAAGTTCGATACTATTTGGGTGATTGTGGATCGGCTGACCTAGTCCGGACACTTCATTCCTGTGTGTACTACCTATTCTTTAGAGTGGTTAGCAGGGATTTACATCCGAGAGATTGTTCACCTGCATGGTGTCCCAATTTCCATCATTTCGGATAGAGGCACTCAATTTACTTTGCAATTTTGGAGGGCCGTGCATAGAGAGTTGGGTACTCAGGTTGAGTTAAGACACTCAGACGGACGGGCAATCTGATCACACTGTTTAGATATTAGAGGACATGTTGCCCACTTGTGTCATTGATTTTGGGGGTTCACGGGATCTATTTTTACCGCTCGCAGAGTTTGCATATAACAATAGTAATCAGTCGAGTATTCAGATGGCTCCATATAAGGCTTTATATGGGAGACGGTATAGATCTCCAGTAGGATGGTTTGAGCCGGGAGAGGCTAGGCTTTTGGGGACAGACTTGGCACATGATACGTTGGACAAGGTGAGAGTGATTCAGGAGCGGCTTCGTACAACGCAATCGAGACAGAAGAGTTATGCTGACAAGAAGGTTCATGATGTATCTTACATGGTTGGGGAGAAGGTTCTACTGAAGGTTTCACCCATGAAGAGCATTATGAGATTTGGGAAAAAGGCAAATTGAGTCCTTGGTTCATTGGGCCTTTTGAGGTGCTTAAGAGGATTGGGGAGGTGGCTTATGAGCTTACTTTTCCACCCAGCTTGTTGAGTGTGCATCCGATATTTCATGTTTCTATACTCTAGAAGTATATTGGCGATCAGTCTCATGTTTTGGATTTCAACATGGTTCAGTTAGATGGTGATTTGACTTATGATGTGGAACCAATGGCTATTTTGGAGCGTCAGGTTTGAAAGTTGAGATCAAAGGATATAACTTCAGTGAAAGTGCAGTGGAGAGGTCAACCCGTGGAGGAGGCTACCTGGGAGACCAAGCGGGAGATGCGGAGCAGATATCCTCACCTATTTGAGGCTTCAGTTATGTTATCTTGACTAGTTCGAGGACGAATGTTTGTTTAAGAGGGGGGGTTGTAACGACCCGGCCGGTCATTTCTTGGGTTACAGTCCTCTTCTCCCCATTTCTGCTTCTTTATGTGTTGTTTAGTTGTATTTTATTATATCGTATTGGTTGTTCTGTGTTCAGAATGATCATGGAGTGAAATGAGACACTTAGTCTCTTATTTGGAAGTTTAAGTTGGAAAAGTCAACCGGATGTTGACTTATGTGTGGAATTTCTCGGATGTGAATTTTGAAGTTTCGGATAGCTTCGTTAGGTGATTTTGGACTAAGGAGTGTAGACATGTGATTTTTGACCCTCCCCAAGATTTTACATAATTTAGCATGTAAATATTTAGTTTAGACTTAATATAGAATTCGAGCTTAGAATTCAAGTTTAGGCCTAATATTTAGTTTAGGCCAAAAGGCCATTGGTTCAGGGTTCAAGAATTCGAGCTTAGAATAACTGTTATACTTGACTTTGTTTATTATCTGATTTTTACATGTTTGGGCCTAATATGCTAAATGCCGCTTTTTATCGCTTTGATATTATTTGAATTGTATATAAACTGTTACGAAACTCTTCTCTTCTCATCTTCGGAGATGTGCATGCTGGCGTGACTCCTTTTTCTATTAGTATCATACCTTGAAATAAGAAAGAGGCTCGGACAAGTTACAAAGCCGGATGGCCTTTTGGTTCACTGTACGTAGCCCCTCCTCCCGGCTCGAGTTGTCCGCTCGGGTACACAAGTCTAGAACAATATATCCAGGTTTTAAACCTAGAATAACTCAGCCTCATGTCGGATCCCTAGTAGGAACGTTTGTTTGCATCATATGCATCTGACTTTGGGGACTCAACACAGGGGTTGGGTCCATCTAGGACAGGTGTATCCAAATTAAAAAGACCATCCCGATGCATCTTACGTGCTACTTGTACAATTATTTGATTCGGCTTGCATGTTGACCGGCTTCTAGAAAAAAAATCAAAAAAAAAGTGAGAGGTAGGTATTTAGAATATTCTGAAACTCTGCCGGAATTAAAAAAAAGAAAAAAAAGAAAAGTCATGTCAAAATGAGCCAAAATTTTCAAGTGCCATGTTTCCCTTGTTCCGTCAAAACTAACAAACTATGCGGGTCTGATTCTCACCGGATGTGAGATACGTAGGCAAACCTCATTGGTTCCGGCCCATAATTTTTAAAAAAATCCAAAAACATTTTCCTTTAGTTCATTCTTTAGAAAGTTTTTTTTTAGACCCCAATTTTTAAAAAAATACAAAAATATTTTCTTTTAACCCCTCTCAAAATTCAAAAATATTTGCTTAAAAATTCAAAAGAAAATTCAAGATTCAAAAAATATTTTCTCTTTTCTTTTGTAGTATTCCTTTCATAAATTCAAAGTAAAAGTCCAAAAATATTTCTTTTCTTCATTAGAAGTTTTTCTTTTGAAATTTCCTGAAAAAAAAGAAGTTAAAATTCAAAAATAAATAAATATGTTTTTTCTCTTCTTTAGACGTCTTCAAAAAACAAAAAAATCGAAATCCAAAAATATTTTCTGTCTTCTTTATAAGTCTTCCTTTCGAAAAAAAAATTCAAAATTTAAAAAAAAGAGAGAGTTAGTTTATTTACTTTATTCATGATCTTCTCGAGCTACGCAAGATCTGATTCATGTTCCCACATGATACGTAGGCAACCACATCAGGTTCGATCGAATGGTTTAAAAAAAAGGAAAAAAACAAAGAAAAATGAAAAGGAAAAAAATAGCGGAAAAAAAGAAACAAAAAAGAAAAAAAAAAGAGAAAAAAAAGGAAAAAGAAAAAGAGAGTGTTTATTCTAACATGCATTTTTTTGAAATAAAAGTTAGTTAAAGGTGATCGGTTTGTTGATTTGCAATGGCGAGTCACCAAGAACAATCCAAGATCTCTCGAAAATAAAAGCATCTTCTCAATCGATGGAACAAGCACCATTGTTGTTGATCCAAGGTCACGAAAAGGCAAGTAGGCAAGTTGGCGGCGAAAAATTAAAAATGGAGGCAAATGTCAGGCTGACTTTACCAGATTTGAGCAATAAGACATGGGCTGCTCGGGTTGATTGTCAAAATTTGAGTGTTGAATACAAGCAATCAAAATGGTCAAATGCCATAGTAATACTGATGTGCGAATGTGTGGCTAAGATGTCGCTTAGTAACTGGAAAGTCACTCCTCTTTCAGCCATGGTAGTGTTTTTTTATCGTCTTTTCTTCTTCTTTTGTGTTATCGGACCCTGCTATCTTTTATTCAATAAAAATTAGTCAGTCATTTTGTGTCCATTTTGTGCACAATTCTTTTCACGCTAGTTTTAGTGACATGACATTCATGCGGAATTTTGGCCAGATCTTAGAAAACTAATTTAGTCTTGAATTGCATAAGTAAGAAAGAGACACTTTTGAATAAGAATAGACACGTGAAAAATTTGGAAAATAAGAATGAGCTAAGTTTACATGGAACCAAAGCAGTCATGCTCATGGTAGTTAAGGATCTCTACCTTTTGAATCATTTGAGAAGATCGAGCTTAAGGATAATCGGATGGTTTGAAGTCTGTTTAGCACTAAGAGATAGAAAGTGTTTTCAATAGAAGGTGTATTCCAGACAACTTGAAATGGATCAGTTAGTGGCAAAATGCATCTTCTAAATCAAGACAAAATCCAAGAAAAGTCACCCAAATTGACAAGGGTCATTCACAGCGAGGAAAGTATTGCTCATACAGCTTTACACTGAAAAAGACCCAAGAAGACAGGCATGCTCATCAATGTTGTGATCACGAAAGGATACTATAATTAACATTCTCGAGGCTGGGAGGCCTTTTTTCTGCTATCCAAATACTTTATATCCTTCGTTACCCCTTTTGAGCCTGTGTTAGTTTCTTTGACCGCCCTCTTTTGGAATCAAGTTTAGAGTCAAGAGTTAAAAAACCAAAAAAACAAATTAAAAAAAAAAGAAAAAGAAAAAGAAAAAAAGTCCATGTCCCAAGAGTACAAACTAGGGCAATTCTTAGAAAGTTCAAGAAAAAAAATGAAGAAGAAAAGAATTGACAAAGGTCCATGCCCCCAGAAAATAGAAGCTGGGGAAACTTGTTTTGAAAACAACAAAAAAAAGACAAAAGGAAAAAAAAGACAAAGAAAAGAAAGAAAGATGAAAAAAAAGAATTTTTTTTTAGTAAGGTCAGATGTTTGAACTACGTTAGACCTGATTCCTTATAAAAAAAAAGGATATGTAGGCAGCCTCACGGTTCGGTCCAACCAAATAAGAATTCAAAAAAAAAATCCAAAAATTCCCATTAGCTGAAACTGGGGCAAAGATTTTATTTCATTTTTGAAAGAGTCGATTCCAAGAGTTGTAAGCCTACAACCCCATCATTTTGAGTCTACTTTGAGCCTTCATGCCTACCCTTCTTTCCAACCCTAGCCAAAAAACCTTCCCAATAAGACCTCCCGATAAACCTTCAAGAATGTCAAGAGACGCATGCAATGAGCAACAATTGTCACACGACATAGAATACTGTCAAGTTGCTCACAAAAGAAAGATAAAAAGAAATATAAAAATGAGAGTCTTACTAGTGAAAACCCTCACAGGCACTGTAAGGCGACAGTAAGCAGAGATGAATAAATGAGAGAGACTTGTTGGTGAAAACCCCTCGGGGAACCACTAGTCGAAAGTGAGTCATGAAGCTGATGCAAAGGATTGGCATGAACAAGCCCGATTTCAAAGGTCATAAAAATGGTAAAAGGGAAGATTGGATTAGTTGGATAGATCAAGCCGTTAAGTCCAAAATGCATATCATGATCATTAAGGCTAGTTAGCGCAAAATTTAAAAAATGAAAAAAAAAACTCTTCCCTTGTCCTTCCCTACCGGGGCATTTCTTGTTAATACTTGTTTCTTTGCATCATTGTGTCCTTCACTCCGAGTTAGTCTTTGTCAAACAAGCAAGAAAAGATTTTAAAATCTGCTACCAGGTTTTTAGTTGCACAAAGTAAATTTGGCCAGTGCACTCAGTTGTTACTTTTAATATGCCTTTAGGATTCATGCAAAAGCTCCCCCCCAAAAGACTCTTGTCAGCCTGCTTGGCGCAAACAAAGATAACTGTTGATTCTCTCTAACAGACAAGTTGCTCAAAAAGCAGGAAGTCATTCAAGATATCAGAAATGTCACCTAAGCAAAGATCTCCAGTTGGGATAGGGCTGATTGAGCCACAAATACAAATGGTACTGGGTGTAAAACAATCAGGGTTAATGCAGAGCAAAAGTCTCTTGAGACCGACTCGAGCCGATTGAGCAAAAGCCAAGTTGCCCAAGACTCAAGACTACAAACCGACCACCACTTTTAGAACTGACAAAATTTTCTTTGTTTGAACAGGAACAAAGCAGTGCAAGGAAAGTGGTTTAAAAAAAAGAAAAAAAAAGAAAAGAACAGAAAAAAAGAAGAAAAAAGGGAAAAAGAAGAGAAGAGAAGAGCCGACAAAGGGAAGTTTCTCAAATGTTTGCCTTTATTTGTCTTGCTAATGTGCATAAAATGTTGCCATTGCACTCACATTTTTCCTCCTAGGATAAAAAGCCCTAGTCTGATGGATTTTCTCCCAATAAAAAATCTTAGTCTGATGAATTGTTCTCCTAAGATAAGAAACCTAGTATGATGAATCTTCTCCTAGGATCAAAATCTTAGTCTGATGAATATTTCTCCTAAGATAGAAAACCTAGTCTAACGAATTTTCTCCTAGGATAGAAATCTTAGTATGATGAATCTTTCTCCTAAGATAGAAAACCTAGTCTGACGGATTTTCTCCTAGGATAAACATCTTAGTCTGATGAATCTTTCTCCTAAGATACCAAAAAAAGAAGAGGATCAATGTCTTAGTCTGATGAATCCTTCTCCTAAGATAAGAAAACCTAGTATGATGAATGTTTCTACTAGGATAGAAATCTTAGTCTGATGAATCTTTCTTCTAAGATACCGAAAAAAGGGAACCTAGTCTGACGATTCTTCTCCTAGGATCGCAATCCTAGTCTGATGAATTTTCTCCTAGGATAAACATTTAAGTCTGGTGAGTCTTTCTCCTAAGATACCAAAAAAGAAGAGGATAAATGTCTTAGTCTGATGAATATTTCTCCTAAGATAAGAAAACTTAGTCTGATGAATCTTTCTCCTAGGATCGAAATCTTAGTCTGATGAATCTTTCTCCTAAGATAGAAAACCTAGTCTGATGAATCTTTCTTTTAAGATAGAAAACCTAGTTTGATGAATTTTCTCCTAGGATAGAAATCTTAGTCTGATGAATCTTTCTCCTTGGATAGAAAACCTAGTCTGATGAACTTTCTCCTAGGATCAAAATCTTAGTTTGATGAATCTTTCTCCTAAGATAGAAAACTAGTCTGATGAACTTTCTCCTAAGATCAAAATCTTAGTCTGATGAATCTTTCTCCTAAGATAGAAAACCTAGTCTGATGAACTTTCTCCTAGGATCAAAATCTTAGTCTGATGAATCTTTCTCCTAAGATAAAAAAACCTAGTCCGATGAATTTCTCCTAGGATAAAGTCTTAGTTGGATGAATCTTTCTCCTAAGATACCAAAAATAAAAAGAAAAAAGAAAAAGAAAAAAAAAAGGACCTAGTTTGATGAATTTTCTCCTAGGATAAATGTCTTAGTCTGATGAATCTTTCTCCTAAGATAGAAAACCTAGTCTGACGAATTTTCTCCTAGGATAATTTGAAAAAAAGGGAAGTCTATATTTGAAAAAAAAAGAAAAAGAAAAAATGGGGTCAATTTTAATTTTCTTAAGTTATGAATCTTTAGTTGTCTTGAAATCAGGACCCTCCTGGATAATGGGATGTAGTTTTAAGTTTCCGGGACCCTCATAGATAATGAGATTTAGCGTAAGTGTTACCTTTAGGAAATAGAATTTAGCTTTCAAATTTTCACTCTTAAGTTGAGATTTAATTTTAGTTTTTAGGACCCTCCTGGATAATGAGATTTAACTTTTAAATTCATAGAACTCTTTTGGATAACAGGATTCGATTAACACTCACAGATGTTCCCGGTACCAAACTGGGGCAGAAAAGTTTCTTTTGTTTTGTCTGTTTTATTGTAGAATCAGGCGCCCACCTAGAAAATAAAGGGAATACAATTCAAGATTCAGAAGAAAGGAAGACAATTCAAATATTGGTAATCAGACACCCACCTAGAGAACAAAGGGAAAATAGCAATGTTCAAAAGAAGACAGATCAAGTTCAGGAATCAGGCACCCACCTGGAAAACAAAGGGAAAACAATTCAAGTTTCAGAGGGGAGGAATACAATTCAAATGTTGATAATCAGGTTGCCACCTGGAGAACAAAGGGAAAACATTAATGTTCAAAGGAAGGCGGTGCAAATTTAGCAATCAGACACCCACCTGGAGAACAAGGAAAAACAGTTCAAATTTCAAGGAAGAACATCGCAAGTATTGGCAATCAGGCGCCCACCTAGAGAACAAGGAGAAGACAGTCGAAGTTTCGAAGGAAGACAGTTCGAGTATTGGCAATCAGGCGCCCACCTTGAGAATAAAGGAATTCACTTCAGAATGCAATTCAAGTTAGCAACAAAAGAAACTCGCAGCAAGAATGCGAGTCAACAGTCCAAGATGATCAACGGAAGTTAGTCACAATACAGAATAAAAAAAGAAAAAGAAAGAAGTGAATCCAAAATGTAGAAGTAGAGAAAGATGTGAACTGCTCAAGACATGGCTGAAATCACGAGCATTGTATGTACAGTCTTGATCCGAAGAAGAATGAACTAGTACCTGCAGCTAGCAAACGTCAAGGTTCAAATCTAAAGTCTACATGAAGAACCATTCAAGACTCAAGATTAAGCTCCAGAAGACTTATAGATAGGAATCTTTTAACTCGTAGTTGATAGGTTTAGCTAGTCTTTTTCATTTTTTGATTTTTGATGTAATAACAGGACCACGGACCGGAGACTCGGACGGAACCTCACTCGACTCTCTCACCCTCTTCACACACTCCATCACCTCATTCACTTTTGAACTACATGTGGCCTGATTCCTTTATAGCCAAGGATATGTAGGCAGCTCAGATACCATGGCTCGGTCACATTATCCTTTCTCTTAGCATTTGATCTCTATAAGTAAGGGTCGGGTCAAAAAAACATGTCTCGTCGTTCTTTGTCTGAAAACTCTTCGCGTTTCCAATCAAAGAGGGGCAGCTGTAGACATGCGATTTTTGACCCTCCCCAAAATTTTATATATTTTAGTGTGTAAATATTTAGTTTAGGCCTAATATAGTTATTTCAACTAATTTTAATTGTTTTACTTTATTTTATTACAAGAAAATGAAAATTACAAAAACATAATTTCATTAATATTTTATAGTCATTTTTAATCTTGAAAAATACACAAAAATAAGAGAGCCCCCTCCAGAAGAATTAGGCAGCACCATTGTTCCCCTCTCAATTTTTTTCCATCATCTTCAACGTAGAAGAAGCGACGGAACCCCCTCCCCTTTGCTAACCCGAATCCGCTTCTTCTTCCCTCTTCATCTTCTCCAAAAATAGACTCCAAAAATCAGCCACCAACCAGCCCCAAATCCGTCCAAACTTCCGGCATCTCTCACTTCCTCTTATTTGAATCTCACGATAAAGAATCTTTCAAATTAGAGCTTTAATCGGTTTGAATGCAATGAGTGTTGTGAACATCACGAATGTCGCCGTGTTTAGACAATCCGGCATCGTTTCTTGCACCTTCTCAGTTTGAAATATCTTACGAGTGCGTCGCTCCTTTCAAAGACGAAGATGAAGCTGTATTTAGTTGATTCTGCTGTTGCCGAGCTCCGATATTCTGTCTTCCTAGGCTTGATTTGGTTCAATCTAGCTATTTCCTTCGCCTAGCAGGTAAGTACGAAACCATGTAATTACTTGAATTTTGAATGACAAAGAATTTGATTCTTCTGTATATAAATTTCGGGCGACTCTTGTTTGTGATGAGTTCTATGTTAATAGTTTTCTTTTGTGGAAAACAATGGACCTGGGTTAGTCCAGTTTCTTGAAGCATGAGAGTAGTTACTGGAATTTGGTTTAATAAGATTTAGGAATTATAATTGATTATTAGCAATTTCTTAAAATATTGAAGAGCTTGAATCTGATTTTGTGGGAGCCCGAGGATCCGTTCCTTTGTTTTAATTCTGAATTGATATGGATATCCTTGTATGTGGTAACTGAAGGATACGTGTGGAATGATACATGGCTTTTAAATGATGTTATTTTGCTCATGAATGTCATTGGTGCATCTAAAGCTTTACTCGTGTTTAATCAAGGAACGAATGTACACTGTTTTTCTTTTAGTCAATACTATGGATTCAATTATTCATGCTTCAATTATAGTATTCAATTATTCATGCTTCAATTAGTACTATAGAGATATTAAAATATTTGTGGTGTTAGACCAAATTCAATTGCTTTTTGCGGATTTCATACTAAAAACATTTGCTGTGATAGTGTTGTCAATCTTGGTATGATAATACAACGTAGGTTAATTCCCAATGCAATCTCAAATTTCGAAAATATCCGAATGCATAAATACCCAAGTTTGCTTTAGGTGCGAAATTAAATTATTACAACTACGGGTACGGTTTCCGTGACGTGATTGTGATAACTAGTTTTAATTTAAATTAAAAATAGGAGTACCTTTAGTTTGCCTTTAAAATATATAACCCTTTTTCTTAAAATAATTTGAGGTGTCCCATGCCTTAAATCTATAACACACTGCCCTCGCAAATTTAGATCAAGAACTAATTCTACTTAAAATAATTCGGGTTGCGCCATACACAAATAAAAATCCTATAATATATGGCCCTCATATAAATAAAAATTAGCATAAAAATTACCTTGAACTTTCGTAGTTGCTTTAGGCGTGTTAATTAAATAATTATCATGACTACGGGTACGGTTCCCGTGACGTAGTTGTGATTTTAATTTTGGGTGTACATTTCATGTGACCCAATTCTCAACAATGTTAATTAGAACGTGTCGTGAACCGCAGGTGCATTTAATGTAACATGGTTTAAGACGTGTTTTAAATAACGTTAAATCTTCTTAAAAGCGGTTTAAAATAATTCAAAAGCGGTTAAAAAGTTTAAAAATGCACAATAGGTTTAAAATGTGTAATTAATCAGATAATTAGGTCAATTTTAATAGTTTAAGCGACCATGCTCGAACCACGGAACCCGAAAATGCCTAACACCTTCTCCTGGGTTAACAGAATTCCTTATCTAGAATTTCTGGTTCGCAGACTTTTAAATAAAGTCGAAAATTTCCTCGATTTGGGATTTAAAATAAATCGTTGACTTAGGACACCAAATAAACTATTCCAAGTGGCGACTCTAAAATAAATAAAATAATCCCATTTCGAATTATGTCACTTTAATTGGAAAAACTCCCTTATATTACCCTCTTGGGGTGGTAAAAAGGAGGTGTGACAAGGAGCGTGTTCGAATGTAATTTGAAGGTCCGTGGTAGATTTAGGCTTGAATTGGCGAAATTGAAAATTTAGCATTTTTTGGTTAGCTGTGGAAATCTTGATATCGGGGTCGGAATGGATTTCTGGAATTGGAGTAGGTCCGTTGTGTCATTTGTGACGTGTGTGCAAAATTTCAGGTCATTCGGATGAGGTTTGATAGGTTTTTGGATCGGTTGCGGAATTTGGAAGTTTGGAAATCCTTAGGATTGAATCCGAGGGTGATTTAGTATTTCAATGTTGTTTTGAGTGTTCTGAAGGTTGGAATAAGTTTGAATAGTGGTATATGACTTGTTCATATTTTTGGTTGAGGTCCTGAAGGCCTCGGGATGAATTCGGAAGGTTGTCAGAAAGATTGAGATTGAAATAAATCAGCTTCAGCTGCTATTTTCTGTCATAACCGCACCTCCGGATTGGGGACCGAAGGTGCGAGCCGCAGAAGCGGAAAGGAAATCACAGAAGTGATATTGGTCGTAGGAGCGGAAGGCTGGACCGCATCTGCGAGACCGCATGTGCGAGACTTGGGTCGCAGGTGCGGTGTCTAAGGAGTTAAGTAAATTTCCACAGGAGCGGATTTTTGGGCGCAAAAGCGGCCCGCAGGTACGAAATACTGTCCGCATATACAGAAATACCTGGGCAGAAGGTATAAATTAAACCCTTCGCGAATTTTTGCCCATTTCCACCATTTTTGAGACGGGATTAGAGCTTTTGGAGGGTTTTGAAGAGGAAATCAAAGGGAAACTTGTTAGGGTAAGAAATTTGAACTTAATACTTGTATCTACGGTGAATTTCAGTTGATTAAACATGGAAATGGAAGAGATTAGGGGTGAAAATTTGGGAAATTAGGGCTTGAAATTAGAGAGTTTAAATTGGAGATTTGAGAGGCCGTTTGAGCTCCGATTTTGATGATTTTGTTATGTATAGATTCGTGAGAGGACAAGGATTCTGGTGTTGTAATTTTTATTGGATTCCGAGACGGGGGCCCGGGGGTCGGGTTTGGCCAATTTCGGGATTTTGAGTTTAATTTGATAATTTTCGCGAGGGCTTTGTCCCTTTGGCTTGTATTGATGTTAAGATTCTGATTTTGGATAGATTCGGGATGATTTAAGGCCGAGTTGAGAGGCAAGGGCATTGCAGAGTAGATTTTCGTCCAGTTTGAGGTAAGTAACGACTGTAAATCTAGACCTGAGGGTATGAAACACCGGAATTACGTACTATTTTGATAAATGAGGTGACACACATGCTAGGTGACGGGCGTGCACCCGGAGGGATTGTGACTTGGTCCGTCCTGTGGCGTCTGTAGAGTTGCATATTTTGATAAACTCTATATGAAATCTATGTGTTTAGAAAGGATTCTCTTAACTTGGGCTAAATGCCATTTTTGGGGCCTTGTGCTGAACTGTTTGGACCTTCAGGGGTGTTTTACTACTATCCTCACACTGTTTTGATTTGAAAGCATATCCTCAGTCATGATTTTTACCTGTTTATTGTTTGATTCAGTTTCATTACTCTAATTTCAAATATATGAAAACTGTTTGGGCTGAGCTCCCTTATTTTTCGCTGAAATGCCCGAGTGGCTGTGAGGTTAATGACTGAGAGAGGTCGAGGACCTGATGGTGAGGATTATACATATGTTTATGGATTGGGTTGTACGCTGCAACGATATTTTTATGTATATGGATCGGGCTGCATGTCGTAGCGATATGTTGGATTGGGCTGCACGCCGCAACGATATAACGCTTGGGTTTTAGGAGCCCCTCAGGAGTCTGCACACCCCAGTGAGCGCAGTCGACTATATATATATTTATGAATTGGGCTGCATGCCGCAACGATTATTGTTATGAGATATCTATGGAGCGGGAGTGCTGATTTACGAGAGTTGAGTTACGAGTGGCTGAGAGGCTTGCCCGATGGGCTACATCTATGAGTGATACTTTGCCCGAGGGGCTTGTTTATGAAATTACTATTTTTCACTCTTCCTTTATATTGAGCCTCTATTGAAAAATAATGAACAAATGTTTTAAATAATTTTCATTGAAACTAGAGTTTTACGAGATGTTCGGAAATTGACCTACGAATTTGACTTTGTTATTTGTATTAAGATTTTATGATAACTATGTATATGATTTAAATACTCGTCACTGCACTCAACCTTTATTTACTTTGGTTACTTACTGAGTTGGCGTACTCATGTTACTCCTTGCACCTTGTGAGCAGATCCAGGTGCTAGAGCATCCGAGTGAGAGCATCTAGCAGCTTCTAAGTATTTTCCGGAGATAGCAAGGTAGTTGCACGACGTTCGTAGCCCTGCCTTTCTCCTTCCTATCCTTAGTATTATCTATTTCAGTTTTATCTTGTATTGAGTAGACATTATTGGACAGTATCTTAGTGGCTCATGACTACTGACACCAGGATCGGGCAGTGTAGATGTATTTGCGTATTTGTTTTTCCGCATATTTTGTTATATTAAAATGAAAGGCTTTTGATCATAATTGATTTGGAAATAAATTTACAAAAGACCTTTATGTTATTAGTGTTGAATTGGCTTGCCTAGTACTGTGATAGGCGCCATCACAATCGGGGTGGTTTGGGATCGTGACAAGTTGGTATATAAAGGGCAATATTGTTGAGGGGGTTTTCGGGACACCGAATAGTTTACGTAGGAAACTTACAAAAACATGATAGTTTAGGGGGATTTTAGGGTATTAACTCGAACAAAAATATGCAGAGATAGGAAAGGTACATATAAAAACGAAAACCAACATTGATATTTAGGTAAGAGTCTTTACAAAGGCACACGAAGATGCCAACAAAAAAGAGTACAAACAGTTAAACAAAAAATATCTAGTGACTGTCACCACCTTGGTCTCCATCACCTTCCTCATCCACGCCTTGGTTATAAGCCGTGTCGCACTAGGCACTATCTTCGAGCTCGAGGAGGACTTCTTCATTGTCATCTTCTACATTAGATTGAGTCATGTCGGGGTTGTAGCGGCAGACAATTCGAGCTTCACGAGCTTTAACTCGAGCCTGCTCCAAAGTTGTCTCGAAGAAAAAGCCCGTCTGACCTAACTCTCGGACCACCTCTAATAGAGCCTCGGTAAGGATTCACTCCCCGTACTGATCTCGCGAGATCACCAAAAACTCAGAGGCCTGAGAAGTAGAGGGTTGTTCGAGCAGTCTGGCATTCTCTCCCTCTACATTAGAAATTCGCTCAAGTAGCTCGGTGTTCTCTCTCTAGCTCGCCAATCCTCTTCTTGAGTTTAGCCTCCTTAGCTTCAGTCGTCGATCGAACATTGTCCCGGTCAGACGAAGACCTCTATTTTCCAACTCTGAAAGAGCGGCCCTTTTTCGAGTTTCCTCCTAGACGACGTCGCTTCCTCGATCAGCTGCTACTTACCAGTTACCTCCTCCCTTAACACGTCCACTTTGAACTGGCACTCATCCAACTGATCGTGCAGTTGATCAACCCGATTTCGAAGGTCACAAAACTGGGCTTCAACGCCCCTACGTAGCTCAAGCTACTCCTTTTTTCTCTTCAACGCTCCCTCAAGAGCGCTTATCCACTCCATAGACGCGAGCGGTTCTTTGTCTTTCTTTCTCAGCTCCTCCATCAGGGCAGGCACATCACCCTCTCATGAAGCCCCCCTCATCCTCCCTGTACCACCCTAGGAGCTTCTCATACTTCGTCC
This sequence comes from Nicotiana sylvestris, assembly GCF_000393655.2. Taxonomy (NCBI): domain Eukaryota; kingdom Viridiplantae; phylum Streptophyta; class Magnoliopsida; order Solanales; family Solanaceae; genus Nicotiana; species Nicotiana sylvestris. The sequence goes on along the minus strand of NC_091065.1, from coordinate 80,046,006 downwards.
ACATTTTTTAATAGACCTTTTTCTGCCTCATCTCTCTCCACGCACTCTCAATCCCCAAGATAACGGTTTGTATGTAAAGGGAAAAGGAGTGAGTAATGTAAGGCTCGAAAGCGAGCCAAAACAAGAGAAGGGTGGGAGGAAAGAGAAAGGAGGGGAATTATTTACCCTGAAGGCAAGATCGGCAATGGTTTTTGAAAGTGTGATGTCACTCAGCTACCCAAAAGTATGGTGCTTGGCAGCAGAGCAGAAGGGGCCAAATGCCTGAACCACATCCTCGGTGTTCTTGAGCAAGCCATGGTTCACTGAGATCTTGATAGTCCTCAATCCTCCCTCCACTCTGACTTTAATCTAAGTTGTCCCACTATTATTCATCTCATAATCTTCAGAGTCGAGGTCCGAGTTAAATTCATCACCAATAAACTCAGCCCGCTCATCGTCCTGCTCGGTAGGCATCTTGTCTTTCCCCTTGTCAGTAGGGGAAGCTTCTGAGATGGTTTATAAGATGAAGCCTCCCTGTACCCGAGACGTGTAGGACCATCATTGGAGGCATTCATAGTGGCCTCATCCTTTTCAAGTTGCAAGGAAGTAGCCATATCGACTTCCTCCAACCTAGGCACCTTTGGAGCCTCCCCAACGCCTCATTCGACCAACATCATCACGATATCTTGCACCACGAACTTGGGGGAGACTTTTGATAAGTCAACCGCTAATGGTGCACCAGCTCCCTCCTCTACGACCCTCCTCTTCCTAGGCCTCAAGTCTGCGTTGCATGGAGAAATCTCTTCGTCCTCAACATAGGAGGGAGCCAAGGGAAGTGCAGTTGTAACAGTCGAAATGGGGGCAGAAATGGAGAAACAACACCTCTCCTTCCCCTGAAAGAAGGCATTGGCGCCAGGTTCCTTTTGGAAACTTCCTTTGAAGGGCATAGAAAGAAGTACAAAAATGAGCATAGTAAGATTGACGAATATAGACACAATACCATCTAAAGATGACATACCGACATTACCTTTCAGAGGGAGAGCCGGTTTGTATTTTTTCTAGAATCTTGACCAATTTTGGATCCCTACAGTGTAGGGAAGAGCCTTCGTGCCCCAATCGGCAAGGTGCGGCACCAATTGAAGACTCCAAGCTTCTGGAAAGTTAGTGACGTCGGCCACGACGAATTCGGTCTTGACAAAAAAGAAGTCGAGCCCAAAATTGTCGACTACCCTTGTCATCCATTTTGACAACCAAGGATTTCATTCCACGGTGGCAAATGTTCAACGTCGTACCACGATACAGGTTGGCACGAACATGTGCACAAGATGCTGTAGAGTGATCTCGACATTAGCCAGTTCGGCAAATTTGGATAGCATTTTGACCACCTTGTAAACCAAGGGCACAACTTGGGTCAGGCAGACCTGGTAATGGTGGAAGAATTCCTCCACCAAAGAAGGAAGAGGAAGAGTGTAACCGATGGTGAAGAGGTAGGCGTAAAGGGCGCATTACCCAATGCGATGAGTATACACCTCGTCCTTTCCCGCGGGCACGATCTCTACTTGGTCAGGAATGCAATACTTGGCCTTGAACTCCGCCAAACACTAGGTCATTAGAGAAGATAAAAAAACCTCAGCCACCACCTCCGGTTGCTGCTGCAAGTCCGATTTGCGTCAGGGTTACGAGGGATTATCTCCTCCACTAAGGGAAGAGCCTCTGCTTCAATAGTGGTGATGGCATATTCCCCACGAAAGGGGCTACAACCACCAGTGGGATGGCCAAAACCTCCTCATTTACACTAAAGGAGTCTCCCCCATGAACGACGGAAGGTAAGTTAGACATACTTTTGAGATTAATAAAGTTTAGGATGAAAGAGAGTTAAGAGAGGGAAGAAAAGCTTCAGAGAATGGCGGACAAGAGAAGAATATTCAGGGAAAGCAAAGATGATTCTAGCAAGAGAAGTGAAAGAAATATTAAACTAAGGGTGATCATCTACCTTTTTATAGAGAAAAAACCTTGGGATTCGAAGCAACACATCATAATGGTGGCTACAGTCGAAATGGCAGAGCTAATCCATGGGCTCTGCATGTTCTGATGCTGTGCATCAGAAACAGACATCATCATGACGAATGACGTCACGTCTCATCAATGTCAGACTCTCTCCAAACATGATCCTGTAAAATAAAGACGATAAGAGTTCAAAATATGTGGTTCTCAAAAGACCACGTGATTCGCCTTTGACGACAACCACGACCATATTGTCCACTTATTAAATTTTCCCCCGAGGATGGTCTCGACAAGCGAAGGGACTAATTGTATGGACAAAATATCCATTTTAAGTGTTTGACCCGGTCAATGGTAGTAGCATCTTTGAAGGCTATGACGTGTCAGCCTAAGTCCAAAAGGTCGAGGTCAGATATGGAAAGTAAGTCATTGCTGAAGGTCAAAATGATTCAACAGAGGACAAGGGCAAAGACAAGCATCCATATTCGGTACGAAGTGGCGACCAGTTTGAGAATTTAGATTCCCTAGACAATATTCTAATGCATATTACTTTCTATTGTACTATTTAGGGTTCAAAATCATATGTGCTTTTATAAATAGAAAGAGATGTTGATCAGGGGGAGGGGGACCCTTTGTAAAGAATATCAACAACATTCTCTTTGAAAGATTCTAACTTTATTGAATAGAAACAAAGCTTCACTTTACACTGTCGCACCTCCTCTTTACCGCGCCCGCGAGGCGCGTGGGGAGTTTTCTCCAATTGAAGAACAGTCGAAACGGGATTTATTTAATTATTTCAGAGTCGCCACCTGGGAATTTTAAGGCGTCCCAAGTCACCGGTTTTAATCCCTGAATCGAGGAGAATATGACTCTGTTTATTATTCTGCGAACCAGAAATCCTGAGTAAGGAATTCTGTTAATCCGGAAGAAGGTGTTAGGCATTTCCGAATTCCGTGGTTCTAGCACGGTCGCTCAACTGTTTTTATTATTGGCTTAATTATCTTGATTTTTACTAAATACGTTTTTATTGCATGATTTTACTACCGCTTTTACTTATTGTTTACAATTATATAAACGAATTACGCGTACGTATATTCGTATTATATATCTTTCATAATTACGGGTATCATGTCACGCATACGTGTACACAATAAAATTGTCCATGTTATAGTTTTTATTAAAAAATCATATGTTCAAAATTTAAATTAAAATCAGGAACATCATCACCCTTGTATTTAGACAATGAACTGCACATCTCGGGTTATATGAAATTATTTTAAAGAAATTTTTGGAGAAATCTTTTTTATTAAATATTCGCTCGAAATTGCGCGTACGCATAATCCGGATTTGCTTTTTAAAAAAAATATAATCAGTGTACGCGAACGCATCCCTAATTGCGCAAAATCTTTGTAATAATATTATGGATTTTCCACAAATTGTTTATTATAACTACACATTTTTATATGAAAATCCTGAGAAGTTCACATTCAAGGGATGCCTTTAAATTCTTTTAAAAGATTTCACAATTTATTAAATGTTGCCCGTCGATTATAATTTCCGCGTATAATTTATGTTCATCCAAGACTATTCAAATTCAAAGTAAAGAATAAGAACATGATTAATACTATTCTTCACAAATACAACATATATACATATACCAAAGGACGAATTGCATATGAAACTCACAAAAATGATTTATGAAGGGAAGAAGTATTTTTGAACAATTTTTATTTATTTTTATTTAGTGCAAATTCTATTTCTACTTACCATTGATATAAAATGTTGCCATTCGTGCTTATACATCTCATCTCATTCTCATATACTTATTTTTAATCTAATAGGCCTAATTATTTGGTTAATTAATTTGTTTACGATGGTAGATAAGCATCAAGTTGATAAGAAAGGGAATTATTATGCAAATCGATTCAATAATATTGCCTTACATGCAACCTAACTGTATGTTGTAAACATCGTAACAAACTATATCATATCACCTTTCGCCAATGGTTATACACACATCTATTATCTTATATAAAAAATACCACCAATACCATCTTAACCTTATCTAACAACAGGAGTTAGTAATGTAGTTTTTCTTGATATTTCTACATTACTCTTTACTTAGCTAACAACACTATAAAATTTAAATAATGGCCAACTTTACGCCCTGTTTCCTACCTTGACAACTTAATTATACCTTCCCTTAATGAAAATTTCGAAATTAACCTTATTACAACATTTATACAAACTTCAAGAAAGGACATTTAACTTACAGCCATTACGTCGAAATATACTACTATTAAACCAACAAGAAACAAAGCTGAATTTTAAACTAATGGACTTAAACGAATAAAAGATAGTATTACAATTCAAACTTTATTCATTTGTCACGTTGAATCTCTTTCCAACACAGAATTTAAAAGATATGTACCTGGCAATGAAGGAAGAAGGAGTTAAAATTTCAGTAGTGGCAGTAGTAACAAATTCAGCAGAATAGCAGTATACAGCAAGTCTGAACAAGACCCGTTAACCCAGATGAACAGTGACAGTATTTTTAAAGAAACTTCAGATTTTAACTGAACAATGGAATCAAATAAATCCGAACAGATTCAACGAAAGAACAATACTTCAGATTTCAGTTTATTTTCTGTTTCCAATTCCTATTTCTGATTTTTCATTTCTGATTTCTACTTGATTCTCTTTCTTTTCATCTCACTCTAGATGTATTTTTTCTTAAAATCTCTCTCAAAATCTGATCAGTTTTTCTTCAAAATCTGTCCTAAAATCTCTCCTTCAGATCTCTGTTCTCTCCTCCTCTTAAAATCTAATCCCTTTTCAAATTTTGGTCCCTGTACTTATACAGGTTTGTCCTATACCCTTTTAGTGCTTCTTGGACCCCCTTCTTCTTTTAAAATCAGAAAGTTCCATTAAAAACTGCTTTTGAATACTTTAAATGATCCTATCCTGATTTTAAGCAGCCCCATTACCATTTGTTTCCCATTATCACTTTAAATAATAGCCACTAACATTTTATTATAACACACTAGCACTAACACACTGTTTTTACTGTTTCATTCCCAGAAATACCCCTGACCTACTGTAATTACTGCTTTCAAACTTAAAATCAGAATCTAACAATACAGATTTTAAAAATCTGTTCAAACCTGATTATTAATCTAATTTAAGACAGCTACAACTAATTCTCTTAAGTTCTGAATTGAATCTTAACTGAGAATATGCTCTTTCTAATACAATGATATCTAATCAATACTTGTGAAATGGAGTTTAAACCTAGCATCACAATAACATTACACTGAACTCAGTACAATAATTCAAACTGAACTCAGCTTTTGAACTAAGATCAAACAAACAGGAGCATTGTCAATATACTGACAATGCCCTGAACTTAATGTTCAGAAAACAACACACATACAACATCTATTTGATGGATTTATTTAAACAAGAACCAACTGATTAACAATAACTAATTAACTGATTATAGCAAAATAATCCATCCAAAACAGGTTGTTTCAGTCAACATTTTCAGAATTAGGATTTATAACACAACTAATCGACGAACTTAATCGAGTCGATCACACACATTGTAATTAACCACAATCAACAGAAACAATTCATTTATTTGATCAGACATACGGGTATGAGACAAAAATGACAGAATTAATCAAACAAAAGTAAGAAAAATTAACAGGTTATTAAAACAAACAAAAATACATGTAGAATACACAAAAGAACTAGAAAAATACCTCTGAACCTTCAAATTTATTCAGACTAGAACTCCACTTGGATTCGGATTTTGTTTGAAATCAAACAGACCTTAGTCGAAGTATTTTCAACTGAAAATACTTTGACTAAGGTCGATTAAACCTCAATCTTCTATTTAATTTGGGCAGAATCCAAAAATTGGTGTTTCTAGGGTTCTTGAAGGTTTGATTTCGGACTTACCATTTCTGGTCAGATTCGAGGGGAACCAACAATGACACAAGGGTGAGGGAAACCTAGGGGTGATTTGGTGTTAGTTTAGAACAAATTTGTGTAAGTTCTTGTTTGGTTCGAACCTTCAAAAGAAGATTCGAAGAGTTCTGAGGGGATTCGAACCAAACAAACAATAGATCCATACCTAGGGTGGTTAGGGGAAGCTATGGTGTCGATTTGGGGCTGTTTGGTTTAGATATGAGCTTGGCTCGAATCTTCAAATGAAGATTCGGGAACCTTCAGGAAGATTCGAGCCAAGAGGCTAACATATTCGGATAGAGGGTGTTCAGGGGGTTCTGGGGTGTTAAGGTGGTAACCGGTGGCGTTGATGCCACCGGGTTTCAGGCGGTGGGGAATAAGGGCGGCTAGGGTTAGGGGTTTGGTTCGGGAAGACGATGAACATGAGATGAGGGGGGGTGTTTAGTTAGGGGGGCCGGGGTAGGGGTTTGGCCTTATATAGGGACGTGGTGGGTTGATTCTGACCGTTAGATCTAGCAGAATGGAAGGCCAGGATTTATCCACTTGACCAAACGGTGTCGTTTGGCTTAAGTTTGGGGGGACAGGTTGAACCGGGTATTGGATCGGGTAAGGATTATGGGTTAGGGTGATGAGATCTCATCCGTTGGTTGGATTTGATCCAACGGTCCATGATAAACTACGACCAAACGCTGTCGTTTTGACTCTTTTGGACTGGACCGGACCTGGGCTGTTTGGATTGGGCTGTGGGGGGGTAACTTGATTTGGGCCTGGATTTTAATCCAGGTCCGAGTTTCATTTTACAACTTACATATATTTTTTCTAATTTTATTTTTTAATTATAAAAAATCCTAATAAAAATTATAAAACAATTTTTTAACCTTACACAAAATATTAATTACTTTATAACAACTATTTAACACATAGTCAAAACATTAATCACACAGTGACATATTTAAAAATAGAACTAATGCATATTTTTTTTGTGATTTTATTTAAATTATCTTTTAAATGCATAATTAAATCCTATATGCATGCAACATGTATTTTATTTTATTTTTCATTTTATTATGACAACGTAAACATTTACGGATATAAGGCAAATATTTAACAAACACCACGCAAATTCAAAAATTGCACAGTAAAAGAAATTTATTTTATTTTTGATTTATTTTGGAGTAGTTTTTCGTGAGGCAAAAATCACGTGCTCACATACACTTCTTTTCTTTTGCCCATCTCTCCTGATCCAAGAAGACTCGAAATATAGAATTGCTTACCATCATCCATTATTGTCAGAAAGCATAACTAAAAAATTCACCTTTATCATGTGATCTTTGTCTTGTTTATTATTTAAAAGTAATTTATTATCATTTATTGCTACCTTTAAATTTGTAAGTTTTTATTGCTCCAAGATAGTCTCATCCAGTATTACACACTAAATATTTATCCTAAAAGTGCTAGATCTACTATTGAATATTGATATTGCCTATGATTAACCCTATTTTCTATAAATCTAATTATATAAAAACCTAGATCTTATTTTTTGGTCATACACCTGCTGTGAACCCAGATTTTGAGATTTCAATTGATGATGGGAAGCTATCTCAGAAGTAATCGACGATCTACAATAACATTCAGGCCCTTGGCTTTGTGAGTTTGTTTCATCCCCGTGATGCGGTGAGCGTGAACTTAGTTAAGGAGCTTAATGGCAACTGGTAGCCTGAGGCTAGTTTAGATGTAGTGTACAAGGTACATATGCGAGGCAATGTAATCCCCTTATCCTCTGAAGTGATCAACCAGATTATATGATTCAGAGAGCACTCTTACAAGCTGTTCTAGAGGTTTCTTCGTAGCCCGAACTATCCTGATATCCGACGCCAACTATGTGAACCTGTCTCTCTTGCTACTTTGATGCGGTACACCAGTGAGTATTAGAAAGATATGAAGAAGGGGACATTCTAACGTCCAACCAAGGTTCTTCTGCAGCTGATTAACGCCAAGATTATGCCAACTCAGAGTGACACTGATGTCTCAAGGGTGAAGGTTTGTCTGATTTATGCTTTTTTTGCAGGGATAAAGTATGGCCTCAAAAAAATCATGCTTGAGCACATAGCTAGAATGCGACCATTTGGAACCCGCGGCCTATATTACCCGTGTATGATCACTCAGTTGTTGAGGACGCACCATATGGAAGGTGAGCCTTACTATAATCCGATGATTCCGATGCCACAACCTAATAAGGCCTTTGATGTCACATCTGTGATAGACCCACATGTTGTTGCTGCTACTATGGACCATATGATGGTTCGTATCGAGGAGACACTACAACTGATGTTTGCTGATATGCGCCTTCGATCTAATAGGGGGAGACTGACGTGGCTAAGCTGCAACAGGATCATCCCATCTCTGCTATCACACAACATTGGTTGGGTCTGGCTAAGGGAGTACATTTGCCACCTAACAAGGATGTGAACTCTACTCCCTTTTGATGATGAGGAGTATTTGCGCACCTTCGAGAGTGCTAGTGATGATTAGGCCGAGGGCCTCAAGGAGTCACCCTTTTGACTCTTTTTTCTACTGTTTTCTATTGGGGACAATGCAATTTCTTAAGTATGGGGTGGAGTGATCCATTTGTGTGTACTTGGTTGTTTTTGCTTTTGCCACTTGGCATTGTTTGATCTACTTCGTGCTTTCATTAGACAATATTCAGGTTGTAATAATCCTAACTCTAGTTTTATTTGGCATAAAATAGTTAGTAATTATAATTATTTAATTTTGAGTCTTCCCAACACTGAATTTCCTCGAATATCTTCTTGAGGAATTTGAAGCCGAATGAAAAAAAATTATAAATCCAAAAATATGTTTTTTATTTCTATTTTACTTTACTACCCTCCCCAGACCACACTTGTGGGATTATACTGGGATGCTGTTGTTGTTGTTGTTTCTTATATAGTGTAATAATTCTCCCTTGATTTTTCTCAGTGTCGTGGTTCTTTTCTAAGGGTTTTACTTGAATTGAGTGTAGTTAGTTTATTTTCTTTTTGGTAGGAATAATGAATCTTGAGTTATAGAGTTGGAAGCAATTTCCTTGACTTTTCGTGCCTTGAGAGTGGTCAGTGTCGTAGTGTGACGCTTAGTCTTAGTTCTTGACTGATGGATAAGTGCCTTAATTTGTTTGATCTCGATTTTGCTTAACTGCTTTGACTAGAGAGTCAGGATAGATTCGGTCCTAAGTAAGTTATGTGCTAATGTGTGTGTGAGGTTGTTGTTGATGTTCTGTGCATGTCAAGTAATGTCTAGAACTTGCCATGTGTGTTTGTAAAGAGAAATATCAGTCTTGTTCAATTTAGGATGTGATAGAGGCGTTTCTTTGTTGAGCCAGATATATGCTATTACCCACCTAATTATATGTATGCTAGTTAGCCCCTTTGAGCTTGTGTTCCTATTTTCTTTGGCAATTACACTACCAGCCTGGCCCCTTTTGTTTGAATTGACTACTGTTTGAACCTTCTACCTCTCTTGAGAACTTGAAATCGTTATAAGCTTGTTACAACGAAGTGGAGGTATGGTTGGTTTTTTGAGTGGAACTAAGAAAAAAATGAAGAAAGTTGCAATGTTTGAAAAACTTATGAGAGCTATATGTAAAGAATTGAGAAAAAATGACTTTGCTTGAAGAAGGAAAAAAAAAGAGAAAACTCAACACTTGAATTGAAAAACAAAAGTGCTTGTGTTTGTATTAGAAAAACAATGATTCATTGCTAGTGGTAATTCTCATCTTCTTTGTGCTTAAAAAATTTAGGAGCTTGATGCTATTATGTTGTGAAAATTGGTGGTTGGTTCAGCACAAGTGTGGGGTTTAGATTGGTACTTGTATGTATCAAGGTGTTCAAGGATCCAAATGTATCCTACCCGTCCCACAATCTATATTACAACTAATTAAAGTCCTACTTGATCTTTGATTGAGTGAGCTCAAATTAGTAGAATATTACACTACGAGCAAGCCTATGGTACATCTTCTGTGGCATATGAATTTTATTTTTGAGAGTGAGTGAATCCTTTCTATCTTTATTTCTTAATTGTTCTTAAAATTTATCGTGTGTTGAAATACTCTCTATTTTTAGTGTGAGGGCACATGTTTTGCGAAGGAAAGGTGATGTTTTTGGTCTTTGTGTTAGAGTAAGTGAGCATATTTTGAAAAATATTTGGTGCTTGTAGTTGAGTCTTGAGGCTAAGTGGTTGTGGTATGGTGCTTAATCTGCTTTAGTTATTCTTGGCATGATGAGTTAGGGAAGTTGTTCCATGAAAAAGTCATTTCTATGTGAAGTGTAGTTTGATTGCTCGAGGATGAGCGATGATTTTAAGTGTGAGGTGTTTATGGCAGGCTAGGAAACCGTATTTTAGCCACATTCTAATTACTACATTTTACTTGTGTTTGAGCTTAACCGTATATCTGCCAGCGTTCGCAGACCTCGGAGTTCCCCTCTACCTTTATCATGTTGTTTTCCTTATCTTCATTAGACTCTGATGTATAGAGATATTTAGCACTTCTCTTAGAGCTTGTGACTTATTTCTACCGGGTGTTGGAAGTTATAATTATTTTGAATTGCAGTTTTTATTTATATCAGACATTGAGGTTTCAATTTCAGCTTAATATTCAGTTATTTAATTTAATTGTTATACATAACTAGTCTTAGAGACTAGGGGCCGTCACGACATCCTATGGAGGGAAATGAGGGTGTGACAAGCTGGTATCATAGCTCTAGATTCATAAGTGTCATGAGTCACAAACAGGTTTAGTAGAGTCTCATAGATCGATACGGACACGTCTGTACTTATCTTCGGGAGGCTATGGAACTAGTAGAAAAAAGTTTCACTTCTTTGATTCCTTGTCGTGCAAAATTGTTGACTCCAGAATTCTAAACTTATATTTTTCTATTCTCTCACAGATGGTAAGAAATGTACAGTTGGATTAGATGACTAGACACCTATACCCCCTGCTATAGCCCCGAGAGGCCGGGGCCGGGGTAGAGACCGAGGACATCCACGTGGTGCAGCCAGAGCACCCATACGAGCTGCTACAGAGGAGCCGCCAGTAGCCCCAGCTGGAGCGCAGGCACCTGAAATGACTGTTACTATACCAGCTCTTCAAGAGACCCTTGCCCAGAATCTGAGCATGTTCGACACTTTAGCTCAGGCAGGGTTGATCCCACTTGCTCCTGCAATATCACAGCTCGAGGGAGGAGCACAGTCTCCCGCTACCGCACCCTAGACAGCGGGTCCATGTTGATCAGTTTCTAGAGGTCATACTAGTGCAGCTGATAGCCTCAATTTGGGTTGAGGCTAGGGCAGCAGTTTCTGAGGAGGAGTAGCTCAGGCTCGAGAGGTACAAAAAGTACCACCCTCCTACTTTCAATAGCTTGGCGTCAGAGGATACCTAGGGTTTTCTTGAGGTGTGCCATCGTTGTCGCCCCCCCTTTTCCCTCTTTGCATCAGAAAATCGGGTTTATGACATTTTTTGGGGTAGGGCAACTCATTCCTTTTGGGAACTGGGTGCATTTGAAGAGTCGTCACATAATGATTTAAGGTGCATTAGGACACCTATAGGGTTCATTTCTAAGTTTGTTTGATAACCTGAGATAGGGTAAGAGCTTGAAATTATCCTAAGGGGAAAGTGTTAGGCACCTCTCAGGATCCACTAGTGTGGTTCCCGGCTAGACAGTTTTGTGAATTTTGTACAATTAGCAAACAGACAAGTATAGGCTCAAGTAGTAGGGGATTTAAGTTTAAACATATAAGAGTTTGGAAACAATTGTTAAAACGCGAATTTTGAAAAAAGGAGTTAAATTTTACAAATACTTGAGAATGTAAAAGGAAAGGGGGGTCCTAGGTTGATTTATAATATGGATCACATCAATGCGATACCCGGTATGACACTCTTCAGAAGAGGGATACACGTGGTATTAGCGCACCGGGCATCATATCCATATCTACCATTTCTACCCCGTTAAGGTATTAAAGCACAGATTGGTCTCGATCTCTATTGCATGCTATTACCCGTTCCATTCCTATCAGTTCCGGAGGAATTTAGGACTACTATTCCTATAAGAGGAAGGATTTTAGATTGACTCTTGGGTTTTAAAGGTAAAAAGACTAAAGCGACATAGAAAACACGTATGACTGCATATTAGTGGAAACATATAACCAATTAAGAGGCTCATATATACCTCTCCAGACAATGCACATAAATAGCATGACTTAAACACAATTAGGGTCAGAATTTAAAGTACTAAGGCATGGTGTTTTAATTGTTGAAGCAGACCAATTTATTACATAACTCAGATAAGAAGTCCGAATCAGGCCTGCCTGCTGGTTGTAGCAGTTGCTAATTAACAAAGGCGAATCCAGTTTTATCATTATTACCTAAGGCCTGCCTAAGTGTGTATTGGTGATGTCCTATGAGCATGATATCTATTACTGATTAGGAGTGCAGCAGAGCAGCGGTTTATTTTAAACATGTGATTTGGATCCTATAAACATGCTTTCTAAACAGTATTAATAAAAGGAGTAGGTTGCTTAAACTGATTCAAAACAGTACGAGTCAAACTGATTTTTAACTAAACTGGTTTCAGATCCTATAGACATGATTTCTATTATAGCTGATTTTAATTCCTACAAGCATGCTATCTAAGTATTAAAGGCTGATTTTGGTCCTATAGGCGTGGTATCTAATTGATCATGAAATGAAACAAGCAGGATTTATTTGATCACAGTGAAGTTCCTATAGGCATGATTTCTATGAAAATATTGATTTTAATCTTATAGACATGACATCTAATTTCAAAGCTGATTTTAACCTCGTAGGCATGATGTTTGATTATAGCCATTTAGATCCTATATGCATGGTGTCTAAGTGTGGAAGTAAAACATGAAGAATATATTAAACAGATCCTATAGACATGTTATCTAAGTGTGGAAGTAAAACATGCAGAATTTACTAAACAGATCCTATAAGCATGTTATCTACCCTTCTAATAGCTAAAGCATGCATAATCACCCCATCCCTTTTCATTAGCCAACCCCAATATTTGTTACAAATTATTACAGACCAAAAATGACTGAATTACATTAGAAGAGTGCAAAATAAGAAGTTACAACCATAGGAAGCCTGATTCTTGACTTTCTCTCTAAGTTATGGAATAAAGTATCTCAAATGCCAAAGATGTTCAAAGTCTTTCTCACACCTGGGTGTGTCAAAGTTCCCTAAGGGTTTCAAGGGACCCCAGGCAGTGCTTTCACCTAGGTTTGCATAACCAGATAGAAATGAGTGCAGTGTGGAAGGGCCAGACCTTATGTGTCCAAGTTTAGAGGGAGCTCAAGGGTCCCAAGGTAAGGCTCACACAAGAGGGGCAGAACCTAGGTTCTAAGAATATAGTGGAAGTGCATAATATAGAGATTTATTTAAAACTAGGTTGGAAATAGTAAGTAGTAAGGATGATTTGAAAACAGTAGTAGTAAAACTCAAACTACACAGAATCAGTAGTTACACAAAGAGGTCAAAAGGGTTTTGGGAGTACATTGTATGAAGCATGTGACCCCAGAAATGGCCAGGTTTGGGTCATGCACAGCAATATCTGATGCTGACATGCCCACAAACCAGCCTGAGAACACAAACACATAGAGGGGATATGGGTTTTGGGATTCATAAGTCAGCAAACACATAACAAGTGACTGACAGAGTACATACATAGGGAAACATTAATTTAAAAGGGGAGGGAGCATATTACAACATGCTAGTAGTGTAACTTGACTGCATAAATATGAGCAGAAGCAGGCAAGAGTGAAAGAAACTGAAACAGCTAAAGAAACATGTTGTTGTTGATGCTTGAAAATTAACTAGGACATAGCAGTAGAGAAGCAAAGTGTATAAAGATAGAAATAAGCAAGATTCCACAGTCTAGCCTTGGCTTTCAGCCGGCTAGACAAAGTAGTAGCATAAGTAGTAGTAGAGAAAAGAGAGAAAGTTTTTAGTGTAAGTGTGTGTTCTGAACTCAATTTTTTGTTCGTGTCTTTGAAAGAAGCGGAGGTGAGTATTTATAGTTTTTGAAAACGAGTGAAAAGTAAGGTAATAAGTAAAGTCTTAACACAAACGTGGAAACAATTACAAGTCAGAATCAATTAACACAAGTGATTCCCTCTAATTAAGGAATCACTGTTTAATGGGTAGTACCAGGTTTAATTAAGGAAAGAAATAAGTTTGGGGACAGATTGATTATTGCCATATAAGGGGCGGTAAAAACATGAACTAAACAATTAAGTCTAAGTACAAAATAGGCTTATTTTGGGAAACGATTCAGCAAGGTAAAACATCACAATAAAGAGAAAGGAATCAATTAATTTTAAACAGGCGAGTGAAATTAGGGTTCATAAAAGAAAAGCTTTTGCAATCAGTCCCAAGATCAAGATCAATTACGGAAGAAACATGATGCACTTTAGTACATAAATAGTGTGAATAGAAGCATTAGACATGCGAGGCCAAGTATATCGGCAAAAGAGATAACACAAACATACAGTGGTGGCAGAAATAAGCTAGGATTCAGTATTAAGAAAAATATTCGAAGCTTAGTAGTCATATAGAATTAACAGTGAAGAAGAACATAGTATCAGGTAAGATAAATCAGAAACAAGTAAACGTCTTACAGTAGTAATAAGTGAGAAAAAACCCCTTTTAAGAAATTAGGGCTTCGACAGTAATCGAGTTTAAGAGATGAAAAGAACTCAAATCAGATAAGTCAAACAAGGAGAAGATAGTCAGAAACAAAGAACTTAAAATAAGCACATGTTTAGGCAAACAATTCAGAACTCGGATAAAAAAGGAACTAGGGTTTTTAACATGTTGGAGTAGATAGAAGAACAACATTAGCAAGTCATTTTAAATATAGCAAAATCACGAACAACATTAAAATCAGAGACAAGATCTTTAAAGAACTTAAAGGAAAACCTTCATCTTTGAAAAATGAAGAGTTGTTTTGAAAGAAAATCGAGAGACCTTCACAAAAACACTTACGAAGTTCGTAGTAAGCACAAATCAAAGATATATCTGAAGAAAATTGAAAGATCTTAAAGATTAGGGTTTCGAAAAACCCAGAAAAGGTAAGAAAGACCTTGAAAGTTACGGATCTAACCAGGACGGTCAAGGATCTGCCTTGAAAGGCCATGAATGGCTGGAGAAAGGTCATGGATGGACGGAAAAAGGCCATGAACAGAAGTAGAGCAAGGATTGGACCATATCCCTTCGAGGTTTGGCCATGAAATCATAGAAACAAATACCCAGGAGCCATATGAGGCTGATACACATCTCTAATAGCCATGAGAGGCCATGGATTAGGCAGGGGTTGAGGTGGATTAGGGTGGGATTAGATGGCGGCGGCTAGGGTTCGTGTGAGGTTTCAGAGAGAATTGATGGCGGCGGCGTTTGGTGAAGAATGAGGTAGGTTTAGGGGTCGTTTAAGGTTAAAAATGGAAAGGGCGAATATTGGTCGTTGATCTGAATGATCAACAGCCTAGATTAAAGAGGGTAGGTGGGGAATCCGGGTTGGGTCGTTTAATTGGGTTAGGGGTTGGGTTTGAATGAGAATTAAGTGGGGGAAATTGGGTTTAATTTGGGGTCAGATTTAGGCTAAAATTGAAATGTAATTGGGCTATTATTTAAATAGCCAATTTCCCCCTTTTTAAATTATAAAAAATATTAAATTAATTTTTGAAAATAAATTGAAAGCAACAAAATGATTTATGACATATAATTAACAATTTGAAAATATAGGACTTAATTTTATGAATATAAAACACAATTGAATCTTAAAAGGGCTAATATTGCAATTATGTGCAATTTAGCTTAAAAAATACTAAATAAATTTTTCAAAATATGATAAAATTACCTTAGATATATTTTAGAATAAATATAAAAGTCCAACAAAAGAATTACCTAATAACTGTGGAAATAATTATTGGGTTTTATGTATAAAAAAGGAAATAAATTGGTTTAAAAACCTTTAAAAATTATGAAAAAATAATAAAATACTTGGATATGCTTACATATGCATATATATGCCATTTTGAAGTTATTTTTCATATTGAAAATATATAGAGAAAAATTGGGTATCAACAACTACCCTTCTTTACCCGAGAAGGATGAAAGAGTTGTCGGGTGAAGATATGATGACCAATTTTGACCGAGCGAAATGGTTCGAAGAGGTTTAGGCTGCACGCTGGCTTTTTGAGCTGCCTACATATCCCTGGTTTTACAAGAATCAGGCCATATGCAGTTCAGGATCCGCCGACGGAGTATGTCGATGGAGACTTTTGAAGAACGGACTCAATATCTAGGACGGGGTGACTGGACGGCTTGTGGGGATTGTTAAGGTTTGGGAGAATTACATTCCTTGTTACTTTTCCCAACAATCCATCAGAAAATGGTCCATATTAGAAGCCCTTACCCAGTATAGCCCAGGTTGTACATAATCTGAAAATTAATTTTCACAAGTTAGCCCACCCCTTATTTCTTCGTTTCCTTTTTTCTTCGTTCTTCTTCTCCTTCCCATGCCAGCCTTTGCACCACAAAATTTCTCTACTATTGTTATTCTCCTTCAATTATTTTTCGGATTTTAATGGTTAACTAAGGATTTAAAAATTAAAAGGCACCATTACAAGTGGTTCGAAGATTCGATTTCAGAAATTGAGTTTTCCAATTTGTTAGTTGTTTGGAATGGGTGTTGTCTCAATTGATTAGAACCATCAAGATGAGTTCAAAACTTAAATTTCAAGTGATTTGGAGTAGATTTAGGCTATATTTGAGTTAAATTTCAGAAATTGAGTTTTCCGATTTGTTAGTTGTTTGGAATGAGTGTTGTCTCAATTGATTGGAATCATCAAGATGAGTTCAAAACTTAAATTTCAAGTGATTTGGAGTAGCTTTAGGCTATATTTGAGTTAAATTTCAGAGGATGCCCAAGGAAGAAGAAGAACACGTGAAGTTCCATTAATAGGATTCATTTGTATAATATTGTATAAATAGTATATAATAGTGTATAAACACAACTTATACACTATTATATCCAAGGTTGATACATTATTTACAGGTATTTGGTGAATTTCTCACATTTTCTTCTTCTTTTTCTTCTCATTCTTCTTATATACCTATATACATAGTGTATCAAGAATATTTTCACTCTGTGATTATACATCTTTATACACTTTTATACAACTATATACATACTGTACCTCTTTGTATAAAAGTGTATAACATTGTATAAAAGTGTATAAGCATCACTGACGAAATGTTTGTACGATTTTCACTTACAATTCTTGTATAAAACTAGTCCAAATCTCCAGCAAATAACTTCAAACTTTGTATACAACCTAGTTACACTATTTCTAATAAATTCAAACAATACCTACTCCAAATTTCTCATAAAATCATAATCGAAATTTAACAAGATTAGCATTAAAGGAGATAAGATTTTAGGTTTCTCGCATCTGTTTTTGCGTTTTGCAGTTGTGATAGGTATGTATAAACCTGGAGATATACAAAATATTAAAAAAGAAAGAAAGAGAAGTATTGGTTATGGAAGAAGGCACGAATGAGTGTTGACTGGATGAGGAACTGATTTTTCTTTTCAGTTTTGTTTGCATATGATTCTTTTTCATTAATTAAATTAAATATTTATGGGTGAAAAATGAGGAAAGATCTACAATAGGGGTAGGTAGGAATAAATAAGGTTATTATAATTAGAGCGAATGCGAAAAAAAAAGATCTTATTGATATTTGGCTACACATTTGCAAACTTGTAACTGGGCTAAAATAGTGCAAGATAAACTTATGGAGTGCATTATTCTGTAATTTTGTCTTAAGGTTTGATATGGCTGCGGGAACTGGAGTGGGATCGCTCCTGCCGGGATGGCCATTGCTCGCCGGTGTACCTTCAATTAGAAACAATACAAGCGTATATCGCGCATAAATTTAAACATGATGCAAATTCCCGTCGGACCATGAATGTTGTCTTCCGACAGTTAGAATGACATCCTTAGACCATGCCGTCCTAGGCCATGAAGCGTACAATAAGGATTCGCAGGCCATGAAATGATGCTCTCGATCTATGAGGATGGTGCCTCCGAACCATGATGCCTTTGAATAATGATATGGAAAAGATTAAAAGGGATCCTCAGGCCATGACATGGTGTTCTTGGGATATGAAGATGGTGCCTCCGAACGATGATGCCTTTGGATAATTTGGCGATATTTCAGCCTATGAGATGCAGTATGAGGTGATCTTTCAGCCCATGAGATGTAGTAGTATGATGCGGACAGGACAAATCTTAGTCTTGTGAATTGAAGGGCAGAGCTTAGCCCGTAAGAGAAACGAAATAAACGATGCTTGAGATAGTGCTTAGTCTCGAAGAAAATTGGAGGCAGAGCTTAGCCTCGGAAGGTAGAATGCTAGCTTTATGCAAAGATGCAAATGCGAAGAGAGGTAGAGCTTAACCTCGGAAGGAAGAATAGTAGCCTTATGCAAGGATGCATATGCAAATGGAGACAACATTTAGTCTCGGAAGGTAGAATGGTAGACTTATGCAAGAATGTAGACGGAGACAACGTTTAGTCTCAGAAGGCAGAATGGTAGCCTTATGAAAGTTGGAAAGTAGAATAGTAGCCTTATGCAATGCAAATGCAGATGGAGGTAGAGCTTAACCTCAAAAGGCAGAATGGTAGCCTTATGCAGGAATGCAGATGGAGACAGCGTTTAGTCTCGGAACGCAGAGTGGTAGCCTTATGCAATGCAAATGCAAATGCAGATGGAGACAACGTTTAGTCTCGGAAGGTATAATAGTAGCCTTATGCAATGCAAATGCAGGTGGAGGTAGAGCTTAACCTCGGAAGGCAGCGTAATAGCCTTATGCAAGAAATAAAATGGCAAATGGTAGTAGAGCTTTCTTAGCTGATAGCAGATTGCGGTGTTGCGATTACTGGGGTCATTGTGACATATAGGGAATCACCGGTGTATGCTGATAGCAAATGTTTACAAGTGTAATGGTTTGGAGAGTCGTGTTCCTGAATAATGTTTGTCCCATGAGTGTATAGTATGTTTGATGATTTCGTCATTCAAGTGCCTGCATCCAAAGAAAAATCGTGAGTTTTGTAGAGGGCAGGTTAGTTCGTATCCTTGTTGGCTTTTCTTGACCTGCTCGGCTTTGATATAGTGATATTGTATGTATCATTGGGGTAGAGTTGCTAAACAAAGAAATTTTAGTAATAAACATGCATGATTTCGTCAAAATATGACATAAGTATGTAATTAAGATAGCTCTTCAGATGAACCGATGACTGCGACGTAGCTCAGGACATTATAACCTCTCTAGCTATGAAATTTTGAGGGCCCCCCTCAAAATTCTGCCCCAGTTTAATGGGTTGATGCTTTTGACTGTTGCTTGCGACAATCAGCTGAAATTACTTCGGAATTTTGAGGGTCCTCCTCAAAATTCTACCCCAGTTTCCAACTGCGGGGGAAATGTAAATTTTATTGAATTGTGACCGAACCCATATGGCTACCTACATATCCCCTCTTAAACGGGAATCAGGTCAGGCGTAGTTCAATGTACATCATATAAGGAAATCATAAAGATTACACATAGTAACGCTTGGCTGCATCTGAATTGATCGGCTTTGGCCAGACTTCTCCGTCCATTTCTACGAGTATGAGGGCTCCTCCTGTCAGAACCCGGTGAACCATGTATGGACCTTGCCAGGTGGGAGAGAACTTCCCTTAGGCTTCATCTTGATGCGGAAAAATTTTCTTTAACACCAGCTGCCCCGGTATGAACTGTCTTGGCTTAACTCTCTTGTTGAAGGCTCTGGACATTCTGTTCTAATAGAGTTGACCATGGCAAACTGCATTCATTCTCTTTCCTTCTATAAAGGCTAGTTGCTCATAACGACTTTTTACCCACTCTGCGTCGTCGAGCTCAGCTTCTTGTGTGATCCTTAGGGAAGGAATTTCTACCTCAGCGGGAATGAAAGCCTCTGAACCGTAAACCAGCATATAGGGGGTTGCACCGGTTGATGTGCGGACTGTGGTGCGATACCCTAATAAAGCAAATGATAACTTCTTGTGCCACTGTCTGTGATTCTCTATCATTTTCCTCATCCATCCAGATCTGATGATAACCAGTGAAGCAATTTACGAATGACTGTAGCTCATGCTTGGCACAATTGTCAACCAGGATGTGTATATTTGGCAAAGGAAAGTCATCTTTCGGACTGGCTCGATTGAGATCCTGGTAGTCGACACAGACTCTGACCTTCCCATCCTTCTTTGGCACTGGCACGATGTTGGTTAACCATGTCAGGTATTCTACTACCCTGAAAAACTTAGCTTTGACTTGCTTAGTGAATTCTTCCTTGATTTTAAAACTCATATCAGGCTTGAACTTTCTGAGCTTTTACTTTACCAGCAGATATGTCGGATCGGTTGGCAGTTTGTGCGCTATAATAGACGTACTCAGACCAGTCATGTCATCATACGACCAAGAGAATATGTCCTAATATTCCTTTAGAAATTCTATGTATTCTTTCTTTTCTGATGGCGATAAGTGAATACTGATTCGTGTTTCCTTGATGGTTTCTACATCTCCCAAGTTAACAATTTCTGTCTCATCCAGGTTGGACTTAGGTCTGTTCTCAAAGTGCTCAACTTCTTTAACAATCTTGTTAGGTATGTCATCTTCCTCTGAATCAATGTCTGTTTGTTGCGTTGTCTTATTGTATGTCACAGTCATTGGTTTATCAGGATAAGTAATAGTAATGTTGTATAGTTAAAGTAATGAGAGAAAAATAATAATGAGTGTTGATTCATAAGAAAAGTCAAAATTCTTTAATAAATTGCGTAACTGTTTTGAGCATTGAAGATCTTATTGTGGGAATCGAAAATGCGAAAAGAAAATTATTTAGTAAACAAAATAGTGAATGATGCTTGTTTTAGCCTTGCTACCCCAAGGCTCGTCGGGATCTGGTTGTCCTGATGGTCCAATCGTTAAGGCATGCCCCTTTGCTCATAGCCTGTATGGAAGGGCCTTCCTTCCCCTCCTCCTCGAGAATAACACAACAGTCCATATCATCGTCTTCTAGAAACAAATTCTTCACCGCTGCAAGTGCTTCTTCTTCGTCTGACCCATAAACGATGTCAACCTGTTGGAAAGTCTTCTCCAAACGTGGTATTGGCTGCTCTAATGGATAATAAGGACCACGCCATGTTGGCGACCAATTGTTTAATTCTTCCCAGGTGTAATCATATCCCAAACCGAAAGCAGTGCCATGTTTCTTGAGTTTTATAGGATTAGAGAATCCTTGGAGGTTCTTGCCAAGCCCTTTGCTAGGTTTGTACCCACTCCAATTCAGTATACTCTCAATTTTGTTATCCCACCATTTGTCTTTGTTAACAACGTTTACCCGTTCTATGTGATGGTAAGTCTCTCCTCCCAGCTTCCTTATTCCCTCGATCATCGGAATGGTCTGGCGACTGTATATAGGGTTGCTACCGTCGCCGTGAATGATCACTTGCTGGTGATTCCTTTTGAATTTTACTTCCTGATGCAGTGTTGATGCTACGGCCCCTGCAACATGAATCCATGGCCGCCCCAATAACAGATTGTAAGATGCTAGCACGTCTATCACCTGGAAATCGACATCGAACCATGTTGGTCCCATTGGCAAGCATAGGACAATCTCACCAATGGTGGATCTCTAGGAACCATTAAAGGCTTTCATATTGATAGCTCCATTTTTTATCTCGTGTAGTCCTTTACCCAACTTCTTAAGTGTTACCAGTGGACAAATGTTGAGACTGGAACCTCCATCGATTAGGATTCTGGTGATAAAATAGTTTTCGCATTGCACGGTGATGTGCAACACCTTGTTTTGCCGCAACCCTTCAGGTGGTAGCTCGTCCTCATGAAAGGTGATCTCATGGCTCTCTAGTACTTGCCCTACCATGTTAGCCATTTCCCCACCGGTGATGTTGCTTGGCACATATGCTTCACTTAGTACCCTTAACAAAGCATTCCTATGTACCTCAGAATTTTGTAGCAAAGCAAGAATGGAGATTTGCTCAATTGGTCGATGACCGAGTATTCCTTGGCCTGTATCTTTCTCCAAAGATCGTCCGGACCCATCTCAATGATGGGTGGCCGGTTGGAGGCTTGCTTGCTAGACTCAGCTAGATGTTCAGGGGTATAGACTCTACAAGTTCTCGTCATACCCTATGCTGCAACGATCTCTTCGAACCTGGCCTTGCCTTTCCTCCTCGCCTCAGATGTATAATCCCAGGGTATAGCCTTTGTATGGAATAGTGCCATGGTTGACATCACCATTGGGATTGGTGTGGCTATCCTTACTCCGAACGGAGCATGTTCCTTGGGTGGTAAAACTGCAACCTCAAATGGTGCGGGTGCATTTGCCGGAGACACAAATTCAACCTCAATAGGTATTGGTGTTTTTGCGGATGATGTTGCTTCAAATTTGAGTGTCACAGACAAGTTCACCTCAGCATCCTCAGATGGTTGAATCTGGACTATGATTGGATTGAGAGTAACTATTGGCTTCTTTGGGTCATCGCCTTCTGTGATCAACCCGATTGATCCCTCGGGATCCCAATCATATTTTATTTCAATCATGTGGATACCTCCACCCTTATGGTCTGGAAGAGGGTTATTGCAGACATTTGGAGCGGGTTCCTTTGCCACAATAATCTTGTTATCAATTAAAGACTGGATCTTGTCTTTCAAGGAACAACAATCATCGATGGTGTGCCCTTTTATGCCGGAGTTGTATGCATAGGATTTGTTTGGGTTAACCCACTGAGAAGGGTTCTCAGGGGTTGAAACAGAGATGGGGGTGACATAACCAGCAACTTTGAGTCTCTCGTACAACTAGTCAATGGGTTCAGCAATGGTCGTATATTGTTTTGGAGGTCTGCGGTCAAAGTTAGGTCGAGGTCTAGGGAAGTTTTGGCGTGCAGGAGGTGATTGATAGTGGGATGGTTGAGCATTATAGGTTTGGTAGACATGAGCAGGTTGGGAGTATCTGGGTGAAGTAGGCTGATATGTAGGAGGTGGAGGTGATTGTAAGTTGGTGGTGGAGCTTGATATGAGGGTGAAGGTGCTTGGTAATTTGGGGTTGGCTGATATGTGGGTGGAGGTGTTGGGTAAGTTTGGTATTTGAAGGGAGATTTGGTCCTTTGTGCAACCATCACGGCCCCTACGTCCCTTTTCTTGGATACACCACCGGAATGTAAAGCCTTATTTGTAGCTTGCAAGGCCTCAAAGTTTGTTACCATACTGCTTTTAATACCCTCTTAAATTTTTTCACCCAGTTTGATAATGTCGGAAAATTTGTGGTTCTCAATCATCATTAGTTGTTCATAATAATTCGTGTCCTGAGCCCTGACAAAGAATTTGTTTATCTGTTCCTCCTCTAAGGCAGGTCTTACCTTGGCAGCTTCGGACCTCCAACGAGTAGCATGATCGCGAAATATTTCTGTAGGCTTCTTCTTTAGATTCTGATTATAGAACACATCCGGCGCATTCTCTGTGTTAAACCTGAACCTGTCCATAAAGTTGGATGCCATGCTTACCCAGCTTGACCACCGCTAACCATACAAAGCCTCATATGGTGCTATCTAAATTCTCGACTGATAACTATTGTTGTAGGAAAACTTCGCAAGTGGCAAGAATTGATCCCAAGAACCCCCAAAATCCATCACACATGCACGAAGCATATCCTCCAATATCTAAATAGTGCGCTCGGAGTGTTTGTCCGTCTGAGGGTGAAATGTTTTACTCAACTCCACCCGTGTTCCCAACTCATGTTGTATGGCTCTCCAGAACCACGATGTAAACTGCGTACCCCTATCAAAGATGAGAGATACCGGCACGCCATGAAGCCTGACAATCTCAAGAATATAAACCTGAGCCAGCAGCTTTAAAGAATATGTAGTAACCACAAGAATGAAATGAGCTGACTTGGCCAATCTATCCACAATCACCCATACTACATCGAACTTCTTCCGAGTTTGTGGGAGCCCAACAACAAAATCAATAGTGATTCGCTCCCATTTCCACTCTGGAATCTCTAACTTCTGAAGCAATCCACCTGGCCGTTGATGCTCATACTTCACCTGCTAACAATTTAGGCACCAAGCTACATACTCCACTATGTCCTTCTTCATCTACCTGAACCAATAGTGTTGCCTCAAGTCCTGATACATCTTTGCGGTACCTGGATGAATGGAGTACCGCGAACTGTGATCCTCCTGAAGAATCAACTCACGCAAGCCATCTATATTGGGCACACATAGCCTGCCTCCCACATCCGTAATATACCATCCACTCCAATAGTGACCTCCTTGGCATCGCCGTGCTGAACCGTGTCCTTGAGGACAAGTAGATCGGGGTCATCATACTAACACTGTTTGATACAATCATGAAGAGAATATTACTAAGCCACATAAGCCAAAACTCAGCTCGGCTCGAAAACATCCAATCTAACAAACTAGTTGGCCAAGGCTTGAACATCCAAGGCTAAAGTCCTCTCTGCTACTGTTAGATATGCTAAGCTGCCCAAACTCTCCGCCTTGCGACTCAAGGAATCGGCCACCACATTGGCTTTCCCAGGATGATAGAGAATGTTGATATCATAGTCCTTAAGCAACTCCAACCACCTCCGCTGCCGCAAGTTAAGATCCTTCTATTTAAAAAGATGTTGTAGACTCTGGTGATCGGTGTAGACCTCACAAGGGACACCATACAAATAGTGTCGCTAGATCTTCAAGGCATGAACAATGGCTACTAACTCAAGGTCATGGAAAAATAGTTCTTCTCATGCACCTTCAGTTGTCTAGATGCATAGGCAATTACCCTACCATCCTATATCAACATCGTGCCAAGACCAATGCACGACGCATCACAATACATTGTATAGGAACCCGAACCAGTAGGAAATACCAACACTAGGGTGTATTCAAAGCAGTCTTGAGCTTCTGAAAGCTCTCCTCGCACTTCTCAGTCCACCTGAACGTATCACCCTTCTGGGTCAATCTGGACATAGGTGTTGTAATAGACGAGAAACTCCTCTACAAATCGGCAGTAATACCCCACCAAGCCAAGAAAACTCCAGATCTACGTAGTTGAGGACGGTTTAGGCCAACTCTACACTACTTCAATCTTCTTCAGATCTACCTTGATCCCCTCACTCGATACTATTTGACCCAAAAATGCCACTGAATCTAGCCAGAATTCACACTTTGAAAATTTTGCATATAACTTCTTTTATCTCAAGGTCTGAAGCACAGTCCTCAGGTGCTGCACATGATCCTTCCGGCTCCGGGAGTACACCAAAATGTCGTCAATAAACACATTGATGAACGAGTCAAGATAATGCTGAAATATAGCGTTCATCAAGTGCATGAATGTTGCTGGGGGTTGGTCAGCCCAAAAGACATCACAAGGAACTCGTAATGACCATACCGAGTCCTGTAAGCAGTCTTCTAGATATCTGGCTCCGAATCTTCAACTGATGATAGCGTGAACATAAGTATATCTTGGAGAACACTCTGTCACCCTGAAGCTGATCCAATAGGTCATCAATACGAGGCAATGGATACATGTTCTTCACTATAACCTTGTTGAACTTGCGATAATCAACTCACATACACATAGAACTATCATTGTTCTTCATAAAGGAGCACCTCAAGGCAACACATTGGGCCGAATGAATGCCTTATCAAGCAACTCTTGCAATTTTACTTTAACTCATTCAACTGTGCTGGGGCCATATGATAAGGTGGAATAGAAATGGGCTGAGTGCCCGGTAACAAATCAATACTAAAGTCGATGTCCCTGTCGGGCGGCATGCCCGGAAGATCTGCTAAAAATACATCTGGATAATCCCCCACTACCAGAACTGACTCAATAGTAGGAGTATCAACACTGACATGTCTCACATAAGCTAGAAATGCGTCACACCCCTTCTCAACCATTCGCTTGGACTTTAAAAATGAAATAACTCTACTAGGAACATAATCTAAGGTACCTCTCCACTCTAACCGTGGTAATCCCGGTATAGCTAGTATCACGGTCTTGGTATGACAATCAAGAATAGCATAATGGGGTGACAACCAGTCCATACCCAAAATAATATCAAAGTCTACTATGCTGAGCAATAATAAATCGACTCTGGTCTCAAAACCATTAAGAACAACCAAACACGACCAATACACATAGTCAACAACAATAGAATCTCCCATAGGTGTTGAGACATAAACAAGAGAACTCAAAGAATCACGGGATACACCCAAATAAGATTGATGCATCTCTATGACAGAACGAAACAATACCTGTAATGACAGAGTCAGATACAATTGCCTCCATCCAAGTAGGAAGAGCATAATATCTGGCCTGGCCTCCCCCTCTAGGGCGACCTATACCTGCTTGAACTCCACCTCTAGCTGGTTGTACAGTTGGGGCAGCAACTGGTGCTATAATCATGGACTGAGAAACCTAAGGACCCGATGGAATACGCAGAGCGTGAGTAGCCTGTGGTGGTGCACCCCTATGGAGTCTGGGAAAATCTATCACCATGTGATGAGTGCCACCACACTCAGGGTTGCTAGCTTCCAGGCTAAAGAACGACAATAATGAGCGAGAGATGCTTTTACAAGGCGATGGCGTTCAAAGCAAGGCAAAACGGGACCGGGGCTTCGGAGCTGAAGCATCGTCCGAGCCTACCGCGTCTGTGGTTCCTGGCTCTGGAAAGAGGGTTTCTCCGTTGCTGTCACCTTCTTTTTCTGTTGACAGTAATTCTGGAGATACTAGAAACCCGGGGTCGCATACACCAAGCGATCGTGCTTCGACCGGAATTGACTCTTTCAAGGCCGAAGGAACTGGATTGGCAGGTGCGCGTTCGGCCTTCGAGGAAGCCTGACGGCTTCACTTTGTGGTAAGTTTTCTTATAGTCCTTTCGAGCTTCGTGTCTTCCCTTCTTCATTGGGTTTTCTTTTGCAGGCCTTCGATAAGCTTAAGTCTGGGCTGCTTCATCATAAAGCCAGGCTGCGGAAAGCTCTAGACGAGGATAGATCCTTTAGGATCCTTTGTGATGAAAAGGAGGTTGAGTTGGTATACTTGCGGTATAAGGTAGGCCGAAGCTTGAATTATGAGAGCTACTTGAACGAGTAGGTAATTTTCTGTTCTGGGTGAGCGTGCATCCCGCCTTCTAGTTCCCAAGGCTTATACTTCATTTATTTCAGTTACAGAAAAAGATGGAGGCCCTGGAGAGCCTTTGGGATGAAGTTGGCCCGGCCACGAATGAGCGTGATGAGCTAAAAGCTCGGGCAGAAGTTCAGGTTTTAGAGGGGAACAATGCTCTGGCTAAAATTTCTGCTTTTGAGGCTCAACTGTGCTTAGCTCGCGACAATGCTTTGGTTCAGACAGAAATAATTACGAAGCTCGAGTCCGAGCTTTCGAAGGCCAGGGCTGAAATCATTGATGCCCGGGCTGAAGCAGCAATAAGCCGAACTAAGTTTAGCCAGGAAATGGCGATCTATTCAAAGGATGCTGCCGACGCTCAAGCTGAGCCGAGAAGGATCCTCGACCGCGAAGAGAGGTTTGAAGAATACGCTCGCTGCAAATCTCAAAGAAAGACCCTCGAGGAAATCCATGCTAGGGGCTTCACCCTCTCAGAAGAGTTGGCACGAGCGAGGGCGGATGAGCGTGATGCTCGGTTGCTTTTGCCCGATGCTGAAGAAAGCGAAGATGAGGCTGGCAGGTTGTAGCCCCCTTAGGGGGGGGGGAGGGAGGCATAGATTTTGCTATCTGCATGTAGCATTTTCAAAGCATGTTTGTAGACGGAGATTGTTTTTTCACATATATGTATATAAAAGAAACTTTGCGGTTTTATTTCTTTTGTATCCTTTCATGTCTTGAACTTAGCCAGGTGAACTGGTCTTTGAGTTGGTAGGAATCCTTTAGAGTCGTGATATGGCCTTAGGGCTCACTAGGCTGGCCTGTAGGCTCTTACGCGCTTGGTCGATGTGACCTTTTATACGGGCTGGCGACGATGGTTCTTACGCCTTGGGCTGATGTGGCCTTTTATGCGGGCTGGCGACGATGGCTCTTATGCCTTGGGCCGATTTTGCTTTTTATGCGGGCTGGCGATAATGGCTTTTACGCCTTGCTCTTAGGCATATTTAGTTTTCTTTGGATCTTGGCTGATGTACCAGGACAATGCATCTCCTTTCAAACTCCTCATGAATAGCTTTATGTGAATTCTCTCATTTTTCCCTACTCCAACCAGCTTGTCGTAGTACATCCTCGAATGGACCCTTGGATCACTTGTACCATCAAACATTTCGAACTTCAGAGGTTTGTAACCCTTGGGCAGTTTGACATCGGGCTGTATGCAAAGATCCTCATAGTTTAGCCCCTCGATTCCTTTACTTCCCTCAATGCCCTGAATCCGGCTAGTCAATTTCTTAAGCTCCTCAGCTAGATTCTTGATAAGTAGATCCTTTTCATCAAACTGAGGCATGCTGGAGATAGGTTGGGTGGAGTGTGGCATGGTCTCCACTTAGATAGGAGTGTTATGGTAGGTGTGAAAGTGGTTGTTTGAGGAGTTTTGGGGTTCTGGGATGAGTAGTGGAGTGTTTTTTGGGGTATGGTAGGCATTGCATTGGGTCTTTGGTGGAACAATGTGATGGTGAGGAGCGGGATGATTCTGTTACTTTGAAAGGTTTTGAGGCGGTGTAGGGTTTTGAGTGTTGGGGAAATTGATATCTGGGGTGTTGAGGGAAAATGACAAGCTTGCCAGATTCCGAACTTGATCGAGCTCTTCTTGGAATTCAACTGCTTTTGTATAAGTTGGGATACATTCTCCTGATGAACCCAAGTACCATGGCCATTAGTTGCCTCTACCCGTTCAGTTGGATTCTCCTTTCTGACGTTGTTCAAATATTCCATCTTACCTTTGTTCTTGTTTTTGATAGGACTAAGAGGAGGAGTGGGTGGAGGGCCCCTGGATCTCGTGGAATAGGTGATGTTGCCAGAGTGCACGAACTAACCTTTGGGGAGGGGAAAAATAAAAACAAAAGGTAATCAAGTTAGTGAGGATTATAAAAAGTATTGCAATATTTAAACACATAGTGCGGGAATGTAAATCGTGTCCTAATTTGGGGACCTCTTTGTGCCCGAGGTAGGCCTAGCGACAAATTGATTTGGAGAACTTAGGATGCTAAATGCCTCATTTTATTGATAAAAAATAGATGAATCCCAAATTGACACTAAATAAACAGGAAATAAAAAGTCACTAATGGCCATTGGGCTTATTACATTTATAAAGAGAAAAGATAAACTCCTATTTACTTGGTCCCAGAAGGACCTTCCCCAGATTCAGCATCCTTGGCTCTGTCGAACAGTGTTCCCAACTCGCGAAGTCCCAGCAACTGGTATGCTCTGGCTAGGTGTCCGCTTTCGGTCCCTTCAACGTTTTGATAATCTTCGACCCTTTTGAGAAACTTCCTCTCCAATTCCACTATGTCTCGCTCCAGGTATCCTAGTCGCTTGATGGCACTTATAGCCATGTCCTTCCATTCCTCAATCAGCTTCTGGTTGGACTCTTGTATCTCGTGGTGTTCGCTTTTGTACTCCTGGATCCTTTTGCACAGTTGGTTTTATTTGACCTGTGTCTCGGCCCTTTCATCTATAATCCTGTGACCTCGAGCAAACCTTGGCTGGCCTAGACCATCATGATTGT
Organism: Nicotiana sylvestris; assembly: GCF_000393655.2. Lineage (NCBI taxonomy): Eukaryota > Viridiplantae > Streptophyta > Magnoliopsida > Solanales > Solanaceae > Nicotiana > Nicotiana sylvestris. The sequence goes on along the minus strand of NC_091065.1, from coordinate 80,016,206 downwards.
CTTCCAACCAACTGGAGTAGAAAGAAGAACAACCAGCATGATACTTGTCTAGTTCGATGGTATCTCTACCCATTATGATCTTGTAGTGCCACATATGCTGAGCCTGGCACTTGTAGGGACTATCATCATTTTGGAAGTCATCTCGGAAATGACTCATCTTGTCGACCCTGGGTATAACTTGCTTCCTACTAGCTTTCCTCATAACTCGGAGTGGTACGTAAGGGTATGTTCCTCTTAGACCAATCAGTATCAAAAAAGGTGCATCTCTGGATCGGGCGATGAACTCCTCGGTCGGAAACAACTCGAACATCCATTGAACCTGTTCTTTAGTCAGATTATCAAATAGCTCAACCCATCCTTTGGCATTCTCAGGCTGAGCGAACATATCGGGGATGTAATTCATTCGCTTTGGATGATGGAAAGCAATGTGATCATCCCAGTCCCTTCGCTGAATCTCTTGTCGGTATTCGCCCTTTTGGAGATGTTCCATGAGCCTGAGTTGAAGTAGTAAATTGCAGCCTTCGAAGTGTTTAGCTCCTTGTTGACACTTTTCCAAGGCTCGGTATATGTCCGCAATGATCATGGGCACGATGCTGAATGGCTGCCCACCAATTCCTTCCATCAGGGTCTTAGTTATCATAGCCAACCCGGTAGGGGTTCTTGGTTTCTTCATCTGAAACATGATCAGACCCAGGAAAGAAAACATGAAGACGAAAACCCTACGATGAACGTGCCCTAAGGATGTGATGGCAAACTCATCAGGGTAGGTACGGTAGGATTTGCTGTGACCGTACCTTTCATACAAATAGTCAAAAGGGATGTATGATTCCTTTAGGCATGTCAATTCTGGATTCTTCTTCAGACCCATCATTTTGAGAAGCCCCTGCCCTTGAGGTTATCAAACATTAACAAACTCGGAGTTTCCCACACTAGACCGGCCAATACTCCTATCTCCTCTAGAAAGGGTGTCATTTCAATGTCCCCAAAGTGGAATACAGCCCTTTCACAATCCCAAAACAGTGTGGTGACTTCTATGATCTTGTTGTTAGGTTGGATCTCCAGAAAGGGATGGTAGATTTCCCAGATATTTTCGAACGAGAGTTTGATCACTAGAGTGAAGATCTTTCTACCAGCTTAGCAGTCTTGGGTGGATGTTGGTGACCGTGCTGAATCTAGGGACTTCGTGCCACATATTTCTACAAGACAAATAAGGTTATGCCCTTACCCCCACCAGACTCAACTATTTAATACCAACAATTAGCATGAAGCATTTACTTCTCTAAATAAATGCACAGAACGTGATGATGTCCGTTTGGGTTCAGGGAAACCCGATGGACTTTGGACAAGGCTATCTTAAAAGATCATTATGTAGACAACATAACTGACCCAGCTAGGTTTGACCATGATGCATATATAATTCGAACAGAGTAAGGTTTAAATGGGGTTCTAGAGAGGTACCCTTGAGCGAACAATTCAAGGGGGAAGGCACAGAACTGTCGACTGCATCGCTGATCGATTAATTTTACCGCAAATATGCCTTCCCGAATTTAGGGGGTAATGATATAGGAAGAGAGCAACCACTCATTATAAGCGTTGCTATGGTATTTCTTTGGCATGAGTGGAGTATGATGTTGAGCATGATTATGCAATAATTAAAATATGTTGGCACGTATTTTCACGTTAAAAAAGTGATAAACACAGTAGTTTCATAATTTAAAGCAGCAATAAAGGAAAGAAACCAAGAAGATAAGTCAGTTTTGCAGTTGAAAAGGAAAATAAATTCTTATAGGAATTTAAAAAGTAATTGCACATAAGGAGGTAAAAATTCATAAGAACAATCTGAAGTGGTAAAAGCCTAAGGTCCCCAGCAGAGTCGCCATGCGGTCATGCCCCCTTTTTCCTCTTTGTATCAGAAAATCGGGTTTATGACTTTTTTTGGGGTAGGACAACTCATTCCTTTTGGGAACTAGATTTGCATTTGAAGAGTCGCCACCTAATGATTTAAGGTGCATTAGGACACCTATAGGGTTCATTTCTAAGTTTGTTTGATAACCTGAGATAGGTTAAGGGTTTGAAATTATCCTAAAGGGAAGGTGTTAGGCACCCCTCAGGATCCACTAGTGTGGTTCCTGGCCAGACAATTTTGTGAATTTTGTACAATTAGCAAACAGACGAGTATAGGCTCAAGTAGTAGGGGATTTAAATTTAAACACATAAGAGTTTGAAAATAATTGTTAAAGGAGAATTTTGAAAAAAAAAGAGTTACATTTTACAAATACTTGAAAATGTAAATGGAAGGAAGGAGGGTCCTAGGTTTATTTATAATATGGATCACATCAATGCGATACCTGGTATGACACTCCTCAGAAGAGGGGATACACTTGGTATTAGCGCACCATTCATCATATCCATATCTACCCTTCCCACCCTAATAAGGTATTAAAGCGCGGAGTGGTATCGACCTCTATTGCATGCTATTACCCGTCCCATTCCTATTAGTCCCGGAGAAATTTAGGACTACTATTCCTATGAGAGGGAGGATTTTTGGTTGACTATTGGGTTTTAAAGGTAAAAAGGCTAAGGCGACATACAAAACACGTAGGACTGCATAATAGTGGAAACATATAAACAATTAAGAGTCTCATATATACCTCCGCAGACAATGCACATAAATAGCATGACTTAAAAACAATTAGGGTCAGAATTTAAAGTACTAAGGCAGGGTGTTTTAATTGTTTAAGCAGACCAATTTAATACATAACTCGAATAAGAAGTCTGAATCATGCCTGCCTGCTGGTTGTAGCAGTTGCTAATTAACAAAGGCGGATTCAGTTTTATTATTATTACCTAAGGCTTGCCTAAGTGTGTATTGGTGATGTCCTATGAGCATGATATCTATTACTGATTAGGAGTGTAGCAGAGCAGCGGTTAGTTTTTAAACAGGTGATTTGGATCCTATAGGCATGTTTTCTAAACCGTATTAATAAAAGGAGTAGGTTGCTTAAACTGATTTAGAACAGTACAAGTCAAACTGATTTTTAACTAAACTGGTTTCAGATCCAATAGACATGATTTCTATTATAGCTGATTTTAATTCCTACAAGCATGGTGTAAAAGTATTAAAGGCTGATTTTGGTCCTATAGGCGTGGTATCTAATTGATCATCAAATGAAACAGGCAGGATTTATTTGATCACAGCGAAGTTCCTATAGGAATGATTTCTATAAAAATAGTAATTTTAATATTATAGACATGACATCTAATTTCAAAGCTGATTTTAACCTCGTAGGCATGATGTCTGATTATAGCCAATTAGAACCTATATGCATGGTGTCTAAGTGTGGAAGTAAAACATGCAGAATTTATTAACAGATCCTATAGGAATGTTATCTAAGTGTGGAAGTAAAACATGCAGAATTTATAAAACAGATCCTATAAGCATGTATCTACCCTTCTAATAGCTAAAACATGCATAATCACCCCATCCCTTTTCACTAGCCAACCCCAGTATTTGTTACAAATTATTACAGACCAAAAATGATTGAATTACATTAGAAGAGTGCAAAATAAGAAGTTACAACCATAGGAAGCCTGATTCTTGACTTTCTCTCTGAGTTATGGAATAAAGTATCTCAAATGCCAAAGATGTTCAAAGTCTTTCTCACACCTGGGTGTGTCAAAGTTCCCTAAGGGTTTCAAGGGACCCCGGGCAGTGCTTACACCTAGGTTTGCATAACCAGATAGAAATGAGTGCAGTGTGGAAGGGCCAGACCTTATGTGTCCAAGTTCAGAGGGAGCTCAAGGGTCCCAAGGTAAGGCTCACACAAGAGGGACAGAACCTAGGTTCTAAGAATATAGTGGAAGTGCAGAATACAGAGATATATTTAAAACAGGGTTCAAAATAGTAAGTAGTAAGGATGATTTGAAAACAATAGTAGTAAAACTCAAACTACACAGAATCAACAGTTACATTAAGGGGTCAAAGGAGTTTTGGGAGTACATTGTATGAAGTATGTGACCCCAGAAAGTGTCAGCTTTGGGTCATGAACATCAATATCTGATGCTGACATGCCCACAAACCAGCCAGAGAACACAAACACATAGAGGGGATATGGGGTTTGGGATTCATAAGTCAGCAAACACATAACAAGTGACTGACAGAGTACATACATAGGGAAAGATTAATTTAAAAGGGGAGAAAGCATATTACAACATGCTAGTAAAGACAACATGATATGTGGTTTGGCTGGAAAAAGTCCATGAATAGAAGTCGAGCAAGGACTAGACCAGATCCCATCAAGGCCTGGCCATGAAACCATAGAAACAAACACCCAGGAGCTATAGAAGACTGATACACAGCTCCAATGGCCATGAGAGGCCATGGATTAGGCAGGGATTGAGGTGGATTAGGGTGAGATTAGATGGCGACGGCTAGGGTTCGTGTGAGGTTTCAGAGAGAATTGAGAGAAGAGGGATCCAAGGGCGGCGTTTGGTGAAGAATGAGGTAGGTTTAGGGGTCGTTTAAGGTTAAAAATGGAAAGGACGAATATTGGTCGTTGATCTGAATGATCAACGGCCTGGATTAAAGAGGGTAGGTGGGGAATCCGGGTTGGGTCGTTTAATTGGGTTGGGGGTCGGGTTTGAATGGGAATTGGGCAGGGGAAATTGGGTTTAATTTGGGGTCAGATTTAGGCTAAAATTAAAATGTAATTGGGCTATTATTTAAATAGACAATTTTCCCTTTTTGAAATTATAAAAAGTAGCAAATTAATTTCTGAAAATTAATTGAAAGCAACAAAATGATTTATGACATATAATTAAAAATTTAAAAATATAGGACTTAATTTTATGAATATAAATATAATTGAATCTTAAAAGGGCTAATATTGCAATTATGTGCAATTTAGTTTAAAAATACTAAATAAATTTATAAAATATGATAAAATTACCTTAGCTATATTTTAGCATAAATATAAAAGTCCAACAAATGAATTACCAAAATAATAATTTTGGAATAATTATTGGATTTTTATGGATAAAAAAGGGAAATAAATTGGTTTAAAAACCTTTAAAAATTATGGAAAAATAATAAAATACTTGGATATGCTTATATATGCATATATATGCCATTTGGAATTTATTTTACATATTAAAAATATATAGAAAAATATTGGGTATCAACAATCGTATCCTCCGTACTATGGGTGTTGCAGTGTCTAGTGGGGTTTCTTTCACTACGTTCCAGTTTAGAGGACCGGCCTATCAGTGATGTTGAGAATTTTATTTGGATAGCCCGACCAAGGAAGCTTCACTCACTTGGACTTAGTTCTCGAATATGTTCTTGAGGGAGTATTCCCCAACGTCTTATAGATGCATGGCGCGCAGAGTTTGAGTAGTTGCACGAGGGTTCTATGACCATGTCGGAGTATGCGGTCCGGTTTAGTGATTTGTCTAGATATGCACCAGCCTTGGTTGCTACTATTCGAGAGGGGGTTCATCGATTTATAGAGGAGCTCAACCCCACTATTAGATTTAGCATGGCCCGAAAGTTGGAGATGGACATTACATACCAGTAGGTAGTGGGGATTGCTAAGAGACTGGAGGGTATGTTGACTCGGGAGAGACAGGAGATGGAGGCCAAGAGGTCTTGAGAGTCTGGCATATACAGTGATACCCTAGTTACAGCTCGTCATAGTAGGGGCTATGTGAGTCGCCCTATTCATTCAGCACTTCCAGCTTCCAATATTATTCCGACCACTCCTGGGCCTCAGGCTTCCTACTATGCACTACCATTGTATAGTGCACCTCCTACATGGGGTGCTTTCAGCGGTTAGTCTAGCCGATCACGCCCGATCTAGCCCTAGCAGCTATGTCCTCTGAGAGCTTGTGGTGCCGGTCTTTGGTAGGTTGTTTGAGTCGGGTGAGGCTAGGTTGTTGGGTACAAATTTGGTTCAGGATGCTTTGGAAAAGGTTAAATTGATTCAAGATCGACTTCGTACAGCCCAATCTAGACATAAGAGCTATGCAGATCGAAAGGCTCGCGACGTTGCATTCATCATTACTTTCATGGTAAGGGAGCAGATCTTGCTCTAGGTTTCAACCATGAACGATGTTATGAGGTTCAGAAAGAAGGGAAAGCTAAGCCCTAGGTATATCGAACTTTTTCAAATTCTTGAGAGGGTTGGAGAGGGGGCTTACAGACTTGCACTACCAACTAGTCTCTCTACAGTTCATCCAGTGTTCCATGTTTCCATTCTCCGGAAGTATCATGATGATCTATCTCATGTGTTAGACTTCAGCTCAGCCCAGTTGGACAAAGATCTATCTTATGTTGAGGAGTCGGTGGCCATCTTGGATAGGAAGGTTCAGTGGAGGGGTCATCTAGTCAAGGAGGCAACTTCGGAGACCAAACATGATATGCGCAGCTGTTATCCTCATCTTTTAACCAATTCAGGTATGTTTCTATACTCGTTTGAGGATGAATGTTTGTTTTAAGTGGGGGAGGATGTAACGACTCGGTCGGTCATTTGGATAGTATTAGCCCCGAACCCCTATTTATTTCTCCCTCTATGTCATTCTGTAGTTCCATGACTTGCTGGGAATTTAGTTTTGGCTTCAGAGTGAAAAAGGGCACATAGTCCCTAAAATCGAATTTTAAGTCATAGGAATTGACCGTAGTTTCATTTATGTAAAGACAACTCCGAAAAGGAGTTTTGATAGTTCCAACAGTTCCGTAGGGTGATTTTGGTCTTAAGAGCGTGTCCAGATTTTGATTTGCAGGTTCGTAGGTCATTCCGGCGTTAATTGGCAAAAGTTAGAAAGCTGAATGGTTTTTGGAAAGTTTGACCGAGGGTGAACTATTTATATCTGGGTCAGATTCCGATTTCAGAAGTTGGAATAGGTCCATAATGTCAATTATGACTTGTGTGCAAAATTTGAGGTCAATCGGACTTGATTTGATAGGTTGCGGCATCGGGTGTAGACATTTAAAGCTCTAAAGTTCATTAATCTTTAATTGGGGTGTGATTCGTGTTTTTAGCATTGCTTGAGTGATTTGAAGGCTCGACAAAGCTCGTATGATGTTTTAGGACTTTTTGGTATGTTAGGGCGGGGTCCTGGGGCCCGGACATGCTTCAGATTGAATCTGGAACAAATGTTGAATTTGTGCAAGTGTTGAAGCTCCCAGCTTCTAGTGTCATCGCACTTGCGGTGGGGTTCGCAACAGGTGCAGACTCGCAAAAGTGAGCATTTGGCTACAGGTGCGAAGCTGGCTTTGGCCCAGCTGGGATCGCAGGTGCGAGGTGATGACCGCATCTGCGCGTCCACAAATGCGGAGGTGCGATCACAAATGAGGACGAGGCTGGCCTAGGATATGGTAGCAGAAGTGGAAGGTTCTTCGCAGAAGCGGGATCACAGGTACGAGCCCTGGTCTGCAGATGTGAAAGTCCTGGCCATAAGTGGAATCCGCACCTACGATGAATTTTTTGAAGGTACGTCGTAGCAGGTGAAATCGCTGGGCAGAAAAGGGCCAAGTACGAGGGTTTGATTTCATTATCCATTTTTGGACATAGAGAGCTCGGATTGAGGCAAAAATTTGAGGGATTTCAGAGGAAACATTTGGGTATGGATTCTTGACTTGTTTTGATTAATTCCCACTAATCTATCATTAATTTCTTCATTTAATTAAGGATTTGTATTGTGAAATTGGGGGAAATAGGTGGAAGATCCTTATGCTGAATTTTGAGGTTTTGATCGAGATTTCTGTGTCGGATTTGAGTAATTTTTGTATAGGTGGACTCGTGCTTGAATGGGTGTTTGTATTTTATGACTTTTACCCGATTTCGAGACGTGGGTCTGGGTCGACTTTTTGGGGAAATTTTCTTGTTTAAGTCATCATTTCATTATCTAGATTAGTTTTTTATAGTTATATTTATAATATGTGATAGCTTTTGGCTAGATTTGGGCCGCGCAGAGTCGGAAAGTTGAAGGAAAAATGTTCTTATTGATTGAATGAGCGAGGTTCGAGGTAAGTGACTTGTCTAACCTTGTGTGAGGGAAATTCTCCTTAGGATTTGGTATTGTTGTGATAATAAATGATATGTGAGGGCCGTGTATGCAATGTGATGAGTGTGTGCACGGGCTAAATGTTGAAATCCCAATTTTTATCTAAGTAGTTTCCTTGTTATGCCTTAACTATGTTACGTTAGCGTGTATAGTCATCATGTTTAGCCTAATTTCACATGTCTACTTGCCTCATCTCTTAATTGCAACTTGTACTACATGCTTAGTTGATTTACCTGCTTTCTTGATTCCTGTTGCGCCCCCTTTTTTCCCTCCGCAGAGAGGAGTCCGGGTTTTGACATTCCATGGGGTGACTCATTTCATTTTGGGAATTGGGTATTTGAAGAGTCTCCACCTAACAGATTATGGTGCGTTAGGGCACCTAGAGAGATTAACTCATGTAACTAGTTTGCATTACCAGAGATTAGGGTAAGGGCTCGAATTAACCTCGAGGGGAAGGTGTTAGGCACCCCTCTTGGTCCACAACTGTGGGTCCCGACCAAACTTATATTTACAAATTAGTCCATACAAATAGCTGAATCAAATAAGTTGCAAGTAAAGCACGTTGAATAATTCAAGTAGTAAGATAAGGTTTAAACAAGTTGTAGAAGATAAAAGTTTTGAATAGAGAAAGGATTAGGTAAAGAGGGGTCCTAGGTTGTTTGTCCTATAGGATCACCCCACGCAATGTCTGGTAAACACTCCTCGACGAGAGGCTACACGTAACATTAACGTGTAGTCATCATATCTCATATCTACCCTTCCCATCCCGTATTGGTCATGCAAAGCGAGTGTTTGGTCATTGACTCCTATGCGTGCTGCTACCCATCCCTTCTTAATAGTCCTGGAGGAAATTAGGAACTCTAACTATAGGTGGTTCTAGACGTACCCCTAAGGCTTTAAAGGCAAAAATCTAAGGCGACAATCAAAAAGCATTTAGGACTTCCACATAATGGGAGCAATTAAGAGGCTCAGAATTCCTCCTAAAACAAACATACAGGCAGCACAACTCAGGCACAAGTAAGGTCTTTATTAATCAAAGTTCTAAAGCAGGATTTCTAAGTGATTATGCAGAAATAGACCACTTTCAGATCCAAAAGTTATAACCTAGTAGTTGCCTAGAGAGTCCAATTTAAAAGCTTACCAGTATTAGAAAAGTTGAGCGACAAAAACAGTTTTAGCGAAATGCAGATTTGGAAAATGCCCTAAGGTTTGCCTATATGCAGTATACTGTGTCTATATTAATGCAGAAACGAACAGGTTTTCAAAATAGACCCTTGTGATACCTATAGGCAGTATATCTAATGATTAAAGCAATTTTGAAAGAGCTAGTTTCGGGAAATGTCATTGCTTAATAAGACCAGTTTTAAGAAGATGAACTAGGCATAATGACATTGATTTATTAGGCTAATTAGATTATCAGACATAATTGCGAATAGAAATCCCTATAGGCATGGTATCTAGGCGTATTACGGGTTTTAGTCAATTTGCAATAACATATGAAAGACTTATTAGAACTGAATCGGTATTAGATCCTATAGGCATGGTATCTATACTTGAATTGATTTAAGACACGATTGTTTGAAAACCTATGAACATGACTTCGAAAATGCAGAACCTTAAGAACATAATTTCTACTTGATGCAAACGACATTGAAAGTGGAAACCTACAGGCATGATGTCTATTATGCCAACAAAATCAGATTCAACAAGAGTAAAACCCTATGAACATATTTTCTATAGAGTAAAGCAAGCAGATTTGAAAGTAAATCCCTAAGAGGAGGAATTCTACACCTATTACCCCCACAAAGTACACATCTACCCACCCTTTTTACTAAATACCCCAAATATCTGTTTACAAATTATTACAGGCCAATAACTGAATTACATAAGTGAAATGGAAAATCAATAAGCTATTCTATAGAGAGCCTGCAATCAGGCCCAAGTTTCCCAAAGCCTCCAATGGTCTTACAAGCCTCATTTCCATAGACAAATTAGAGTCTAGGTGCATCAAAGTTCCCTAAGGGTCTCCAGGACCCTGGACAATGCTTACACCTAGACTTAGTAACCAAGCATTGAACTAGTGCAGTGTGGAAAGGCCAGCCTCAGTATGCCAGAGTTCAGAGGGTTCTCAAGAGGATCCCAAGGCAGTACACATACTAAAGGGGGCAAAATTTATTAACTAAGAGTAAAGTGGAAGTGCAGGACACATGTTGAAAGAAGTCTATTTTGAAAGCAACAAGTAAAGTAATAGAGGTTGTTTGAAAGAGGTTGGAGTGGTAAACAAAATCAAGCACTACACAGAATCCCAATGAACTCAATAGTCACATAAGGGTCAAAGGTTTTGGATACACAGACATTTGACTGCAGACACATAACCCCAGCAAGGGGTCTTAGGACTGGTTTAGACATGCTCAGAGATAGTTGACACTGGCATAATCACAAACCAATCATGAGGAGCATAAACACATAGAGGGAGATAAGGATTTGGGATTCACAAAAATGGTAAGTACACAACAGGTAAAACGGTTGGCCAGGAATGCTTTGAATCATATAAGGGAATACATTGATTTAAAGGGAGGGGAGTCATACTAGCATGCTGATAATATAACCTAACCACAAACTTCACAACAGAACCACAAGTAAAAACAAGCTAGAAATAAAAGAAACTAAAACAAGAAGAGAAGCATGTTGTTGAGGCTTTAAATTAAACTAGGACATACTAGTGAAGATAGAAGTAAGCAGAATGAAAGAATCAAAGAGCACATAGGATTAGCCTTGGCTTGCAGCCGTATAATAGTAGCAAATAGCACAAGAGAGGGGGAAGAACAGGGATTTTTAATAAGAGAGGAGTTTTTGAAAAACCAAGTGTCCGTGTCTTGCTTGTAAAAGACTTAGAGTATTTATATTTGAAAGTAGGTAGTGGAATAAGGTAAAAATCATAGTAGTATGCTAATTTAAGAACTCAGAATCAATCAATTAGAGAATCAAGGAAGCTCTCCCTTAAGTTAAGGGAATCAAGATCAAACGGAAGGATGTAGTACCATATAAGGTAGGAAGAAGAATCAGCGCATGATTAAATAAGGAAGAAGTCAAGGTTCAGTAGGCATAAAGTAGTCAATTAGGACCAAATTCAGAAAGACCCAATTAAGGAAAGACTAAGTAAAACAAAGTACCATAATAAATAAGGTAATGAAATCAGTCAATTTTAACAGACGAGTAGAATTCTAGGGCTTTGAAAGAAAATCTTTCAATTACCATCAATTAAGGAGAATCAGAATCAATCATAGGGAGTCATGATTCTGTCTTCTCAACATATAAATAGAGACGAATGAACAGGAGTAGCAAACAAACAAGGTCAGCTATATAGACAGAAAGAAACAGGATATGAGCAAACACAATAATATAGAGGTGATATAAATAGGCTAAAGATTCAGCAGAACATAAGCGAGGCATGGTGAGAGATTAACAAGAATCAGGTAAACAGGCTAACACACAGAACCAAGGCAAAGAAAATCATGCTAACACACAGAAACAAAGTGAAGAAAATCATGCTAACACACAGAAACAAAGTAAAGAAAATCGTGCTAACACACATAATCAAAGCAAAGAAAATATTTAAAAATTAGGGCTTTTAACAGAGTCGAGTTAAAAAGTAGTAGGAACATAGAATCAATCAAAATAAGCCAGGAAAAAAAAGGTTTAATCATGAGAAAATCGGTTGGAACAGGTGTAGAGAAAACTCTAAGAAAACCCTAGTTTTTTAAAGAAGGTAAAATGGTTTTAAAATGAGGATCTTTCAAAAGAAGTTCAAAAATAGGCAAATCATAAACAGGCTTTAACCATAAAACTAACACATATCTAAGAGATCCAGAAGAGAGTTAGCGTTTTAAAATGAAACCCAAATGGAAATCGAAAGAACCAGTTGCAAACTTCACCGATCGTGACATATAAGGTGTGATTTTGCCTAAAATCACACCGGAGAAACCATAAGTAACAGAAACAGAAACCCTAGGTCCAAATCAACATGGCCCAAGATCCTTGAAGGCCTTAGAGATGATGAGCAAGGCGATGAGAGACCCATTGGAGGCTTGGGTTGAAAGGGTAGTCGCCGGAGATGACCGGAGAAGGAGGTGATTGACGGAGTTTAGGGTTAAGTTGAGAGAGAAGAGAGGAGATGAGAGAGTTTGAGGGCAGCAAAATTAGAGAAATGATTTAGGGTTTGGGGTCTCTCAGAATTAAAAAGGAAAGGTCGTTTATGGACCGTTGATCTGGGAGATCAACTGCCAAGATTCAACCGGGTAGGTGGGTTCAGGGTTTGGGTAAGGGTTAATAGGGTCTAGGTCGGGTTTTTTTAATTGGAAGATTGGGCTGGGAATTGGTCCGATTTTGGCTACAACTGAAAGCCAAATTTGGCTATAATTTAAATAGCCAATTTTCCTCTATTTAATTTATAAAAATAATAGGTAATTTCTGGAAAATAATTTAAGGTGCAAAAATTATTTAAATACATAATTATTATTTTAAAAATACAGGGACCAATTTTATGCATATAAATATAATTATACCTTAAAATGGGCTAACATTGCAATTATATGCAATTTAGCTTAAAAATACTAAATGTAATTATAAAAATGCATAAATATTATACTAGCTATATTTTGGGATAAGTATAGAAATTAAATAAATGGATTATCAAAACAATAATTTTGGAAATAATTATTGAGGATTTTATGGATAAAAGGGAAGAAAATAAATCAATTTAAACCCTTAAAATTGTGGGAAAATAATAAAAACCTTGTGCATGCTTATATATATATATATATATATATATATATATATGCTATTTTGAAGGTATTTATACATATTTAAAATATATAGGGAAAAATTGGGTATCAACAATTCCATATTCCTTGTTTAACTGGGGGATTCTTTACTTGAAATTGCTACCTTTGAGATATCATTGTTTCAGTTGTTATGTTTTGGTTTCCATGATTATTGTTGAGATTACTGTTTGGTTGTTATTGCTGCACGAGGTTTCTGTCGTACAATTATTATTGTTTGCATGAGGTTTCTATTGTGCCATTGTGATTATTGATACGCATGTGGTGGTATAAGCTCTAGGTGTTCAAACGCATGCGGTGAGATAAGGTGGGCTTGATATGCATGGCTAGTAGGGGAACTACTAAAAGTCATGCGGTGTGATAAGGTTGGGTAAAACACGGGATGTTATTTTGGGAAAATGATTTTCAAAACAAACTATAAGGCTCCCGTGATGATATAAGGAAAGATTGTGAGATATTTACTTTTGGGACTACGAGGCAGTACCTCGGGAGTGCTCCTGTTGATTTTCCTCTATTTGTTGTATTGGATGTTGTTGTCTTTCCTTACTTGTAAGATTTTTGCTTTCCTTTCATGTTGTATTTGTCTTTCTTTGATTCTGTGTTATTGCCTTCCGTAAATTCTCGTTGTTTCACTTCTCTGTCATTTTATTATATTATTATCTCTTGCCTTGTTTCTTATTAATTCCAATGGGGCCCAAACCTGCCCTCGTCACTACTCTACCGAGGTTAGTCTTGGCACTTACTGGGTACCCTTATGGTGTACTCTTACTATGCTTTTATACATATTTTTTTACAGACCCAGGTACCTCCTACCAGACCCGATATCAGTGAGCTAGTGAGCACGTGGAGACTTCAAGGTATATTTGTTAGCATCAGCGGAACTCGGAGTCCCCCTCTACCTTTATCAAGTTGTTTTTCCTTATCTTCATTAGACTCTAATGTATAGAGATATTTAGAATTTCTCTTAGAGCTTGTGACTTATTTCTACTGGGTTTTGGTAGTTGTAAATATTTTGAATTGCACTTTTTATTTATTTCAGATGTTGAGGATTGAGTTTTAGCTTAATATTTAGTTATCCTATTTAATTGTTAGGCTTACCTAGTCTTAGAGACTAGGTGCCGTCACGACATCCTACAGAGGGATATTGGGGTCGTGACATGAGCCCCCAATCTAAAAAAAAAGTTTTTCTTTAACCTACTTTTGCTAAGAGAAGGAAAATATAGAAACAGTTGAACGGCCGTCGGCCATCAACTTTCGTGCACAGATATAGATTCATTATTCGTACCTGGTCTAGCCTCACAACCCTTCACGGGTTGGTAAGAAGTCAGTTTTTTTCGGTAAGACGGAATTGGACAAAGAAAAAGAGAGTGCTCGACAGAATGGGGAGGAGAGTTGGTTCTAATTGAGACATGCTTTTCGGATGGACGATATAGAGTTTTTTAAGATAGTTAACCACTTTTTTAACCGTAAACCATCATTGATGGACGTTGCACATGACATGATCAATTCGACTTAAGGTCTAACTCTAATAGACATTGCTTACTTTTCTAGTAGCGAAGGAAAGGGCGGGGCTTTTTTTGTAGTATTTCATCAATTTCTATCTTGTCTAATCTTGCTAGATTTTCCCATTCGTTGCATTGAATGAAATCCTCAATAGACATATAAAAAATGAACCAATGCCAACCCCCATCCACACTCACAGCATAGAGGAGTTGCGCTAATATCCGCACTATAACCAAAATACCGGCTGGTAAAAAGAAGCCGATATTAAGGTAATATTCTACTTCTCCTACTTGTATTTGAGTTCACACAAGTTATAGCTAGATTTTTTTGGTTGAGAACTTGTGAAATAAAAGTCGGAAATTGTATATTATGTAGTTGTGAGTCGTTGGACTATTTTGAAGTTGTTCTAAGTTATTTTGCGGCTGGTTTTTGAGATTTAAGGTAAGAATCTTGTTCTTCATGTATAAGAGTTAGTTTAGGTTCTTGATATGATGGATGATGTAAAACATCCAAGATGTCGACTAGAAGTTGTAAAATCAATATTGAATATTGTTGGGTCATGTTGTTGTGATGTTTGGGTATGTTGTTGTTACATCCCATATTTTCGTACGTCAGAGTACGTCATAAGTAAATTGATGTAAGCTCATAAATGAGATTATATTTTAAAGTACATAAAGTAAGTTAATCATATTACCTTAAAGGTTACAAATCTTTAAGATCATGGATAATAAGTACCAAGAGGGTTGAAAGGCCTAGAAGCTAAACAAATTGAAGAAAATAAGTTTCGTTAAATGTCGACAAGTTGGAAATGTTCCAACATATACTTTTGGGGTGATACAAGGGTTATTAATATGATAATAAGGTTATATTATGAGTTTAAAGTCACAATATGACTATATATGATGTTTGTATATAAAATATAAAGTTTGGGAAAAATCGGATTTAAGTTGCAGAAAAACCGACCAAGGATTTGACTTGTAACGAAGCTTTTTGAGGAATATATTTTGTGTGTTATATGAGGTCTTTTTAGAACATATTACATACCAAATTTAAGGTCTTGTAATGTAGTTTCCAACACTCTTAACCGTTCATTCCTAAGATGTTCGAATAAAAAGATATGAGCATATGAAGAAGGGCCAATGCTAGGGTGCCAAGCTAGCACCTCATTGACTTTTAAAAAGTTGATATATATAGGTCTCAAGGCGTATTTCTCTTCATTATTCCATAGAACACGAACAGAGAACCCACATAAACCTATCTTTAAGACCTCTACAAAGGTTTCAAAGAAGATTAACATCCCGGGTACAAAATCAAGAAGCGATAACATTAGAACGATCCCTACGACGTAAGTATTATTGTACCGCCTCTTTCTTTTGTAGTTAGACTTTTGGAAGGTACTTCAGAGTTAAGAAAATGCTTAATTTATGTATTTAAGCTTTTAAATATCAAGAAAGATATATAAATTCGTTTTCTAATAGTTAAGACTCACGAGACGGTGATCGAAAGCAGTGAGTTTGATTTATTCAACTTTTAGTGGACTGTTTTGTAGTCCACTCGTGTTGGCTTCTTGTATTACTGATTAATGGAGTTTAGAAGTATAACGGTTATGGAGAAATGCCACATGTGGTAGGGTAGTGGGATGGTCTCTCGTCATTGCAGTTTCAGGCTAATTGATAACTTGTTGATTGGTATTTTATGATATATTTGGCATTTTTTGTTATATTAAAGGTTCCGAATTGTAGTTAGGTTGTTTTTGAGTTGCTGATTGTATTGTGTTGTTGTATCGCCTATAGTAGGCTTGAGGGAGCAGTAAAATCTGGGAAAATATTGCCCGCTTTATGTTACAGATTAAGTTACTTTCGTTATACAAATGAGAGAGTCATTCGTAGATTGACAATAGCTTCACTATCATTGTTGTAGATTAAGGTGCAGTGTTGAGATTAGTATTTTTATTGGGCATATTTCTATAAGGTATGTTAAGGCTATCCCTTCTTTCCTTTTGGCATGATCCATATAATACAAACGAAACGAGCAAACGCGGAACTTTCACAAAGGACTCTATTCTTAGAAGTACCAGGGGTGCCTATGTTCTTGATTTCCAATGTCCTATTATTATATCGTCTGTTCATGGGTCTCAGAAAATATGTAAGTTGATAAAGTTTAATTCATGATATTAATCGAAGGCATATTGATCTTATGACATCCTAAGAGATCTTATTGACTTACTTATTATGCATTGCATTCATTTATACATGTACATTGACCCATGACTAGATGGAATTATATACACGTATATTATATGTATATCAGGTATGGGAAAAGGTTATGGCATTACATATGCACCACCAGCTGATCAGCTGGTATACTTTGATGATTTCTCCCACAGAGGCCGAGATGATATAATGGAATGGCCTCAGAGGCTTGATGTTGTTATGTACGCATATACCTATGCATGATATGATATTTATACGCATAGGCATGACATTATAATTGTTTCATGATTAACAGAGCTGTTCAGATTTATAGGTTGAGTTCTTTACTCCATGTTTCTTTCATGTCTTTTATATATTGCTTTCATTCATTGCATACTCAGTACTTTATTTGTACTGACGTCCCTTTTTGGGGATGATGCATTTCATACCCCCAGGTCCCGATAGATAGGTTGACAGTCTTCCTAGTAGGCTATCAGCTCAATGGAAGGTGTTGGTGCACTTCACTTGCTCTGGAGTTGCCTATTTGGTCAGTATGATTTGGACATGTATTGATTTGTTTGACGGGACCCTATTCCGACCTTTATGAGGTTTATGTACTCTTAGAGTCTTGTAGACAGACATCATGTGCTTGGATACTTGTATGGACTTGTTGGCATATGTTTTGAGTGTACAAATGATCATGTCGTCCTTATAGGCCCGTATGTCACATGTATAAGTTTCTTGGGTCGTCCTATTTCTAGTATTCCCTTGTGTTTTATTCTGGTTATCTCATGGAAGCCCTTCTGGCCCATTTACCCCTGATGGTATGATAAGAAAGATACATTACATTGGTACTCAGTTGGGTAATGCACTGGGTGCCCATCGCAACCCATCGGTTTGGGTTGTGATAAAAGTGGTATCAAAGCAATTTTGTCCTAGAGAGTCTACAATCCATGTCTAGTAGAGTCTTGTTTATGGGTGTGTTGTGCACCACACTTATAAGCAGGAGGCTATAGGGCATTTAGGATTGTCACTCTTTCTTCGTACTCTAGATCGTGTAGTATAACTCAGTTGTAAGAATTCAAACTCATATATTCTATCTTATTCATAATATAATGATACCTACATCCAGAACGATAGTTGGTAAGAGATTGAATGTAGTTGAGTAAGAGGAACTCAATTTTTCATCACGCTTATGATGAGTAAATGTGAGGTCGTCAGTAGATCATATGGCTAAGACATATAAGCTTATTGATAAGGAGCCCTAAGGTATGAATATCTATCCACCCATATGGTAAAAAGCAACAAGGGAATCAGAAGGTAGATACAAGTTTCAACAAGTAATGAAGCAAGGTGAAGAAGGGTACGAGGCACCCAATTAGTGAATATTATCAGTATTTACAATTCAGGCAGAGAAATATAAGCATTCTGAGTTACTTTCAACAGTAACAGAGATATATACACGTGACAACACCCATCTCATTTATGCCCTATGAGAGCTAGCAGATATAGTTTAAGAGAAGGATATGATATCAGGATCTAGGTAGGGTTAAGGTAACCCAAAATGGCTAATGGATTATTAGCGTTAGCTGACATTTCCAAAGGATATTGCATACATGGTTATAGTTCTTCTCATGAGACACCTAGATGGTGCAATCTAGAATAGTATAGTTAGATATGAATGCTAGAATGTTCAGAAGTTTCAGAAGACAGGCAGTGGAATCCTAGAAGAGATAAATATTTACCTTAGTATGACTCCTGTCCCTAGAAAAAAGAGAATGTTAGGAAACCCGAAGAGCCAGTGAGATGAAGTAAGGGGAGCTAAAAATAAAAGAATGTTTTGTTGAAGTTTTCAGAATAAGGTGATAGACAAAAATATTAGCAAGAGAATAAGAAGACGGTAAATGAAGCATTATGGGTAAGATGTGATAAATGGATGATAGCGGTAAATCAAAATATGAAAGGATTACAAAGTCTATAGTCAAGTGAAGGAAAAGACAAGAAGTTACATGAGACAATAAAAGGGTATAATCCATAAAGTCATATCTTCATTTCGAGAAATAAATTGGTGAATCCAACGTGATTACCAGAAGGAAAAGTTAGACCACTAGAGTAATAGAAATCAGTATGGGATAGTGAACAAGATAAACTAAACATGAATTAGGGACCAAAGGACTTTATAATAGTCGTCATCATGAGAATTTCAGACATAGCGTTCTTGCGACAATAGAATTGACAACAAAAGAATAGCCTTTAAAGTTCATTCAAGAAGATGCTTCTCTAAAGCAAGCACTGTGAGCAGAATTAAGCTTAAAGGACTAAGTGTGGCAGTTACACTAGGTGTCACCATTGGGCATAAGGAATTTAGTTATCTCTAGTATAGAAGGGTCACAATAAGGCGAGTAAGGGTCATTGATGATGTGATGAAAGACGCCAAATAAGAAGAGGTAAAACATCTATAGGTAGATCATCGTAGAACTAAATCTTAGTACTCCCCTAAAGGGGGGAAGATGGTGTGATGTGGTATTATGTCGAAGTTAAGTGGTTCTGGTAACTACGGAATGGTAAACGAAGAATGTGGCATAAAGGCGAAAGGACTGGGGTTGCATTTATAAATATCCTACAAATATGTCGCGACTCTAGAACATTATGGAAGCACGACACCAGTGAGTCAGGATGCTATTGATATATAAGTACGAATGAACAATTGATACATCAGGAGCCAGTGCGACAGGTAAGTTAACAAAACAGACATATCCCAAGGGAGATTACGCAAAATATAAATATGAGAATGGACCAACGAGTAGTTAGTAGTTGATTTGGGAATATCCTAGTTATGTGTAGACAAGAGGATACAAAAAAATCAACAGATCACGTAAGATAGACGTAGTAAACCCCAACAGAGTGAATTTAGTCTCGCAGATATGACATCATGATCCTTGAGAAATATTCATATAGGATTTGGTTGCCTTTATTTAGATCTTACAAATATGTCGCGACTCTAGAAAATTATGCAAGCATGACACCCGGGAGTCAGGATGTTATTGATAAATAAGTGCGAATGAACACTTGATACATCAGGAGCCAGTGCGAGAAGTAAGTTAAGACAAAAGACATATCCCAAGAGAGATTACACGGAATATAAATATGAGAATGGACCAACGAGTAGTTAGTAGTTGATTCTGGAAGAGCCTAGTTATGGCTAGACAAGAGGATACAAACAAATCACCAGATCATGCAAGATAAACGTAGTGAACCCCAACATAGTGAATTTAGTCTCGCAAATATGACATCATGATCTTTGAGAAATATTCATATAGGAGTTGGGGTAGTTAAAAGTACCGTATAAGTGTTACAAAAATAAAAGAGAGCAGGGAGACAGTTTAAATTTCAGTTCAGAAGCAACCCTACGAGCAAAGGGCATGAAGTTAAGTAACTAAGAATAATTATAGGCAAGTAAGAACATCAAAAATTCCTTCTGGTATACAATGTAATAAGCGCACAGCTTTATAGGAGTCAGAGGATCTCCCCAAAGTACTACAAAGAAAGACTAGCTGAGGAAATAAGGAAGAAGGCTTCAGCCTAAGCATAGTGACATAAAGAATGTTACGCACCACAATATTATGTCGATATTACGTCCTGCAGTGGTGTATTACGATGATGTTATGTCTTGTAGTACCACATTACGATGATGTTGTGCTTCAAAGTATTAAATTACGACGATGTTGCACCCTGTAGTATTGTATATTGAATTTGTCGTAAGGTAATTGACATCAGTCTATTTGGAGATTATAAGGATTATACTATTTCAAACAAGTGATGAGAAATTTCGTGAAGGTGAGAGCGGAAGAAAGTCGAAGAAAATAAATTTTCGTCCAAGTTTGGCATGTTAGGGGTACAATTCGGGCCGAGCGTCAATACCCGATATTTATGGAGTAGTACCATACAAGGTACCGTATGACTATGATAGTAGGATGTATAAAGTGTATTAAAAATAAGTAGAATTTTAAGTAATTTGAGATAATTCTTAATTATGTGGATAATTGGTTAATTGTTGGATTAGTGGGGATTATCAAATTGATTAAGTAAAAGGGATAAAATTTGGATAAGTTTAAGAAGGCATTACGTGGCAGCAAGATTTGTCATTTAAAGTATAACTCTTGAAGGTGTCACAATATAAGGATTATATGGCTTAGTCATAAAACAATGGGGCCCACACTCAAAGTATATAAAAGATCTCCCAAATGGTTATGATTACATATGTAGTAATCATAAGGATAAATCTAGTGAGTTTTTGAGAATTGGTTTAAAGGATATTATGTATGATATTTACATATATCACCACCAGGCAACGTTATTTGATGGGAATTGGTTTTACGGGTCTTGTATATGATATTTACATATATCACCACCAGAGCTTCAGGCAATGTTATTTGCTTCAGAGACTGTTATACGAAGTTACACCACATAATAGCAACGGGATTTTGTGATTAGAAGGGAGTACGGTACAACCTTTATCGAGAATATCATATGGAATAATCCCTACTTCGATCCGCCATTACGTGTTGTCGCAATTGATGTGCATTAGAGGGATTTTCAAGAGAATCGATTCAGGTACGTTAAGGCTATCCCTTCTTTCTTTTGGCATGATCCATACGATACGAATGAAACGTGCAAATGCACAAATTCCACGAATGACTCTATTCATAGAAGTATTAGAGATATCTATGTTCTTGAATTTCCGTGTGTCATAATATTTTATCATTTGTTCATGGGTCTCAGAAAAATATGAAAGTTGAAAAGAGTTTACTTTATGATATTGCTCAAATGCAAAATGGTGTTATGAAGCTCCGAAAGATTTTATTAATGTACTTTTCATGCATTGCATTCATATGCATTGACCCATGACCAGATGGTGTTATATACGCGTATATATGTGTGTATGTATATATATGTATATGGGATATGGGAAAGGTTACGGCGTTATATACATACCATCACCTGATCAGCTGGTATATGATGATGATGTTGCCCATAGTGGCTGAAATATGATTCAAACGGTGTTATATACGCATATATATGTAAATATGATTCAAACGGAATTATATACATGTATATATGTATGTATATATATGTATATGGTATATGGGAAAGGTTATGACATTATATGCGCACCACCACCTGATCAGCTTGTATACGATGATGATTTTGCCCACAGTGGCCGATATGATATGATGGGATGCCCTTAGAGGTTGATGATGTTATGAAACATGTACCTATGCACGACAGGACATTCATACGCATATGCATGACGATAAAAGTAATTTATGATTTACAAAGTTATTCAGACTATCGGGTTGAGTCATAGATATCTTCCATGTCTTTTATGTATTTATTTATGTGCCTTACATACTCGGTACATTATTTGTATTGACGTCCCTTTTGCCTGTGGACGCTGCGTTTCATGCCCGCAGGCCTCGATAGACAGGTCGAGACCCCTCCAAGTAGGCTATCACCTCAACAGAAGATGTTGGTGCGCTCCATTTGCTTCGGAGTTGCTCGTTTGGTTAGTATGATTTAGATGTGTATTATTTGGTAAGGCGGTACTTTGTCCCAACCTTTATGACATTTATGTATTCTTAGAGGCTTGTAGTTATATGTCTTGTACGTGAAAGATTGGATGGCCTTGTTGACCTATGTTTTGAGTTTATAAATGATTATGTTGGCCTATTAGGCCCGTATGTCACGTATATTTGATGATGTAATAAGAAAGATACGTTACGCTGGTACTCGGTTGAGTAAGGTACTGGGTGCCCGTCACGGCCCATCGGTTTGGGTCATGACAAAAGTAGTATCAAAGAAGTTCTGTCCTAGGTAGTCTACAAGCTGTATCTAGTAGAGTCTTGTTTATGGGTATGTCGTGTACCACACTTA
This sequence comes from Nicotiana sylvestris, assembly GCF_000393655.2. Classification (NCBI taxonomy): domain Eukaryota; kingdom Viridiplantae; phylum Streptophyta; class Magnoliopsida; order Solanales; family Solanaceae; genus Nicotiana; species Nicotiana sylvestris. Next base: position 79,993,672 of record NC_091065.1, on the reverse strand, counting down.
TAAGCAGGAGGCTACAGGGAATTTAGGATTGTCACTCTTTCTTCTTACTCAAGATCGTGTGGTAGAGCTCACTTATAAGAAACTCAAATTCTGAAATTCTTTTTTCTATTATTCGTAATAAGACGATACCTACATCGAGAAAGAAGGATTGGAAAGAGAGATAGTTGTGGAAGAGCTGAGTCAGAGGAATTGGATTTTTGTATAATGCCTACGATAAGTAAATGTGAGGTCTTTAGCAGATCATGGGTGTACGGAAAGGTTCAAGCTTCCTTATAAGAAGCCTTAAGGCAAGAGTGTCTATACATCTTAATGGTAATAGACAATGATAGATTAAAAAGATAAATACAAGTTTCAACAAGCAAAAGAAGCAAGAGGAAGAAGAGTACGAGGCACCCAATTAATAAAGGCTAACGGCATTCATAATTGAGGCAGAGGAACATAAGCTTTTTGAGTTATATTCAATAGTAATAGAGGTATATACAATTGGTCGCAACCATTCCAGGTATGCCCTTTGGAGATTAACAAAAGTAGTAGAAGAAGATATGATGGATGAATTGATTGCGTCAGTTGACATTTCCAAAGCATATTGCAAATATGCTAATAGATCTCTTTATGAGACAGCAGATGATGCACTCTAAAATAGTGTAGCCAGATATGAGTACTACAATGACATGCACTATAACCCTTGAAGGGATAAATATTATCTTAGTGTGGCTCGCGTTCCTAGTAAAGCGAGAACGTTAAGCAACTTGAAGAGGCATTGGATAAAGCAAAGGGAAGCTAAGAGCAAAAGAATGTCTTGTTCAAGTTTTCAGAATAAAATGATAGGCATAAATGTTAGCGGGAAATAAGAAAAGAGTTAATAAAGCATTATGAGTAAGTTGTGATACATGGATGGAAATGGTAGATCAAAAGATTAAAATATTACAAAATCTATAGTCGAGTGAAGGGAGAAATGAGAAATGACAGGCCTTAGGACAACAAAAAATGTATAGGCCATACAATCATGTCCTCATTTCAAGAAATAAATTCGCAACTCTGGCGTGATTACCAAGAGGAAAAGTTAGACCCCAAAGTAATAGTACTAGTATGGATTGGTGAACAAGATAAACTAAACATGAATTAGGGACTGAGTGACTGGTGATAGTTGCCATCATAAGAACTTCAGATTTTGTTCCGCTAATAATAGAATGGACGACGAAAGAAGATTCATGAAATTTTTTGAGAATGATCATTTAGGAAGACGCTTCCCTACAACAAGCAATGTGAGCAAAGTTCAACTTACGGGACTGTATGTGCCAGTTATACTAAATTTCACCCTCGTGAGTAAAGGATTTTGCTATCTTTGGTATGGAAGGATTACTGCAAGGCGAGTAAGAGTCATCGATGATGTGAAAGGATGCCAAAGATGAAAATGTGAAACATCTATAGGCAGGTCGTCGTAGCTTCAACTCTTAGTACTCCCCTAAAGGGAAGAATATGGAATCATAAAAGGAAGAATGCGATAAAAATGAGAAAGGGATGATATTATACTTATCCAAATGCTACAGATATGCTACGATTCCAGAACATTATGCAAACGCGACGTCAAGGAGAAGAAGTAAGGGTTCCTTCCCGAGAAGTTATTAATAATTAAGGATCCAGTGCGAGACGTAAGTTAAGACCAAAGAAATAACCCAAGAAAGATTTCGCAGAATATAGACATGAGGATGGGCCAACGAGTAGTTAGTAGTTGTATTAGAAAGAGCCTAGCTATGTCTAGTCAAGAGGATACAGAATAAGACAGCAGGTCGTGCAAGATAAAGATAGTAAAACCCAATATAGTGAATTTAGCCCCACAATTATGATATTGTAATACTTGAGAAATATTCAAATAGGAGTTGGGGTAGTTAAAGGTACCGTATGAGTGTTACAGAAATAAAAGATAGTTCCACTGGGAAGACAGTCAAAACTTCAGTTCAGAAGCAGTCGTACGAGTAGATGAGTATGGAGGTAAGTAACTAAGGATAATTACAAGTAATCACGAACATCAAAAATTCTATCAGGAATACAGTATAATAAGCTCGCATCTTTACAAAAGTCAGAGGGTCTTCCCTAAGTACTATGATGAAAGACTAGCTGAGAAAATAAGGAAGAAGGGTTCAACCTCAGTACAACAACCTAAAGAGGAAATTATCGTGTAACAACAATCTCGCAACAATATTGTAAGCATTCCAAAGGAAAGTGGCACCTACCGTGGCTAATGAATGGAAAATAAGAGTTAAAAGTAATATTCAAGATCATATGAGTTGTATAAAAACTCTAGCAAGTGTGGCCACTAAGATAAGCTAAGTATGGACGCAACGAGGGGGCAGAAAGACTAGGAAAATTAATAGCTCACGTTGAAAGAAAGCTAAGATGGAACAAAAGAATTATTTGATCAATGATCCAGAGTTAGTACGTTATGAATACACTCAAGATCTTGGAGCATTATCCAGGCACCATATTTGTTGACAATCATACAGCCATAGAAGACTCCGGTATAAGTTAAAAGAAAGAATTAAGCCCAGAGCATAGACAAAGGATTGAATTATTAAAGGATTGTATCATGGATATTCCATAACGCCCATGAAAGGCTAAGGTAATAACTGACACCATGAGCCACAGATCGAAAGATAGCTTAAGCCTACGTAAAGGCTGATCAGAAGGAAGAGGAAACTAAAGAATTACATCACTGAAGTAAATCAGGAATCTGATTATTGAACCTAGAAATATTATAGAAGTTGTGCTGGAGAAAATGGAAGAATTACTCTTAATATCAGATGTTCAAGAGAAATAACACAACAACCATAATCTATAAAGGCTCTATAAGGAAGCCAGTTAGAAGAAGTACCAGCCTCATAAGAAGTCAGTACGAAGCTCCACCAGATTGTGTATGTACCAAAGGTACGAGTATTATAATAGAGCTTCAAGTTACGGATGTGAATTACACCTGGGTAGAAAGGAGGTCACAAAAGAGATAGAAGATACGATGCGAGATTTTAAGGTAAGTAAGGTAAAGGTGAACAACGCACGAGATACTCAAATCCAGAAGATCGTGAATAGTCCATAATTCGGATAGAAAGCTATAAGCACGAGGATCCAATAATCGAGAATGATAGCAGCATGTCTTCCAGCCTATGAATTCTAAGTACTAGGAAATCTAGTTAAGAGAATAGAGAAAAGTTGGAGACGATGTGATATCTCGCTCGACGTTCCAGAATAACATAAGAAAATCTATGGTGCAAGCAAGTTGGAGGAAAGTTTATAAATGGATATGTATAGGTCGCAAGCTAAAGTATGGCAAAGCGATAAAGTTTTAAGGAAGCATGAGTAGGATGAGGAAAGACAAGTGAAAAGGTAACGAGAATGGATAAGTCATTAGGATTATGCCCTAGGGGCAAATTATTACGTAAGAAGTTTCAAGTTATCAATGATATATAGTAGATCAATATTGAGGTAAATCAACAATAGATGGACAAAAGTCACAAAGTATGAGATGAGATTGGACCGTTATTCTAAAGATGAGCAGTAATGAGGAAGCATAAAAGGATTTAAATTTATACATATGGGATAAGAGACTAGAGTAAGCTGGGATTTGATTACGGACCTCAGAAACAATAAATTAAACTAAGAATTATTGTAGTAAATTCATACGGATGGCTAAACGGACCTATGCAATGAGATATAGCAATATTCATGAATTCAACAAAGTACCCAGCGAACAACTTCAGTATACTGATAGATGCCAAAAGGAACATCTTATCAAGATTTACATATGAAACCTAGATATTGAGCACACTTACAAGATCAAAATCGTACAGCCTGCATGATGAAAGGTAGAAATAGTTACGAGATTGGAAGGATTCCGACTACAAGTTGTGGTGTGAGAAGGAGGCCTAAGGGGAGAGTGACCTGAACTTTGGATTTATTCACAGAACAACTGCCTAAATAACAAGGAAAGTATTGAGGTATTCACAATAGCTATAAGTTATGAAAATGATAAGAGCATCAGTCAACATTCGAAGACAAATGTTCTAAATGGAGGAATGATGTTACACCCCACAATATTATGTCAATATTACATCCCACAGTGTTGTATTACGATGATGGTACGTCTTGCAGTACCACATTATGATGATGTTGTGCTTCATAGTATTAAATTACGACGATGTTGCACCCTTTAGTATTGTACGTTGAATTTGTGGTAAGGTAATTTACATCAGTCTAAGGAAAAGATTATTTGGAGATTATAAGGATTATACTATTTCAAACAAGTGATGAGAAAATTCATGAAGGTGAGAGCGGAAGAAAGTCAAAGAAAATGAATTTTCGTACAAGTTTGGCATGTTGGAGGCACAATTCGGGCCGAGCGTTAATACCCGATATTTATGGACTAGTACCATACAAGGTACCATATGACTATGATAATAGGATGTGTAAAGTGTATTAAAAATAAGTAGAATTTTAAGTAATTTGAGATAATTCTTAATTATGTGAATAATTGGTTAATTATTGAATTAGTGGGGATTAACAAATTGATTAAGGAAAAGGGATAAAATTTGGATAAGTTTAAGAACGCATTACGTGGCAGCAAGATTGGTCATTTAAAATATGACTTTTGAAGGTGTCACAATATAAGGATTATATGGCTTAGTCATAAAATAATTGGGCCCACACTCAAAGTATATAAAAGATCTCTCAAATGGTTATGATTACATATGTAGTAATCCAAAGGATAAATCTGGTGAGTTTTTGAGAATTGGTTTAAAGGATATTATGTATGATATTTACATATATCACCACCAGGCAACGTTATTTGATGGGAATTGGTTTTAAGGGTTTTGTATATGATATTTACATATATCACCACCAGAGCTTCAGGCAACGTTATTTGCTTCGGAGACTGTTATACAAAGTTACACCACATAATAGCAACAGGATTTTGCGATTCGAAGGGAGTACGGTGCAACCATTCTCGAGAATATCATACAGAATTTCCCCGCCATCGATCCGCCATTACGTGTGTTAGAGGGATTGTCAGGAGAATCGGTTCAGGTATGTTAAGGTTATCCTTTCTTTCTTTTGGCATGATCCATACGATACGAATGAAATGTGCAAATGCACAAATTCCACGAATGACTCTATTCATAGAAGTATTAGAGATATCTATGTTCTTGAATTTCCGTGTGTCATAATATTTTATCATCTGTTCATGGGTCTCAAAAAAATATGAAAGTTGAAAAGAGTTTACTTTTTGATATTGCTCAAAGGCAAAATGGTCTTATGAAGCTCCGAAAGATTTTATTAACGTACTTTTCATGCATTGCAATCATATGCATTGACCCATGACCAGATGACGTTATATACGTGTATATATGTATGTATGTATATATATATATATATGTATACGGGATATGGGAAAGGTTACGGCGTTATATACGCATCACCACCTGATCAGCTGGTATATGATGATGATGTTGCCTACAGTGGTTGAAATATGATTCAAATATAGTTATATACGCATATATATGTAAATATGATTCAAACGGTGTTATATATACATATATATATATATATATATATATATATATATATATGGGATATGGGAAAGGTTATGACGTTATATGCGCACCACCACCTGATCGGCTGGTATACAATGATGATTTTGCCCACAGTGGCTGATATGATATGATGGGATGCCCTCAGAGGCTGATGATGTTATGAAACATATACCTATGCACGACTTGACATTCATACGCATATGCATGACACTAAAAGTAATTTATGATTTACAAAGTTATTCAGACTATCAGGTTGAGTCATGTACTCTATATGTCTTCCACGTCTCTTATGTATTTATTTATATGCCTTACATACTCGGTACATTATTCGTAATGACGTCCCTTTTGCCTGGGGACGCTGCGTTTCATGCCCGCGGGCCCCGATAGACAGGTCGAGAGCCCTCCAATTAGGCTATCAGCTCAGTAGAAGATGTTGGTGCGCTCCATTTTTATTCGGAGTTGCTCGTTTGGTTAGTATAATTTAGATGTGTATTGTTTGGTAAGGCGGGACTCTGTCCCGACCTTTATGACATTTATGTATTCTTAGAGGCTTGTAGACATATGTCTTGTACGTAAAAGATTTTACGGCCTTGTCGGCCTATGTTTTGAGTTTATAAATGATTATGTTGGCCTATTAGGCCCGTATGTCACGTATATTTGATGATGTAATAAGAAAGATACGTTACGTTGGTACTCGGTTGAGTAAGGTACTCGGTGTCCGTCACGGCCCATCGATTTGGGTCATGACAAAGAAGAAATTGTCTTGTAACAATAGTCCCAATACAACATTGTATGCACTCCATAAGAAAGTAGCACCTATCGTGGTTAATGAATGGGAAGTAAACAAAACTAAAAATAATCAAAGTAATGTTCGAGATCACATGGGTTGCATGGAATTCTAGTATTCGGGGGCACTAAGATAATCCAAGTATCCATGTAGCAAGTGGGAGAATGACCAAGAAAAGTAATTTCTCACATTTAAAGACAACTGAGAAGGAATGAAATGAAATGTATGGTGCTAAAAGTTAAGGAAGGTTGCGAGGAATATAAATAGATACGTGTAGGTCACAAGCTAAAGTATCATAGAGCGACAAGGTTTTAGGTAGATTGGAGTAAGGATAAGAACAGGTGAGTGAGAAGGTGACAAGAATAGGTAAGTCCTCAGGATTAAGCCCATCAAAACAAGAGACCTGATGGTTTCCGTAAGTTATAGAAAGCTCAGTATAGCATGAATAAACTTAGAGGAGTATAAGACTAGGAGCATTTAGAAGAGATATAATGCTGTCCTGATAGTAGAATAAGGGTGTAATTGTGATAGATAAGAGGATGACGTTTATTCCTTTGATTGAGTAATGATTTAAAGAAAAGGGATTTCATGAATGGCACAGGATTAGAATATCCCCGTAAGATGAATCACGTTGGGATGATATAAAATACAGTTATTGAAGTATAGTATCGTCCCTAGGTGGATCAGGCAAATAACTTCAAATGCACCCCGATGCAATGTGAGCCTAGTGACAATATATTATGCAACAGGTTTCAATTTATCAGTGGTAAATTATGGATCAGTTGGGTAGCAGACCTCAGTAATAATAAACCGAAGTAAGAGTTATGGTATAGTATGACCTACTAGTTGTAGTAAATCCATAAGCATTGATAACCGAGGCTATAAAATAAGATATATCAATAGTCGTAAGTTCGACAAAGTACCGAGCAAAGAATTTCAATAAACATATGTTACAACCCATATCCACATGTGTTAGTTCATGCCATATATTAGTTAACATAAATCCAAGAAGGAATTATCTTTGAGATGATAAGAAGTCAATCCTATTGGTCTTAAGTGATACAAGAGTATATAAAGGTGATTAACAAGTATTAGAAGTTAAATGAATCAAGGATGTTGTAACTCGTATTTTCAGGTAATCTAGCGGTGCTTAATACACTCAAGAGGTCATTTATTAAGGTATTTTAATCATATAATATCTGTATCATAAGTCTTGAAGTCAAACGAGTTATGAAACAAAAGTCGACAAAAGTTGTCGCAACTTAGGTTCATAATTTTACTTAAACATTAGGTCAAATGTTTCTAATCTTTTCTCCTAATTTACAAGGAATTACGGGATGATCTACCAACAAAATTAAAGATCTATGAGACTAGTTTCCAACGCATTAAACTGTACATCGATACGATCTCGGAGTAGAGATATATTCGCATTTTCGCGAGACTGCGCCAAACACCTCTCTATGGGGCCTACTAAGGCGGTTTAAGATATTTGAACCTATATAGGATGCCTCCAACCCATTTTAAGTAATTTAGTCTCACTATTTTCAGACCTTAGAACCCTAGGAACATCCTCTCAAGGTTCTCTCAAGATTCAAGACCCAAAAAAGGGTAAACAACACAAATCAAGTGTCGGGAATTCCGTGGCGCTAGTAAGTCTCTTGTTCTTCTTGTTGTTGCTCATTTTTGTGTCATTCCAGCTCGTGTGGGAGGTTTTTTTTAAGGTTTTATGTTCTGTAAATACTCCCTCATGTTCTTAATATCAATCCTAGGTGATTTCAAGCCTTCTAAAGTGATTCTAGTGCCGAAAAATACTAATTGATCGCTAGTTTCGCTTTTTTGTTGTTGTGGCAGCATTGGAGGGATATTTCATGGAAATTTAAGGTCAAATTGGAGTTGTTCTTTCTGTATAAAGGTAAGGAACCTCTTACTCTATATGTATTTAAGATTATCCAAGTTGCGGCTAAGCCATTGAAGCTAGAACTTGTGAGATATATATCGAAAGGCTTGGTAGTAATGTTATTGTTTTGTGGACTGTTTTGCGTTGTTGTTGGGCTGCGTATTTTACTACTATCTTGTGGAGTTTTGGAGGAGGAAGGGTGTGGAGAAACACCATATATATGTAGGGTTATGGGCTGATAGTTATTCGTAACATTTCCAGGTTGTTTGACACGACTACGGTGGTCGTCGTATGTATGGAGTGATTAGGCTGTGTGTGGACTATTTTGGGAGGCTCAATATGTTTATTATTGATGTTGTTTGGGCTGTTTGGTGACTGTTTTGAATGGTGTGAGGTCATATATATAGGGGAGGTGCTGTCCGTTTCATCGTAAAATAGGTTGTGGTCGATACATAATAGTTATGACGCTTAAATGATAACGATAGTATCGTTTCTCTTATTGTAGACTAAGGAGTTTTGACAATTGCATAGCTTGAGATTGGGGCAGTATATACAAGGTATGTGAGGCTATCCCTTTCCTTCTTTTGCACGACTCCGATTGTACATAATGTAATGAACGAGCTTCCAAGATACTCTACTCTTAGAAGCTAGCAGTACTTACATTGTTTTCCCTCTTATGGAACGATTGATGTTAATGTTGCTTCTCTTATTCTTATGTTATCAATGTTGTTGGTACTTCCTGATTCTTATAAGGTTCATAGTGAAGAGTTAGTCCTAATAACGTGTACAGAGGATACCGACCTTACGTCACTCCGAAAGGTTTAGAATGTGATTCCATGAGTCGAGCATGCATTATATATATGTATCTATTTTACTCTACCGAGCCACGCTATAGTTGGCCGGGTACGGCACCTATTGTGCAACCACTGATCAGTTGGGTTTTACCGAGCTCCACGTGGCCGGGTACGATTCTACCGAGCCTATTATGGCCGGGTACGTTTTTTACCGAGCCTATTATGGCCGGGTACGATATGATGATGATGATGATGATGCCCACAGAGGCGAATGTTTTAAAGGTTTATGTATTTATACATATGTATCATGCATTTCATGTCAGTAGCCCTCAGAGGTACTAAGATGTTACAGGTTGTATATTCTCTATCCTTGCTTACATTACTGATCGTATTTATGGTTCCCTGCCTTACATACTCAGTACTTTATTCGTACTGACGTCCTTTTATTTGTGGACGCTGCATGTCGTGCTGCAGGTCCTGATAGACAGGCAGGTGCAGCTCCCCCACCACAGTAGGCTGTCCAGTTCAGCGGTGATTGGCGAGATCCCTTCTCCGGACTTACCTTGGTCTTGGTATGCATTTTTGTTATAGACATTATGGGTATGTCGGGGCCCTGTTCCGGCTATGTTGCAGCACTTATGTTCCTTTAGAGGCTCATAGATAGGTGTCGACTCATGTATAGTTTGGTATGCCTTGTCGGCTAGTTTTTGTTGTATAGTCTTTCATGGTAGCGTGGTATCTCATACCTTATATATAGTTTCTTGATTGTCTGGTCATCCCATATTATATATGTTCATGCCATCAGTTTTTATTGTTGGTTGTCCATGATCCATGTCTATCATTTATATTGATCTCGTCAGCCGTAAAAGATAATAAAGAAGGTTAGATAAAATGTATGTTGGTGCTCGGCAAGTATGGTCGGGTGCTAGTCATGGCCCTCCAGTTTGGGTCGTGACAACATATAGATTCCCAGATGGACAACTTGTCATAGTTCTGTATATGTCTATAAAGTAAGGCCTAGAGATTGGATAAAAGCTGGAAGAAAAAGAAGAGAAGAGTTGCATAGGTGCACATACAAAGTCAGAGTCGTACATGCGACATGAAAGAAGGTAGCAACAGTTACGAGATTGGAAGAATTCTATCACAAGTCGTGGTATGAGAAAGAGGCCTAAAGGGGGGAATGCCCTGGCCTTTGGATTTATTCACAAAATAGTTTCCTAGATGGAAAGGACAATATTAAAGTATTTGTAAGAGATTGTAAGGAATTCGAGGACTAATGTTCCGAAGGGGGAATGATGTTACACCCCATATTTTCGTACGTGAGAGAACATCGTAAGTCAATCAATGTAAGCTCAGAAATGAGATTATATTTGAAAGTACATAAAGTAAGTCAATCATGTTACCTTGGAGGTTACAAATCCTTAATATCATGGATAAAAAGTACCAAGAAGGTTGAAAGGCTTAGAAGCTAAACAAATTGAAGAAAATAAGTTTCATCGAATGTCGACAAGTTGGAAATATTACAACATATACTTTTGGGTGATACAAGGGTTCTTAATATCATAAGAAGCTTTATGAGTTTAAATTTATAATATGACTATATATAATGTTTGAAAATTAAATACAAAGTTTGAGAAAAATCGAATTTAAGTTGCGGAAAAACCGACTAAGGATTTTCCTTGTAATGAAGCTCTCTAAGGAATACATTGTGTGTGTTATATGAGGTCTTTTTGGGACATATTATATACCAAATTTAATGTCTTGTAATGTAGTTTCCAACACTCTTAACCGTTTATTCATACGACATCCGAATAAAAAGATATGAGTGTCTAAAGAAGGGCCAATACTAGGGTGCCAAGCTAACACCTCTTTGACTTTTCAAAAGTTGATATATATAGTTCTTAAGTTATCTTTCTCTTCATTATTCCATAGAAAACGAACAGAGAACCCACATAAACCTATATTTATGCCCTCTATATGGGTTTCAAAGAATATTAACATCCCGGAAAGGAAATCAAGAAGCAATAACATTAGAATTATCTCTACGACATAAATGTCATTGTACCGCCTCTCTTTTTCTTTGTAGTTGGAGTTTTGGAAGGTATTTCATAGTTAAAGAAAATACCTAATTTCTTTATTTAAGCTTTTAAATATCAAGAACGATCGATAAATTCATTTCCTAATAGTTAGAACTCATGGGACGGTGATCGAAAGTCGTGAGTTTGATTTATTTCATTTTTAGTGGACTGTTTTATAGTCCACTCATGTTAGCCTCAAGGATAAAGGGTGTGGAGAAATGCCACATGTGTTTGGATACTTTTATGGCCTTATCGTCCTATGTTTCAACTGTATAAATGATCATGTCGACCTAATAGGACTGTATGTCACATGTATAAGTTTCTATATTATGTCGGGTCGTCCTATGACTAGTACTCCCTTATGTTTTATTCTGGTTATTTTATGACGGCTCTTCTGTCCCATTTAACCATGATGATATCATAGAGATACATTATATTGGTACTTGGTTGGGTAAGGCACCAGGTGCTCATCGCGGCCCATCAATTTGGGTCGTGACAGTTGTGGTGTTGGAAGTATATAGTTGAAGATTGTATGTATTATTTTTGTTTTTATGGAGTTCGAAAAGTAAGGAAAATGGGGGAGATGTTGTCTGATTTTATATAGAATGGGCTCATATTGGTCTGAACCTTATATTTGTATTAAAAATTTATTTAATATGTAAAACTATTAATTTAGAACGCAATATAACATATAAGTGTTGGAGTTTCGAACTCATAAACTTCAAATCTTAACTCCGCATCTATAAAGAACTACCGTAATTTTTAGCTATCATATTTGCGACTTTATTACTTTCTCCTAATTATTAACCTGCTAATTGCAATCATTGGTAAGTATTGTAATTACCTCCTTTTTTAATCTTCTTAATAATTGCCCATGACTCTAGGCTTATTTCCAATGGCGTAAACTTATGTTGGAATTATATAATCAGGTCATGTACAATATAATTACAAGTAAATTTCTATAATAAGCATTAATTAATAATCTGATAATAAAGATAGTTGACCTATTATTAAAAGTTAAATCACATTGATAATTTAAAATAAAAAATACATTGTTAAATGCTCAACAACTTGTTCACGGGACATATTGAATGACTCACCAATTCTAAGTTATCGGACAATATCATTACTTGCTATGAGCTTGAACTCAACACTTGAACGATTATCAATGGCAAACATTTACAACTTTAAACTGAAATGCAACCTGGTGTTTCTGATGGTGATTACAGTGTTGCAAATTCTTTGGAGAAAGAGCAGCATAATGAACGTGTTTTTGTCCTGATAAATATAACTAGATAGATAATATTTATTTTTATTTATCCCTTCAGTTAATGCTTTTTTTTATGAGGTTGAGTTGGAATATAGAGATCAAATTTCTAGGAATTAATAAGGACGAAAGTTGAACTTTCGCTTTTTCGAGAATAATTTTCCACCATAATAGTTTATGTCTTGTTGTAATGTTTCAACATCTCAATTTGCTTAAATGTGATTGAATTTTGGGATTTGATTATACCTTAGTTCCTTCTCATCATTTGTGACTTGTAGGAACTAGTCTTGTCGCATTTCGACTTGTATTGAAGATTTTAAGCATGTTCGAGGATGAACGTCTTTCTAAGTAGTGGTTAATGTAGTGACCCGACTGTTTTTAGTTTAGAAGTCTGAATCATGTTCCGACACTTCTGGTAGCTCGTGATAGCTATTTGGAACTATTCTATAAAATTTGGTTAGATTCTGAGGTAGTTCGAACGGATTTATAGCGCATTTTACACAAATAAAATTTTTAGAGAAAACAAATAATGAACCTGACATCTCAATTTATTCATATATGGTCCAAATGGTAATTTGACCATATGTTTAGGTTCATATCATTGTTGTGACTTAGAGAAGCTGATTTTATCCAATTCCGAATCTATTTGTTATATTTTAGATAATTAAAAGTAAAATAAATAACTGCAGATTTTCCTAGTGCAATAATTATTAAAATACCATATTTGTCCCATCTATATTAGGGCGATTCAAAACCAAACTGTAACTGATAACCGAACCGCAAAAGTAGATTATTGATATCGGGTTATCGAATTAACGGTTGATGAATGGATTGAAACTTTATAATTAATAATTTATCGGTTTGGGTGCTAATTACACAATTTCCTTCTCGGATAAACTGTTAATCCGTTAAGAATTATTATATTTATATTTTTACTCCTATGTATATAAAATATCTTTTCTAATATTTGAAATCCTAGTTTCTTATTTTTCTAAATCTCAGCAGCAATATTCTCTATTTATCTCAACACATCCTTAGGAAATAACGACACCAGTCAGATTTACAATGAAACAATTTTTTGCAGCCTAGGCTTCAACATCATCATAACTTATTTTTGGGGTAGGACTAGGCAGATCTGGATAGTTATTGATACTTTTCTGCTCAAATGAATTATTTAACTTGGTAACTGAAGTAAAACTATATCCAGATTTATGTTAACTGAACTTCTATTGTTGGTTAAGGATCCCCAATTTGTATTTTAGCTTGCTTATTGTAAAACAATTAAAAAAGAAGAAACTACCACTAATAATGAGAGCTTCATTAGTCTAATGGAGTTTGATTGTGGTTGGATCGTCTATCATTTGTTTAGTGTCTTGCTTACTTATGTAATTTTGATTGTCTATTTGATTTAGCCAATAAACTGCCTAATAACTACCCAATAATTGCGAACTCAATACCAACCCGCCTTATCATCGCTAACTCGATACTGTCACGACCCAAACCCGTACCCAATCATGATGGCGCCTCTCGTGAAGACAAGGCCAACCGACACTTTCCATTTTGCAATTATTAATAGTTAAGCATTTAAGAAATGGTCTAATCATGATAAAATAAATCCGAAATAACAATGATAATATAAATATGTGGAAGAACACCCATACACAGCCCTAACTGGGGTGTCACTAGTCATGAGCATCTATAAGTCATAATACAATTTTGCTAAATCCATAACTAGTACAACTGTCTGAAGGGAAATAGATGCGATAAAGGAGTAGAGACACAGGGTTGCGGACGTCAACAACTACCTCGTAATCTCCGAAAGCCTGCCTGAAGCTGTAGGAATCAGCACTCAGGAGCGGAACCAGCTACACCTGAATCTGCACACAGGGGTGCAGGAAGTAAAGTGAGTACTCCAACTCAGTGAGTAGCAAATGTAAATAACGACTGAAAGTAAGAAAACACGTAAGGCACAAGGCGTTCTATAATGAAGCAGTAAAACCATTTAAAAGCAGTAAAACAGTGAAAAGTTAAGTAAAATCCTCTTTCAACAAGTAAACAAGTAATTGACAGGTAATTAAGGTAAAGTAAACCAATAGAAGATCGCCCCTCGGGCACAGTATCAACAAATCCACCCCTCGAGCAACAGCTCAGAACAATACCAGCCCTTGGGGCTCAATCTCACATCACAATGGGTACCCGTGCTCACTGGGGGTGTGCAGACTCCTGAAGGGGCCCCTTACAGCCAAGCGCAATAACAAGCCATCTCGTGGCATCAAATCTAGGCCCTCGGCCTCATATCAATCAAGCCACCTCGTGGCGTATATATCTCAGGCCCTCGGCCTTAAATCAGTATCAGTGTTTCCTCACAACTAGGCTCTTGGCCTTACTCAGTCAAAAATACTCACAAGCCCCTCAGGCAATAGTAAAATAGTGTTTCTCAGCCCAAACATCATTTAAAATATCATTTAAGTCTTAAAATTGAGTAAACATGGTTGAGTATAAAAACAGTGAAAATAACATGACTAAATTCAAGTATAAAGTCAAAATAGTGACGAAATAACAATGAAAATCCCCGAAGGGTTCAAATAGTTGCCACGAAGCCCGAATATGGCATTCAGCCCAAATAATGATGATAGCAAATAGTTTTAAGTAAAATACGCAGTAAAATCATCAACCGGGATGGACAAAGTCACATTCCCCAATAGTGCACAACCCTACGCTCGTCATCAAGCATGTGCTCGCCTCAACATAGCACTACGATGTGCAATCCTGGGTTTCAAACCCTCAGAACATCATTTATAATCATTACTCACCTCGAACCTGCTAAATATCTAGCTCGCAACGCCTTTGCCCCTCGAATCGGCCCCCACGCGCGTCGAATCTATCCAAAATTAGAACGAGGACGTCAAAATATTATAAGGGAACAAAGCCCAAGCGAAAACAATCAATAAAGGGCACAAATCCCGAAATTACCAAAACCTGACCCCCGGGCCCATGTCTCGAAATTCAAAAATTTTTACACCAATATATTCCTTATCTTCCCACGAGTCTATACATATCAAAAGTTCCGAAATCCGACCCCAAATGGTCTATCAAAATCCCCAATTCTAAACCCTAGGTTTCCCAAATTTCACCCTTAATTCCTTGATTATTAGCTATAATCCGTGAAATAATAGCACAGGAATGAGTTTTAAGTCCAAATCCCTTACCTCAATGAAATTCCCTTGAAATCCCTATTTCAAATTGCCCACAAAGCTCCAAGGCCGATATTATCAATTTCGTGAAATGAAATAACTTATATGTTCTGCCCAGGTCTTTCCGCATCTGCGGTCCAAAACCCGCTTCTGCGGTACCGCATATGCGGTCTAATCGTCCGCTTCTACGGAATTCACTTACCGGACCAAATATTGCATCTGCGGTCCGCTAGCCGCATCTGCGACTCCGCAGGTGCGGTCCCTCTACCGCATCTGCGGTTCCTAACTCTACCTAATCATTCCGCATCTGCGAGCCTCCCTCTGCATCTGCGATTCCGTAGATGCGATATCATTAACCGCTTCTGCGGTTTCCTGTTCCTCAAGCCTCTCCCGCTTCTGCGGCCAAATCTCTGCTTATGCGGCGCCGCACCTACGGCCCCCAAACTGCAGGTGCAAAAATACCAGAAGTAGCAATATCAGCTGCTGTAACAAGATTCCAACCTCTCCGTTAACCATCCGAAATCAGCTCCGAGGCCACCGGGAACTTAACCAAAATCACAAACATAACCCAATACCTTATACAAACTTGTTCCAATCATCAAAACACTTCAAAAACATCAAATCCACTAAAACACCTCGGATTCAAGCCAAACTTTCAAAAATCTTCCAAATTACGCTTTCGATCAAAAACCCAACCAAACCATGTCCGAATGACCTAAAATTTTGCACACATATCCCAAATCACACAATGGAACTACTTCAACTCTCAGAATCCCATTCCGACCCCTATATCAAAATCTCGCCTACCAACCGGAAATCTCCAAAATATCAACTTCGCCAATTTAAGCCTAAATCCACTACGAACCTCCAAAATTCATTCTGATCACACTCCTAAGCCACAAATCACCTCCCGAAGCTATCTGAACCATCAGAACTCACATCCGAGCCCTCTAATACATAAGTCAACATCCGGTTGACTTTTCCAACTTTAACTCATTCTAAAGAGACTAAGTGTCTCAAGGCATACCAAATCCTTCCCGAACTCGATCCGACCAACCCGATACCACATAAAACGGATAAATAAAGCATAGCGAAGCAGAAATGGGGAAAACAGAGCAGTAATTCGTGAGAGGACTGGCCGGGTTGTCACATCCTCCCCAGCTTAAACAAACGTTTGTCCACGAATGAATCAATAAACATACTTGAAGCCTCAAACAGGTGAGGATATCTGCTCCACATCTCCCGCTCGGTCTCCCAGGTAACCACCTCCACGGGCCGACCTCTCCAATGCACTTTCACTGAAGCTATATCCTTTGACCTCAACTTTCGAACCTGACGACCCAAAATAGCTACTGGCTCCACATCATAAGTCAAATCATCATCCAACTGAACCGTGCTGAAATCCAAAACATGAGACAGATCCCCAATATAATTCCGGAGCATAGAAACATGAAATATCGGATGCACACTCGACAAGTTGGATGGCAAAGAAATCTCATAAGCTACCTCTCCAATCCTCTGAAGCAACTCAAAAGGCCCAATGAACCGCAGATTTAATTTTCCTTTCTTCCCAAATCTCATAACTCCTTTCATGGGTGAAACTTTCAATAGAACCTTCTCGCCAACCATGTAGGATACATCTCGAACCCTCCTATCAGCATAACTCTTTTGCCTCGACTGCACTGTACGAAGCCTCTCTTGAATCACATTCACCTTCTCCAAAGCATCCTACACCAAATCAGTTCCCAATAGCCTAGCCTCGCCGGGCTCGATCCAACCAACTGGAGATCTACACCGCCTCCCATACAAAGCCTCATATGGAGCCATCTGAATACTCGACTGGTAGCTATTGTTATAAGAAAACTCTGCAAGCGGTAGAAACTCATCCCATGACCCTCCGAAGTCAATGACACAAGCACGCAACATGTCCTCCAATATCTGAATAGTGCGCTCGGACTGCCCGTCCGTCTGAGGATGAAAAGTTGTGCTCAACTCCACCTGAGTACCCAACTTTCTCTGCACAGACCTCCAAAACGGCAAAGTAAATTGAGTTCCCCTATCTGAAATGATAGAAACTTGCACACCATGCAAACGAACAATCTCCCAGATATAAATCCCTGCCAACCGCTCTGAAGAATAGGTAGTACATACAGGAATGAAGTGCGCGGACTTGATCAACCGATCCACAATCACCCAAATAGCATCGAACTTCTTCAAAGTCCGTGGAAGTCCAACAACAAAGCCCATAATGATCCTCTCCCACTTCCACTCTAGAATATCTATCCACTGAAGCAAGCCACCCGGTCTCTAATGCTCATATTTCACCTGCTGACAATTGAGACGCCGAGCTACAAATCCCACAATATCTTTCTTCATTCTTCACCATCAATAGTGCTACCTCAAATCCTGATACATCTTTGCGGCACCCGGATGAATGGAATACCGCGAGCTATGGGCCTCCTCCAAAATCAACTCCCGAAGCCCATCCACATTGGGAACACAAATCTGGCCCTGCATCTTCAACACCCCATCATCACCAATGGTCACATCTCTAGCATCATCATGCCGAACTCTGTCCTTAACGACAAGCAAATGCGGATCATCATACTGGCGCTCTCTGATGCGATCATATAAAGAAGAGCGAGAGACCACACAAGCCAATACCCGACAGGGCTCCAAGATATCTAACCTCACGAACCGATTTGCCAAGGCCTGAATATCAACTGCAAGAGGTCTCTCCCCAACTGGAATATATGTCAAACTCCCTATACTCACTGCCTTTTGGCTCAAGGCATCGGTCACCACATTGGCCTTTCTCGGATGGTACAATATAGTGATATCATAATTCTTAAGCAACTCCAACCATCTCCGCTGCCTCAAATTAAGATCTTTCTATTTGAACAAGTGTTGGAGGCTACGATGATCAGTAAACACCTCACAAGACACACCATACAAGTAATGCCTCCAAATCTTCAACGCGTAAACTATGGCAGCCAACTCCAAATCATGAACGGGGTAGTTCTTCTCATGGGGCTTCAACTGACAAGAAACATAAGCAATAACTCTACCGTCCTGCATCAAAACACAACCAATGCCAACTCTCGAAGCATCACAATACATGGTATATGAAGCTGATGGCAAAACTAACACTGGAGCTATGGTCAAAGCTGTCTTAAGATTCTGAAAGCTCTCCTCACCCTCGTCCGACCATACAAATGAAGCACCCTTCTGAGTCAACTTGGTCAAGGGCGATGCGATAAATGAGAATCCCTGAACAAAATGGCAATAATAACCCGCCAAACCAAGAAAGCTGCTAATCTCTATGGCTGAAGACGGTCTGAGCCAACTTTGAATCGCCTCTATCTTCTTCAGATCAACCTGAATACCCTCGCTGGACACCACGTGCCCCAAGAAAGTCACTGAACTAAGCCAAAACTAACACTTGGAGAATTTTGTATAAAGTTTCTCCCATCAATCTTTGCAACACAACTCTCAAATGCTCCGCGTGCTCCTCTTGACCACGCGAATATACCAAAATATCATCAATAAAGACTATGACAAACGAGTCAAGATAAGGCCGAAGCACACTGTTCATCAAATACAAGAACGATGTTGGGGCATTGGTCAACCCAAAAGACATCACCAAGAACTCATAATGACCGTATCGGGTCCTAAAAGCTGTCTTAAGAATATCCGAGTCCCTGATCTTCAACTAGTGATAACCTGAACGGAGATCAATCTTGAAGAACACCCTCTCTCCCTGAAGTTGGTCGAATAAGTCATCAATGCGAGGCAAAAGATACTTGTTCTTAATTGTTACCTTGTTCAATTGCCTATAATCCATGCACATTCTCATTGTTCCATCTTTCTTCTTCACAAACAGAACCGGTGCATCCCAAGGTGACACACTAGGCCGAATGTACCCCTTATCTAGGAGTTCCTGAAGCTGCTCTTTTAACTCCTTCAACTCTGCTGGTGCCATACGATATGGCGGAATAGAAATGGGCTGAGTGCCCGGCACCAGGTCAATACCAAAATCAATATCCCTCTCCGGTGGCATGCCTGGTAGGTCTGCAGGAAACACATCAGGAAAACCCCTCACAACTGGAATAGAATCAATACTGGGAGTCTCAGCTCCAAAATTCCTCACAAATGCTAGATATGAAAGACAACCCTTCCC
Source organism: Nicotiana sylvestris (assembly GCF_000393655.2). Classification (NCBI taxonomy): domain Eukaryota; kingdom Viridiplantae; phylum Streptophyta; class Magnoliopsida; order Solanales; family Solanaceae; genus Nicotiana; species Nicotiana sylvestris. The sequence continues at coordinate 79,973,893 of NC_091065.1, read as the reverse complement.
AACCATACGCTGGGCTTTCAAGAATGAGATCACTCTATTGGGAACATAACCTATCACACCTTGCCACTCAATCTGTGGCACACCCGACATAGCCAATATGACTGTCCTAGCATGACAGTCCAGAGTAGCACGACACGGATATAACTAATCCATACATAAAATGACATTGAAATCCAACATACATAATAATAAAAGATCCATACGGGTCTTCAGACCGCCAATAGTCACCACACACGACCGGTACATACGGTCTACGACAATAGTATCACCCACCGAGGTAGATACATGAACAAGTAAAAAAAGAAACTCACGAAGCGTACCCAAATAACGAGAAAAGCATGATGACACATAAGAAAAGGTGGAACCGGGATCAAATAATATAGAGGCATCTCTATGGCAAACTGAAATAATACCTGTAATGACAGCATCTGAAACAATAGCATCGGGTCTACCTGGGAGTGCATAGAAACGGGACTGACCGCCCCCTGATCGACCTCCCTTTGTTGGGCGACCCCTGGATGACTGACCTCCACCCCTAGCTGGTTGAGCGGGTGGTGGTGAAGAAACTGGCACTGAAACCGATGACTGACCCCTCTGCTGGGACGAACTAGCAACACGACGAGGACACTGCCTCCACATGTAGCCTATCTCGCCACACTCAGAACAATTCCCAGGTGCTGGAGAAGGGGATTGAAGGGAACCCCTTGCACCAGAGTGACTAACAGATGCACTCGGCATAGAAGAGCCCTGAACTAATGGAGTAGGGGTCGAACTCTGAGCTGGAGAGCACTAAGTGATGACTGGCCCTGATGAGAACCGTGATAACCATGACCTGATGATGCCCCACGATAACCTGGGCGAGCTAGCTGAGACGACCTGAATGAACGGCCTCTGCGGTGCTGAAACTGACCCCTCGAAGGAGTACCACTATAGCTGCCAGATCCTCGAGGCCTCTTGGCCTCCCTCTCCTCTCGCTCCTGTCGGCGAACCGTCTCAATTTCATGGGCGATATCCACAACCTCCTCGAAGGTAGCACCAGTCATCCTCTCCCTAGTCATAATAATACGGAGCTGATAAGTAAGATCATCAACAAACCTCTTAATCCTCGCTCTATCTATCGGGACCAACCAGATGGCATGACGAGCCAACTCAGAGAACCTCAACTCATACTGCAGTGTGGTCATCTCCCCTTACACAACCACTCAAACTGCCTACGTAGCTCCTCTCTACGAGACTGCAGCAATACTTCTCCAGAAAGAGAACGGAGAACTGTTACCAGGTGAGGGGTGCTGCACCAACAGGCCTACGCCTTTCAAAATCCTCCCACCAAGTGAAAGCAGCTCCTGAAAACTGATAGGTGGTAAAAAAGACCCCGCTAGTCTCCAGAATAACCACTGCACGAAGAAACCTCTGACACTTATCTAAAAAGCCCTGGGCATCCTCGCCCTCTGCGCTACTGAAGGTCGGAGGTTGCAATCTACCAAACCTCTCCAACCTACGCTACTCATCCTCCAGCATGACAAGAACTACATAGTCCTAAGCAGCTTCAATCGGCTAGGCTGGATGTGCCCCCGGCATCTGGAGTCCCTACATGACCTACTCAGGAGTGCGAGCGGTGGGAGTCTGATTGCCTCCCCCGGCCTGAGAAGTAGTTGCGGCTGTAGTGGCTGAAATCGCCTAAGCTAGGCCAGTGCAAACTGATAATATCTGAGACAAGGCCTTCTGAAGACCCGGAATCACGATGTGCACAACTGGTGCCTAAGCTGGTGCTATAGGAGCATCCATAACTGGGACCTGATCTTGAACTAGGGCAGCTGGTGGATCTACAGGTGATGCCCTCGCTGTTCTACCTCTACCACGACCACGACCGCGTCCTCGGCCTCTGGTGGCCACAGCTGGTGGCATTGGTGGTCGTCCACCCTGTTCGGTAGCGTGTTTCCTCACCATCTGTGAGAGAATATAATAACGGAGGTTTAGTACTCGCATCAACAAGTTCGCACGATAAGAATTTCAAGAATATAAAGTTTTTCCTAAAGGTTCTGCAGCCTCTCGAGGATAAATACAGACGTCTCCATACCGATCCGCGAGACTCTACTAAACCTTCTCATGACTCGTGAGACCTATGTAACCTAGGCTCTAATACCAACTTGTCACGACCCAAACCCGGACCCGGTCGTGATGGCGCCTCTCGTGAAGACAAGGCCAACCGACACTTCCCATTTTCCAATTATTAACAGTTAAGCATTTAAGAAACGGTCTAATCATGATAAAATAAATCTGAAATAATAATAATAACATAAATAAGCGGAAGAACACCCATACACATCCCTAACCGGGGTGTCACTAGCCATGAGCATCTATATGTCATAATAAAATTTTGCTAAATCCATAACTAGTACAACTGTCTGAAGGGAAATAGAAGCAATAAAGGAGTAGAGACACAGGGCTGCAGACGTCAACAACTACCTTGTAATCTCTGAAAGCCCGCCAGAAGCTGGAGGAATCAGCACTCGGGAGCGGAACCAGCTACGCCTGAATCTGCACACAGGGGTGCAGGGAGTAAAGTGAGTACTCCAAGGCATTCTATAATAAAGCAGTAAAACCATTTAAGAAAACACGTAAGGCACAAGACATTCTATAATAAAGCAGTAAAACCATTTAAAAGTAGTAAAATAGTGAAAAGTCAAGTAAAATTCTCTTTCAACAAGTAAACAAGTAATTGACAGGTAATTAAGGTAAAGTAAACCAATAGAAGATCGCCCCTCGGGCACAGTATCAACAAATCCACCCCTCGGGCAACAGCTCAGAACAATACCAGCCCCTAGGGCTCAATCTCACATCACAATGGGTACTTGCGCTCACTGGGGGTGTGCACACTCCTGGAGGGGCCCCTTACGGTCCAAGTGCAATAACAATCCATCTCGTGGCATCAAATCTAGTCCCTCGGCCTCATATCAATCAAGCCACCTCGTGGAGTATATATCTCACGCCCTCGACCTCAAATCATTATCAGTATTTCCTCACAACTAGGCCCCCGTCCTTACTTAGTCAAAAATACTCACAAGCCCCTCGAGCAATAGTAAAACAGTGTTTCTCAGCCCAAACATCATTTAAAATATCATTAAGTCTTAAAACTGAGTAAACATGGCTGAGTATGAAAACAGTGGAAAATAACATGACTAAATTCAAGTATAAAGTCAAAACAGTAAGGAAATAAAAATGAAAATCCCCGAAGGGTTCAAATAGTTGGAACGAAGCCCGAATATGGCATTCAACCCAAATAATGATGATAGCAAATAGTTTTCAGTCAAATACGCTGTAAAATCATCAACCGGGACGGACAAAGTCACAATACCCAATAGTGAACGACCCCACGCTCTTCATCAAGCGTGTGTCTCACCTCAACATAGCACTACGATGTGCAATCTGGGGTTTCAAACCCTCAAAACATCATTTATAATCATTACTCACCTCGAATCGGCAAAATCTCCAGCTCGCAATGCCTTTGCCCCTCAAATCGGCTTCCACACGCGTCGAATCTATCAAAAATTAGATTGAGGACATCAAAATATGCTAAGGGAATAAATCCCAAGCGAAAACAATCAATAAAGAGCACAAATCCCGAAATTACAAAAACCTGACCCTCAGGCCCACATCTCAAAATTCAGAAATTTTTACACCAATAGATTCCTTATCTTCCCACGAGTCTATACATATCAAAAGTTCCGAAATCTGACACCAAATGGTCCATCAAATCCTCAATCATAAGTTTCCAATTCTAAACCCTAGGTTTCCCAAATTTCACCCTTAATTCCTTGATTTTTAGCTCTAATCCGTGAAATAATAGCACAAGACCGAGTTTTAAGTCCAAATTACCTCAATGAAGTTCCCTTGAAATTCCTCTTTCAAATTGCCCAAAAAGATCCAAGGCTGAAGTCAAAAATGGTGGAATAACATAATTTCGCGAAATGAAATAACATATATGTTCTGCCCAGGTCTTTCCGCATGTGCGGTCCAAAACCTGCTTCTGCGGTACCGCATATGCGGTCTAATCCTCCGCTTCTACGAAATTCACTTACCGGAACAAATACCGCATCTGCAGTCCACTAGCCGCATCTGCGACTCCGCAGGTGCGGTCCCTCTACCGCATCTGCGGTTTCTGACTCTACCTCACCATTCCGCATCTACGAGCCTCCCTCCGCATCTGCGATTCCGCAGATGCAATCCCATTATCCGCTTCTGCGGTTTCCTATTCCTCAAGCATCTCCCACTTTTGCGGTCAAATCTCCGCTTATGCGGTGCCACACCTGCGGCCCCCAAACCATAGGTGCAAAAATACTAGAAGCAGCAATATCAGCTGCTGCAACAAGATTCCAACCTCTCCGTTGACCATCCGAAATCACCCCGAGGCCCCCGGAACCTCAAACAAAAACACAAAGTAGCCCAATACCTTATACAAACTTGTTCCAATCATCAAAACACTTCAAACAACATCAAATCCACTAAGACACCTCGGATTCAAGCCAAACTTTCAAAAATCTTCCAAATTACGCTTTCTATCAAAAACCCCACCAAACCATGTCTGAATGATCTGAAATTTTTCACACACATCCCAAATGGCACAACGGAACTACGGAAACTCTCAGAATCCCATCCCGACCCCTATATCAAAATTTTTCCTACCAACCGGAAATCGCCAAAATATTAACTTCGCCAATTCAAGCCTAAATTCACTACGAACCTCCAAAATTCATTTTGATCGCGCTCCTAAGCTACAAATCACCTCTCGAAGCTATCCTAACCATCGGAACTCACATCCGATCCCTCTAACACATAAGTCAACATCCGGTTGACTTTTCCAACTTAAACTCACTCTAAAGAGATTAAGTGTCTCAAACCTTACCAAATCCTTCCCGAACTCGATCCGACCAACCTGATACCACATAACACGGATAAATAAAGCATAAGGAAGCAGAAATGGGGAAAATGGAGCGGTAATTCATGAGACGACTGACCGGGTCGTCAGAGATACCGATCCGTCCGATATCTTATCGGGTGGATAACAGATTAGTATATTTACTGTAATGATCCGACCGGTCGTTTTGAGCTTTAGCATGTCATTCATTGGTTTGAGTATAGGGTAGTCCGTGAGCAATTCGACGTTTATTGTCGGAAGTTTACATTTTGAAAGTCTTTGAATTTGCTCTATTTAACTTGGAGTGGACTTTATTGTTATCGGATTCTGTTTGGTATTCTGAGCCTTGGGGCACATTTTTGTTGTTATATTGGACTTGTGTGTGAAATTTAGTTCCATTTCGAGGTATTGAAGAGTGATTCAGACACTTGAGTAGCATACTTGTTAAGTTTAAGAAAATGAATTGACCACGGTCAGATAGTGGACTTAACGAGCTCGAATTCATGATTTAAAATTTCAAAAGGTTTGTATGAAGATTTTGGACTTGTCCTCAAGTTTTGGTTAGATTTCGATGATTTCGAATGGGTTTGGCTTGTGTCGCGCTCTTATTTGATGTTTCAATATTTTTTCTTTAGACATAAAGGGTAACATATTAATAAAACTACCTTTTATTAGTGATTAGATTGATCCATTAGATCCATATCATAATTATGGAACCATAGCAACAAGAATCGTTGAATTCCAAGGTCGCATGAGAGAGTTATGCCCATTTCTATGTCGGGAAAGATTGCTGTTTTTTGGTGCGAACTTTTGTTCTACGCGAATGCAAAGAAGGAATTATGCGTTGACAAGTCAATGAAACAAATTTCTCTTCACGAATGCGAAGGTGTCCCGAGAAGGCGAAGAACAAAAATCATCTGGGTAGTGTTTTAAATTGGCAGATCGAGCATTTCAGTATTTTGAGCATATCTTGAGTTCTATGGCTCCGTTTGAGGTAATTTTTGCGGCGTTGTTCTCGTCTCAACAAGGATTTTCAAATCGTTGGGCATTTATTTGTGGTATTAGAGAAGATTTGGAGCCGATTATCGGATTTCGGAAAGGTAAGTCTCTTGTCTAACCTTATGAGAGAGAATTTACCCTATAGGTGCTATATTTGTTATGTGCTATGTATTATGAGAACTATGCACATATGATGAGACAAGTGCCCGTGTATATGCTAGAATTCCTGATTATGTTCGGGTAGACTTAGACTTACACCATGCTTTAATTGTACTAGTTGAGTTATTCTTGCCCGTTTAAATATCTTAATTACATTTTGTCCTAAGACTAGACTTGCGTAAGTATCAAACTCGCAATTTTAGATACTTGACTAGCTATTTGATTTGTGGTGTACATTATACTTCCATTTTATGGATTTCTTCTAACTTGTGCATATTTGTCCAAAAGTTTTCTTGAATTTTATAACTCACACGTATATTTGTAAGTGGGGCCAGCGACCCGTCAAAGTTTCATATTCTAATGGGATTAGGCTGAATGCCTCAGCAATACTCATATGGGATCGGTTCATTCGCCTTGACAATATTATATAATACACTCTTATGGGAGCAGATAGTTCGCCTAGTATCATGTAACACACTCTTATGGGATCACGTCGTTCGCCCCGGTAGAGTACATATTCTTTTGTGATCAAGCTGTTTGCCTCGACATAGTACATATTCTTATGGGACCAGGTTGTTTGCCTAGGCAAAGTACATATTCTTTTGGGATCGAGCCGTTCGCCTCGACAAAGTACATATTCTTATTGGATCGGGTCGTTCGCCTCGACAGAGTACATATTCTTATGGGATCAGACCATTCGCCTTGGCAGAGTACATATTCTTATGGGATCGGGCCGTCCATTCATCTTGGCAAAGGATACTATTCTTATGGGATCGGGCCGTATGCCACAGCGGGATATCATACCATCACTTTTATGGGATTCGGTCTTTCGCCACGGCAGAATCGTGCGTAATATTCGATAAGGAGTAAGAGCATCTGTAATTTTATCTGACATGAGTTGTGATAGTTTAGTGGTTATTGACCTGACATACATTCCATTCACGATAATATCTGGTACTCGAGGATTTTGTGTTTACTCATCTGTTAAGGATCAATTTTATGCACATATATTATTCTCACTGTTTTACTTGCTATGCTCCATACATGTCTACCTTTATTGTACTTAATTTATTGGACCACTAGTAGGTGTTAATGTAGATCTCTCATCACTACTTCTTCGGGGTTAGGCTAAATACATACTAGTCACCCATTGATTTATACTCATACAATACTTTTGCACTAATTGTACATATACTGAGAAAGGTACATTTGGGAGCATAAGTGCAATTGCTGGGGAGACTTTGTGGTGATATGCATTTCATGTTATGATCCGCAGCACACGAAGTCCCCGTCCTAGTTATTTATTATATCCGATTTATTTCTATTTCAGGCAGATGTTTTAGTAGTGTTGTATTTGTTCTAGTAGATGCTCATGCACTTGTGACATCGGATTTTGGTCTTGGTTGTATTCCGCTATGATTTCCTGTTTATATTTTGGCCTCATTCGAATAACTAACGATTCCACTCCTTATTTCTTTAATTGTTTCGAATGCATTTTGGATTAACTAATGATGTGTTGATTTAATTGTAGGATCGCCTAATGGAGCGTTGGGCACCATCACGACCTACAGTGGGTTTTGGGTTATGATAGTTGGTATCAGAGCACTAGGTTCACTTAGGTCTCACGAGTCATGAGCAAGCCTAGTAGAGTCTTGTAGATCGGTACGGAGACATCTATACTTATCTTCTAGAGGCTACATGGCAGTTAGGAGAACTTCCCTTTCTTTATTCCTTGTCATGTAATCGATTGAAGCTTATGTCTTCAGTTCCTTCTTGTTCATTCGAACACGATGTTGAGTACTTGATATTAGTTGGGCATCGAGGAGTTGTGGTGGTAATACATGTGTGGGGGGATGTTTTCCCCTTTATTATAGGGGCAGACTACTAGCATTGCCTTGTAGTAGGGTGTTCGATTGTTTCAGTCCAGTGTTGGTCTTTCTCATGGGTTCAGGGCTATGCACGGTGTATAATGATGTTTCTCGCGTTGTTATCGTGTAGTGTTAGTGTAAATTGTAGGGTGTTTGCTTATATGTCGTGGTAGTGAATGATTTGGGATGAGGAATATTCAGTTCATGATTGCAGAGTTCGGTTTTGGGACTATTCATTCCAGTACAAGAGAGGCATTTAGGTTATGGATATTCAGGCCTTGGCTGACAGAGTTGCATGATTAGGTATTTCTGAATTTGGTGAATTTCTTGCTTGTGTTATTGTGCAGTCGTCCTTATTTGAGTGCACTAAGGATTGTTTGTATGGTGGTCCTCATTTGTTTCTCCTTGGGGAACGATATTGTAAAGTGGTGCCTAAGAAGTGGTTTGTCAGAGATGACAGTGTGTTACGACTTCACGGTTGAATCGGTGTTTCTAGTGTTTATGGCTCGAGAGAGATGATCCATGATGAGGCTTAGAGTTGATGTCATTCTAATTGCTCGGGTGATACGGAGATAGATTGCAATTAGGGGCGACATTATTGGTGGTGGAGCATGAGAAAGGACGTGGTGGGATATGTCTCGCAGTGGTTCGGTTATTAGTAGATCAACTATGAGCCATACAGATCGAGTAGGTTGCTTCAGAAGCTGGCTAGACCAGAGGTGAAGTGGTAGCGGTTCATATGGATTTTGTGGTAGGGTATCCACATTCTTGAGAAAAGTTATTGTCTTTGGGGTCATGGTGGGCAAGTGACTAAGTTTGTGTATTTCATTTGAGATAGTGACTTCTATACTTAGTAAGTTTGAATGTGACGAAAAGAGTTGTTCGGGATGTAGAGCAAATGTGAGTGCGTGATTATCATTTTGGGATGTAATATGGTATCGAGCTTTGAACGTGTTGTTCGACCTTCAGTTGATGTTAATATAATGAACGAACTCTTACAGCTAGTGAACCAGTGTGGACTCAAGAGGATAAACTGATTTTATAGTGGTTATAACCATGTCGATATGAGGTTACACAGGTGGACTATCTCTTGTGAGAAGGTTAGGGGTTGCATAATTTCTGATGAAGTTCCTACGAAGAATTCTACCTTTATCCAATGGGCTGCATGTACTATAATGTGGGTCTGGATCGCTTGAGGAAGATGGCTCGACTATCACTTGAGTGTGCATTTGGGGCTGATAACTCAGGATGTGTTATGCTCAGAGCAACCTGAGCATATGGGGAATTTAGCTGAGTAATTGTGCAAGATTGGGGTAATGAAGGAGGAGAAGTCACTGTGGGGTCTTGGGTTATAGAGTTGTGGCTTAAAGCTAAGTGGGGAAGCCTACCATTAACGATTGAGTCACGTGGTCATGTCTCTTTGCAGTTTCTGGATTTCTGTACATTAGTGGATTACTTATGACCGAGGAAGAGGACATCAAGGTAATTCGAGCAAGGAATTTATGGATATTCATTACATTTTGTGTTATAGATATAGGCGAAGGTCGTGGAGTGACTCAGATTTTATACTTCTTTGTGAATGTAATATGTAAGGGAAATGATTCATTCGGTTGCTTCTTTGGAGTATTCGTGTGCTAACTAAGCACTAGTTATTTGGTTATATATTCGAGACTAGCTTAGAGTGGACGACTCTCAACAATGATTCCAGTGGGTTCACGATTTAAGCTATGGTGCCTATAGACTTTTGGGTTCGTTGTGTGGCTAAGGATTGAGTTTGGCAGCGGAGTGTGAGAGATACTTGATATAATTCTACATCATTGTTGGTTCTACGAAGTGGTGTTAGGGAGATTGAAAAAACAACTCTGGGTACATAGAAAGTCTCTTTGGAATGAGTGTATCAGTTGGAGGTACTATTGAGTGCACGAGAGGGTGTAAAATGACTTATGGGTATTAATGTGGCGTGATCATATGATTTAGGGTCACTAGGGATGAGTGATGATTGAAATCCATTGCATGTTGGGAGGAGCAGTGTTATTTTTAAAGCAATTCAAGAGGAAATTTGAAGAGGTTGGGTTAGTTTACCAGTGGCTTGGATCAACATAGTAAGGAAAATGATTGATTCCTTCGGTATGATAAGGCCATACTGGTGTTTCGTGGCTCTGCTTGCAGGATTGGAAGTGTGCGTGACCTGGTGAATTTAGAGGGATTTAGCCCGATGGATTGGTTATGTGCATATGGGTCCCGAAGATTTTATGACGGTTTCAACCACAACTTGAGATGTGCGTCTGCTTTAGTTAAAGCTGGTGGCGTGTTGCGCTTTTTCTTCTGAGATGAGTTATGTGAAGGGTTCTAACCGGTGTTAAGGGTATGATATTTGATTTTATGTGACATGGATAGGGTCATTGTGGATCTTTGAAAAGCTATTGACTTATTTTGAGATAACCGGAATCGGTTCAGAGGTCCATTGGTAGGCCTAATGAGAATGTATATTCTACATCAGATTGAATATGTTTATTCAGCACGACATTTATCTATGGATGAGTTTTCAGGAGTGGTTGTTGTTATTCCTATCATCATCTATTTCATATATTACGCTTTCATGCTATGTGAGTTATAAGGTAGCTTGATATCTTTTTTACATGCATGTTGTGGTCCTGTATAGGTGATCAGAGCCACCTGCACTACTACAAAGTAGCGAGAGTGGTCGAAGCAGCTTTTACCCGAGAAGGTCGGGATCAATTTTCACAGGGAGCTAGAAATGGGAATTGAGTTTCTATCTAAATTGGAGATGCGTAATTGCTCTTAATTGCACTTCTAATCATAATTGGTTTTGATATTACTTCTAAATTTATACTAATAAGATGCTAAATTAAGCTAAGAGTAAGATACTTGAAGGGTTGTCAAAATAGTTAAAAAGCACTAGGGAAGTGACTTTATCCTAGGTGGATACTTGACGGATTCTCGAGTCTAAGGCTAGGTTGTCATGTTGGGGATTACGATATAACCATTGCACGATACTTCTCACTCTATACCTCTCGGTAGTTTGAGTGATTTTGCCCTAATTGACTTTCTCAAGACCAATTGGGTATGATAATTTGTGCAAGCAATTTAGGTTCAAGTCAGGTATTACTATCTCTAGGTTTAACCTTTTAATTGAGGTTATCAATCTCTTGAATACGCCCCAATTCCTTGTTGGACTAATTTTCCTAGACTCAAGTTCTCTTTCTCAAGAAGAACCCAAGTCAAATAGGCACAAATTAGTGTTTGCAAGCACTAATTCAACATTAAAACCATAAATTAGTCCAAATATCAAATACCCATAGACATTCAAGTCTTAAAACACAAGACTCATCAAATACCCATACTAGGGTTGAGCCACAACCCTAGCTAATGGGTGTAGCTACTCGTGATAATAGAAGAAAACAAAGAAATAGATGAAGAAAAACTCATAATATTTAATTACAAGCTAAAACTTGAAGATTTAATGATAAAACTATTGTAAAATTACTCAAAATGCTAAAGGAACACTATTCACGAGCGCAACTTCTAGTTAGAATATAACTGGTGACCTAAAAATGGGAAAATAAACTATTTATACTAGGTAGAATTTTCTGGACAAAAATACCCCTACGGGGGTAATGCGGTCCGCACAAAATCGAGAGCGGCCGCACTGAGGCTCTTGGCTTAAAACTTCTGCTCTCTGAACTTGGCCACCGCAGGCCGCACAAAATGCACTGCGGCCGCAGTGGCTTCGATTGCAGTCCGCACAAAAAGGACCGCGGACCGTATTGGCAATGATTCCCCAAATTGGCGACTCTCTGAACTTCAGCTTTGTGGACCGCACAATATCTAGTGCGGCCGCGATGAAGCCAATGTGGTCCGCACAAAATGCTTTGCGGCCGCATTGCTTGAGTGCCTAAAATGAGCACCTCTCTGAACTTCCTCACTGCGGATTGCGCAAAAAGGAGTGCGGCCACATTGGACCTGTTGCACTGTGCTTGGAGTTGTTCTTGGTACTTGTGCATATTTCACTCCTTTTTGAGCTGGTTTCGATGAATTGTCACATTGTTGACCAAACCCTGCAAACAAGTACAACATGTAAGCCTTTGGGAATATTTTGTACGCATTTTTAATTAAAACTCAAGTAAGAAGGAGTGTAAAATGCATCACAATCCCTAGTTATCAATAGGCTCCATGGTATTATATGAGCGAGATGGTTCTTGAGGTATTGGGTTGTTTAATCCACCTTAGATGTGCTTGGCCTTTTTCGTTAGCACATTATGCTATTCGTCTCCCCAGGGTTATGTTTATACACTTTGCGTGCTTGTTATTGATGTACATATGTCTAGTGAGTGTGAGCATTTTTGGCTCGATTGGTAATCCCATGCTAAGTATCATGTGTGGATTAGGTGGCACAGCGCCACGAGTATGATGTTAGGATCGGGTTTCACGCTGCAACAATGAGTTATTGGGTATGATTCCTTATGTTTATCTTGTGTGTTTTACTTCTCCTTTGTGGGGTAGATTCATAGTATTTTGCTTGGTTGTTATATCTATTACGCGTGTTCGATAGTTCTAATACTAAGATTTTTTCCCTTATTGGTCATACTCGAGTTGTGGCTTGTTTGACATACGGATTACATTGTATGGGATTTTAGATGGTGTCTGAGCAGCTTATACGGGGTGAGATGAGGTTGTTGGACCAAGAATAAGTGCAAACGAATTCGTACACTGTATGTTTAAAGGGGGAATGTCACTAATTAGTTCAGAATGTGGAAATGGCTCTTTTCGAACGGAAGAACTCCATGATTTTTTATTTGACGGGTGGTTATGAGATTCTGCACATCTCTTTCATCGTTGAGTATTACAAGTGTTGGAACATGTCTTTATGTGTCATGAGGTTTATTGTTGGTATCAGATTTGGAAATTTGCAACTATTGTTGTTGGAAATTATTATTATGTGCATATGAGTTATGCGGTATCTCATGTGGTTACATCTTGGGTGTATAATTATGCTTTGATATGGCTCGTTGTGATTGATATAGTATATGTACATATGAATCAGACATTATAGGAAATTCTGAATGTTTGAATTTGGTTCTAAGGCTTATGGGCTAAGGTTGCAGGGAGGATCTTGAGTGGAAGGTATGCTAATGTGCTTATATGGATTGAGGTGGCACGAGTATGTGCATGATATGATACAGTGATTTGGAAGCTTGGGAACAACTTTTGGCACACTTGAGGACAAATGTCTTGACCGTTCGTTTTGAGCTTTAGTTTGACGTTCAGAGGTTTGACACCTTGTGTAGCTTCACATTATGCACTATGACTCGCATATGTGGTATGTTTCGATTTTCCAGATTTTTTGAGTTAATGGAAGAATAATTCTCAATTCGGAAGCTTTAAGTTGGAAGAGTTGATCAAGGTTTGAATTTTGAATAAACAACCTCGAAATCGAAATTTGAAGGTTCCAATAGGTTAGTGAGGTGATTTCAGACTTGTGCGTATGTTCGGGTGGAGTATCGGGTAATCCGGGATTAATTGGACGCTTATTGTTTGAAGTTTGCATTTTGAAATTCTTTGAATTTTCTACATTTAACTTGGAATGGACTTTATTGTTATCGGATTCCGTTTGGTATTCTGAGCCTTGGAGCATACTCATGTTGTCATATTGGACTTGTGTGTGAAATTTGATTCCATTTTGAGGTATTTAAGAGTGATTCGGATACTTGAGTTGCATACTATTTAAGTTTAAGAAAATGAGTTGAGCACAATAAAATAGTCGACTTAACGAGCTCAAAATCATGATTTAAAAGTTTCAACAGGTTTGTATGATGATTTTGGACTTGTCCGCAAGTTTTGGTTAGATTCCGATGAGTTTCGGATGGGTTTGGATTGTGTCGTGCTCTTATTTTATGTTTCCGCATCGTTTCTCTAGGCATAAAGTGTAACATATAGGGAAATCTACCTTTGATTTGTGATTAGATTGAACTATTAGATCCATATCATATTTACGAAACCATAGCAATAAGAATCGTCAAATTCCGAGGTCACATGAAAGATTGTTGGTTTCTGGTGCAAAGATTTATTTTACGCGAACATGAGAGAGGTCCCGCGAATGCGATGAAGGAATTATAGTGTAACGACCCGGCCGGTCATTTTGAGAGTTAGAGCCCCTATCCCCTATTAACTTCTTCCCCCATATCTATTTCTGCTATTGTGACTTGCCGGGAGGTTTCATTTTTGGGTTTTGGAGGTGTATACTTAGTCCATAAATAGGAGCTTAAGCCTTAAGAATTGGACCATAATCGGAAATGTGTGAAGATGACTTTGTAATGGAGTTTCGCCGATTTCGTTAGCTCCGTTGGGTGATTTTTGGCTTAGGGGCGTGTTCGGACTGTGTTTTGGAGGTCCGTAGCTTATTTGGGCTTGAAATGGCGAAAGTCGAATTTTTGAAGTTTTGGACCGGTAGTGGAATTTTTGATATCGGGGTTGGATTCTGATTTCAGAAGTTAGAGTAGGTCTGTAATGTTGATTATGACTTGTGTGAAAAATTTGAGGTCATTCGGACGTGGTTTGATAGGTTTAGGTATCGGTTGTAGAATTTTGAAGTTTCAAGTTCATTAAGTTTGAATTGGAGAGAGATTTGTGATTTTAGCATTGTTTGATGTGATTTGAGGGCTGAACTAAGTTTGTATAGTGTTTTAGGATTGATTGGTATGTTTGGTTGAGGTCTCGGAGGCCTCAGGTGAGTTTCAGGTGCTTAACGGATAATTTTTAGACTTTGGGAGTTGGCAGATTTTCTGGTGTTTTATTGCAGACCATTCCTTCATCGCGTCCGGGAGAGAAGACGCGCACTCGCAAAAAGGACTTTGTGGCAGGTTAGATTTTCTGCTTTTTGTTCACGAAAGAGGTCCAACATTCGTGAAGCACTGGAAAGGCTAGCCTAGGTATTCGTAATATAGATCCCGCATTCGCGTAGGAGGAATGGCCAGTTGGGACCCCAGGCCCTTATGCCTACGGTTCGCGATGCTCGTCCCACATTCGAGTAGGGTTGAACTGAGTAGTCTTCACATTCATGACAGGGTCATCACGCTCGTGATGAAGAAATTCTAGGCCAAGGCAAGTTGTGCTTCGCGAACGCGAGGGGCTTTCCCCGTTCGCGAAGAAGGAATCACTGGGCAGTACTTAAATATTTCAAAAACGAAGGTTGGCCATTTTTATCAAAACTTGAGTTTGGGAGCTCGGATTTGGACGAGATTTTGACAGATTTTCAGAGATATCAATTGGCTAATGATTCTTAACTTGATTTTAGTTATATCCCATTAATCTTTCATTGATTTTATCATTTAATTTCGGATTTGGGGTAAAAATCGGGAAAAATTGAGAAGAGTTCTTAGACCACATTTTGGGATTTTGATTGAGATTTTTGTATCAGATCTGAGTAAATTTGGTATTGTTAGACTCGTGAGTGAATGGGTGTTCGTATTTTGTGACTTTTACCTGATTCTGAGACGTGGGCCTGGGGAGGCTTTTGGGGTGATTTTCCAATTTCTTGTCATAGCTTTGATTTCATTAGCTAGATTAGTTTCTTGTAGTTATATTTATGTTATGTAATTGATTTTTGCTAGATTTGAGCCATTCGGAGTCAGATATTCGTGGAAAGAGCATTGTGACGGATTGATTTGAGCCTGGTTCGAGGTAAGTGGCTTGCCTAACCTTGTGAGGGGGGGAACTCCCCTTAGGATTTTGTACTGTTTTGATATGTGAGCGCCATGTACGTGAGGTGACTAGTACATACACGAGCTATTTATTGTAAAATTCCAATTTTTTTTCACTAAGTCAGAACATGTTTCTCCTTATTTGAACTACACTAGCATATGTAACTATCCTTTTTAGTTTAGAATAGCATTCCTATGTGTTTTAACTACGTATCTGAACTCTATGCAGTATGTTTAGTGAATTTCCTACTTTCCATGACCTGAACTTAGTCTAAGCTGTAGGTTTTCTTGTTGTAACTGCTATTTTATGTTGGTTGAACTTTATATTTACTTTGGGACTACTGAATAGTATTCCGGGAGATCCCCCTTTACTGCATATTTACTTTGGGGCTACGGAACGGTATTTGGGGAGATCCCCATGTTTTGCATATTTACTTTGGGACTACGGAACGGTATTTCGGGAGATCCCGCTGCACATTTACGTTTGGGACTGCAAGACGGTATCTCGGTAGATCCCCTATTGTAATCTTTATGTTCTGAGCTATTGTTTTTCTAATTCTATTCCTGTTAGATTTCCATATTTTTTTACTGTGATATTTCATTCTGTCTTATTTTATTATATTTATACCAGTAGGGACCTGACCTGATCTCGTCACTACTCGACCGAGGTTAGGCTTGGCACTTACTGGTACCGTTATGGTGTACTCATGCCGTTTAGTGTACATGTTTTTCGTATGCAGATCCAGGTACCGCTTGTCAGCTGCATTACCAGTGAGGCGAGATAGCTGTAGAGACTTCAAGGTATATCTGTCGTGTCCGTAGACCTCGGAGTCCCTATCTACTCCTCCCCATGTCAAACACTTCTTGTATTTTCTACTTTTGTTAGACTTTGGAGTATAGAAGTATTGTTTCTCTCTGCAGCTTGTGACTTATGATATTCCGGGTTTTGGAAGAGTTTATGTACCCTTTGAGAGTGGTTATTAAATATGGCGAACAACATCTTAATTTCTTATTAAAATTTACCTTTTAGTTGTTAGCTTTTATGTTTTCGTTTCATTTTTTTGCAATGTTAGCTTACCTAGTCGTAGAGATAGGTGCCATTATGATGGTTCTGGGAGGGAGAACTGGGCTGATGACAAGTTGGTATCAGAGCTCTAGGTTCATAGGAGTCGTGAGTCACAATCCGGTTTATTAGAGTCTCGCGGATCGGTATGGAGATGTCCGTACTTATCTTCGGGAGGCTATGGAATTGTTAGAAAAATTCCACTTCATTTTATTCCTTGTCGTGTGAGATTATTGACTTCGAAATTCTAAAATTATGTCTTCTATTCTCTCATAGATGGTGAGGACATATGCAGCCGGAGATGATCAGACACTCGTGCCCCTTGCTAGATCCGCCCGAGGTTGGGACCAGGGTAGAGGCAAAGGACGCACACACGGTGCAGCTAGGGCACCCGAGCAAGCTGCTACATAGGAGCCACCAATACTACTACTACTACTACTACTACTACTACTACTACTGCTGCTGCTGCTGCACCAGCCCTTCCGGAGACCCTTGCACAATTCCTGAGCATGTTTGGTACTCTAGCTCAGGCGGGGTTGATTCCCCTTACTCCATCCATATTGCAGGTCGCGAGAAGAGCACAGACTCCCGCGGCCCGCACCCAGAGTAGCGGGTTTAGGTTAATCAGATTCCAGATGTTATACCAATACCACCTGTAGCCCCAGTTCAGCCCGAGGGTAGGGCAGCAGTTTCAGAGGAGGAGCAGCGTAGGCTCGAGAAGTACAAGAAGTCTGACCCTCCTATATTCAGTGGTTTTGTGTTAGAGGATGCTCAGGGATTTCTGGAGGAGTGCCACTGTATCCTTCATACTATGGGCATAGCAGAGTCGAGCGTGGTTCCTTTCACTGCCTTTCAGCTTCAAGGAGCAGCCTATCAGTGGTGGCATGCTTATGAGTTAGACAATCCGGCAGAGGCAGCTTCCCTTCTATGTACTCATTTCTCGGACATGTTTTTGAGAGAGTATGTCCCTTAGAGCCTCAGGGACACATGACGCATAGAGTTTAAGTAGTTGCGCTAGGGTGCTATGACAGTCTCAATGTATGCAGTCCGATTTAGTGACTTGGCTAGACATGCACCGGCTTTGGTTTTTGCAGTTCGAGAGAGGGTCCGTCGGTTTATTGAGGGACTCATTTCCAGCATCAGGACTAGCATGGCCCGGGAGTTAGAGATGGATATCTCGTATCAGCAGGTGGTGAGTATTGCTAGGAGATTAGAGGAAATGCTTGCGTGGGATAGGGAGGAGAAAGAGGCCAAGAGGTCTCGAGAGTTTGGCCATTATTTGTGTGCTTGTGCCCCAGCTGCAATTCGTCAAAGTAAGGGCTATGTGAGTCGCCTCGTTCATTCAGCTCTTCTAGCCACCAGTGGTATTCCAGCTCTTCCTAGGCCTCAGGAGTTTTATTATGCACCTCTAGTATCTAAAGCGCCTCCTACACAGGGTGCTTTCAGCGGTCAGTCTAGCAGACCTGCCCTGAGCCAGTCATAGCCGCCACGTCCTCCTAGAGCTTGTTTTGAGTGTGACGACACTCGGCTTATGGTGAGGGATTGCCCCAGACTTAGGAGCGGTGCACCTCCGCAGACTTCTCAGCCACAATGTGCTCCACCGGGTCCTCAGGCTATGATTACAGCACCAGCTGCCACCCCATCTGCTCAGCCAGCTCGAGGTGGAGGTCGAGGAGGTAGAGGTCTCCTTATAGTGGGAGGTCAGGCCAGATACTACGCCCTTCCTACTCGTACAGAGGTTGTTGCTTCTGATTCTGTCATTACAAGTATTGTTCTGATTTTTCATAGAGATACATTGCTTCTATTCGATCCAGGATCCACTTATTCTTATGTGTCCTCTTATTTTGCCCCACATTTGGGCGTATCTCGTGATTCTTTGAGTTCCCCTGTTTATGTGTCTACTCCTGTAGGAGATTCTCTTATTGTAGACCGCGTGTATCGGTCGTGCTTGATTACTCTTAGTGGTTTTGAGACTAGAGCTGATTTATTTTTGCTCAGCATGGTAGATTTTGATATTATCTTAAGCATGGACTGTTGTCTCCCCATTATACTATTTTTGATTGTCACGCCAAGACCGTGACACTGGCTGTGCCAGGTTTACCGCGATTAGAGTGGAGGGGTACCTTAGATTATACTCCCAGCAAAGTTATTTCATTTCTTAAAGCTCAACGAATGGTTGAGAATGGGTATGACATGTATCTAGCCTATATAAGAGATGTCAGTATTGATACCCCTATAGTTGATTCAGTCCTAGTAGTGAGACATTTCTTTGATGTGTTTCCTGCTGATCTTTCGAGCATGTCGTCCGACCAAGATGTTGATTTTGGCATTAATTTGTTGTTGGGAACTTAGCCTATTTGTATTACTCCTTATCGTATGGCCCCTTCTAAGCTTAAGGAGTTGAAGGAGCAGTTACAATAATTGCTTGATAAGGGATTCATTCGGCCTAGTGTGTCACCCTGGGGTGCTCATGTCTTGTTTGTGAAGAAAAAAGATGGTTGTATGTGTATGTGCATTGATTATTGCCTGTTGAACAAAGTTACAGTGAAGATCCGATATCCTTTGCTTTGTATTAATGACCTATTTGATCAGTTACAGGGCGCCCGAGTCTTTTCCAAGATTGACTTGCGTTTAGGTTATCATTAGTTAAAGATTTAGGAGCCATATATCCTGAAGACTACTTTCAGGGCTCGGTATGGTCATTACGAGTTCCTTGTCATGTCATTTGGGTTGACCAACACCCCGACAACATTTATGCATTTGATGCACAGTGTATTTCGGCCTTATCTTGACTCATTCATCATTGTCTTTATTGACGACATTTGGTGTACTCCCAGAGTCAGGAAGATCATGAGCAGCACCTGAGAACAGTGCTTCAGACCTTGAGAGAAAAGAAGTTATATGCTAAGTTCTCTAAATGTGAGTTCTAGTTACATTCTGTGGCATTCTTGGGTCATATGGTATAGGGTGAAATGATCAAGGTGGATCCGAAGAAAGTGGAAGCAGTGCAGAGTTGGCCCAGACCATCCTTAGCTACGAGATCCTGAGCTTCCTAGGTTTGGTGGGGTATTATCGTTGATTTGTTGAGGGATTCTCATCTATTGCAGCGCCTATAACCAGGCTGACCCAGAAGGGTGCTCTGTTCAGGTGGATGGAGGAGGGTGATGAGAGCTTTCAAAAACTCAAGACAGCATTAAATATAGCCCCGGTATTGGTATTTCCTTCAGGTTCAGGATCTTATACAGTTTATTGTGATTCGTTGTGAGTTGTCCTTGGTGCGATGTTGATGCAAGACCGTAGGGTGATTTCCTACGCATCTAGATAGTTGAAGGTGCACGAAATAAACTATCCAGTCCATGACTATGAGTTAGCTGCTATTGTTCATGCCTTGAAGATTTGGAGGCATTATTTGTACGGTGTCCCTTGTGAGATCTACACTAATCACTGGAGTTTGCAGCATCTGTTCAAGTGGGAGGATCTTAATTTGCATCAGATGAGGTGGTTAGAGCTGCTTAAGGATTATGACATCACCATTTTGTAACACCCTAGGAAGGACAATATGGTGGTTGATGCTTTGAGTCGTCGGGCAGAGAGTTTGGGGAGTTTAGAATATCTACCAACAGTAGAGAGGCCCATGGCATTGGATGTTCAGGCCTTAGCCAGCCAGTTTGAAAGATTGGATATTTCTAAGCCGAGTCGAGTATTGATTTGTATGGTCTCTCAGTCTTCTTTTTATGATCATATCAGGGAGCGTCAGTGTAATGACCCCCATCTGCTTGTCCTAAAGGACACGGTCCAGCACGGTAATGCTAAAGAGGTCACTATTGGGGATGATGGTGCATTGAGGATGCAGGGTAGGCTATGTGTGCCTAATGTAGATGGTTTGCATGAGTTGATTCTTTAGGAGCCCCATAGCTCGCGGTACTCCATTCATCCGGGTGCCGCCAAGATGTATCAAGACTTGAGGCACTATTATTGGTGGCGTAGAATGAATAAGGACATAGTGGAATATGTGGCCCAGTGTTTAAATTGCCAGCAGGTGAAGTATCAGCATCAGCAGCCGGGTGGATTGCTTCAAAAGTTAGAGATTTCGGAGTGGAAATGGGAGCGGATCACTATGGATCTCATTGTTGGACTCCCACGGACTAAGCGCAAGTTGGATACAGTATAGGTGATTGTGGATAGCCTGACCAAGTCAACTCATTACCTTCCTATGATGACTACATATTCTTCCGAGCAACTGGCTCGAGTTTATATCCGTGAGATTGTCAGACTTTGTGGCATGCCAGTATCTATCATCTCTGACCGGGCTACGTAGTTTACATCACGATTTTAGAGAGCCGTACAACATGAGTTGGCTACTCGTGTGGAGTTGAGCACAACACTTCACCCTCAGATGGACGGGCAGTCCGAGCACACTATTCAGATTCTTGAGGATATGCTTCATGCGTGTGTGATGGAGTTTGGAGGATCTTGGGATCAGTTCTTGCCACTTGCGAAGTTTACCTACAACAACAACTATCATTCCAACATTCAGATGGCGCCATATGAGGCTCTATATGGTAGGCGGTGTCGGTCTCCAGTGGGTTGGTTCGAGCCGGGCGAGGCCAGATTATCGGGTACGGACTTGGTTCAGGATGTATTGGAGAAGGTTAAGGTGATTCAGGATACACTTCGCACAGCCCAGTCTAGGTAGAAGAGTTATGCAGATCGGATGGTTCATGATGTAGCATTCATGGTTGTAAAGCGGGTCTTATTCCAGGTTTCGACTATGAAAGGCGTTACAATGTTCGGAAGAGGGACCAGCTGTGCCCAAGTTTTATTGGTCCCTTTGAGGTGTTGCGATGAATTGGGGAGGTTTCTTAAGAGCTTGCATTACCTCCTAGTTTAGCAGGAGTTCATCCGGTATTTCATGTTTTGATGCTCTGGAGGTATCACGGCAATCCGTCTCACGTGTTGGATTTTGACTCAGTCTAGTTGGACAAGGATCTATCCTATGTTGAGGAGCTAGTGGCTATTTTGGACAGGCTGGTTCGAAAGTTGAGATCAAGACGACTCCGGAATGGAGTTCCGTCGATTTTGTTAGCTCCATTGGGTTATTTTGGGCTTAGGGGCGTGTTCGGACTGTGTTTGGAGGTCCGTAGCTTATTTAGGCTTGAAATGGCGAAAGTCAAATTTTTGGAGTTTTGGACCGGTAGTGGAATTCTTGATATCGGGGTCGGATTCCGATTTTGAAAGTTGGAGTAGGTCCGTAATGTTGGTTATAACTTGTGTGCAAGATTTGAGGTCATTCGGACGTGGTCTGATAGGTTTCGGCATCGGTTAAAGAATTTTGAAGTTTCAAGTTCTTTAAGTTTGAATTGGAGGGTGATTCGTGATTTTAGCGTTGTTTGATGTGATTTGAGGGCTCGACTAAGTTTTTATGGTGTTTTAGGATTTGTTGGTATGCTTAGTTAAGGAAGAAGGAATCATTGGGCAGTCTAGCTCAAATCTTGTTCAAAACTCTCCAAGAGTATGTCCATGGTCTATGAGTGCTTTCTATCGATGTTTTACGGTTCAAACCTCTGATTCAAGACCAGTTTCTCTTTACCCTTTCTTTTTTCTTCAAAAACCTAATGTTTAGATGTATATCTGTCCAGACACTTGTATATCTGGAGTGATTTTGAGTTCGTCACTGATTTTTCCTTAAGGTCCCCTTATTTCTTTACTGATTAACCATTTTTTAAGCACTTTGTTATATTAGGGTTTCTTTTTCTCATTATTTGTTGTTCGAATCTCTGTGTTTGAAGTAGTTTTTAGTTTCCATGACTGTTCTTTAAGATTCTCCTGATCTTCCTACTATTAATCAACCCAAAGTATTTCTAAAAAATTTAGGGTTTCCGCTTCTGTTTTGCATAAAAGTTTTTCTGAGATCCTTATGTTTTGTTTAATCTTTCTCACATGGTTATGTTTCTGGTTTGATTGCTTGGCTGTTTGTTGTGTAACTTCAACATTTTTGTCCATTATTGTTTGAATAATTTATTGATTAGCTAAATTATCTAGGGTTTCATTACTGATTTCTGCGCACTTACCTTAAACCAGAGACCCCTAATTAGCATATCTTGCCTATTATGGGATTGACTGACCCTTGATATGTCTCTAATTACCTGTGATTGCCTTATTCGTATGATTGATTGCTTGATTTATGGGCTCTAACCCTAATTGGTTGTTAAACCCACTTCTTGCCTTATTTGAAACTCAATCTGAGTCATTTATGGGAATAATCCCTGATTTTCTGTCCCTTGTCAAGCTTGACTGATTATTTGATTATTTCATTACCTTGTTCTGCAATGTTAATTTGCCTTGCCTTATTTACTTACATTATTCGACTCCTATATATACACACTCTCATTCTGCCTTAAGGACACAAACAGTAGTTCAAAAAATACATACATACAAACTTTCTCTCATCTCTCTTTCTGCTACTTGTGCTCATTGCTCGTCTAGCCGGCTGAAAGCCAAGGCTAGACTGTAGAATCCTGATCACTTTACTTTTTGTTTTTGCTTCCTTAACTAGTATGTTCCAATTTCAATGTCATTCAGATCTATGTGCTCCTTGTTGAATCCATGTCTCTTTCTGCACTAGTTTAATTGCTTAGGCACTTAATTATTCTTTCCGTTTGCTGGTGTGATCAGTATGCTTAAGTTTCACCCTCTCTTGTTCAGTGTTTTAATCAGCATGTCTATTCTGTTTAAGTATTCAGTGTGGTCTTAAACAGCCTGTTTACTTTTGTGTCTTCCTTGTCCTGTAACCCCTACTAGTATGGCTACTTTGTGTGATTAAATCTTTGTGGTTCTTCCTGTATTCTTCAGCATGATTGCCTCTGTATCCAGACTTATTCTCACTATGTTTAGCCAACATGTTTGTTGCAGTGCTTAAGTCTGTGTGTTCTTAAATAGCATGTTCATCACTAAGTCTTGTGTTCCAACCCCTGCTCCCTTTTGTGTAACTGTTTGTACATCTAGAACTAATTGACAAAGTGAAGTTGAAACTGGGCAATGTGATGCTTTTGTGACTATGCTGTTGTTTGCCGAACCTTTATTTCCCTCAAAAGGTTTTCAACATGTTTTTCGCTCCTAATATGTTTCTCCAACTATTACTACTCCTAAAGTATTTTCACTCCTAAGGATTTTACCTTTATACTATTTTTTTAAAAATCAACTATGCCAAGTACTCTCACTTCTACAATTATATTACTTAAGTCCTGCCCCTCCAGTGTGTTCACTGTCTAGGAATCCACGAGATCCCTCTGAACTCTGGCACACTGGGGCTGGCCCTTCCACAGTGCACATAACTACTCCTCTATTTAAAAGGATCTTGGTATGAGCATTGCCCGAGGTCCCTTTGGCCCTTGGGAACTTTGACACACCAGGATTCCGTTATTGGACATCATGAGACTATGACATCTGGGAGCCTGGTATTTCCAGGTTCACTTTGAGCCTATTTCAGGCTACCTATAGTATAGCTTTCATTCATTATGTAATTCATTTATGGCTTGTAATAATAATCCTTGTAAACAAATATTATGATATTTGTAAAAGGGAAGGGGATTCTTATATGAATTTTGTGAGGGAAATCGGGTAGAAATCATGCCTTTAGGTTTACTATGCTTACTTGCATTGAAAACCATGCCTTAGGTCTACCATGTTTGCTTGCATTAGAAATCATGCCTTAGGTTTATTATGTTTACTTGCTTTAGAAACCATGCTTTTAGGATTGTTTGGCATACTATAAAACATATTATAGGCTCATCACCTCATTTGTTACGAAATTCTGCTTCTGCATAATCATGATCACCTAGAAATTCTGTTATTAAATTACTGCTATAAACCTGCTTAACAAAAACGTCCATTCGTTATGTGCATTAGAGATCCTGTTTTAGGACTGTTATTGCATTCGCTTTAAAACCATGTCTACATCGTATAAATTAGTGACTATCCTATTTAAAAGCAATCCCAACACCTAGATATCATGTTCCAGGATTAAATGTATGTAAACCAGCTCTGTAATATTCAGCACCTAGACCAACATGCCTATAGGGCTTAATAAATTCAATTTATTTTAAATTGATTCCAGAATTCTGATTGCATTTAGACAACATGTTTATAGGGTATTACAGATCCACGCCTAGGCAAGCCTATAGGTAATCAAGGTCTAATAAAAACTGTGAAACTATGCTTTGCTTACTTGTGACTGCCCAGATTCAACAGGTTCTAAAAAATTCAGTAAGCAAACTGAATAGGTCTTTAACACTTTGCCTTGACACAATACTGCATATCCTTCATTTGTCATGCTCACCTAGATATCCTGTTCTAGGGACTTTATTAAATATCTAAAATCTGTTGTTTGAGACGTGCACTTACTTGCTCTATTTGTGGAGGTAAAATGTGAGCCTTTTAATTGTTCTATTCTTGGTCCAGTCCTACATGTTTTGTTTGTCGCCTAGAGTTTTCTCCTTTTAATTACTGTAGGAGAGTCTAGATCCACCTAAACTAGAAGTCCTAAACACCTCCGGGACTATATAAGTAAAGGGACGGGTAGTGCACGCATAAGATATATCTTAAGGTTTCTGGAACGCTTTAGGATATGACCAAGGGGAGGATAATTGGGTAGTAAAAGATATGATGACCTGTGCACCAATGCCACGTGTAACCCCTCTAGTTGAGGAAGGCTTACAAGGTATTGTACAGATGTGATCCTATAGGCTAACAAACCTAGGACTTCCCTTACCTTATTTACATATATGTGCTTAGACTACCTATCTGTTAAATTTCCTTTATTTGCATAGGTGTGCTTAGACTGCCTATCTGTTAAATGACTAATTCACATAATTGAGTTCGACCAGGACCTATCATTGTGAACCGCGAGGGGTGCCTAACACCTTCCCCTCAAGGTTATTTCGAGCCCTTACCCAAGTCTCTGGTAATGCAAACCGGTTTCATGAGTTATTTGCTATAGGTGCCCTAACACACCTTAAATCCATTAGGTGGTGACTCTTCAAATTCAAATACCCAATTTCCAAAAGGAAATGAGTTATTCCCGATAAATGTCGAAACCCAGACTCCGTGAGGAAAAAGGGGGTGCGAAAGCATCGCGACTCTGCTGGTGATATTTTAGGCTCTTACCATAACGAACTTGTTTTTGTGAATTAGTCTTAAGCATGCTTTATTTTGTTAATACATGTGCACTCTTTCCCTTTCCCCTTTACTTGGATTTAATTGCTTATTTCTCAAATATTTATGATTCCTTTATTTCCTGAAACTGACTTGTCTCCCTATTTTCTTTTTATAACTATCTTTCAATTATTTAAATACTGCATTTATCATTTTAAAATGTGCAAATACTTGACAACATGCTATTTATTGTTGCATAAATCATGCTCAACATCATATTCCACTCGTGCGTAATCAATCATATAGCAACGCTTGATGAGTGTTTGCGCTCTTCCCATATATCACCCTTTTAAATTCGGAAAGGAGTATTTGCGGTAAAACTAGTAAATCAGCGGTGCATTCGATAGCTCCGTGCCTTTCCCCCTCAAGTTATCCGCTTGAGGGTCCCAGTCTAAACTTCTATAGCAACCTTACTCTGATTAATTGTACATGCATCATGGTCAAACCTAACCGGGTTAATATGTTGTCCGCATAATAAACCTTTAAGACAAGCCTCACCCAAAGCCCATCGGGTTTTCCATAATCCCAACGGACGCAATAACGATTGTGTGCATTAATTTGGAGAAATAAGTGCCAATATGTTAATCATTGTTGTACAAATAGACGAATCTGGAGGAGGAAAAGGCCTAACCACCTTTAGTTTTGCAGAAAATGAGGCACGAAGTCCTAGATTCGGCATGGTCGGTAGCATACCTTCACTTTTGCTAGATTGGTGGAGGGATGTTCCTTCAAGTGACCAAAATTATGTGAATGAGTCTTAGCATATTTGCCTTCTTTGTTGGATCTTCAGCCAAACAAAATGTTAATCGAGGCTACCACCATATTTTGGGACAAGGAAAGGGTTGTTTTCCACTTTGGGGACATAGAAATGACCCCTCTTCTAGAAGAAATAAGGGGGATTTGCTGGGTTGCCTTGGGATAGCCCCGATTTATTAGCGCTTGAAAATTGCACCACTAGAGGATTCCTTAAGATGATGGGGATAAAGAAAAATGATGACTTGGAGTGCCTGAAAAACTCCTACATACCTTTTGACTTCCTCTATGAACGATACAGTCACAGTAGCTCTTATTGCATTTTTTGATGATGAGTTCTCCATCACCTCCCTGGGTTAGGTTCATCAAGGGGTTTTTGTGTTCATCGTGTGTTTTTTGGGCATGCTAGTGTTCCCGATCCAAGGGGACAGAATCCATATCAGTCTGGTCATGGTGGACAAAACTTTGATGGACGGGATCGAGGGGCAGACATATACCACTATCACTATGATCATTGCAGATATGTACCGGGTCTTGGAACGTTGTTAGAAGGGGTTCAAATTTTTTGAGGATTGCAATTTTCTTTTACATGTTTGGTTGTTAGAACATCTCCAAAAGGGTCAATACCGTCAAGAGTTTCCGCGAAGGCCGTGGAATGATCACATAACATTTCATCATCCCAAGAGAATGACTTATATTCCAAACATGTTTGCTCAACCTAAGGATATTGTAGTATGGGTGTAGTTTTTCAACAAGTTTACTGAGGACCAGGTTCAATGGATGTTCGAGTGGTTCCCCACCGACGAGTTCATCATCATATCTAGTGATGTCCCCCACTTGGTACTAATTAAGTTAAGGGGCATATACCCTTATGCTCCCCTCAGGGTTATGAGACAGGCAGGCAGGAGACAGGTCATACCACGAGTCGCTAAAATGAGTCACTTCATAGCTGATTTTCAGGGTGACACCATCCCATATAAGAATGAAGCACAACATATGTGGAACTTGAAGATTATCGTGGAAAAAGATACCATCGAGCCGAACTGATATAATGCGGGTCACACATACTCCTCATGGTTGGATGATAACATAGCAGGAATCTTCGAGCCAAGGGTTGGTCCAGGAAACAGGGTCATAGACGAGGTTGCCGAAGCACAGGTGAAGTATAACAAGCTGCGCAAAAGAATTTGTGAGTCCGAAGCTGAGCATATGGAGCAGCATAAGGCTGACATGGAAATGATCAATGACTGGAAAGAGAGAGCTGTTAAAACCAGCAAAAGGCTAGAATATCTAGAGTATAGTCTAATGGAATTGGAAGGGAAAATGAGAAAGAGAATCATTGATTGCTAGAACGCTGAGGGAAACGAAAGAGGACATTTTCCACGGGCATTCTTACTGTTGAACCTGCGCGAACTGGGGGAACTGATCGACAAGAGTATCCAGCCTGGAAAGGGTCCTTCTGGGACCAAGTAGATTAGGTTTACTTGCTTTTCAAATGTAATAAGGCCAAGTGCCACTAGTGACTTATCTTATTTAGTGTCATTTGGGTCATCTATCTTTACATTAATAAAATGAGGCAATTATTGGCACTGAATTTCTCAAAATCTATTTGTCTCTAGGCCTACCTTGGGCACAACAAGTCTCCAAAATTAGGACGCAAATTTACATTCCCGTAACATGTGTTTAAATATCGCAACCATTTCAGAACCCTTACTGACTTGTTTATCTTTTGTTTTTCTGTATTCTTTATTATTCTCATCCCCTAAGGTTGGTTCACAAATACTGGAATCACCAGCATATCACACCAGATCTAGAAGCCCTCCACCACCTCCTCCTCCAAGTAATACGAGAAGCAGAGGGAAATCTAAGATGGACAACTTAAGTGGTATCCGAAAGGAAAATGCGCACAATGCGGAGACTTTAGACGGACGGAGTACTCTGGCAACAAATGATTAGTTTTATGGTTGGAACAAAAGATACTGGAGTTACAGGGAGAACTTGAGTAGGTCCTCAACTTAGCAAACCTATCCCTGACCCTAAATGTCCCCGATATCAACCAACAAAACACCAAAAACCCAGCACCTCCCCAAAATGCACCAAACCAGCATCCACAAAATCGTCCCGCACCGCATCAATATACAACTCCATCTCAAAATACCAATCCCTTACCGATACCAACTCCACCACAACATCATCATCAACCAATCTAGTACCCACAAGCCACTACCTATCATACTCCTTAGAACACACCACAACCTATTCTGGATCCTCAAAACTCAACCAACGACCACCACTACACCCAAGTCCCTAGCACTAACCAAAACAACACTATATATGTGGAAACCGTACCGCACTCTAGAAGGACCTGTTCATCAAGAGCATGGCTGAAGAACTCAAAAAATTGACAAGTCAAGTTCAAGGTGTCGAAGAAGACAAAGGGATAGAAGGTTTGAATTATGAGAACCTATGCATACAACTGGACGTGGAACTGCCGGAGGGTTACAAACCTCCCAAGTTTGAAATGTTTGACAGAAAAGGTGATCCCATGGTTCATTTGAGAACTTACTGTGACAAGCTCATGGGGATCAGAAAAGATGAAAGGATCCGGATGAAGCTCTTTATGAGAAGTCTTACCGGAGATGCCCTATCCTGGTACATAAGCCAGAACCCTAAGAAGTGGGCCAGTTGGATGAATATGGCATCAGAATTTATGGACCGGTTCAGGTTCAACACGGAGAATGCACCGGATGTCTTCTACATCTAGAATTTAAAGAAGAAGCCAACTGAGACCTTCCGCAAGTATTCTACTCAGTGGATGTTAGAAGCAGCCAAGGTTAGACCAGCACTAGAAGAAGAACAAATGAACAAGTCCTTTGTTAGGGCACAGGACCCACAGTATTATGAAAGGCTAATAGTCATTGAGAATCACAAGTTGTCTGATATCATCAAACTCATAGAAAGGATTGACGAAGGTATCAAAAGCAGGATGGTGAAAAATTTTGAGGCACTACCGGCCACATACAAAGCATTACAATCAGGCGGCATATCAAAGAAGAAAGACGTGGGGGTAGTAATGGTGGCTCAAGGCCCAAAATCTCCACTCACATACCAAACACCTCCACCCACACACCAAACACCTCCACCTACATACCAACCCTCATCTCCTGGATATTCTCAGCCCGCCACCGCCTATCATACTTATAACACCCAACCAACCTACTATCATTCACCTCCAACTCGTCCAAATTACCAGAACCTCTAACCTAACTTTGATTGCAAACCACCTAGACAATATACCGCTATTGCTAAACCTATCGACCAACTGTATGAAAGGTTGAAGGTGAATAGTTACGTCACTCCTATTCATGCTGTGGCAGTGGAGAAATCATCTCAATCGGTCAACCCAAACAAAACCTGTGCATATCATTCTGGTATGAAGGTGCACACCATTGATGAGTGTCGAACATTGAAAGATAAAATTCAAACATTGATTGACAACAAGGTCATACAAGCAAAAGAAGTTGCACCCAACATCCGCAACAATCCTCTCCTAGATCATAGAGACGGTGGGATACATGTGATAGAGACGGATGAAGAATGGGATCCTGAGGGGTCAATCGGGTTTATTCGAGAAGGCGATGACTTTAAACCTGCAGTCATACTCACTCCTATTGTAGTACAGTCGCACTCGCCAGTCGAGGTTGAGGTAGCAGCATCGGTTCCCTTTGAGGTTGAGGTAGCTCCGCCTACAGCCACACCTGCTCCATTTGAGGTAGAAGTGGCCACACCTTTCACAGTGAAAGCATCGAACACACCTCCTTTCAATTCCAAAGCCATACCTTGGGATTACGTTGCCGAAGCTAGGCGAAAGGGAAAGGCAAAGATGGAAGAATGTGATGTTGCACAAGGAATGACCAGAATCGGAAGGGTCTATACACCTAAACACTTGGGAGGATCGAGTAAGGAGGCCACGACCAAGCAACCTATCATTGAAACGAGGCCAGATGTTCTTTGGAGGAAAGTACGGGCGAGGGAATACTCCATCATTGATCATTTGAACAAAACCCCCGCTCAGATATCCATGCTATCACTATTGCAAATGTCACACCCCACCTCGGGAGGCGCGACCGGCGCTCAATCGAGTGAACACAACTGAGCAAGACTTTTTAACTCTTCCTACCCAGCTCAATACGAATGAGAAAACCATGCTTTTATTTATTTAAACAATAGCAAAATCGTACATTCAACCTTGCTAATTCATCTTCATATCACGAACCTTAAGTCATGGTTAAGTTTTATTTTTAGATTTCATACAGTTATAGTTTAGAAGAACTAGAGTTTAGAATTACTACACAGTACATTGTCCCATCCGACATCCGAACATAACCCACACAAACGTCTACGGAGCCTCTAATAATACAAAAGACAATTAAGACAACGCCGGCAACAAGGCCTCGCCTATACCTCAAAAGTAGAAGTCAACAACAAAAGATGTACCACATAACCCCTTGGACAAGAAAGGGGGGCTCACCAAGACTTTGAGAGGAGGATACTCTGCTACGCGCGATCGATACTGTCTGCTATGGAGCCACCTACATTCATTCAAAAATGTAGCGCCCTCGGCAAAAGGGACGTTAGTACCATTGAATAGTACTAGTATGTATAACTAAACACCATCCTGTTAGAAAGAACAACCATACAGAAGTAAAAAGAAATCATAAGGACTACAAAGCTTCAAACAAACACCATGTCAGCAATATACAAGGTTCACATAGTTTCCGAAATTTTAGGTTGGGGCATCCCATATTGTTGCATCATCATCCATAATACCACTGCTTCCTTGAGCAGAGTCCGATCACGGCCCGATCAGCTAAGCTGTCTTACCAAGACGTTACCCTTATTTCATCCTCACTTTCTAGTTTCAATTATCAAGACATTACCACCATGTGTGTATAACATGGCATCCGATCACGGCCCGATCGGCTAAGCCGTCTCAGTAAGACGTTACCCTTTTTCGTTAATCATCTCACTTCAATATTTGGTTTCACATGTATTAGTTCATCGGCACTTGGGGCCACAATTACCACATTCCATAACTCACGTTTCACATTATTCCCATTTTCAACAATAACCTTGCCATTTAAGATCATAGGCACATACAAAATCAATTTAGGTTATAAGAATAGAGAGGAATTCATCTAGTTCGGCATATTAATCACAATGTAACCTTGACTTGACATTTAGGCATTTAGCACATAGCTCATGTTTCCCACACATCCTCAATTTACAAAGAATAACACGTTAAACATATGGAGAAGCACCTTCCACATACATTATTACAACATCAATTTATTTGAAATAACAAGTACTACATCAATCAAATTTCGGACTTACAATATTTACACGGCACCATGGAGGCTCAATTTCTAAGAGAAGGGAATTTTAGCCATACATACCTCAATAGAGCTTTCCTTATATCCTTATAATAAATTCCGGAATTTCCTAGCAACTTCGATCTATTTTTATGAAAGTTACAAATTAAACCATGAATTAGAGACATGAGTAAGATTCTAGCTCATTTAAGTAAATTATCAAGCACTAAGTGTGCACAGTGATTTTAGGACCCTTTTGTGAGAGATTTCTATCATTTTACACCCCAATTGCTATCTTTTTAGTTCACAACCTCCCCATACCCTATTATCTTTTATGTATGCAAGAAAATCCATTCTTATACCCATGAACCCCCAAGCTAATTACTCATTCTAGTGTGAATTTCGAAACCAAAGGTTAGGGCTCAAGTTCTTACCTCTTGTGGTGAAGGCCTAGCAAATTTTATTTGATAATCTTCAAGGGTTTAGGCAATAATTGAGTAGGGATTTAGTGAAGATCACCCTCTTCCTCTAGAACTTCCCCTTCTCACTCTTTTTGCAGAAGAATATCTTAAAAGGGGTCTAATGGGGTGTTTTTAATGGGATGGGATCAGGTTTTAAAAGTTAGAAAATAGGAGCCCCGACACGATCTGCGATCGCATAATGGACATGCAGCCCACAAAATGGATCACAAAAATGGCCCCAAAAACCTGAACAAACTGCCCGGGTATGTGACAGAAATGCAGCCCGCACACCTGTTCTGCGGTTGCATAATGCACCGCAGAACTGCCCCTCACAAAAATACCAAGGGGATTTTGTGATGACTATGTGGCCCGCATATTGATTATGCGATCGCATAATTGGCCGCTTAGTTGACCTCAAATTAACCATCAAACTTTCTGACTCTGCGGTGACTATGCGGTCTGCATAGCTATCCTATGATCGCATAATGGACCGCAGAAACACACTTTTCTGGAAAACATTGTTCATAAACTTTTTAATGCACAGATCAATCCAAATGGTCCGAATCGCGGTGAGCTGCTCACCGCAAAGAATTTTACAAATCTCTAACACATATACCTAACTTGGCACTACGAGCTTTTAGGTTTTAAGTAGAAATTTTCATGGGGCCTTACAGCAAAATTCAGAGGCGCACAAGAATGCTTTGATGAAGGTGTTAAATAAAGCTTACGTGCCCAACAATATCACCTGCAGAGAAATGGCAAACATAGTAGGGCAGGTGTTGGAAAGTCATAAGATCACTTTCCACGAGGATGAATTACCACCTGAAGGGTTGAATCATAACTGAGCATTGCATATCACTGTACAATTTGAAGATAAATTCATTGCCAGAGTCCTAATCGATGGAGCTTCAAGCCTCAACATTTGTCTGTTGGATACTCTGAAAAGATTGGGCAAAGGTTTCCATGAAATACGGGCAGGAAGTATGCACGTGAAAGCCTTTGATGGGTCTCAAAGGGCTACGATTGGGGAAATTAACATTTGCCTGCAGATGGGACCAACTTGGTTCGACGTTGAATTTCAATTGCTTGAGATATCAACTACATACAATCTTCTGTTAGGTCGACCTTGGATACATGCCGTTAGGGCTATGACTTCCACACTACACTAGGCCGTGAAGTTCCAATAGAACCATCAGGAGGTGATCATTCACGGAGATGGAAGTAATCCTATCTACACCAGTCAAACCATCTCAATTATCGAGAACAGAAGAAGGATAAATGGTGGAGTAACAAGATAGAAAGCATACTGGCATGGATTGGGTATGAACCCGGCAAAGGGCTTGGGAAGAATATCCAGGGCATTACTAAACCAATACAGCTGAAACATCATGGTACAACCTTCGGGCTCGAATACCAGTATACATGGAAAGAGTATGATGATTGGACGCCTACATGGCTTGGTCCATATTACCCTCTCGAGAAACCAGTGTCGTATTTGGGTCGGACTTTTCACCAGGCTGATACAATATGAGGAACTTCAGAGGAAGAAGCTTTAGCTGGGCTGAGGAATTTGTTCCGGTAGGACGAGGATATGGACTGCAGTGCAATAATTGAGGAGTAGGAGGAAGAAGGCCTCACCATTCAGACTGTGGAAAAGGGAGCCGTTCTCAAGAATCGGACCACTACACCATCCCGGGCCCGCCAAGTCCCTGGGTAACTTGTCATTTAGCCTTGTTTACTGAGAAAATGGTAACAACAATTAAATTTGTATATGGGACTCTAAAAATACGTGATCCATTTTATGCTAATTGTTAGAGCAGTTGATGCTAAGAGTATGAAGTTTAACAAAGAGATACAAGCTAAAATGGGGCAGTAATCAAACCGAGGGGCTTGTTGCCCGGGCTTCAAACTGGTCGATAAAGGGCCTCGGGGTCGATATCTGGCTCAAGCTCAAGCTATCGGGGATAGCCGGGGAAGGGATAACAGTTAGAATATAATTGTAGATGGCTCTTTATAGCCAATACCAAGCGATAAATGAAGAACAAATATGAAAATAATAAATGGAAAGAGTAGCCTCGAGCAAATGAGTTAGAGAGAAAAGAGAGAGAGAGAGAGATATTATTGATCTTATGTGGCATAGTTGGAGCCCTCCCTTACAGAGGGTTAACGACTCCCTTTTTATAAGCGGGGGGAGTCCAAACTTAGTACAAGATACGTTGAGTGATAAAGGAAATGGGATGGGACAGATAACTAGCTTCATGTCATATACATAGGCTAATGTTAGGCTACCTAGGAAGACTTGATTGACTCTAAATGCTCTCTTCGGAGGTTTTTGGTATTCGTCGGGGTTTCGGCTGGGTATCGACAGATCTTGAGGGGAGTAACCGGCTCGAGGTCTTGAGTCTCCCAGGCGACCTCCTAAAGCAATTTGCCAATGAGAAGTTGGTCCTCCAATTTCACCGAACACAGATAGTCTCCGCATTTCTTAGAGGGGAGCGATAAGAAATGATTTTAACATCCCACTTATGGGCTCCCATAATGACATCGTGCTGATGGCACAGCCCCTTTTACAGGTGCCGAGGCATTTCACCCTTTCACTTCTTCAGGGTCATCCGACGTGTCGTGACTCCTCTTTCTCCAGGGTCATAATGTTGCCGTTGATTCAGCTTCCATGAACGCATTGAATGCGCCTGTTGTTACGCTTTTCGAGGGCGATAATGGTGTCGACGGTTACTCTGCCCTTCCCCCCTATAAATGGGGCTTCTTGTGATCAGTGTTTTATCCAACCATCCTTCATATCTATCCTTTCTTCCTTTCTCGCTATTTTTGCCCTTTGTTGTTTTACCATGTTTGAGGCCCAAGGCCTCAAGGTCTCATGCCGATGTTATGCGCGCTGTGGCCCAACTCCCGAACCTTCTCCGGTCAGACAAAGTTGTATTGTTGTGATGCTGTTGTTGTTGTTGTTGTTGTTGTTATCTCCGTTGGCTCGGGGCGATGAAACAGAGGACCGATTTTCTCCGACCCGGGGAGATATTTGGATTATAGCACCGCTACTCAAGAGGGGGCTCGAATTATACATCGCTGCTCACACTCCTTCCTCAGCTTGGCGTATTACACCCCCTTTAGATTCCTGGGGGTATGGTGACACTCTCTACTGGTTGTCGACTCTCGGGCCGAGGCAACGTCTCAAGAAATGGCTTTATAATAGTATCATTCGCGGAGTTCGTACTAGCCAGATTTTTCACCCAGCCACTTCTTGTCTTCTTTCGTCTTTTCCTTCGTCTCTTTGCTCTTCTCCATTGCTTTACTCTTCTATATCTTTCCTTTTGAAGATGCCATTCTGGGAGGGTCGAGATGAGGTCCCCAAGGGGATCAAACTTGGAAGATATTGTCTTTGAGGTCGCACGCCTGAGGAGATGATGCCGAAGATGCCGTACTTTGGGAATAGGCTAGATTCTTAGACTTTTGTTGTATGCATATCTTTGAACTTCTTTGTTCCTGTGTAAAGATCCCCTTGCGGGCTTTTGTAATCACATGTAAGGACCCCCCGAGGGCCGTTGTAAGCAAAGATTTATGAATACAAAGATATTTCCTTGACTCCTGCCCTTGATACTTATTGTATTTCTTTATATTTACGGCAGCTCCGAATGTACGATCTTGTTTTGTCGTTGCTAACACTGAACCCGGATACGAGTATTCCTTCCGCCCTTCAGTTGATGGACACGACTTCGCGCGGGGCCTTTTGTGGTTCCTCGGACTGAACCAGAATAAGGCCAATAACCTCGGGCCATCGGGACCCTGACTTCATGTGAAAATGAGTTTTTGGGCCTCATAATAACCTTTGAGAAGAAATTTGCTTGGGGATCCATGGATAGGGGATGCTTGTGATTTCTTGAAAGCAGTCTCTGAGCGGAGGCTCGCTCGCACTCGGACCATCTTGGACAGCAACGGAGCCGGGTTCGTACGGGCGAAGTTTAAAAAATGCTTATTTCTTCATAGACTGGTTCCCTTTGATGAAGATCTTCGAAGTAGCGTGCCACCCTTGTGTTGGTGAAGGAGTTGTTGGATCTCCGGAGCACCGCTTCACTATGATGGAGGTCTTCGAGATCAGGTATCGCCTCGAGGCTGGAGATGGTTCTATTGGTTAGTATCTTCGGTCGGCTTCGAATCGTCGCCGCTCTTCCCATGTATAACATGAGGTTGTTTTCGCCTTCCCAGGGATTACCCTGTCTCACGCAGTTGCCATTTCCCGCGCCATGTTTATGGTATTAACACGCTTGTACATATTTCCGCCTTTTAGTCTTTCGGCTTTGCGAGTGCTATGACGACAATGACGGAATTAATCTGATAGGGGGGAGCCCCCCCCCCCCCGGTTTTTGGGATTATCGGGGTCTGCTGACTCCATGGTGCCAGTTGATCACGCCTTTAATCACTGTTGCTGGGAACGGTAGAGACCGAGCATGGACAAGTCACTTTGCCCCGGTGCTGACTACTGGTATTATACCTTAGGAACCCGTATTATTTGTTTGGAAAATAGAGAAATACTCTTAGGCGGCGCACCCCGTGTTTTGCCAGTTCTGCCTATGGAGAGAGCGAACTTAATAGCTGTGTCTTCCTTCCTTCTTCTATCATGGTTATATCGGACGGTCCCCTAGGGGCGAGGATGTGCTCCTCCGGAGAGGGGGAGAAGTTGTAAGCTTCCGATCCATGGACAATGGTGATAAATGGGATATGCACTCGCAGTGCGATGGAGCTTTTCGCTGGGCTAAACAGGTCCGTGTCTCTGGCAAGAGAACATCACCCGAGCTTGCTATTCCTGAAGTTTTTGGTTCCAGAGCGGTGGTTCCTCCAAGTGATTATGCCTTGACCAAGGTTGGTTCTTCTAGGGGCGGAGGAGCTGGACCAACAGGAGTGTGATCGGCCTTCGAGAAAGTCCGTCGGCTTCACTACGCAGTGAGTTTTGGCATAGTCCTTATGCATTTCGCGTCTTCCTTTTCTTGTTGAGTTTTTCTTCTGCAGGCCTTTGATAGGCTCAGGTCTGAGCTACTCTGTCGTAGGGCCAGGCTTCGGACAGCTCTGGATAAGGGTGAGTCTCTTAGGCTCCTCAGTGAGGAAAAGGAGGTTGAGTTGATACACTGGCGATATGAGGCGTACCAGAGCTCGAATTACAAGAGCTATTTGATGGAGCAGGTAACCTCTCGTAGTATGTGTTTTGCCTTTTTGACCTTAAGCTTAATCCTTTTGCCTATCTTAGTTGCAGAAAAAGACGGAGGCTCTGGAGTACCTTAGGGGCGAAGCCGACTGAGTTAGGAATGCTTGTGGTGAACTGAGGGCTCAGGTGCAGGCTCATGCTTTATAAGAGAAGGGCTCCTTGGCTAAGGTTCCCACCTTTTAGGAACAATTCCGCCTGGCTCGTGACAACGCTTCAGTTCAAGTGGATATGATCGCGAAGCTCGAGTCCGATCTCTCAAAGGTCAGGGCTGAGATAATCGATGCTCGGGCTAAAGCAGCATTGAGTCGGACCAAGGCTGATCAGGAGATGGCGATTCATTTGAAGGACACTACTGATGCCCAAGCCGAGTTGAAGCGGGCCCTCAATCGTGAAAAGAGGATCGAGGAATGTGTTCCTTGCAGATCCCGAAGAGAGGTACTCCTGGAGATTAGCGCCAGGGGTTTTGTCCTCTCGGAAGAGTTCGCTCGAGCGAGGACGGATGAGCGTGATGCTCAGTCACTTCTTGTCGATATCACGGAGAGCGAAGCTGGGGCTGGTAGGTCGTAGCCTTCTGGAGTGGAGCGTAGATTTTTCCATTTTGCCATTTTGTATTTGATATTCGCAGAGCATGTTTGTAGATGGAGAACGCACCCTTTGCGTATGTGAATAAAAGAAACTTGAAGCTTTATCACTTTTGTATCTCTTTCCACATTACTTTCGACCAGGCGGGCTGGTTTCGACATTTGGCGGGAGCCCTACAAATCCGAAGCTCATTAGATAGGTTCAGAGGCTCTTTCATGCTCGGTCAAGTGCGATTTTTAGCACGAGTAGGCGTTAGAGCTTTTGTGCTTTGCCCAGCTGTTTTGGGTTTAGTCTCTGAGTCAGGCTTTGACTCGAGCTTACCTGACCTTCAATCCCCTATGCCTCCATGGGCGGACGATAACGGTTCTTGCGCCTTGCCCTTGGGCATTTGCATTTTAACTATTTTAGGTTCAATCTCTGAGTCATGTTGCGACTCGAGCTTAATTGACCCTCGAGTTTTTTTTATGCTTGCATGGGAAGACGATAATGGCTTTCATATGCCTTGGGTCGAGGCGACCTTTTAGGTATGCAGCCTTGAGGCTCGTGAAGCTGGCGATGGTGGCTCTTACGTTGTGCCCTTAGGCATGTATAGTTAACTATTTTGGATCCGGTCTCCAAATCGGGTTACGACCCGAGCTTATTTTAATCCTCAAGTTTTCAATTTTCTTTAGCTGGTGGCAGTGGCTCTTACACTTTTGGTCATTGAGACCTTTTAGTGTGTGGCCCTAAGGCTTGTTTGGCTGGCGACAATGGCTCTTATGATTTTGCTCGTGGGCATTTTGTAGGCTCTATTTTCCTCTCATTAAGGTCTTTTTTAAATAGTTTTGCCTGAACCGTCATCGGTTCGGGAAGAACCTCGATTTCAAGTCGTTAGCGATGATGTTCGAGCACCTCAGAAGGTTTAGCTCGTAGGCTGAGTAGCTCAAAGTCTTGTAATTTGGAGCTGACATGGTTTAAGCACGTTTTCCTATTAAGGGTAGCCTATTTTAACCGGTTCTTTTCGAAGTAGATTCGAAGTAATGGCCTCTGATTTTGTTAGCGACCGTCGGGTGTCCCCGAGTCGCATTAATTTGGCTAGTGCAGTCGTTTTAACCATAGTCATATGTGTTTGGCCGGAGCCATTTTTTATCCCAAGTAATAGTTTAGGCATCTACATTGAGGGTATGCCCTTTTGGGAGTCTTACAAATGCGACATATAGCCTAAACTTCGGGATTGAGTTTTTCGCCTGTAGTAAGGTCTTACAAAATTTTCATGCCTATTGAGGTCTTACAGTTTGTCATGCCTGTTGAGATCTTACAGTTTGTTATGCCTGTTGAGATCTTACAGTTTTTGTTGCTATGTAAAGTAGATCTGGCTAGACCGATTCTGCTCGCTCGGGGTCGTACGACCTCGGGTTTTCCAGTGTATGGTAATTGACGTCAGTCTCCGAGTCATCGAGTTTTCTTAGGCCCGAAGATCGTTACTCGTGAGTTCAGAATTGCCTCGTTAGGGCCTTATGAGTCTGGAGTTCCGACATGAGGTCGTGCGGGTTCCAAATTATTGACGCTAAGTCTATGAGTATTTCGGGACGTACTTGGTGGAGGGATCCCTGTCGTGAGCATGCTGAACTTTCTTTGGGAGTACGAGATGCTTTTGGTGAAAGATACTCTTTGATTTCTTGACGTGAATATGTGTTGTTGTGTTGAATAGACCTTTGCTAGACCAAGTATGCTCGCTCAGGGTCTTCCGACCTCGGGTTTTTGAGTGTGTGGCGACCGACGACAGTCTCCTAGTACTCAAGGTACATTTTATGTTGGTGACATTTGGCGATTTTTGCATTGCCTTACCTGAAGGATTTGTGATTTCGGAGTTTCGACCCGGAGGCCGTCTGAGTGTTGAATTGCTGGCGTCAGTC
The DNA here is from genome assembly GCF_000393655.2 of Nicotiana sylvestris. NCBI lineage: Eukaryota > Viridiplantae > Streptophyta > Magnoliopsida > Solanales > Solanaceae > Nicotiana > Nicotiana sylvestris. Next base: position 79,933,680 of record NC_091065.1, on the reverse strand, counting down.
CCCGAGTGTTCGGGACGTTTTCGGCGAAGGAATTGCTACCTTACTTTGTGAAGGTGTATTTGACAAAAGGTATTCTTTGATTGCTCAGTACAATAGTACACGTATTTGCCAATGGGAGCCTAGCTATATGGACACGGTTAGTTCGACCGTTTGGCCCGGTACATTACTTTCCTATAGGAACAACATTTGGCATTTCAAGACCTTTTCGAGCGGGCATCTTTCAGGGGGAATTCCCCTCACCGTTCAAAGTTGTCTACAAAAGAAGTTCTGAGTATTTGCAGAGTTTTCCTTAGGCAGCTCGCAGACGTTGCCTCGTTAAAAACCTTGCCGGTAAAAACCCTTCTTTTGGGACAAAAACTCGGTCGAAGGAAAAGAGTGCAATGGGTGCATTTTTAGAGCCTTAAGGTATTGGGAAGTGTTAGTGTTATGATAGCTCTAGTCGAGTTCCTGCATAAGGGTTAGTTCTAAAGTCAAAACAAAAAGGGAGATGGTCGTACTTTGAAGTGAGATATGCTGGCAATGCCTCGGGATTGATTTGTTACAATTGCTTGAGGCGAAGATGCAGTATGGTTTTTAGTTTGTTTTGTCAAGGTTGATCGAGGGTGAGGCCTGATTCGCCCTTCGGTTTATTCAGGGGTGGAGGCATGAACGTTTTTACCACATCGTGTATTGTAAACATTTCCTTCGTCGCGTGCTGTATCCCGTTGACGGTTTTAATTCTGTCCATTGTTGGAAATTTTATCACCTGGTGAAGGGTGGATGGCACTGATCTCATGCAGTGTATCCATGGTCGCCCGAATAAGGCATTATACCTCTTGTTTCCTTCGATGATATGGAATTTGGTGTCTTGGGTCGTGCCGGCCACGGTAACCGGGAGGATGATTTCTCCTTTTGTTGTTTCGCTTGACATGTTGAATCTGTTAAGGATCCGAGTGGCGGGCACAATTTGGTTGAGAAATCCAAGCTGCTCTATCACCCTTGACCTGACAATATTAGTTGAGCTACCTGGATCCACGAGTATATGTTTTATTTGAAAAGAATTTACAAGGAAAGAGATTACCAGTGCGTCGTTGTGGGGTTAAGAAAGGGCCTCGGTGTCCTCATCGCTGAACGTGAGGGCATCTTCAAGGATATATCCCCGAGTCTACTTTTCTTTGCTGATGGATATTTTTGTTCTTCTCATTATGGGTTCCTGCGGGGCATCGACGCCCCACATGATCATGTGGATGACATGTTGCGGCTCGTTTGCCTCGTTCTTCTTGGCTGCCTCCCTTTCTCGGAACTGATTTTTCGCTCGATCGTTGAGGAATTCCTGAAGATTTCCCTTGCGAAGAAGCCGAGCTACCTCTTCCCGTAGCTGATAAAAATCTTCGGTCCTGTGGTCGTGCGTGTTGTGAAACTCGCATACTAAGTTATAATTCCTTTGCGAAGGATCTAACTGTATAGGTTTGGGCCACTTGACATCTCTGATTTTATTGATGGTGGACACGATGTCTAACACATCGACGTTGAAGTTGTATTCTGACAGGCGGGACGCACCCGCTGGCACTATGTTTTGATCGAACCTGGTTCTGTTGATGAGCCCTCGAGGGTCCTGTCCTCGATCCATTCTCCGATTATTGCGAGGAAGGTTGCACCTCGGGGCGTTCCTCCTATCCTCAAGGTATGGCTCATACCTTTCTTTGTTTGGTTTTGGCTTCTTTTTCAAGAGCCTGTTTGGATATATTGAGCCCGAATGGGCTCCCAACTGGTCATCCTCGGCCCTGATCTTTGACTGGTACCAGTTGTGGATGTCCGACCAGGTCACGATTGGATACTAAATTAGGTTCTGTTTCAGCTATTTCAAAGCCACCGAGCTTCGTTCGTTCAGGCCTTGGGTGAAGGCCTGCACTGCCCAGTCATCAGAGACTGGCGGTAGCTCCATCCATTCAATCTGAAAGCGAGACAAGAATTCCCGCAGCATCTTGTTCTCTCTTTGCTTGATTTTGAAAACATCAGACTTCCTTGTTGCTAGGCATGTGTCTTTATGAAGGAGTCTGCTAGCATGGCGAATGAATCTATAGAATTAGGATCCAAGTTGTGATACCACATCATGGCCCCCTTCGAGAGTGTTTCCCCGAATTATTTAGCAATACGGACTCGATCTCGTCATTCTTTATATCGTTACCTTTTTACCGCGCAGGTGTAGGCAGTAACGTGTTCACTAGGGTTGTTGTTTTTGTTGTACTTAAGGAGTTCCGGCATTCTCAACTTTTTTGGAATGGGCTTCGGGGCCGCATCCTCAAGGAACGACCTTTGTATGAATTTTTTCGAATCCACGCCCTTGAGGACTGGACCACTATCATTTTTTCGCCTAGCTCGATCCTTTTGGTGAGTTCCTCCAGCATTTTCACGATGGCAGGATCGACTACTGATCTATTATTGCTCGATCTCTCGAGTACTTGTTCGGTGGGGGGAGCTGTTTCTGGCGCTGTTGTGCTGGGAGTCTTCGGGTGGCTTTGTAACTAAGCGATGGCCAACTGTTGTGCCTGCAACATTTCAAAAATAACATGAAGGCTAATTTCCTATTCTTCCCGGGATAGGGTTTTTTGGGCTTCTTGTCGGTCTCCACGCCGTATGCTCTTGTCGGTGTGCAAGGTTTCGTCGACCTGTTGCGCGTCTTGTGAACCCGCATCCGCTGGAATCGGTCCAAGTGCGTTATCAAGGTTCTATGGTGGTGCGCCAATGACTGGAATAGCCACACCATTTTCACTGTGATTTTCGAGGTAGTCATTCTCAGCCCTATTTACCGAGCCAGACATTTCGACCTGAAATCAAGAGATCTTGGACAAGAAAAAGTGTGAAAGATAACTTGCGTTTGTGCAATGAACCTAGCAAGAAAATAATCACTATTATTTTTATCCCCACGGTAGGCGCCAAACTGTTTACCGAGAAAATGGTAACAACAATTAAATTTGTAAATGGGACTCTAAACATATGCGATCTATTTTTATGCTAGTTGTTATAGCAGTTGATACTAAGAGTATGAAGTTTAACAAAGAGATACAAGCTAAAACGTGGCAGTAATCAAACCGAAGGGCTTGCTGCTTGGGCTTCGGATAGGTCGATAAAAGGCCTCGGGGTCGATATCCGGCTTGATCTCGAGCTATCGGGGGTAGCTGGGGAAGCGATAATAGTTACAATATAATTGTAGATGGCTCTTTATATCCAATACCAAGCGAAAAATGAAGAACAGATATGAAAATAATAAATGGAAAGAGTAGCCTCAAACAAATGAGTTAGAGAGAAAAGAGAGAGAGAGAGAGAGAGAGAGAGAGATATTATTGATCTTATGTGGCATAGTTGGAGCCCTCCCTTATATAGTGTTAACGACTCCCTTTTTATAAGAAGGGGAAGTCCAAACTTAGTACAAGATACATTAAGTGATAAAGGAAATGGGATGGGACAGATAACTAGCTTCATGACGTATACGTAGGCTAATGTTAGGCTGCCCAGGTAGACTTGATCAACTCCAAATGCTCTCTTCGGAGGATTTCGGTATTCGTCGGGGTTTCGGCCGATGTTATCCTCGGTTGGGTATCGACAGATCTTGAGGGGAGTAACTGGCTCGAGGTCCCGAGCCTCCGAGGCGACCTCCTGAAGCAAATTGCCAATGAGAAATTGGTCCTTCTGTTTCACCGTACACAAGCCTAATATACTTCTATAGTCGTGCTAGGCATTTTAGATATTTCAATAATTTTGTTTTTAAGACGCATTTCTTTTCAAAAAAATTACTCGATTCATCAAGCCATATTTGTTTTGGATATTTTTGAATTTAATCAATGCATTGCTATTTATTATTCATTATTATCTTTCATGTTTTCTTTCTATAGCATTATTATCACTTTTTCTGATGAACCGATGATAGTGACATATAATGAGACAATGCAATATAAGGATAGTGACTCGGAGGAAGAAGATGAAATACCTGAGAAAATTGTTCGAGAGGTGGAGAACTTTAAAAATAAGCCTAAGTCCAACCTAGACGAAACCGAAGCAGTAAATATGGGCGATGCCGAAACCATCAAGGAGACTCACATAAGCATTCATTTATCACCAACAGAGAAGGAGGAGTACATTCGTTTCTTGAAGGAGTATGAGGATATCTTTGCATGGTCATATGATGACATGACCGATTTGAGCACATCCATAGTGGCTCACAAGTTGCCTACCAATCCAATGTGTCTGTTGGTGAAGTAGAAACTCAGATAGTTCAAACTAGATATGAGCCTGAAAATCAAGGAGGAAGTTACTAAGAAAATCACAGCCAAAGTCCTCAAGGTAGTTGAGTACCCAACCTGGTTAGCCAACATTGTACCAGTTTCGAAGAAAGATGGGAAAGTCAGAGTATATGCTGACTATCGAGACTTAAACATAGCAAGTCCTAAGGACGACATCCCACTACCAAATATACACATCCTGATTGACAATTGCGCCAAGTATGAGCTCCAATCCTTTGTAGATTGCTTCATGGGTTATGACCAGATCTGGATGGCTGAAGAAGACGTAGAGAAAACAGCTTTGATTACACCATGGGGGGGTACTACTACTAGATGATGTCATTTGGTCTAAAGAATGCTGGGGCCACTTACATGAGAGTCATGACAACCATCTTCCATGATATGATATACAAAGAAATAGAGGTGTATGTTGAAGATGTCATTATCAAATCCAAGAGGGTCGCAGATCACATAGCAGACTTGAGAAGTTATTGGGATTCATTGTCAATCGTCGGTGAATTGAGTTGGACCCATCCAAAGTTAAGGCTATTCAAGAGTTATCGCCACCAAGGAGCAAGAAGGATGTGATGAGCTAGAATGTCTCAACTATATCAGTCGCTTCATAGCACAGTCCATAGTTATATGTGAACCCATCTTAAAATGTTGAGGAAAGATGCTGAAACAAGTTGGACCGAAGATTGTCAGAAGGCTTTCAATAAAATCAAGGAGTACCTATCCATACCACCAGTCCTGGTCCCACCGAAACCTTGGCGACCTTTGCTACTCTATCTATCTGTGTTATATGGAGCTTTCTGATGTGTTTTGGGACAACATGACGAGACAAGGAGAAAGGAGCAAGCCATATACTACTTGAGTAAGAAGTTCACACCTTACGAAGCACGATACTCTCTGCTAGAACGCACTTGCTGCGCTTTGACCTGGACAGCCCAGAAATTGAGGCATTACTTTTGTGCCTATACCATATACCTCATATCCAGTATGGACCCTCTGAAGTACATATTTCAGAAACCCATGCCGACTGGGAGGTTAGCCAAGTGGCAGATACTGTTAAGTGAGTTCGACATCGTCGATGTAACTCAGAAGGCAGTCAAAGGACAAGCATTGGCAGAGCATTTTGCTAAAAATCCAGTGGGAGGAGAATACAAACCCTTGAAAACATAGTTTCCTGATGAAGAAGTGTCATTCGTAGGAGAGGACATTACTGAAGCATACAACGGTTGGACGATGTTCTTCGACGGAGCTGAAAACTTCAAAGGAGTAGGCATTAGAGCAGCTTTGGTATCAGAAACACGTCAACACTACCATGTATCTGCGAAGCTTAGGTTTCCATGCACCAACAACATGGCGGAATATGAGGCTTGCATCATAGGGCTCAATCTGGCCATCGATATGAATATACAGGAGTTACTGGTGATTGGAGATTTTGATCTTCTAGTACAGTAGGTTCAAGGAGAGTGGGCTATTAAGAACACCAAGATACTACCATACTTGTATCGTGTGCAGGAATTGATGAAAAGATTCACAAAGATAGAATTCAAACATGTAACCAGAATTCAAAATGAGTTTGCAGACTCACTGACCACTTTGTCATCAATAATACAACATCCACACAAGAATTTCATTGATCCCGTCCCGGTGAGAATTCATAATCAACCGACTTACTGTGCTCATGTTAGGAGGAGACGGATGGAAAACCTTGGTTCAATGACATCAGAGAGTAATTGGAAAAAGGAGAATACTCGGAACAGGCAAATCACACTCGGAAACGCATACTTCGGAGGTTGTCCAATCACTTCTTCCAAAGTGGAGGAACCCTATATAGAAGAACTCCTGATCTAGGGTTGTCACGGTGTGTTGACGCAAAGGAGGCTTCCAGATTGCTTAAGGCGATACATGCCAGAACCTGCGGACCGTATATGAATGGCTTTGTTCTAGCCAAAAAAATACTCAGAGCCAGATACTTTTGGATGGCCATGGAGACGGATTGCATCCGGTACGTACAAAAATGCCATCAATGTCAGGTATATGCAGACATGATAAGGGTACCACCTAATGAGCTCAACGCAACAAGTGCACCTTGGCCTTTTGCTGCATGGGGAATGGATGTCATCGTTCCGATTGAGCCTACTACTTCAAACGGGCATAGGTTCATTTCAGTGGCCATTGACTACTTCACAAAATGGGTAGAATATGCATCCTACAAAGTTATAACCAAGAAAGTCATCGCAGACTTTGTCAAGGATCATATTATTTGCCGATTCGGAGTTTCCGAGTCCATTATCACTGATAATGCCGCCAGTCTCAACAGTAACCTGATGAAAGCCATGTGCAAAACCTTCGAAATCAAGCACAAAAACTCCACAGCATACAGACCTCAGATGAATAGAGCCAAAGAAGCCGCCAACAAGAACATCAAGAAGATACCTTGGAAGATGGTAGAAAAACACAATCAATGGCATGAGAAGTTACCCTTTGCCCTATTGTGGTACCGCAATACAGTCCGCACGTCAACTGAGGCAACTCCTTATTTACAGGTTTATGGTGCTGAAGCTGTCATCCCAGTCGAGGTAGAGATTCCTTCTTTAAGGATCATACCGGAAGTTGAACTCAGCGATGCAGAATGGATAAGGAGCCGTTACGAGCAACTACCATTTATAGAGGGAAAAAGGATGAACGCAGTATGTCACGGTCAGCTTTATCAGAACAGAATGTCCAGAGCTTTCAACAAAAGGGTCAGACCAAGACAATTCGCACCGGGGCAGCTGGTGTTGAAGCTGATCTCCCCACATCAAGATGAAGCCAAAGGTAAATTCTCTCACAATTGGCAATGTCCCTACATGGTTCATCGGGTGCTAATAGGAGGAGCACTTATACTTGAAGAAATGGACGGAGAAGTCTGGCCAAAACCAATCAATTCAGATGCAATCAAGAGATACTATGTTTAGACTATTTACATTTCTTCATCTGATTTAATTGAACTACGCTTGACCTGATTCCCATTTAAGAGGGGATACGTAGGCAGCCCTGTGGGTTCGGTCATATCATAATAAAATTTTCATTTTCCCTCAAAACTAGAAACTGGGGCAGAATAAGGACCCTTAAAATTCCGGAGCAAGTCCAGCCGACGCCATCATATGCCAAAAAGTCAGAAATCGGTTAAGAAACTGGGGAAAAATTTTGAGAAGGATTCTCAAAATTCCGAAGAAGGTTCAACAAGTTTCATCACTCACAAATAACCGAAGGATCATTTACCAAATTGGGGCAGAATTTTGAAGAGGACCCTCAAAATTCTAATACAAGAAAGCTGAAATGTCTTTGAAATGTGTTACAGTCATTAGTTCATCTAAAATTACTCAATATTTCATTGTGTTTTCTAAAATAAATCTAGTATCATCAATAAATGCATATTCTCAAAGACTCTATTTTCGTGACAGCAAGGTGTTACCCAGGAAAACTCAAACAAGGCCTACAGAACGGAGCAGAGCAAAGCCAGCAGACGAAGGCATGAACCAACCTCCCCTTACAAAACTTAGAATTTTTCTTTGAGTGCAGGCACATCTGACGTAATAGTATCATTTGCAAATATATACACGCAGCAAAATCACTATTAATCGGGCCACCATACACCGAGTATATCTCCATCTAAGAAATACTCTACTCATATTTGCTTACTGTTCACTGCATAAGGCTAAGCATTGTCTTCTATTTGCATGGGACTAAGCCCTATCCCGAACCTTGTATAAGGCTGAGCCTTGCCTCCATATCTGCAAAAGGCTAAGCACTACCTTCTCTTTGCATGAGACTAAGACCTGTCTCAAATTTTGTATGAGGCTAAGCCCTGCCTCCACATTTGCATAAGGCTAAGCATTGCCTTCCATTTGTATGGGACTAAGCCCTGTCCCGAACCTTGCATGAGGCTGAGTCATGCCTTCATATTTTCATAAGGCTAAGCATTGCCTTCTATTTGCATGGGACTAATCCCTATCTCAAATTTTGCATGAGGCTAAGCCCTACCTCCATATCTGCATAAGGCTAAGCACTGCCTTCTCTTTGCATGAGACTAAGCCCTGTCTCAAATTTTGCATGAAGCTAAGCCCTGTCTCTATATCTGTATAAGGCTAAGCACTGCCTTCTCTTGGATGAGACTAAGACATGTCTCAAATTTTGCATGAGGCTAAGCCCTGCCTCCACATTTGTATAAGGCTAAGCTCTGCCTTCTCTTTGCATGACACTAAGCCCTGTCTCAAATTTTGCATGAGGCTAAGCCCTACCTCCACATTTGCATAAGGCTAACCACTGCCTTCTCTTTGCATGAGACTAAGCCTTATCTCAAATTTTGCATGAGGCTAAACCCTGCCTCCACATTTGCATAAGGCTAACCACTGCCTTCTCTTTGCATGAGACTAAGCCATGTCTCAAATTTTGCATGAGGCTAAACCCTGCCTCCACATTTGCATAAGGCTAAGCACCGCCTTCTCTTTGCATGAGACTAAGCCATGTCTCCGTCTGCATGAGGCTAAGCTTTGCCTCCATATCTGCATAAGTCTAAGCTCTGCCTTCCATCTGCATGGGACTAAGCCCTATCCCGAATCTTGCATGAGTCTAAGCTTTGTTTCCTACTTGCATAAGGCCAATCATCACCTTTATTTGCCTAGACTAAGCACTGTCTCTACGGCACTATCTATTTGCCTCTCTCAGGCTAAGATCTGCCCTCAACCTCAAAAGACTAAGCCTTATGTTATTGATTTTTAGCATCATATTATTGTAACTCATGGGCTGAAATATCGCCAACTTGTCCAAAGGCATCATTGTCTAAAGGCATCATCCTCATAGCCTGAAGACATCATGCCATGGCCTGAGAATCTGTCAAACTTGTACATCATTATTCAAAGGCGTCACGGGTCAGAGGCATCATTTTCATGGCCCGAGAACATCATTTCATGGCCTGCAAATCTCCTATCTCACAATTCATGGCCCAGGACATCATAGTTTAAGGGCGTCATCCACTGTCGCGCCCCCTTTTTCCTCGTGGAGTCCGAGTTTCGACATTCATGGTGAAACAAGTCATTTCCTGTTGGGAATTGGGTATTTGAATTTGAAGAGTCATTACCTAATGGATTTGAGGTGCGTTAGGGAAGGTAAAGTAAATAACTCATAAACCGGTTTGCATTACTAGAGACTTGGGTAAGGGCTCAAAATAACCTTGAGGAGAAGGTGTTTGGCACCCCTCACAGTCCACAACAGTGGGTCCCGATCGAACTCAATTATGTGAATTAGTCTTTTAACATATAGGTTGTCTAAGCACACATATACAAATAATGGAAATTTAACAGCAGTCTAAGCACAAATATGTAAATAATGTGAGGGAAGTCCTAGGTTTGTTAGCCTATAGGATCACATCTGTACAATAACCGGTAAGCCTTTCTCAACTAGAGAGGTTACACGTGGCATTAGCGTACAGGTCATCATATCCTTTACTACCCAATTACCCCTCTTGGTCACAGCCTAAAGCGTTCTAGCAATCTTAAGATGTATCTTATGTGTGCACTACCCATCCCTTTACTTATATAGTCCCAGAGGTATTGAGGACTTCTAGTTAAGGTGGATATAGACTCTCCTACGGTAATTAAAGGAAGAAAACTCTAGGCAACAAACAAAACATGTAGGACTGGACCAAATATAGAACAATTAAAAGGCTCACATTTTACCTCCACAGATAGAGCAAGTAAGTTCACGCCTCAAATAGCGGATTTCAGATATTTAAGAAAGGCCCTAGAATAGGATATCTAGGTGATCATGACAAGCAGAGAATATGCAGCGTTGAGTTAAGGTAAGTGATAGAGACCTAATCAGTTTGCCTATTAATTTTAGAATCTGTTGAGTCTGGGTAGTCACAAATAAGCAAAGCAGTTTCACAATTTTTAATAGACCTTGATTACCTATAGTCTTGCCTAGGCGTGAATCTGTAATACCCTATACACATGCTATCTAAATGCAATCAAAAATCTGAGAACAATTTTAAAACAGTTTAAGTTTATTAAGTCATATAGACATGCTGATCTAGGCGCTGAGTAATTGGTTTTTAGACTTACAAATGCGAGCAGCTAAATGCGAAAACTAGTTTTAAAATCTTAAAGGCATGACATCTAAATGCAGTGATTAGTTTTAAAACATAGTGAAGACTGATTTAAACATTGTTAGTATGCATAAACTGATCTTTTCCAGGCAAGACTGATTAATTTCAAAACCCCTATAGGCATGATAACTAAGCAAACATCGCAGCAAAATCATAAACATGTTATCCAGAATGCAGGATCGAGGTTTGAATCCTATTGATATGATATCTAAGTGACCAAACATTGTAATAGCTTATAGGCATGGTATCTAAATAAATGAGATATTGTAACAACCTATAGGCATGGTATCTAGGTAGAAAAGATATTATAACAACCTATAGGCATGGTATCTACCCTTTCCCAACAGGATATGTATAAGCAACCCTCCCTTTTACTAATTTCCCCAATATATGTTTATAAGAAATTATTATTACAGACCAACATTAATAATGAATTACAGAAGTGAAACTGATACAACTATATGGAGCCTGAATATATGCCCAAAAAACATAAACCTGGCAGACCAGGCCTTCAAAATGCCAAAAGTGCTATAACCTCATAGTGCAGCCAGTAATATCCTGGTGTGTCAAAGTTCCTAAGGGCCTCAAGGACCCCGAGCAATGCTCACACCAGGAAAACCTTCAAAGTAACCCTTTATGAGCGATTTTGGAAAGCCAACTCCAGTGTGTCAAAGTTCAGAGGAGCCTCAGGAACTCGTAAGCAATGCTTACATTAGAGGGGCAAGACCCTAGGTGTTATAAGAATAGGAGTAGTGTTTGAAAATAGACGTAGTTTTAAGAAAATAGTTTAAAAGTAAACAGAATCACTGCAGCACTCTGAAGCAAAGGTTTCAGCAACCAAACAGCAAGCAGAAACATGGTCACAAAGTTTCAAAGTAGAGATTCCCATTTCCCAGATTTAGCTTAGTTCATTAGTTAACACTAGGTGGCATATAGCATGTTGAGAACAAACAACTGCACAAAGAGAAGAGCAGGGGCTGGGAACATAGGAATCCTGAAACAGGAACACATAAAATAGGGTGAAAAGTATCTGATTAACACCAAGCAAATATAGCACTCAATAGGACCTAATGGTGCTGAGTAGAAGTGATAGATAGCAGACACATAAGTTAAAAGGGTCAGATTACATAGCACTAGGTAGGGCATAACAATAGGAGCAATCATGATAACTTGAAGCAGTAGATATGAAAAACATAGAACTAATTTGGAGGAGCAGCAAGGCTAATTAAAAGCAGTAAGACCTAAATACAAAAGTAATCATGCTAATTGTGGCAATAAACAAGAAAGCGGAAGTTTAAATATAGAAGTAACCATGTCAATTGAGACCAACAAACAAGAGAAAGCATGACTTTGGCTACATAGCAATAGTCAGGGCAATGAACAGGGAAACACATAGGTATAGCTTCAATGTGTGTGAAAGGATATTGAGAGGGGTGACATACCAGTTAAAGATAGCAAATAGAAGATGATAATATACAGAACTCAGTAGTCTAGCCTTGGCTTTCAGTCGGCCAAACAATGTAGTGAATACAAGTAGCAGCAAGATGAGAGCAGAGTATGTGTGTGAGTGAGAGATTCTTTATGAACTGTGTTTGTGTCTAGAATTATCAGAATAAGAGTATATATAGAACTTAGAGAGTAAAGCAAATAAGGTAAAGAGAATCAGAAGTCAGTCAATTAGGGGCAATCAAATAATTATAGAATCAAATTATGTAAGGCAATCCGGAATAGACCCCTTAATTAGGGGTAGTTACTTAACGGTCACAACAAACATAGCTAATTAGGTTAAAGAATCCAAATCATACCCAAATAGGGAATTACTAAGAATCCATGAACCATACGGATAGTTTATTAAGGTAAAGGAAGTAATCAAATAATAAATCGAGCTTGATAGGGACAGAAAGTTAGGGAATTATACCATAAATAACTCTAATTGAATTTTAAATAAAGCAAGAAGTAGGCTCATCAGTCAATTAGGGTTAGAAATCGTAAATCAAGTAATCAATTTCATAAATAAGGCAATACGAGTAATCAGATACCAATCAAGGGTTAATCAACCTATAAATAGACAAGAGGTTTCATTTAAGAAACTCATGATTAAGGTAAACAAACAGCAATCAGTAAATTAATTTAGTAAATAAAGTGAAACCCAAGATAATTAGGCTAATCAGTCAATTATTCAAACAATGATGAACGAAAATGTAGAAATCAAATAAGGAACAGTCAAGCAATCAAGTCTGGAACATAGTCATTGTAGAAAGATTAAACAAAAATATGAGAAATTTCAGAAAACCATTTGCAAAATAGACGAAGCAGAAAACCTAATCTTAGAAAATACTCAGAGTTGATTAATAGTAGGGAATCAGAAGATTCTTAAGGAAAACGGTCATGAAAACTTGAAAACATTTAGATACGCAGAGATTCGAACAAAAAATAACGAGAAAACCAAACCCTAATATAGCAAAGTGCTTAAAAATTGGTTAATCAGTAAAGCAATAAGGGAACCTTAAGGAAAAATCAGTGACATACTCAAAATTGCTCCAGATCTACAAGGATCTGGACAAATTCAAGTCCAAACATTAGGTTTTTGAAGAAAAGAGAAAGGGTAAAGAAAATCTGGTCTTTGAATCAGAGATTTGAGCCATAAAACATCGGTAGAAAGCACTCACATACCATAGACAGACTCTTGGAGAGTTTTGAACAAGATCTGGACTAGATCTCTTCGAGGCCCTTCCATGAAATCACAAAATCAAGCAACCATGGAAATCCATAGATCGAGTGAGAATCGGAGGGATTAGGGCTGGTTTTAGATGGCAGCGGCTAGGGCTAAGGTTGGTTCTTAGAGAGATAAGGAGAGGAGAGGAGTTTTAGGGCGGCTGTTTTGTGTAAATGAATTAAGGTTAGGGGTTATTGGAGATAAGAAAGGAAAGGGGTGATGGTAGCCGTTGATCTCTATGATCAACGGCCAGGACTAAAAGGTTTTGGGGTTGGGTCAAATTTTATTGGTTTGGGCTGGGGTAGATTTGGGCTGTTAGGACCGAATTTGGGCATTTTAATTAGGCTAGGTCCAAAAATTAAAAAAGGCTATTTGTTAAATACCCCTTTAATTGCTAAAACAATTTTTAAAAATAGTTAATAAATTATAAAAAATGACTTTCATGCCTAGAAATGTTTTAAAATAATTACTAAATATTTTTAAAATATATAAGGCTATTGTCTAGTAAAATAATGTAATAATGCATGCATGGGCTATAATTGCAAAGTAATTGCAATTATAACCCCAAAAATACAAATATGGCTATTTATGAAATAATTTGAGCCTAATATAAATATAAATAGCAATATTAAGCCATGAAATTTTTATAAAGTCTTTTGTGATGCAATTTGTACTTATTTATATAAATAAAATACTGGGATAAATTAATTAAAAATCCCTAAAAATGTAGAAATTCTGGAAAAATGTCAACTGATGCTAATGCATAGTTTTGAAGGCATACATGCATTTGAAAAAAAAGAATATTATAGGAAAAAACTGGGTATCAACAGCTGTCCCTCTTTACCCCGGAAAGGGTGAAAGAGTTTTCGGGTAAACAAATGATAGCCAATTTTGACCGATTGGAATGTTTTGAAAAAAAATAGAGGTCGAACCCTGGTCTCTGAGCTGCCTACATATCCTTGGCTTTACAGGAATCAGGCCATGTGTAGTTCTGGACCCACCGGTGAACGAAGCCGATAGAGTTGTTATAGGAATGGTGGCTAGTTTCAGCAAAGGTTCTTTTGTGAAGGGTAATGTAGGATGGAGTTATGATTATGGTTCTGGAGTGTAATGAAGGGATTGTAGGGTAGATATCCGGATATCGCAGAGTAGGTGGGTGATTGATGGGAATCGGTCATGAATGGCAAAGTGAAAATATCATGAGCGAAAATCAGGGCGAAGCTGCTCCTATCTGGAGAAAGGTTACCTCCTGTATTACCTGCAAAACATAAAACACAATTCATGCAAATATATAGATGATGCAGATTCCCTTTGGACCATGAAAGATTGTCTTTGGGCAGTACAGATGACGTCCTTAGACTATGATGTCCTGGGCCATGAATTGTGAGATAGGAGATTCGCAGCCATGAAATGATGCTCTCGGGCCATGAAAATGGTACCTCCGAACCATGAAACCTTTGAATAATGATATGCAAATTTGAGAGATCATCAGGCCATGGCATGGTGTCTTCCGGCTATGAGAATGATGCCTTTAGACAATGACGCCTTTGGACAAGTTGGCGATGTTTCAGCCCATAGGATGATGCTAAAATCAACAAGACAAGGATTAGTCTTATGAGGTTGAGGGTAGAGCTTAGCCCGAGAGAGGAGCAAATAGATAGCGCCAGAGAGACAGCGCTTAGTCTTGGCAAATAAAGATGATGATTAGCCTCATGCAAATAGGAGGCAAAACTTAGCCTCATGCAAGATTTGAGATAGGACATAGTCTCATACAGAGAGAAGGCAGAGCTTAGCCTTATACATACATGGAGGCAGGACTTAGCCTCATGTAGATGGAAACAGATCTTAGTCTCATACAAGATTCGGGATAGGTCTTAGTCCCATGTAAATTGAAGGCAGTGCTTAGCCTTATGAAAATGTGGAGGCAGCGCTTAGCCTCATGCAAAATTTGAGACAAGGCTTAGTCTCATGCAAAGAGAAGGCAGTGCTTAGCCTTATGCAAATGTGGAGGTAGGACTTAGCCTCATGCAAGATTCGGGACACGGCTTAGTCCCATGCAAAGAGAAGGCAGTGCTTAGTATTATGCAAATGTGGAGGCAGGGCTTAGCCTCATGCAAAATTTGAGATAGGGCTTAGTCTCATGTAAACGGAAGGCAGTGCTTAGCCTTATGCAAGATTCGGGACATGGCTTAGTCCCATTCAAAGAAAAGACAGTGCTTTGCCTTATGCAAATGTGTAGGCAGGGCTTAGCCTAATGCAAGATTCGGGACAGGGCTTAGTCCCATGCAAAGAGAAGGCAGTGCCTAGCCTTATGCAAATGTGGAGGCAGGGCTTATCCTCATGCAAAATTCGAGATAGTGCTTAGTCTCATGCAAACCGAAGGCAGTGTTTAGCCTTATGCAAGATTCGGGACAGGGCTTAGTCCCATGCAAAGAGAAGTCAATGCTTAGCCTTATGCAATGAACAGTTGGTAAATATGAGTAAAGTATTTCTTAGCTGGAGATAAATTTGCTGTCTGGTGGCCCGATTGATAGTGATTTTGCTGCGTATATATTTGTGAATGCTACTGTTACGTCAGATGTGCTTGCGCTCAAAGAAAATTGTAAGTTTTGTAAGGGGAGGTTGGTTTGTGCCTCTGTCTGCTGGCTTTGCTCTACTCCGTTCTGGAGGCCTGGTTTGAGTTTCCCTGGGTAACACCTGGCTGTCATGGAAATAGAGTTTTCGAAAATATGCACTTATTGATGAAAGTAGAGTTATTTTAGAAAACATAGTGAAATATCAAGTAATTTAGATGAACTGATGACTGTAACACATTTCAAAGATATTACAAATTTCTCCTATTAGAATTTTTAGGGTCTCCTTCAAAATTTTGCCCCAGTTTGGTAAATAATTCTTCGGTTGTTTGCGTGCGAAGAAATTTGCTGACCATCCTCCAAAATTTTGAGAATACTTCTCAAAATTCTTCCCCAGTTTCTTAGTCAATTGCTGACTTCCTAGCCTATGAAGGCGTTGGCTAGACATGCTCCGGAATTTTGAGGGTCCTCCTCAAAATTCTGTCCCAGTTTCTAATCTAGGGAAAATGAAAATTTTATTATGATATGACCAAACCCATAGGGCTGCCTACGTATCCCCTCTTAAACAGGAATCAGGAGTGTAGTTCAATTACGTCAAATGAAGAAAAGGTAGACAGCCTAAACATAGTATCTCTTGACTGCGTCTAAATTGATTGGTTTTGGCCAGACTTCTCCGTCCATTTCTACAAGTATGAGTGCTCCTCCTATTAGCACCTGGTGAATCATGTAGGGACCTTGCCATTTGGGAGAGAATTTCCCTTTAGCTTCATCTTGATGCGGGGAGATCTTCTTCAGCACCAGCTGTTCTGGTGTGAACTATCTTGGTTTTACCCTTTTGTTGAAAGCTCTAGACATTTTATTTTGGTAAAGTTGATCATGACAAACTGCGTTCATTCTCTTTCCATCTATAAGGTCCAATTGCTCATAGCGGATCCTTATCCATTCTGCATCGCTGAGTTTGGCTTCCTGTATGATCATTAAAGAAGGAATTTCTACCTCGGCGGGAATGACAGCCTCGGTACCATAAACCAATAAGTAGGGAGTTGCCCTAGTTGATGTGCGGACTTTAGTGCGATACCCCAATAAGGCAAAGGGTAACTTCTTTTGCCATTGTATGTGGTTTTCTACCATCTTCCTTAGTATCTTCTTGATGTTCTTGTTGGCGGCTTCTACGGCTCCATTCATCTGAGGTCTGTATGCTATGGAGTTCTTGTGCTTGATTTAAAAATTTCACACATAGCTTTCATCAGATCACTGTTGAGATTGGCGGCATTATCAGTGATAATGGACTCGGGAACTCTGATTCGGCAAATAATACGATCCTTGATAAAGTCTGCGACAACTTTCTTGGTTACAGCTTTGTAGGATGTGGCCTCTACCCATTTTGTGAAGTAGTCAATGGCCACTAGAATAAACTTGTGCCCGTTTGAAGCATTAGGCTCGATCGGACCGATGACATCCATTCCCCAGGCGGCGAATGGCCAAGGTGAGGTTGTTGCATTGAGCTCATTTGGTGGAGCTTTTATCATATCAGCATGTACATGACATTGGTAGCATTTTCGGACATACTGGACGCAATCTGTCTCCATGGTCATCCAAAAATAACAGGCCCTAAGTATCTTCTTGGCCAAGATAAAACCATTCATATGCGGACCGCAGGAGCATGTATCTCTTCAAGTAGCTTAGAAGCTTCTTTTGCATCAACACACCTTAGAAATCCCAAATCAGGAGTTCTTCTGTACAAGTTTCCTCCGTTGTGGAAGAAGTGATTGGACAACCTCCAAAGTGTGCGTTTCTGAGTATGGTTCGCATGCTCTAGGTATTCTCCTTTTACCAAGTACTCTCTGATGTCGTGTAACCAAGGTTCTCCATCTGTCTCCTCCTCAACATGAGCGCAGTAAGCCGGTTGATTATGAATTCTCACCGGGGTGGGATCGATGAAATTCTTGTCTGGATTTTGTATCATTGATGACAAAGTGGCCAGTGCATTTGCGAACTCATTTTGAATTCTGGGCACATGTTTGAACTCTATTTTTGTGAATCTTTTCATCAATTCATGTACGTGATACAAGTATGGTAATATTTTGGTGTTATTTGTAGCCCATTCTCCTTGAACCTGATGTACCAGAAGATCCAAATCTCCAATCACCAGTAACTCCTGTATATTCATATCAATGGCCAGATTGAGCCCCAAGATGCAAGACTCGTATTCTGCCATATTATTGGTGCATGGAAACCTAAGCTTCGCAGATACAATGTAGTGCTGACCTTTTTCTGATACCAAAACCTCTCCAATGCCCACTCCTTTGAAATTTACAGCTCCATCAAAGAACATTCTGGAACCGCAGTATACTTCAGTAATGTCCTCTCCTATGACACTTCGTCATCAGGAAAATATGTTTTCAAGGGTTCATATTCTCTTCCCATAGGATTTCCAGCAAGATGGTCTGCCAATGCTTGTCCTTTGACCGCCTTCTGAGTTACATAGACGATGTCGAACTCACTTAACAGTATCTACCACTTGTCTAACCTCCCAGTCGGCATAGGCTTCTGAAATATGTACTTTAGAGGGTCCATCCTGGATATGAGGTATGTGGTATAGTCATAGAAGTAATTCCTCAATTTCTGGGTTGTCCAGGTCAAAGAGCAACAAGTGCATTCTAGCAGAGAGTATGGTGCTTCGTAAGGTGTGAACTTCTTACTCAAGTAGTATATGGCTTGCTCCTTTCTCCCTGTCTTATCATGTTGTCCCAAAACACATCCGAAAGTTCCATCTAATACAGATATATAGAGTAGCAAAGGTTGCCAAGGTTCCGGTGGGACCAGGACTGGTGGTGTGGACATGTACTCCTTGATTTTATCGAAAGCCTTCTGACAATCTTCAGTCCAACTTATTTCGGCATCTTTCCTCAATATCTTAAAGTTGGGCTCATATATGATTGTGGACTGTGCTATGAAGCAACTACAGTAGTTAAGATGTCCTAGGAAGCTCATCACGTCCTTCTTGCTCCTTTGTGGCGGTAACTCTTGAATAGCCTTAACTTTGGACGGGTCCAACTCAATTCCCCAACGACTTACAATGAATCCCAATAACTTTCCTGCGGGAACCCCGAATGCATATTTTGCTAGGTTCAATTTTACTTTATACCTCCTTAACCTGTCAAAGACCTTTCTCAAGTCTGCTATATGATATGTGACTCTCTTGGATTTGATAATGACATTGTCAACATACACCTCTATTTATTTATGTATCATATCATGGAAGATGATTTTCATGGCTCTCATGTAAGTGCCCCAGCATTCTTTAGACCAAATGACATCATCTTGTAGCAGTACACCCCCCTATGGTGTGATAAAAGCTGTTTTATCTACGTCTTTTTCATCCATCCAAATCTAGTGATAACCCGCAAAGAAATCCACAAAGGATTAGAGCTCATGTTTGGCGCAATTGTCGATCAGGATATGTATATTTGGCAGTGGGTAAGTCATCCTTGGAACTTGCTCTATTTAAGTCTCAATAGTCAACACATACTTTGACTTTCCCATCTTTCTTCGAAACTGGTACAATGTTGGCTAACCAGATTGGGTACTCAACTACCCTGAGGACTTTGGCTTTGATTTTCTTAGTAACTTCCTCCTTGATTTTTAGCTCACATTTGGTTTGAACTTTCTGAGTTTCGGCTTCATCGGCAGACACATTGGATTGGTAGGCAACTTGTGAGCCACTATAGATGGCTCAAACCGGTCAGGTCATCAAATGACCATGCAAAGATGTCATCATACTTCTTCAAGAAACAAATGTACTCCTCCTTCTCTGTCGGTGATAAGTGAATGCTTATGCGAGTTTCCTTGACGGTTTCGGCGTCTCCCAAATTTACTGCTTCGGTTTCGTCCAGGTTGGACTTAGGCTTATTCTCAAAGTTCTCAACCTCTCTAACATCTTCCTCACGTATTTCATCCTGTTCTTCTGAGTCACTATCCTTATGTTGCATTGTCTCATTACATGTCACAGTCACTGGTTCATCAGGAAAAGTAATAATAATGTTGTAGACATAAAAGTGTGAAAGATAATAATGAATAATAAATAGAAATGCATTGATTAAAAATTGAAAACATCCAAAACAAGTACGGCTCGATGAATCGAGCAATTATTTTGAAACAAAACGCATATTTAAAATAAAATTACTGAAAACATCTAAAATGCCTAGCATGGCTATAAAAATAAATTAGGCTAAATGCCAAGCTACCCAGGGACTCGGCAAGCCCGGGATGGTGTGGCGGTCCAGTTCCTGAGAACAGCTCCCTTCTCCACAGTCTAAATGGTGAGGCCTTCTTCCTCCTCCTCCTTAATTATCGCACTGCAATCCATATCCTCGTCCTCTAGGAACAAATTCCTCAGCCCAGCTAAAGTTTATTCTTCTGCAGTTCCCCATATTATATCAACCTGGTGAAAAGTCTGACCTAGATATGGCACTGGTTGCTCGAGAGGGTAATAAGGTCCACGCCACGGAGGCGACCAATTATCATACTCTTTCCATGTATACTGGTATCCGAGCCCAAAGGTAGTACCATGATGTTTCAGCTGTATAGTCTTAGTAATGCCTTGGAGATTCTTCCCAAGCCCTTTGTCGGGTTCATACCATGCTAGTATGCTTTCTATTTTTCTACTTCACTATTTGTCTTTCTCAACGACATTGACATGTTCGATGTGGTGATAAGTTTCCCCTCCTAGCCTTCTTCTATTCCCGATAACTGGGATGGTTTGATTGGTGTAAATGGGGTTACTCCCATCTCCGTGAATAATCACCTACTGATAGTTCCATTCGAACTTCACGGCCTGATGTAGTGTGGAAGCCACAGCTCCAGCGGCATGTATCCAAGGTCGACCCAATAGAAGATTGTATGTAGTTGATATGTCAAACACTTGGAATTCAACATCGAACCAAGTTGGCCCCATCTACAGACAAAGATTAATCTCCCCAATCGTGGCCCTATAAGACCTATGAAAGGCTTTCACGTTCATACTTTCTGCCCGTATTTCATGGAAACCTTTGCTAAATCTTTTTAGAGTATCCAACAGACAAATATTGAGTTTGAACCTCCATCTATGAGGACTCTGGCAATGAATTTGTCTTCAAATTATACCGTGATATGCAATGCTCGGTTATGATTCAACCCTTCAAGCGGTATTTCATCCTCGTAGAAGGTGATCTTATGCCTTTCTAGCACCTACCCTACCATGTTGGCCATTTCTCCACAGGTGATATTGTTGGGTACGTAACCTTTATTTAACACCTTCATCAAAGCATTCTTATGCGCCTCTGAATTTTGTAATAGTGATAGGATGGATATCTGAGCGGGGTTTTGTTCAAATGATAAATAACGGAGTATTCCCTCGCCTGTACTTTCCTCCAAAGATCATATGGCCCGTTTCACTTACAGATTGCTTGGTAGTGGCCTCCTCACTCGATCCTCTCAAGTGTTCAGGTGTATAGACCCTTTCAGTTCTGATTATTCCTTGTGCATCATCAGATTCTTGCATCTTTGCCTTTCTCTTTCGCCTAGCTTCGGCAACGTAATCCCATGTTATTGCTTTGGAATTGAAAGGAGGTATGGTTGACACTGTCACTGTGAAAGGTGTTGCCACTTCTACCTCAAATGGAATAGGTGTGGCTGCAGGTGGAGCAACCTCTACCTCAAATGGAACCAATACGGCTACCTCAACCTCGACTGGCGACTGCGTCTATACTATAATAGAAGTGAGTGTAACTGCAGGTTTAAAGTCATCGCCCTCTCGAATAAGCCCTATTGACCCCTCAGGATCCCATTCTTCATCCATCTCTATCACATGTATCCCACCGCCCCTATGATTTGGGAGAGGATTGTTGCGGATGTTGGGTGTAGCTTCTTTTGCCTGTATGACCTTATTGTCAATCCATGTCTGGATTTTATCTTTCAATGTTCGAAACTCGTCAATGGTGTGCCTCTGCATACCGGAATGGTATGCACAGGTTTTGTTAGGGTTGACCCATTGAGATAAGTTCTCCACTGCCACAGTAGGAATAGGAGTGACATAACCAGCGGCTTTCATCCTTTCATACAGCTGGTCGATAGGTTCAACAATAGCGGTGTATTGTCTATGTGGTTTACGATCAAAGTTAGGTCGGGGTCTTGGGTAGTTTTGGCGAGTCGGAGGTGACTGAAAATGAGATGGTTGGGAATTATAGGCATGATAAGGCAATGGCTGGTTGGGAATATCTGGGAGATGAGGGTTGGTATATGGGTGGAGGTGTTTGGTATGTGAGTGGAGATTTTGGGCCTTGAGCCACCATTACTGCCCCCCATGTCTCTCTTCTTTGATATGCCGCCTGATTGCAATGCTTTGTTCGTGGCCTATAATCCCTCAAAATTTGTCACTATTCTGTTTTTGATACCTTCTTCAATCCTTTCTCCGAGTTTGATGATATCGGAGAATTTGTGATTTTCAATGATCATTAACCTTTCATAATATTGTGGGTCATGTGCCCTAACAAAGAACTTGTTCATTTGTTCTTCTTCTAGTGCTGGTCTGACCTTGGCTGCTTCTGACCTCCATTGGGTAGCATACTCACGGAAGGTCTCAGTTGGCTTCTTCTTTAAATTCTGGATGTAGAAGACATCCGGTGCATTCTCCGTGTTGAACCTAAATCGGTTCATAAATTCTGATGCCATACTCACCAAATTGGCCCACTTCTTAGGGTTCTGGCTTATGTACCAGGACAGGGCATCTCCAGTAAGACTTCTCATGAAGAGCTTCATTCGGATCCTTTCATCTTTTCCGACCCCTACGAGCTTGTCACAGTAAGTTCTCAAATGAACATTGGGACCACTCATTGCATCCAACATCTCGAACTTGGGAGGTTTGTAACCCTCTAGTAGTTCCACGTCCGGTTGTATGCATAGATCCACAAAATTCAGACATTCTATCCTTTTGCCTCCTTCGACACCCTGAACTCGACTTGTCAATTTCTTGAGTTCCTCAGCCACATTCTTGATGAGCAGGTCTTTCTCAGTATATTATGGTGTATAGGAGATTGGTTGAGTAGAGTGAGGTACGGTTTTCACATATATAGGGTTGTTTTGGTGAGTGCCAGCGATTTGGGTGTAGTGGTGATCATTGGTTGAGTTTTGATATAGGGATGATTTAATAATCCTATCTCTAAAAGTATATGTATTAGGACGAGATTATATTGTGGTCCTTAATTTTGTATTCTATTGCGAAGGTATTAAATCTGGTCCCTAAAAAATTAGTAACCGGTCCCAAATGATATTAGTAGGCACCAACATGGGCGATGAGCGGGAGAGAGTACCGTCCAATATAATAATAAAATATTAAAAAAATATTATTTTCTAAAAAATAGGCGCCTAAACTAATATCCTAAAATTAAAAATTCCAAAAAATTAAAAGAAACTCTATGTTTTCCAAAAACAAAAAGTTATGCCCTAGTGTCTTAAACATACACAGAACTCGTCTGTCTCTCTATTCACGACTCAAGAATTTTGTTTTCTTAAATCGAGTTTGTTGCGAGTTTGTTGGCTTGTGTATCGCAGGTCTACCCAGTTTTCGACCTCCCTTGATTGCGAATCCCAAGTGTGTCTCATCTTCTGTGTGAAACAAGTAAGTTTTTTCAAATCTGAAATAAAAAATGAGAAAACAGTTCATTTTCAACGTGTCATTCAATATTTTGGTCAAATGTTTGGAGTTTTGCAATCTCTGTTTCCCACAGTCTGAAATGGTTTGGTAATTATTTTGTAGAAAGTGCTTTTTTGGTATATTATTTTATGTGGTTTGTATTATAGTTAAAACTTCTAAATTGCAACTTGGCTACTAGAATCAAGATGTAAAGTAGTTGTCGTAGGTATTTGGTAAAACAGCGTACTTTATTTAAGTTGTAATTGCAGAATTTGTGGCTAATGAATGGTTATTTTGTCAATTATTAGAGCATTTTTAAATTTGACTGGTTATTCTAGTTAATAGTAGTTATTATGGTGAATGGCTATCAATGAATGGAGGGAGGGGAAAGGTTTGGGATATATGTAGCAATTCGTACAGTTACAAATTGGAAAAAAATAGACACATAAGAATTTTAGTTTTATGTTTGGAAGGGTTAGGCACCTATTGTTAGGCGGATAATGTTGTGCACCCAGAGCCTACTGAGCTGGAGGGTGAGTTGGACAAGAAAAATGCCAACCTAGATGTCCAGAAAGTGTTGTCAAGAAGGAGCACGCATGTGAGGACTGTGCCAAAAGAAGCTAACCGATTTTGTTCTGACTCTGGCAAGTCACATGAAGGGCAAGAAGGTGCTGGGAGTTAGTATAAGTAACTAGATACTGGAAGGAAAAAGTAGGCAAGAAGTTATAGAAATTTCCTTCATTCTCATCTCCGATGTTTACCTCCTTCTTCCATGTTTGTTTAAGCTTTCAGTTGTTTGATTCAAATTTCAGCTATTTGATTCCTATTGTAGTAGTTTGGTTGATCATTTACTCTATAATCGCAGTGTGTTTGGATTGGTACTGTTTCAGAATATTATGCCTTTTTGTTTCTTCAACCTTTAACCTTGACCAACACTATTTAAGTAAAATTTTGACAGCAAGTTATTGCTTTCTTAGAATTTCTGCAAAGAAATTTTGCCTTTATTCGTCTTAAGCAACCTTTTGATTCACATAAATTTTGGGTATGTTGGATCATGACTTGTTTGATTCCTATTGTCTTGTTGGAGTTGCAGATTCTTGAATGTTGCTAATTTATACTGATATCATTGAGCTATCAGTTAATCAATTGCATATATAATTAAATGCCATATTTTTTACTAATATGATTTCTTGGGTCCAGGTGCTATAAGGAAGGAACGGGAGTAAACGCCTAGATCTTTGTACTCCTCTTTAGGGATTTCTGAAAATGAGGTGGGATATTTTCATAAGAATGCAGTTTATGCTAATCAACGTATACAAACTCCTAAAAGCACAAGATCGAATTTTACCATGTCTTCTAATTAAGAAATGCGAACAATGGATAAAAACTCATTGGTTCTTAAGAAAGAGCATATGCAGACCAATATTTTATTGCCTCCATCTAGTGATCAAGCTATGAAAAACTTCCAAACAGTTGAAACAGGTATGACATTTTGAATCCATGTGTTATTAATTTGTAAAACTAAATTTTGTTGCTATAGTTTTACCAAATTATCCAACTGTAGGTTCATCTAATCCTAAAAAGGTAAAAAGAGTTCGAGGTAGGAACAAGTGCAAAGAAGTTGCATCACTTGAAGTTGGACAAAAGCTAAAAGTAACCTTTTACAACAATCGAACGATTGGAACAAATAACAAACTATTTTCGAGGCACTTGGGCAGAATAGTTCGTGACCGCAATATGTGTCCGCTGGGAGTATCATCGTGAAATGATATTGAGCAAGAAAAGTTGAATCACATTTGGGCAGCTATTGAGGTACAATTGCGACATGCTCTTTTTGTTCCTAGCAATATTGGATATGGTCCAGCATGCCTCTTTCGTGATGCTCTATTTGTGATTTAGCTTGTTCAGTGAGGTGCTGCAAACCTTGTGAAAATAGAAATGCAACTTTATTTCAAGGCAATATAAAATAGAGTTGGTTTGTTTGTTTTTTCAAATTATTTCTGTTTATGCTAGTAATGACATCGTTGTCAACGTATATAACCATATGGAGGTAGTATAGAATTTTGATAGGAGAAGAAGTAATTCAACATGCTAGGGGTCAATCCAAATTCATGTTCTAGTGATGTGGACAGAGAATGCGGACATATTATTGACATGACATACACAATGACCTCTGTACATGTGGCGTGTGAAGTTATGCTCCAGTTTGTGATAGGGACAGAGATGTCAAATGTGGGCACAATTACCTCTGTACATGTGGCGTGTGAAGTGTTACGCAACGCCTTCCTGATATTTTTTGGAAGGGCAACGTAAGGCTAAGCAATCGATGTCAGTGCGGTTGTTGTCTGCCAATGAGGTCCCCTCCGCACGCTAGACTAGATTGTCAGTGTCGTGCGGGAAAACCAATGTCACGAGCAATTGCAGAAGCTGAGAGAGAACTGGGTTTTGAATGATGATGATGATTTTATTGATGACTGAAATGCTGATTACAAAAGATGCGGTGTCGAGGGGGAGAGACACCAGAAAATTGCTTGCTTGAAAATGTTTGATTGTTTGGTCCCCCTTAATAATGCTTAAAAAAATAAACCAACATTACATGACGAGTCCTAATAAAGCTGTAGAAGCACACTGAATGAAAATGATGTAAACTAGCCTATAATTACAACGAAAAGGACTTAGTTTATTACAAGATAGAACTAAGTCCGATGGCAGCAACTTTGCCTTGCGGGTCAGGTTCTGCGCGCGCGTTGCTTTGGGCGCGCGCGACACTTGCTGTGTTGGCCTGAGGCTGGGCGCTGGTGTTTGGCATCAGGGTCTGTGCGCGAGGCACTGCTGGAATGGGCCTGCAGCTGGGCGCTGGCAAGGCATCAGGATCTGCGCGGGCGGCATTGTTAGGGCGCGCGGCGCTGTTGTCATTGGCCAGCCCTTGGGCGCTGGCGAGAGGCATCGGTGGGGCGACAGAGGCGCATGCACGCTTGTCACTTGGCGCAGCCAAGACCACGGGGCCGACCATGGCGCTAGGCATTGTGAGGCTTGCTAGGCCGCCATGGGGAGCGGCCAAGGGGTCATGGGGCGTGTCTGGAAAGCAGCCCATGACAGAAGTTATGCTCCAGTTAGTGATAGGGACAGAGATGCCAAATGTGGGCGCATGCATCAGGGAACAGTGTGCTCTTTGGATAACTATGTAAGTCCTTTCGAGATGAAACTCCTATGTTAGTTTACCGATTTGGTGATGATACTGAAACAAATTTTGAGACTATGAATGAACTTCTTCTTAAACTTGCACAATGAACTACTTCTTGAACAGTGCATTAACCAAATGGATATTTTGATTATTGTAGGATAAATTTGAGACTATTGACATGAATGATCATCGGGATCATATCTTGGGATGAAAGAAATGAAGAAAATAAGGGAATTTTTCGCTGCTCAATAATCACATGTCTCGCCTACGACATCGCTAAGCTGAATGACTACTTTTGTCTACTGATCAAGTTAATAACAGTATACCCTGCTTTTTAATTATTTCTTTTGTTAATTTTATATAGTCATTTCTATCTTATTTCTATCTTTGTTGCAATATTATAAATGAATGAGCCTCAAGGATGGGAATAACAGCTTGGGTTCACGAAGTTGGAAGTAGAAAATCTGAGCATTGAGGGTTACTCGTCCCGACATTATTGAGGCCTCAACCTTAACTGTTATTAAGCTCATCACATGAATTAGGCTATAATCAATTACAAGCAGTTGTGGAAACTATAATCAAGTTATTGACTAATAAAGGAGAAATATATGATAAGGAATTAGGCTACAGGTTTTAACAATAGTAAGTCCAGGTAATAATATCTGACGAATATGTGGATGCTCATAACCACATTATTAATCACGTGTATTGAAAGTAAGATTAGTGTTGAATTTCTTGAGGATAATGCATGGGTTTCTGATTCACTTACTCTCTTTCGCCAATCTTGATTGTTGTCTGTTGTTGGTGTTCGATTAGCATTGTCATTTTCCTTGCCATATTCAGATACACTTCCGTTTCATTCTCAAATTTGAATTGTTGTCTGTCAATAGTTTTTAATCAGCATCGACTGTTTGTTCGTTATCCTATTTCTGATGCATGAAAACTAACTGATTTTGCTTCGTAGTACATCAGAGAGATATAGGGATAGAATATATTTCAAAATGCATAAGACCTTATGCAGATACCTGAGAATGTATACTTTAGGACATCAAATAGGATGTAAGACTAGCTTATCATTAAAAGGAAAAAAGAGTATACAAGATAATATTCGTCATTTTTACAACATGAAACTGCATGTTGAGAAAGTTCTAATAATGTTCTTTTGTGTCTTATCCTGGTGAATGTTGGTCGCTAAAACATTTAAGGACGGGCAAATATATATTTTCCATAATATCTTTATTATCTATTAGGGAGGAGAAGGCTGATCGCTAATACTTTTTAACGACGGACAAATATATATTTTTCATAATATATTAATCGTCTACTGGGACGAGATATGTTGTCTCTAAATGTATTTAGCGACAAGATATTTTGTCTGTCGCAAACAATAATTAATGACCGGGTTTCTAAACCAGTCGTTATTGACTTTTGGTGTCGGAGGCTATTACGATGGGTGGCGACCAGCTTTTTCCGGTCGTAATGGCTCTATTAGGACCAGTTTTGGATCTTTAGGGACCAGATTTCTTTTCCTTAAAGGTCGTTTTTCTTGTAGTGTGAGGAGTGTGATAGGTAGCGGTTGGTGGGTATTGGATTGTTTGATGATGGTGTTGTGGTGGAGTTGGTATCGGTAAGGGATTGGGATTTTGAGGTGGAAATGCATATTGATGCAGTGCGGGAGGGTTTTATGGATGCTGATTTGGTGTATTTTGGGGAGGTACTGGGTTTTTGGTATTTTGTTGGTTGATATCGCGGACGTTCAGGGTGAGGGATAGGTTTTCTAAGTTGCGGACCTGGTCAAGTTCTCCCTGTAACTCCAGTATATTTTGTTCCAACCATAAAACCAAATCATTTGGTTCTGGAGTACTCCGACCATCTGAAGTTTTCGCATTCTCCGCATTTTCCTTTCGAATACCACTTAAGTTATCCATTTTAGCTTTCCCACTGCTCTTTGTATTACTTGGAGGAGGAGGAGGTGGAGGGCCTCTAGATCTAGTGTGATATGCTAATAATGCCAGTACGTGCGAACCATCCTTAGGGAATGGGAATAATAAGGGATAAAGAAAAACAAAAGGTAAACAAGTCTTTAAGGGTTCTGAAATGTTTGCAGTATTTAAACACATATTGCGGGAATGTAAATTTGTGTCCTAATTTGGGAGCCTTGTTGTCACGACCCCAAACCGGACCGGTCCTGATGGCGCCTCTCGTAAAGACAAGGCCAGCCGACACAATACTCACCTTAACCCTTTGAGCATTAAGAGTCATTTTTAAGTCTTTAAATTAAACAATGTTTCATAATAAAATCCTGGAATAACAGTGCGGAACAAAATAACAGCTCATCATCGGGGTGTCACTAGTCATGAGCAACTATCAAGTTCTGAATACAACAAAAGTCCAAAAATGTACTAAATACAGTAACAACAATGAGGGAAAGGAAGCGGTGCTGCGAACGTCATGTAGCCACCTTGCTAACTCTGATGACTCCGCGGCTGAGCTATCAACACCCATTACTGGGTTCCGATATACCTGAATCTACACACGAGGTGCAGGGAGTAATGTGAGTGCTCCAACCCAGTAAGTAATAAAAGTAAATAAAGGCTGAGCAGTAGGAAACAATGAATCCACATTCACGTTAGGCTCAATAAACACAACAGGCTTTTAAATCATAATACGAGTCAATCTTCCCTTTTAAATTCCAGCTTTTAGTAAAAATCATTTTGAAATACTTTCCAGCAGTTTCGGTAGGGGTTCAATACCATTTAAGATAATAAGAGAGATTAAAGCCATAATCGGCCCCTCAGGGAAAACATAGTTTTTAAAACAGCCCATCGGGCAAAACAGTAATCATAAACACTTCATAACTTAAAAATCTCAGTGGAAATAACCAATGCTAAATCAGTGATTAATTTCTGAACATCTCATAAACCCCAGTTTAAATAAAAGTTGTTTTAAAACATTTGTTCAACTTTCCGACAGAGGCTCAATATAAAGATGAGTGAAAACAGTCGATAAATCAATATATTCAATAGAAATTCACTTTAAAGAGGAGTGAAATCAATAAGTCCATAAACAGGCCTCTCAGGCAAAAACATCACTCATATGCATGTATATATCTATCACCCCTCGGGCTAGCCTCTCTGTCACTCGTGACTCAACTCTTACCAATCAGTACTCGCACTCAGCATTCTCGCTCAATTGGTACAATATAGAAACCGTTGCGGCATGCAGCCCGATCCATATAAATAGTCGATTGCGCTCATTGGGGGTGTGAAGACTCCGGAGGGGCTCCTATAGCCCAAGCGGTATATTGCTGCGGCGCGCAGCGCGATCCATATAACTATCGTTGCGGCGTGCAGCCCGATCCATATACATATATATATATATATATATACATTGCAGCGGCGTGCAGCCCGATCCATAGATATATAATCCTCACAACTAGGCCCTCGGCCTCTCTCAGTCATTAACCTCACCATCAGACTCTCAGTCTATCTCAGTCATTAATCTCACAATCAGACCCTCGGTATATCTCAGTAAAACAGGGAACTCAGCCCAAAACAATTTCCACATTTTAAGAATATAGTGATAAAGCGAGATTTGAGCAGTAAACAGGTAAAACATGACTGAGAATATGCTTTCAAACAAATAGAGTGAGGAAAGATAGTAAAAATGCCCCTAAGGGTCTCAACAAGTCGGCACAAGGCCCCAAACATGGCATACAACCCAAAAATATAATAATGTCAAACAATTAACTATCAAATACGCATTAAAATATTCGTTCGGGATGGACTAGGTCACAATCCCCAGCGGTGCTCTACCCCACGCTCGTCATCCAGAGTGCAAGTCACCTCAAAGTAACACAACGACGTATAATCCAGGGTTTCAAACCCTCAGGACAGTATTTACAATCATTACTTACCTCGAACCGGCTAATCCTCTAGCTCGCGATGCCTTTGTCTCTAAAATCGACATCCGAATGCCTCGAATCTAGCCACAATAATTCAATTCAGTTAATAAAAATTATAGGAATTAATTCCATATGAAATTCTACATTTTCCATTAAAAATCCGAAATTGCACTCAAAATTCGCCCGTGGGGCCCACGTCTCGAAACCCGACAGAAATTACGGAATATGAAACCTCATCCAACCAAGAGTCCAACCATACCAATTTTACTAAAATCCTACATCAACTCGACCCTCAAATCTTCAAATTAAACTAAGAGGGTTTTCAAGATTTTCCCAACTAAAATCACCAATTAAATGCCAAAACTAGTAATAGATTCGGGTAATCTAACCAAAATTAAGTTAAGAACACTTACCCCGTTGTATTCTCTGAAAATCTCCCGAAAATTGCCTCTCCCGAGATCCAATTTGATAAAAATGGAAAATGGGACGAGTCCCATTTTCAGAACTTAAGAATCTGCCTAGAAAATGTTGGGGGCACTGTTCACGCGTTTGGGGACTGTTTCACGCGGTACTGTTCACAACACTATTCACGGGGGTACTGTACATGGATATTGTTCATGTTTACTGTACATGGTACAGTACACGGATACTGTTCACGCAGGTGCAGTTACTGTTCACACGCGCGAAAAATGCAGAAACTGCCCAGAAAATTGCAGTAGCTTTTTGTTTCACTAAAAAGGCTCTAACTCTATCATACGAACTCGGAATTCAATGATTCTTATTCCTATGAGTCAAAAATAATAATACGAACATAGCCCTTCAGTCGAAACTCAATTCGGAGCTCATTTGCTCAATTCAATACCCATTTTGCTCGTTAAACAATTAACTCATGTTTCGTGTCAAAAACCCAATCGCGGCTTGATGAAATTAGACCAAACTTTCCAGATCAGTCCTATAATTCATTATCAAAATTCCGAAAGTCTTGAAATCAAATTTCGATCTCTAGAACTAAAAATGGACCTTTGGATCATTACATGCTTATGCTCACAACGGCAAAATCTTCCAAAAACTCTTCCAAAACATATCCGAGCCTCATGGGACCCCGACCAAATATGCCAACACACCCCATAACATAATTCAAACTTGTTCCAACCTTCGGAACGCTCAAAACAACATCAAAACATCAAATCACCCTAGGATTCAAGCCTAAGAATTCCAAAACTTCCGAAATCCGAATTCGATCAAAAAGCCAACCAAACGACATTGACCTGAAATTTTGCACACACATCACAAATGACATAACGAAGCTACAGCAACTATCGAAATTCCATTCTGTCCCTTGGTTCAAAATCTCATCTATCAACCGGAATTCGCCAAAATACTAACTTTGCCAATTCAAGCCAAATCCTTCCACGGACTTCCAAAATGCATTTCGATCATGCTTCTAAGTCATAAATCACCCAACAAAACTATCCAAATCATAAAATTTCCGATCCGAGCTCATATACAAATAAGTCAACTCTTAGTCAACCTTTCAAATTCAAATCTTTCAACTAAGACTGTTCCTTCAAACCCGATTTTTTTCTTGAAAACCAAAACCAACGATCTACATCAGTCATAATACGTTACACGGGGCAAGTCATGCCTGAGAACTAGCGATCAAAGTACAAAAGCTCAAAACGACCGGTCGGGTCGTTACACTCATTGTGCCCGAGGTAGGCCTAGCGACAAATAGATTTGGATAAATTCAATGCCAATAATTGCCTCATTTCATTAATGTTAAAAAATAGACGACCCAAAATGACATTAAATAAGAAAATGTTACTAATGGAACTTGGCCTTATTACATTTAAAAGAAAAGCAAGTAAACCTAATCTACATGGTCCCATAAGGACCCTCTCTAGACTGGATGCTATTGTCGATCAATTCCCCCAGTTCGCGCAGGTTCAACAATAAGAATGCCCTTGCCATATGTCCTCCTTCGTTTCCCTTAGCATGTTGGCAATCGGTGACTCTCATTCTCATTTTCCCTTCCAATTCCATCAAATTGTACTCCAAATATTCCAACCTTTCACTGGATTTAATAGCCCTCTCCTTCTATTCATTGATCATCTCCATGTCGGCCTTATGCTACTCCATATGCTCAACTTCAGACTCACGAATTCTTTTGCGCAACTTGTTATACTTCACCTCAGCTTCGGCAACTTCGTCTATGACCCTGTTTCCTGGACCAACCCTTGGCTCGAAGATCCCTGCTATGATATTGTTCAACCATAAGGGGTAAAAGTATGAGTGACCCGCATGATATCGGGGTGGCTCGATGGTATCCTTTTCTATGATAATATTCAAAGTCCACATATGTTGTGCTTCATTATTATATGGGATGGTGTCACCTTGAAAATCAGCTATGAAGTGACTCATTTTAATGACTCGTGGTATGACCTATCTCCTGTCTGCCTGTCTCATAACCCTGAGGGTAGCATAAGGATATATGCCCCTTAACCTAATAAACACCAAGTGTGGAACATCCCTAGATATGATGATGAACTCGTCGGTGGGGAACCACTCGAACATCCACTGAACCTGGTCCTCAGTTAACTTGTTGAAATATTGCACCCATCCTACAGCCTCCTCAGGTTGAGCAAGCATGTCTGGAATATAAGTCATTCTCTTAGGGTGATGGAAATCTATGTGATCATTCCACGGCCTTCGTGGAAACTCTTGGCGGTATTGACCCCTTTGGAGATGCTCTAACAGCCAAACCTGTAACAGCAAATTGCAAGCCTCAAAGAATCTGATACCTTCTGATAGCGCTCCAAGGCTTGGTACATATATACAATGATCATAGGGATAATTGTATATGTCTGCCCCTCGATCCCGTCCATCAAAGTTTTGGCCACCATGACCAGCCTAGTATGGATTCTATCCCATTGGATCTGGAATACCAGCATGCCCAAGAAACACACAATGAACACGAAGACCCTACGATGAACCCAACCCAAAAAGGTGATTGAGAACTCATCATCAAAAATACAATAAGAGCTACTATGACCGTTTCAGGCGCTAATAAACCAGGGCTATCCTAAGGCAACCTAGAAAATCCCCCTATTTCTTCTAGAAGAGGGGTCCTTTCTATGTCCCCGAAGCGGAACACAGCCCTTTCTTTGTCCCAAAGCATGGTGGCAGCCTCGATCAACATTTTGTTTGGCTGAAGATCCAACAGAGAAGGTAGATTTCCTAAGAGTCGTTTCACATGATTTTGGTCACCTGAAGGAAGATCCCTCCACCAATCTAGCAAAAGTGAAGGTATGTTATCGACCATGCCGAACCTGGGGACTTCATGCCTCATTTTCTGCAAAACAAATTATAGGTTAGGCCCTTTCCCCCCTCTAGGTTTGTCTAGTTATACAACAATGATTAGCATATTGACACTTATTTATCCAAAATTAATGCACACAATCATGGTTGTGTCCGTAGGGATTATGGAAAACCCGATGGACTTTTGGGTGAAGCTTGTATTAAAGGGTTATCATGTGGACAACATATTAACCGGACTAGATTTGACCATGATGCATGCAATATTAATCAGAATAAGGTTGCTATAGAGGTCTATACTGGTACCCTCAAGTGGAAAACTTGAGGGGAAAGGCACGGAACCGTCGAACGCACTGCTGATCGACTAGTTTTACCGCAAATACGCCTTTGCGAATTTAAAAGGTGATATATAGGTAGAGCGCAAACACTCATCAAGTGTTGTTATAGTATTGATTATGCACGAGTGGAATATGATGTTGAGCATGATTTATGCAACAATAAATAGCATCTTGTCAAGTATTTTCATGTTAAAAAAATGAAAAATGCGGTATTTAAATAATTAAAAGACAGTTACAAAAGAAAACAAGGAGATAAGTCAGTTTCATGAAATAAAGGAAATCATAAATGCTTGAGAAACGAGCAATTAAATCCAAGTAAAAGGGGAGAGGGAAAGGGTGCACATGTATTAACAGAATAAAGCATGCTTAAGACTAATTCACAAAAACAAGTTCATTATGGTAAGAGCCTAGAATATCCCCGGCAGAGTCGCTATGCTGTCGCGCCCCCTTTTTCCTCACAGAGTTCGGGTTTCAATATTCATGAGGAAACAACTCATTTCCTTTTGGGAATTGGGTATTTGAATTTGAAGAGTCGCCACCTAATAGATTAGAGGTGCGTTAGGACACTATCACGACCCAATTCCCAAACCCGGTCGTGATGGCGCCTTTCATGAAGACAAGGCCAGTCATTCAACCCAATTCATCCTTTTAAGACAATTAATTAACACAATTATAGTATAAACATGGTTTAATAATATCCAATAGCGGAAAGTATAGATAAAATACGGAAATCCAACCCAACTCAGCCCTAACCGGGGTGTCACAAGTCATGAGCTACTACAGAGTTTACTAAAATTCTACAAAGTATGGAATTAGGAACAAAGTCTGAAGATATCATAAATAACAGAAGATAAGGGAGAAAACGGGTCTGCGAACGCCATGCAGCTACCTCGATAACTCCGATGAAAACTGAACAGCAGAAAACTCGCTCTATGCCTCAGGAATACCTGTACCTGCACACATGGTGCAGGGAGTAATGTGAGTACTCCGACCCAGTGAGTAATAAATATAAATAATGACTGAAGGTAAGAAAACACGTTAAGGCACACAACATTCTATACAGAAGCAGTGAAATCATTTAAAATAACAATTCAGTGAAACATCATGTGAAATTTCTTTTAAACCAGTAAAACATATAATTTGGCAGTAAAATGACGAGTAGAAATCTGCCCCTCGGGCTCAATATCAAAACAACAAGTAGGAATCTGCCCCTCGGGCTCAGTATCAAAATAACAAGTAGAAATCTGCCCCTCGGGCTCAGTATCAAAATAATAATTAGAAATTTTCCCCTCGGGCTCAGTATCAAAATAATAAGTAGAAATCTGCCCCTCGGGCTCAGTATCTCAGAATAGTATCAGCCCCTCAGGCTCAGAACAGTATGAAGGAATCAGTCAATGAAATAAGAGCACATAATTATTATGGCAGATAATGCAGATAAGGAATAAATGCATGAGTGCAATGCAATGCATATGACGGTACCCTCTGGTACCCACTGCGGCGTCCAGCCCAAGCCATCCATATTTATTTATCGTCGACGGTGCTCACTGGGGGTGCGTACAGACTCCGGAGGGGCACCTACAGCCCAAGTGCAATATCACGCCATCTCGTGGCATCAAATCTAGGCCCTCGGCCTCATATCAATATCAGTATAATCACCCAGGCTCTCGGCCTCAATATCAATGTAATCAACCAGGCTCTCGGCCTCAATATCAATGTAATCAACCAGGCTCTCGGCCTCAATATCAATGTAACATTGTTGCAGCGTGCAACCCGATCCATGCTTAGTCCAGAAATTATCATAAGCCCTTTGGGCATTCATAAAACAATAGTTCTTATTTAGAAATATCATTTAAGTTTTCAAATCTTAGAAAGATGGCTGAGTTTGCAAAACAGTATTTAAAACCTTGGACTGAGATCAAATGATATGCAAAATATGCGAAAACAGTGATATCAATCCCTGAAGGATTCAAATAATTGGCAAGAAGCCCAAATGTAACAATCAAATCTAAGTAAGGATGATTCTCAATTTAGTTCAAGTAGAAAACACGGTAAAAACATCTCTCGGGATGGACCAAGTCACAATAACCAATAGTGTTCTACCCCACGCCCGTTATCCGGCGTGCAAGTCACCTCAATATAGCGTTACGATGTGAAATTTCGGGGTTTCAAACCCTCAGGACATCATTTACATCAATTACTCACCTCAAGACGGCCAAAGGTCTAGCTCGCTATGCCCTTGACTCTCAAATTGGCCTCTTCGTGCATCGAATCTATCCAAAATCAGAACGAATATGTCACATTATGTTGTAGGAACAATACCCAATCGAAAATAACTGAAAAACATCAAAATCCCGAAATTTGGCAAAACCCGAGCCCCGGGCCCACTTCTCGAAATTCAGAAAAATTAACATCAACGGATTCCTTATCTCGCCACCACGAGTCTATACATATAAAATTTACCAAAATCGGATATCAACTCGACCCTCAAATCTTCAAATCTTATTTTCAAATCCCTAGGCCTAAATCCCCAATTTACTCCTCAAAAACATGTAATGTAGTCGGATTATTCAATGATAATTCAATATTATGGAGTAGAAATGATCACAAGTGACTTACCTCAAGATTTCCCATGATTTCTTGCTCAAAAATCGCCCCAAGCCGTGTTCTTTCACAAGAAAAACGTGAAAATGAGCTAAAAAAACAGAACAGCACTAATAAAGCCCATTCTGGTCGCTAAAAGATGTTTCCGGTCGCTAAAGGTGCCAAATCTGGTCGCTAAAGGTGCACACCAGAACCTTCTGCACCAGCCATATTTATTTTCACTAAAAAGGCTCTAACTCCACCATACGAACTCTGAATTCAATGATTCTTGTTCCTATGAGTCACAAATAATGATACGAACATATTTCTTCAATCGAAACTCAATTCGAGGCTCGTTTGCTCAGTGCGATATCCATTTCGCTCGTTAAACAATTAACAGATGTTTCGCGTCAAAAACCCAATCGCGACTTGATCAAATTAGACCAAACTTTCCAGATCAGTCCTATAATTCATTATCAAAATTCCGGAAGTCTCGAAATCAAATTTCAATCTCTAGAACTAAAAATGAACCTTTGGATCATTACGTGCTTATGCTCAAAACGGCAAAACTCTTCAAAAAACTCTTCCAAAACTTATCCGAGCCTCATGTGACCCCGACCAAACATGCCAACACACCCCATAACATCATTAAACTTTTTCCAATCAACAAAACACCTCAAACAACATCAAAACCATCAATTCACATCGAATTCAAGCCTAAGTTTTCCAAAAACCTCTGAAACACGCATTTGATCAAAAACCCGACCAAATCACCTCCGAATGACATGAAATTTTGCACACACATCCCAAATCACATAATGAAGCTACAGAAACTCTCGGAATTTCATTCCGACCCTTGGATCAAAATCTCACCTATCAACCGGAAATCGCTAAAATACTACTTTTGCTAGTTCAAGCCAAATTCCACACCGGACCTCCAAACCCAATTACGATCGTGCTCCTAATTCATAAATCACCTAATGGAGTTAGACAAATCATAAAAATTCCGATCCGAGATCATTTACACATAAGTCAATTATTGGTCAAACCTTTCAAATTCAAAGCTTTCAACTGAGACTATTCTTTCAAATTCATTCCAATTTTTTTTTCCTGAAAACCAAAACCAACAATCTACATCAGTCATAATACATAACATGGGGAAAGTCATGCCCGAGAACTGCCAATAAAAGTGCAAAAACTCAAAACGACCGGTCGGGTCGTTACAGACACCTAAAGCAAATAACTCATAAACCGGTTTACATTACCAGATATTTGGGTAAGGGCTCGAAATAACCTTTAGGGGAAGGTGTTAGGCACCCCTCGCGGCCCACAACGGTGGTTTCCGGCCGAACTCAATTATGTGAATTAGTCTTTTAACAGATCGGCAGTCTAAGCACACATATACAAATAAGGGAAATTTAACAATAGTCTAAGCACACATATGTAAATAAGGTGAGGGAAGTCCTAGGTTTGTTAGCCTATAGGATCACATCTGTACAATACCCGGTTATTCTTTCTTAACTAGAAGGGTTACATGTGGCGTTGGCGCACAGGTCATTATATTATTTACTACCCAATTACCCCCTTGGCCATAGCCTAAAGTGTTCTAACAACCTTAAGATGTATTCTATGCGTGCACTACCCGTCCCTTTACTTATATAGTCCCGGAGGTATTTAGGACTTCTAGTTAAGGTGGATCTAGACTCTCCTACAGTAATTAAAAGGAGAAAACTCTAGGCGACAAAAAAAACATGTAGGACTGGACCAAAGATAGAACAATTAAGAGGCTCACATTTTAACTCCACAGATAGAGCAAGTAAGTGCACGTCTTAAACAACAGATTTCAGATATTTAAGAAAGACCTTAGAATAGGATATCTAGATGATCATGACAAGCAGAGAATATGCAGCATTGAGTTAAGGCAAGTAATAGAGACCTAATCAGTTTGCCTACTGATTTCTAGAATATGTTGAGTTTGGGCAGTCACAAATAAGCAAAGTAGTTTCACAGTTTTTATTAGACCTTGATTACCTATAGGCTTGCCTAGGCGTGAATCTGTAATACCCTATACACATTCTGTCTAAATGCAATCAAAAATCTAAGAACCATTTTAAAATAGTTTGAGTTTATTAAGTCCTATAGACATGCTGATCTAGGCGCTGAGTAACTGGTTTTTAGACTTACAAATGCGAGCAGCTAAATGCGGAAAGTGGTTTTAGAATCCTATAGGCATGGCATCTAAATGTAGTGATTAGTTTTAAAACATGTTGAAGACTGATTTATACATTGTTAGTATGTAGAAACTGATCTTTTCTAGGCAAGACTGATTAATTTCAAAACCCCTATAGGCATGATATCTAAGAAAACATCGTAGCAAAACCATAGACATGTTATCCAGAATGCAGGATCGAGTTTTGAATCCTATTGACATGATATCTAAGTGACCAAACATTGTAACAGCTTATAGGCATGGTATCTAAATAAACGAGATATTGTAACAACTTATAGGCATGGTATCTAGGTAGACAAGATATTATAACAACCTATAGGTATGTTATCTACCCTTTCCCAACAGGATATGTATAAGAAAACCTCCCTTTTACTAATTTCCCCAATATCTATTTACAAGAAATTATTATCATAGACCAACATTAATAATGAATTACAGAAGTGAAATTGCTACAACTATAGGGAGCCTGAATATAGGCCCAAAAGATAAACCTAGCAGACCAGGCCTTCAAAATGCCAAAAGTGCTATAACCTCATAGCGCAGCCAGTAATATCCTGGTGTGTCAAAGTTCTCAAGGGCCTCAAGGACCCCGAGCAATGCTGACACCAAGAAATCTTTCAAAGTAACCCTTTGTGAGCAAGTTGGAAAGCCAACTCCAGTGTGTCAAAGTTCAGAGGAGCCTCAGGTAATCCTAAGCAATGCTTACACTAGAGGGGCAAGACCCTAGGTGTTCTAAGAATAGGAGTAGTGTTTGAAAATAGAAGTAGTTTTAAGAAAATAGTTTAGAAGTAAACAGAGTCAATGCAGTACTCTGAAGCAAAGGTTTCAGCAACCAAACAGCAAGCAGAAAACATGGTCACAAAGTTTCAAAGGAGAGATTCCCATTGCCCAGATTTAGCTGAGTTCATTAGTTAACACTAGGTGGCATATAGCATGTTGAGAACAAACAACTGCAGCGAGAGGAGAGAACGGGTTGGGAACATAGGAATCCTGAATCAGGAACACATAAAACAGGGTGAGAAGCATACTGATTAACACCTAGAAAATATAGCACTCAATAGGACTTAATGGTGCTGAGTAGAAGTGATAGACAGCAGACACATAAGTTTAAAAGTGCCCGATTACATAGCACTAGGTAGGGCATAACAACAGGAGCAATCATGCTGACTTAAAGCAGTAGATAGGAAAGACATAGAACTAATTTGCAGGAGCAGCCAGTCTGATTAAAAGCAGAAAGACCTAAATATAGAACTAATCATGCTAATTGCTGCAATAAAGCAGAAGTTTAAATATAGAAGTAACCATGTTAATTGAGACCAACAAACAAGAGAAAGCATGACTTTGGCTTCACAAAATGAGAGTATATATAGCACTTAGAGAGTAGAGAAAATAAGGTAAAGAGAAGAAGTCAGTCAATTAGGGGCAATCAAATAATTATTGAATCAAATTATGTAAGGTAATCCGGAATAGACCGCTTAATTAGGGGTAGTTACTTAACGGTCATAGCAAATAGAGCTAATTAGGGTAAAGAATCCAAATCATACACAAATAGGGAATCAATAAGAATCCCTGAACCATACGGATATTTATTAAGGTAAGGGAAGTAATCAAATAATAAATCGATCTTGATGGGGACAGAAAGTTAGGGAATTATACCATAAATAACTCTAATTGAATTTCAAATAAGGCAAGAAGCAAGCTCATTAGTCAATTAGGGTTAGAAATCATAAATCAAATAATCGATTTCACAAATAAGGCAATACGGGTAATCAGAGACCAATCAAGGGTTAATCAACCCATAAATAGACAAGAAGTGTCAATTAAGAAACTCAGGATTAAGGTAAACAAACAGCAATCAGTAAATTAATTTAGTAAATAAGTGAAACCCTAGATAATTAGGCTAATCAGTCGATTATTCAAACAATGACGGACGAAAATGTTGAAATCAAACAAGGAACAGTCAAGACATCAAGTCTGGAACATAGTCATTGTAGAAAGATTAAACAAAAACATGAGAAATTTTAGAAAACCCTTTGCAAAATAGACGAAGCAGAAACCCTAATCTTAGAAAATACTCAGAGTTGATTACTATTAAGGAATCAGAAGATTCTTAAGGAAAACGATCATGGAAACTTGAAAACACTTCAGATACGGAGAGATTCGACCAACAAATAACGAGAAAACCAAACTCTAATATAGCAAAGTGCTTAAAAATCGATAAATCAGTAAAGCAATAAGGGAACCTTAAGGAAAAATCAGTGACGAACTCAAAATCACTTCAGATCTACAAGGATCTGGACAGATTCAAGTCCAAACATTAGGTTTTTGAAGAAAAGAGAAAGGGTAAAGAGAATCTAGTCATTGAATCAGAGATTTGAGCCGTAAAAATCGGTAGAAAACACTCACAGACCATAGACAGACTTTTGGAGAGTTCTGAACAAGATCTGGACTAGATCTCTTCGAGGTCCTTCCATGAAATCACAAAATTGAGCAACCAGGGGAAGTAGGAGGCTTGCAGGGGTCTCAAACACCCATGGAAATCCATAGATCGAGTGAGAATCAGAGGGATTAGGGCTGGTTTTGGGTGGCAACGGCTAGGATTAAGGTTGGGTATCAGAGAGAGACGGAGAGGAGAGGAATTTTAGGGCGGTTGTTTTGTATAAATGTATTAGGGTTAGGGGTTATTGGAGATAAAAAAGGGGAAGGGGTAATGGTAGTCGTT
The DNA here is from genome assembly GCF_000393655.2 of Nicotiana sylvestris. Taxonomy (NCBI): domain Eukaryota; kingdom Viridiplantae; phylum Streptophyta; class Magnoliopsida; order Solanales; family Solanaceae; genus Nicotiana; species Nicotiana sylvestris. The sequence goes on along the minus strand of NC_091065.1, from coordinate 79,892,030 downwards.
GATCTCTGTAATCAACGGCCAGGATTAAAAGGTTTTGGGGCCGGGTCGAGTTTTATTGGTTTGGGTTGAGGTACATTTGGGCTGGTTAGGACCGAATTTGGGCATTTTAATTAGGCTAGGTCCAAAAATTAAAAAAAAGGCTATTTATTAAATATCCCTTTAATTGCTAAAATAATTTTTAAAAATAGTTAATAAATTATAAAAAATGACTTTCATGCCTAGAAATGTTTTAAAATAATTACTTAATATTTTAAAAATATAAAAGGCTATTTTCTGATAAAATGGGTACTTTGCAATTACAACCCCAAAAATATAAATGTGGCTATTTGTGAAATAATTTGAGCCTAATATAAATATAAATAGCAATATTAAGCCGTGAAATTGTTATAGAGTCCTTTGTGATGCAATTTGTACTTATTTATATAAATAAAATACTGGGATAAATTAATTAAAAATCCCTAAAATGTAGAAATTATGGAAAAATATCAATTGATGTTAATGCATAGTTTTGAAGGCATACATGCATTTGAAAAAAAAATTAGGAAAAAATTGGGTATCAACATCCACACCGTCCAAAGACAATCTTTCATGGTCCAAAGAGAATTTGCATCATCTATATACTCGCACGCATTGTGTTTTAAGTTTTGCAGGTAACCCAGGAGGTAACTATTTTCCAAACAGGAGCAGCCTTCGCTCCGGTTTCCGCTCATGCCATTTTTCACTTTGCCATTCATAACTAACTATCATCAGTTACCCATCCTACTCTGCGATGTCCGGATATCTGCCCTACAATCCCTTCGTTACACTCCAGAGCCATAATCATAACTCCATCTGACATTTTCCTTCACAAAAGAACCTTTGCTGAAACTGGCTATCATTCCTATAACAACTCCATCGGCTTCATTCACCGGTGGGTCTAGAACTACAGATGGCCTGATTCTTGTAAAACCAGGGATATGTAGGTAGCTCAAAGACCAGGGTCCGGCCTATATTTTTCAAACACTCATTCGGTCAAAATCGGCCATTATTTCTTTACCCGAAAACTCCTTCATCCTTCCCAGGTAAAGAGGGGCAGTTGTTGATACCCAGTTTTTCCCTCATATATATTTTTAAATTTTGCATAAATGCATTCAAAATATGGTACATGCATTTACAAACATGCACAAGTGTTTTACAATTTTTCTAGAATTTTTAAGGCCCTAAGCCCATTTATTTCTGCATTTTTAATCACATAAATATTCAAAACTATTCCTTATATTATTTTTATGGTGATTTAATCATCTAAATTCATTATTTATAATCATATGAGTGTTCAAACATTTTTAATTGCATTTGTTATAATTATATTTGCATGTTTAAGACTATAATTGCATATTTTGCAAATATAGCCCCTACATAGGCATAACTACATTATCCATACGAAAATTGACTCTTTATATTTTTATAATATTAATTATTTTAAATCACCTTCATGGTTGAAAATCATTTTTATCATTTTATTAGCTATTTTTAAAAATTATTTTAATCAGTAAAATGGGTATTTAACAAATAGCCCTTTTATTTTTCAGACCTAGCTTATTAAACCAGCCCAATTTCAATTTCCCCAACCCAATTTAAAATAACCCCAACCCAATTAAACCTTCCCGACCCAGTAACCCCGTTTAATCATGGTCGTTGATCTTTTAGATCAACGGTCCACGATTAAACTTGCCATAATTAATCCCAAACGACCCCCAAAATCCCTTCATTCTTTTCATTTCTGCCACCCTGAAACTCTCTCTTCTCTGATTCTCTCTAAGACCAAACTCTAACCCTAATCGCCGCCACCCAAAACCAGCCTTAATAGCTTCGATTCCTACCCGTTCCATGGATTTCTATGGTTGTTTGAGACTTCTACTGGCCTCTTACTTCCCCTGGTTGCTCGACTTTGTGATTTCATGGAAGGATCTCGAAGAGATCTAGCTCAGATCTTGTTCAGAACTCTCCAAGAGTTTGTCTATGGTCTGTGAGTGCTTTCTATCGATGTTTTACGGCTCAAACCTCTGATTCAAGACTAGATTCTCTTTACCCTTTCTTTTTTCTTCAAAATCCTAATGTTTGGACTTGAATCTGTGTAGATCCTTGTAGATCTGGAACGATTTTGAGTTCGTCACTGATTTTTCCTTAAGTTTCCCTTATTTCTTTTCTGATTAACGATTATTTTAAGCACTTTGTTATATTATGGTTTGGTTTTCTCATTGTTTGTTGTTCAAATCTCTGTGTTTGAAGTAGTTTAGAGTTTCCATGACTTTTCTTTAAGATTCTCCTGATCTTCCTACTATTAATCAACCCTAAGTATTTCTAAAAAGTTTAGGGTTTCCGCTTCAGTTTTGCAAAAAGGTTTTTCTGAGATCCTTATATTTTGTTTAATCTTTCTCACATGGTTATGTTTCTGGTTCAATTGCTTGGTTGTTCGTTGTGTAACTTCAACATTTTCGTTCGTTATTATTTGAATAATTGATTGATTAATTAAATTATCTAGGTTTTTATTACTAATTTTTGCTCACTTACCTTAATCCAGAAACCCCTAGTTAGCATATCTTGCCTATTATGGGATTGACTGACCCTTGATTGGTCTCTAATTACATGTGATTGCGTTAATCGTGTGATTGATTGCTTGATTTATGGGCTTTAACCCTAATTGGTTGTTAAACCCACTCTTGCCTTATTTGAAACTCAATCTGAGTCATTTATGGGAATAATTCCCTGATTTTCTGTCTCTTGTCAAGCTTGACTGATTATTTGATTATTTCCTTACCTTATTGTGTAATGTTAATTTTCCTTGCCTTATTTACTTACACTATTCGACTTTAATAATTACACACACTCTCATTCTGCCTTAAGGACACAAACAGTAGTTCAAAAAACACACACACACAAACTTTCTCTCATCTCTCTTCCTGCTACTTGTGCTCATTGCTTGTCTAGCCGGCTGAAAGCCAAGTCTAGACTGTGGAATCCTGCTCATTTTACTTTCTGCTTTCGCTTCCTTAAATGGTATGTTCCTATTTCAATGTCATTCAGATCTATGTGCTCCTTATTGAATCCATGTCTCTTTCTGCACTAGTTTAATTGCTTAGGCACTTAATTATTCTTTCCGTTTGCTGGTGTGATCAGTATGCTTAAATTTCACCCTCTCTTGTTCAGTGTTTTAATCAGCATGTCTATTCTGCTTAAGTATTCAATGTGGTCTTAAACAACCTGTTTACTTTTGTGTCTTCCTTGTCCTGTAACCCCAACTAGTATGGCTACTTTGTGTGATTGAATCTTTGTGGTTCTTCCGGTATTCTTTAGTATGATTGCCTCTTTATCCATACTTATGTCTCACTGTGTTTAGCCAACATGTTTGTTGTAGTGTTTAAGTCCTGTGTGTTCTTAAATAGCATGTTTATCACTAAGTATGATTGCAATTTAGACCTTAAATCAGTATTCCTGCCTACTCTGTGTCTCTATTAACTAACATGACTGCCTTCACCCTTCTTCCTATATGCTCCTGTTTCAAGTTTCTTGTATTCCAACCCTGCTCCCTTTTGTGTAAATGTTTGTACATCTAGAACTGATTGACAAAGTGAAGTTGAAACTGGCAATGTGATGCTTTTGTGACTTTGCTATTGTTTACTAAACCTTCCTTTCCCTCAAAAGGTTTTCAACATGTTTTTCACTCCTAATATGTTTCTCCAACTATTACTACTCCTAAAGTATTTTCACTCCTAAGGATTTTACCTCTATACTGTTTTCAAAAAAAACCAACTATGTCAAGCACTCTCACTTCTACTCTTAGATTAGTTAAGTTCTGCCCCTCCAGTGTGTGAACTGCCTAGGAATCCACGAGATCCTTCTAAACTCTGGAACACTGGGGATGGACCTACCACACTGCACATAACTACTTTTCTATTTAAAAAGATCTTGGTGTGATCATTGCTTGGGGTCCCTGAGGCCCTTGGGAACTTGACGCACCAGGATACCCTTATTGGACATCATGAGACTATGACATTTGGGACTGTTTGAAGGCCTGGTATTTCCAGGTTCACTTTGAGCCTATTTCAGGCTACCTATAGTATAGTTTTAATTCATTATGTAATTCATTTATGGCCTGTAATAATAATCCTTGTAAACAGATATTGGTAGATTATTAAAAGGGGAGGGGATTCTTATTTGATTTTTGTGAGAGAAATCGGGTAGAAATCATGTCTTTAGGTTTACTATGCTTACTTGCATTAAAAATCATGCCTTAGGTCTGCCATGTTTTCTTGCATTAGAAATCATGCCTTAGGTTTATTATGTTTACTTGCTTTAGAAACCATGCTTTTAGGAATGTTTGGCATACTAGAAAACATGTTATAGGCTCATCACCTCATTTGTTACAAAATTTTGCTTCTGCATAATCATGATCACCTAGAAATTCTATTATTAAATTACTGCTATAATCCTGCTTAACAAAAACGTTCATTCGTTATGTGCATTAGAGATCTTGCTTTAGGACTGTTATTGCATTCGCTTTAAAACCATGTCTACATCGTATAAATCAGTAACTATCCTATTTAAAAGCAATCCCAACACCTAGATATCATGTTCCAGGATTAAATGTATGTAAACCAGCTCTGTAATATTCAGCACCTAGACCAACATGCCTATAGGACTTGATAAATTCAATTTGTTTTAAATTGATTCGAGAATTCTGATTGCATTTAGACAACATGTTTATAGGGTATTACATATCCACGCCTAGGAAAGCCTATAGGTAATCAAGGTCTAATAAAAACTGTGAAACTATGCTTTGCTTACTTGTGACTGCCCAGATTCAATAGGTTCAAAAAAATTCAGTAGGCAAACTGAATAGGTCTTTAACACTTTTCCTTAACACAATACTGCATATCCTTTGTTCGCCATGCTCACCTAGATATCCTGTTCTAGGGCCTTTCTTAAATATATAAAATCTGTTGTCTGAGACGTGCACTTACTTGCTCTATTTGTGGAGGTAAAATGTGAGCCTTTTAATTGTTTTATTCTTGGTCCAGACCTATATGTTTTGTTTGTCGCCTAGAGTTTTCTCCTTTTAATTACTGTAGGAGAGTCTAGATCCATCTCAACTACAACTCCTAAACACCTCTGGGACAATATAAGTAAAGGGACGGGTGGTGCACGCATAAGATACATCTTAAGGTTGCTAGAATGCTTTAGGCTATGACCAAGGGGGGGTATTTGGGTAGTAAAGGATATGATGACATGTGCACCATTGCCACGCGTAACCCCTCTAGTTGAAGAAGGTTTACCGGGTATTGTACAGATGTGATCCTATAGGATAACAAACCTAGGACTTCCCTTACCTTATTTACATATGTGTTCTTAGACTGCCTATCTATTAAATGACAAATTTGCATAATTGAGTTCGATCGGGACCCACTGTTGTGGACCACGATGGGTGCCTAAAACCTTCCCCTCCAGGTTATTTTGATCCTTTACCCAAGTCTCTGGTAATGCAAACCGGTTTCATGAGTTATTTGCTCTAGGTGCCCCAACGCACCTTAAATCCCTTAGGTCGCGACTCTTTAAATTCAAATACCCAATTCCCAAAATTAAATGAGTTGTTCCCGATGAATGTCGAAACCCGGACTCCGCGAGGAAAAAGGGGGTGCGACAATTCTTAACTTGATTTTGGTTATATCCCACTAATCTATCATTAATTTTATCATTTAATTTCGGATTTGGGGTGAAAAATTGGAAATATTTGAGAAGAGTTCTTAGACCGAATGTTGGGGTTTTGATCGAGATTTGGGTATCGGATCTGAGTAAATTTGGTATGGTTAGATTCGTTAGTGAATGGGTGTTCATATTTTGTGACTTTTACTCAATTTCGAGACATGGGCCCGGGGAGGCTTTTTGGGCGATTTTCCAATTTCTTGCCTTAGCTTTTATTTCATTAGCTAGATTAGTTTCTTGTAGTTATATTTATGCTATGTAATTGGTTTTGGCTAGTTTGGGCCATTTGGAGTCGGATATTCTTGGAAAAAGCATTGTGACGGATTAATTTGAGCTTGGTTCGAGGTAAGTGGCTTGCCTAACTTTATGTGGGAGAACTCCCCTTAGGATTTGGTATTGTTTTGATATGTGAGCGTTGTGTACGTGAGGTGACGAGTACGTAAACGGGCTATTTGTTGTAAACTTCTATATTTTCACTAAGTCATAACCTGTTTCTCCTTATTTGAACTACACTAGCATATGTAACTATCATGTTTAGTTTAGAATAGCATGCTTACGTGTTTTAACTGCCTATTTAAACTTTGTGCAGTATGTTTAGTGAATTTCCTGCTTTCCTTGACCTGAACTTAGCCTAAGCTGTAGGTTTTCTTGTTGTAACTGTTATTTTATATTGGTTGAGCTACATATTTACTTTGGGACTACGGAACGGTATTCCGGGATATCGAGGTTAGGCTTGGCACTTACTGGTGCCGTTGTGGTGAACTCATGCCCTTCCCTACACATGTTTTTCGTGTCCGGATCCAGGTACCACTTATCAGCCGCATTACTAGTGAGGCGAGATAGCTGTAGAGACTTCAAGGTATATCTGTCGCGTCCGTAGACCTCAGAGTCCCTATCTACTCCTCCCCATGTCAAACACTTCTTGTATTTTCTTCTTTTGTTAGACTTTGGAGTATAGAAGTACTGTTTCTTTTTGTAGCGTGTGACTTATGATATTCCGGATTTTGAGAGAGTTTATGTACCCTTCGAGAGTGGTTATTATATATGTCGAGTGGCATCTTAATTTCTTATTAAAATTTACATGGTAGTTTTTAGATTTTATGTTTTCAATTCATTTTTCCGCAAATGTTAGGCTTATGATAACTAGGGATTATGATGCATTTTACACTCCTTCTTGCTTAAGTTTTGATTAGAAATGTGTACAAATTAGTCCCAAAGGCTCAAAAGTTGTGCTTGATTGCAGGTTTGATCAACAAAGTGAAAAGGTGTTAAAAACCAGCTCAAAAAGGAGTAAAACTTCCACAAGTACCAAGACAAGACCAAGCTCAGTCAAACAGGGACAGTGCGGCCGCACACCATTTTGTGTGGTCCGCAAAGATGAAGTCCAGAGCATAAGTTTTTCAAGCCACCAGGCAATGCGGCCGCAAAGGGTTTTGTGCGGTCTGCATTGGGTTCATTGCGGGCGCACTCGATTTCGTGCGGACCGCATTGCCCGAGATCAGAGAGTTGCTAGATTGGAGGATAAAGCCTAATGCGGTCCGCGGTCCATTTTATGCGGACCGCAATAGAAGCCACCACGGCCGCACTCGACTTTGTGCAGTCCGCAAAGCCCAAGTTCAAAGAGCAGATTAATCAAGCCAAGAGCCTTAGAGCGTCCACACTCGATTTTATGCAGTCCGCACTAGCCCCGCAGAGGTATTTTTGTCCAGAAGTTTCAGCCTAGTATAAATAGTCTCTTTTCCCATTTTTAGGTCAGGAGATAGATTTTGGGACAGAGCTTCGCTCTTGACTTCTTCTCTTTTACCATTTTGAGTAATTTTAGCTTAGTTTCAACATTGAATTTTCAAGTTTTATTTAGTAATTAATTATTATGGGCTTATCTTCATCTATTTCTTTGTTTTCTTCTCCAATTATGAGTAGCTAGATCCATTAGCTAGGGTTGTGGCTCAACCCTAGTGTGGGTAATTGATGGGTCGTGTGTTTTGATGCTTGATTGTCTATGGGTGTTTGATATTTGAACTAATTTAGGGTTTTAATATTGAATTAGTGGTTGCAAACACTAGTTTATGCCTAGTAGACTTTGGCTCTCACTACAAGAAAAACGGCCTTTAAGGAAGAGAAAGTTGGTCCCTAAAGATCCAAAATTGGTCCTAATAGAGCAATTATGATGGGAAAAATATAGTCGCCACCCGTCGTAATAGCCTCCGACGCCAAAAGTCAATAACAACGGGTTTAGAAACCCTGTCATTAATTGTTGTTTGCGACGGACAAAATATCTGGTCGCTAAATACATTTAGAGACAACATATCTCATCCCAATAGACGATTAATATATTATTAAAAATATATATTTGCCCGTCGTTAAAAAGTATTAGTGACCAACCTTCTCCTCCCTAATAGATAATAAAGATATTATGGAAAATATATATTTGCCCGTCGTTAAATGTTTTAGCGACCAACATTCTCCTCCCTAATAGACGAAAAATATATTATGGAAAATATATATTTTCCGGTCGTTAACCAGTTTTGGCGACCAACCTTTAACTGGTCGTAGATTGTCTTTTAGAGACGAGCAGCATTGGTCCCTATTTAAAATAATTGTAGTAACTTTAACGACCGTATTTCTGGTCTTTTATTACCCACAAGCAGTCCTAAAGCTTGACGTCACAAAAAAGTTATTCTTATCAATAAATGTCAAATTGCTATATAAAAAGCTATTAATTACATAGTTAACATCCCATGATGTTATATAATTTCAATATTTGCTCAATACCTTAACAAAAAAAACTTAGCTAACATCCTGAGCTAGACTATTATATCATGTTTTACATAACATTCCTAGAAAAATAATAATAAGGTTGTGTTTCTTCTAAACTTTCATCTTGACTTGTAGCATCAATCTTCTAAACTTGTAAGTAAAAATTTTGAAAAGACGATGAATAACTATTGATGAATAATATATATAAATTTACGCTAGCAATGGTTAAATCGCTTACCCAAAAAGCAGTCTAAATTCATCAGGTGTTATCCAACAACAACATCAAAAGTGCTACAAGAATATAAGAAAATTAATTATAAAAGTTTTGGAACAATAAATCAAACTTCGATTCGATAAAAGAATCGACTCGGGGATTTGTACATGTTAGTAAGTCCCTTTTCTCCTGGACTTACTATTGTTAAAACCTGTAGACTCTATTTCAGTATGTTTGATTTATCAATTTTTCAAACAAGAAAAATTAAATCCTTTTTTATAAAATAAATAATTTAGACGTAAATTATTAATGATTTGAAACCAAAAATTAGCTTGCAAAGGTGCCTGTTCGAAAGTGACAATTAATTTTTGAGGTCACAAGATTCACCAGGGTAAGACACAAAAGAACATTATTAGAACTTTCTCAACATGCAATTTCATGTTGTAAAAATGACTCATATTATCTTGTATACTCTTTTTTCCTTTTAATGATAAGTTAGTCTTACATCCTATTTGATGTCCTAAAGTATACATTCTCAGGTATCTGCATAAGGTCTTATGCATTTTGAAACATATTCTATCCCTATATCTCTCTGATATACTACGAAGCAAAATCAGTTAGTTTTTATGCATCAGAAGTAGGATAACAAACAAACTATCGATGCTGATTAAAAACTATTGGCAGAAAACAATTCAGATTTGAGAATGAAACGAAAGTGTATCTGAATATGACAAGGAAAATGACAATGTTAATCGAACACCAACGACAGACAACATTCAAGATTGGCGAAAGAGAGTAAGTGAATCAGAAACCCATGCGTTATCCTCAAGAAATTCGACACTAATCTTACTTTCAATACATGTGATTAATAATGTGGATATGAGCATCCACATATTCGTCAGATATTATTACCTGAACTTACTATTGTTAAAACCTATAGCCTAATTCCTTATCATATATTTCTCCTTTATTAGTCAATAACTTGATTATAGTTTCCACAAATGTTCCATGGTGCATGCGCCCACATTTGGCATCTCTGTCCCTATCACTAACTGGAGCATAACTTCACACGCCACATGTACAGAGGTTATTGTGCCCACATTTGGCATCTCTGTCCCTATCACAAACTGGAGCATAACTTCACATGCCACATGTACAGAGGTCATTGTGTATGTCATGTCAACAATATGTCTGCATTCTCTGTCCACATCACTAGAACATGAATTTGGATTGACCCCTAGCATGTTGAATTGCTTCTTCTCCAATCAAAATTCTATACTGCCTCCATATGGTTGTATACGTTGACAACAATGTCATTACTAGCATAAACAGAAATAATTTGAAAAAACAAACAAACCAACTCTATTTTATATTGCCTTGAAACTGAGTTGCATTTCTGTTTCCACAAGGTTTGCAGCACCTCACTGATCAAGCTAAATCACAAAAAGAGCATCACGAAAGAGGCATGCTGGACCATATCCAATATTGCTAGGAACAAAAAGAGCATGTCACAATTGTACCTCAATAGCTGCCTAGTAAAAAATATGGCATTTAATTATATATGCAATTGATTAACTGATAGCTCAATGATATCAACTACAGTATAAATTAGCAACATTCAAGAATCTGCAACTCCAACAAGACAATAGGTCTACCCAGTCGAAAACTGGGTAGACCTGCGATACACAAGCCAACAAACTCGCAACAAACTCGATTTGAGAAAACAAAATTCTTAGGTCGTGAATAGAGAGACAGATGAGTTCTATGTATGTTTAAGACACTAGGGCATAACTTTTTGTTTCTGGAAAACCGAGAGTTTCTTTTAATTTTTTGGAATTTTTAATTTTAGGATATTAGTTTTGGCGCCTATTTTTTAGAAAATAATATTTCTAAAATATTTTATTATTATATTGGGCGGTACTCTCTCCCGCTCATCGCCCATGTTGGCACCTACTAATATCATTTGGGACCGGTTACTAATTTTTTTAGGGACCAGATTTAATACATTCGCAATAGAATACAAAATTAAGGACCGCAATATTATCTCGTCCTAATACATATACTTTTAGAGACGGGATTACTAACTTGTCCCTAAATGTTGGTCGCAAATAACACTTTTTCTTGTAGTGTCTTCTTGAGAAAGAGAGCCTAAGTCCATGAAATTAGTCCAACAAGGAATTGGGGCGTATTCATGAGATTGATAGCCCCAATTAAAGGGTTAAACCTAGATATAGTAATACCCGTCTTGAACCTTGATTACTTGTTCAAATTTGCATTCCCAATTGGTCTTGAGAAAGTCAATTCGGGCAAAATTACTCGAACTACCGAGAGGTATAGAGTGAGTAGAATCGTGCAATAGTTATATCATACTCCCCAAATATGACAATCTAGTTTTAGACTCAAGAATCCGTTAATTGACCAAAAATGTTCAGAAGTGCAATTAGGAACAAATACATAACTCCACTTTATATAGAAACTCAACTCTAATATCTAGTTCTCTATGGAAATCGATCCCGACCTTCTCGGGTAAAAGCTGCTTCGACCTCTCTTGCTACTCAATAGTAGTACATTGTTGGCCTCGATCACTTTTTGGCGCCGTTGCCGGGGAGCTAACAGTTTTGGCTATCTATCTAAATAGTTTTGTGTATTTCTCTTCTTTCCTTCCGTGTTACTAATTAGTGTGTGTCACAACTTCAGGTACAAAATGGCAGCAAACTTAAACAACGCACCTCTTGGAGATCTTCCGCTAGGGGAGGAAGTAGATGACAATGTTGAAGATGAGGTCCCTATTGTGCCTCAAGGACAAAGGAGAGGCCGCCAGGCCAATGATAATATCCCAGACCCTCCCCTGCCACCTCCAAGAGTGGCTCCTCGAGTGCTTCCAAACCAAGTCTATGCAAGTGCAATTGTCCTACCCCGGATTTGGGCGGGCAATTTTTAAATTACCATTGTGATGTTGACATTGCTGGAGCAGCGTGGGTATTTCACGGGCGCTGCCAATCAAAATACTTACAAACATCTTAAGAGGTTCATGGATACCTGTTAGGGAGCAAGCAAACTAATGTGTCCGAGGATGCACTTCGGTTGAGACTCTTCCCATTCTTACTTAGAGTGAAGGCATTGGATTGGCTTGAGCGTCTTCCTAACCATTCCATCACTACTTTAGATGTGTTGGCGAACAAGTTTATTGCAAAAATTTTCTCACCGGTGCATATGGCAGCATTGATAGATGAGATCTTAGCTTTCAAGAAGGAGCCCACTGAACCTTTGCATGAGATTTGGGAGCGCTATAGAACAATGGTAAAGGAATGCCCCAACAATGATATGACTGAGTCGATGATCCAACAGACTTTCTACCAGGGAATTAACACAACAAACCAATGCATAGTGAACCAACTTGTTGGGGGCAACTTTATGAAGCTGTCTAATGAGGAGGCTTGTGATATTCTTGACGAGATGGCTGACACTTCTTCTTCTTGGCAAAGTAGAGCCAATGTGCCCCAGGGTGACCCCGCGGTCACTTATTTGCGCAAAGAGTTACATGATCATGGGCAGACTATAGCTGAGTTGACAACTACAATAAATCAACTAGCAAAGGCACAATTACTACAAGTTCAAAATCTTCGCCAAGTAAATGCTATGGAGGGTGTCAACATGCTGGTCAACAAAAGAAGACAACGAGGTCAACAGAACCAAGGGAATTCGGAGCAATTTGACAATGATTGTGGTGGATTCCAAGATGATAGTTATGATGGGCAAAATGAAGAAGTACAATACGTGAACAATTACCAAGGCCAAAGGGGCAAATCTTCCAACCAACAACAATAGAGGCCCCAAGGCAATTGGGGCAATCAACAACAAGGCAATGGTAATTGGGGGAACAACAACCAAAACTCCAACTGGGGCAATTAGAACAATAATCAGAACAATCAAAGTAATTAGAATAGGAACAATAACAACCGGGGTAGTAACAATAATCAAGGTGGGTGGAACAATGGCAATCAAGGAAACCGAGGGCAAGGCTTTCAAAGGCCCCCAATGTACCAACAACCAAACAATCCGCCCCCATTTCCATCTCAAGGTCCTAGTTCCTCTAACTCTGACATGGGGAGAATGGAAATGATGTTTGAACAGATGATGAAAAAGAGTGCGGATTTCGATGCTCAGTTGTCTTCCCACAATACTTCAACTAGAAATTTGGAGGTTCAATTAGGCCAAATCTCATAGTCTTTGAATACTCGCCCTAAGGGTGCTCTACCAAGTGATACGTTAGTAAACCCAAAGGGTGGGAACAATCATGTTATGGCAGTAACTACAAGGAGTGAACGAGGCGGTAATGTGAATGCCTCCAAACAAAAGCAAATATTGAGTGATGAAGTTGAATTGCAAGAAGATGAATTTCCTTTGGTGGTTGAAAATGTGATTGATGAGAATGTGAATGAAGAAGTGAGGATTGATATTCAAGATGCCGAGGTGAAAACTCAAAATGACGTGAACCCTTCTAGGGAACACGTAATAGACATGCCAAAGCCGGTTGTGCCTAAAGCCAAGGCTCCTTTGCCAAGGCCACCTCCACCTTATCCTCAAAGGCTTGCAAAGCAGAAAAATGAGAATCAGTTTAAAAAGTTCATTGATATAATGAAGAGCTTATCCATTAATGTGCCTTTAGTGGAGGCTCTTGAACAAATGTCGGGCTATGCTAAATTCATGAAGAACTTGGTGACAAAGAAATGATCCATGGATTGTGAAACTATAAAGATGACCCACTAAGTTAGTGCAATAGTGCATTCAATGGCCCTGAAGCTTGAAGATCCCGATGCTTTCACCATTCCTTGCACCATTGGGAGTGCGGACTTTGCTAAGGCTCTATGTGATTTGGGGGCAAGTATTAACTTGATGCCCTACTCAGTTTTCAAGACTTTGGGTATTGGGCAACCGAGGCCGACTTCCATGAGATTGCAAATGGTGGATAGAACGATGAAGAGACCATTGGGTATTATTAATGATGTACTTATCTGGGTGGACAAATTTATCTTGCCAGCTGATTTTGTGATCTTGGATTGTGAGGTGGATTATGAAGTTCCAAACATATTGGGGGGACCTTTCCTTGCTACTGAGAAGGCCTTAGTTGATGTGGAAGCAGGGGAACTCACATTCCGGCTAGGTGATGAAAAGTGGTCTTTCATGTGTGCAAGTCAATGAAGCAGCCCAACAGTTCTGAGGTGTGCTCTTTTGTAAACCTTGTCACGACAGTGATAGTTGATGATACCAGTACAATGATCAATATGGAGGACCTTTTGGAGGCCATATTGTTGAATCTTGATGTCAATGATGATGAGGGCGAGTGGAGTGTGTGAATGCTTTACATAGGATGGGCTCTTACTCTTATGAGCCTAGAAAACTATCTTTGGACCTTGAGAATCGGAAGACTCCACCAACAAAACCTTTAATTGAGGAGCCTCTGGTGTTAGAGATGAAGTCATTGCCTCCACACCTCAGGTATGAGTTCTTAGGCCCTAGTTCTACTTTTCCAGTTATTCTTTCCTTTTGTCTTACTAACATGCAGGTTGATTCCACATTGGCGGTGCTTCAAAAGCGGAAAAAGGCAATTGGATGGACTCTAGATGATATCCGGGGAATATGCCCTGCATTCTGTATGCACAATATTATTCTGGAAGATGATGCAAAGCCCTCCTTGGAACATTAAAGGAGGTTGAACGAGGCAATGTAAGAAGTTGTGAAAAAGGATGTGATCAAGTGGTTAGATGTCGGGGTTGTGTACCCCATCTCTGATAGCTCTTGGACTTCGCCGGTGCAATGTGTACCAAAGAAGGGTAGCATGACTGTGATTGCAAATTCACAAAATGAGTTGATTCCTACCAGAACCGTCACTGGTTGGAGGGTATGTATGGACTACTGCAAGTTGAATAAAGTGACCCGTAAGGATCACTTTCTATTTCCTTTTCTTGACCAGATGTTAGACCGACTTGCTGGGCGTGCCTTCTACTATTTCTTGGATGGGTATTCTAGGTACAACCAAATCTTGATTGCTTCGGAAGATCAGGAGAAAACCACATTCACTTGTACATATGGCACCTTTGCCTTTTCTCGGATGCCTTTTGGGTTGTGTAAGGCACCGACTACATTTCAGCGGTGTATGATGGCCATTTTCGCTGATATGGTGGAAGACATTTTGGAGGTGTTCATGGACGACTTCAGTGTTGTGGGTGATTCATTTGATGAGTGTTTGAAAAATCTTGATAGAGTTTTGGCCCATTATGAAGAAACCAATCTTGTTCTTAATTGGGAGAAATGTCACTTCATGGTGGAAGAGGGCATAGTTCTTGGGCATAAAATTTCAAAGTACGGTATTGAGGTAGATAAAGAAAAAATTGATGTGATTTCAAAGCTCCCTCCCCTACCTCTGTCAAGGGAGTTAGAAGTTTTCTTGGGCATGTGGGGTTCTACCGGAGATTTATCAAAGACTTTTCGAAGGTAGTAAACCCTTTGTACAAGCTATTGGAAAAGGATGCCAAGTTTGTGTTCGATGAGAGATGTATGCAAGCCTTTGAACTTCTCAAGCATAAGTTGACCACCACTCCTATCATTACCGCACCTAATTAGAGCTTGACCTTTGAGCTCATGTGTGATGCGAGCGATGTTGCGGTTGGGGTGGTTTTGGGTCAAAGAGTGAACAAAATGTTTCATCTGGTGTACTATGCGAGCAAGACAATAAATGACACTCAAGTGAACTACACGGTGACCGAGAAAGAACTTTTGGCTATTATGTTCGCAATGGAGAAATTTTGGTCGTATCTTATGGGTGTCAAGGTCATAGTCCGTATCGATCATGCCGCACTTTGGTACTTGATGACGAAAAAGGATTCCAAAGCTAGACTGATGCGATGGGTCTTGTTACTTCAAGAGTTTGATTTGGAGATTGTGGACCGGAAGGGTAGTGAAAACCAAGTGGTGGACCACTTGTCCCGCTTGGAGGAGGAGGGGAGGCCTCGTGATGGCCTAGAGATCAATGACTCATTTCCCGACGAACAACTCCTTTCGGTGTCGGTGAATGGTATGCCATGGTTTGCGGACGTTGCTAATTTCCTTGTGACTGGTATAATCCCCTGTGAGCTCTCTTCTAACCAAAGGAAGAAGCTCAAATGGGATAGTTTGGACTTCTATTAGGATGAGCCATACTTGTTCAAGATTTGGACGGATGGTATGATCTGAAGGTGTGTCCCAGAGGAAGAGCAATTGAGTATCTTGGAGGCTTGTCATTCCTCTCCCTATGGTGGCCATCATGGCGGGGTGAGGTCGGCTTCCAAAGTTCTTAGTTGTGGGTTTTATAGGCCAACTTTGTAAAAAGATGCAAGTGAACTTGTGAAGAGGTGTGACGAATGTCAAAGAGCGGACGAAATTTCAAAGAAAGATGAGATGCCTCTCAATACCATTCTTGAGATTGATATTTTGATGTATGGGGCACTGATTTTATGGGCCCGTTTGTTAGATCGTGTGGGAACACATACATTCTTGTGGCGGTGGACTATGTTTTAAAGTGGGTTGAAGTCGTGTCTTTACCCAACAATGAGGCTCGGAGTGTTATTGCATTTCTCAAGAAGAGCATTTTTACAAGGTTTGGCACTCCTCGCGCAATCATAAGTGATGGGGGTTTCATTTTTGCAATAGATCTTTTGACACTTTGCTTGCAAAGTATGGTGTCAACCACAAATTTTCTACTCCCTATCACCCTCAAGCAAGTGGCCAAGTTGATGTCTCAAACAAGGAAATCAAGAGTATATTGTCAAAGACGGTCAATGCAAATAGGACCGATTAGTCAAAGAAGTTGGATGATGCTCTATGGGCTTATAGGACTGCTTACAAGACTCCGATTGGTATGTCTCCGTATCGGTTAGGGTTTGGGAAATATTTCCATCTACCGGTTGAGTTAGAGCACAAGGCCATGTGGGCTTTGAGGAAATTAAATCTTGAATAGGATGTGGCAACAAATCTTCGTGTGGAGCAGCTTAATGAACTTGATGAATTCCGATTCCATGCCTACTCCAGTTCGTCCTTGTACAAGGACAAGATGAAGTACCTTCATGATAAATATGCTCGTTGCAAGGAGTTCAAAGTGGGTGACTTGGTTCTCTTGTTCAACTCCCGGTTACGTCTATTTCTGGGAAAGCTTAGGTCAAAATGGAGTGGACCTTTTGAAGTGGTGTTTGTGACCCCGTTTGGTGCACTTGATTTGAAGAACAAAAACGGGGAAATTTTCAGAGTGAATGGGCACAGGGTCAAGCACTACTTGGTAAAAATTGATGACAACCACGTGGTGGCACTTCTCCATCTCAAATGATTTGATGGTAACCTGTGTCGTACCACGATGTTAAATCAGGCACTTCTTGGGAGGCAACCCATGTATTTTTCTTCTTATTTTCTTTGATTTTCATTGTAGTGTAGGATTTATTTTTGGACTGACTGGTTGTGAGATGTTGTAGGATTGTGTTGATGCAGTGCAGGAAAAAGTTGGAAAATGACCACTCTCTAAAGTTGTCAATGCGGACCGCACTCATTTTGTGCGGCCGCAAAGACCCTTATGCGGGGGCAAGAAATCAATGCGGACCACACTGATGATTTGACAAAAGTGGGGGTTCTCTGAAGTTTACCACCGTGGCCGCATTGCATTTTTTGTGCGGTCCGCAGTGGTCCACTGCAGCCGCATCACATTTTGTGCAGTCCGCAGTGGTCAATTTGTCAGTGACTTGTGGTTTCGAGCACCGCGGACCACGGTTCCATTTTGTGCGGTCCACGGTGGGTAGGTAAGCTATGCCCCAAGACCTTTTTTTATAAATAGGACCTAAGGCCCTCCTTTTGAACTTTTCGATCCCCTTACTCTCAAAGCCTAAAAAATCATTGTTCATCTCTCTATTGCACGTAATCAACCACTAAGGCTTATTCATCATCTTAGCATCTTACTTTTGGTACTTTAATCCCTTTTCAATTGTTTAATTTTATTATTTTCGGTAAATTTTTGTTTCTCTTGTTTCTTCTTCTTTCCCTGCCCGTTTTTCTTTCAATATTGTAGCTTAGGTTAGTTAATTTTTGTTTAGGTAGTTAAAACACTGAACCAACACTTAAGGACTCATCAATAGGTGTAAAATTGGACTAAAATTGAACAAATCATGAACCCTAGGTTGGTGTTATTGTTGGGCATTCAGTGTAGACCGCGGTGGATTTTGTGCAGTCCGTAGTGCCCTTATGCGGTCCGCAATGGTATTTTGTGCAGAATGCAATGGTGAAAGTCCTGAAAGATAACATTTGAGGACCGCGGCCGCATTGCATTTTGTGCGGTCCGCGGTGCTTCAATGCGGAGTGCATTGGTATTTTGTGCGGTCTGTAGTGCATAGTTTCAGAGAATGGGTAGTCTGAACCCCACCTCTATGAGGACCGCAATGGATTTTGTGCGGTTCACAATGGCCTCTTTGCGGCCGCACTACATTTTGTGCGGTCCGCACTTTGCAATTTTCATACTGTCTGCAACATTTTTTTGCAACTGTGAACTTTATTGTTTTGCGGGATACTAACAAAGTCTGAATGAAAGTTGTTTGCAGACAATGGTGAGATCAAGAGTAAAAGGTGGTAAACAAACAGGAAGAGGAGAGTCCTCCCGGGGTGGGAAACAAAAGATGATAAAGTTGACCCCACAAGTCAGACAAAACATTAAGAACACAAGGAAAATCATTAAAGTTGCAGATAGGGCCATTGACCAGTCGGGGAGTGAGTATGAACCCTTCCGGGATATATTATCAGACTCCGTGCCAGAGTACATTCCTGACTGGCCGGAGAGAAACAGGTTGAGAGATACACCCCCACTACCCAAGCTTCAGTGCGCGTATCTTCTGAGTCATCTGAGGGCTCAGCTGCCGGTAGTGGAAATGAGTACTCCACCTCTCCTACAACTTCATTATCCGGAGAGGATGTAGTAGTAGAAGAAAGGGAAGAAGTAGAAGGGGGTGAGCCCCAAGCTGGTGGGGTAGAACGGGCTAGGAACCAGGAGGCATGGGAGGACCGGTTCGTCAGTGAGATTGCCTACCACAAATTCAGAGAGTGGTGGCCAGAAAAGAGGTTAATACTTGAGAGAAATATTATCACCCGGGATCTTTTGCCTCACAATCCCAATGTGCTGAGGCAATTCAAAGAAAGAACTGGATGGGACTACTTCATAGGGCAGGTGGATGACGCCAATGAGCACTTGGTGAAAGAATTTTACACCAACGTGGCCCACATCAAAAAGGGTACCATGGTCACCAAAGTGCGGAATCTGAAAGTGAAGTTTTATGTCAAGACCATCAATGACTATTTGGGATTCACGGAGGAGGATGAGTCCTTATACTTGGACAAAATGAAGTTGGGAGAAGAAGCTTGTCCGTGGTTAGCAGAGTACATGGAAATCCTAGGTACCACCCCTGAGTGGTTGACTGCGGGGGTAAAGATATTGAGGAGGACATTAAACTTTGAGGCGAAGGGGTGGGAGACATTTGTGTGTAGCAGGCTAGATCCTACCACCCATGACAACTCACTCCCAATTCACCGGGCAATCTTAGTAGCATCCATCATGGCGGGGTACCCGATCAATATCGGGAATGTGATGTCTCGGGTCATTACACGGGTAGTGAATAAGGGTGAAAGGTCTTACCAATTCCCCAACTTCCTAACCATGCACCTGAAGGACCAAAATGTGGAGAAACACAAATTTGACGTGAAAGTGAAGGCAAAGGCACCTTTCTCGTGGTATAGCCTACAGGGTGATGACAACCTTAAAGGCAAGCACTTCAAGGGAAAATCCACTACTTCAACTGACTAGTCTGAAGAGCCAGTAGTGGTAGTGACTACTCCACAGCCTCCCTCCACTTCAGCAGATATGGCCCCAGGCCCATCTACTTCAGCAGATCCAGAGATACCCTCTACCACTGCCTATCCATTGACTGCTCACCGTTTGAGCCAGGCCCTCATCAGCATCAACAACTGGATGCAGATAACTACTTCTAAGTTGTCTGTACTATCTACTACTGTGGCAGCTCAGTCAGCACCTCCTCCTCTACAGGTCCTATAGTCCATTGAGGACACTCTCAAGGATTTTCTAGACAACCAGAAGAAGATCCTTGAGAACCAGAAATTGCTCACGGACGATGTTGATTCACACGGAAAGGCTCTCAAGGAGCTTGCTAGGGAGGCTAAGAAGATGAGAAAGATTCGGGCTTCCAAAGAGTCCGTGAAGGAGTTACGAGTCGAGGTGGAGAGATTGAAGGCAGATGACCTGCCTTTGGATTTGCTGCTACATGACCCTGTGCCACCAGCCCATCCCCAGCCAAAGAAGTCTGAGAGGCCTCCTAAGAGAAAGAGGGTGATCCCCCAGTCCGATGATGCAGTTATCCAGTTAACGGACCCACCGGAGACTTCCTCCAGTAAGTCATAGGATGCAGCCCAGGAGCCTATCCAGGCCCAGGTCCCAGCAGTAGAGCCACAGTTCACAAGGAGCCAGTTTCAGGTTCCCGAGCATACAAAGGACCCAGGGACCAATCAGGATCCCATGCTGACGGATGGCCCATAAGGAGTTTCTGTATCCTCTTTCCTCTATTTTGGTGCTTATTTTGCTTCGTTGGCATTGAGGACAATGTCAGCTTTCATTTAAAGGGGTAAGCCCTACTTGGATTTAGATGACTGTATATATGAATGATTTCTTTCTTTCTTTTTTATCTTTGGTATGTATATAATTTCAACATTTCATTACATTTTTTGCATTTTTTACCTTGGATCTGTATATAAAAGTTATGTTCAATTGTATATATTCATCTCCCCTATTGTATATTCGATTAAATCCCCTCTTGTACATATTCATTTTACTTTCCGTATTTTTCCTTTTCTTAGCTTCTTATTTTATGTTTGTAGCTTCTTGTTTTGAGTTTTTACAATAAGCCTTTGGTTTTCTTAATGCCACGGTTCTTTCTAAAGGTGGAATTTGTGTGAACCAGGTGGCTCTTCCCAATGATGGATGGCATGACAACCTTTTTAAGGGTTTGAGTCTGTTTTTCTTTTCTTTTTTTTGCTTTTTAGTAGTTAGTGGTAAGGTTGCCTCAAGCAAAGCTTCACTTGGGCCTAGCACATTTGCCTTTGATCCTATGGTCAAAAACAAATCGTTGTGTATAGGATGGTGAAAGTTGTGACCTTGAGACTCTTGTGTTGGCCGATAATCATCAAGTGGTTTTTCAGGACCATTGTGTACTCAAATCTTATCTAAGGTTATTTTAGGGCCCCGACTTTGTTTCTTTAGCGATCCCATAGCTTGTGTGGTGAGAAATTGTATTGCAAGTCCAAGTCCCGAGCCATTAGTCTAGAACTTGCCCTGAATGTTTGTTGGGGCAAAATCCTAAGTGTAATTTGACTTGAGACAAGATTATAGGCTCTCCTTGATCCAAATGATAGCTTGAACACTTCCATAGCCTGCTAATGATAAATCCCTAGTCAAACTTTTTGAGCCTTAGACCTTTTTCCTTCAAGAACCATGATACAAGTCTTTACCCGTTCTAAAAGATACCCTCTCTTGGCACCCGATCTTCCCTTAGAACATGGCAAAAGTATAAGTTTGGGGGGGAGACGAGGATTGCAACAAAGTGGTAAAAGGGTACAAAATGAAGAAAAGGAAAGGCAATAAAAAAGAAAGAAATGCAAAAACACAAAAAGAATGTTCAATGTAGAAATGAGTGAAGCGATTCAATAAAAGCAAAGAATGAAAGGTGTGGAAAGTTGAGAAAGGAGAAAAGATTTGAAATGAACAAGAAAGAGTGACAGTGTGTCTCTCTAACCCTTAGAAAGAAGTGAAATGACTCAAAAAGTCGAGTAAATGTGTGCCAAAATGAAGGAATAGAAGTGCTAAAGGGAAGATGGAACCTACTTAGACCAAACAATTCCTACCTTGAACCAAAAGCCTTCACTATGTCTCCATAAAAGACCTATATGATCTTGAGTTGAATGAAACTTATATTAGTGGTGACTCACATAAGGGGCAAGCATATGGTACTTAGAGCCGGACTTGTGACTTTTCCTTGAGAGAGATGAGTGTAGTTCCATTAACCTCATTCTTAGTGCCACTATCATAATGGTGAGGTTTTCTTAGGGAGAGTTGAGGATGTGCGAGTTTGGATTCCACAATGACCAAAGTAATAGAAAGAGTTTCTTTGATGTGTTGAGTCAACTTTTGATGCTCTTGTGTCACACTAAATCCATGGCGTTTAAAAAGAGTGAATGTTGTTAATGATTCATTTGAATTAAGGGCAATTGTTAGTCTCAATTGATGCTAGATGAGGTCACTTTAGGTCGGTTGGATTTTCTTGAAATTGACGCTTAAAGGGTGGGTCTTATTTTGTTTGCTTGAGAACAAGCAGAAGCTTAAGTTTGGGGGAGTTGATAACTAGGGATTATGATGCATTTTACACTCCTTCTTGCTTAAGTTTTGATTAGAAATGTATACAAAATAGTCACAAAGGCTCACAAGTTGTGCTTGATTGCAGGTTTGATCAACAAGGTGTCAAAACCAACTCAAAAAGGAGTGAAACTTGCACAAGTACCAAGACAAGACCAAGCTCGGTCAAACAGGGCCAGTGCGGCCGCACACCATTCTGTGCGGTCCGCAAAGATGAAGTTCAGAGAGTATGTTTTTCAGGCCACCAGCCAATGCGGCCGCAAAGGGTTTTGTGCGGTCCGCATTGGTTTCATTGCGGCCGCACTCGATTTCGTGCAGACCGCATTGCCCGAGATCAGAGAGTTGCTAGATTGGAGGATGAAGCCCAATGCGGTCCGCGGTCCATTTTTGTGCGGACCGCAATAGAAGCCACCTCAGCCGCACTCGACTTTGTGCGGTCCGCAAAGCCCAAGTTCAGAGAGCAGATTAATCAAGCCAAGAGCCTTAGTGCGGCTGCACTCGATTTTGTACGGTCCGCACTAGCCCTGCAGGGGTATTTTTATCTAGAATTTTCAGCCTAGTATAAATAGTTTATTTTCTCATTTTTAGGTCAGGAGATAGATTTTGGGACAGAGCTGCACTCGTGACTTCTTATCTTTTACCATTTTGAATAATTTTAGCTTAGTTTCAACAGTGAATCTTCAAGTTTTATTTAGTAATTAATTATTATGGGCCTATTTTCATCTATTTCTTTGTGTTCTTCTCCAATTATGAGTAGCTAGACCCATTATCTAGGGTTGTGGCTCAATCCTAGTGTGGATAATTGATGGGTCTTGTGTTTTGATGATTGATTGTCTATGGGTGTTTGATATTTGGACTAATTTAGTGTTTTAATATTGAATTAGCAGTTGCAAACACTAGTTTATGCCTAGTAGACTTTGGCTCTTCTTGAGAAAGAGAGCCTAAGTCCATGAAATCAAGGAATTGGGGCGTATTCAAGAGATTGATAGCCCCAATTAAAGGGTTAAACCTAGAGATAGTAATACCCGACTTGAACCTTGATTGCTTGTGCAAATTTGCATACCCAATTGGTCTTGAGAAAGTCAATTCGGGCAAAATCACTCGAACTACCGAGAGGTATAGAGTGAGTAGAATCGTGCAATGGTTATATCATACTCCCTAAATATGACAATCTAGCTTTAGACTCAAGAATCCATCAATTGACCACCTAGGAGAAAGTCACTACCCTAGTGCCTTTTATCTATTTGATCAACTCTCAATAGTATAATCTTAGCTTTACTTAGCCTAATTTAGCATTGTAGTATTATAAAATTAGAATTAATATCAAAACCAAAAATGTTCAGAAGTGAAATTAGGAACAAATACACAACTCCACTTTAGATAGAAACTCAACTCCAATATCTAGCTCCATGTGGAAATCGATCTCGACCTTCTCGGGTAAAAGCTGCTTTGACCTCTCTTACTACTCAATAGTAGTACAGGGTTGGCCTCGATCAGCTTACCTAGTCATATAGACTAGGTGTCGTCACGACGGTTCGCACAGGGAGAACTTGGGTTGTGACATATGTGTTGACCGGTCAACACAAAAAATTGCTCTTCACGAACGCGAACGCGAAGAACAAAAATCACCTGGATTAGTAGACCGAGCATTTTAGTATATTGAGAACATCGTGAGTTCTAGAGCTCCATTTGAGGTGATTTTTTCGGCGATGTTCTCGTCTTAACAAGGTTTTTTGAATAGTTTAGTATTGGTTTGTGGTGTTAGAGAGTTGTTGGAACAGGTAATCAAAGTCTCTTGTCTAACCTTATGAAGGTGAATTTACCTTATAGGTGCTATATTTATTATGTACTATGTGTTATGGGAGCTACGTATGTATGAGGGTATAAGTGTCCATGCGTTTGCTAAAATTTCTGATTATGTCCGGTAGACTTAGACTCAAGCCATGCTTAATTGTATTAGTTGAGTTATTCTTGCTTGTTTAAATGCCTTAATTACATTTTGGCCTGAGACTTGTGTAGGTATTAGACTCGTTATTTTAGATACTTGAAGAGTTATCTGATTTGTGGTGGATAGTATGCTTCCTTTTTATGGATTTTTTCCGAGTTGTGCATATTTGTCCGAAAGTTTTCTTAAATTTTATAACTCACACGTATATTTGTGACCAGGGCCAGTGACCTGTCAAAGTTTTAAATTCTAATAGGATTGGGCTGAACGCCTCAACAATACTCTTATTGGATCGGGTCGTTCGCCTCGGCAGTATCGGGTGGTTCGCCTCGGTAGTATCATGTAACACACTCTTATAGGCCCTTTGCCTCGGCAGAGTATATATTCTTATGGGATCGGACTATTTTCCTTGGCAGAGTACATATTCTTATTGGATCGGGTCGTTCGCCTTGGTAGAGTACATATTCTTATGGGATCGGGTCGTTCGCTTCGGCAGATTACATATTCTTATGGGATCGGGATGTGCGCCTCGACAGAGTACACTATTATTATGGGATCGGGTCGTACGCTAGAGCGGGATATCATAACATCACTCTTATGGGATTGGGCCTTTCGCCATGGCAGAATCATGCTTAATATCTTAAATTTTATCTAACTTGAGATGTGATATTTTAATGACTATTGATCTGACATACATTCCATTCGCAACAATATTCGGCACTCTAGGATTTTGTGTTTCATCTGTTGAGGATCATTTTTATGTACATATATTTGTCTACACTGTTTTACTTGCCATGGTCTATACATATCTACTTTTATTGTATTTGATTTATTAGACCACTAGTAGGTGTCGATGTCGACCCCTAGTCACTACTTTTTTGGGATTAGGCAAGATATGCATTGAGTTACGTATCCATATTATACTTCTGAACTTATTGTACAGGTAATGAGACAAGTACATTTGGGCTGTCACGACCCCAACCCCAGTCATGATGGCACCCAACACACTGCTAGGCAAGTCCGACCATTCAACAATATTATCCCAAATTCTTATTCAGATTATAGATAAATATCATAGAGAATTTACTAAGTCATTTCATTCAAGTGTATAATTAATAATAAAATCTGCGAAAGTTCAATTAAAATACCACACCATAGCCCAACAGAATCTGGTGTCACGAATATGAGCCTCTAATATAGAATATCCACCTATTACAAGTCTGTCTAGGAAAAATACGGAATAAAAGGTAGAGATAAAGGGGAGAGATCAAGGCTGCGAATGCCATGCAGCTACCTCAATACTCCCGGATACTGCCTGCTCAGCTAAACAATTCCTCACTTAGCCTGTGGTGTACCTGGATCTGCACGCAGGGTGCAGGGAGTAATGTGAGTACTTCGACCCAGTGAGTAATAAACATAAATAAAGGCTGAGAATAAGAAATCATGAAAAAAAATACAAAGTAAACTATAACTGGCAGTTTAGAACAACAAATAGTGAAGCAGCAAGTCAATTAAGTCAGAGTACCAAATACTGAGACAGGTATAACAGATAAAAAACAAATGCATGAGTGCAATGCAATGCATATAATGGTACACTCTAGTACCCACTGCAGCGTGCAGCCCGAGCCATCCATTTATTTATCGTCGACGGCGCTCACTTGGGGTGTGTGCAGACTCCGAAGGGGCTCCTACAGCCCAAGCGCAATATCAAGCAATCTCGTGGCATCAAATCTAGAACCTCGGCCTCATATCAATGTCAGTATAATCACCCAGGCTCTCGGCCTCAATATCAATGTAATCAACCAGGCTCTCGGCCTCAATATCAATATAACACTGCTGCGGCGCGTAGCCCGTTCCATGCTCAATCCAGAAATCATCATAATCCCCTTGAACATTTGTAAAATAGTAGTTCTCATCCCGAAATATCATTTAGAAATATCATTTAAGTTTTTAAATCTTAGAAAGATGGATGAGTTTGAAAAACAGTATTTAAAACCTTGGACTGAGGTCAAATGATATGCAAAATATGCGAAAGCAATGATATCAATCCCTGAAGGAATCAAATAATTGGCAAAAAGCCCAAATGTAACAATTAAATCCAAGTAAGGATGATTCTCAATTTAGTTCAAGTAGAAAATACTGTAAAAACATCTCTCGGGACGGACCAAGTTACAATTCCCAATGGTTCTCTACCCCACACATGTTATCCGGCGTGCAAGTCACCTCAATATAGCGTTACGATGTGAAATTCCCAGGTTTCACACTCTCAGGACATCATTTACATCAATTACTCACCTCGAACCGGCTAATTCTCTAGCTCGTGATGCCTTTGCCCCTTATTGACCTCTGAATGCCTCGAATCTAGCCATAACGATTCGATTCAGTTAATAAAAATTATAGGAATTAATTCCATATGAAATTCTACATTTTCCACCAAAATCCAAAATTACACTCAAAATTCGCCCGTGGGGCCCACGTCTCGAAATCCGGCGAAATTCAAAAAATCCGACAACCCATTCCGATACGAGTTCAACCATACCAAAATTATCAAATTCCAACAACAACTCGACCTCCAAATCTTAATTTTTTCATTTTTGAAAAGTTTTGCAAAAATTCAAATTTCTTCCATTTAAATCTGAATTAAATGATGAATATAACCATGTATTTATGAAATATAATCACTTTCGGATATAGAACACTTACCCCAAATGTTTCCCTTGAAAAATCTGTTGAAAATCGCTTTTCCCAAGCTCTACAATCGTCACAAATGAATAAAAATGGCTAATTCCCGAATATAAGTTGTTTTCCAGGCAAGTCGCATCTATGAAATGCGACTTGCACTTATTTCCAGCCAAAACAAAAGGAAGTCCCAGCCTTCACTAAATCTGTCATAACTTTCTGTACAAATATCGGAATGATGAATGGTTTAACTTTCTAGAAACTAGAATGCAAGAGCTACAACTTTTATGTTTTGTAAATTTACAGATTCCTTATGTATTTTGAGATATAAGCTTCTGAAATAGGCTCCACAGTTGCTGTCCAAGACAGCTTCTGCAGCAGAAAATTCCAGCAATCCCTTTATCCTATTTCCATTCCGTTAACCTTCCGAAATCCACCCGATTCCCTCGAGACCTTAACCAATTATACCAACATGTCCCAAAATACAATACGAACTTAACCGTGCGAACAAATCGCCAAAATAACGTCATATACCACGAATTAAGCTTTAAAATCCAAGAATTCCTTCAAATTTCATAAAACATCAAATTTCCCTTTTTGAGTCCGAAACACGTCAAACGACGTCCATTTTCAACCAAACTTTACAGAAAGTGCTTAAACCATATATAAGACCTATACTGGGCGCCGGAACCAAAATACGGGCCCGATACCATCACTTTCTCATCAAATTTCATTTCCATTTTCCTTAAATATTTTCAGAAAGCAATTTTACTCAAAAATTCATTTCTCGAACCTGAGACCTCGGAATTCGATGATTATTATTCCTATGAGTCTCAAATAATAATACAAATATATCCTTTCAGTCGAAACTCAATTGGGAGCTCATTTGCTCAGTTCAATACCCATTTCGCTCATTAAACAATTAACTCATGTTTCGCGTCAAAAACCCAATCGCGACTTGATGAAATTAGACCAAACTTTCCAGATCACTCCTATAATTCATTATCAAAATTTCGGAAGTCTCAAAATCAAATTTCAATCTCTAGAACTAAAAATGGACCTTTGGATCATTACATGCTCATAATCAAAACACCAAAATCTTCCAAAAACTCTTCCAAAACATATCTGAGCCTCATGGGACCCCAACCAAACATGCCAACATAACTCATAACATCATTCAAACCTGTTCCAAAAATCAAAACACCTCAAACAACATCAAATTACCCAAAACTCATCGAATTCAAGCCTAAGTTTCCAAAAACTTCCGAAATACACTTTCGATCAAAAACCCGACCAAATGATGTCCGAATAACCTGAAATTTTGCACACACATCAGAAATGACATAACGAAGCTACAGAAACTCTCGGAATTCCATTCTGACCCTCGGATCAAAATCTCACCTATCAACCGGAATTCGCCAAAATATTGACTTCGCCAATTCAAGCCTAATTCTACACCGGACCTCCAAAACCATTTCCGATCACACTCCTAAGTCACAAATCACCTCCCGAGCTAACCGAACTGTCGGAATTCACATCCTATCCTTCTAACTCATAAGTCAACGTCCGGTTGACTTTTCCCACTTAAGCCTTCTTAAAAGAGACTAAGTGTCTCATTTCTTATCAAAACCACTACAAACCAACTCGATCACATAATATACGGATAATAAAGCATAAAGAAGCTGAGAATGGAAAAAAATGGAGCGGTAACCCATGAGACGACGGGTCAGGTCGTCACATCCTCCCTAACTTAAACAAACATTCGTCCTCGAACGTGCCCAGAGTTGTCCCAAAAGCCAAACAATCGCTTAGTAACCTCGCCATGCATATACCCGGGGTGATCCCACGTCACCCTATCTCATATAGGTTCGACAACACATTATAACTGAAATTTTGCAATCCAATCTAGCCCATAATCCATAGGACCACGTTTCCACTTTTGAAATCTTTCATATGATCAGAATCCCACATTTATACTGTTAATAAGCTCGAACAAGTTATAATAACCCACACTTGCAACCTCAGGTGCTATTACATGATAGACCACATAACTCAAATGCTTGTAGTGATAACTCCTAATCACAATAGTTGCACACAACACCCGAATGCCGATAGAAAAACTCTTATCAACTAAAGTCTCATCTCACACTTTCATATGCTGCCAATGATAACTAAATCACGCGGTAAACCATAACCATTTCCCATATCAACCAAGCGCAATTTGATGTCTAGTACCACAAGCGAATAATCATGCCCACGGAGAAGTACATAATACAATGCCATACCAGTAAACCTCACTATTGCACCATCTGGTTACCCCAGAAAGAGAAAATACCTCAAAGAAGAGAGCCGCTTTGCAAGTTCCACAAGTACCACCCCAATGATATGCTATGAGCTCGTCAATCACAGTGGAACCAAGATACATGAATAGAATAATAATAACCGGCTCTCCTATAGCTCACATTGACATTAACTTCACGGGCAACTTAGTTGCCAATAACATAATCCATCTGGCACGGTCACAGACCTCCAATCCAAGCATATCATATAGAAGTAATCCAACAAGTACACATGTATATGCTAAGTGAAACAAGATTCTCATGCTCCTGGACTGGCATAAATAACACTTTATATCGTAGGCATGAGCAAATTGCGCTGTTATAAGCACGTGATATTTGCCCAATATGAGAATTACTCCCAAAAATTCAAAAATAAAATGATTTTTCTTTGGTGTGCAATTTTGTGATATTTTGAATAATTATTTGTATTTGTCTGTGCGTTGTTTATTTGCTAAATTAATAAAAATACAAAAATATGTCGCATTTTGCATGTAGGATTTAATTCTACAATTGTTAGTAATTAAATTTGTTTTACAAAAATTAAAATTACAAAAATAGGCATCGTTTGCATTTTTAGCATTTAATGTCCAAATATACAATTTTATGCTTAATTATTACTTAATTGTGCGTTAATTGTTATTGGGAGTTAATTTACGCTTTTATAACTTAATTTAATTCTTAATAATAGTTTAAGTATTTTTATAATTTAGTTTTAGAGAAATAAAAGAAGAAAGAGAGCGAAAATATAAAGAAAGTCGGAATTGGGCCTCTTCTTCGATTTCAAGCCATAGGCCCAAAAAATGGCCCAATCTTCCCTACAACCCAGTCCATTTCGAACTGGGTCGACCCAGTCCATAACCCAACACCCCTATTATTTTACAAACAAAAAAAAGAAGAAAAAACCCTAAAACTACTAAGTCATCCGCCACCCCCCCCCCTCATTTTCCTTCTTCTTCCTCAAAACTCCAAAACACTCCATCCATGGCTGCCCCCCCCCACAAACCCCAGCCTGCAACGTCGACCACCCTCCCCCACGAACCCGTCACTGCCCGTCGTCCAGTCCAGCACCCACTCGTCGACCACCACCAAACAGAAACCACTCGTCGACCACCACCAACAAACCAGACCCAGCTGTTCCCATGGCTGCCCAGCTCCTCGTCGGACAGCTCGAACAGATCCTACCTCACCTCCGAGCTACTGTTTCATTGTCTCGAGCTGTTGCTTCATCTCCCAGTTGCTCCTGTTTCATCGTCGTCATTCAACGTCTAGCTCAAAGTCGAGCTCGACGTACATGGATGACCCTCGACGTCCATGGCTCGACGAGTTCTGCTCATGTTTCATCCCTTCTGCTGCGCCGAGCTGCTGCTTCTGCTTCACTCGATCTCCTTCACGCACACAACCAGTCGCCGTTGTTTCGTCTTCTTCACTGCTGCGTACTGCCGTCGACGACCCCATGAGTCTGCTGTTTGGTTGCTCACCATCGTACTGTTGTTGACGACGCAAGGCAGTCCGGTTAAAGTCTGGCAAAGGTCGAGGGTTTTTCGTCGAGTCAAGATCCTGTACGTCGTGTGTTCGTCGTCGTTTGGTCGAGCTTTGGTCGAGGTTCGTCGAGTCAGTCCATACATATTTCGTTTCAATCCGGTTAGTAGTTTTGAATTTTATTTTGTCCATTTTCGTTTTTATATTTCTCAAAGTTAAAATCGTTAAATATTCGATTCTTGTTTTGTTCGTTGTTCATCGTTGAAATCGTTTTTCTAGTTTGTTCATGTTCATGTGCTTTGTTAAAATTAATTTTTAGATTTCAAAATAGAAGTTCAATTAGTTGTTTTCATGTTTATTTCATGTTTGTATTATTGTTTAAGTGAATATTTGTTAGTTTAATATTAGTTAGATACAAATTGAAGTTTAATTAATTATTTCTTCAATTTGTTTAATGTATTTTATGTATTTTCCGGAAATTGTTAATATTGTTAAGATCAAGTTTAAATTCATAATTGTTTCTTCTTAGGTTTTGTTTTGTCATTTGCCTAAAAGAATTTAGTTGTAATAAAGGAAGTATGTTGGTTTTAATCATTTGAATCCGTCGTTTTTATTTTTAGATTTAATTCATGTTCATATTATGTTTGTTGATCTTGAATCCGAAATTTGTATAGTTTGATTTCTTGTTTATCATTTATGATTATCTCTTGAATTTGTCCTCATAATCTTGTTTAAGTTTGATATAGGAATTGTTGGTTGTAATGTTGTTATGGTTGATTTTAAGTTCAATATTATTGAATTTAGAAATCTAAATATACTTGTTTGATTGTTGTTGTTGTTTAAATCCGAAAATAGGTTTGTTGTTGCTAAAAATATTGTTCAATCAAATTTTAGTTGTTCTTGGTTGTTCAATTTGTGTTCATATGATTTGTGGTTGAAATCATGTTCATGTGATTTGTTATTGAAATGTTGAAGAAATCATGTTCATGAAATTTGTTGTTTGAACATTGTTAGAAATTAATCATATTGCCTATATTTTGGTTAAGTTTGATTAATTGATGTGTTATAGCTGATGGGTAGTTTGGTAATTTGTAGTACGTTCAGGGGTAGTTTGGTAATTTTCAGTAAGGTCGGAGGGGTAGTTTAGGAATTGTACATTTTGTAATTGTTTATATGAAGCATGGGAGACAAAATAAAATGGGGTGGGTTGTGATATAGTTGTTTAACATAAAGGGGGGACAAGACAAAATTTAGTGGGGGGAATCTTGTATTATTTTAAGTGAAGCATGGGGGACAAAATATAATGGGGTGGTGTGATATGTTTATTTAATGTAATGGGGATGAGTGGGAAGATAATGGGTTGGGTAGAGAAAAAGTATTGATTTTAATTAATTAAAAGATTTATGGGATGGGTTATATATAGGAAGTCTTGAAATCAGATTTAAAAAGAAGGGAGATAGACAGAAAAACATACACAGACAGAAAAAAACGGGAGAGAGAACAAATCTGAAAATAAGAGAGAGAAAAGGGCTGAACATTTAAGAGATAGAAAATTCCGAAAAATATTTAAGCTTTCAAATATAAAAAAAAACTAAAAAAAATATTCTGTTTTCTTTTGTTATTTGAAATCAGAATTAATTGTTGTTTCATAAAAGCTGGAAGCTTTTGTTTTTTTTGGATTACTACTCCACCGGTCTGTTACTGGGTTGTTACTGTTGCTGGGCTATTGTTGCTGTGTTGTACTGATTTTACTGCTGCTGCTGATTCTCATATTCATTTTCTTTTGCTTCCAATATCAGGTACACAACTGAAAAGCTGTTTATTGTAATCCGAAATATGAAGCGTGAATACATATGAAGAATGAAAATTTGAAGTTTTAATTTCGTTTTTTCTTTGTTCCTTTTGTTGATTGTATTTAAGCTATTTCATGAATTACTAAATAATAACTGGAATAAGAAAATAATATCATAAGTTAGTCGTAATAAATCAGTTCGGCAAAATAGGTTAATTCACTAGTTATGAAGGCTTCAAGATTATAGGTTGATCATGAACAAGTAGCTAAATTTAGCTAAAACACGAATTTAAATTAAACATCGTAAATTAGGCATTAAGGCATGACTTGAGCTTAAGCAAGATTAGAAGAACGTTTAAGTCTAATAAACTTTTTAATAAGTTTTAGTAATTATGGTTAAATCTAGTTTCAAATGATTGTGAATAATTAATCTCAATAATATTTTTTTTTTTTTAAATAACAATGTTGAGTTTTAATCTAGCTATATTTGTTTATTTTGAATATTAGTTGTTGAATTTTTATTTTATTTATAATTTCGAAATTAAGAGTAAAATTCCTTTTTCATCAATATTTGTATTAATCAAGCAATTAGCATGTCATGTTTTCTTAAAATAATAAAAGCTAGTAATTAATTAGGATTTTCTTTCTTTATTTTAGAGACTAATTTTTATAGAAAAAATGTAGTCGCTTTAAGATTTGTCCATTTAAAATAAATGAGATGAGCCTCGCTTAATGAAATGTATAGATTTCGGGGCCCTCAATAAATGTACAGTTAATTGCTTAGAATTAGGGAGGAGCCGTTTTAGCAAATTTCACGGCCCTACCCAAAATAATGACACGCTAGTCGCTCTAGGCGCGTATTTAATAATGTTATTTCCTTAAATACGGGTGTGCATTTATGTAACCCAAATCTAAATCTCAACGGAGTCGAAATGTGTCGATAACCACGGGTGCAATTGATTGCGACGTGATTTGAAATACGTTTTCACAATGTTGCAATTTTCGTAAAATAATAACAATAAATAAAAAGAATAATAAAAGCGGCTAAGGGATAAAATTTGCACATAAGTTTATAATACGTATTATATTAGATAATCAAGCCGAATATAACAGTTAAGCGACCGTGCTAGAACCACGGAACTCGGGAATGCCTAACACCTTCTCCCGGGTTAACAGAATTCCTTATCCGGATTTCTGGTGCGCAGACTGTAATACAGAGTCATTCTTTTCCTCGATTCGGGATTAAAATAGGTGACTTGGGACACCCTAAATCTCCCAAGTGGCGACTCTGAAATAAAGAAATAAATCCCGTTTCGACTGTCCTTTAATTGGAAAAAACTCCTGTACCCTCGCGGGTGCGGAAAAAGGAGGTGTGACAGCTCTGGCGACTCTGCTGGGGAACTCTTGTTGGTAACCCAGAACCACTGGTTCAGGGTTAGAAATTCGAGCTTTAGATGAATTGTTATATTTGGTTTTTATCTGATTTCGTTACATGATACATGCCTAATGTGCTAAATGATGCTTTTACCGCTTTGATATTATTTGAACTGTATATAAACTGTGCCGAAACCTTTCTCTTCTTACCTCTGGGGAGAAGCTCGCTGGTCGAGGCTCCCTATTCTGTTAGTGTCAATACCCGAAATAAGAAAGAGGACGGATAAGTTACGAAGCCGGACGGCCTTTTGGTTCCCGGTAAGTTGCCCCCTCCTCGACTCGAGTTGTCCGCTCGGGTACACAGTCTAGAACATATACCCAGGTTATAAACCTAGTATAACGAAACCTCATGCCGGATCCCTAGTAGGAACGCTTATTTGCATCACGTTGCATTTGACTTAGGGGACTCAACACAGGGGTTGGGTCCGTCTAGGACTAGCAACCTGAAATGAAAAGACCATTCTGATGCATCCTACTTGCTCTGTACATATATTTGTTTCGAACTTGCATGTTGACCGGTTTCTGAATCTCGGGAATGTTGGAAAATTGAAGGAAAAAAAAGGAAAAAGAATATATCAGTTAGGGAGTTAATTGATTATTTTAGAAAAAATCAATGACCAATTACTGGCGAAACTCTGCCGAAATTTTGAAAAAAAAAGGAAAATATTTTATTTTGTTTTACTAAAAAATATAGAAAAAAATAGAGTCTTTTATTTTTGGAAAAATAGATTGTTTTATTCTTTGTTGAAAATAAAAAAAAATTGTTATTTTGTCTTTTTCAAAAATAGAAAAGGAAAATAGATTGTCTTGCCAGAAAAAAAAATAAAATGGAAAAGAGTCATGTTTTAAAATAGTTCGGTTAATTTGCCCGAACTACGTGGGTTTGATTCTCACCGGATGTGAGATACGTAGGCAACCCTCATCGGGTCCAACCCCCTTTTTGCTAAAAAGGCCAAAAACAAATTAAAAAAAAAAAAAAAAAAACATGTCAAGATTTTTAATTTTGTCATAAATAAGCCGGGTGATGTCCAACTTCCCCTTTTTACAAAAAAAAATATAATAGTAAAATATATATGTCAAATTTCTAAGAAGTCGGGTGACGCTGTTTTATGAAGACATAGCCGAATGTTCCCGAAGGGGACACCGGAAGGCTGACTTTGCATAAACAGCCACTTTTGGGTCATATTTAAGATTTGGTCTAGTTGACCCACACAGCCTTAAAAATCTTCGTCCCCGAGACGTTGAAAGGCCGTGTTTGCAATATTGAGTTTTCTAATTTGAAAAACGATAAAAAAAGAGTCATAAATAAGTCAGGTAATGTTGTTATGTCATAAATAGCCAAATATTCCCAAACGGGGCACCGGAGGGCTGACTTTGCATAAACAACCACCTTTGGTCGTATTTTGATTTTTGACCCTCACAGCCTTAAAATTTTCGCCCCTGAGGCGCAGGAAGGCCGTGTTGCAATATCGGGTCTTTTATCTAAAAATATTAGAATTAAGAATTGAGTTCTTCATTTGAAATATAGGGTTAATTTTGAGTCGATAATATAGATAGTAGTTTTTGGAGTTAAATAAAAGTTTTCTTTTGCTTAAACGCTTTAATAAATGTGCAGGATGAGCACGACAATAAATGAGCCTTTTTCAATAATGACCAAAATCCCTTTTGAGCTGCAATTGTGGTGGAATGATTTGGGCAAAGAAGGGCAAGACGAAGTGAGAAAATATTTGAAAGACCTTCCGGATTTATTAGACATTCAGCCTCGGGGGGATATCATCAGGGCATTGGTCGCCCATTGGGATTCGGCACATAATGTGTTTCATTTTTCAGACTTTGAACTCACCCCAACAATAGAAGAAATAGCGGGGTACATTGGAAGTGACCAAGCTCCATTGAGATTCAAATACTTGATTGCTCCTAGAGCCATTACCATACATCGATTCCTGGATTCCTTGAAAATACCCCGGACAGTTCATCACCCAGATTTTGCAAAGGGTTTCTGCAGTTTCCGCTTCGTGTATGATAGATATGGCCATGTGGGCGGGTTCAATAATCCAGACTTTAAGCTTTGCAGCAGAAATAGCCGACAAAAATGGGAGAAACACAGGCGAGTGACATTTATGGTAGCTTTTTTGGGTCTCGTAATATTCCCAAGGAAAGATGGTAATATTGATTTGAAAGTAGCAGGCGTCGTCAGTACTTTGCAAACCATGGGGAAAAGCACTTTAGCACCTATGATTGTGGCTGATATCTTCAGAGCTCTCACTGCGTGCAAAGCTGGGGGCAAATTTTTTGAGGGATGTAACTTATTGTTACAAATGTGGATGATTGAGCATTTGTGCCCGCGCTCTCAGTTATTGAGTTATGGCTCGGCTGAGAAAACTTGTATAGGGGAATTTTGTACGAGAATCAAAGGGGCTAGTCTACCTGAAGGAGTCACGGCTTGGGCATTATTATTTCGGAACCTCGAGGCTATCCAGATATAGTGGGTGCTTGGATGGTTGTCTGTCGAGGAAGTCATATATATGCCAGCAGCCCGACCGCATTTTTTGTTAATGGGACTCAAAAGCATACAACCTTATGCACTGTATCGGGTTCTGAGGCAACTCGGTAGATATCAAGTAATACCGAGAGATGAAGATTTAAGTACCCAAGTGGTCGAAATTAGTCCTGACGGTCGATTCCCCGAGGAAGAGGTTCGTCAAATTTGGAGTGAGTGTCAATATCTGATGGCAAACACTTGTGTGTCTGATAGGGTCAGAGGGGAAATTGCTCCAGGGTATCACGAATGGTTCAGAGGTGACGTGGCATATGGAAGACCGGCTAAAAGACCTCATCTCGAAGATTTCGCCAAGTCGTCCCAAGAGCAGTGGGATTGGTTAGCAAAGGAAGAAAGCTATCGAGTTGAGATTGGTAAATTAAAGCAACAAGTCGAGAGTCTGAAATTCGAGAGCAGTGTACAGGTTGCCGAGGATCAAGGTGAAAAGAATAGACTAGCCAGAGAAAATGACGCTCTTAAAGCCCAAGTCCGACAGTTGAAGATAACCATCGATAAGCAACCGAGGAGCCGATCCGATGAACAATTGGTAAAAAGATTGGAAAGCGAAGTCAGAGAATGGCGGGATGAGCTAGGAAAAGCTGAAAATGTCATGGCAGAACTTAAAGCACAATGGGCGACAAGAACCGAAGAGCGTCGCCAATACTTGAATCAGTTGAAAAGGGACCATGAGAAAATTGTTGCCAATTTAAAGAGAAAAGTAGTTGCCCTTGAAGGTAGAGCGGTTAGGCAGGCTAGAGACTTCGAAACTGAAAGCAGACATTGTTACAACTTGTTAGCCCAAATGGAGGCAGAAGTGCAACAGCTGCAAGACCAGCACTTGCAAGACTCCCGAGCTTTAAAGACGTGCAGCGATCAGATAAGACGCTTGCTCATAGAAAAGAAGCAAACAAAAGACAGGATTAGAGCCATTGCTCATGCTATTGTCAGGAGATGTCGGGTTTGTGAAGACATGACCCGTACTACTTTTATCTCAGCAGTGATGATCTATGTGAAGCGAACCATGAATGAGTTAGAGCAGCTTGAAAGGGATTTGGATCCTAGACCCGCGGCGAGGCCGAACGACGCCCCGCGGATACCTAAGTTTGAAGCACTAGAATATGCATAGTCCGTGTCTTTGAGTGTCTACCATGTTCGAGTCAGTCTTTTGTACGTCCGTTATCTTTCTGGATTGAGTATGTTTGCAGCTTAGAGTTTTTGTTTGCTTTCAGATTGCGTTTGTTAGTTTCTTTCCAAAACAAAAGATGTCGAGTTTGTAAGAGTCTGTTTATTAATGAAAGTTGAGCATTTTATTTCCACCCTTATTTTTACATTTATCTTCATGAACTACGCTTGGTTTGATTCGTGCGGGGTCACGATACGTAGGCAATCTCCATAAGATTCGACCATAACCGAAAAAGAATGAAAAGGAAAATATAAGGAAAACCAAGAAAAATAGAAAGAAAGAAAAGAGCGGAAAAACAAGAGAGAGAAAAGAAAAAGCACAAGAGAGGGATAAGGCGAGGAGAAGAAAAATGAAACAAGGAATGAAATGCCGGGATGACGCATGCAATCGGGCAAACGCATAATAGAAAGGAATAACTGTATAAGTGCATTCATGCCAACGTGTGGTTGTTAAATCTGTTAAGACCTAATCGCTAACAAAGTGGTTGTCTAAATGTGTGATATCAGGCAGGTGGTTAATTGATTGGCAATTCTGGCAACTCATCCATACAACACCCGGTCGAAAGATCAAGTAAAAATGACAGGGCAGGATTCGGAAATCAGCATCGTAGACCCTTCGAATGAGGTTGAGGTAACAGATGTGGGTGCTATGAAAGAAGAGATGAGGAAATTAAAAGCACAAATGGCTGAAATGCATCAGGCATGGTCGCAGGGACACCCAGCACCACTATATCCTGCCAACCCATCTTACATCCCACCCTTGGCTCAAGCTCAGGAGCCTATCACTCCCCATGCATCTTCAGTTTTCCCTTATCAGGCCCAGGGTTATGGTACCACGTTATACGCTCCCCCAGCTCCACCCTCCAAACAAAACCCTCCACCACCCATGGTTCCCGTCTTTGTGGCACCTCCCCCAGCTCCACTACATAGATCATCCAGTGAGCCGCTATTCCAAGCTCACGACACCCAATATTACCCTCCCGAACCCACTTTCAAAGCGCCTGAGCCATATACCTCCTCTCCCCATTTTGAAATCCCGGGAGAAGTTGAGAAACCGGTTAAGAATGCAGAACAAGAGGAGGTGATTCGTAAAGTCAAAAGCCTGGAGCAATCCTTCAGGAACATGCATGGTTTAGGAAACCAAGTTAGTGTCGCATACAAAGATTTGTGCCCTTTTCCTGATGTACAGTTGCCTGCGGGGTTTAAAATGCCGAAGTTTGACTTATATGAGGGGCACGGTGACCCAGTAGCCCATCTGCGTGGTTTCTGTAGCAAAATGAGAGGGGCCGGGGGAAAAGATGAGTTGTTGATAGCATATTTCGGGCAAAGCCTGAGCGGGTCAGCACTAGAATGGTACACGAGGCAAGACCCCGGCCGATGGTATACATGGGATGATTTGGCCCAGGCATTCATTGGCCATTTTCAATATAACCTCGAAATAGTCCCTGATCGTCTGTCATTGTTGAAACTAGAAAAGAAGCCTGGGGAAAGTTTTAGAGAGTTTGGTTTCCGCTGGAGGGAACAAGCTGCAAGGGTTGATCCTCCCATGCGGGAGAGTGAGATGGTAGATTACTTCTTGCAAACATTGGAACCTACCTATTTTGGTCATCTAGTGACATCTGTCGGGAAGTCGTTTAATGAAGTGGTAAAGATGGGAGCCATGATTGAAGAAGGATTGAAATCTAACAA
This sequence comes from Nicotiana sylvestris, assembly GCF_000393655.2. Taxonomy (NCBI): domain Eukaryota; kingdom Viridiplantae; phylum Streptophyta; class Magnoliopsida; order Solanales; family Solanaceae; genus Nicotiana; species Nicotiana sylvestris. Next base: position 79,852,759 of record NC_091065.1, on the reverse strand, counting down.
GATCTTGAGCTACTCGGCGTTGAAAGCAACCACCCAGGCCATCCAAAGCGGTACTGGTGGTGTGCTGGGGAAGAAGAAGAAAGAAGAAGTTGCGGCAGTTGAAGATAATGTTTGGTCCAGGCACAATAACCATCCACTCTACTACAACCAACCCAGACCCCATCACCCAAACTATCAATATACCCCATATGGTCCACCGCAACACTATTATCCACCACCAGAACCACACTTTTCTATTCACCACGCCCAGACCTACACTCAACCCCCAGTGCACTCGCAATGGCGTACACCAAGTCCCCAAAATACACAGCCACACCCACAAAACACCTATCCACCTCCCAGGGCTAACAGACCAGGAACCAGCTTCCGCCCAAACCAAGCTTTTAGAAATGAGAAGGCCCCAAACAAAAAAACATTTACTCCGCTGGGAGAATCTTACACTTCTCTTTTCCACAGATTGAAACAGTTGGGGATGCTGACCCCAGTTGAATCCAAAGCACCAAATCCTCTTCCCAGAAACCTGGACCACTCTGTTAGCTGCGAGTATTGCTCAGGGATGCCGGGGCACGATACTGAAAAATGTTGGAAGTTGAAAAACGCAATCCAAGAGCTCATTGATAATCGTCGTATTGAGGTACAGGCTCCAGAGGCCCCGAACATCAATCAAAATCCGTTACCAGCGCATTATGAGGCCAACATGATCGAACTGATACATAAGGGGGCAGAGCCTAAGAAACCTTCGCAGGTGGTTATGGTGATTCGTTCTACGGAAACCAAAGAAAAGATAGTGAGTGCAAGGCCAGTGGTTCAGTTAAAAGCAATAGAAGACAAGCCAGTGCTAGTAATGGGAAAGGGACCGTTTGTGACCGAGAAAAAGCAGGAGCCAGTCAAGATAGTGGTACCAAGGTCAGTATCCACGCCCGTGGTGGTTGTGCAGGGAGCCTATGTAGAACCGGTTGTCATAAAACCGGTAGTCCAGTTACCCATGGTTGATAGCAAAGCCGTACCCTGGAAATATGACAAAGTAGTGGTGACATACAAAGGAAAGGAAATTGAGGAAGAAAGTTGTGAAGCACAGGGACTGACCCGGTCAGGACGTTGTTTCGCCCCTGAAGAGTTGAGAAAAGCTAAGGGCGCAAAAGACAATCCAGTGCCAGTTAAAAAAGCTGTAACGGAAGAAGAGGCAGAAGAGTTTCTGAAAAAGATGAAAGGACAAGATTATTCCATTGTTGATCAACTGAGAAAAACACCGGCCCAAATCTCGTTGTTGTCATTATTAATTCACTCTGATGAGCATTGCCGAGCTTTAATGAAGATATTGAATGAGGCTCATGTGCCTGACAAAATCTCAGTAAACCATTTAGAGACAATTGCCAACAAGATCTTTGAAGTGAACAGGATAGCATTTTCTGATGATGAATTGCCTATGGAAGGCACAGAACACAACAAGGCTCTCTATTTGACGGTCAAATGTGAAGGTTCAATGGTTACTCGGGCACTAATCGATAACGGGTCGAGCGCTAATATTTGCACGTTATCCACATTGAACAAGTTAAAGATTGATGAGGATAGAATCCGCAAAAATAGCATTTGTGTTCGAGGGTTCGATGGAGGGGGAACAAACACGGTAGGAGATATTGTACTCGAATTGACTATTGGCCCAGTCGAGTTCACGATGGAATTTCAGGTGTTGGATGCTGCAGTATCCTATAATCTTTTGTTAGGTCGACCGTGGATTCATGCGGCAAAAGTCGTGCCCTCCACACTGCACCAAATGATCAAATTCGAGTGGGACAGACAAGAAATTGTGTTACATGGGGAAGATCCCACATGCGCTATGAATGATGCCATTATACCTTTTATAAAGACCGAAGATGATAAGGGGTCATGGGTGTATCAGATCCTCGACACGGTTCCGGTGAGCAGGGTGCCTGAGGGTAAAAGCATGCCATGTCCTAGGGTGTCAGCTGCGACCGTCATGGTAGTGTCAGAAATGTTGAATAACGGGTTCGTGCCCGGGAAGGGTTTGGGGGTTGAACTGCAGGGCATTACTCAACCTGTGTCTTTGCCCAAAAATCTGGACACCTTCGGGTTAGGGTTCAAACCAACAGCGGCAGATGTCAGAAAGGCCCGTAAATTGAAGAAGAAAGCTTGGGTGCTCCCTAAACCAATTCCTCGATTGTCCAGGTCCTTCGTCAGACCGAGTATTAAGAAACAATCATTGGCAAAGATGTCAGGTTCGTTAATTGAGGCGGATGGGAATTTGGATAAGGTGTTTGAGAAAGTATTTGCTGAAGTAAACATGGTTGAGGCCGGGGAAGGGTCAAGCAGAGCAGACATACAGTACATCGGACCACGTGCTAACATCAGCAATTGGGAAGCTACTCCTCTTCCAGTTCGGAGGGAGTCGTGGTAGTGGGTTTTGTTTTCCTTTTTGTCACCTGGATTATTCCAGGGTTTGTAATCCAGTTGTTATGTTCCGTCCGTTTGGATGAGTTAAAACCTTGTTGTCTTTACGTTTAATGAAATGCAATTTTCTTCGTCCCTAATTCTCTTTCCATTTTCTTTTCTTTTCTTTGTACAGTTCTTTTTATGCTGATATCAATGACATGACATGCATGAGGAATCTTCGGCCCAGTTTTAAAAGCCAATCTAGTTCAGAAGTAATAATACAAGAGATCGAGTGTGATGATGGGATGGATTGTAATAATGATGAAGCTTATGAGGAAATTAGTAAAGAATTAAGTCACTTTGAAGAAAAACCCAAACCTAACCTAAATGACACAGAAGCAGTTAATCTAGGGGACCAAGACAATGTACGGGAAACTAAAATAAGTGTTCATTTGGAGCCACAACTCAAGGAGGAGATAATTAAAGTATTGCATGAGTACAAAGACGTTTTTGCATGGTCATATGATGATATGCCGGGTCTAAGCACCGATTTGGTGGTTCATAAATTGCCCACTGATCCAGCACTCCTCCCTGTCAAGCAGAAGTTGAGAAAGTTCAAAACAGACATAAGTGTGAAGATCAAAGAAGAGATCACCAAGCAGTTTGAGGCAAGGGTCATTCAGGTTACACGGTACCCCACTTGGTTAGCCAATGTCGTGCCTGTGCCAAAGAAAGATGGCAAGACCAGGGTGTGCGTCGATTATCGAGACCTTAACAAAGCAAGCCCAAAAGATAATTTCCCACTGCCCAACATCCATATACTGATCGACAATTGTGCCAAACATGATATTGGCTCTTTTGTGGATTGTTATGCGGGTTATCATCAGATTCTAATGGATAAGGAAGATGCAGAAAAGACGGCATTCATCACGCCGTGGGGAACGTATTGTTATCGGGTCATGCCGTTTGGTTTGAAAAATGCTGGGGCAACTTATATGAGGGCCATGACAACTATCTTCCATGATATGATACATAAAGAAATCGAGGTATACGTGGATGATGTGATCGTGAAGTCTAGACAGCAATCTGACCATGTCAGAGATTTGAGAAAATTCTTTCAAAGGCTTCTCAGGTACAATCTTAAGCTCAATCCTGCGAAATGTGCTTTCGGGGTGCCATCTGGGAAGTTGTTGGGATTTATAGTTAGCCGGAGGGGTATTGAATTAGACCCGTCAAAGATCAAAGCTATTCAGGAGTTGCCACCTCCAAGAAACAAAACCGAGGTGATGAGTTTGTTGGGAAGACTGAACTATATCAGCAGGTTCATTGCTCAGCTCACGGCAACGTGTGAACCAATTTTCAAATTGTTAAAGAAAGATGTCGCGGTCAAATGGACTGATGAATGCCAGGAGGCTTTTGATAAGATAAAGGGGTATTTGTCAAACCCACCCGTGTTGGTCCCACAAGAACCAGAGAGGCCTTTGATTCTGTATCTGACAGTTATGGACAGTTCATTCGGCTGTGTACTGGGGCAGCATGATGTTACGGGCAGAAAGGAGCAGGCTATCTACTATCTCAGTAAGAAGTTCACATCTTACGAGGTCAAGTATACTCATCTGGAAAGGACATGTTGTGCCCTAACTTGGGTGGCACAGAAATTGAAACATTACTTGTCATCTTACACCACTTACCTTATATCTCGCTTGGACCCGTTGAAGTATATTTTCCAGAAACCCATGCCCACAGGAAGGCTTGCAAAGTGGCAGATCTTACTTACAGAGTTCGACATTGTCTATGTGACACGGACTGCCATGAAAGCACAGGCATTAGCCGATCACTTGGCTGAGAACCCCGTTGATGAAGATTATGAGCCTTTGAAAACTTATTTCCCTGATGAAGAGATAATGCACATTGAAGAATTAGAACAAGCTGAGAAGTTGGGATGGAAACTTTTCTTTGATGGGGCCGCCAATATGAAAGGCGTAGGAATAGGTGCGGTACTTATTTCGGAAACAGGTCAGCATTACCCCATTACAGCTCGGCTTCGTTTCTACTGTACAAACAACATGGCAGAATATGAGGCGTGTATATTGGGATTGAGATTAGCTGTGGATATGGGTGTACGGGAAGTCTTGGTCATGGGTGACTCGGACTTACTGGTACACCAGATTCAAGGGGAATGGGAAACACGGGACTTGAAGCTTATACCGTATCGGCAGTGTCTGCATGAGCTTTGCCAGCGTTTTCAGGCCATAGAATTCAGACACATTCCAAGGATTCATAATGAGGTTGCTGACGCTTTGGCTACTTTGGCGTCAATGTTGCACCATCCAGATAAGGCCTATGTTGATCCATTGCAGATTCAAGTCCGTGATCAGCATGCTTACTGCAATGTGATAGAAGAGGAAATCGATGGAGAGCCATGGTTCCATGATATCAAAGAGTACATCAAAGCGGGAGTGTATCCAACGCAGGCCACCGGTGATCAGAAAAGAACAATTCGACGGTTGGCAAGTGGGTTTTTCCTTAGTGGAGGAGTACTGTACAAAAGAACGCCAGAGCTCGGTTTGTTGAGATGTATAGATGCACGGCAGGCCACAACTATCATGACTGAGGTGCATTCCGGAGTTTGCGGACCGCATATGAGTGGGTATGTTCTAGCAAAGAAGATTCTCCGAGCAGGTTATTATTGGCTCACGATGGAGCGAGATTGTATCAGTTTTGTGCGTAAGTGTCATCAATGCCAAATACATGGAGATTTGATTCATGCTCCACCATCAGAATTACATACGATGTCCGCGCCATGGCCTTTTGTTGCATGGGGCATGGATGTTATTGGGCCAATTGATCCAGCAGCATCAAATGGGCACAGGTTTATCTTGGTAGCTATAGATTATTTTACCAAATGGGTGGAAGCGAAGACATTCAAGTCTGTGACCAAGAAGGCTGTAGTTGACTTCGTGCATGCAAATATCATCTGTCGGTTTGGGATCCCAAAGGTAATCATCACAGATAATGGGGCTAATCTTAATAGCCATTTGATGAAGGAGACATGTGAGCAGTTTAAGATTGCTCACAGGCACTCTACTCCGTACCGTCCCAAGGCAAATGGTGCGGTTGAAGCGGCCAATAAGAACATAAAGAAAATACTCCGGAAGATGGTTGAAGGATCTAGACAATGGCACGAGAAATTGCCTTTTGCATTGTTAGGATATCGCACCACCGTGCGTACCTCGGTAGGGGCGACTCCTTACTCATTGGTATACGGTACCGAGGCAGTAATACCCGCAGAAGTGGAAATCCCATCTCTGCGAATCATTGCAGAGGCTGAGATCGATGATGATGAATGGGTGAAAAGCCGTCTTGAGCAGTTGAGTTTGATCGATGAGAAAAGATTGGCATCAGTGTGTCATGGCCAACTGTACCAACGAAGAATGGCAAGAGCATACAACAAAAAGGTACGTCCAAGGAAATTTGAAGTCGGGCAATTAGTACTGAGGCGGATCTTGCCTCATTGGGCTGAGGCAAAAGGAAAATTTGCCCCAAACTGGCAGGGACCATTTGTGGTAACCAGAGTGTTGTCTAATGGAGCATTGTATTTGACAGATGTGGAAGGAAAATGTGTAGAAATGACCATCAATTCCGATGCGGTCAAGAGATATTATGTATGATTTCTTTATTTTCTGAATGTATCTGTTCGTATTTGGCATATCTTAAAGATTAAAATGATGAAGGCATTTTGTTCTGCTATCCAAACACTCTTATCCCTTGTTATCCCCTTCGAGCCTTACTTATTTTTCATACACCTCTTTCGGAATCACCGGCACTATCAGAGAACACAGGTGCCGAGCATAAAGAAAAAAAAAGTGAAAAAAAAGGGAAAGAAGAGAAACATAACAACGTAGTCTCTATGAAGTGAACTACGTTTGACTTGATCCCGAAAGGGTACGTAGGCAGCCTTACTCCGAGGTTCAGTCATACCAAATAGAAATCCAAAAATCCCCAAGCAAGAAACTGGGGCAGAAGTGGTGATTGTTATGAAAGTGGGATTCTGAAAGTTGTAATTTGAACCCATTTGAATTGTTTTGAGCCTTTTATACCTTTCTTTCTAACTCAATCCAAAAGCCTACATTACGGTCCAAAGAAAGACCTTATGATCAGTTTTGAGAAATGCCAAGATGAACAGGTAGGAATAACCCACGACAGGGGCAACACTCTGGTTCGAGCAAGAAGAACAAAAATAAATGAGAGAGTCTTATGGGTGAAAACCCTCACGGGCACCGTAAGGCGACGGGAGCTGAGAGAAAAATAAATGAGAGAGTCGTGTTGGTGAAAACCTTTATGGGCACCTCAAGGCGAAGGTGAGATAAGAAATGGAAAACTGAGAAAGGTCTGTTGATGGAAACTGTTTCGCGGTACCGCAGGGAAACAAGGTTAAGGTCTGGATAAATCAAACAAGTGATGGAAGTTCTGGGCAATGAGGTACGACAATTGAGAGTTGTTTGGTTGGATAGATTGGGCTGATTAATCCAAAATGCATGTCTTGACCATTGGTACTAGTTGTCTCGCTCAGATAAGTTTCTTTTCCTTCTCTTTTCAAACAGTCATCTGGTTTTGGATTCTTCTTATCCTTAACTCAAAAATCATTGCATTTCATTTTCTTTTGAGGGTTTTATCTAGCTGAGATGTTTCAGTGCCAGTTTTGTTCAATGCAAGCAGAAAGGACTTCAAAGTTCACTACCAGCTTCTAGAATTGTAAAGCACAACGTGGTCAGAGCATGTCAAAAACAACTTGATGTCAAGTGGAATACAGGGAATTAACGGAAGTTTCATCGGTGAAATGATTGGGAAATGTCGTGGGAAAGGCGAAAGCTCAAACAAAAAGGTCAGAAAAGTGAAATAACAGCAGAGGTGTAAAACATTTAGGTCGCCAGAGGTTGGGAAATTTAAAAGTTGGTCAGAAAGTCAAGCGGTTTAGGGTCAGTGCGTGGAAATTAGTCAACACAAAGCAAGGCAGTGGAAGGATTTTTCAGCAAGAATGCCATCAACTAACCACCGTTTTAAACTGACAAAATTTTCTTTGATTGAGCAGGGGGAGAAAAGTTAGTTGTTGAAGAGGAATTCTCCAGGAGGGAAAAACAAGCACTAATCAGGATAAATGCAAGTTGTCAGGAGTCCACCTGGAGAAAAGAGACGTATTTTTCAAGTTTGACGTCAGGAGTCCGCCTGAAGAACGGAGACATACTTTTCAAGTTTGATGTCAGGAGTCAGCCTGAAGAACAGAGACACATAGTTTAAATTTTAAAAGTCAGGAGTCCGCCTGGAGAACAGAGACATACTTTTCAAGATTGATGTCAGGAGTCCGCCTGAAGAGCAGAGACACATAGTTTAAATTTTAAAAGTCAGGAGTCCGCCTGGAGAACAGAGACATACTTTTCAAGATTGATGTTAGGAGTCCGCCTGAAGAACAGAGACACATAGTTTAAATTTTAAAAGTCAGGAGTCCGCCTGGAGAACAGAGACATACTTTTCAAGATTGATGTCAGGAGTCCGCCTGAAGAACAGAGACACATAGTTTAAATTTTAAAAGTCAGGAGTCCGCCTGGAGAATAGAGTCATACTTTTCAAGATTGATGTCAGGAGTCCGCCTGAAGAACAGAGACACATAGTTTAAATTTTAAAAGTCAGAAGTCTGCCTGGAGAATAGAGATATTCCATTTCAAAGTTAGCAATTGGGAGCCCGCCCAGATAACAGAGGCATACATTCAGTCTTTTCATTTCAAGAGTTGAAGTTGGGAGCCCGCCCAGATAATAGAGGCATACATTTCAGTCTTTATATTTCAGTTGTTGAAGTTGGGAGCCCGCCCAGATAACAGAGGCATACATTTTAGTCTTTACATTTCAGTTGTTGAAGTTGGGAGCCCGCCCATAGAACAGAGGCATACATTTCAGTCTTTACATTTCAGTTGTTGAAGTTGGGAGCCCGCCCAGATAACAGAGGCATACTTTCAGTCTTTACATTTCAAGAATTGAAGTTGGGAGCCCGCCCAGATAACGGAGGCATACATTTCAGTCTTTACATTTCAGTTGTTGAAGTTGGGAGCCCGCCCAGATAACAGAGGCATACTTTCAGTCTTTACATTTCAAGCATTGAAGTTGGGAGCCCGCCCAGATAACAGAGGCATACATTTCAGTCTTTAATTTCAAGTATTGAAGTTGGGAGCCCGCCCATAGAACAGAGACATACATTTTAAGATCAAGTCAGAGGACAATAAAACAGAGGGTTACAATAGGAATCCCCAGCAGGAGACAATAAAATTCCCCGACACTGGGAAACAGAAGGTTGCAACAAGAGGTCACAGTACAAACTCAAGTACATGTGTCAAAAGAAGAAAAACACCGGAAGAAATGCAAGCAGACAAGGAAGCAAGGCAACAAAAACAAATTGTACTCTAGCCTAGCTTCTTGTTTTCTTTTAAGCATGGTGTAACAAGGAGATCGGTAAGCAGTGGTAATAACATGCAACAACAGTAACATTGCAGTCCCACGGTAGTCCCAGCTACCAAAACTTCCCGAACTACATTGACCTGATTCCTGTTTAGCCCAGGATATGTAGGAAACCTTTGAAGCAAAGGTTCGGTCAAATCTTTTTCAAAAAATGCTTCACACGGAGTACTCGGATGGGCAAAAATCGCTCGCTTTATCTTTGCACGAAAACCCTTCGTGTCTTCGGGCAAAGAGGGGCAGCTGTAAGCACGTGATTTTTGCCCAATATGAGAATTACTCCCAAAAATTCAAAAATAAAATGATTTTTCTTTGGTGTGCAATTTTGTGATATTTTGAATAATTATTTGTATTTGTCTGTGCGTTGTTTATTTGCTAAATTAATAAAAATACAAAAATATGTCGCATTTTGCATGTAGGATTTAATTCTACAATTGTTAGTAATTAAATTTGTTTTACAAAAATTAAAATTACAAAAATAGGCATCGTTTGCATTTTTAGCATTTAATGTCCAAATATACAATTTTATGCTTAATTATTACTTAATTGTGCGTTAATTGTTATTGGGAGTTAATTTGCGCTTTTATAACTTAATTTAATTCTTAATAATAGTTTAAGTATTTTTATAATTTAGTTTTAGAGAAATAAAAGAAGAAAGAGAGCGAAAATATAAAGAAAGTCGGAATTGGGCCTCTTCTTCGATTTCAAGCCATAGGCCCAAAAAATGGCCCAATCTTCCCTACAACCCAGTCCATTTCGAACTGGGTCGACCCAGTCCATAACCCAACACCCCTATTATTTTACAAACAAAAAACAAAAAAAAAAAAACAAAAAAACCCTAAAACTACTAAGTCATCCGCCACCCCCCCCCTCATTTTCCTTCTTCTTCCTCAAAACTCCAAAACACCCCATCCATGGCTGCCTCCCCCCACAAACCCCAGCCTGCAACGTCGACCACCCTCCCCCACGAACCCGTCACTGCCCGTCGTCCAGTCCGGCACCCACTCGTCGACCACCACCAAACAGAAACCACTCGTCGACCACCACCAACAAACCAGACCCAGCTGTTCCCATGGCTGCCCAGCTCCTCGTCGGACAGCTCGAACAGCTGCTACCCCACCTCCGAGCTACTGTTTCATCGCCTCGAGCTGTTGCTTCATCTCCCAGTTGCTCCTATTTCATCGTCGTCATTCAACGTCAAGCTCAAAGTCGAGCTCGACGTCCATGGATGACCCTCGACGTCCATGGCTCGACGAGTTCTGCTCATGTTTCATCCCTTCTGCTGCGCCGAGCTGCTGCTTCTGCTTCACTCGATCTCCTTCACGCACACAACCAGTCGCCGATGTTTCGTCTTCTTCACTGCTACGTACTGCCGTTGACGACCCCATGAGTCTGCTGTTTGGTTGCTCACCATCGTACTGTTGTTGACGACGCAAGGCAGTCCGGTTAAAGTCCGGCAAAGGTCGAGGGTTTTTCGTCGAGTCAAGATCATGTACGTCGTGTGTTCATCATCGTTTGGTCGAGCTTTGGTCGAGGTTCGTCGAGTCAGTCCATACATATTTCGTTTCAATCCGGTTAGTAGTTTTGAATTTTACTTTGTCCATTTTCGTTTTTATATTTCTCAAAGTTAAAATCGTTAAATATTCGATTCTTGTTTTGTTCGTTGTTCATCGTTGAAATCGTTTTTCTAGTTTGTTCATGTTCATGTGCTTTGTTAAAATTAATTTTCAGATTTCAAAATAGAAGTTTAATTAGTTGTTTTCATGTTTATTTCATGTTTGTATTATTGTTTAAGTGAATATTTGTTAGTTTAATATTAGTTAGATACAAATTGAAGTTTAATTAATTGTTTCTTCAATTTGTTTAATGTATTTTATGTATTTTCCGGAAATTGTTAATATTGTTAAGTTCAAGTTTAAATTCATAATTGTTTCTTCTTAGGTTTTGTTTTGTCATTTGCCTAAAAGAATTTAGTTGTAATAAAGGAAGTATGTTGGTTTTAATCATTTGAATCCGTCGTTTTTATTTTTAGATTTAATTCATGTTCATATTATGTTTGTTGATCTTGAATCCGAAATTTGTATAGTTTGATTTCTTGTTTATCATTTATGATTATCTCTTGAATTTGCCTCATAATCTTGTTTAAGTTTGATATAGGAATTGTTGGTTGTAATGTTGTTATGGTTGATTTTAAGTTCAATATTATTGAATTTAGAAATCTAAATATACTTGTTTGATTGTTGTTGTTGTTTAAATCCGAAAATAGGTTTGTTGTTGCTAAAAATATTGTTCAATCAAATTTTAGTTGTTCTTGGTTGTTCAATTTGTGTTCATATGATTTGTGGTTGAAATCATGTTCATGTGATTTGTTATTGAAATGTTGAAGAAATCATGTTCATGAAATTTGTTGTTTGAACATTGTTAGAAATTAATCATATTGCCTATATTTTGGTTAAGTTTGATTAATTGATGTGTTATAGCTGATGGGTAGTTTGGTAATTTGTAGTACGTTCAGGGGTAGTTTGGTAATTTTCAGTAAGGTCGGAGGGGTAGTTTAGGAATTGTACATTTTGTAATTGTTTATATGAAGCATGGGAGACAAAATAAAATGGGGTGGGTTGTGATATAGTTGTTTAACATAAAGGGGGGACAAGACAAAATTTAGTGGGGGAAATCTTGTATTATTTTAAGTGAAGCATGGGGGACAAAATATAATGGGGTGGCGTGATATGTTTATTTAATGTAATGGGGATGAGTGGGAAGATAATGGGTTGGGTAGAGAAAAAGTATTGATTTTAATTAATTAAAAGATTTATGGGATGGGTTATATATAGGAAGTCTTGAAATCAGATTTAAAAAGAAGGGAGATAGACAGAAAAACATACACAGACAGAAAAAAAACGGGAGAGAGAAACAAATCTGAAAATAAGAAAGAGAAAAGGGCTGAACATTTAAGAGATAGAAAATTCCGAAAAATATTTAAGCTTTCAAATATAAAAAAAAAACTAAAAAAAATATTCTGTTTTCTTTTGTTATTTGAAATCAGAATTAATTGTTGTTTCATAAAAGCTGGAAGCTTTTGTTTTTTTTGGATTACTACTCCACCGGTCTGTTACTGGGTTGTTACTGTTGCTGGGCTATTGTTGCTGTGTTGTACTGATTTTACTGCTGCTGCTGATTCTCATATTCATTTTCTTTTGCTTCCAATATCAGGTACACAACTGAAAAGCTGTTTATTGTAATCCGAAATATGAAGCGTGAATACATATGAAGAATGAAAATTTGAAGTTTTAATTTCGTTTTTTCTTTGTTCCTTTTGTTGATTGTATTTAAGCTATTTCATGAATTACTAAATAATAACTGGAATAAGAAAATAATATCATAAGTTAGTCGTAATAAATCAGTTCGGCAAAATAGGTTAATTCACTAGTTATGAAGGCTTCAAGATTATAGGTTGATCATGAACAAGTAGCTAAATTTAGCTAAAACACGAATTTAAATTAAACATCGTAAATTAGGCATTAAGGCATGACTTGAGCTTAAGCAAGATTAGAAGAACGTTTAAGTCTAATAAACTTTCTAATAAGTTTTAGTAATTATGGTTAAATCTAGTTTCAAATGATTGTGAATAATTAATCTCAATAATATTTTTTTAAAAAAAATAACAATGCTGAGTTTTAATCTAGCTATATTTGTTTATTTTGAATATTAGTTGTTGAATTTTTATTTTATTTATAATTTCGAAATTAAGAGTAAAATTCATTTTTCATCAATATTTGTATTAATCAAGCAATTAGCATGTCATGTTTTCTTAAAATAATAAAAGCTAGTAATTAATTAGGATTTTTCTTTCTTTATTTTAGAGACTAATTTTTATAGAAAAAATGTAGTCGCTTTAAGATTTGTCCATTTAAAATAAATGAGATGAGCCTCGCTTAATGAAATGTATAGATTTCGGGGCCCTCAATAAATGTACAGTTAATTGCTTAGAATTAGGGAGGAGCCGTTTTAGCAAATTTCACGGCCCTACCCAAAATAATGACACGCTAGTCGCTCTAGGCGCGTATTTAATAATGTTATTTCCTTAAATACGGGTGTGCATTTATGTAACCCAAATCTAAATCTCAACGGAGTCGAAATGTGTCGATAACCACGGGTGCATTGATTGCGACGTGATTTGAAATACGTTTTCACAATGTTGCAATTTTTCGTAAAATAATAACAATAAATAAAAAGAATAATAAAAGCGGCTAAGGGATAAAATTTGCACATAAGTTTATAATACGTATTATATTAGATAATCAAGCCGAATATAACAGTTAAGCGACCGTGCTAGAACCACGGAACTCGGGAATGCCTAACACCTTCTCCCGGGTTAACAGAATTCCTTATCCGGATTTCTGGTGCGCAGACTGTAATACAGAGTCATTCTTTTCCTCGATTCAGGATTAAAATAGGTGACTTGGGACACCCTAAATCTCCCAAGTGGCGACTCTGAAATAAAGAAATAAATCCCGTTTCGACTGTCCTTTAATTGGAAAAACCCCTTTGCGCCCTCGCTGGTGCGGAAAAAGGAGGTGTGACAGCTGTCATAGCTCAAATCAGCAAGTTAACACAGAATTAGTAATTACCAAGTTTGTTCTGGAATTTAGCATCTTGGAAATCTCAAGTATAGTCCAGATAGTTCTTAACATTATACCTTTAAGCTCAATATCCCACTCTAGGCATATCATAGCCTACGTATCTTCCGAGCATGAATATTGGCTCGGTGCTTGCACACAGGTTCAAACCTCACATATATCCGCGCTCACAGTGTATAGTTATCACCATCAATTAGCTCGACTAGTGCATCTAATGAGTTAGATAAAATACTTTCCTCAACATGCCACAATCCCGAAATAGTATATTTTTGAGAATTCCCCGTCTCCAAATTCATAGATCACATAAATCACTGCAACTGATCACAACCTCAGCACCCAAATGACTGACGCATCCCTCAAGTACGATCATCCAAAGATAATTATTTTCAAAAAATTTCTAAATACATAACAAGATCGAAATATTGGTAGTCGATCAACCAAGTGAGCGTTGAAACGCCAATAGACATCTGTTAATCAGAATGTAATGTGCACCCTTCTCAGGCCTTACCGGGCAGTTATAACATTCAATCTGAAACTGACTACTCTATCCAGAATTCATGACCTTTTCTTCAAGAATGAACTGCCACCTCGTACATGAAAATATTAAACATGCACAGCATACCACGTCTATTATGCCATCATTTTGCAAACGCAAGAATATCATTAGAATTTCCGGGCTATAGGAAAATTACATTCCGGCAGTTAGAAATCTTCTGTTTGCTCCCATTTAGGAGGGGTTCATAAAATACAATATGTTCCGCGCACCGGTAGAAGATATCCGGCTCGAAACATGGTAAAAACCATTAAGAAAACTTTCAAATCTATTCGCACATAACCAAGCTATCAATACGAGGCAAAGGGTACTTGTACTTCACTGTTACTTTATTCAATTGCCTGTAATCAATGTACATTCTCATTATGCCATCCTCCTTTTTCACAAATAAGACTGGTGCACCCCAAGGTGACACACTAGGCCTAATGAACCCCCCCCCCCATTTTTTTTCTAGGAGTTCCTGAAGCTGCTCTTTTAATTTCTTCAGCTCCGTTGCTGCCATACGGTACGGTGGAATAGAAATGGGCTGAGTGCCCGGCACCAAGTCGATACCGAAATCAATATCCCTGTCCGATGTCATGCCCGGCAGGTCTGCAGGAAATACATCGGGAAAAATCCTTCACAACTATGACAGAATCAATACTAGGGGTCTCCGCTCCAACATCTCGCACAAAAACTAGATATGACAGACAACCTTTCCCAACCATACGCTGGGCTTTCAAGAAAGAAATTACTCTGCTAGAAACATAATCAGTCATACCGTGCCACTCGATCCGCGGTACACCCGGCATAGCCAAAGTAACTATCTTAGCATGACAGTCTAGAATAACATGACACGGAGATAACCAATCCATGCCCAATATAACATCAAAATCCACCATGCTCAATAGCAATAGATCAACTCGGGTCTCCAAACCCTCATAATCACAACACATGATCGGTATACACGGTCCACAGCAATAGTATCGCCCACCGGGGTAGATACATGAACAAAAAAAGAAAGAAACTCCAGGGGCGTACCTAAATAATGAGCAAAATATGAGGACACATAAGAATAGGTAGAACCGGGATCGAATAATACAAAGGCATCTCTGTGGCAGACTGGAACAATTCCTATAATGACATCATCTGAAGCAATAGCATCTGTCCTTCCTGGAATAGCATAAAAACGGGCCCGGCCACCGCCTGATCGACCTTAAATCTCCGTAAGCCATAACTGACTCACCAACACGCCTCAAACTAGAACCAATATAGCACATAATCGTGCAATCAACTTAATTACTAGCAAACTCCCCAACTTGGCTTAAAGTCATAGATCAAAACGCACTCAATAATTCACAACGCATATACTTTATTGCTGCCGTAATAACATAGTGAGATTAAACTCACTCCTTCATAAGCTTGTGGAAACACGAATCATCTGGAATTTTAACTCTTCTGCAATTTTTGCATTCACTCACACAACTGTTAAGCCCACTTTTTAGGCGGCCCAGTTTAGATTTTAATGCATATTCTTCACTTGTAAATAAGATCTTCTAATAGACAACATAAGGATCACACCACCTTAGAACACTCCTCAGGAGATTACCCACCTGCTTCACCTCCAATTAACATTTTTGTATACCTTCCACTATCATACACATTACACGATCACTTAATCTTCTTGAGTCTAAACTCATACCGTAACATGAAATTTACTTCACTCCAAATAGGAGACATGAAAAGATTCTCCATGCGCCCATAACTCGGGGCTACACATCTAATCACGATTCAAACACCTAATAGTTCATCTATCATCCTGCAGCCCTTCCTCGTCACTTCCAAGTAATATAGATACATCTCGTAGTACTAACATACTCCTCACGTAGCTATCCAACCATCATTCCCACTAATAGGGACAATACCGGACATATAAGTTCAAAACATTTGCTTGCACAATTAGCACCTCGGTGCTCAAGCCATAGGCAAAAGATCCGTCCTCAAGTCCTTTAGACTGGCCCAACATCAACTCACAGAGGTCACATCTCTCCTTTCGATCAGGGAATCACAAGCCATTAAGGCATATCTAATACTGAGCGCTCGTTCGCGCATACGAACACGTGGAAGGAATTGTAAGAGTCATTTTTTCAAGATGAATCAAAGACGCACGATAAGAATTCAAGAATATGAAGTCTTTCCTAAAGGTTCTGCAGCCTCTCGAGGATAAATACAGACGTCTCCGTACCGATCTACGAGACTCTACTAAACCGGCTCATGACTCGCGAGACCAAGTAACCTAGGCTCTGATACCAACTTGTCACGACCCCAACCCCGGTCATGATGGCGCCCAACATACTGCTAGGCAAGCCCGACCATTCAACAACATTATCCCAAATTCTTATTCAGATTATAGATAAATATCACAGAGAATTTACTAAGTCATTTCATTCAAGTGTATAATTAATAATAAAATCTGCGGAAGTTCAATTAAAATACCACACCATAGCCCAACAGAATCCGGTGTCACGAATATGAGCCTCTAATACAGAATATCCACCTATTACAAGTCTGTCTAGGAAAAATACGGAATAAAAGATAGAGATAGAGGGGAGAGATCAAGGCTGCGAAAGCCATGCAGCTAATACTCCCGGATATTGTCTGCTCAGCTAAACAATTCCTCACTTAGTCTGTGGTGTACCTGGATCTGCACGCAAGGTGCAGGGAGTAATGTGAGTACTCCAACCTAGTGAGTAATAAACATAAATAAAGGCTGAGAATAAGAAATCATGAAAAAAATACAAAGTAAACTATAACTGGCAGTTTAGAACAACAAATAGTGAAGCAACAAGTCAATTAAGTCAGAGTACCAAATACTAAGACAGGTATAACAGATAAAAAAACAAATGCATGAGTGAAATGCAATGCATATGATGGTACACTCTAGTACCCATTGCGGCGTGCAGCCCGAGCCATCCATTTATTTATCGTCGATGGCGCTCACTTGGGGTGTGTGCAGACTCCGGAGGGGCTCCTACAGCCCAAGCGCAATATCAAGCCATCTCGTGGCATCAAATCTAGGACCTCGGCCTCATATCAATGTCAGTATAATCACCCAGGCTCTCGGCCTCAATATCAATGTAATCAACCAAGCTCTCGGCCTCAAAATCAATGTAATCAACCAGACTCTCGTCCTCAATATCAATATAACACTGCTGCGGCGCGCAGCCCGATCCATGCTCAGTCCAAAAATCATCATAAGCCCATTGGGCATTTGTTAAACAGTAGTTCTCAGCCCGAAATATCATTTAGAAATATCATTTAAGTTTTCAAATCTTAGAAAGATGGCTGAATTTGCAAAACAGTATTTAAAACCTTGGACTGAGGTCAAATGATATGCAAAATATGCGAAAGCAGTGATATCAATCCCTGAAAGATTCAAATAATTGGCAAGAAGCCCAAATGTAACAATTAAATCCAAGTAAGGATGATTCTCAATTTAGTTCAAGTAGAAAACACGGTAAAAACATCTCTCGGGACGGACCAAGTCACAATCCCTAACGGTGCTCTACCCCACGCCCGTTATCCGGCGTGCAAGTCACCTCAATATAGCATTACGATGTGAAATTCCGGGGTTTCACACCCTCGGGACATCATTTACATCAATTACTCTACTCGAACCGGCTAATTCTCTAGCTCGCGATGCCTTTGCCCCTTATTGACCTCTGAATGCCTCGAATCTAGCCATAACGATTCGATTCAGTTAATAAAAATTATAGGAATTAATTCCATATGGAATTCTACATTTTCCATCAAAATCCGAAATTACACTCAAAATTCGCCCGTGGGGCCCACGTCTCGGAATCCAGCAAAACTCAAAAAATCCGACAACTCATTCCGATACGAGTTCAACCATACCAAAATTATCAAATTCCAACAATAACTCGACCTCCAAATCTTAATTTTTCATTTTTGAAAAGTTTTGCAAAAATTCCAATTTCTTCCATTTAAATCCGAATTAACGATGAATACAACCATGTATTATGAAATATAATCAGTTTCGGATATAGAACACTTACCCCAAATGTTTCCCTTGAAAAATCTGTTGAAAATCGCTTTTCCCAAGCTCTACAATCGTCACAAATGAATAAAAATGGCTAATTCCCGAATATAAGCTGTTTTCCAGGCAAGTCTGCATCTATGAAATGCGACTTGCACTTATTTCCAGCCAAAACAAAAGGCAGTCCCAGCCTTCACTAAATCTCTCATAACTTTCTGTATGAATATCGGAATGATGAATGGTTTAACTTTATGGACACTAGAATGCAAGGGCTACAACTTTCATGTTTTGCAAACTTTCAGATTCCTTATGTATTTCGATGTATAAGCTTCCAAAGTAGCCCCCTCGCATCAAACATTTCTGGAAAATTTCAAAAAAACTTTACCAACCCTTATTCAATCGATCATAACTTTCCGTATAAATGTCAGAATAATTAATGGTTTAGCTTCCTGGAAACTAAGATGCAAGGGCTACAACTTTCATGTTTATTAAATTTACAGATTCCTTATGTATTATGAGATATAAGCTTCCTAAATAGGCTCCATGATTGCACAGTTGCTGTCTAAGACAGCTTCTGCAGTAGAAAATTCTAGGAATCCTTTTATCCAATTTCCATTCCGTTAACCTTCTGAAATCCACTCGAGGCCCTCGGGACCTTAACCAATTATACCAACATGTCCCAAAATACAATACGAACTTAACCGTGCGATCAAATCGCCAAAATAACGTCATATACCACGAATTAAGCTTTAAAATCCAAGAATTCCTTCAAATTTCATAAAACATCAAATTTTCCATTTTGAGTCCGAAACACGTCAAACGGCGTCAATTTTCAACCAAACTTTACAGAAAGTGCTTAAACCATATATAAGACCTGTACTGGGCGCCGGAACCAAAATACGGGCCCGATACCATCACTTTCTAATCAAATTTCATTTCCATTTTCCTTAAATATTTTCAGAAAGCAATTTTACTCAAAAATTCATTTCTCGGGCCTGGGACCTCGGAATTCGATGATTCTTGTTCCTATGAGTCACAAATAATAATATAAATATAGCCCTTCAGTCGAAACTCAATTGGGAGCTCATTTGCTCAGTTCAATACCCATTTCGCTCGTTAAACAATTAACTCATGTTTCGCGTCAAAAACTCAATCGCGACTTGATGAAATTATACCAAACTTTCCAGATCACTCCTATAATTCATTATCAAAATTCTGGAAGTCTCAAAATCAAATTTCAATCTCTAAAACTAAAAATGGACCTTTGGATCATTACATGCTCATAATCAAAACGCCAAAATCTTTCAAAAACTCTTCCAAAACATATCTGAGCCTCATGGGACCCCGACCAAACATGCCAACATAACTCATAACATCATTCAAACCTGTTCCAATCATTAAAACACCTCAAACAACATCAAATTACCCAAAACTCATCGAATTCAAGCCTAAGTTTCCAAAAACTTCTGAAATACACTTTCGATCAAAAACCCGACCAAATGTTGTCCGAATAACCTGAAATTTTGCACACACATCAGAAATGACATAACGAAACTACAGCAACTCTCGGAATTCCATTCTGACTCTCGGATCAAATTCTCACCTATCAACCGGAATTCGCCAAAATACTGATTTCGCCAATTCAAGCTTAATTCTACATCGGACCTCCAAAACCACTTCCGATCACACTCCTAAGCCACAAATCACCTCCCGAGTTAACCGAACCGTCGGAATTCACATCCGAGCCCTCTAACTCATAAGTCAATGTCTGGTTGACTTTTTCAACTTACGCCTTCTTAAAAGAGACTAAGTGTCTCATTTCTTATCAAAACCACTACAAACCAACTCGATCACATAAGATACGGATAATAAAGCATAAAGAAGCTGAGAATGAAAAAAAACGAAGCAGTAACCCATGAGACGACGGATCGGGTCGTCACATGGGCGCATAAGCACAACTGTTGAGGATACTTTGTGGTGAGCTGCATTTCATGTTATGATCCGCAGCACATGAAGTCTCCGTTCAAATTATTTATTATATTCTTTCTATTTGTATTTCAGACAGATAGTGTAGTAGTGATGTATTTGTTTTAGTAGATGCTCAAGCACTTGTGATACTGGGTTTTGGGGATTTAGATTCTACTTTTGGTTGTATTTTGCTATGATTTCCTGGTTTATATTTTGGCCACCTTCTAACATTTAAAATAATAACATCTGTATTTCCTTAACGATTTCCACTCCTTATTTCTTTAATTGTTTCGAAATGCATTTAGTCAAATCTCGGTCAAACCTATCAACCTTCCAAACCTTCAACTTTTCAACTTCCGTCAATTCAAGCCAAACTACAAACTTCCAAATCAATATCCAAACATACGCTTAAGTCCAAAATCACTATACGAAGCTATTGGAACCATCAAAAATCTATTTCGGAGTCGTCTATACAAAACTCAAACTCCGGTCAACTCTTTCAACTTAAGCTTCCAACCTTGGGACTAAGTGTCCCAATTCACTCCAAAAATTTTCCGAAATCAATGCAACCATCCCGGCAAGTCACATAACCACAAATGAACATAGAAGAAGCGATAAATAGGGGAACAGAGCTACAATACATGAAACGACCGTCCGAGTCGTTACAATAATTTTATTCCATATTTTGGTTAATAAACAGGATGCATGAAACATTGTTAGCATAAGATGTATGTCAATTAATCAGAAATCTCAACAGGGTCTTAGATGTAATAGCAGTATAGGTACATGATTTGTTAAGAGTGTAGAACAAATATGATACTAGCAATAGACCTATTTGACTAAAGCTATTGAAAGAGACATGTCAGGCATAACATGAACTACTAAGGCATCCATTTATAATATCAAGATAATGACACAAGCAGGATAATCAAGTAGTCTAAAGGTACAGAACACAAAGGAGATCTAAGAACGTGATTTAGCCACCTTAGCCAGTCTGGTAGTACTTATACAAAAACAGTAGATCCAGTGTAATACCATAAGTGAAATTTGGGGAGGGTATATATATGCAGACCTTACCCCTATTTTTAAGAAGTCGAAGATGTGGTTTCCGAAATTAACTAATGATGTGTTGATTTAATTATTGGCTTGCCTAACGGAGAGTTTGGCGTCATCACGACCTACAATGAATTTTGAATCGTGACATTTAAATCAGATAATCAATAAGCCAAAATGTTAAACGTAAATAAAAATCTGGTCCAATTGTTTTGGAGATGTTGAGAGCATAGCTTATGTGAAAAAAGGTAAAAAATATTGGGGATCAAAGAAAAATATTAAGGCAACGTTTTCACATCTTATTTGAGCATGATATAACATGTTTGTATCATGAATCTAATACCAAAATTATGGGATTTTGATGGGTTTCTCGCCGTGGGGATAAATTTTGGAAAATGCTCAATTGACCATCGATTTCCAATCAAAATCAAATTCTTGTGATGAATTTAGAATCCTTATTTTGTGGGCTTCGTGGGAATATAAAACTATTTGAATTTTGAGCTCGTGGACTGGATGGTGATTTTACTCGATGTTGAAAAATGAGTCAAACCTCTATATATGCGTCGTTTCTCATCAAGATTCAACTTTGAGCATATATTCAGACTCCTCAAAGTGAGGAAATCCATTGGTGTGTGTTTGAGCAGATTTGGAACAAGTTGATCGGAAGTTGACCCAAGTGGTCAAAGTTTGACTTTGACACGGATTCCGAAAATTTGAAAATAGTTATTTTGAAGTTTTTGATCATTCTGATCATAATTTTGGATAGGTTGAGCGGATCTAGACTCTAGTTTGATCAGTATTGGACTCGAGAGGCAATACTGGACACCATGTAGGGGATGCTTAACCTTGTTATGCTTGCTTTTTCACTACTTGCATGCTATGTGGCTTTACTTGGCCTATGTGTTGGAAAGAGCTAGAAAATCAGGCGTAGTGACACGTGTGATGCGTATAGGACTTGTTCCGATGTTGATTTTGGGGACATACCTTGAGTAAGACGTGGAGTTTGGAACTCGGAATGTGGATATGAGATTTTGGAGAGAGTAATAGAGTGCAGGTTGGTCCAGTACTGTTATTCCGATTCGGGAATCGAATGCAGGTTGGTCCAATATCGTTCCTAGCCACCGGTGAACAGAGTGCATGGTCAAATATCATTTATCACTACTAGAAATCCGGAAAAAAACGACCACAAAAGGCGACCAAAGTTGGTCGCTTATTGGCCAAAAAGCGACCAAATAGCGACCAAAATGGGCTGGTCGATATCAAGCTGGTTTCAAAGGTAAAAGGACCAAATATTCCTGTAAAGAAAGTAGCGACCAACGTTGGTCGCTATATTATTTTAATAATATAAATTTGGCGACCAACGTTGGTCTCCAAATGTAAATTACGTTTTATTTATTTATTATTAATCATAAAAAGCGACCAATTTTGGTCTGTAAAAAATATTATATTTTAAAAATCTGGAAAATAGAGACCAAAGTTGGTCGTTTTATTATTAATTTTTATAAAAAAAAATTAAAATAAGCGACCAAAATTGGTCGCCAACTGCAAGAATTAATTTTTTTTAAATTATAAGCGACCAACTTTGGTCGCAATATTTTCAGAAATTATTTTTTTTAAATGGAATGGCGACCAAAGTTGATCACTTTTTTGAGAAATCTGGGTTAAGTAGCGACCAAGGTTGGTCGCTATTGCCTAGAAAATTATTTTTTTGAAGTGAAAAGCGACCAACTGGAGACCAAAGTTGGTCGCTTTTCTTGGTATATTTTTTGGCAGAAATTGCCTGTTTTGGAAGTTACACCACCTGCCAGCTTACCAAAAATCCTAAACAGACATTTTATGCCAACAACAACAACAATAAAAGCAACAAAGTATAAAGTTCAATAGAACTAACACATTAAGCTAACAAAACTAAGTTAACGCTTATTACAATCCCATTCGAAAACTGGTTCTATTGTCTAGTTCAAAGTATATAAAGTACTCAAGGAGTGTTCTTTCAGCATCCTCGTCCGAAAGTTGGATTGCCTTGCCCGACTCATTTGGTGGCTGACTGCGTATGAATTCTCCCACATCAGCTGTGAAGCGAACCTATAAGAAAAATTATATTGAATTAGTATTTCAAAATTTATATAAAAGTAAATCAAAATACTTAATGAAAAGTAAAAAAGCTTACATGTATAGTCGAGGCTCGACCCTCGACCCACCTTTCTGAATCAGTCTCTTTCTTCTTCTTTACAATACGAGTTTCATTGAATAGCTCATCTTGCTTCATTGGCATCATAAAGCTGTCTGATGGCTTTGGTGATTATCCTCGTCGTACTATTACTCGGGATGAACTTGGATACAGAGAATAACTTAGATACAGTACCTGACATGGTGTGTCTTTGATCAATTGTTGTTCTCATTAGCGACAATGATGATGAGAAGGCAATGGCATGTGTTTCAAATAGTGATGGTGTAGGTAGGAATTTAAACATTTCCTAAGTAGATAAAAGAGGTTATAGAGGAATTCTCTACTTCATTTTCCAAGAGGAAAAGAATTTAATTGAGAGTGACAAAGTTGATGGTGATGGAATGTTTTCCATTGGTCGTGGCAGTTCCCATAAAACGGGGATCATAAGACTCTATGATGACAAAGACGAAAGGAAATTTTATTCTCAACTTTCTTCCAAGTCTGATTTATACAAGCTTAATGGAATTGGTGATATTTCTTTGAATTCAGACAATGATTTGACTGACAAAAGTATGGAAATGCTAATAAAAAGAAATAAAGGTAAAACGTTTTTCTTGGTAGAGAAGGATGTTGAACTCTGCATGAACGTGAAGCATCCTACTCTTCCAAGAAAAATATTTTACCTTTAATTCTTTTTATTAGCATTTTCATACTTTTGTCACTCAAATCATTGTCTGAATCCGAATAAATATCACCAATTCCATTAAGCTTTTACGGATCAGACTTGGAAGAAAGTTGAGAATAAAATTTCCTTTCGTCTTTGTCATCATACAGTCTTATGATCCCCGTTTTATGGGAACTGCCACGACCAACGGAAAATATTCCATCACCATCAACCTTGTCACTCTCAATCAAATTTCTTTTCCTCTTGGAAAATGAAGTAGAGAATTCCTCTATAACCTCTTTTATATACTTAGAAAATGCTTCCTACCTACACCATCACTATTTGATACACATGTCATAGTCTTCTCATCATCATTGTCGCTAATGAGAAGAACAATTAAAGGCACACTCTACCGGGGTACCGTGTCTTAGTTATTCTTAGTGGAAGTTCCATTGCATGTCTAATAAAGTCATCAACCCCTTCTACAAAATCCTCCCGCAATCTAAAATTCCAATACATAAACCAAAATTTCAATTCATATCCTAAAGTTTCAATTCATATCCTAAAAGTTCAACTCATATCCACAAAAGTTCAAGTCATATCCTAAAATTTCAATTTATAAACTAAAATTCCAATACATAAACCAAAATTTCAATTCATATCCTAAAGGTTCAACTCATATCCACAAAAGTTCAAGTCATATCCTAAAATTTCAATTTATAAACTAAAATTCCAATACATAAACCAAAATTTCAATTCATATCCTAAAGGTTCAACTCATATCCACAAAAGTTCAAGTCAAATCCTAAAATTTCAATTTATAAACTAAAATTCCAATACATAAACCAAAATTTCAATTCATATCCTAAAGGTTCAACTCATATCCACAAAAGTTCAAGTCAAATCCTAAAATTTCAATTTATAAACTAAAATTCCAATACATAAACCAAAATTTCAATTCATATCCTAAAGGTTCAACTCATATCCACAAAAGTTCAAGTCATATCCTAAAATTTCAATTTATAAACTAAAATTCCAATACATAAACCAAAATTTCAATTCATATCCTAAAGGTTCAACTCATATCCACAAAAGTTCAAGTCATATCCTAAAATTTCAATTTATAAACTAAAATTCCAATACATAAACCAAAATTTCAATTCATATCCTAAAGGTTCAACTCATATCCACAAAAGTTCAAGTCAAATCCTAAAATTTCAATTTATAAACTAAAATTCCAATACATAAACCAAAATTTCAATTCATATCCTAAAGGTTCAACTCATATCCACAAAAGTTCAAGTCAAATCCTAAAATTTCAATTTATAAACTAAAATTCCAATACATAAACCAAAATTTCAATTCATATCCTAAAGGTTCAACTCATATCCACAAAAGTTCAAGTCAAATCCTAAAATTTCAATTTATAAACTAAAATTCCAATACATAAACCAAAATTTCAATTCATATCCTAAAGGTTCAACTCATATCCACAAAAGTTCAAGTCAAATCCTAAAATTTCAATTTATAAACTAAAATTCCAATACATAAACCAAAATTTCAATTCATATCCTAAAGGTTCAACTCATATCCACAAAAGTTCAAGTCAAATCCTAAAATTTCAATTTATAAACTAAAATTCCAATACATAAACCAAAATTTCAATTCATATCCTAAAGGTTCAACTCATATCCACAAAAGTTCAAGTCAAATCCTAAAATTTCAATTTATAAACTAAAATTCCAATACATAAACCAAAATTTCAATTCATATCCTAAAGGTTCAACTCATATCCACAAAAGTTCAAGTCATATCCTAAAATTTCAATTTATAAACTAAAATTCCAATACATAAACCAAAATTTCAATTCATATCCTAAAGGTTCAACTCATATCCACAAAAGTTCAAGTCAAATCCTAAAATTTCAATTTATAAACTAAAATTCCAATACATAAACCAAAATTTCAATTCATATCCTAAAGGTTCAATTCATATCCACAAAAGTTCAAGTCATATCCTAAAATTTCAATTTATAAACTAAAATTCCAATACATAAACCAAAATTTCAATTCATATCCTAAAGGTTCAACTCATATCCACTAAAGTTCAAGTCATATCCTAAAATTTCAATTTATAAACTAAAATTCCAATACATAAACCAAAATTTCAATTCATATCCTAGAGGTTCAACTCATATCCACAAAAGTTCAAGTCATATCCTAAAATTTCAATTTATAAACTAAAATTTCAATACATAAACCAAAATTTCAATTCATATCCTAAAGGTTCAACTCATATCCACAAAAGTTCAAGTCAAATCCTAAAATTTTAATTTATAAACTAAAATTCCAATACATAATCCCAAAGGTGCAACTCTTAGGGTTTCTTCTCTTCAAATAATTTCTTCCCCAAATTAGTAGGTACAACTAAATATTTTGGACTAAATGTATTAATAAGAACCCTAAAAATATCAAATAATATATAACTTTGAACCCTAACATGGTTGAGCTAACTTTGAACCCTAACATGGAGAAATTAACTTTGAACCCTAACATGGAGAAATTAACTTTGAACCCTAACATGGTTGAACAAATAATATATAACTTTGAACCCTAACATGGAGAAATTAAACAAAATCATTGTATTTCGAAAAAAACAAAGAAAGGAGAGAGAAACCTACCTTGGGAATGGAGGTCGCCGGCGGCGGAGCTGCTGCCATCGGTGGTCGTCGGTGGCGTGAGTGGCGTCGCTGCGGCTGGGAGTCGGAGGGGAGGGGGTTTGAGTGTGAGAGAGAAAAGAGAGATTTTGGGGAAATTTTTTGAAAGAATGGGAGGGGAAACCCGGTTTTGACATTGGAATTAAAAATAGCGACCAACGTTGGTCGCTAATTTGGTAGCTAAATAAATTTTGACTTTTTGACCAAAATAGCGACCAAAGTTGGTCGCTATTTTTTGACCGTTTGACCAAAATAGCGACCAAAGTTGGTCGCTGTTTCTAAAAAAATTAAATTACTTTTAATTCAATTTAAAATTATGTACATATGTAGTATAAATTTAGGATTTTAATTCAATTTAAGCTATATATATATATATATATATATATATATATATATATATATATATATATATATATATATGCATATGAGTAGGTTATAAGTCGATGAATCAATTTACAAGTGTATCAATACCTAAAAGAACCTGTCCCTGTGTTCCGAGCGCTTCATGTTCTTATATATATATATATAGCTTATATACTATATACTATATATATCGAATATACCTTGATATAAAATACACTATACTATATATATAGTATAATGTATTATATAATACACTATACTATACACTTAGTATATATAAAACACTTAGGATATATATACTATATTATACTATGCACTAAGTATTAGTGCATTAGCTAATATTATATCGAATATAGCTTATATATATATATATATATATATATATATATATGAGTGGGTTATAAGTCGATAAATCAATTTACAAGTATATCAATACCTAAAAGAACCCGTCCCTGTGTTCCGAGCGCTTCATGTTCTATATATATATATATAGAGAGAGAGAGAGAGAGAGCTTATATACTATATACTATATTATACTATATATATCGAATATACCTTGATGTATAATAAACTATACTATATATATAGTGTAGTGTAATATATAATACACTTAGTATATATATACTATATTATACTATGCACTAAGTATTAGTGCATTAGCTAATATTATATCGAATATAGCTTATATATATATATATGCATATGAATGGGTTATAAGTCGATAAATCAATTTACAAGTGTATCAATACCTAAAAGAACCTGTCCCTGTGTTCTGAGCGCTTCATATTCTTATATATATATATATATATATATATATATATATATATATATATATATATATATATATATATATATATATATAGAGAGAGAGAGAGAGAGAGAGCTTATATACTATACTATATATATCGATTATACCTTGATGTATAATAAACTATACTATATATATAGTATAGTGTATTATATAATACACTTAGTATATATATACTATACTATACTATGCACTAAGTATTAGTGCATTAGCTAATATTATATCGAATATAGCTTATATATATATATATATATATATATATATATTGATATAAGTTGAGACGTTTTAATTCATTGTTTATATATATGCATATGAGTGGGTTATAAGTCGATAAATCAATTTACAAGTGTATCAATACCTAAAAGAACCCGTCCTTGTGTTCCGAGCGCTTCATGTTCTCATATATATATATATATATATATAGAGAGAGAGAGAGAGAGAGAGAGAGCTTATATACTATTTACTATATTATACTATATATATCGAATATACCTTGATGTATAATAAACTATACTATATATATAGTATAGTGTATTATATAATACACTTAGTATATATATACTATACTATACTATGCACTAAGTATTAGTGCATTAGCTAATATTATATCGAATATAGCTTATATATATATTAATTGATATAAGTTGAGACGTTTTAATTCATTGTTAATGTTAACGAGTTACATTTATATTATTTAGATAGTAAATACAAAAGTAATTTTTAATTTTGACCATTGTTGACCTGAAAAGAGACCAACTTTGGTCGCTAAATATACATAAATTTAAATTTAAATCAGATTTATTTATATTTTATATAATATTTAAAATAATAATATAATTGTTAAACATTAGAACTGGGTCCCAGATTAGCGACCAAAGTTGGTCTCTATTTTTTTAAGCGACCAACTTTGGTCGCTAAATTTGAATTATATTTTTTTATATTTTATAATTTTTTTAATAAAAATATAATTATTAAAATTTTATAACTGGGTCCATCTTTTGCAACCAAAGTTGGTCGCTATCTGCTTACCCCTTAGTTGGCGACCAACTTTGGTCGCTAATTTTAAATTATATTTATTTATATTTAATAATTTTTTTTAAATAATTATTATAATTTTATAAGTGGGTCCCCCTATAGCGACCAACGTTGGTCGCTAATCTCAGTATACCTTTGACCAAGCAAGTCTGACCAGTCCGGTCAATATTTTGATGAAATTAGCGACCATGTAGCGATCAACCTTGGTCGCTAATCTATATCAAATAATTATTTTATTATTTTCGCCAATTTAGCAATCAACTTTAGTCGCTTTTCTTGACAGACCAACTTTGATCGCTAAAGTTTGGTCATTTTTTTCCGGAATTCTAGTAGTGTATTTCCCATAGTGATAGAGTGTAAGTTGGTCCAACACTGTCACAACCGACCATAGGGCAGTATGGGGTGGAGTACTAGAGGTATATGTTATTCATGACTTAGTATTATATGTTTAGTTTTATATTATTTTTGTACTCTTAATAATCATGTTTATTATTTGCGTTGTATTTTCTAACTCTTATCTCAAGAGTATAACTTGGAGCGGTTGAACCTGCTAGGTTATGTATCTTGTATATACAGCTCATTCACATTTCTTTCAGATACTGTTGTTGCTCCTCCACCGGACGCCGCCGATGCTTACATCTTCTTGTATTTCCATCACAATACTTGAGGAGGTGAGATGCCATTTGTTCATGAGGCCGCCGGCTATCTTTATTCAGCTTTGTATCTTTTGTCTAGTGGATACTATATTATTCGATATTTCCAGACTTACGTATTCCATTTTAGTGGTTTGGGTATGTTGAGCACGCTAGATCTAATAGCGCGTATTGTGAATGTTGCAGTTTCTTCTATTTATGCTATGGATATAGGTTAAGACTTATATTGCTTGGTTATTATTGTTGTTAGTTATTTTATTGCTAAAGTTTGCCTTGCAGATTGAGTTGCTAGGATTCGTCGGGTGTGACACTTGTGGCACTTGTCTTGTCCTTTCAACCAATGATGCTCAACAATATTTAGATGGTGAAATTATACTGATGGGCATGATGTTCGAAATTCCATTAGAATAAATTTATTAATAACAAGACAAGTGAAGAAAGGACGAGGTAGACAAAAAAACACGAGTTGTATATATGCTCAATTAAGTTCTAAAGCCTACTCCATTGCGAGCTACAACTATATACGTACTCCCTTCATATAGAAACCAAAACAACACTACTTATGGATCTTAAAGATATCGATCCGTATGGCCCCTTCAACATCTGTTAAACGCCCTCTTGTGCTACAAGGCACTTTAAGGACACATAGGAAAGGAGTAATTTCAAAACCCGACTCAAGCTTATCAATAAAGGAAAAATGGTACTCCTTTACTTTGTTTTTGTAAATTTTACCAAATTGGGGAGGAAATTATAAGGTGGGGAATCAAACTCTCGCCGACAAAGTGAAAGTTCAGATAGCCAACCAACTGAGCCACTAAGGTTCTCCGGTGCTTCTTTACTTTGATACTTAATCGCACTATGTACTTTTCATGGATACTTTCAACATGCTCAAACTCGTGTGTTTTTTTTTTCACAAAGAGAACTATGGACATGCTCTTCTCTCAAACTTGATACATAGAGATATTGGCCTAGTTTTTTTTCCCCAAGAGTTATTGCCCTAGTTCACCTGTACTTTTCGTAATCTTTTTTGTTTAATAATAAATGTTAAAGGAAAAAAGGTGGAGGTCTCATCCCTTTTAGAGTTAAGAGTAATTTTATTCTGGATTTAAGTTGCACAAACATAACTAATTAAACTATTCTATTTTATGTACCTCGTTCTCGAGTATATAATGGGAGACTAAGATAATATTGTTGAAGATTGTGACAATGACATTTCAAGGATAAATTCAAAGGAGAAAGATACACTGGCTAGATTCCGGAAGATCACACTAGACTTTGGTTATGATTAGAATTTGTTGATTTGTAAGCACGTGGTCGCTCTCCTTTCTAAGAGGTTATTGTTTTGTCACTTTAGGAAGAACACCCATTTATAGACGATAATAGCGATAGTGCATGATCAACTCAAATTCCAATCAAGATCTCTAGCTAGCTAAAGGGACATCCAAATTCCAAGAAACTTTGATGAATCATATCCGCCAAAGCTGCAACAATATCCCCTAATTAACAGCCTCAGCTTTTTTCCCTGCATCTGGGCAACCATATAGTATACCAATATGCCTATGCCTACGGTTCTAGCTTAGACTTTTATGCTCTACTTGTTGTCTATTACACATAATTGGACTAAGCACATGCATATTATGAAAGTATTTCAGTCCTAACTTAAATTACTTGTCTTAGATTCTGAGAAAATTACTTAGACTTTGGTATAACTCGATCACTTAAATAAAAACCACACACTGTATCATCATCTGGGCAGAACAATATGAACTAGGAAGGAACACTTTCGTGACGCTCAATTGATTTTCAAAGGATATTTTTCTTTTAAATAAAACATGGTTCTAAATCAAGGTGACCTAGCATAACATTCCAATGCTATATGGCTACTCCAAATAAAAGTCCTTATGAAAAATAATCCTTTTGTTACTTTCAAATGAAAACTCCTTGCTTTCAGTAATACCTTTTTGGAATATATTTTTTTAGGTGAGGGTTGGGTAAGTGATGAAGCTATAAGAACATGAAAATCGTTATCTTCATAATTAAGGTGAATTTCGACGAACAAAATGATAAAACCTCTTTAGCAGTATAATGGTATCAAATTTAATATGGCAACTCGCGAGTAATTATTTATCTTATTATTCAGATTATTAGTTTTACTTTTTAAAAACGAATGCATGTGACCATCTTTTATGTGATCTTACAATATAAAAATTCTCGTATATTGTGAATGTATAGATCTACTTGATCTGTTCTAAAAATCAGCATCTCTATGGAAAACCAAAGGACACGCACATATTACTGGAATAGAAAATAAACAAGATCGAGTTTCTAGACCGCCTCTAGGACGTGTTCCAATAACGATCATTTCGTTCCTTTCTGTACAATGACTAGGACCTTAGAGAATAAAGAGGACCAAAAAAACTTCGACTTCAGATTAGAAAGAGCTCCCTTTTTCACTTTATAAAGAAATGTTTTGTTAGTGGCCAAGTTGATTAGGCTTGCGTGGATTTCTTATGTTCACTATTCAAAAAAAACCATCCTCATATAGATATATGCAATTAGATTGAAATAATATTTCTTTTAAGGGTGCCACTGGGAAAATTACAAGTCCTACCGAATTGATCTTGTGTTCCACAATGCATAGTTGTCCTTTATGAATAGCTCCAATCCTACGTGGACTTGTTCGTTTCTCCTCTAGTATAACTCGGTATACGCTACCTATATCATATACATATATATTTCTTAAATTTGTGCCCTTTTCTTTTCCCAATTCGTGCCCACACTTACTAGATCATATATATATATATATATATATATATATATATATATATATATATATATAGAACAAGGCCATGCGTGTGGTGTCTCTATAATATCTTAATCACAAAAAAAGAAACGCGAAAATGACATTATATCGACTCATTTGGACTTTCATTCCACAAATAAAAATTCCGACTACCATGAGGAGAAAATATACATTTAAATAAATGAATTTCTGACAATCAGAACATAAGGATATAGAGACGGAAAAAGAATTACTCCATTTAGGAGTATTCTAACGTCATGACTCATAGTTATAACGGAAGGAAACCTGATGGTTGATAATAAATGAATTTCTTACCAAAAAAATGTGATGTGATATAGTTTCATCTCTCATTTTGGTGAGCAAAATGATATATTGGGTACATGTGTTGATGAAGATAGCGTGTTCGATAAAATAATTGAGATGAGTCCAAATTGATCCACACACAACCATAGTAAATAAATAAGAAATAATTGCTTTTGTTTTGGCCGGCAATCAATAACATAAGCAAGGGTATTCAAACCAAGCCGAAAAATCGCACCAAACCGAAAAGTCAAATCAAACCAATTAAAAAATTCGATTAGGTTTAGTTTGATTTGGTTTGGTACTGAGTAAAAAATTTCAAACCAAACTGACATACAAAGATATAATTTTTATCTATCTTTTAAGGTTTTACATAGAATTTTCTTTAAAAAATATCTAGAAATATCTGGGATCTTCTCATGGGATGTATATTTAATAAAACTATGAAGTGCATTCATTTTTATTTACTTTAAATAATGGATTGTATCGTATCAAGTGCTATTAAAATGCGTCAATCTCTTTGTTCTTTCTATCATTTGTTAAGATATGTTAAATTCTTATATCCTTTTCGAATTTAAAATGGTATTTTGATAATTTTAAAATTAAATAGTATATATCATTATTTAGGTTTTATATTGATTTTTATGTTTAATTATTAAATTCGGTTAATCTCCAAAGCGTAAATCAACGAAAAATTATTGTTAGATGACTAAGAAAATAACTATCATGTGTTATTAAAAAATTCTCCCATAAAATATTTTAATAGATCATATATTTGTCAGTTTTTTAAATTTTTGCTAAATTTATATTCACTTATCAAGACTTTATCTATAACTTTAACAAAGTAAGATTGAAATAATATTTATGTAACAAAAAAATTCGAAAAACCCGAAAAAACCGACAAAACCAAACCAATCCGGCCCATATACACCCTAGACATAAGACATTGAAAGATCCATTTGGGATATGAAAGGAACTCTTCAACTCGCCTTTGAAGCAAATTCAGTGAAATCTTAGCAAAGCTATTGGGAATCATGAGATTTTCTTGTCTGCATGCATGTGCTTAATTTTAGGAACCATGAAAAATATTCTACTCAAATTTTTTCTTATCTGCATCCATGTGCTTAATTGACGTGTGCAAGTATATGCAAGTAACTCAGTCAATTAAGAACCGAAAGCCATCTACGTACAAAGGCACAAAATTCTCTCTTTTATATGCTATGAAACAAATTAAAGCGGTCCGTGAATTTATAGCTCGAGCTTTCCTTCGTTCTATCTAATTCCTCTTTTGTAAAAGAGATGAACAGCATAATTTTCCTTATATAGTCCTAGTTCATGCAACAAAACCTGTTTCAATAATGTCCGTTTTCTTCGTCCTTTTCTAAATGATTCTCACAATCAGCTTACATATGTATTTGGATGGGAAATAATCAAAGTTGTTCCCTGTCAGACGACGATGGTGGAATCCCCGTCTATAGAATTTAATTTATGTTATGTACATTAACAGTGTAAATACTCCCTCCGTTCACTTTTACTTGGCACGTTTTGACTTTTCACGTCTCTTAAGAAATAAATAAAGTGCATAATTTACTACTATGATACTTGATCACGCCCAACTATGCCCTCTAAAAAGGACTCTGCGGACGTTGCAAATATAACCCGAGTATTACGCCCAGGGTCGAATCCACAGAGAGTTAACCTATCAATCACTATCTTTAGACCCACTAAACTCTTGAGAACCAATTTCCCAAACGTTGAATCACAGTTGATGGTGTCTTTAATAACTAAAATTGCAAGTAAATAAATAACTGCAAATTAAGGATGCTAAGGTTGTAAACAATAATGAGAAAACGCTAAGGTAATGACTTCCCCTAATGATGGAATCCCTTCTGTTTATGCTTCATACAAATTTACCAACACACCTCTATCAATCATGAACGCTCATCTTACCGCAAATCTCTCCCGAGTAATCACAGTAATATACTCAATGCACTCTCCCGAGATACACTAGCTAGCTTTAATTAACACACTTCACTTCAGATTGCACTCAAGGCTTCGTTATCCCTAATCCCGCCTTTAAACCCGCAGTTATAGATCCCTCTTATACTTTGGGAGTAGTGTTGTTCAACAATAACCTAAATATGCACTCTTTCCCGAGTTATGCACACTAAATAGGCACAGCTAATTGAGGATCCTGTCAATTAACTACAACAAGAACATAGTTGAACAAATAAAGATGGAAACTAGCAATTTGTATTTACATAAACAAGAAGTTCATCCCCCAATAGGTTCCATCAAAACCTTAGACAAAGGATTTAGCTACTCATAACTATGGGTAAACAAACTAAGATAAGATTCATCATAAACTAGCAATAAAAATCAAAGAAAAGAAGAAAGATGTTTTGGGTGATCTCTCACAATGGTTTTCCTTGCTAAGAAACTCTAAAAATCCATACATGCCTCCTTTTGGCGAAGTCTAATGTTTAAAATAGGGTTTTGGGCTAAAAATTCCGTGTTTTGCACTTTAGTCCCTGTACTTTCTCGCACCTGCCGCGGTTCTGCCGCGGTCGCGGTGGAACCGCGGCCAAACAGCTCCTCTGAATCTCCTTCTGTCCGCGAGCAGTCTTCACCGCGGTTCTGCCGCGGTCACGGTGGAACCGCGGCAGAATCATTTCTCTGATTCTTCAACCTGTTTTTGCGTGGTTCACTTGGGATATTTCACGGATGGCCTCTCTTTCTTCAATTTTTGACTCCAAAAGTACTCCCTAGCCTTCCCTAGTCATATATAACCTGCAAGTCATGAAAAGCACTAATAAGAGCATTTTGTTATCACTTTTATTATCAAAACTATGCAAGAAGGCGGTTATTTAGGGCCTGGATATAGTTAAATTCACTTATTGTCAATACTCATATTAATTGATGCATATTTTATTGGATTTGAAAAAATGATTTCAAATGAGTAATAAATACTCTGGGTATAACAGGATAAAAAAATTGTCTTCTCTTGATATGTATAAAGTGACAAATAAAAATAAAAATTTACTAAATAAAAGTAAATGGAAGGAGTACTTATTAACATGACTATGACTCTCTCCCTCTCTGTTTACTTATCACTTTTAGCATTTTGTACCCCTTTAAGGAAATATTAATAATATGAGTTATTTGACTATATTGGCTTTATTAGTTCTTTGATATCTCAATCTTTTATTTCTTTTAAGAACATTTATTAGACTAGTAAGGGTAAAATTAAAAAACAAATTAATCACTTCTTTCTTGGTTTTCTAAACAAGCATTTGGCACAGCTGTTTTTAGAAAAAGTGACGAATAAATAGCACCAAGAGAAGTATAATTTAACATATTATAGCAGGTTTGTTATCATTTTTATCAGTTACCAGCTAATGTTTATGATAACATTGCCAGTTTAAAAATAAAAAATAAAAAAAAAAACAGAAAACTCCAAACAAGATACGTCCGAGGGGGAGCTAGATGATCGCTAGTGTAGATAATCTTGTCCTAGATTATTTGTATGTTGAACGACCAAGATTTAGAAGTTCTTCATGTTTCATGACTGCGCATCTGTTAAAAAGAGTAGACCAAGTAAAGAAGATTTGAAAGAACTGATGTAGCTAAAGAGGACAAGGTCATCATCTTTATGAGGAAATGGAGCAGCACGAGTTGGGAGAGATTATATTGTGGAAAATAATTGGTGCATTTTCAGTTATCTTGTAGGACAAAGCTATTATTCTTCTTCAGCGCCGGAGAATAGGTTTCGGGTTCCTATTGGCTTTGCATCTCTGTCCGGCTGATACTCGCACAATTAAAGACAATTGTCTCGCATTTCTTCTCCATAATGATTATCCATACCTTTTTACCGTGCTTGAGCAAATTATATATTGAACTTCGAACTAGTTTCAGGATACACACCCGTTGTGCGTGAACATTATCTCTGGCGAGTATGAACTATTAAAAAATTATAAAAAATATTATTGTAAAAATTTTGTTTGAGTGATAAAATAAAAGTTATAGAAACAATATGAGTTCTTGAAAATGGTATTTGCTGATTCTATCTCGCTAACATTATAAGCAGAGAAACTATATCTCATATAAGCCCTCAATCATATCGGTCAATATATTAAATTAACTTAAAAATTATTGCAAATTTTATAATGTCGTTATTTCAATTTCACAAGTTATGGTTCTTTATTTCTAGTTTTAGCAAGAATGCATTGATTCTTGAAAATTTAAGAGTTATTCTGTTAAATTTTATTTGAAAAGTAATATATTCTTAAGCTCATAATAAAAGAACACAAACAAGTCAACTAACTGATAGAAGATGTCTTTTTCTCGCTAAGAAAATACAATTTGTTCTATTAATTTAATCAATAAAAAATATTAATTATTTTCAACAAATTAGTAAGGAACTAATAATTGCCTATGATTGTAATAGAATTAAATATAATTCGCACGTTCAAAAAAAAGACCATGTTAATGCTATCCTATAAAACTATATATAAATTCATGTTAAAATCAAAATTAGATTTAATTTTACATGTTAGACAAAATCTTAATGTTTGAAGAAAAAATTAGATTTTCCAAAGGTATAAAAGTTGATGTGTAGATCAATTTTGACTACGTGGCAATTAACTTTATATAACTCACTCTATAAAATTTTAGGTTGTTAGGTATCTTAAATACTTATATTTTTGTTATGATTATTTTCTTGAACATCAAAAACTATTTTTATTCTTTTAGAATATTTGTTTTTCAAATTCAACACATGACAAATAACCAAAATGATTTTCAAAATTATTCTTCCAACTAATACTAACAATTTATTTTTTTTCAAAGCAAAAATCTTCATTGGTTTCCGATAAATAGAATATTTGACTTTGTTCTTTTATACCTTTAAGCTTCATAATCTATTAAGGATATTTTGGTTTTTTGTATTTGGAGTAAGAAAAGTACTAATAGTTGCAAATTAATTATGTCTATCAACGTTCTTTTGTGGTATTATTAGGATTACTAGTAAATTTGTCCGCGCTTCGCGCGGTTATAAAAGACATAAATGAATTTGGAATTAATGTATAATATATAAATTTTGTTAAAATAGAAGAAATAAATATGTCATGTATATGCAGGCAAAATTTAGTTCCATATATTGACGTATATGTGCTCACGAACACATGAACTGCATTTTTCATGAATTGGATTTTCTCATGAAGCGGAAAAAAAAAGAGATATTTTTGGAGGAATTTTGCTCACTTTAGAATTGGTGAAAGATATCAATGAATTTAGAAATAATTTTTTTATGCATATGCAGGCAAATTTTTTATTCTATATATTGATTATATATGCGCCCGCACACAAACAAAGCTGAATGAACTGCATTTTCCTTTATTTATTTTCTCATAAAAAGGAAAATATTTTTTTGAAGGAATATAGTGAATATGTTGTTTTAACACATGATTCTCTCTATAACCATTCTTTATAACATTATTTTACAAACCTGTCATAGTTTTCTTTGGATATGATTTTTCATATATTCTCTATAACAGCATTTCGCTATAAATATGACCGTATATATTAAATACATAGTACATGAATATTTGATTTTCTTTCTTTTGCTATTCCAAAATTTTCTTTTCTTCTTTTTCTTTCTACTCATATTCTACTCTATAATCCCCCTAAATTTTTCATCCCCTACATAAGCTCTCATTTTCGGAAAGTAATTTTTTCCCTCTCAATTTTTCTTAATATTTCTCTTTTCTCCTTCTTTACTATCAGTACTTCCTCTATTGGCCTCTTTTTTTTCTTCTCTTTCCGTCCATTTTCTTCCTCTTTCCTGGGTTACTCCAAAAAATATTAAACTATGATCCTCCTTAATATCCACAATATCCACTTTCTTCTCCAGATTCTCTACAAAAAAAAATTAAAATTTTTCTTCTTCATCCTAAAATTTCAGGGAAAGTAATCCTTCAGACAAAAAAAAAAAAGAACTCTAAGTCTGAACTACGAAGCATTGAGTTCGAAAAATGAGAAGGAGAAAATCAGATAACCTTTTTCCCTTTTCACATTAATCGTGTGGAGTAAAGACGTTAACCAAATATTTTAGGATTCTTGTTCCTCTTTATTTTTTACAATATTTCAAGATATTTTCTTCATATAATTAGTGGCGAATAAAAGATGTCTAACCAAGCATTCCAAACTTGCGATGCTACAATTTTAAATTGTAAATTGTGACAAGACTAATGTATAATTTCTTAATTTTTGTAAAAGAAAATTCATATTTTTAGTAATAAATATATTGTCGTGATTATTCTATGAACTAAAACAGTTGATAAATTACCTATTACAACTGTTCAAACTTCTTACGAAGAATTTCTTGTTTCTTGAGACAAATATTATGGAAAAAACAGATGGCACCAATTGTGTCCTATCGTCTCTTGAAGGATATCGAGTTGCATCCGCAGTTCTTGTGCAAGGACCAAGTCCTCTTGTTCTTTGGACCTTGATGCTCTCATAATTACCTTCGACGGCTATGACACAAGTTGAGAAAAATAAATATAAATCCCGTGATAGAAAAATTAAAAAACAAATTGAAACTTAAATAGAAAAACCTGAAAATCTAACTCCAACCAAACATGAAGCTTCAAACCGTCCATGAGCTTTTCCATCGGAGCTTCCATAATCACTTCCTCTCCTCCAATAATTTATTTCTATTGTAAAGGCACTGATGGGTCATATCAAATGAGAAACCAATATATTCTCTGATGGATTATTATATGCAGCGGAAGCAATTCCAGTATCAAAATCACATGTAATTTAGACAACTAGCATAAACGGGATTTCACGGGTTACCTCTTGAAGCGTGAACATATCTCTTCTACCACGTGAGCCTTCAGTTCCATAACTTCTCAATGGAATCTCCATCACCCGCACAATCGTGATCCTCGAACGTTCCACGGTCTTCTACTGTGTTACCCAAATAATACCCGAAAATAGCAATTTCGTGTGGGCGAAATTTCTAGGAAAACTTGGCTGAAAATTTCAGCCACCATCTACTCATCCCTCTAGGTGGAAAACCTTATGTATTTATAGCACAAGTTTTAAGGGTTAAGACCCTTTTCCAAAACCTGTTAGGTTTTCTTTTCCACCAGAAAAAGGATTCCTTTATTTCCTATTATTTAGGCACAGTAGGGACCACAGAATTTAATTAACAAGGCTTCCAATTATGGAATTAATTTGTAATTTTCGAAATTAATATCCACCATAATTAATTACGAATTATTCCACTAAAAATTCGTAATTACACTCCTTATTCAATTTCGAAATTCATCCATTAAATCTTATTTAACTCCCCATGTTAAGATTCAGATACGAATCAATTAAATTAAATTACTGACGATTTAATTTATTGATTATTTCCTTTAGACTTTCGCTTAACTTATTTCATGTGTCGGATACAAAATCCACCGGCCGGGTTTACACATGAAAACTTATAAGCTTTCATAAAGGTATATCATCAATCTCTAAACCGAGACATGGATTCCATCAACTAACTATTACTTCGCCAATGTATATTATTATTATCCAATTTACCAGGCATATTGACCCACGAAAGAATCTTGCCTTTTAATAAATCAAAACAATAATAATATACACAGCTAATAATAATTATATCAAGATTAAGAGTATAAGTACATTTAATGGCTAGAGAGTTTATTTTATTAAGTCAGTATAAAATACTTATCTCTACCTGGTCCGTTCAATACATACAAAATGTACTAGCACAAGAAGTTGGAATTAAACCATTCCCATAATCAAGATTAATTATATTTAATCTTGTGCTACAATCATTCCTGATGGTTTGTCCAATTCCATCATTAGATTGTGAACTCAAACTTTATACTTATAAGAACCGATGATTTAATCTTCCGTGTATAAGCTAAACTCTATACACTAAATCATCTACTATATAAGCAAAGGACACAGACTATTATATGATCTATTTAAAACTTTATTAAAACTGAATAAACAATTATTTCATAATAAATACTATATCTAAACCAAACTCATGGTTAATAGTATATATCCCAACAATCTCCCACTTAGACTTTTAACCATGATAATTATTAGAATATACTATATCCAAATGCATGGTTAATAGTATATGCCCCAACAATCTCCCACTTAGACTCATAACCATGCATCTACAACTTTCTCAGGCATTCTTTTACATGACTATTAAAAGTCTTCACCAAATAAGGTTTTGTTAAAGAATCTTGCCAAGTTATATCTGATGCAATATTTGTCCAGTAGTACTTTGTCGTAATTATCTAGTTTGGTATTAAACTCTTCAGAGATCCTGTTACCGAAACTATCCCAAGAATGAACACCGAACTATAATTTTCTTTAGCTTTCTCCCACTAAGACGAAGTACCACTAATATTACCTTCGTTACCTCACGACATTGAAATATTAGTGACTTCTTACTATAGTGTTCAATGTTCAAACATCACTCCCACTCGATAAAGGCATATTATGTCTATTAACGTTCTCCCACTACTTAAATGCAATGGAACGTCAATTCTGACGTGTGGGTTTTGATGTTCTTGAACATCTAGTTATTTCTTTGCCCAGTTCCTGTAAAAATAGTTTACTTCTAGGAACATGTTTTATTAAACAGTCCTTATCTAGAAAAATGCATTTGTTTTAACAATTGCCTTATTTTCTTTAGGACAATAAAATAAAGCTTCATTCGTTTTCTTGGATATTCGATAAACATGCACCTATCCATCCTTAGTTCCAACTTACATATCTGCTTTCCCTTTCAGCACATATGCGGGATAATCCTATATCTGAACATGCCACAGACCAAGCTTACATTCAGTCCACAGTTCTATAGATGTCCCAGGTACTAGCTTAGAAGGAACTAAATTCAGAATGTAATTTGAAGTTTCCAGGAAATATTCCAAAAATAAATAAGGCAAATCTGAATAACACGTCATTAGTCTATCCATATCCAAAAGAGACTTATTTCTTCTTTCTACTACACGACTCTATTATGGAGTTTACGGTGTAGTCAATTGAGATGTAATCCCTATTCTGATATGTAACTAAAAAACTCTTTAGAGAGATGCTCGCCACTACAATCAAATTGTAGTAACTTAATATATTTCTTTGGTGCTTCTCTATTTCAAGTCTTAAAAACCTTGAATTACTTAATTCATTAAGACTTACAGTGCATTAAATAAATATATTAATATTTTGAGTAATCATTTATGAACGTCATAAAATACTCAAAATCTATCTCTTACGAGTATGTTCATTTAACCATACAAATCAGAAAGGATTCATTCTAGCTTATCACTAGTTTTATTTCCTTTTAAAGGGAAACATCTTTTAGTCAAATTTCCTTCCAAACAGGATCCACAAGTTGGTAGTGCCTCTACTTTCAATGAACCTTAAGGTCCATACTTGACCAACTTGAAATCCTATCCAGATTAATATGACTTAGATAAAAGTGCACAGATAAGTTTTACTCAATTTTGAAGAACATATTCTCTTATGAGGTAGACTAATATTGTTCTGTTCAGGAGAGACATCAATATATAATAACAAGGTCATGCATTCATGTACCACAAGAGATAAAGTGTTTATTAAGCTCAATAACTCAAGAGTTATTCGAAAAATAAGATAAATATCCATCTCTTATTTTGCCCAGAAACCGAAATTAAATTCCTTCTAACAAAAGTACATATATTGCATCCTTAAAATTAATGCCTTATCACTAAAAGAAAATTTTAACAAGTAATACGACAAATTGCATAAAATCATTGTGGAGTTGAGATAAAAATATTAAATAGATCATAATAAGTCAAAACACTGAATAGTAAAATTCAGACTGCATTCAATATTTATATACATACATGCATCTGGAATAATAAATTTCGATGGGAAAAGAATTATTCATGCAAAGTATATTATATAATGCAAGAATTATACAATCCAAAAAT
Source organism: Nicotiana sylvestris (assembly GCF_000393655.2). Taxonomy (NCBI): domain Eukaryota; kingdom Viridiplantae; phylum Streptophyta; class Magnoliopsida; order Solanales; family Solanaceae; genus Nicotiana; species Nicotiana sylvestris. The sequence continues at coordinate 79,810,086 of NC_091065.1, read as the reverse complement.
AAATAGAACCAACTCAGATGGAGAGCATACTATTATTTTCAGTCAATTGTATATAACTTTTTAATACAAAAATTTTAAAACACACTACACATATATGTCATGCATCTTGAATAGCAATTTCGATGGGAAAGAACTACTCATGCAACATACATATGCAATGCCAGATTATTCACTCCAATAATTAAAACAGACCCAACTCAGATGGAGAGTATACTGTTAATTTAAGTCAAGTGAACATCATTTTTAATAGCTCTAGTTTCATTGATCCAACATGTATACTCAGATGGAGAGTAAGTACACGATATCAATTACTAGTATTTCACCTAGTGAGCTTACAATAAATTTATCCGATATGGAGGAAGACCTAAAGTCAACGCATAAATTTATTACTCACTTGAAATTAATAGTGGAAGACCATAGAAATATATTTCTATCACCACTTAATCATGATTGTATTGTAGTTACAAAATTGATTCAACCCTTTAAGCTCAGATGGAGAGTTAATACTGGTTATCAATAACTAGTAACTATAGCCAGTGAGTTCATAATAAATTTATCCGATATGGAGGAAGACCTAATGTCAACACATAAATTTATTATCTCACTATAAATAAAAAAAATGGAGATCATAGGGGTTAATTCCTATCACCGCTTTATCACAACCACGAACATTTCTCTGAGGATTAAGTTCCATAATTAAAAAAAATACTCAATACCCCATTTAAACAGTCTTAAAATACTAAAATTATTATTTTACACTGCATAGCAGTGATTATTGTTCACTGGACTGTTTCTGATAAATTCATATCAATCGGAGATCGTTAAAATCACAATCTCCAAAAATTGCGACCAAATTTGGAAAATTATCATTTTAAGCATTTTTTAAGAATTTAAAATATGACCTACATTTTTATCATATACCAATTCATGTCAAATCAACATGTGTTATCATGTTCCAGATTAGACATAAATAAAATGATAGAAAGAATGACTTTTCGTATGTAAATCGCATTTTAATCCGTCAAACCACCAAAAAACTCATCTAAACGATCCCGAATCGTCAAAATACGATGCGATTCACTGCATAGCAGTGAGTTCTTCTTTAATGATCGTTTCCGATGATCCTATCGAATTTCAGGTCATTCGGAGATCGTTGAATTCATGATCGCCAAAACTAGACCAAATTCAAATAAATTATTTTTTGGCATAGTTAGGATTAAATCCATGTGATTTGCATTATTCATATATATCATATCAAGTTAAATCACATGCTTCAGATTTAACACAAATATAGCCGATATATAAAGAATAATTTTTCATATTTATAACAAATTCAATTTAATAAACTGCTTGAAAACCCATCTAAACAACCTCAAAATGCCAAAAAACAACATGATTCACTGCATAGAAGTGAGTTTTTTTCACTAGATCGTTTTCGATGAACCCACCAAGTTTCAGGTTAATCGGAGTCCGTCAAATTCATGACCACTAGCCTGTAACCAAACTCGGAGAATAACCGTTTTAAGTAGTTTCATGAATTAAAATAAATATGATATTGATTTCCATTCTCCTTATAATTACACTATGAGCTCAAGGCATATATTATTTTCTTCCTATTTCTAGGATATATAATATCTCCTTTTGCAATAAATTATCCTTTTATTAAATACATAAGAACCTGAGATATTATATTTTCTCCCGTTCAGTGAAAACCCCAATATCTCTTCTCATGGGTGGAGTTAGTTTCACTAGTACCCAAAGATAAATACTCTTTTTCTAGTTATGAACCTCCACCATTAATGTAGATTTCTCAAGGATAATTTTCACATGGTATATTAAACATATTTCAATGACTCAAATAAATAGACCATTTTGTGGATCCTACTTATTAATCATAATGCTCAATCCATGAATAGATATAATTTCACATGTACAAATTTACTAAGAATTTTTCATGAGTTCAAATAAACAAACCACTTCAGTGGTAACTATTTATTACTCATAAAATTCTCAATTTACAAGTGAATATATATTTAGCTCATAAAATTATTTTATGGTAGACCATAGCTTAAAAGTCATACCAACATTATAAAACTCATACAACATACCGTCATATTTCACTTAATTAGAACCTCCAATCAGAGAACAAAATTCTTCATCGAAAATCCAAACTAGTAATCACGTAGGGCATGAAAATATAAACTTAAATTTGAGAAATTTTTTATGCACAAACATGCCAAACGCTCCAATCATTAGTCATCCAGGATATCAAATAGAGAATTTTACTTTCTTACAAAATAATTATATCATTACACAATATGAATTATACCTTGTAAGACCTAGTCAATAAAATCTTACACCTCTATTATTGAATTTAATACAACAACACGTTTATTTGCTAATAGTCAATGTGTAAACCTATTATATGACTAGTATTTAATCATGGGGACCATGGGGAGTCATCCCCAACACCATTGAATTAAAAAAGAATTAAAATTATTAAGAAATAATTTCCAGAAAATAGAAAAACGTCCAAAACACAGTCCAAACGACCTCAAAACGCCGAAAAATACCATGATTCACTGCTATAGCAGTGAGTTTTTCTCACCACGGCGTTTTCGATGGACCCACCAAATTTCAGCTCAATCGGAGTCCGTCAAGTTCGCTGACCTCCGAAAATTCCGGCTATTCGGTCAAAAACAGGTTTTGCGTTTTTCTAGGGTTTACCCCAAAAAATTCAGATAATCTCAATCAAATATCAATAAGAAAACATATATCTCATGATTATAAGAATAATCCATAAATTATGCACAGTTAATTCACAAAACAGCAGTGCAGTTTTTCAGAAAACCACATATATATGTAATTCAAAAAATGCACATAAACACCATATTCTTGTTTCATGAAAAACTTAGTTATCTAATTAGATGTGAGTGAGCTCTGATACCAATTGATGGATTATTATATGCAGCGGAAGCAATCCCAGTATCAAAATCACATGTAATTTAGACAACTAGCATAAACGGGATTTCACGGGTTACCTCTTGAAGCGTGAACATATCTCTTCTACCACGTGAGCCTTCAGTTCCATAACTTCTCAATGGAATCTCCATCACCCGCACAATCGTGATCCTCGAACGTTCCACGGTCTTCTACTGTGTTACCCAAATAATACCCGAAAATAGCAATTTCGTGTGGGCGAAATTTCTAGGAAAACTTGGCTGAAAATTTCAGCCACCATCTACTCATCCCTCTAGGTGGAAAACCTTATGTATTTATAGCACAAGTTTTAAGGGTTAAGACCCTTTTCCAAAACCTGTTAGGTTTTCTTTTCCACCAGAAAAAGGATTCCTTTATTTCCTATTATTTAGGCACAGTAGGGACCACAGAATTTAATTAACAAGGCTTCCAATTATGGAATTAATTTGTAATTTTCGAAATTAATATCCACCATAATTAATTACGAATTATTCCACTAAAAATTCGTAATTACACTCCTTATTCAATTTCGAAATTCATCCATTAAATCTTATTTAACTCCCCATGTTAAGATTCAGATACGAATCAATTAAATTAAATTACTGACGATTTAATTTATTGATTATTTCCTTTAGACTTTCGCTTAACTTATTTCATGTGTCGGATACAAAATCCACCGGCCGGGTTTACACATGAAAACTTATAAGCTTTCATAAAGGTATATCATCAATCTCTAAACCGAGACATGGATTCCATCAACTAACTATTACTTCGCCAATGTATATTATTATTATCCAATTTACCAGGCATATTGACCCACGAAAGAATCTTGCCTTTTAATAAATCAAAACAATAATAATATACACAGCTAATAATAATTATATCAAGATTAAGAGTATAAGTACATTTAATGGCTAGAGAGTTTATTTTATTAAGTCAGTATAAAATACTTATCTCTACCTGGTCCGTTCAATACATACAAAATGTACTAGCACAAGAAGTTGGAATTAAACCATTCCCATAATCAAGATTAATTATATTTAATCTTGTGCTACAATCATTCCTGATGGTTTGTCCAATTCCATCATTAGATTGTGAACTCAAACTTTATACTTATAAGAACCGATGATTTAATCTTCCGTGTATAAGCTAAACTCTATACACTAAATCATCTACTATATAAGCAAATGACACAGACTATTATATGATCTATTTAAAACTTTATTAAAACTGAATAAACAATTATTTCATAATAAATACTATATCTAAACCAAACTCATGGTTAAAAGTATATATCCCAACAATCTCCCACTTAGACTTTTAACCATGATAATTATTAGAATATACTATATCCAAATGCATGATTAATAGTATATGCCCCAACATTCTCATCTCAATGTACCATAAAAAAAAATATATTGAGTAGGAAAGTAGATAATTATACCTTAATAGAGGCTTTGCCACCAAAATTTTCATTCATCACAAGAAAAGATTGAATAGGGGGAGGTTGCAAGGAAGACTATTGTATCATTCCTTTTTTATTATTGAGGAAAGTTGTAACAGTTGAGAAATTAAAGAAGGTTGTAATTTCCTTCTTTTGCTAAGTCAAAAAACGGATTTCTTTTGGTTTTGAAACTGATGTTTTCTCTCTTCCCTTATTCATTATGGAGCTATAATTAAATTCTTAATGTTTTGTAATAAATGAGTTCTTATAACTACAACAATATATCTTATTATTAGACAAATGAAAGTAGAGAAAAAGGAGAAAAAAGATAAATACAATCCTTGGCCAATGAGAGGTGTCAAGTCACCTTTTATATTCCCACCTTTATAAATAGATATATAGATTATTCTATACAGAAGAAACATACTTATAATTACACAGTAATAGTTATTTTATTCAATTCAAATAAGGAGAGAAGTTTTATAAATAAAAGCTTGCTTGAGTTTAAATTCTTAAATATTAGGACTTCTTAAATACTTCAAATAAGAAAATATTTAATAACCACAATTTTAGTTGAGTTCAAAGTACTAAATATTAGGAAAATTAAAGTCCTAACTATTAGAAAAATAACTAAATTATTATTTTGTCTGGTGTGAAATTTAATTTTAAAAGGTAAAAATGACGAATAATATTTCACTAAGGGGTTTCATCATGCTTTTAATATTGTATTTAGAAGATATAGATCAAATTAGCGAGTCAACTACCAATGGATATGATGAAATGGTTGGAATATTTTTACTCTTAGCGAGAGGTCATAGGTTTTGAGCTTTGGGAATGGAAAACCACAATGTAGCCGTAAATTGAGATAAGGTTTTGAATTTCAATATATATATATATATATATATATATAGTACCATCCACAATGTAGCTGTAAGGGGTTTGAGAATTTTGTTTAGGATGAGAATTTTTTAGACAAGTGTTATCCCGTCACTTGTGTGTCCCTCTTTGTGAGGTTGTTCCCTCGATATTTCGTACTCTCCTTTTATATGGTTGATTGCTCATCTTCGCCTACAGATATAGGTCAATTGATCGAACTAAGTTAAATATGTGTGTTTCATTTGGGATACTTCTCTTTTGTTGTCTGATTTATTGTCGTTCAAGATATGCTTTGTTAGCTTCCGCATGACACTGCTTATTTATGACGACCTGGCCAGTCGTCTCATGAGTTACCGCTCCGTTTTCCCTATTTCTGCATTGTTATGCCTTGTTTATCCGTGTTATGTGGTATCGGGTTGGTCGGATCGAGTTCGGAAAGGATTTGGTAAGGTTTGAGACACTTAGTCTCTTTAGAGTGTGTTTAAGTTGGAAAAGTCAACCGGTGTTGACTTATGTGTTAGAGGGATCGGATGTGAGTTCTGATGGTTCGGTTAACTTTGGGAGGTGATTTGTGACTTAGGAGCGTGATCGGAATGAATTTTGGAGGTTCGTAGTAGATTTAGGCTTGAATTGGCGAAGTTGATATTTTGGCGATTTTTGGTTGATAGGAGAGATTTTGATATAGGGGTTGGAATAAAATTCCAAGAGTTGCAGTAGTTCCGTTGAGTCATTTGGGATGCACGTGCAAAATTTCAGGTCATTCGGACGTGGTTTGGTTGAGTTTTCGATCAAAAACGAAATTCGGAAGATTTTAGAAAGTTTGGCTTGAATCCGATGTGTTTTGGGTGATTTGATGTTGTTTGAGGTGTTTTGATGATTGGAACAAGTTTGAATAAGGTATTAGGATATGTTTGTATTTTTGGTTGAGGTCCTGGGGGCCTCGGGGTGATTTCGGATGGTTAACAGAGAAGTTGGATTTTGTTGCAGCTGCTGAATTTGTTGCTTCTGATATTTTCGCACCTGCGGTCCCCAATCCGCAGGTGCGACGCCACACGTGCAGGAGAGGAGCCGCAAAAGGGGATTTTTGAGGATTTGCTAGGAACCGCAGATGCGGCAGTGGGATTTTAAGTGAAGGACCGCAGAAGCGGTGGTTTGGCCGCATATGCGGTACCGCAGAAGCGGTTAAAGGATCGCATATGCGAAAATCCCTAGCCAGAAGATATATATTGTCTTCTTCGCGAAATTTTGCTAAGTTCATCATTTTTGAAGACGGAAAAGAGGCTAAGGCATAGGATTTCAAGGGGAATCAAAGTATATCAGTTGGGTAAGTTCCCTAAGCTTATTTATTTGGGTTTAAGGTCATTTTTCCATTGTTTAATCATGGTTTTAGTGGAGATTAAGGAAGACAATTGGGGATTAGGGCTTGAGTTTAAGAGGCTTTTAAATGGGGATTTGGGGGGTCATTTGGACATCGATTTCAGTGTTCTTGATATGTATAGACTCGTGGGAGGATAAGAATTCTGTTGATGTAAAAATTATTGAATTCCGAGATGTGGGCCTGGGGTCGGGTTTTGGTAATTTCGGAATTTGTGTCATTTATTGATTGTATTCGCTTGGGCTTCGTTCCCTTGGCATATTTTGACGTCCTCGTTCTGATTTTGGTTAGATTCGATGTGAGTGGAGGCCGATTCGTGGGGCAAAGGCATCGCGGAGTAGTATTTTCACCGGTTTGAGGTAAGTAACCATTGTAAATCTGAAACTGAGGGTACGAACCCCGCTATTTGACTTGTTTTGATAAATGCGGTGACGCACATGCTAGGTGACGAGTGTGTGGGCGTGCACCGGTAGGGATTGTGCCTTGGTCCGTCACGTAGCGACTATTAAGCCGCGTATTTGATTTGGAAATATTATATTATTCCGTATTTTGGATATTTATACTGTATTATGGGATGTATGCCATATTTGGGGTCTTGTGTCGACCTGTTGAGACCCTTAGGGGCATTTTTACTGTTTTTCCTCACTCTACTTGTTGAAAGCATATCCTCAGTCATGTTTTACCTATTTAAATGTTTAAAACTGGTTTTATCACTCTACTTCTAAATATGAGGACTGTTTGGATTGAGTTCCCTAATTTCTACTGTTGTGCCCGAGAGGCTGTGAGGCTAATGACTGAGAGAAGTTGAGAACCTAACGGTGAGGACATTTATATACGTATGAGTTATGGATCGGGCTGCACGTCGCAGCGATACTTATATGGATCAGGTTGCACACCGCAGCGACATATATATTGGATCGGGCTACACGTCGTAGCGATATGTATATTGGATGGGGTTGCGCGCTGCAGCGATATGACGCTTGGGCTGTAGGAGCCCCTCTGAGTCTGCATACCCCCAGTGAGTGTAGTCGACTGTAAATTATGGATCGAGCCGCACGCCGCAGTTGTTACTATGATTTCTATTATTATGAGATATTAAGGAGCCGAGTGTTGAGAGTGAGTACTGAGTGACGAGAGTTGAGTCACGAGTGACTGAGAGGCTGCCCGAGGGGCCATATTCTGAGTGATTCCTTGCCTGAGGGGCCATGTTATGATGTTTTCACTGATTTCACTCTTCTTTTAAAATAAGCCTCTATTGAAAAATTTCTAAGTATATGATTTCAAGTATTTAAACTGAAACTGAAGATTTTATGATGAAATTGGTTTTAAACTGTGGAGTTGATCTGTTATTCTGTCGTTTAGTAAATTATATGATTTTTAACTGCTCATCATTGCTTTCATACCTTATTTACTTTAGTTACTTACTAAGTTGGCATACTCACGTTACTCCATGCACCTTGTGTGCAGATCTAGGTGCCCGAGCGGCAGAGTGAGAGTCCCAGCATTGTCAGAGCTTGCCGGAGATTGCAAGGTAGCTGCATGGCGTCCGCAGCCCTGCTTTCTTCCTCTTATCCTTGTTTTCTCGCCTTTTAGACTTGTTATGTCTTAGACAGTCGGATTTGTTTATTTAGAGGCTCTAGACTTCGTGACACCAGATGTTTGGGCTGTGTTGTCTTATGTTTTTATTGGATTCCAAATTAATTTAGCTATTTTAAACACTTCTTAGGAAAACTGGTATTTAATCCTATGTTGGAAAAATGATTTTATAGAAGAAAATTGATGTGATTGATGGTTTGGGTTAGCTTGCCTAGTAGTGTAATAGGCATCATCACGACCGGGTATTTGGGGTCGTGACAAGTTGGTATCAGAGTCTGGGTTACATAGGTCTCGCGAGTCATGAGCCGGTTTAGTAGAGTCTCGCGGATCGGTACGGAGACGTCTGTATTTATCCTCGAGAGGCTGCAGAACCTTTAGGATAATCTTCATATTCTTAAAATTCTTGTTGTGCGAACTTGTCGATCCGAATACTAAACTTCTATTATTCCATTCACACATAGATGGTGAGGACACGAGCTACCGGGCAGGGTGGACGACCACCAGTTCCACCGATTGGGGCCACCAGAGGTCGAGGACGCGGTCAAGGCCGTGGTAGGGGCAGAGCAGCTAGGGCAGCACGTGCAGATCCACCAGTTGCCCCAGTTCAGAATCAGGTCCCAGTTGTGGACGCTACAGCAGCACCAGCCTAGGCACCAGTTGTGCCCATTGTGATTCCAGGCCTTCATGAGGCTTTAGCTCAGATCTTATTAGTGTGTACCAGTTTGGCTCAGGCGGTTTCAGTTACTACGGCTGCAGCTACTTCTCTAGCCGGGGGAGGCACCCAGACTCCCGTTGCTCGCACACCTGAGCAGGTTGTGCAGGGACTCCAGACACCGGGGGCACCTCCAGCCCAGCCAGTTGCACCAGCTCAGGAGTTTGTAGTACCAGTTATGCCGGATGACGAGCAGCGTCGACTTGAGAGGTTGGTAGACTCCAGCCTCCGACCTTCAACGGTGCAGAGGGCGAGGATGCTCATGGTTTCTTGGATAAGTGCCATAGGATGCTTCGTACAGCGAGGATCCTAGAGACCAGTGATGTAGCTTTTACCACCTTTCAGTTTTTCATTGTTGCCTTCACTTGGTGGGAGACGTATGAGAGACGTAGGCATGTTAGTGCAGCGCCCCTTACTTGGCAGCAGTTCTCTGTTCTCTTTCTGGAGAAGTATGTGCCACAGTCTCGCCGAGAGGGGCTGCGCAGGCAGTTTGAGCATTTGCGTCAGGGAGAGATGACTGTGACGCAGTATGAGATGCGGTTCTCTAAGTTAGCCTGTCATGCATTTTGGTTGGTTCCCACAGATCGAGAGAGTATTATGAGGTTTGCTGATGGTCTCACATATTAGCTTCGGATTCTCATGACTAGGGAGAGGGTGACAGGTGCTACTTTCGAGGAGGTTATTGACATCGCCCATGAGATTGAGTCAGTTCGCCGCCAGGAGCGAGAGGAGAGGGAGGCCAAGAGGACTCGGGGATCTGGTAGCTTTAGTGGTGCTCCATCAAGGGGTCAGTTCCAGCAGGGCAGAGGCCGTCCCTTCAGACATACTCATTCAGCTTGCCCGGGGTATCGTGGGGCATCATCGGGTCATGGTTCTCACAATTCTCATCAGGGCCACTCATCACTCAGTGCCCTCCCAGCCCAGAGTTCGTCCCATGCTCCATAAGTGTAGGGTTCTTCCATGTCAGGTCCTTCTACTGGTTACTCCGGTGCCAGGGTTCCCTTCAGTCCCCATCTCCAGCACCGGGGAGTTGTTATGAGTGTAGAGAGTTTGGGCATATGAGGAGGCAGTGTCCTCGTCTTCGTGATGGTCAGTCTCAGCAGAGGGATCAGCCCTCGACTTTTGCTCCAGTTACTTCACCACCCACCTACCCAGCTAGGGGTGGAGGTCAGTCAGCCAGGGGTCGCCCTAGAGGGGGAGGTCGATCAGGTGGTGGTCAGGCTCGTTTCTATGCTCTACCGAGTAGATCAGATGTTGCTGCTTCAGATGTCGTGATTTTAGGTATTGTTTCAGTCTATCACAGAGATGCCTTTGTATTATTTGATCCCGATTCCACCTTTTCTTATGTATCATCATACTTTGCTCGTTATCTGGATACAACCCATGAGTCTCTTGTTTCACCTGTTCATATATCTATCTCAATGGGCGATACTGTTGTTGTAGACCGTGTGTACTGGTCGTATGTGGTGACTATTGGGGGTATGGAGACCTGAGTGGATCTGTTATTACTGTGTATGGTGGATTACGATATCATTTTGGGCATGGACTGGTTATCTCCATGTCGTGCTATTCTGGACTGTCATGCCAAGACGATCACATTGGCTATACCGGGTGTGCCACGAATTGAGTGGCTAGGCTTGACTAACTATGTTCCCAGTAGAGTGATCTCATTCTTGAAGGCTCAACGTATGGTTGGGAAGGGATGTCTATCTAGCCTTCATGAGGGATGTCGGTGTTGAGACTACCAGTATTGATTCTGTTCCAGTTGTGAGGGATTTTCCCGATGTGTTTCCTGTAGACCTGTCGAGCATACCACCGGACAGGGACATTGATTTTGGTATTGACCTGGTGCGAGGAACTCAGCCCATTTCTATTCTGCCGTATCGTATGGCACCAGCGGAGTTGAAGGAATTAAAAGAACAGCTTCAGGAACTCCTTGATAAAGGGTTCATTCGGCCTAGTGTGTCACCTTGGGGTGCGCCGGTTCTATTTGTGAAGAAGAAGGATGGCACAATGAGGATGTGTATTGATTATAGGCAATTGAACAAAGTAACAATTAAAAACAAGTATCATTTGCCTCGCATTGATGATTTATTCGACCAACTTCGGGAGCGAGAGTGTTCTCCAAGATTGATCTCCGTTTAGGTTATCACCAGTTGAAGATCAGGGACTCAGATATTCTTAAGACATCTTTCAGGACCCGATATGGTCATTATGAGTTCTTGGTGATGCCTTTTGGGCTGACCAATGCCCCAGCAGCGTTCATGCATTTGATGAACAGTGTGTTTCGGCCCTATCTTGACTCGTTTGTCATAGTCTTCATTGATGATATTCTGGTGTATTCGCGTAGTCAGGAGGAACACACGGAGCATTTGAGAGTTGTGTTGCAAAGATTGAGGGAGGAGAAGCTTTATGCAAAATTCTCCAAGTGTGAGTTTTGGCTCAGTTCAGTGGCTTTCTTGGGGCACGTAGTGTCCAGCGAGGGTATTCAGGTTGATCCGAAGAAGATAGAGGCGGTTCAGAGTTGGCCCAGACCGTCATCAGCCATAGAGATTCGCAACTTTCTTGGTTTGGCAGGCTATTATCGCTGGTTTGTTCAGGTATTCTCATCTATCGCATCGCCCTTCACCAAGTTGACTCAGAAGGGTGCTTCATTTGTATGGTCGGACGAGTGCAAGGAAAGCTTTCGGAAGCTCAAGACAGCTTTGACCACAGCTCCAGTGTTAGTTTTTCCATCAACTTTAGGTTCATATACCGTGTATTGTGATGCATCAAGAGTTGGTATTGGTTGTGTTTTTATGCAGGAGAGTAGAGTTATTGATTATGCTTCTCGTCAGTTGAAGCCCCATGAGAAGAACTACCTTGTTCATGATTTGGAGTTGGCTGCCATAGTTCACGCGTTGAAGATTTGGAGGCATTACTTGTATGGTGTGTCTTGTGAGGTGTTTACTGATCATCGTAGCCTCCAGCACTTGTTCAAACAGAAGGATCTTAATTTGAGGCAGCGGAGGTGGTTGTAGTTGCTTAAGGATTATGATATCACTATATTGTACCATCCGGGAAAGGCCAATGTGGTGGCCGATGCTTTGAGCCGAAAGGCTGTGAGTATGGGGAGTTTGGCATATATTCCAGTTGGGGAGAGACCTCTTACAGCGTGAGATTAGATGTTTCGGAGCCCAGTCGAGTATTAGCTTGTGTGGTCTCGGTCTTCCTTATACGATCGCATTAGAGAGCGGCAGTATGATGATCCGCATTTGCTTTTCCTTAAGGACAGAGTTCAGCATGATGATGCCAGAGATGTGACCATTGGTGATGATGGGGTGTTGAGGATGCGGGGCCGGATTTGTGTGCCCAATGTGGATGGGCTTCAGGAGTTGATTCTGGAGAAGGCCCATAGCTCGCGGTATTCCATTCATCCGGGTACCGCGAAGATGTATCAGGATCTGAGATAGCATTATTGGTGGAGAATAATGAAGAAAGTCATTGTGGGATTTGTAACTCAGTGTCTCAATTGTCAGCAGGTGAAATATGAGCATCAGATACCGGGTGGCTTGCTTCAGCGGATAGATATTCCCGAGTGGAAATGGGAGAGGATCACTATGGACTTTGTAGTTGGACTTCTACGTACTTTAAAGAAGTTCGATGCTATTTGGGTGATTGTGGATTGGTTGACCAAGTCCGCGCACTTCATTCCTGTGTGTACTACCTATTCTTCAGAGCAGTTGGCAAAGATCTATATCCGGGAGATTGTTCGGTTGCATGGTGTTCCAGTTTCCATCATTTTAGATAGGGGCACTCAGTTTATATCGCAGTTTTGGAGGTCTGTGCAGCGAGAGTTGGGTACTCAAGTTGAGTTGAGTACAGCTTTTCACCCTCAGACGGATAGGCAGTCCGAGCGCACTATTCAGATATTGGAGGACATGTTGCGTGCTTGTGTCATTGATTTTGGAGGGTCATGGGATTAGTTTCTGCCACTTGCAGAGTTTGCTTATAACAATAGCTACCAGTCGAGTATTCAGATGGCTCCATATGAGGCTTTGTATGGGAGGCGGTGTAGATCTCCAGTTGGTTGGTTCGAGCTCGGTGAGGCTAGGCTATTGGGGACGGACTTAGTGCAGGACGCCTTAGAAAAGGTGAAGGTGATTCAGGAGAGGCTTCGTACAGCGCAGTCGAGGCAAAAGAGTTATGCTGACAGGAAGGTTCGAGAGGTGTCTTACATGGTTCGTGAGAAGGTTTTGTTGAAGGTCTCACCCATGAAGGGTGTTATAAGATTTGGGAAGAAGGGGAAATTGAGTCCTCGGTTCATTGGACTTTTTGAGGTGCTTCGGAGGATTGGGGAAGTGGTTTATGAGCTTGCTTTGCCACCCAGCTTATCGAGTGTGCATCCGGTATTTCATGTTTCTATGCTCTAGAAGTATATTGGGGACCCGTCTCATGTTTTGGATTTCAGCATGGTTCAGTTGGATGATGATTTTACTTATGATGTGGAGCCAATAGCTATTTTGGGTCGTCAGGTTCGAAAGTTGAGGTCAAAGGATATAGCTTCGAAGAAAGTGCAGTGGAAAGGTCGGCCCGTGGAGGAGGCTACCTGGGAGACCGAGCAGGAGATGCGGAGCAGATATCCTCACCTGTTTGAGGCTTCAGGTATGTTTCTTGACTCGATCGAGGACGAACGTTTGTTTAAGTTGGGGATGATGTGACGACCTGGCCAGTCGTCTCATGAGTTACCACTCTATTTTCCCTATTGTATTAGAGGTCTCGGATGTGAGTTCCGATGGTTCGATTAGCTTCGGGAGGTGATTTGTGACTTAGGAGCGTGATCGGAATAAATTTTGGAGGTTCGTAGTAGATTTAGGCTTGAATTAGCGAAGTTGATATTTTGGCGATTTTCGATTGATAGGCAAGATTTTGATATAAGGGTCGGAATAAAATTTCGAGAGTTGCAGTAGTTCCGTTGAGTCATTTGCGATGCGCGTGCAAAATTTTAGGTCATTCGGACGTGGTTTGATTGGGTTTTTGATCAAAAACGAAATTCGGAAGATTTTAGAAAGTTTAACTTGAATCCGATGTGTTTTGGGTGATTTGATGTTGTTTGAGGTGTTTTGATGATTAGAACAAGTTTGAATAAGGTATTATGATATGTTTGTGTTTTTGGTTGAGGTCCCGGGAGCCTCGGGGTGATTTCGGATGGTTAACAGAGAAGTTGGATTTTGTTGCAGCTGCTGAATTTGCTGCTTCTGATATTTTCGCACTTACGGATTGGGGACCGCAGGTGCGGCGCCGCACGTGCGGGAGAGGATCCGCAGAAGCGGATTTTTGAGGATTTGCCAGGAACCGCAGATGTGGTGTGGGACCGCACCTGCGGAGTCGCAGGTGCGGAAGGCTGAGCGCAGAAGCGGTAGTGGGCTAATAAGTGAAGGACCGCAGAAACGGCGGTTTGGCCGTATATGCGGTACCGCAGAAGCGGTTAAAGGATCGCAGATGCGAAAATCCCTGGCCAGAAGGTATATATTGTCTTCTTCGCGAAATTTTGCTAAGTTCATCATTTTTGAAGACGGGAAAGAGGCTAAGGCATAAGATTTCAAGGGGAATCAAAGGATATCAGTTGGGTAAGTTCCCTAAGCTTATTTATTTGGGTTTAAGGTCAATTTACCATTGTTTAATCATGGTTTTAGTGGAGATTAAGGAAGAAAATTGGGGATTAGGGCTTGAGTTTAAGAGGCCTTTAAATGGGGATTTGGAGGGTCATTTGGACTCCGATTTCAGTGTTCTTGATATGTATAGACTCGTGGGAGGATAAGCATTCCGTTGATGTAAAAATTATTGAATTCTGAGATGTGGGCCCGGGGTCAAGTTTTGGTAATTTCGGGGTTTGTGTCATTTATTGATTGTATTCGCTTGGGCTTCGTTCCCTTGGCATATTTTGACGTCCTCGTTCTGATTTTGGTTAGATTCGATGCGAGTGGAGGCCGATTCGAGAGGCAAAGGCATCGCGGAGTAGTATTTTCACCGGTTTGAGGTAAGTAACCATTGTAAAGCTGGAACTGAGGGTACGAACCCCGGTATTTGACTTGTTTTGATAAATGCGGTGACGCACATGCTAGGTGACGAGCGTGTGGGCGTGCACCGGTAGGGATTGTGCCTTGGTCCGTCCCGTAGCGACTATTAAGCCGCGTATTTGATTTGGAAATATTATATTATTCCGTATTTTGGATATTTATACTATATTATGGGACGTATGCCATGTTTGGGGTCTTGTATCGACCTGTTGAGACCCTTAGGGGCATTTTTACAATTTTTCCTCACTCTACTTGTTGAAAGCATATCCTCAGTCATGTTTTACCTGTTTAAATGTTTAAAACTGGTTTTATCACTCTACTTCTAAATGTGAGGACTGTTTGGACTGAGTTCCCGAATTTCTATTGTTGTGCCCGAGAGGTTGTGAGGTTAATGACTGAGAGAAGTTGAGAACCTAATGGTGAGGACATTTATATACGTATGAGTTATGGATCGGGCTGCACGCCGCAACGATACTTATATGGATCGGGCTGCACGCCGCAGCGATACTTATATGGATCGGGTTGCACGCCGCAGCGACATATATATTGGATCGGGCTGTATGCCACAGCGATATGTATATTGGATCGGGCTGTGCACCGCAGCAATATGATGTTTGGGCTATAGGAGCCCCTCCGGAGTCTGCACACCCCCAATGAGCGTAGTCGAGTGTAAATTATGGATCGGGCTTCACGCCGCAGCGGTTACTATGATTTCTATTATTATGAGATATTAAGGAGCCGAGTGCTGAGAGTGAGTACTGAGTGACGAGAGTTGAGTCACGAGTGACTGAGAGGTTGCCCGAGAGGCTATATTCTGAGTGATTCCTTGCCCGAGGGGCCCTGTTATGATGTTTTCACTAATTTCACTCTTCTTTTAAAATAAGCCTCTGTTGAAAAATTTCTAAGTATATTATTTCAAGTATTTAAACTGAAATTGAAGATTTTATGACGAAACTGGTTTTAAACTGTGGAGTTGATCTGTTATTCTGTCGTTTAGTAAATTATATGATTTTTAATTGCTCGTCACTGCTTTCAGACCTTATTTACTTTAGTTACTTACTGAGTTGGCGTACTCACGTTACTCCCCGCACCTTGTGTGCGGATCCAAGCGCCCGAGCGGCAGAGTGAGAGTCCCCATCATTGTCAGAGTTTGCCGGAGATTGCAAGGTAGTGCATGGCGTCCGCAACCCTGCTTTCTTCCTCTTATCCTTGTTTTCTCGCATTTTAGACTGGTTATGTCTTAGACAGTCGGATTTGTATTTTTAGAGGCTCTAGACTTCGTGACACCAGATGTTTGGGCTATGTTGTCTTATGTTTTTATTGGATTCCGCATTAATTTAGCTGTTTTAAACACTTCTTAGGAAAACTGGTATTTAATCATGTGTTGGAAAAATGGTTTTATAGAAGAAATTTGATGTGATTGATGGTTTGGGTTGGCTTGCCTAGTAGTGTGATAGGCGTCATCACGACCGGGTATTTGGGGTCATAACATTATTTTGATCCTAACACCCTTTGATAGGATAAGTTTTATCATCTTTTACTGAACTATCCGGTGTAAATTTAAATTAATCGACCAATGGGCTTCGGATACGAATGATTAAATTAAAACAAAAAATAGCGAAGAATGATTCCGTAAAGAACACAAGGTCATGTCGATTTAAGTGCATCTTACATATACTGGTGCAAGCAGTTGCCCTTGGTTTTGCTTGTTACAAGCAAAGGCGGATCCAGGATTTTAAGTTTATGAGTTTTTGTCACAATCTCAAATTAATATACAATAATAACTGGGTTCACAAATAGATATTTAATAAAAAATTTAACAAAAATACAGGGTCTACGCAAAAATTACTGGGTTCTCGGAAACCCATATATTATGCCCTAGATCCGCCGCTAGTTACAAGAAGCTAGAATCAGCTTGTATATTACTAGTTGATTTAATCCATTAACCTCTCTAAATTACTTTTTAAAGCTTAAATTTAATCG
Source organism: Nicotiana sylvestris (assembly GCF_000393655.2). Classification (NCBI taxonomy): domain Eukaryota; kingdom Viridiplantae; phylum Streptophyta; class Magnoliopsida; order Solanales; family Solanaceae; genus Nicotiana; species Nicotiana sylvestris. Next base: position 79,793,062 of record NC_091065.1, on the reverse strand, counting down.
TTTTAAGACTATTCATAACAGGATTTAATTAATTGTGTTAAACGATCGACAACTTTTCCATGATACACACTGAATATAATTACTCATGCTAGTTATTGAACGACATATTCGTTAAGGCATAAGCTTTAACCTCTCTTTCGATTTCTTTCCTTTTGGAAATTGGAGGTCTCGTCCCCAGAATTCGAGTAGTTTTACTTTTGGTACCTTCAGTTTACTGATAATTTTGACAAAGACCTTTCGTAGATATTTCAAAGGGGAAAGATGCACTTGATTTCCCAAAGACCTTTTTAACCGTTGGAATGTATTGAATTGTGAGCAAGAAATTTGCTCTTATAGGTCTGATTTTGTCATTTTATCATCCTGGATAGAATATATGATCAACTCATATTCCAATTATGATCTTTAGGTCTGTCCAATACAAAATCTTTGAACAGATATATCTGCCCTCAGATTGCGAATTGAAGACAGTATTTGTGCAAAGCTGCAACAAAATCCTCCAAATCTCCCAGCTTTATCCCCTTCCCCGCAATACTACAAAATAAAGCTATGGTGTTTCAACTTTTATGCTGTGATCCTGCCCTCCGAGATAGACAATTTTTCTTATCCAAAATCCAGCAAGATCTTGTCTTGGCTCACAGGATCAGAACAAACCAAGTTTGTCTAAATCAAATTCTATAGAGTTTGCAAATATTATCAGCTTGCATTCATTTCTCAGAGACAAGAAATTAATTGAATAGTAAGTAATGCAGATTGGTGCGTTTTTGTTGATGAGAAATTACATAATTAATATGAACTTGTGTTGTTCCCTTATGATAATTCCACCAACAAAACCGCATTCCTATAATCCTAGTCTTTCTTAGACTCGGTAAATTATATCCAAAATTAACTGAACACTACCAAATAAGTTGCAAGTTCTTTTTAAGCTAATCCACTTTTTTATCTTTTTGGGGAAAGGAAAGTTCTTCAGTAAAGTACGCCATAAGAATAGCTAGAGGACAGGACACTGCCTTCAGTAGCAAAACAGAACAACTGAACCCAATTACTTCGAGCTCTCATGCCGCCTAACAAACTGTTTATGAGTGTAAGCAAAAGTTTGAAAGCATAAGAATATCTGATTAGTACGTATAATGTTTCAGACGTAATTAATTAAGTAGGAATTGGAAAATATTTGGTTGGAGTTGAGAAAAAGAAAGGTTGGAGTCGACAAAAGAGTAGTTGACATTTAATTCAAATCTGAGAGAACTTCGGACTTTTACAGCATTACTACTTGTGCGGTGAAACCACAAGTCTCAAGAAGAGTTAACCGATACCTTTTCCTCGGAAAATTACACTTGCAACTAGTTTTTTGTTTTTAATATGTACTATATATTATATATTGATACCTTTTGGCTCTTCATGAGTTTATTTCTTTATATTTTGACCCCCTTAGTAAAAATACTGATTTCACTTGGTCATGTCTTCTACAGCAACTACGCTGCAGTTGGATGCTTCTCGAAGAAGTTTTTCAATATTCACTAGGATTATTGAAGTTTAGTCTTTACAAGTTTTGATGGCCAAACCAGTACATGCAAATTAAATACTAAAGTAATACTGAATTATTCTCCGTGGTCAGATGGGGTAAATATTAGATTTTGAGCGAATTTGTACCTAGGTTAACTCGACTAGATCAGCCGACTAATGACCAAAATACTGGTAGCAACCACTACCCATACTTTCCATCAAGCCGTACATATACATTAGTCTCGCAGAGAGAACAAAGAGCTATTATAATACAACTGGGTAGAAACACTTGCTCGCATGTAAATATTATATAATATCATAGTAATACTTTTTATTGAGATTATATTCTATATTTATACACACTTGTGTTACACTTGTATATACACTGCTGAGTTAGCTTAGCGTTAGTTAGGTTCCAGCTATATTCCAGCTGTCAGCTTAGTTAGTTTAGTTGTATTCTTTATTGCTTATGTATATAAAGAGGACAATACTCAGTAATAGATATGTTTCAGTTTCATTTTCCAAATCAGAGACTCCTCACTGCTCATTCTCTCTCTCTCTCTTCGAAACACACATTCTAGAATATTCTGAATCCTCCATTGAAAGAGGGGCGAAGCTCACTCAGAGCTCATGATCTTGACATGGTATCAGAGCAGAGGTCTTCTTCATCGATCACGCCATTGAATCTAATTTCTCTTCTTCTGTTTTCAATCACAGAGTAATCTAGGGTTTTTCTTTCAGAAACAAACAATTTGGGGAAAAGTTATGAATCGACACATCCATCAACAATTGCCAGTGAATAGAGGTTTCTGAGCTTAATTCCGGCTAGGCGAGCAGTAATCCAACTAATTCAATATTCTCATGGCGGTTCTGGACCAAACCGACGAAGCGACGACGGCAGCGACTACATAAACGGTAATTGATACAACTAGTCCCCTCTATATTCATCCATCTGACAGTCCCGGTTCTACCTTAGTACCTGTTCCTTTTGATGGAGTTGGCTATCGCTCCGGGAGAAGAGGAGTGTTAAGATCCCTCTCAGTGAAAAATAAGCTAGGTTTTATCAATGGAGAGTGTGTTAGACCTGATGTGACCTCTCCGCAGTTTCGTCAGTGGGGGAGGTGTGATGACATGGTTGCTTCATGGATTCTGAACTCTTTAGTGAAGGACATTGCAGACAGCGTTGAGTATGTAAATAATTCTGTTGAATTGTGGAAGGAATTGGAGGATCGATATGATCAGACGAATGGAGCTAAATTGTATCAAATCCAGAAAGAGATTAACGATTTTAGTCAGGGAGTGTTTGACATCACAGGTTATTATACAAAAATAAAGAAACTCTGGGAAAAGTTGGACACATTAAGTGCTAAAACCCACTGTATTTGTGTGTGCACTTGTGGAGCAAAGGAAAACAACATGCACAAGGCAGAGCAGGATAGAAGACTCATACAGTTTCTAATGGGACTCAACGAGGTTTACACAGTTGTTCGAAGAAGCATTCTCATGATGAACTCATTGCCTTCTATGGCACAGGCATTTGCTTTACTGATACATGAGGATAAGCAGAGAGAATTCAAGCCTAGAAATCAATTGAATTTTGATTCTTCTGCATTGAATGTCAATGTAGGGGGAAGAACTTTTAAGACAAATTACTCACCTGGTGGGAATCAGACTTCAAACAACAGGCCTAGGCTATTTTGTGACCACTGCAGACGACCAGGACATACCAAAGACAGATGCTACAAGCTGCATGGATACCTTCAAGGTTTTGGCCAGGGCACACAACAGTACAAGCAGAATTCACAAGGGTATAACAATAGTAACAATAACATGAGCTCCAACAAGGGGAAGAGCACTGTGGCAAATACAGTTGCAAGTGTGCAGGGAATGTCATCAGACATGTTGTCAATTAAAGCAATTGAACTAGAACATCAGGGAGACAATCAGAACATGAACCTTTCAAAAGAACAATATGGACAAATCTCAATTTACTGTAGCATTTTCAAGTTGGAAGTGGAAGAGAGGTACTTCAAGTGTTTCTAGTGGAGCTTCTGTGAATTTTGCAGGCATGATTGCTTGCACTTCTTCCATTGATTTTGATAATCCATCATGCAAATGTTTCAATGCAAAAGCTGACTTGTGGATATTGGATATTGGATTCAGGAGCTTAACACCACTTGACTTTCGATAAAACTCACCTACAAAATATTATAAATCTACCATATATCTCTTGCTTGTTAAATTGCCAAATGGTTACAAAGTTAAAGTAACCCAAATAGGAGATGTACATCTAGCCCACAAAATCATCTTACATAAAGTCTTGTTTATACCATCCTTCAAGTTCAATCTAGTCTCCATTAGTTCATTAGCAGTGCATCTCAAATGTGTTGCTTCTTTTTCTGATACTTCTTGTCCACTGCATGCCCCTTCACTGAAGAGGCCTATGGAGATTGGTAAGATGTATGATGGACTTTACTTTCTATGTTCTCAATGTCTCAAGAAAGGTAGTCTCGTTTCTGTTTCTAGGTGTGCACTTCCATGCTTGTCCAGTCATGTTATTGATATGAATGTAGTACACTGTCTATCCCATTCCCACCACCCTATTGTAAATAATTTCATTTGCAATAATAAAGGCAGTGTTTCTACACTACTTTCTTCTACCTCACTTAGAGACAGTGTGGATCTTCTGTGGCATTATAGACTTGGTCATATACCCTTCAATAAAATGAAAAGCATTCCTACTATGCATGCATCTTTCTCTCCTAGACAACCAATTATTTGTTCCATTTGTCCCATGGCCAGACATTGTAGACTCCCTTTCTCTCAGAAAACAATCAGTACTACAAAAATCTTTGAACTCCTTCATGTTGACCTGTGGGTCCTCTATCATGTAGCAACACACAATAATTTCAAGTATTTTCGCATCTTAGTGGATGACTACAATAGGTCAACTTGAACACATCTTCTAAGCTGTAAAAGCAATGCTCTTCAAATCATAAAAAACTTTTGTGAACATGGTAGAGAACCAATTCAAAACCAATGTTCAATGTGTAAGGACAGATAATGGCCTAGAATTCACTAGCAATGAAGTTTCTTCTTTCTTCCAATCAAAATGTATAAATCACCAGAAAACATGTCCTTATACACCCCAACAAAATGGGGTGGTGGAAAGGAAACACAAATACCTTCTTGAAGTTACCAGGGCACTTCTTTTCCCGTCCAAATTACCACTAAAATATTGGGGAGAGTGTGTCCTTACAGCAACCTTTCTAATCAATAGACTACCAACAGTTCCTCTAAAGAATAAATGTCCTTTTGAACTCTTGTATGACAAGAAATCAACCTACTCCCACTTGAGAAGCTTTGGTTGTTTGTGTTATCCTACTATGCCCAAACCCTTCAGGGATAAGTTTGAACCAAGGGCCACTCCACATGTATTTGTAGGTTATCTATTTGGGACAAAAGGTTACAAAGTACTAAGTCTAGCCACTAAGAAAATCTCTGTCTCAATGGACGTCTTGTTTCATGAAACTATTTTCCCTTTCACTTTCACTTCAGATGTACAAAATCTACCCTCATACTTTCTTACATCTTCTTCTACAGATCACCTACATGATTGCACTATTATTTCTCCTACATCTTCTACCACTGATCAAGGGGACACACATCAGTCCACTCCTTCTCCCTCCAGCACCACAACTCCTCTACCTGTTATGTCACCCATTTTTCCTTCTAGTACCTCTTCTTCCTCTGAATTACAAACTCACACCAAATCCATCTTCCCACATCACCTTCAACAACTCAGCCTCATACTTCTTCTATAGAACCTTTTAGCCCAAAGAAGATCTGGTAGGGAATCAAGACTCCCCTCTCACTTGAATGGATATGTATACCCAATTTGAAATGTAATTCCATTCTTTCTCTCAATGCTTTGTTTTCACAAAATAACCATATTACTCCTGATGACTTGCAACATAATAGTCAGCATGTTGTAAGAAATATTTGTCATGATAGAGAGCCAACTTCTTATGAAGAGGCAGCCATGTATCCTCCTTGGTAGAATGCCATGACTCAAGAGTTTGAGGCCTTATATGCCAACAATACTTGGGACTTAGTCCCTTTGCCAAAGGGTAAATAGACCATTGGTTGTAGGTGGGTGTACAAGGTAAAACACAAAGCAGATGGTAGCATAGAAAGGTACAAAGCTAGACTAGTTGTGAAGGGGTACACACAACAAGCTGGAATAGATTACACTGAGACCTTTTCTCCTAGGGTCAAGATGACCACTGTCAGATCCTTGATTACCATTACAGCTAAGAAGAGATGGCAGATTTACCAATCAGATGTAAATAATACCTTTCTCCATGGAGATCTGCATAAGGAAGTCTACATGAAAGCTCCATCAGGGCTTGAGCTAGAGTCTCCAAACTTGGTCTGCAAGCTGAACAAGTCCCTCTATGGGCTAAAACAAGCCAATAGACAGTGGTATGATAAATTGACGGAGGCTTTGTACACAAGAGGATACATACATTCCATGCATGATTACTCCCTGTTCTTTAAGAAGCAAGGTTCTTCAACTATTTTTGTAGCAGTTTATGTTGATGATGTTCTCCTCACAAGGACTGATTTAGAAGAAATCAGACAACTCAAAGCTTTCCTACATGATAAATTCAAAATAAAAGATTTGGGACAACTGCATTATTTTCTAGGACTAGAGGTCTTTTACAAGGAAGATGGTATTATTATCTCACAGAGAAAATTTGTTCTGGACCTTCTGAAAGAATATGATTGCCTGCACTCAACCAGCCTGACGCTCTCCTCTTGATCCTACGGTGAAACTGAAGGCTAAAGAGGGCTCTCCTTTATCTGATCCTACTTTCTACAGAAGATTGGTTGGGAAGTTAAATTTTCTTACAAACACTAGATTGGATATAGCCTATGGGGTCCAACACTTGAGTCAGTTTATGCAAGACCCCAGGGAACTTCATTTACATGCAGCTTATCACATGTTGAGGTACCTCAAAAAAGATCCTACATTGGGCTTGTACTTCAGCATGCATCTGATCTTTCCATCACTGCTTACTGTGATTCTGACTGGGCAGCCTGCCCTGACTCTAGGAGATCAGTGTCTGGTTACATTATCCTTCTAGGAGGCAGTCCTGTGAGCTAGAAGTCCAAGAAACAGAAAACCATTTCCTTGTCCTCAGCAGAAGCAGAGTACAGAGCACTTAGGAAGGTGGTGGGTGAGCTGGTATGGCTGCACAGGTTGTTTGAAGAGCTCAATATTCCTGTCTCTGTGCATTGTGATAGCCAGTCTGCTCTACACATTGCAAGGAATCCTGTGTTCCATGAACGAACAAAACACATTGAAGTGGATTGCCATTTTGTTCGCACCAAGCTTCAGGAGGGCCTCATTTCCTTGCATCACATTGGCATTACAAAACAACTGGCAGATGCTCTCACTAAAGCACTCACAGGGGTAAGCATTTCTCTGTTCTTGGCAAGTTGGTTGTGATTACCTCACCTCCAACTTGGGGGGGGGGAGAGGTATTGAGATTATATTCTATATTTAAACGCACTTGTATTACACTTGTATATACATTGCTGAGTCAGCATAGCATTAGTTAGGTTCCAGCTGTCAGTTTAGTTAGTTTAGTTGTATTCTTTATTGCTTATGTGTATAAAGAGGACAATACTCAGTAATAGATATTTTTGAGTTTTATGTTCCAAATCAGAGACTCCTCACTGCTCATTTCTCTCTCTTCGAAACACACATTCAAGAATATTCTAAATCCTCCATTGAAGGAGGAGTGGAGCTCACTCAGAGCTCATGATCTTTACACTTTTAAGTGAGTGTTTATTGTACGTCAAAGAGTATAATTTGTCTAAGAACTTTTTATATCTATAATGTTACATATTGCAGATGTAACATTCACGAATGATATCAAAACACATCGTCGTAAGATAACATTAAGCTCTAAGGGTCCATATTGATACATGTATTGATGTACCAACTGTTCTGCTAAAAAAAATGCTTAATTTGTTGAATACCACCTAATGATTAGATGAAATTTTCATTCAATAAATAGAAATTAAATTTAGGGTAATAAGTATATTTCAAACCATTATTCTAAATCTAGAATTTCCTTTTGTCCCTTTAGTACACACACCCACACACATCTAAAAACCTTAATTGTAAAAATATAATCAACTTTTTCACTTATTTATTGTACATCCTTATTTGGAAGGAAATGACCTATTGATTTCTATTTAAATATGTTTACATTCTTGCTCCTACTTTCATCTTCAACATATTTTGAAACGAAGTAAGACAATCACTTTATTAAGAAAATTTATTTACCTTTTTGAAATGTAAATTTAGCGATCTAATTATACATACATATAAAAGTGTATTTTATATATATATATATACACACACAGAGAGACACAAATGCACCTGTATATTTATTTTGAAGTTTTTACACACACACACATAAGATTTTAACTCAATGGAAAATTTAGTAAATATTTTAAAGTTTATTAAGTAAATTTGTTTTGCTTTTTGACTTATAATGAAAAAGTTGATTTCGAAAAATGAAATGAGAAAATAAATTAGCCAGATTCCCAGAAAAACTAACCAGATGTTTAACATTTCCTCCAAAACCAATCTGAATAGGCAACTTTTCCCAGAATTATTTTCCCAAAGCTTTTCTAATAATGATATCCAAAGTTCAAATGCCTTTACATTACTAATAAATTGTAGCTCAAAAAAGGTAGATCGTGCTTTCTAAAACAAAGTGTAAAGGAAAAATAGCACCTAGCTGATACTTTCAACAGGAAATGGATAAGACCAGATGGACAAAATTGAAATAACCTTTGGAAGAAGTCTGAGCATACTCTATGTACAAGGACATTAGCTAATTCTCTAGTAGAGATCAAAGGAATAGCGGGGAAACTTTCTTATTAGGTTGAAAATTGAATATTGGTTCTCCAGTAGAACAGGACATTACCTAGCTTGAGGTATTCTTCCGTGCAGCATAAGATCGATATGCTGCCAGTCCAACTACGGCAACAGCAGCCACAACTGCAATTTTTGAGTTAAGAATTAGATGGTATGCAAAAAATTGATTTAAAACTTTTCGCTCTAATATGCCATCCTATCTTCAGTGCCAATTTTCGTTATTTCAGTTCCATTTTGTACTTCTTTTTGGAGATATCTTTAGGGGTATTAGAGTCAAAAGTACCTGAAGTAAACATGAGAGAGCGATTAACAAGGTGACGATATCGCTTCTGGCTACGTCCAACTTCAGTTTCGGGAACACTTAAATGAGGGTGCTCTGCAGCAGCGACAATTCTATTGAACACACTATTCAGATCTCTCTCCTTTACACTTATGTGAATAGGTGCATCTATTCCAAAACTCTGACATATCTGAGCATAAATTGAATTTTTTTTATCAAAAAGGCATATATGGAAAGCAAAATCAAGAAATCATAAAATCGTTTATGTATTTTTTCAAAAACACAGGGTACATTCAATTTGAGCAAAAACATAGAACACAATGAAACCACCATAAATACCTTTGCTGAATCCTTTATTGCCATTGGATATGAATCAAGATCGTCCTTTGCAGCAACAAATAGACAAGGCATCATGAAACCACTAATTTCCCCTCGCCTTGCCACAGTCATTAGCAATTCCGATGCTCTTTTTAAAGAATATTCATCCGAGCTAAAGGGAAAAGAAAGTTTCCACACAAAAAAAATACATTATCATGACAAAGTTGAAGAAGAAAGAACCTCTCACACCCACAGTAAATGAAAACCTAGCATTAAGCATCAACAGCACTTGATTATTGGGAAAAACCCCCATAACATAGTAAGAGAGAAGATATGAAGTTAATACCATATGGAACCATAACTAGTCTGTAAATGTCATACATATCATGGAGGGGGTTCTTCTTTGACCGCAAGGGTGGGGAACAAAATTGATTAACCATTAAATAGACCCAACAACACATAAAAACCAAAGAGCCACGATAATGTTCCATCTAAGTGGCTATATACCAACTATGGATGGATTAATCTAGGATCCAGTATAAGATCAATTTTTAACCAACAAATATACAGAGTGATATAACCATGTTGCATCAAGCAACAGATGCTTCTGCTAGCTGATTTTGTACAACTTTAAAAAAGATGGAGCCTATGAGCAGTCCATACTCCTGATGGTTAAAGATGTGTTTGTGTGTACACATCAGTAGTTGTGATTTCCCAAAATAATGTTAGCATAAGAGAGAAGAGAGCCTTATCAAAAAGAAATGTTAGCATAAGAGAGTTGCCTTTGTAAATTGTAAGTGAAAGAAATACAGGGCTTTTCACCCCCATAAAATTTTAGAACAACCTCTCTCTGTCCAAGCGATGGTGTATAACAATGAATTCAACTGTACAGAAAAGCCTTTAGTCTAACTCAGATCTTGCATTATTCACCTGTCATATACAAACACTGCTACATCACAAGACGCCAAAGATTCCTTATTAGATAGAAGCATCTTAACTTCGTCTTCTGGAATCTCCCTAAGTACAAGAGTTCTCTTAGTTCCCTGCATAAAAACCATGTTTAGTATTATGGGAATGTACTTACAATCAATCTTGAGAGCATTCAACAAGGGAACAAAGTTGTAAATGCTATGACTCTTTTAATTAACAGAGGATGGGTATCCATGCATCAAGAAAAAGCATAATACTCTTCTAATTAACACTATGCATATTAATAGGGAATCATTTGAGCAGAAGCTAAGATATTATATTTGCAGCACACAGGCAGACAAGTGTTTTAAAGATCAAGTATAACATCCTATCAAGCCAAATGATAATCTTCTGAGAGCACTTACCCCAAGACGGTCAACAACACTAACAGCATAGTGCTCGTCAGTTGTCGCTGCATAATTTTCTGAGAAAGGCCTTTGGTGAACAAAAGTTATGCATCAGAAATTGCCAGACAAAGAATATTAAAGAAAAATGACAAAGGGAGATATGGTGATTTGCCTGGCCAATCTTAGGAAAAATGGAGATCTGCTCATAATATTAAAAACTGCATATTTCTATAAGCCATTAACAAGAACTACTATTAACAAAAGCAATTCACTAGCTAAAGTTCAGATAGATACCTTCCCAATAATGACTTCAGCAAGGCCGATTTGCCGGATCCTTTAGGACCAAAAACAAAGCACTGGTAAACATTTCGATCTGTCTGTTGTTTCTTTCGATCGACTGATCTTCTCCTGGTAGGACGGAGTGCTGATGCAGCACCACAGTTATACCCAATGTATATCAAGTTGGCCAAACTTTGAGCTGGTTCCAGCAACGTCATAAGAGCCCACTGACATTGTTATCGGCAAGCATTAGCAGTTTGGATCTTTAAAGAAATTGCCTTAACAAAAAATATTTTTGCTCCTATAGGGTATGTCAACTAGAATATGTAACATTATAGGCATTGAATGTGAAATAAACCAGATATAGCAGACTAACAATCCCTTTTATTAATATAATTATATAATCCTAAAAAGCAAAATATATAAGCTCAATATCCTAATGACCCTTCTACTCAGTAGAAAAGAATTTAAAAGGGAAGAAAAACAAGATCAATTAAATTTTGAGTTGCGATCCACCTACTACATTCGAACAAGTTAACTGTGCCATGAATCTAGGGAATTAAAGCAAGGGGAGGCATATTTCCAAATTATCTGATTCTGAAACAAAATAATATGGAATCTGTTGGAAGTACTTTTAAAGAGTTAGGAAACCCTCTTGACAAATGCAACAACCAGGGAGAGGGGGATGAGAAAGAAAACTAGAGGTACGAACCTCAGACAGGAAAGCAGAAAGAGACAAGCCCCCTAATGGAGTTCTTTCCACAGCATCCTTGTAGGGAGTTTCACCCCAGGGACTGCAATTTTTTCAAACATAAAAAAGCCAGGTTAGCAATCAGCTCAGAGGGAAGGGTGGGGAGAGAGAGAGAGAGAGAGGATAAGTCGAGAACACTTCTCGTCATAAGATTCAAACAAAGAGCATCAATGATAATGACAAAAATTATTCTACAGAACCTATTAGAAAAGAAAAAAGATAACTGAAATGAGAAGTCGTCTAAATTAATCTGCAAGCATTATTCAACTTATCCCTAGTAAATTCAAAAGACTGAAAATTCACATCCTCACAATTAGCTGCACACAAATTACTTAGAGCTACCATATCAAAGGATAACTTAAGGAAAGACCCAACATCCTATATGAGATTCACGATAGGTGTGTTACAAGTCTGCTGAAGTCTGTCTCATTCGATCAATCTTAATGTGTCAAGCAAGAGCATATAGGCACATTTGACAGATTTCTTCTGAAAGTCTAAATTAATTATGTAAGCAACCTTTGCCATTTAATGGATGTATAAGTGAAGCAGCTTCAATCAATGAATGGACAAAATTTGTAATAGTAGTGTCCTAATAATTCACATTAATTAGCAGGAAGTGCGCAACAAAGCCATCCAGATGTAAATACTTCACAACAAAGAGCTCACAGAAACCAATTTACCTTTCTGGTGCAGTTGAAAATAGATCATCAAGTTCAGAATTTCTAAGGACTCCATCCTGCATAAAACAAAGATTTACAGATTTAGGAACAACAGACAATAAGTGTAAGATGTCTGGTATTATCAAAAGACTTAAAAGGCTTAGCAAAAAGTATTTGCATAATCCTTTCTAGTCTTCATAAACTTAATACCATCCTAAAGAACAAAAATTGGAAGCGACAACAGTTTAAATATGGAATCAGTGTCAAAAACGGATAGAGCTATTCTTTCATCCAGAGATAAGGACTGTAATGAGAGATAAAGTTCTAAAACTCTTTCCAAATCATGAAGGCTATTTATGGATAAGTTCTTAGATCTGCCAATGAGCTGAGTGTGAATCTTTTAGAAGTTGTGCACTGTGTTTGACCGTCTTCCTTTGACTCTTTATTATCTTTAAGTTTGATTTTGGAATCTTAAAAAAAGGAGGATAATCGGAATTTAGCTCAACCAATTAAAATTCCTCAAAGTTCATTTTTCGTTTCTAATTGGGTTAAAATTACATTGTGACTACATAATTGTTCCTTTGTCTTAAGAACATTCTTTTTGACTTACTGTATCAAAGATTGTCCTTTACCTTTACTACCATTAAGAGTTCTGGTGAGATCAATTCACTCATAGATTACTCAGAATAAGCCCACCCCTTACCACCAATGAACGCATAACATCATCAACTTTATTATCAAGTCATATTAAATACATGGGGAAAAAAGTCACACATACGACAAAATGCATGAAAAAACAGTGCCCAGGTATACTTTATCAGTGTCAAATGTGCTGAAGACCCCTTTCAAGAACTCCACTGCTTCGCTGGTCAACTCCAGATTCTGCAAGAAAACAAAATATTATTGAGAAGGGAACTGACAGAAAGACAGTGAGCCGCTAAAAACAGATATGAATATACCAACGGAGTTTTTCTTGTACTAACAAACAATATTTGTGTCAGACAACTTAAACCTTCGGAACAACGAAAAAGAAGCAGCATGAACGTAGAAAGACAGTTCCCATAATCTGATCCTTGATAATTTTCCACTATCAGAACTGTGAATAAGGGTGCTGATTCACCATGAATCAGAAACTCTATGCAAGCTAGGTCAACCTATTATTGATATTCCCCATGAATTTTCCCTCTAGCATCTGTGCCAAAGTTCTTTCAAACACAGACAGTCAACTATAACCCTAATAATATCTTGGACTTTAACGAGTGTCATAATAGTCATCTGCTTCATAAATAGAGTCACCTGATCAGGAGCTTTTTTGAAAGGTATTGAAAGGTAATCATCCTTCAGCTTAATTTCATCATTGTACCCAAATTTTCTTAACACGGTCCAAGTGGTCTCGAGTCGACCCTTCTCTATAAAAAGTGCATGAAGAAAAAGAAAGCCTGTCAATGTGAGCCCCATGTCATTTACACCTTGAGGTAGCTTCTCCTGTACTACTCTCTTGACACCCACTATTTCAGCAGGCTGCAGGGGAGCACTGAAGCACTTAATCTGCCAATTTTGATGGAACACAAAATGCTAGAGAATAAGGCTTCTTGAAATAAAAAACTAAAAGTAAGTAATCAAATGTTTTAACAAATTAGAGGACATCAACGTGAAGAATGACCTGAAATTCATTAAGCTCTTCATCATTGAGAGTATCATCCATGTCATGATCACAAAGGATAAATATCCGTTTCAATGCTCTAACACAACGGGGTTTAAGAGCCTGAGTTTCATGATCAAAAAGTGGAGCTGTTGGATGAAGTACAGCTTTCTGAGCATAATAGAACACTTCGGGTACCTGTAAAGGTTAAAAAAAACATCACACTACTGAAATATAAAACATCTGCAAGGAAAAGTTCCTAGTGACAATTTGCACCCACCTGAACTAGGTTTGCCGCAGAACATTCTATGCAAGTCTCAATCTCGCGGAACTGTTGCATGATTGGAGCCATCACTTGCTCTAGATTCATATGATGCTCCTCATCTCGCTTATCTAGCTTACAGCCAACAACAATTACCGGCACCTTGATCTAACCATGGTAGAATGTCCAGAAGTCACTTTCTCATATCTCAATACATACCACAGAAGTACACTACCCATCCAAAAGAGTTACAGTGTGATACTTAATCAACTTGCCATAAAGATGATATTTGGAATAACAATGAAATTGCATCAACAAAAAGGAACAACACTTTCCAGAAAAAATACTTTAAAATACTAAAACTAGCTGGTGACCATAGACATAGTCCTCCATGTTTAAGAAAATAAAGTAATAATCAATCCATTAACAGCAAAAGGCACGTAAAAAGGAATATATGCTCCCTCTCAAGATATTTGGCACTTTTCTGGAATTAGTGAATTTGACCAGTATTTTTTGAATGTATTCTTTCACCATCCGACACTCAATATGTTTCTGTAGCTTCTGACTATATAAATTTTACTTTTGAAAATTGAACTAAAATATTTTCTGACTTTAACTTCAAGGTTTGACACACTAACCATGGAAAAAAGCCAAACAAATTGGACACAGATGGAGTAAAATAGGTTGATTGGGAGGGGGGGGGGGGGGGGGAGGGGAACCTCTAAGCGACGAAACTCGTAAAGCCAGAAAGTAGTCAAGCGATTGAGAGTAGAAGGTTGATCGCAAGCATAGGTGAGGACGACAGCATCAGCTCGCTTCAATTCTTCAGCAACCTTACCTCTGCTCTCCAAACTACATATCATATCCAAACAATTCATCATAATATGATAACTTTCATGACGTATAACCAACAAATCAAGTATTCAAACTCCAAAAAAAGAGCAATAAGAACCTCGAGGAAGTGTCAATGATCGTAACAGGAACATTATCAGGATAGAGATCGGCGGGAAGTCGAGTCGGAGGAAGCACCGGCGGAACTTCCTCCGGAAAAGTTTCAGTGGCGGCAGCGGTAATGAGGCTTGATTTGCCGGTGGCGCGGTCGCCGACGACGACAACGCGGACGTTAGTACGGCCGCCGGAAATTGAACCGCCGAGCATTTGAATCGATGATGATTGAAACAACGTCGTGCACAATGTGGTGATATATGGTGGATTTTGACACTAGAAAATGGGAATCGAATAAAATATATACTTAACTATTTAACTATTTTATTTTGTCTTTGTTTCTCTGAAATTTTCTGTTGGTTTACCCAGTTTTTGAAAGAATTAAGTTAGTAATTTAATGGAGTACTGTACGATTGAGGTGTGCAACTACTATATGGAATAGTGAGAAGGTAACTGTCGACTGTCTAATGACTCTAATCCATGGATTTCTTACGATTTGGATCTGGAAATTACCTTGATTGGACTGCTAGCCCACTATGAAAAAATTGGATCATTCATTCAGAGTAAGATGGGTTGGCCCAAAGAGATGGACTTTCTTGTGGTCTAGGGAAGGGCAGCCCGATGCATTAAGCATTCCGTATTTATGCTTGGGGTAGGGTCGCACCCTTTGGTGTGCGATGCAGGCACTAAGCACTCTACCCTGAATCAATGGCTGATTCTATGAATAACTTTATTTTTGTTTCAAGAATCCCCTTTCTGTGTTTTATGTAGGAGTTTGGACGACATTTGTTGAAATTCAAAAATATATATAACCAAAATTGAAGTTGAAAAGGAATGTTTAAAAGTATTGCGCGAAAAAACTCTACAACGGTAAAAAGATAATGGGACCGTCTTAAAAAGATAGTTCAATAGTTGCCTCTGATTACAATGTCAATTGAACCTTCCCTAACCTTAATTGAAAAACTTTGGTGTTATTCAAGCAATAGTTATGATGTCAAATTTTGAAATTAGTATTACAAGTTCGAATCCCAATTACCATGCATTTTTTCTTTTTTACTTCTATGCTTGAATAGATTTAGAAAAGATGATAAGACATTAAAAAAATTCAGGAACTAGAAGGAAATGTCTCCGTAAAAAAAATAGCTAACTTTGGAAATCATAAAATGACTTTCTGAAATATTGTTTCCTTGAAATAATATCTAATCTTAGAATTCATAATATGACTTGTCTGCTCTAGAAATGAATGGAGTATACTTGCTCGAACATTATAATTCTTGAGAAAGGTCTCAGAAAATTATAGTTACCAGTATTCTTGAGAAAAGGAATGATCAAATTGTGTAAATAAGAACAATTAATCAAAGTCTGTCTTGAATTAATTTGTCTTTATATAAAGCTAGTGTTCTCCACATAACCATAATTAGATATCTCGCCTTTTTCTATTTCTTTCTTTTGTAGTTTCTTACTATTTTATCTTTTTTGTTTAATGGCTGAAAATGAGGAAGCTAGCATTGGATTTGAAGAATGCAAACCATGGGTACCTGCCCATATTATCCAAGAGGTTTTTGATAACCAAAATGGCAAGGTCAGCTTCTTTATATACTTTAATTCTTCGCTTTGATCTTAACTTCTAATTTGTAATTATGTTGTATACTTTTTTTTCCTTAAAGAAACAATGAATAATAGAGTTTGTGTTGTATGCTTGACAACAATAATGATTGGTTCTTTCTTCAGTATATGAGTTGAGAGTTAGAGTCGCACAATGAATTAGTGGGAAACTATAGTTACTCCCTATTAAACGAGAACAAAAGCCAAAGGAAAAAAAAAAGAACCTAGTAAACTCAAAGTTTGCACAATCTTTATTCCTCTATACTTTTGATTTGCGACATGGGTAGGGTATGGGTTATTTTCCTTTTTGTATTGTCTTGGATAATCTACGCCTCGTGAGCTAACTTTTAAGGTTAAGTTATGCCAAATCAACTTTCTTATCTATACTTTTCAATCCATACTTTTCAATCCATTGGGTTGTCTTACCATAATATCGGAGTTCATTGCTCAGATGATCATTGAACTTTGCAAAATGATGGAACAAAGTCACTTAACTTTAGTTTGTAACACGAAAATCACTCAATTTTTTCTAATGCACACAGATAGTCACTCAACCGGAAATATTAAATTTTCTGGTGGAAAAAGATGACATGGCAGTCTACATAAATTTTTTTATTATTTGACCAAGTAACGCCCAAACAAAATATTAACTCTACCCATACACCCAACCCACTGAATAAAAACCCACCCACTTAATAAAATAAACACTAAAGACTAACTAAACCCTCTGACCATTATTTCACGCTACTCTCTTCTTTCCATGGTTTCACTTCTAATCCAAAATTGAGCTTTTCAACATGTTCTTAATCCCCCAATTCATACACGCCTCCTTAAACTGTTTAAAAGACTCAAACTTCATTCCTAGTTCTAATATAGGGTTGTCCATTTCTTCGTTATACTCCTCATATGCGACCTCTACCTCATCTTCTTTATCAGTATCTCGCTCTAGCAATTCATCAGATTAGCATAATCTGAATCACCATTCTCGTTTATTTCTGGAATTAGGATGCCAACAGATAGTCCAACTCTATTGTTTCCATCATTGGTATTTTTTTTTTGGTCTTCCTTTTGCCTTCTTAAAATAATTCTCAACATTAATATCATGATTATCAACAGTAATATCATGATACTCGTCATCATCTTCCTCTAGGTTATAGGCTGGATCATTGAAATCTTGATCATCTAACCGATCTTTATCCTCACTTTCTTCATCACCATTACCCTTCCTCTCAGCCACCGTATTACTCAAAACACTATTTTCCTGAAATACCCATCTAGAATTTCCAACCACTCCTAAAGTATCATATAAAGACAAACAAATAATATTTATTAAGATTACCTCGTTTTCTCTCATGTGTTGTGTAATACCCTCGACATAGTGGTTCAAATCCACATTAAACAATGGTTGTGGGGAAGAGATGGATCCCTCCTTTGAGATTTTTTATATTATCTACTTGATGCACCTTCCAATTCCATGTTGAAAAGCTCAACTTTGGACTAAAGTGAAACCATGGAGAAGAAGAGCAGCGTGAAATAATGGTCAGAGGGTTTGGCTATTCTTTAGTGTTTATTTATTAAGTGGGTGGGTTTTTATTCAGCGGGTCGGTTTGGGTGTATGGGCAGAGTTATAATGTTTTGTTTGGGTGTTCCTTGGTCAAATAATAAAAAATTCTATGTAGACTGTCATATCATCTTTTTCCACCGAAAAGTTTGATATTTCCGGTTGAGTGACTATCTGTGTGCATTAGGAAAAGTTGAGTGATTTTCCTGTTATAAACTAAAGGTAAGTGACTTTGTTCCATCATTTTGCAAAGTTCGAGTAATGAACTCCATAATATCGTGCTTTTATTTTAATGAAAGTGTTATCTACGGTGCGTGAATCGTTTATGAAAGACACAAATCCCATAATCGAGATATAAGTTTTTTCATTGCCCTTGATAATTTTTTTTTCCTTCTTACGCTTTCTTATTTGTTATTATTTTTTGGTCTAATCTTTAGTACATTTTCAATCAAGAGAATTGCTTTTTCTACTAAATACTTTTTAGATTATGTTTTGGGATTAGCTCAAAATTTCGGATAATTAGTTAAAATATTTGTTTTTAATTATATACTAATTTTCAGTTTTAGGATGATGGGATGTACTTTCTCTTAATAATTTAATAATAGTAAATATGATTCAATCTCGAGATTGTATACAGAATTAACCATTACTTTATAGTAAACCAATTAATGTCTTGATCTTGTATTTCAGCATCACTAAAAATATTTTGGATTGACGTCTCAAAGAAGAATGCATTCAAAAAATTGTGCTATTGGAGAACCTAAAATGCAAGCAATCTTCCTAGATTATGGACAGAGATCCAGTGGGACGGGAGTTTTCCTTCCTCAAAGAGGAGGAACAATCCTACAACCATCTAATAAGTCTGGTAAAAAAGAAAAACGAGTTTTAAATTCTAAATTTGTATTTACTTGCCAACAAACATTCAGCTTATTAGTATCGCTTAGAGTCTGTCACACAAATACATGTGAATTGACTATGTCGATAATTTTCTCCAATTTTCCAACCAAAAACACAAGGGAAAAAAATGCATTTTCTAGTCTTCTCTTATATTCATTTCTTTTCTCATTTTCAGTAATAAGATTAGTCTAGTTAAACTATTAAGTATCAATTACTATCAATATAAACAAGAGAATAACATGTATTTTCATAGATGTGTAACAAGATAGTGAAGTAATGTTATCTTTGATGATAGGATTCAATAATTTTGGCTGCATCAATATTTATTGTACTATTTGAAAAAAAAAATTAAAATAACTCAAATAATTGTGAAAAAACAGCAACGTTTCCTGTCCTTCTTCCGACCCGTGTTGTTCAAGCTCTAAATCTGAATGTACATCAGCTCAATATACATATCAAGTCCAAGAGAGGTATGTTTTTCATCTTTTAAGATGTTGTATATTTTTAGCCGCTCTAAAAAATAATAGGCAATAAAATATATATTTTTTGTATATATGCGTATTACATACAAATATATATATATATATATATATTATATATTTTTCGATTGGCGAGTGCAATTAGTTTCAGCTAATCGACAAGTTTTGTATTTTAACTATTTTTAAATTAGCAACTCTACTTATAGTATCTTTACGATATTAGCCCTAATTCACTTAAAATTAATCATTGAGTTGTTGTTCTTTAATTTAGTTTTTCTATAGTTCTCTCTTTTGTTAGCATTTTGTTAGGTATACAAGTTTGTAATCTACATTAATATTACTGATTGGTCCTTTTTTTTTTTTTTTGGGTAGCAACATATGTTCATGAAAGCTGGAAAAGTGATGAGTGCAATTTTGCCAAGAGTGAGAATGGTGATTTATCAAGGCAACATTATTCGTCAAATATTTTTCTTCCAAAGGAATGGACTTACTAGTTGGCAATAAATTTGAGAAATAAAATAAATCAATAAAATAATGGACTATTCTATGTTAACGTTTTTATTAGTAAATATTTTAAATCATTCGAGACTTACAATTTGTTCTATTCTTGATCATGCGTGTGTGATGACCCGAAATGTCATCTTCTGTTTTAGAACTCAATTCGGCACTTTTAATAGGTCAATGTTTTTTGTAAACTGACCCGGATTCATGTTTTGACGGTTTCGATGGGTCCGTATCGTGAGTTGGGATTTGGACGTATGCCAGAAATCGAAATCGGAAGTCCCTAACCCGAGATATCGGACTTTGTCGAAATTTGAAAGTTAAAGACTTAATGAAATGGAGATGTTTGACCAAGGTTTGATTTTTTGGGTATCGGGTCCGTATTTTAGTTCCGAAATCCGGTATAGGTCCAATACCCTATTTATGACTTGTCTGTGAAATTTGGTGAGAAACAAAGTTGGTTTGACGTGATTCGGACGTCCGGTTGAGAAATTAGAAGTTTCAAAGTTTTCTTGAAAATTTTATTTGATTTGGTGCTAAATTCGTAGTTCTAGGTGTTATTTTGACGATTTCATTGCGCGAGCAACGAAACAAACTTCGCATTTGCGAAGTTGGTCTGGGGAGGGTAGCCTTCGCATTTGCGAGATTGTGTTGCATTTGCGGTCATCCAGTGTTCGCATTTGCGAACATTTTCTCGCATTTGCGGACTATGCATAAATGAGAAGGGGTTCGCATTTGCGGGCTTCGCAAGGTTACAAATGCGACATCTGCAGCTGATGAAAGAGACTTAGACGGGATTTTTCTCTCATTCTTCAAATTTTAAAAATCTAAAACACAAGAGGCGATTGTTCCAAAGACTGTTTCTTCTCCAAATCATAGGTAAGTGATTCTAAACTAGTTTCTTTAAATCTTTCACTTCATTTTACAAGATTTCAACCTAAAATCTAAGGTTTTCATGGTGATTTTTGGATAGAAACTAGGGATTTTGAAATTTGGGGATTTAGACCTCAAATTGAGGTCGGATTCCAAAACTAATTAAATATTTGGGCTCGGAGGTAAATGGATAATCGAATTTTGGTCCGAATTTCGGGTTTTGACCAAGCGGGTCCGGTGTTGACTTTTGTTGAATTTTTCAAAAATTGCCTAAATTGAATTCTTTACGATCGTGGGTAGTTCCTAAGGCTTAAATTGAATCGTTTGATTGGTAATTTGCTAGATTCTATTAGTCTGGAGGCTTGTGTGAAGGAAAAAGTGCTGATTGAGCTTTGAGTTGGCCGCTGGATCGAGGTAAGTGTCGTGGTTAACCTTGGCTTGAGGGATTAGGTCTTATTTGCCTATTTGTTGCGTGTTTGAATGTTAGGTACAATGTATAGGTGAAGTGACGAGTACCAGTACGTTGTTGTCGAGTTATAGCATGCAAGTGGGTCCTATTCTTGAAATTGTTGCTTCTTTGATCCCATTATCCATGTTTAGACTAGCTACTTGTTATGTTGAGCAATCTTATCATGTTTACGAACCTTGGTATTGATTGAGTATTGACTCAACGTTGAGATTGATATTGTGGAATCAAACGTTGAAGTAAGACTTGTAGTTGTCATTTTTATCTTTTTATTATTATTGCTCCTTGTTTTGGTGAGGGAGGGTGTTAATGCACGAAGGGTGATGTCGTGCCATGTTTTGTGAGTGTTAATGCATAAAGAGTGATGTCGTTCCATGTTATGAGTGTTAATGCACGAAGGGTGATGTCGTGCCATGTTATGAGAGAGGTAATGCACGAAGTTTGATTTCGTGTCGTTTCTATTTGATTCATATGGTGAGGATCAGAGTAAAAGTACGAAGGGTGATGCCGTGTAATTTCTTTTGCTGTGGCTACTTGTCCTTATTTGTTCTAATTATATCGGTTGATCAAAGTTCTAGTTTCTGATGTGATCCTTATTTTGTGTGACGACCCGGCCAGTCGTATCATGAGTTACCGCTCTGTTTCCCCCATTTCTGCTTCTTCACGCTTCGTTATCCGTGTTTTGTGGTATCGGGTTGGTCGGATCGAATCCGGAATGATTTTGGTAAGGTTTGAGGCACTTAGCCTCTTTTAAGGAAGTTTGAGTTGAAAAAGTCAACCAGATGTTGACTAGTGTGTTAGAGGGCTCGGATGCGAGTTCCGATGGTTTGGTTAGCTTCGGGAGGTGATTTATGACTTAGGAGTGTGACCGGAATGGGTTTTGGAGGCTCAGAGTAGATTTAGGCTTGAATTGGCGAAGTTGAGATTTTGGCGATTTTCTGTTGATAGGCGAGATTTTGATATAGGGGTCGGAATGGGATTCCGAGAGTTGCAGTAGTTCCGTTGTGTGATTTGGGATGTGTGTGCAAAATTTCAGGTCATTCGGACATGGTTTGGTTGGGTTTTTTATCGAAAGCATAATTTGGAAGATTTTAGAAATTTTGGCTTGAATCCGATGTGATTTGGTAGATTAGATGTTGTTTGAGGCATTTTGATGATTGGAACAAGTTTGAATAAGATATTGGTTTATGTTTGTGCTTTTGGTTGAGGTCTCGGGGGCCTCGGGATGATTTCGGGTGGTTAACGGAGAAGTTGGAATTTTGTTGCAGTAGCTGAATTTGCTGCTTCTGGTACTTTCGCACCTGTGGATTGGGGACCGCGGGTGCGGCACCGCACGTGCGGAAGGGGAGCCGCAGAAGCGGATTTGAGAGAAAGAGCCAGGAGCCGCAGATGCGGTAGTTGGACCGCACCTGCGAAGTCGCAGGTGAGGAGATTGGATCGCAGATGCGGAAGGGCCCATTAAGTGATTTATGCAGAAGAGGAAGAGAGACCGCATATGCGGAACCGCAAAAGCGGCAATGGTACCGCAAATGCGGAACAACTGGGCAGAAAGTATAAAAAGGTTTCTTCGCAAATTTTGGGATATTTCACCATTTTTGACTTCGGCTTTGGAGATTTTTAGGCGATTTGAGAGGGGGGATTTCAAGAGAACTTCATTGAGGTAAGGAATTTGGACCTAAAACTCGTTCCTATGCTATTATTTCATGGATTAGAGCTAGAAATTATGGAAATCAAAGGTTAAAATTGGGGAAACTAGGGCTTGAGAACTTAGGCCTTTAATTGTGGATTTGAAGGACCATTTGGGGTCGGATTTGAGAACTTTTGATATGTATGAACTCGTGGGGAGATAAGGAATCTATTGATGTGAAAATTTCTGAATTTTGAGACGTGGGCTCGGGGGTCGGATTTTGGTAATTTCGGAATTTGTGCCATTTATTGATTGTTTTTGCTTGGGCTTCATTCCCTTAGCATATTTTGACGTTCTTGTTCTGATTTTAGATAGATTAAACGCACGTGGAGGTCGATTCAAGGGGCAAAGGCATCGCGAGCTAGAGATTTAGCCGGTTCGAAGTGAGTAATGATTGTAAATGATGTTCTGAGGGTTTGAAACCCCGGATTTGCACATCGTAGTGCTATATTGAGGTGAGGCACACGCTTGATGACGAGTGTGAGGTCGTGCACTATTGGAGATTGTGACTTGGTCCATCCCAATTGATGGCTTTACCGCGTATTTGAATGAAAACTATTTGTTATCCTCATTACTTGGGTTGAATGCCATATTTGGGCTTAATGCCAACTATTTGAACCCTCCGTGGCTTTTTATTGATATTTTCTCACTGTTTTGACTTTATACTTAAACTTAGTCATGTTATTTTTTCACTATTTTTCATACTCAGCCATGTTTTACTCAGTTTTAAGATTTAAATGATATTTTAAATGATGTTTGGGCTGAGAAACACTGTTTTACTATTGCTCGAGGGGCTGAGTATTTTTGACTGAGTAAGGCCGATGGCCTAATTGTGAGGAAATACTGATACTGATTTGAGGCCGAGGGCCTGAGATATATACGCCACGCGGTGGCTTGATTGATATGAGGCCGAGGGCCTAGATTTGATGCCACGAGATGGTTTGTTATTGTGCTTGGGCCATAAGGGGGCCCTCCATGAGTCTGCACACTTCCAGTGAGCGCGGGTACCCATTATGATATGAGATTGAGCCCGAGGGGCTGGTACTGATCTGAGATGGTGCTCGAGGGGCGGATTTGTTAATATTGTGCCCGAGGGGGCGACCTTCTATTTGTTTACTTTATTTTAATTATCTGCCAATTACCTATTTACTGGTTGAAAGAGGATTTTACTTGATTTTTTTTACTGGTTTTACTGTTTTTAAGTGATTTTACTGCTTCATTATAGAATGTCTTGCACCTTACGTGTGTTCTTACTTTCAGTCATTATTTACATTTGTTACTCACTGAGTTGGAGTACTCACTTTACTTCCTGCACCCTGTGTGCAGATTCAGGCGTAGTTGGTCCCGCTCCCGAGTGCTGATTCATTCCAGCTTCAAACGGATCTTCGAGGAGTCTTTAGGTAGTTGTTGGCGTTCGCAGTCCGGAGCTCCTCCCTATCTATTTCCTTGTGTTCTTAGTTCAGTATTTAAAACTTTGTAGTTACATTTGAGGATTTGGTATGGTTAGATGATCGTGACTTGTGACACCCCGGTTAGGGCTGTGTTGGGTTGTACTTCCGCACTTTATTGACATTATTCGCTACTTAGTATTGCTATATCATGTTTTAGACTGCTTTTATGTCATTTAGCTATTTAAAAAGTGAATTGGGTTTAATTGGCTGGCCTTGTCTTCACGAGAGGTGCCATCACAACCGGGTTCGGGGTTAGGGTCGTGACAAGTTGGTATCAGAGTCTAGGTTACATAGGTCTCACGAGTCATGAGCAGGTTTAATAAAGTCTCGCAGATCGGTACTATTTATCCTCGAGAGGCTGCAGAACCTTTTGGAAAAACATTATATTCTTGAAACTCTTGTCGTGCGAACTTGTTGATCCGAGTACTAAACTTCTGTTATTCTATTCTCTCATAGATGGTGAGGACACGCACTACCGGATGGGGTGGACGACCACTAGTGCCACCAGCTGAGGCCACCAAAGGCCGAGGGCGCGATTGTGGTCGTGGCAGAGGCAGAGCAGCGAGGGCAGTACCTATAGATCCACCAACTGCCCCAGCTCAGGATCAGGATCCAGTTATGGATGCTCCAGCGACACCAGTTCAGACACCAGCTGTGCCCATTGTGATTCCGGTCTTCAGGAGGCCTTAGCACAGATCTTATCAGTTTGTACTAGCCTGGCTCAGGCGGTCTCAGCCACTACAACCGCAACTACTTCTCAAGCCGGGGGAGGCAATCAGACTCCCGCCGCTCGCACACCTGAGCAGGTCGTGCAGGGACTTCAGACGCCGGGGGCGCATCTAGCCCAGTTGGTTGCAGCTGCTCAGGACTATGTAGTTCCTGCCATGCCGGAGGATGAGCAGTGTAGGTTAGAGAGGTTTAGTAGACTTCAGCCTCCGTCATTCAGTGGCACAGATGGCGAGGATGCCCAGGGCTTTTTGGATAAGTGTCAGAGAATGCTTCGTATTGCCGGTATTCTAGAGACCAGCGGGTCGCTTTTACCACCTATCAGTTTTCGGGAGCTGCTTTCACTTGGTGGGAGGATTTTGAGAGGTGTAGGCATGTTGGTGCAGCACCTCTTACCTGGTAGCAGTTCTCCGTTCTCTTTTTGGAGAAGTATGTGCCGCAGTCTCGTAGAGAGAAGCTGCGCAGGCAGTTTGAGGGGTTGAGTTAGGGGGAGATGACTGTGTTGCAGTATGAGTTGAGGTTTTCTGAGTTGTCTCGTCATGCCATCTGGTTGGTCCCGACAAATAGAGTGAGGATTAGGAGGTTTGTTGATGGTCTTACTTATCAACTCCGTATTCTCATGACTAGGGAGAGGGTGACTGGTGATACTTTCGAGGAGGTTGTGGATATCGCCCGTGATATTGAGTCTGTTCGTCGCCAAGAGCGAGAGGAGAGGGAGTCCAAGAGGCCTCAAGGATCTGGCAGCTATAGTGGTACTCCTTCGATGGGTCAATTTCAGCACGACAGAGGCCGTTCATTTAGATCTGCTCAGCCAGCTCGCCCAGGTTATCGTGGGGCATCTTCGGGTGATGGTTATCATGGTTCTCAGCAGGGCCAGTCATCACTTAGTGCCCTTCTAGCTCAGAGTTCATCTCGTGCTCCATCAGCTCAGGGCTCTTCTATGCCGAGTGCATCTGCTACTCACTCTGGTGCGAGGGGTTCCCTTCAGTCCCCTCCTCCAACACCTGGGAGTTGTTATGAGTGTGGCGAGATGGGCCACATGTGGAGGCAGTGTCCTCATCGTGTTGCTAGTTCGTCCCAGCAGAGGGGTCAGTCATCGGCTTCAGTGCCAGTTTCTTCACCACCACCCGCTCAGCTAGCTAAGGGTAGAGGTCAGTTAACCAGGGGTCGCCCTAGAGGGGGAGGTCGATTAGGGGGTGTTCAGTTTTGTTTCTATGCACTCCCAAGCAGACCCGATGATATCGCTTCAGATGTTGTTATTACAGGTATTGTTTCAGTCTGCCATAGAGATGCCTCTATGTTATTTGATCATAGTTCCACCTTTTCTTATGTGTCATCATACTTTGCTCGTTATTTGGGTACGGCCCGTGAGTTTCTTGCTTTACCTGTTCATGTATCTACCCCGATGGGCGATACTGTTATTGTAGATCGTGTGTACCGGTCGTGTGTGGTGACTATTGGGGGTCTGGAGACCCGAGTGGATCTGTTGTTCTTGAGTATGGTGGATTTTGATGTCATTTTGGGCATGGATTAGTTATCTACGTGTCGTGCTACTCTGGACTATCATGCTAAGACAGTCACACTACTACACCGGGTGTGCCACGGATCGAGTGTTAAGGTGTGACTGATTATGTTCCTAGTAGAGCGATCTCATTCTTGAAAGCCTAGCGTATGGTTGGGAAGGGTTGTATTTCGTATCTAGCCTTCGTGAGGAATGTCGGAGCTAAGACTCCCAGTATTGATTCTGTTCCAGTTCTGAAGGATTTTCCCGATGTGTTTCCTGCAGACATGCCGGGCATGCCACCGGACAGGGATATTGATTTTGGTATTGACCTGGTGCCGGGCATTCAGCCTATTTCTATTCCGCCATATCATATGGCACCAGCAAAGTTGAAGGAATTAAAATAAAAGCTTTAGGAACTCCTTGATAAAGGGTTCATTCGGCTTAGTGTGTCACCTTGGGGTGCGCCAATCCTATTTGTGAAAAAGAAGGATGGCACTATGAGGATGTGTATTGATTATAGGCAATTGAACAAGGTAACAATTAAGAACAAGTATACTTTTCCTCACATTGATGATTTATTTGACCAGCTTCAGGGAGCGAGAGTGTTCTCCAAGATTGATCTCCGTTCAGGCTATCACTAGTTGAAGATCAGGGTTTCAGATATTCTTAAGATGGCATTCAGGACCCGATATGGTCATTATGAATTCTTGGTGATGTCTTTTGGGCTGACCAATGCCCCAACAGCGTTTATGCATTTGATGAACAGCGTGTTCTGACCTTATCTTGATTCGTTTGTCATAGTCTTCATTGATGATATTCTGGTGTATTCGCGTATTCAGGAGGAGTACACAGAGCATTTGAGAGTTGTGTTGCAGAGATTGATGGGGAAAGCTTTATGCAAAGTTCTCCAAGTGTGAGTTTTGGCTCAGTTCAGTGGCTTTCTTGGGGCACGTAGTGTCCAGCGAGGGTATTCAGGTTGATCCAAAGAAGATAGAGGCGGTTCAGAGTTGGCCCAAACCGTCTTCAACCACAAAGATTCGCAACTTTCTTGGTTTGGCAGGCTATTACCACTGGTTTGTTCAGGGATTCTCATCTATCGTATCGCCCTTGACCAAGTTGACTTAGAAGGGTGCTTCATTTGTATAGTCGGACGAGTGTAAGGAAAGCTTTCAAAAGCTCAAGACAGCTTTGACCACAGATCCAGTATTGGTTTTGCCATTAGGTTCAGGTTCATATACTGTGTATTGTGATGCTTCGAGAGTTAAGATTGGTTGTGTATTGATGTAGGAGGGTAGATTTATTGCTTATGCTTCTCGTCAGTTGAAGCCCCATGAGAAGAACTACCCCGTTCATGATTTGGAGTTGGCTGCCATAGTTCACGCATTAAAGATTTGAAGGCATTACTTGTATGGCGTATCTTGTGAGGTGTTTACTGATCATCACAATCTTCAGCATTTGTTCAAGCAAAAGGATCTTAATTTGAGACAGTGTAGATGGTTGGAGCTTCTGAAGGATTATGATATCACTATATTGTACCATCCGGGAAAGGCCAATGTGGTGGTTGATGCTTTGAGCCGAAAGGCAGTGAGTATGGGGAGTTTGGCATATATTCCAGTTAGGGAGAAACCCTTTGCAGTCGATGTTCAGGCCTTGGCCAATCGGTTCATGAGATTGGATATTTTGGAGCCCAATCGGGTATTGGCTTGTGTGGTTTCTCGATCTTTCTTACATGAGCGCATCAGAGAGCGCCAGTATGATGATCCGAATTTGCTTGTCCTTAAGGACAGAGTTCAGCATGATGATGCTAGAGATGTGACCGTTGGAGATGATGGGGTGTTGAGGGTGCATGGACGGATTTGTATGCCCAATGTGGATGGGCTTCGGGGGTTGATTCTGGAGGTGGTCCATAGCTCGCGGTATTCCATTCATCCGAGTGCCGCGAAGATGTATCAGAATTTGAGGCAGCACTATTGGTGGAGAAGAATGAAGAAAGATATTGTGGGATTTGTAGCTCGGTGTCTCAATTGTCAGCAGGTGAAATATAAGCATCAGAGACCGGGTGGCTTGCTTCAGCGGATAGATATTCCAGAGTGGAAGTGGGAGAGGATCATTATGGACTTTGTAGTTAGACTTCCACGGACTTTGAGGAAGTTTGATGTTGTTTGGGTGATTGTGGATAGGCTGACCAAATCCGCGCACTTCATTCCTGTGTGTACTACCTACTCCTCAGAACGGTTGGCAGAGATCTATATCCGAAAGATTGTTCATTTGCATGGTGTCCCAGTTTCTATCATTTCAGATCGGGGCACTCAGTTTACTTCGCAGTTTTGGAGGGCCGTGCAGAGAGAGTTGGGTACTCAGGTGGAGTTGAGCATAGCTTTTCATCCTCAAACGGACGGGCAGTCCGAGTGCACTATTCAGATATTAGAGGACATGTTGTGTGCTTGTGTCATTGACTTCGGAGGGTCATGGTATGAATTTTTACCGCTTGTAGAGTTTGCTTATAACAACAACTACCAGTCGAGTATTTAGATGGCTCTATATGAGGCCTTGTATGGGAGGCGGTGTAGATCTCCAGTTGGTTGGTTCAAGCCTGGTGAGGCTAGGCTATTGGGGACTGATTTAGTGCAGGATGCTTTGGAGAATGTGAAGGTGATTCAGGAGAGGCTTCGTACAACGCAGTAGAGGCAAAAGAGTTATGCTGATAGGAAGGTTTGAGATGTGTCCTATATGGTTGGCGAGAAGGTTCTATTGAAGGTTTCACCCATAAAGGGTGTTATAAGGTTTGGGAAGAAAGGGAAGTTGAATTCGCCGTTCATTGGGCCTTTTGAGGAGCTTCGGAGGATTGGGGAGGTGGCTTATGAGCTTGCTTTACCACATAGTTTGTCGAGTGTGCATCCGGTATTTCATGTTTCTATACTCTGGAAGTATATTGGGGATCCGTCTCATGTTCTGGATTTCAGCACGGTTTAGTTGGATGTTAATTTGACCCATGATGTGGAGCCAGTAGCTATTTTGGGTTGTCAGGTTCAAAAGTTGAGGTCAAAGGATATAGCTTCAGTAAAAGTGCAGTGGAGAGGTCGGCCCATGGAGGAGGCTACCTGGGAGACCGAGGGGGAGATACGAAGCAAATATCCTCACCTGTTTGAGGCTTTAGGTATGTTTCTTGATTCGTTCGCGGACGAACGTTTGTTTAAGTTGGGGAGGATATGACGACCCGACCAGTCGTCTCATGAGTTACCACTTTGTTTCCCCTATTTTTGCTTCTTTATGCTTCATTATCCGTGTTTTGAAGTATCGGGTTGGTCGGATCGAATCCGGAATGATTTTGGTAAGGTTTGAGGCACTTAGCCTCTTTTAAGGAAGTTTGAGTTAGAAAAGTCAATCAGATGTTGACTTGTGTGTTAGAGGGCTCGGATGCGAGATCTGATGGTTCGGTTAGCTTCGGGAGATGATTTATGACTTAGGAGTATGACCGGAATGGGTTTTGGAGCCTCGGAGTAGATTTAGGCTTGAATTGGCGAAGTTGAGATTTTGGCGATTTCCGGTTGATAGGCGATATTTTGATATAGGGGTCGGAATTGGATTCCGAGAGTTGTAGTAGTTCCTTTGTGTGATTTGGGACGTGTGTGCAAAATTTCAGGTCATTCGGATATGGTTTGGTTAGATTTTTGATCGAAAGCATAATTTGGAAGATTTTAGAAAGTTTGGCTTGAATACAATGTGATTTGGTAGATTTGATGTTGTTTGAGGCATTTTGATGATTGGAATAAGTTTGAATAAGGTATTGGGTTATGTTTGTGCTTTTGGTTGAGGTCCCGGGGGCCTCAGGATGTTTTCGGGTGGTTAACAGAGAAGTTGGAATTTTGTTGCAGCAGCTGAATTTGCTGCTTCTGGTATTTTCGCACCTGCGGATTGGGGACCGCAGGTGCGGCGTCGCACGTGCGGAAGGGGAGCCGCAGAAGCGGATTTGAGAGGAAGAGCCAGGAGCCGCAGATGCGGTAGTTGGACCGCACCCGCGGAGTCGCAGGTGCGGAGATTGGATCGCAGATGTGGAAAAGCCCGTTAAGTGATTTCCGCAGAAGAGGAAGAGAGACCGCATATGCGGAACCGCAAAAGCGGCAATGGTGTCGCAGATGCGGAACAACTGGGCAGAAAGTATAAAAAGGGTTCTTCACAAATTTTGGGATATTTCACCATTTTTGACTTTGGCTTTGGAGCTTTTTGGGCGATTTGAGAGGGCGATTTCAAGAGAACTTCATTGAGGTAAGGAATTTGGACCTAAAACTCGTTCTTATGCTATCATAGATTAGATCTAGAAATTATGGAAATCAAAAGTTAAAATTGGGGAAACTAGGGCTTGAGAACTTCGGCCTTTAATTGTGGATTTGAAGAACCATTTGGGGTCGGATTTGAGAACTTTTGATATGTATGAACTCGTGGGGAGATAAGGAATCTATTGATGTGAAAATTTCTGAATTTCGAGACGTGGGCCCGGGGGTCGGGTTTTGGTAATTTCGGAATTTGTGCCCTTTATTGTTTGTTTTCGCTTGGGCTTCGTTCCCTTAGCATATTTTGACGTTCTCGTTCTGATTTTGGATAGATTCGATGCGCGTGGAGGCCGATTCGAGGGGCAAAGGCGTCACAAGCTAGAGATTTAGCCGGTTCGAGGTGAGTAATGATTGTAAATGATATTTTGAGGGTTTGAAACCCCGGATTTGCACATCGTAGTGCTATATTGAGGTGAGTCACACGCTTGATGACGAGCGTAGGGCCGTGCACTATTGGGGATTGTGACTTGGTCCGTCCCGATTGATGATTTTACCGCATATTTGAATGAAAACTATTTGCTATCCTCATTACTTGGGCTGAATGCCATATTTGGAATTAGTGCCAACTATTTGAACCCTTTGGGGCTTTCTATTGATATTTCCTCACTGTTTTGACTTTATACTTAAACTCAGTCATGTTATTTTTTCACTGTTTTTTTCATACTCAGCCATGTTTACTCAGTTTTAAGACTTAAATGATGTTTGGGCTGAGAAACACTGTTTTACTACTGCCCTTGGGGCTTGTGAGTATTTTTGACTGAGTAAGGCCGAGGGCCTAATTGTAAGGAAACACTGATACTGATTTGAGGCCGAGGGCCTGAAATATATATGTCACGCGATGGATTGATTGATATGAGGTCGAAGACCTAGATTTGATGCCACGAGATGGCTTGTTATTGCGTTTGGGCCGTAAGGGGCCCCTCCAGGAGTCTGCACACCCCCAGTGAGCGCGGGTACCCATTATGATGTGAGATTGAGCCCGAGGGGCTGGTACTGATATGAGATGTTGCCTGAGGGGCGGATTTGTTGATACTGTGCCCGAGGGGGCGAACTTCTATTTGTTTACTTTATCTTAATTATCTGCCAATTACCTGTTTACTGGTTGAAAAAGGATTTTACTTTATTTTTTTATTGGTTTTACTGTTTTTAAGTGATTTTACTGCTTCATTATAGAATGCCTTGTGCCTTACATGTGTTCTTACTTTCAATCGTCATTTGTATTTGTTACTCACTGAGTTGGAGTACTCACTTTGCTCCCTGCACCATGTGTGCAGATTCAGGCGTAGCTGGTCCCGCTCCCGAGAGCTGATTCATTCTACCTTCAGGCGGATCTTCAAGGAGTCTTTAGGTATTTGTTGGCGTTCGCAGCCCGGAGCTCCTCCCTATCTATTTCCTTGTGTTCTTATTTCAGTATTTAAAACTCTATAGTTGCATGTGAGGATTTGGTATGGTTAGATGCTCGTGACTTGTGACACCCCGGTTAGGGCTGTGTTAGGTTGTACTTCCGCACTTTATTGACATTATCCGCTACTTAGTATTGCTATATCATGTTTAGACTGTTTTTATGTCATTTAACGATTTAAAAAGTGAATTGGGTCTAATTGGTTGGCCTTGTCTTCATGAGAGGCGCCATCACGACCGGGTTCGGGGTTAGGGTCATGACATTTTGTGATCCCCTCAGCATGCCCCCTTCCAATATTACCTGTCTTGTTTCCTTATCATTGTTATTGGCATATATATATATATATATATATATATATATATATATATATATATATATATATATATATATATATATATATATATATATATATCGTTATATTGTACAAGTTTGTTCTGTGGTGTCTTGTGCTAGCCTCATTACTACTTCGCCAAGGTTAGGCTCGACACTTACTAGTACATGGGGGCAGTTATACTGATACTACATTGCACTTCTATGCAGATTTGGGTACTGGATTGAGTTGATCCCGAGTTTAGCAGCTAGACCTGATCGTCCGGAGACCAAGGTAGATCTGTTGGCGTCCGCAGACCCTGAAGCCTATTCCTAGTCTTGTTATTTTACTGTTTCTTTTTCTTCAGAATAATGTATTATCTTTCAGACTCTGTTTGTAGTAAATCGTAGTAGCTCGTGAGTTGTGGCTCCAGATCCTAAATGTTTAAGATATTTTGGGTTTTATAATATTGTGCAAACTCTGTTTAGCTTCTGTTTAGCAATTACTAAAAATTGGCAGAAGTTGATTTTGTGAATTCTCTAATGTTGGCTTGTCTAGCAAGTGAAATGTTAGGCGCCATCACGGTCCCGAAGGTGAAAATTTTGGATCGTGACAGCGTGTAATATATTGTAAAATAATTGCATCCAATAAAATATTTTTACCAAGTTAAATTGCCGATTTCCCTTCATGTAATATTTTAATTTACAATACTAATTTAGTTTCTTATGATCTTATCTATACTTTTAAGCGGTGGATCCGAAAGCCCTCTAAAAGGCTCAAGAAGAAGGATTGGATGATATGCAGAATGAGAAACTGCAACAATTGCCTGACCAAAGTCTTACCCTTTCTCCAAATTACAATTTTACGGGTAATTGACATGCGATTTTGTAAATTAATACAAGTTAAAAGGACAACATAGACTAGGGGTGGCAAATTGGTTAAAAGAAAATAGTTAACCACCCATATTATCCATTAAAAAATGGGTTGGATAATGAACTTTTTAAAATGGGTTAAATATGGATAAGGACCATATTATCCATTTAGAAAATGGATAACCAATGAGTAACCAATGTATAACCAATAAGTCTAACTTTTATATTTGTAAAGCCTCAAATTGGGGGTTCCTCAAGTTAGGGAGACTAAGAATTCTCCCAAAAGTGATCATATGCAAGAATTCATAGATAATATGGTCCCATATTATCTGTCGGTTAACCCATTTTTTATCCGTATTAAATATGAGTCGGGTCGGATAATTGATCTATTTTTTCATTACCCGTTTCAGATCCGAACCATATCCGACTCGACCCGTCCGTTTGCCACTCCTAATGTATACATTGGGAGGAAGAAAATCTTCATACTTAACGTTAAAAGGAGAATTGTTTTTTAAAATTAAATAATTCGAAAGGAGAAATGATTTTTATTATCGCCCTTGTTATAAATATATTATATTATGGATGTTTATTTAGTACTCCATTGTAAATAAGCTTCCTGAAGAAACTTATTCATATGGGACTCCGTTGTAAATATATTCATCTATTTAGTACTCTATTGGAAATAAGCTTCCTGAAGAAATTTATCACTTCGGTACCCGGTTATGGATAAACATTACCTACGGTAGAAGATTATCCATACCGGGTATAATAAGCTTATCCTTTCGATACTCCATTATGGATAAATATTATCCCCGGTAGAAGATTATTCATACTGGGTACAATGAGCTTATCCTTTTAGTACTCCGTTATGGATAATCATTACCCCTAGTAGAAGATTATCTATACTAGGTACAATGAGCTTATCCATTCAGTACTCCGTTATGGATAAATATTGCTCTCAGTAGAAGATTATCCATATCTGGTATAATAGCAGCTTGCACATCAGCTTGTAGAAGCAGCTTACATAGCAGCTTGCAGTAGCAGCTTACACAACAACTTCCTTTCTTCTATAAATAGAAGAGATTTCAGTTCATTATGTACATCATTTTGAATTCGAATAATACATCAGTTTCTCTCTATACTTGTCTTTACTTTACAGTCTTTATTTTATAACACGTTATCAGCACGAGACTCTGCCATCTCGAGCAAATACTTTGAAAGTATTAGAGGTACGAACTTTCTTTTCCTAAATAATGTTAAATCTTTCTAAACTTTTATTTGTAGCCCTGGATATATCGGGCAAAAGCTACATGTCGTGGGTGTTTGATGCTGAAATTCATCTTGATGCGATGGGTCTGGCAGACACCATCAAAGACAAAAATCAGCATCAAACCAAGACCGTGCCAAAGCAATGATATTCTTACGCCATCACCTTGATGAGGGCCTGCAAATGGAGTATCTTACTGTTAAAGATCCAGTCATACTGTGAAATAATTTAAAAGATAGATATGACCACCTAAAGATGGTCGTTCTTCCACAGGCACGATATGATTGGACTTATCTAAGGCTAGAAGATTTTAAATCTATCAGTGAATATAATTCTGCTATGTTCAGAATTATTTCCCAATTGAAATTATGTGGTGATAATATTACTGATCATGATATGTTGGAGAAAACTTTCACCACTTTTCATGCCTCGAATATGCTCCTTCAGTAGCAATATTGAGAGATGGGATTTAAAAAGTATTCTGAACTTATCTCACATCTTCTTATAGCCGAGCAACATAATGAGCTATTAATGAAAAACCATGAAAGTCGACCTATTGGTTCTTGTCTATTTCCTGAAGTGAATGAGACGAACTTCCATCAAGCTAAACGTGGAAGAGGTCGTGGCCCCAGTCGCGGTCATGGCCGTGGTCGAGGAAGAAACCCCAATCATGGTAATAATAGTGCACCAAATAAGCCTCCTCACCACCAGCAGTGGAAAAGGAAGGAACAAAAGCATGAAGCGGTGCAAGCGCCAAATGCAGAAAATGCATGCTATAGATGTGGAGGAAAAGGGCACTGGTCACGTACTTGTCGTACGCCAAAGCACCTGGTTGAGCTTTATCAAGCCTCCCTGAAGAAGACAGAGAAAAATGCTGAAGCAAATTTTATTTCTGAAGATAATTTAGACTTCATGCATTTGGATGTAGCTGATTACTTTGCACTCCCAGAAGGAGAAACAAGTCATGTAATCGGTAGTGAATCTGTAGAAATGTAAATATTTTAATTTTTGTTGTTTGTAATAGATAGTATGGTTATGTAATTATTGTACATAAATAAAAGTTATGCTTTGATAATGATGTTTACTATAATATATTTTATTTATGTCATTTTGAAGAATATGGATTGTAAGCACGTGATTTTTGCCCAATATGAGAATTACTCTCAAAAATTCAAAAATAAAATGATTTTTCTTTGGTGTGCAATTTTGTGATATTTTGAATAATTATTTGTAGTTGTCTGTGCGTGTTTATTTGCTAAATTAATAAAAAATACAAAAATATGTCGCATTTTGCATGTAGGATTTAATTCTATAATTGATAATAATTAAATTTGTTTTACAAAAATTAAAAATTACAAAAATAGGCATCGTTTGCATTTTTAGCATTTAATGTCCAAATATACAATTTTATGCTTAATTAATACTTAATTGTGCGTTAATTGTTATTGGGAGTTAATTTGCGCTTTTATAACTTAATTTAGTTCTTAATAATAGTTTAAGTATTTTTATAATTTAGTTTTAGAAAAATAAAAGAAGAAAAGAGAGCGAAAATATAAAGAAAGTCGGAATTAGGCCTCTTCTTCAACTTCAAGCCATAGGCCCAAAAAATGGCCCAATCTTCCCTACGACCCAGTCCATTTCGAACTGGGTCAACCCGGTCCATAACCCAACACCCTATTATCTTGCATTTCAAAAAATAAAACAAAGAAAAACAAAAATAAATAAATAGAAGAAAACCCTAAAAAATGCCTAAGCATCCGCCCCCCCCCCCCCCCATTTCTCCTTCTTCTTCCTCACAACTCCAAAGCACAACCATGGCTGCCCTCACCAACATCGACCACCCTCCACCATGAACACCCCCTCACGTCGTCACACTCACACACACATACACAAACAAACGACACAACAGTCCATCATCCCAGCGTTGTTTCTCCATTGACGAGCTCAAGCTCGACCATGGACTACCCGCTGCGTCTGCTTCAGCGTCCGCAATAGCTGCTGCCTCACGTCGTCTTCTTCAGCTCAAACAGCCATAGCCACTGCTTCGTCGTCCTCCACACGTACGCCGCTACTATCGCGGCTTCTTCTTCAACTCCTTTTGCTCGCCGCAGCTGCTTCCTCATCGTTCAAACGCGCCATTGCTGCCCGTTCCCCCACTGCTGCTGCGTTCCGGCCTGGCTGTCCGCGACGCTGCCGCTGCTCCTCCTTCCTCCGCCGCTGCTTCTACTTCTTCTTCGTCTTCGTCGTCCTTCGTTCGAGCTTTGGTCGAGGCTTGGACAGATTTGTTTACAATCAAAGTTCGTCGTTGATTCATCTCCGGTTAGTTGTTTTTGAGTTTTATTTTTGTTCATATTTTGTTTGATATTTTCCGGATCCAAAATCGTTAAATGATTTAATCCTTGTTTTGTTCGTTGTTCATCTTTGAAATAATTTTCTAGTGTGTTCATGTTGTTTGTTAAATTAATTTTCAGATTTCAAAATAGAAGTTTAATTAGTTGTTTTCATGTTTATTTCATGTTTGTATTATTGTTTAAGTAAGTATTTGTTAGTTTGATGTTTGTTAGATTCAAATTGAAATTTAATCAACTATTTCTTCAATTTGTTTCATGTGTTTATGTATTGTTAGAAATTGTTAATATTGTTAAGTTCAAGTTTAAGTTCATAATTGTTTCTTCGTCGATCTTGTTATTTGTTTAAAGAATTTAGTTGTATTAAAGGAATATATTGTTTTAATCGTTTAATCCGTCATGTTTGTTGTCTTAAAATAGATTCATTCATGTTCATACTTTGTTTGATTGTTCTTGAATCCGAATTTTGTATAGTTTGATTTCTTGTTTACCATTTATGATTATTGCTTGAATTGTTCTCATAATCTTGTTTAAAGTTTAATATAAGAATTGTTTGTTGTAATGTTGTTAGAATTGATTTTAAGTTCAATATGATTGAATTTAGAAATCTTCATACTTTGTTTGTTGTTGGTGTTGAATCCGAAAATAGGATTGTTTGTTGCTAAAATATTGTTCAATCAAATTTTAGTTGTTCTTTGTTGTTCAATTTGTGTTCATGTGATTTGTTGTTGAAATGTTGTTAAAATCATGTTCATGTGATATTGTTGTTATGATGTTCATCCGTGTTCATATTGTTGTTTGAACATTGTTAGAAATTGATCATATTGTCTATATTTTGGTTAAGTTTGATTAATTGATGTGTTATAGCTGATGGGTAGTTTGGTAAATTTGTAATACGTTCAGGGGTAGTTTGGTAATTTCAGTAAGGTCGGAAGGGGTAATTTAGGAATTGTACATTTTGTAATTGTTTATTTGAAGCATGGGGGACAAAATGAAATGGGGTGGGTTGTGATATGATTATTTAATATAAAGGGGGGACAAGATTTGATTTAAAGGGGAATCTTGCATTATTTTATTTGAAGCATGGGGGACAAAATATAATGGGGTGGTGTGATATATTTATTTAATGTAATGGGGATGAGTGGGAAGATAATGGGTTTGGTAGAGAAAGGGATTGTTTTTAATTGATTAAAGGGTGGGGATTATATATATGTGAAGTCTTGAACACAAGAGGAGAAGAAATACAGGAGAAAAAAAAAGAGAGATTAAAAAAAAGGAGCTGAACATTTATTCCGAAAAAACATTCAAACTCTCAAGAAAAGAAAAACATACAAAGAAAAAATAAAAAAAAAAGTTGAAAATTAGAAGAGAAAGCAATACACACCTGATAAATATTTTGGTATACAGGTGTAGAAATTAAGGGTTGAAGATTAAATAGCCTTTCAAAAATCTGAAAATTTCCCTTGGTTTCTGTCCGTTATTTTCGGCATTCTTGGATTTTATTTTGAATTTTTCAAAGCTGTCACTGGGATTTTCGTTGGCTGGTTATTGCTGGTTATTGTTGCTGTTGCTGTGTTACGTATTACGTTGCTGACTTTCTTCTTCTTATATTGACAATATCAGGTACACAACTGTAATTTTGGCATTTTGTAAGCTGAAATGAAGAATGGAGAATTAATATTTTTAATTTAGTTTAATTTAATTTTTTGTATTGTATTTAGGTTATTCATGTATTATTATTCTGTAAATCACTGTCATTTGGCATAACTAGGCATATTATAGCGACATATTAAATAACGCCTTAACCAGATTATTAGGAAATATATTTAAGCTTGATTATTAATTAAAACTGTTTAATAACAAAAAATAGAAGAAATAACGTAAAAATGGCGTTATTGAATCAGTTTGGCAAAAATTAACTAAGTTCCTTATTCATAAGGTTTTTCGTCAACGATAAGTTAATCCGAATCATGTAGTCAATTTCAGTTATAACATGAATTAGTTTGCGAACAAGTATTAGGACATGATGAATTAAAACAAAGTTAGTTAATGTTAAATTGTTTAAATTTTTAGAAATATGATTTAGTACTCAAGTTTTTATTTTTATTTCTTTCAATTTTCAGTATTTGTAAATAATTAGTTTCAATAAGCTTAAGTCTTACTAACAATTTGAATTTTAATCCAACTATGGGATAATTAGTTTTTTATTTTTTTTATTTTTTTACTTTTCGATAATTCCATGTTGTATTTATGATTATAATTTTATTACTTTCTGTTAATATTTGTTTTTCTCTTCTATTTAATATGTCATTTTCAAGAATGTAGATATTGATTTTATATTTATAAACAAACTTAGTAATAATAAAAAGGTAGTCATTAAAGGATATTCTTAAAATAAGGAAGGATTTCGCTAAAAATAAATAGATGTAAATAATACAAAAATTTACAGGATTCTCCAATCTCATTTATTTATTTAATTTTTTTTTAAAAAAAATTTACTTAGAATTTGGGATGGATTGTTTAGTGAATTTCACTTCCTTCCCCAAAGATAATGACGCGCTAGACTCTTTAGGCGCGATTTAATCAATTTTACCTTCTTAAACTCGGATGCGCATTTCATGCGACCCAAATCTAAATCTTAAAACATTGAATAAAAATGTGTTCCGGATTGCGGGTGCATTTCATGTGACGTAATCCAAAGACATGTTTTAAACGATGTTCACAATTTTTTTTTAAAAAAAAATAATAATAATAATAAAGTGGTAAAAAGTTAAATTTGCACATTGGTTCATAATTGTATTTAAAATCAGATAAATAAGCCGAATATGACAGTTGAGCGACCGTGCTAGAACCACGGAATTCGGGAATGCCTAACACCTTCTCCCGGGTTAACAGAATTCCTTATCCGGATTTCTGGTACGCAGATTGTAATATGGAGTCATTCTTTTCCTCGATCCGGGATTAAAATTGGTGACTTGGGACACCCTAAATCTCCCAAGTGGCGACTCTGAAATGAATAAATAAATCTCGTTTTGATTGTCCTTTAATTGGAAAAACTCCCTACGCACCTCGCGGTGCGGAAAAAGGAGGTGTGACAGCTCTGGCGACTCTGCTGGGGACTTAACCCAGAACCAGTGGTTCAGGGTTAGAAATTCGAGCTCATATAAATTGTTATATTTGGTTTTATCTGATTTTTACATGTTTGAGCCTAATGTGCTAAATGCTGCTTTTACCGCTTTGATATTACATGAACTGTGTATAAACTGTGCCGAAACCCATCTCCTCTCTGAGTCTTCTAAATCATGAAGAAGGGTGTACTTCGTACGACTTCTTTTCTGTATAGTGTAAAATCCCAATTTAGAACGAGGTTCGGACAAGTTGCTAAGCCGGTGAAGCTTCTGTATTCCCGGTACGCTACCCCCCCTCGGCTCGAGCTGTCCGCTCGGGTAAGCCAGGTCTAGAACAAACACCCAGGTTCTGAACCTAGTATAACAAAACCACATGTCGGATCCCTAGTAGGAACGTTTGTTTGCATCACGTGCATCTGACTTTGGAGGCTCAACACAGGGGTTGGGTCTGTCTAGGACAGGTGCACCAAAAATGAAAATGACCATCCTGATGCATCTTATTTGTTTTATGTGCATTTATTTGCTCGGTCTTGCATGTTGACCGGCTTTTGAGTCTCGGGAGTGTAAAAAATAAAATAAAATAAAAATAGCAAGTGGAAAGTTATTTGATTAATTTAGAAAAATCAGTGTCCAAGTACTGTCGAAATGCTGCCGAATTTTTTTTTTTTAAAAAAAACATATATATTTTTACTTTTAGAATTGTTGGTTTGCCTAGAAAGCAGAAAGTGTGTAGGAATAAGTCTTTTATTTTAATTTGCTTTATTTAAAAAAAATGAAAAAGGAAAATAGTTTTTTTTGATATAAAAGAAAAAGGAAAAGTTTGTTTGTTTTCAAAAAAAAATTAGTTAGTTTATAGCCTGAACTACGCGGGTATGATTCTCACCGGATGTGAGATCAGAGGCAAACCTCTTTGGTTTCGGCTCACCATATTCAAAAAAATCCAAAAATATTTAACATTACTCACTTCTTTAGAAAGTTTTTCTTTTTAGACCTCAAATTTTTTTAAAAAAAAAATATATATATATATATATATTTCCTTTTAATCTCAAAATCCCAATTATTTGTTTAAAAGATATTCAAAATAAAATTCAAAAATATTTTTTCTGTAGTATTTCTTTCATAAATTCAGAATATTGGTTCAAAAATATTTCCTTTCTCCTTAAAAGTTTTTTTTTCAAAAAAAAAAATAATAAATTAAAATCCAAAAAATATTTCTTTAGAATATAGATAGTTTTTAAGTCAAATAAAAGTTTTTCCTTCTTTAATCACTATAATAAATGTGCAGGATGAGCACAAGTCAAAATGAACCATTCTCAGTGTGTAGCGAGGTCCCTTCGCAACTCCACATGTGGTGGAATGATATGGGAAAGGATAGTATAAAGATAGTGGAAAGAGTTTTGGGAGGTTTTGTCGATCTGTTGAATATCAAGCCAAGGACAGATATCATCGAGGCTCTAATACCGTTCTGGGACCCAACACGCAACGTGTTTCGTTTTGCTGACTTTGAACTTTCACCTACACTAGAGGAAGTCGCCGGATATGCGGGGTTGAATGGGAAACTAAGAGGGCAGTATTTACTTTCACCAAGACCAGTATCTCCGCACGCGTTCTTGGATTTGCTAAGCATTAGTCGGAAGGTACAGAATGATGATTTGTCGAAGGGATGTTGTACTCTCCAATTCTTGTATCAACGGTACGGAATTCCTCAGGGTTTGGAAGAACCAAACCTCGGATTAATTCACACTGGGAACAGAATCAAGTGGGAAGCAAGACGTACTTTGGCATTTATCACAGCATTTCTGGGAGTTGTGGTCTGTCCCCGCAAAGATAAAAAAATAGAGATAGGCCTTGTAGGGATGGCCGATGTTGCAATCAAAAGAACCGACAGTACTGTGGTTCCTTTGATTTTGTCCGAAATCTACCGAGCTTTAACTATATGCCGAGAAGGAGGCAAGTTCTTTCAGGGATGCAATCTGTTACTCCAGCTGTGGATGCAAGAACACCTCCATCACCGAGTGGGATACATGAACCACGGGTTGACTGAGAGAAACTGCATTAGCGGCTTTGAGAAACGAATGACAGGCGTCATATTTCCCGAAGGCGTCGAAGCATGGCTTGCACAATTGAGGTCAACAACAGCCGACCAAGTTGAATGGGCATTTGGGTGGTTGAATGATACTGAGGTAATATACATGGCGGCCGAGGAATGTCATGTTCTTTTGATGGGACTTCGTAGCATCCAACCATATGCTCCTCATCGGGTACTGCGCCAACTAGGAAGATTTCAGGTAATTCCCACTGATGAGGATCTAAGCAAGCACGCCATTGAGTTGAGTCCAGGAGTCGTGTTCCCCGAAGGAAAAATTAGAAAGTTGTGGCACGAATGTAGATTCCTTGAACCCAAGACTATGGTTCGAGAGCTGGCTAAGGGTGAGGTAGACCCAAAATACGATGTTTGGTTCGGGAAAAGGTTCCAGATTCGTCAGAGGCCTGCCAAAAGAGCTCACGTCCAACAATTTACGGATGATTCGCAGGAACAGTGGGGCTGGTTAGTGAGAGAGGAAGGCTACCGGGTTGAAATCGGGAAGCTGAAGCGACAAATTGAAAGGCTTATGTTTGAAAACAACGTTCAAGTAGCCTCAGAGCAGGGTGAGAAGAACAAATTAGCCAAAGAAAACCAGGCACTGAAAGCCCGAATTCGCCAAGTCAGTAAGAGTGATAGCGACCGACAGAAACGTCGCTCTGATGAAAGGTTGATAGCGGAATTGAGAAATCAAGTCAGCCAAAGCCGAGAAGACTTGGAGAGATCCCAGGCTTGTATAACAAGAATGCGGGTCAGGTGGGCTACAGTTACAACATCACGGAGAGAGCACCTATGGCAAGTAAAAAGGGACTACGAAATGAGTGTTGCGACATTGAGAGAGATAAACTCCATTCTCAATAATCGGGTCCTCAAACAAGCCCAGGATGCTAG
This sequence comes from Nicotiana sylvestris, assembly GCF_000393655.2. Classification (NCBI taxonomy): domain Eukaryota; kingdom Viridiplantae; phylum Streptophyta; class Magnoliopsida; order Solanales; family Solanaceae; genus Nicotiana; species Nicotiana sylvestris. Next base: position 79,749,767 of record NC_091065.1, on the reverse strand, counting down.
AACATATAGAGAACACTGCTATGAGTCGATAGCCCGGATGGAAGAACAAATGGAAAGGTTCCAAGAGCAGCTCATTGACAATACTCGAATATTGGGACTAAAGAATCAACGGATAGAACAGCTGTGCATAGAGAGGGATAGAATCAGGGGTAGGATCAATGATATAGGGCGCTATATCACCACAAAGTGCCTAACATGTGAAGAGATGCCTCGTGATGTCCTATTTGCCTCAATCATGGGTTATGTCCATCAGATCATGGAGGAACTAAAAAGCTTGCAAAGAAGCCTGGCCCCCAAGCCCGCGGAAAGGCCGAATGATGCCTCGCGGGCACCAAAATTCAAAGCTTTAATGTATCCCTAGTTCAATCTTGCACTTGTTTGTTTTTCGAGTCTGTTGTCTACCCATATGTTTTTTTTTCTTCAAACATTCTCAAAAATATATATATATATATATATATATATATATATATATATATATATATATATAAAGTCTGTATTTTTTGTTTTTTTTGTGATGGCTTGTAATAGCATTATTTTGAGTAATAAAAAAAATAATATTTGGTCTTATGGCACGAACTACGCTTGGTCTGATTCGTGCGGGGTCACGATACGTAGGCAATCTCTATAGGATTCGACCGTAATAAAAAAAAAAAAAAAAGAGGAAGAATATATATTTGTCAGAGCAAAAATAAGCCGGGATGATGCATGCGGTCAGAGCAAAAGCATGTTAGAAATGATTAACTGCCTAGGAGCATTGCATCCCCCTAACGTGCAATTACAATATCTGTTAAGACTCTAACACTGACAAGTTTGTTGTTTTTCCAATCAATATCAGTTAGTTGTTAGAGCGTACTGGCACCGTACCATTATCAGACAAGATCAAAAGGTCCTATACCAGAAAGCATGACTGGGTCAGACAACAGCGTTGAGTCAGAAAAAACGGCCAATCAGATGCTGAAGGAAGCCCTGGAGAAAATGGAAAAAATGAGGCTAGAAATGAATGAAATGCAGATAGCCTTAGCTAGAGCCCAGAAGGGGCAAGAACTACCCGTTACTCCTACCCTCCAACCAACACACACGCCGGAATACCCCTCTCCCGGTCCTTCAACAAGTTTCCCAAGCCATCACTATTATCAGGGAAGAGAGGCTTATGATTCCCAAGCTCCACCACCCACTCAAAACCCTCCTCCACCAAATGTTCCCGTCTTTGTGGCACCTCCCCCAGCCCCATTGCACAGATCATCTAGTGAGCCACTGTTTCAGGCTCACGATACACAATACTACCCCCCTGAACTCACATTCAAAGCACCCGAGCCACATACCTATAATCCCCACTTTGAGGTCCCGGCGGAGATTGAAAAGCCGGCTAAGAGCCCAGAGCAGGACGAGGTGATGCGGAAATTTAAAAGCCTGGAGCAATCCTTCAGGAACATACACGGGTTAGGTAACCAGGTCAGCGTGGCTTACAAGGATCTATGCCCTTTCCCTGACGTTCAATTACCAGCAGGGTTCAAAATGCCCAAGTTCGATTTATACGAAGGGCATGGTGATCCTATGGCACATCTACGAGGTTTTTGTAGCAAAATGAGGGGAGCAGGGGGCAAAGATGAGCTATTAATAGCTTACTTTGGCCAGAGTTTGAGCGGGTCGGCGTTAGAGTGGTATACAAGACAAGATCCGAGCAGGTGGTACACCTGGGATGACTTGGCACAGGCTTTCGCAGGACATTTCCAATACAACCTTGAGATAGTCCCAGACCGTCTCACATTGCTAAAGCTCGAGAAGAAACCCGGAGAGAGCTTCCGGGAATTTGGGTTCCGATGGAGAGAACAGGCAGCCAGAGTTGATCCCCCAATGAGAGAAGGAGAAATGGTGGATTACTTCTTACAAACTCTCGAGCCAACTTACTTTGGTCACTTGGTGACGTCAGTTGGCAAATCATTTAATGAAGTTGTGAAAATGGGAGGTATGATAGAAGAGGGACTTAAGTCCAATAAGATCCTGAGTTATTCGGCAATTAAGGCAACAACTCAGGCCATTCAGAGCGGCACGGGAGGTGCGCTAGGGAAGAAAAGGAGAGAGGAGGTCACGACATTAGAGGCCGACAATTGGTCCAGATCTAGAGGTCCTTCCCCTCATTACCAACCCAGACCCCATCGTCTAAACTACCCACACATTCCAAATTACCCTCCACAACCCTACTACCAACCACAAGAACAACATTTCACCGTCCATCAAGCCCAGACATACACCCAACCTCCGGTTCGCCCACAATGGCGCGCGCCGGTTCCCCACAATACATACCCACCTCCACATAACACATACCCACCACCACAAAACACCTATCCACCACCAAGAGCCTACAGGAACCCTCCAGGGATGGGTTTCAGGGGAAATCCGGCCGCCAGAAATGAAAGATTGCAGAGGCAAAGAACTTTTACTGAGTTGGGGGAAACTTATATTGCCTTGTTCCACAAATTGAGGCAGTTGGGTTTATTAAATCCTGTTGAGCCTAGATTACCAAATCCCTTACCCCAAAATATGGATCACTCGGTAAGATGTGAATATTGTTCGGGAGCTCCCGGACATGATACCGAGAAATGTTGGAGGCTGAAACATGCAATACAAGATCTTATTGATACCAACAAGATCGAGGTACAGGCACCGGAGGCACCCAACATTAACCAGAACCCATTGCCAAAGCACCCTGAAGCCCACATGATCGAGCTTGTGCACGAAGGAGGGGAGCCGAAGAAACCCTCACAGACAGTGATGATGATCCGTGCCACTCCGAAAGAAAAATCGATCAATGAGGAAGCAGGGGTACAGTTGAAGGGGGAAGATGTCAAGCCAGTGGTGATATTGGGGAAGAATCCATCTGCCGCTACAAGGAAACCAGAACCAGCCAAGTTGGTAATAACGGGAGCATCATCTGCACCCGTGGTTGTTGTGAAAGGGGTCTGCAGGGAACCGGTCATCATAAAACCAGTAGTCCAAACACCAATGATTGATAGCAAGGCTGTGCCTTGGAAGTATGAGAAGGCAGTGGTGATGTACAAGGGACAACAAGTGGAGGAGAATAGTTGTGAGGCGCAGGGACTGACTCGATCAGGACGGTGTTTTGCTCCGGCGGAGTTGAGAAGACCCAATCCAGCTGCAATAAAGAAACCTGTGTCAGAAGAAGAAGCTGAGGATTTCTTAAAGAAGATGAAAGTGCAGGATTACTCCGTGGTCGAACAGTTGAAGAAAACACCGGCCCAGATCTCACTGCTATCATTATTAATCCATTCGGATGAACATCGTCGGGCCCTGATGAAGATACTGAATGAAGCTCATGTGCCCAATGAGATTTCTGTAAATCACCTGGAAACGATTGCCAACAAAATTTTCGAGGTGAACAGGGTAACATTTTCAGATGATGATCTGCCAGTGGAGGGCACGGAGCATAATAAAGCTCTCTACCTAACTGTCAAATGTGAAGATTCGGCAGTTACTCGGGCATTAGTGGATAACGGCTCAAGTGCCAATATTTGTCCATTATCCACCCTGAACCAATTGAAGATCGACCACGGAAGAATCCAAAAGAATAGCATTTGCGTCCGAGGATTTGACGGAAATGGAACAGCCACCGTGGGGGATATTGTACTTGAGTTGACCATCGGTCCAGTCCAGTTTACCATGGAATTCCAGGTATTAGATGCTACGGTATCTTATAACTTTCTGTTGGGACGACCGTGGATCCATGCAGCCAAAGCAGTGCCATCCACCTTGCATCAGATGGTCAAGTTCGAGTGGGATAGACAAGAGGTCGTGTTGCACGGCGAGGACACTGCGTGCATCGTAGGAGGCGCCATTGTACCCTTCATAGAGACCAATGATGACAAAGGTCCCTGGGTCTACCAGATTTTTGATGCAGTGTCGGCAAACAAGATCCCCGAGGGTGAAATCATTCAGCATCCTAGGATAGCTTCCGCAACGGTTATGATGGTTTCAGAAATGCTGGGTAATGGGTTTATGCCAGGAAAAGGCTTGGGAGCTGAACTTCAGGGAATTGTTCAACCTGTTTCCTTGCCCAAGAATTTGGAGACCTTTGGGTTGGGGTTCAAACCGACTGCGGCAGATGTAAAACGAGCGCGGAAAATGAAGAAGAAAGTTTGGTTTCTTCCCAAACCTGTGCCACGTCTCTCAAGATCTTTTGTTAGAGCAAGCGCCAAGGGGTCACCGGTCCCGAAAGTTCTCGGGCCATTGATTGGGATTGACGGGGATCTGAATCAGAGCTTCGAAAGATTGTTCACTGATGTCAATATGGTAGAAGTCGGAGAGGGTTCCAGCGGAACAGACATACAGTTTATGGGGCCTGAGGCCAAAACCAACAATTGGACGGTTACTCCTCTTCCTACTCGGGGAGAGTCCTGGTAGTAGGCTTTGATTTTTGCTTTCTTATTTTTCGGATTATTCAGGGTGTAATCCAAATCTTATTTTATCTTGTAAAAGTGTGAACCCTGTTATCCCGCATTTTAATAAAATTCTTTTCTTGTCTCATTTTAATTTTGTTTTATTCTTTTCTCTTTCTGAACAGTTCTCTTTTTACTGGTTCTAATGACATGGCATGCACGACGGATCTTCGACCTAGTCTAATAAATCAATCTGACTCTGATTTAATGATACAAGAGATCGATTATGACGATGAGTCTGAATATGATGAGGATAAAGCCTTCGAAGAAATAAACCGAGAACTATGCCAATTTGAAGAGAAACCCAAGCCTAATCTGAATGACACCGAGGCTGTAAATCTAGGGGATGCGGATAATGTCCGAGAAACCAAAATCAGCATCCACATTGAGCCTGGCATCAGGGAAGAATTAATCAAAGCACTCATTGAGTTTAAAGATATTTTTGCATGGTCGTATGACGACATGCCGGGTTTAAGCACCAAGCTAGTGGTTCACAAATTGCCCATTGACCCGGCATGCCTTCCCGTCAAGCAGAAACTGAGGAAGTTCAAGACAGATATGAGTGTGAAGATTAAAGAAGAAGTAACCAAGCAGCTGCAAGCAAAGGTTATTCGGGTCTCTCGATATCCTGATTGGTTGGCTAATGTAGTGCCAGTACCAAAGAAAGATGGGAAGATCAGGGTATGCGTCGACTACCGTAATCTGAACAGGGCAAGCCCAAAGGATAACTTTCCATTGCCCAATATCCATATCTTGATCGACAATTGCGCCGGGCGAGAAATCGGCTCCTTTGTGGATTGCTACGCTGGGTATCATCAGATTTTGATGGATGAAGAAGATGCAGAGAAAACAGCTTTCATTACGCCATGGGGGACTTATTGTTATCGGGTAATGCCATTCGGTTTGAAGAACGCTGGGGCAACGTACATGAGAGCAATGACTACTGTGTTCCATGATATGATACACAAAGAGATCGAAGTGTACGTAGATGATGTGATCATCAAATCCAAGCGTCAGGAAGACCACGTAGCAGACCTTAGGAAGTTTTTCCAAAGACTTCGAAGGTACGACATTAAGCTCAACCCAGCCAAATGTGCATTTGGTGTTCCATCTGGAAAGCTGTTAGGATTTATCGTCAGTCGGCGAGGCATTGAGTTGGATCCGTCAAAGATCAAATCCATCCAGGAATTGCCGCCACCAAGGAACAAAACAGAAGTAATGAGTCTGTTGGGAAGATTGAACTATATCAGCAGATTCATCGCTCAGCTCACAACAACTTGTGAACCCATCTTTCGATTGCTGAGGAAAGATGCCGCGATAGAATGGACGGCAGAATGTCAGGAGGCATTTGACCAGATCAAAGGTTATTTATCCAATCCACCTGTATTGGTTCCACCTGAGTCGGGGAGGCCATTAATCCTTTATCTAACGGTCCTGGATCATTCGTTTGGTTGCGTGTTGGGTCAACACGACATCACAGGAAGAAAAGAGCAAGCCATCTATTATCTCAGCAAGAAGTTTACAGTCTATGAGAATAAGTACACTCAACTTGAGAAGACATGTTGTGCTCTAACTTGGGTAGCACAGAAGTTTAAGCATTATCTGTCGTCACATACTACATACCTTATTTCACGTCTGGATCCATTAAAGTATATTTTCCAGAAGCCTATGCCCACAGGAAGATTGGCAAAATGGCAGATATTACTCACAGAGTTCGACATTGTCTATGTGACGAGGACGGCCATGAAAGCCCAAGCATTGGCCGATCACTTGGCTGAGAATCCTATTGATGAAGAATACGAGCCTTTGAGGACGTATTTTCCAGATGAAGAAGTGATACATATAGAGGAGTTAGAACTGAATGAGGAACCAGGGTGGAAGCTTTTCTTTGACGGGGCTGCTAATGCAAAAGGAGTTGGAGTAGGAGCAGTACTTATTTCAGAAACAGGACATCACTATCCTGTTACAGCTCAGCTACGTTTCTATTGTACCAACAACATGGCTGAATATGAGGCATGTATTTTGGGCCTACGATTGGCTGCAGACATGGATGTTCAGGACGTCTTGGTCTTGGGAGACTCGGACCTCCTAGTACATCAGATCCAGGGTGAATGGGAAACACGGGATTTGAAGCTTATACCATATCGACAATGTTTGCACGATTTGAGCAAGCGATTTCGATCAGTGGAGTTCAGACACATCCCGAGAGTTCACAATGAGGTTGCCGATGCTTTGGCCACTTTAGCATCGATGTTGCACCATCCAGACAAAATCCATGTTGACCCATTGTATATTCAGGTTCGTAATCAGCATGCCTACTGCAACATAATAGAAGAAGAAATGGATGGCGAGCCATGGTTTTATGATATCAAGGAATACCTCAGGATGGGAATATACCCGGAGCAGGCAACCGGAGATCAAAAGAGAGCCATTCGACGACTGGCAAATGGATTTTTCCTCAGTGGAGGAATGTTGTACAAAAGAACCCCAGATCTGGGATTGCTGAGATGTATTGATGCAGGTCAAGCCACGATAGTGATGACAGAGGTACATGCTGGAGTCTGTGGGCCCCATATGAGCGGATATGTGTTGGCAAAGAAGATTCTGCGAGCGGGATATTATTGGCTCACTATGGAGCATGATTGTATCAGTTTCGTACGAAAATGCCATCAGTGTCAGATACACGGAGATCTGATTCATTCTCCACCAACGGAATTGCACACAATGTCCGCACCATGGCCATTTGTAGCATGGGGCATGGATGTCATTGGGCCTATCGAGCCGGCAGCTTCGAACGGTCACAGGTTCATTCTGGTAGCCATCGATTATTTCACTAAGTGGGTTGAAGCCAAAACTTTTAAGTCTGTAACCAAGAAGGCAGTGGTGGATTTCGTCCATTCCCATATCATTTGTAGATTTGGGATCCCAAAAATAATAATCACGGACAATGGTGCTAATCTTAACAGCAACTTGATGAGAGAAGTATGTGAACAGTTTAAGATTACACACCGTAATTCCACCCCGTATCGGCCCAAGGCGAATGGAGCAGTTGAGGCAGCCAACAAAAATATAAAGAAGATATTGAGGAAAATGATTGAAGGATCCAGACAATGGCATGAAAAGCTACCATTTGCGTTGTTAGGATACCGCACTACTGTTCGTACTTCAATAGGTGCGACTCCTTATTTGTTGGTATACGGAACCGAAGCAGTAATACCAGCGGAAGTTGAAATTCCTTCCCTTCGAATTATCGCTGAGGCCGGGATTGACGATGATGAATGGGTCAAAACCCGACTAGAGCAGCTGAGTTTAATGGATGAAAAAAGATTGGCAGCAGTATGTCATGGCCAGTTGTATCAAAAGAGAATGGCAAGAGCATACAATAAGAAGGTGCGCCCCAGAAAATTTGAAGTAGGGCAACAAGTATTGAAACGGATCCTCCCACATCAGATTGAGGCAAAAGGCAAGTTCGCCCCGAATTGGCAAGGGCCGTATATTGTGACCAGAGTATTATCCAATGGCGCTTTACGTCTGACGGATGTTGAAGGAAGATGCGTCGACATGGCTATCAATTCTGATGCAGTCAAAAGATATTATGTGTAATTTCTTTTGTTGTTTATTTGTTTGTTTGTACTTAGTGCTTATCGGATAATGAAATGACGGAGGCAATTCTTTCTTCTATCCAAACACTTTTAACCTTTGTTTTACCCCTTTGAGCCATACTTATCTTTTTATACCCCTCTCTTGGAATCATTAATGAAAAAATGTATGAAAAAAAAACTTTTTGAAGGTCGCAAGAAAACAAAGGAGTCAGTGAACTACGTTCGACCTGATTCCTCAAAGAGGATACGTAGGCGCCTCACGGCTCGGTCATAAGGTAATAAAAAAAAAGGAAAAAAAAATCAAAAGAAAAATCCCCAAGTAAGAAAACTGGGGCAGAAATTATGTTTCTAAATTTTGAAAAAAAAAGAAAAAAAGAGTTTGATTCCAAGAGTTGTAATACTTTACCCATCAAAGTTATTTTGAATTTTATATCCTTTTCTTCTAAAACCTATATTGATATCCAAAAAAGACCTCCCGATCAGTATCCGAGAGGTGTTAAGATAGGCAAATGAAAACCAAGAATAAAACGTCGGTCCCTGACTGAATGAGGATCATGAATTGAAAGAATTTATAGCCAAAAGAATTCCCGGCAGAGATAAATCTTATCGGCAACACTCCAATCCCAAGCTGAGAAAATAAGATGAGAGAGTCTTATCGGCGAAAACCTTCACAGGCGCCATAAGGCGACGTAAGCTGAGAAATACAAAATGAGAGAGTCTTATCGGTGAAAACCTTCACAGGCACCATAAGGCGACGGGAGTTGTGAGAAATGAGAGAGCCTTGTTAGTGAAAACCCCGCGAAGGGCACTATAAGGCGACAAGATAGATTGACGGAAAAGATCCGTATTTTGCGAAGAATTGGGCACCTATTTATCCCCAGCAAGTGAAGACATCAGAAAGTTTGATCGACACAAATAGACTGGGTTGATTAATCCGGAATGCACAACATGATCATTGGAATCGGTTGTATCACCCAGATAAGTTCATTTTTTTTGTTCAGAAAGATTTTCTCATTTTTCTATCTTTTCATTTCTTTGTTTAAAAGAATTTTTCTAGAAATTTATGTTTTAAGAAAGGTCTTTCAGAGCTTACTACCAGTTGCCAAAATGGTACAACATAAAAGGTGAAAAGGGCAATCCAGAGACAAGGCAATAAGGCAAAAGACGTTGATTGCCAGGCCGAATAATACTGTCCTAAAATGGCAAGGAAAGTACGGGGAAGAGCCGGAAAAAAAAACGAACAAGCAGAAAAACGATCCCCAAGACGATCCCCAACATGGCTTACATGTTGAGGAAATTGTAAGCCAAGTTCCAAGACGATCCCCAGAGTACTCCGACCGAATATCGACCAAGCTCCGAGGTGGTCGGACAACACAGAAGTGGAAGGGAAGAAAGGAAAATCCATCTTCGGCAAAATAACCTCCAGAAATTTTGAGATACAAAATGGTGAAGGGATAAATGGAAAAACCATCCCCAGCAGAATGTTATCTCCAGCAAATAACATCATCCCCAACAAGTTTTGAGAACGCCGGACAGAAATAAGGGAAAGGGGACAATCATCCCCATCAGGAGTGACATGACCACTCGCCATATTCGAAAAAAACTAACTAAATTTTCTTTGATTTGAACAGGAAAATAAAGTGTTGATGATGGCCTAAAGATACGCCATAAGAAAGATCGCCAGAATTGGGGCAGAAAATTTTCTGCCACAAGTGGAAATTTTCTCGGAGAATCAAGGAAACAAATTCAAATTATTCTTTACCAATTAGGCGCCCACCAGTATAATGCGGGAATACTTTTAAGTTCTAGGTCGCCCACCAGTAAAATGCGGGAATACATTTAAGTTCTAGGTCGCCCACCAGTATAATGCGGGAATACATTTCAGTTCTAGGTCGCCCACCAGTATAATGCGGGAATACTTTTAAGTTCTAGGTCGCCCACCAGTAAAATGCGGGAATACATTTAAGTTCTAGGTTGCCCACCAGTATAATGCGGGAATACATTTAAGTTCTAGGTCGCCCACCAGTATAATGCGGGAATACATTTCAGTTCTAGGTCGCCCACCAGTATAATGCGGGAATACATTTCAGTTCTAGGTCGCCCACCAGTAAAATGCGGGAATACTTTATGTTCTAGGTCGCCCACCAGTAAAATGCGGGAATACTTTTCAGTTCTAGGTCGCCCACCAGTAAAATGCGGGAATACATTTAAGTTCTAGGTCGCCCACCAGTATAATGCGGGAATACATTTCAGTTCTAGGTCGCCCACCAGTATAATGCGGGAATACATTTCAGTTCTAGGTCGCCCACCAGTATAATGCGGGAATACATTTCAGTTCTAGGTCGCCCACCAGTAAAATGCGGGAATACTTTATGTTCTAGGTCGCCCACCAGTAAAATGCGGGAATACTTTTAAGTTCTAGGTCGCCCACCAGTATAATGCGGGAATACATTTCAGTTCTAGGTCGCCCACCCGTATAATGCGGGAATACTTTTCAGTTCTAGGTCGCCCACCAGTAAAATGCGGGAATACATTTAAGTTCTAGGTCGCCCACCAGTAAAATGCGGGAATACTTTTAAGTTCTAGGTCACCCACCAGTAAAATGCGGGAATACATTTAAGTTCTAGGTCGCCCACCAGTATAATGCGGGAATACATTTCAGTTCTAGGTCGCCCACTAGTATAATGAGGGAATACATTTTGTCTGTTCATTCCATATTCTAGGTCGCCCACCAGTATAATGCGGGCATACATTTCAGTTTTCCATTTCCAGGTCGCCCAGCAGTATAATGCAGGCATACATTTCAGTTTTCCATTTCCAGGTCGCCCACCAGTATAATGCGGGCATACATTTCATTTTTCCATTTCCAGGCACCCACCTGTATAACGAGAGGAATACTTTTCAGTCTTATACTGCAGATTTTGAAGTCAGTAACCCCACCGGAAGGCAGAAGGTTACAACAAGAATCCCCAGCAGGAAACAATAAAAATCCCAACACCGGAAGGCAGAAGGTGGCAACAAGAAGTCCCAACGCAAATTCAAGCGCATGAGTCAAAAGAAAGAAAAGACGCGTCTTGATGAATCTGATGAAGATAATCGTGTCCCAAGAGGAACAACCAAAAAGCTTAATGAAGAAAGCCATGTCCCCAGCGGACCGAACAAAATGACGAAAACTGGTATTAAAAAAAAAATAAAAAAAAATAAAAACCAAGGGCCAGAAGTCTTGGTAAAAAGGCACCAGAGGAAACACAAACCGACAAAAAGCAAGGCAACCGGAGCAAGGGGAAAACAGATAAGATTCTGTAATTTCTAGCTTAGTCTAGCTTCTTATTTTTTTAAGCATGGTGTAATAAGGAGGTCAGCAAACAGTAAAAGTAGCATGCAACAGCAGTAACATTGCAGTCCCATGGTAGTCCCAGCTACCAAGACTTCCCGAACTACATTGACCTTGATTCCTGTTTAGCCCAGGATATGTAGGAAACCTTTGAAGCAAAGGTTCGGTCAAATCTTTTTCAAAAAATGCTTCAACAGAGTACTCGGATGGGCAAAAATCGCTCGCTTTATCTTTGCACGAAAACCCTTCGTGTCTCCGGGCAAAGAGGGGCAGCTGTAAGCACGTGATTTTTGCCCAATATGAGAATTACTCCCAAAAATTCAAAAATAAAATGATTTTTCTTTGGTGTGCAATTTTGTGATATTTGGAATAATTATTTGTAGTTGTCTGTGCGTGTTTATTTGCTAAATTAATAAAAAATACAAAAATATGTCGCATTTTGCATGTAGGATTTAATTCTATAATTGATAATAATTAAATTTGTTTTACAAAAATTAAAAATTACAAAAATAGGCATCGTTTGCATTTTTAGCATTTAATGTCCAAATATACAATTTTATGCTTAATTAATACTTAATTGTGCGTTAATTGTTATTGGGAGTTAATTTGCGCTTTTATAACTTAATTTAGTTCTTAATAATAGTTTAAGTATTTTTATAATTTAGTTTTAGAAAAATAAAAGAAGAAAAGAGAGCGAAAATATAAAGAAAGTCGGAATTAGGCCTCTTCTTCAACTTCAAGCCATAGGCCCAAAAAATGGCCCAATCTTCCCTACGACCCAGTCCATTTCGAACTGGGTCAACCCGGTCCATAACCCAACACCCTATTATCTTGCATTTCAAAAAATAAAACAAAGAAAAACAAAAAGAAAAATAGAAGAAAACCCTAAAAAATGCCTAAGCATCCGCCCCCCCCCCATTTCTCCTTCTTCTTCCTCACAACTCCAAAGCACAACCATGGCTGCCCTCACCAACATCGACCACCCTCCACCATGAACACCCCCTCACGTCGTCACACTCACACACACATACACAAACAAACGACACAACAGTCCATCATCCCAGCGTTGTTTCTCCATTGACGAGCTCAAGCTCGACCATGGACTACCCGATGCGTCTGCTTCAGCGTCCGCAATAGCTGCTGCCTCACGTCGTCTTCTTCAGCTCAAACAGCCATAGCCACTGCTTCGTCGTCCTCCACACGTACGCCGCTACTATCGCGGCTTCTTCTTCAACTCCTTTTGCTCGCCGCAGCTGCTTCCTCATCGTTCAAACGCGCCATTGCTGCCCGTTTCCCCCACTGCTGCTGCGTTCCGGCCTGTTACTGCTTCTCGCCGCGTCCAGTTCCCCGACGTTGCTGTTTCGCGGCAGCTTCTCCATTTGAATCAACGTGAGCAGCTCCGCGTCCAGCTTCTTCAGGAACAAACATTGAATCAATGGTTGCGGACTGCTGCTCCTTCCTCTCCATCTTCTTCGTTTATTCGTCGTTGTTTCGAATCGGTTAGTTGGTTTATGTTTTCAAAATTCGTCCATATTTTTTTGTTGTTCGTTGTTTTTCGGATTCAAAATCGATAAATGATTCAATGTTTGTTTTGTTTGTCCATAGTTGAAATAATTTTAGTTTGTTCATATGTTTCGTTAAATTAATTTTCAGATTTCAAAATAGAAGTTTAATTAGTTGTTTTCATGTTTATTTCATGTTTGTATTATTGTTTAAGTAAGTATTTGTTAGTTTGATGTTTGTTAGATTCAAATTGAAATTTAATCAACTATTTCTTCAATTTGTTTCATGTGTTTATGTATTGTTAGAAATTGTTAATATTGTTAAGTTCAAGTTTAAGTTCATAATTGTTTCTTCGTCGATCTTGTTATTTGTTTAAAGAATTTAGTTGTATTAAAGGAATATATTGTTTTAATCGTTTAATCCGTCATGTTTGTTGTCTTAAAATAGATTCATTCATGTTCATACTTTGTTTGATTGTTCTTGAATCCGAATTTTGTATAGTTTGATTTCTTGTTTACCATTTATGATTATTGCTTGAATTGTTCTCATAATCTTGTTTAAAGTTTAATATAAGAATTGTTTGTTGTAATGTTGTTAGAATTGATTTTAAGTTCAATATGATTGAATTTAGAAATCTTCATACTTTGTTTGTTGTTGGTGTTGAATCCGAAAATAGGATTGTTTGTTGCTAAAATATTGTTCAATCAAATTTTAGTTGTTCTTTGTTGTTCAATTTGTGTTCATGTGATTTGTTGTTGAAATGTTGTTAAAATCATGTTCATGTGATATTGTTGTTATGATGTTCATCCGTGTTCATATTGTTGTTTGAACATTGTTAGAAATTGATCATATTGTCTATATTTTGGTTAAGTTTGATTAATTGATGTGTTATAGCTGATGGGTAGTTTGGTAAATTTGTAATACGTTCAGGGGTAGTTTGGTAATTTCAGTAAGGTCGGAAGGGGTAATTTAGGAATTGTACATTTTGTAATTGTTTATTTGAAGCATGGGGGACAAAATGAAATGGGGTGGGTTGTGATATGATTATTTAATATAAAGGGGGGACAAGATTTAATTTAAAGGGGAATCTTGCATTATTTTATTTGAAGCATGGGGGACAAAATATAATGGGGTGGTGTGATATATTTATTTAATGTAATGGGGATGAGTGGGAAGATAATGGGTTTGGTAGAGAAAGGGATTGTTTTTAATTGATTAAAGGGTGGGGATTATATATATGTGAAGTCTTGAACACAAGAGGAGAAGAAATACAGGAGAAAAAAAGAGAGATTAAAAAAAAGGAGCTGAACATTTATTCCGAAAAAACATTCAAACTCTCAAGAAAAGAAAAACATACAAAGAAAAAATAAAAAAAAAAGTTGAAAATTAGAAGAGAAAGCAATACACACCTGATAAATATTTTGGTATACAGGTGTAGAAATTAAGGGTTGAAGATTAAATAGCCTTTCAAAAATCTGAAAATTTCCCTTGGTTTCTGTCCGTTATTTTCGGCATTCTTGGATTTTATTTTGAATTTTTCAAAGCTGTCACTGGGATTTTCGTTGGCTGGTTATTGCTGGTTATTGTTGCTGTTGCTGTGTTACGTATTACGTTGCTGACTTTCTTCTTCTTATATTGACAATATCAGGTACACAACTGTAATTTTGGCATTTTGTAAGCTGAAATGAAGAATGGAGAATTAATATTTTTAATTTAGTTTAATTTAATTTTTTGTATTGTATTTAGGTTATTCATGTATTATTATTCTGTAAATCACTGTCATTTGGCATAACTAGGCATATTATAGCGACATATTAAATAACGCCTTAACCAGATTATTAGGAAATATATTTAAGCTTGATTATTAATTAAAACTGTTTAATAACAAAAAATAGAAGAAATAACGTAAAAATGGCGTTATTGAATCAGTTTGGCAAAAATTAACTAAGTTCCTTATTCATAAGGTTTTTCGTCAACGATAAGTTAATCCGAATCATGTAGTCAATTTCAGTTATAACATGAATTAGTTTGCGAACAAGTATTAGGACATGATGAATTAAAACAAAGTTAGTTAATGTTAAATTGTTTAAATTTTTAGAAATATGATTTAGTACTCAAGTTTTTATTTTTATTTCTTTCAATTTTCAGTATTTGTAAATAATTAGTTTCAATAAGCTTAAGTCTTACTAACAATTTGAATTTTAATCCAACTATGGGATAATTAGTTTTTTTTTATTTTTATTTTTTTACTTTTCGATAATTCCATGTTGTATTTATGATTATAATTTTATTACTTTCTGTTAATATTTGTTTTTCTCTTCTATTTAATATGTCATTTTCAAGAATGTAGATATTGATTTTATATTTATAAACAAACTTAGTAATAATAAAAAGGTAGTCATTAAAGGATATTCTTAAAATAAGGAAGGATTTCGCTAAAAATAAATAGATGTAAATAATACAAAAATTTACAGGATTCTCCAATCTCATTTATTTATTTAATTTTTTTTTAAAAAAAAATTTACTTAGAATTTGGGATGGATTGTTTAGTGAATTTCACTTCCTTCCCCAAAGATAATGACGCGCTAGACTCTTTAGGCGCGATTTAATCAATTTTACCTTCTTAAACTCGGATGCGCATTTCATGCGACCCAAATCTAAATCTTAAAACATTGAATAAAAATGTGTTCCGGATTGCGGGTGCATTTCATGTGACGTAATCCAAAGACATGTTTTAAACGATGTTCACAATTTTTTTTTTTTTTAAAATAATAATAATAATAATAAAGTGGTAAAAAGTTAAATTTGCACATTGGTTCATAATTGTATTTAAAATCAGATAAATAAGCCGAATATGACAGTTGAGCGACCGTGCTAGAACCACGGAATTCGGGAATGCCTAACACCTTCTCCCGGGTTAACAGAATTCCTTATCCGGATTTCTGGTACGCAGATTGTAATATGGAGTCATTCTTTTCCTCGATCCGGGATTAAAATTGGTGACTTGGGACACCCTAAATCTCCCAAGTGGCGACTCTGAAATGAATAAATAAATCCCGTTTTGATTGTCCTTTAATTGGAAAAACTCCCTACGCACCTCGCGGTGCGGAAAAAGGAGGTGTGACAGCTCTGGCGACTCCACTGGGGATTTGGACCCAGAACCAGTGGTTCAGGGTTAGAAATTCGAGCTCATATAAATTGTTATATTTGGTTTTATCTGATTTTTACATGTTTGAGCCTAATGTGCTAAATGCTGCTTTTACCGCTTTGATATTACATGAACTGTGTATAAACTGTGCCGAAACCCATCTCCTCTCTGAGTCTTCTAAATCATGAAGAAGGGTGTACTTCGTACGACTTCTTTTCTGTATAGTGTAAAATCCCAATTTAGAACGAGGTTCGGACAAGTTGCTAAGCCGGTGAAGCTTCTGTATTCCCGGTACGCTACCCCCCCTCGGCTCGAGCTGTCCGCTCGGGTAAGCCAGGTCTAGAACAAACACCCAGGTTCTGAACCTAGTATAACAAAACCACATGTCGGATCCCTAGTAGGAACGTTTGTTTGCATCACGTGCATCTGACTTTGGAGGCTCAACACAGGGGTTGGGTCTGTCTAGGACAGGTGCACCAAAAATGAAAATGACCATCCTGATGCATCTTATTTGTTTTATGTGCATTTATTTGCTCGGTCTTGCATGTTGACCGGCTTTTGAGTCTCGGGAGTGTAAAAAATAAAATAAAATAAAAATAGCAAGTGGAAAGTTATTTGATTAATTTAGAAAAATCAGTGTCCAAGTACTGTCGAAATGCTGCCGAATCTTTTTTTTAAAAAAAAACATATATATTTTTACTTTTAGAATTGTTGGTTTGCCTAGAAAGCAGAAAGTGTGTAGGAATAAGTCTTTTATTTTAATTTGCTTTATTTAAAAAAAATGAAAAATGAAAATAGTTTTTTTTGATATAAAAGAAAAAGGAAAAGTTTGTTTGTTTTCAAAAAAAAATTAGTTAGTTTATAGCCTGAACTACGCGGGTATGATTCTCACCGGATGTGAGATCAGAGGCAAACCTCTTTGGTTTCGGCTCACCATATTCAAAAAAATCCAAAAATATTTAACATTACTCACTTCTTTAGAAAGTTTTTCTTTTTAGACCTCGAATTTTTTTTAAAAAAAATATATATATATATATATATATATTTCCTTTTAATCTCAAAATCCCAATTATTTGTTTAAAAGATATTCAAAATAAAATTCAAAAATATTTTTTCTGTAGTATTTCTTTCATAAATTCAGAATATTGGTTCAAAAATATTTCCTTTCTCCTTAAAAGTTTTTTTTTCAAAAAAAAAAATAATAAATTAAAATCCAAAAAATATTTCTTTAGAATATAGATAGTTTTTAAGTCAAATAAAAGTTTTTCCTTCTTTAATCACTATAATAAATGTGCAGGATGAGCACAAGTCAAAATGAACCATTCTCAGTGTGTAGCGAGGTCCCTTCGCAACTCCACATGTGGTGGAATGATATGGGAAAGGATAGTATAAAGATAGTGGAAAGAGTTTTGGGAGGTTTTGTCGATCTGTTGAATATCAAGCCAAGGACAGATATCATCGAGGCTCTAATACCGTTCTGGGACCCAACACGCAACGTGTTTCGTTTTGCTGACTTTGAACTTTCACCTACACTAGAGGAAGTCGCCGGATATGCGGGGTTGAATGGGAAACTAAGAGGGCAGTATTTACTTTCACCAAGACCAGTATCTCCGCACGCGTTCTTGGATTTGCTAAGCATTAGTCGGAAGGTACAGAATGATGATTTGTCGAAGGGATGTTGTACTCTCCAATTCTTGTATCAACGGTACGGAATTCCTCAGGGTTTGGAAGAACCAAACCTCGGATTAATTCACACTGGGAACAGAATCAAGTGGGAAGCAAGACGTACTTTGGCATTTATCACAGCATTTCTGGGAGTTGTGGTCTGTCCCCGCAAAGATAAAAAAATAGAGATAGGCCTTGTAGGGATGGCCGATGTTGCAATCAAAAGAACCGACAGTACTGTGGTTCCTTTGATTTTGTCCGAAATCTACCGAGCTTTAACTATATGCCGAGAAGGAGGCAAGTTCTTTCAGGGATGCAATCTGTTACTCCAGCTGTGGATGCAAGAACACCTCCATCACCGAGTGGGATACATGAACCACGGGTTGACTGAGAGAAACTGCATTAGCGGCTTTGAGAAACGAATGACAGGCGTCATATTTCCCGAAGGCGTCGAAGCATGGCTTGCACAATTGAGGTCAACAACAGCCGACCAAGTTGAATGGGCATTTGGGTGGTTGAATGATACTGAGGTAATATACATGGCGGCCGAGGAATGTCATGTTCTTTTGATGGGACTTCGTAGCATCCAACCATATGCTCCTCATCGGGTACTGCGCCAACTAGGAAGATTTCAGGTAATTCCCACTGATGAGGATCTAAGCAAGCACGCCATTGAGTTGAGTCCAGGAGTCGTGTTCCCCGAAGGAAAAATTAGAAAGCTGTGGCACGAATGTAGATTCCTTGAACCCAAGACTATGGTTCGAGAGCTGGCTAAGGGTGAGGTAGACCCAAAATACGATGTTTGGTTCGGGAAAAGGTTCCAGATTCGTCAGAGGCCTGCCAAAAGAGCTCACGTCCAACAATTTACGGATGATTCGCAGGAACAGTGGGGCTGGTTAGTGAGAGAGGAAGGCTACCGGGTTGAAATCGGGAAGCTGAAGCGACAAATTGAAAGGCTTATGTTTGAAAACAACGTTCAAGTAGCCTCAGAGCAGGGTGAGAAGAACAAATTAGCCAAAGAAAACCAGGCACTGAAAGCCCGAATTCGCCAAGTCAGTAAGAGTGATAGCGACCGACAGAAACGTCGCTCTGATGAAAGGTTGATAGCGGAATTGAGAAATCAAGTCAGCCAAAGCCGAGAAGACTTGGAGAGATCCCAGGCTTGTATAACAAGAATGCGGGTCAGGTGGGCTACAGTTACAACATCACGGAGAGAGCACCTATGGCAAGTAAAAAGGGACTACGAAATGAGTGTTGCGACATTGAGAGAGATAAACTCCATTCTCAATAATCGGGTCCTCAAACAAGCCCAGGATGCTAGAACATATAGAGAACACTGCTATGAGTCGATAGCCCGGATGGAAGAACAAATGGAGAGGTTCCAAGAGCAGCTCATTGACAATACTCGAATATTGGGACTAAAGAATCAACGGATAGAACAGCTGTGCATAGAGAGGGATAGAATCAGGGGTAGGATCAATGATATAGGGCGCTATATCACCACAAAGTGCCTAACATGTGAAGAGATGCCTCGTGATGTCCTATTTGCCTCAATCATGGGTTATGTCCATCAGATCATGGAGGAACTAAAAAGCTTGCAAAGAAGCCTGGCCCCCAAGCCCGCGGAAAGGCCGAATGATGCCTCGCGGGCACCAAAATTCAAAGCTTTAATGTATCCCTAGTTCAATCTTGCACTTGTTTGTTTTTCGAGTCTGTTGTCTACCCATATGTTTTTTTTTCTTCAAACATTCTCAAAATATATATATATATATATATATATATATATATATAAAGTCTGTATTTTTTGTTTTTTTTTGTGATGGCTTGTAATAGCATTATTTTGAGTAATAAAAAAAATAATATTTGGTCTTATGGCACGAACTACGCTTGGTCTGATTCGTGCGGGGTCACGATACGTAGGCAATCTCTATAGGATTCGACCGTAATAAAAAAAAAAAAAGGAAGAATATATATTTGTCAGAGCAAAAATAAGCCGGGATGATGCATGCGGTCAGAGCAAAAGCATGTTAGAAATGATTAACTGCCTAGGAGCATTGCATCCCCCTAACGTGCAATTACAATATCTGTTAAGACTCTAACACTGACAAGTTTGTTGTTTTTCCAATCAATATCAGTTAGTTGTTAGAGCGTACTGGCACCGTACCATTATCAGACAAGATCAAAAGGTCCTATACCAGAAAGCATGACTGGGTCAGACAACAGCGTTGAGTCAGAAAAAACGGCCAATCAGATGCTGAAGGAAGCCCTGGAGAAAATGGAAAAAATGAGGCTAGAAATGAATGAAATGCAGATAGCCTTAGCTAGAGCCCAGAAGGGGCAAGAACTACCCGTTACTCCTACCCTCCAACCAACACACACGCCGGAATACCCCTCTCCCGGTCCTTCAACAAGTTTCCCAAGCCATCACTATTATCAGGGAAGAGAGGCTTATGATTCCCAAGCTCCACCACCCACTCAAAACCCTCCTCCACCAAATGTTCCCGTCTTTGTGGCACCTCCCCCAGCCCCATTGCACAGATCATCTAGTGAGCCACTGTTTCAGGCTCACGATACACAATATTACCCCCCTGAACTCACATTCAAAGCACCCGAGCCACATACCTATAATCCCCACTTTGAGGTCCCGGCGGAGATTGAAAAGCCGGCTAAGAGCCCAGAGCAGGACGAGGTGATGCGGAAATTTAAAAGCCTGGAGCAATCCTTCAGGAACATACACGGGTTAGGTAACCAGGTCAGCGTGGCTTACAAGGATCTATGCCCTTTCCCTGACGTTCAATTACCAGCAGGGTTCAAAATGCCCAAGTTCGATTTATACGAAGGGCATGGTGATCCTATGGCACATCTACGAGGTTTTTGTAGCAAAATGAGGGGAGCAGGGGGCAAAGATGAGCTATTAATAGCTTACTTTGGCCAGAGTTTGAGCGGGTCGGCGTTAGAGTGGTATACAAGACAAGATCCGAGCAGGTGGTACACCTGGGATGACTTGGCACAGGCTTTCGCAGGACATTTCCAATACAACCTTGAGATAGTCCCAGACCGTCTCACATTGCTAAAGCTCGAGAAGAAACCCGGAGAGAGCTTCCGGGAATTTGGGTTCCGATGGAGAGAACAGGCAGCCAGAGTTGATCCCCCAATGAGAGAAGGAGAAATGGTGGATTACTTCTTACAAACTCTCGAGCCAACTTACTTTGGTCACTTGGTGACGTCAGTTGGCAAATCATTTAATGAAGTTGTGAAAATGGGAGGTATGATAGAAGAGGGACTTAAGTCCAATAAGATCCTGAGTTATTCGGCAATTAAGGCAACAACTCAGGCCATTCAGAGCGGCACGGGAGGTGCGCTAGGGAAGAAAAGGAGAGAGGAGGTCACGACATTAGAGGCCGACAATTGGTCCAGATCTAGAGGTCCTTCCCCTCATTACCAACCCAGACCCCATCGTCTAAACTACCCACACATTCCAAATTACCCTCCACAACCCTACTACCAACCACAAGAACAACATTTCACCGTCCATCAAGCCCAGACATACACCCAACCTCCGGTTCGCCCACAATGGCGCGCGCCGGTTCCCCACAATACATACCCACCTCCACATAACACATACCCACCACCACAAAACACCTATCCACCACCAAGAGCCTACAGGAACCCTCCAGGGATGGGTTTCAGGGGAAATCCGGCCGCCAGAAATGAAAGATTGCAGAGGCAAAGAACTTTTACTGAGTTGGGGGAAACTTATATTGCCTTGTTCCACAAATTGAGGCAGTTGGGTTTATTAAATCCTGTTGAGCCTAGATTACCAAATCCCTTACCCCAAAATATGGATCACTCGGTAAGATGTGAATATTGTTCGGGAGCTCCCGGACATGATACCGAGAAATGTTGGAGGCTGAAACATGCAATACAAGATCTTATTGATACCAACAAGATCGAGGTACAGGCACCGGAGGCACCCAACATTAACCAGAACCCATTGCCAAAGCACCCTGAAGCCCACATGATCGAGCTTGTGCACGAAGGAGGGGAGCCGAAGAAACCCTCACAGACAGTGATGATGATCCGTGCCACTCCGAAAGAAAAATCGATCAATGAGGAAGCAGGGGTACAGTTGAAGGGGGAAGATGTCAAGCCAGTGGTGATATTGGGGAAGAATCCATCTGCCGCTACAAGGAAACCAGAACCAGCCAAGTTGGTAATAACGGGAGCATCATCTGCACCCGTGGTTGTTGTGAAAGGGGTCTGCAGGGAACCGGTCATCATAAAACCAGTAGTCCAAACACCAATGATTGATAGCAAGGCTGTGCCTTGGAAGTATGAGAAGGCAGTGGTGATGTACAAGGGACAACAAGTGGAGGAGAATAGTTGTGAGGCGCAGGGACTGACTCGATCAGGACGGTGTTTTGCTCCGGCGGAGTTGAGAAGACCCAATCCAGCTGCAATAAAGAAACCTGTGTCAGAAGAAGAAGCTGAGGATTTCTTAAAGAAGATGAAAGTGCAGGATTACTCCGTGGTCGAACAGTTGAAGAAAACACCGGCCCAGATCTCACTGCTATCATTATTAATCCATTCGGATGAACATCGTCGGGCCCTGATGAAGATACTGAATGAAGCTCATGTGCCCAATGAGATTTCTGTAAATCACCTGGAAACGATTGCCAACAAAATTTTCGAGGTGAACAGGGTAACATTTTCAGATGATGATCTGCCAGTGGAGGGCACGGAGCATAATAAAGCTCTCTACCTAACTGTCAAATGTGAAGATTCGGCAGTTACTCGGGCATTAGTGGATAACGGCTCAAGTGCCAATATTTGTCCATTATCCACCCTGAACCAATTGAAGATCGACCACGGAAGAATCCAAAAGAATAGCATTTGCGTCCGAGGATTTGACGGAAATGGAACAGCCACCGTGGGGGATATTGTACTTGAGTTGACCATCGGTCCAGTCCAGTTTACCATGGAATTCCAGGTATTAGATGCTACGGTATCTTATAACTTTCTGTTGGGACGACCGTGGATCCATGCAGCCAAAGCAGTGCCATCCACCTTGCATCAGATGGTCAAGTTCGAGTGGGATAGACAAGAGGTCGTGTTGCACGGCGAGGACACTGCGTGCATCGTAGGAGGCGCCATTGTACCCTTCATAGAGACCAATGATGACAAAGGTCCCTGGGTCTACCAGATTTTTGATGCAGTGTCGGCAAACAAGATCCCCGAGGGTGAAATCATTCAGCATCCTAGGATAGCTTCCGCAACGGTTATGATGGTTTCAGAAATGCTGGGTAATGGGTTTATGCCAGGAAAAGGCTTGGGAGCTGAACTTCAGGGAATTGTTCAACCTGTTTCCTTGCCCAAGAATTTGGAGACCTTTGGGTTGGGGTTCAAACCGACTGCGGCAGATGTAAAACGAGCGCGGAAAATGAAGAAGAAAGTTTGGTTTCTTCCCAAACCTGTGCCACGTCTCTCAAGATCTTTTGTTAGAGCAAGCGCCAAGGGGTCACCGGTCCCGAAAGTTCTCGGGCCATTGATTGGGATTGACGGGGATCTGAATCAGAGCTTCGAAAGATTGTTCACTGATGTCAATATGGTAGAAGTCGGAGAGGGTTCCAGCGGAACAGACATACAGTTTATGGGGCCTGAGGCCAAAACCAACAATTGGACGGTTACTCCTCTTCCTACTCGGGGAGAGTCCTGGTAGTAGGCTTTGATTTTTGCTTTCTTATTTTTCGGATTATTCAGGGTGTAATCCAAATCTTATTTTATCTTGTAAAAGTGTGAACCCTGTTATCCCGCATTTTAATAAAATTCTTTTCTTGTCTCATTTTAATTTTGTTTTATTCTTTTCTCTTTCTGAACAGTTCTCTTTTTACTGGTTCTAATGACATGGCATGCACGACGGATCTTCGACCTAGTCTAATAAATCAATCTGACTCTGATTTAATGATACAAGAGATCGATTATGACGATGAGTCTGAATATGATGAGGATAAAGCCTTCGAAGAAATAAACCGAGAACTATGCCAATTTGAAGAGAAACCCAAGCCTAATCTGAATGACACCGAGGCTGTAAATCTAGGGGATGCGGATAATGTCCGAGAAACCAAAATCAGCATCCACATTGAGCCTGGCATCAGGGAAGAATTAATCAAAGCACTCATTGAGTTTAAAGATATTTTTGCATGGTCGTATGACGACATGCCGGGTTTAAGCACCAAGCTAGTGGTTCACAAATTGCCCATTGACCCGGCATGCCTTCCCGTCAAGCAGAAACTGAGGAAGTTCAAGACAGATATGAGTGTGAAGATTAAAGAAGAAGTAACCAAGCAGCTGCAAGCAAAGGTTATTCGGGTCTCTCGATATCCTGATTGGTTGGCTAATGTAGTGCCAGTACCAAAGAAAGATGGGAAGATCAGGGTATGCGTCGACTACCGTAATCTGAACAGGGCAAGCCCAAAGGATAACTTTCCATTGCCCAATATCCATATCTTGATCGACAATTGCGCCGGGCGAGAAATCGGCTCCTTTGTGGATTGCTACGCTGGGTATCATCAGATTTTGATGGATGAAGAAGATGCAGAGAAAACAGCTTTCATTACGCCATGGGGGACTTATTGTTATCGGGTAATGCCATTCGGTTTGAAGAACGCTGGGGCAACGTACATGAGAGCAATGACTACTGTGTTCCATGATATGATACACAAAGAGATCGAAGTGTACGTAGATGATGTGATCATCAAATCCAAGCGTCAGGAAGACCACGTAGCAGACCTTAGGAAGTTTTTCCAAAGACTTCGAAGGTACGACATTAAGCTCAACCCAGCCAAATGTGCATTTGGTGTTCCATCTGGAAAGCTGTTAGGATTTATCGTCAGTCGGCGAGGCATTGAGTTGGATCCGTCAAAGATCAAATCCATCCAGGAATTGCCGCCACCAAGGAACAAAACAGAAGTAATGAGTCTGTTGGGAAGATTGAACTATATCAGCAGATTCATCGCTCAGCTCACAACAACTTGTGAACCCATCTTTCGATTGCTGAGGAAAGATGCCGCGATAGAATGGACGGCAGAATGTCAGGAGGCATTTGACCAGATCAAAGGTTATTTATCCAATCCACCTGTATTGGTTCCACCTGAGTCGGGGAGGCCATTAATCCTTTATCTAACGGTCCTGGATCATTCGTTTGGTTGCGTGTTGGGTCAACACGACATCACAGGAAGAAAAGAGCAAGCCATCTATTATCTCAGCAAGAAGTTTACAGTCTATGAGAATAAGTACACTCAACTTGAGAAGACATGTTGTGCTCTAACTTGGGTAGCACAGAAGTTTAAGCATTATCTGTCGTCACATACTACATACCTTATTTCACGTCTGGATCCATTAAAGTATATTTTCCAGAAGCCTATGCCCACAGGAAGATTGGCAAAATGGCAGATATTACTCACAGAGTTCGACATTGTCTATGTGACGAGGACGACCATGAAAGCCCAAGCATTGGCCGATCACTTGGCTGAGAATCCTATTGATGAAGAATACGAGCCTTTGAGGACGTATTTTCCAGATGAAGAAGTGATACATATAGAGGAGTTAGAACTGAATGAGGAACCAGGGTGGAAGCTTTTCTTTGACGGGGCTGCTAATGCAAAAGGAGTTGGAGTAGGAGCAGTACTTATTTCAGAAACAGGACATCACTATCCTGTTACAGCTCAGCTACGTTTCTATTGTACCAACAACATGGCTGAATATGAGGCATGTATTTTGGGCCTACGATTGGCTGCAGACATGGATGTTCAGGACGTCTTGGTCTTGGGAGACTCGGACCTCCTAGTACATCAGATCCAGGGTGAATGGGAAACACGGGATTTGAAGCTTATACCATATCGACAATGTTTGCACGATTTGAGCAAGCGATTTCGATCAGTGGAGTTCAGACACATCCCGAGAGTTCACAATGAGGTTGCCGATGCTTTGGCCACTTTAGCATCGATGTTGCACCATCCAGACAAAATCCATGTTGACCCATTGTATATTCAGGTTCGTAATCAGCATGCCTACTGCAACATAATAGAAGAAGAAATGGATGGCGAGCCATGGTTTTATGATATCAAGGAATACCTCAGGATGGGAATATACCCGGAGCAGGCAACCGGAGATCAAAAGAGAGCCATTCGACGACTGGCAAATGGATTTTTCCTCAGTGGAGGAATGTTGTACAAAAGAACCCCAGATCTGGGATTGCTGAGATGTATTGATGCAGGTCAAGCCACGATAGTGATGACA
Organism: Nicotiana sylvestris; assembly: GCF_000393655.2. Taxonomy (NCBI): domain Eukaryota; kingdom Viridiplantae; phylum Streptophyta; class Magnoliopsida; order Solanales; family Solanaceae; genus Nicotiana; species Nicotiana sylvestris. The sequence continues at coordinate 79,723,763 of NC_091065.1, read as the reverse complement.
GAGGTACATGCTGGAGTCTGTGGGCCCCATATGAGCGGATATGTGTTGGCAAAGAAGATTCTGCGAGCGGGATATTATTGGCTCACTATGGAGCATGATTGTATCAGTTTCGTACGAAAATGCCATCAGTGTCAGATACACGGAGATCTGATTCATTCTCCACCAACGGAATTGCACACAATGTCCGCACCATGGCCATTTGTAGCATGGGGCATGGATGTCATTGGGCCTATCGAGCCGGCAGCTTCGAACGGTCACAGGTTCATTCTGGTAGCCATCGATTATTTCACTAAGTGGGTTGAAGCCAAAACTTTTAAGTCTGTAACCAAGAAGGCAGTGGTGGATTTCGTCCATTCCCATATCATTTGTAGATTTGGGATCCCAAAAATAATAATCACGGACAATGGTGCTAATCTTAACAGCAACTTGATGAGAGAAGTATGTGAACAGTTTAAGATTACACACCGTAATTCCACCCCGTATCGGCCCAAGGCGAATGGAGCAGTTGAGGCAGCCAACAAAAATATAAAGAAGATATTGAGGAAAATGATTGAAGGATCCAGACAATGGCATGAAAAGCTACCATTTGCGTTGTTAGGATACCGCACTACTGTTCGTACTTCAATAGGTGCGACTCCTTATTTGTTGGTATACGGAACCGAAGCAGTAATACCAGCGGAAGTTGAAATTCCTTCCCTTCGAATTATCGCTGAGGCCGGGATTGACGATGATGAATGGGTCAAAACCCGACTAGAGCAGCTGAGTTTAATGGATGAAAAAAGATTGGCAGCAGTATGTCATGGCCAGTTGTATCAAAAGAGAATGGCAAGAGCATACAATAAGAAGGTGCGCCCCAGAAAATTTGAAGTAGGGCAACAAGTATTGAAACGGATCCTCCCACATCAGATTGAGGCAAAAGGCAAGTTCGCCCCGAATTGGCAAGGGCCGTATATTGTGACCAGAGTATTATCCAATGGCGCTTTACGTCTGACGGATGTTGAAGGAAGATGCGTCGACATGGCTATCAATTCTGATGCAGTCAAAAGATATTATGTGTAATTTCTTTTGTTGTTTATTTGTTTGTTTGTACTTAGTGCTTATCGGATAATGAAATGACGGAGGCAATTCTTTCTTCTATCCAAACACTTTTAACCTTTGTTTTACCCCTTTGAGCCATACTTATCTTTTTATACCCCTCTCTTGGAATCATTAATGAAAAAATGTATGAAAAAAAAACTTTTTGAAGGTCGCAAGAAAACAAAGGAGTCAGTGAACTACGTTCGACCTGATTCCTCAAAGAGGATACGTAGGCGCCTCACGGCTCGGTCATAAGGTAATAAAAAAAAGGAAAAAAAAATCAAAAGAAAAATCCCCAAGTAAGAAAACTGGGGCAGAAATTATGTTTCTAAATTTTGAAAAAAAAAAAAGAGTTTGATTCCAAGAGTTGTAATACTTTACCCATCAAAGTTATTTTGAATTTTATATCCTTTTCTTCTAAAACCTATATTGATATCCAAAAAAGACCTCCCGATCAGTATCCGAGAGGTGTTAAGATAGGCAAATGAAAACCAAGAATAAAACGTCGGTCCCTGACTGAATGAGGATCATGAATTGAAAGAATTTATAGCCAAAAGAATTCCCGGCAGAGATAAATCTTATCGGCAACACTCCAATCCCAAGCTGAGAAAATAAGATGAGAGAGTCTTATCGGCGAAAACCTTCACAGGCGCCATAAGGCGACGTAAGCTGAGAAATACAAAATGAGAGAGTCTTATCGGTGAAAACCTTCACAGGCACCATAAGGCGACGGGAGTTGTGAGAAATGAGAGAGCCTTGTTAGTGAAAACCCCGCGAAGGGCACTATAAGGCGACAAGATAGATTGACGGAAAAGATCCGTATTTTGCGAAGAATTGGGCACCTATTTATCCCCAGCAAGTGAAGACATCAGAAAGTTTGATCGACACAAATAGACTGGGTTGATTAATCCGGAATGCACAACATGATCATTGGAATCGGTTGTATCACCCAGATAAGTTCATTTTTTTTGTTCAGAAAGATTTTCTCATTTTTCTATCTTTTCATTTCTTTGTTTAAAAGAATTTTTCTAGAAATTTATGTTTTAAGAAAGGTCTTTCAGAGCTTACTACCAGTTGCCAAAATGGTACAACATAAAAGGTGAAAAGGGCAATCCAGAGACAAGGCAATAAGGCAAAAGACGTTGATTGCCAGGCCGAATAATACTGTCCTAAAATGGCAAGGAAAGTACGGGGAAGAGCCGAAAAAAAAAACGAACAAGCAGAAAAACGATCCCCAAGACGATCCCCAACATGGCTTACATGTTGAGGAAATTGTAAGCCAAGTTCCAAGATGATACCCAGAGTACTCCGACCGAATATCGACCAAGCTCCGAGGTGGTCGGACAACACAGAAGTGGAAGGGAAGAAAGGAAAATCCATCTTCGGCAAAATAACCTCCAGAAATTTTGAGATACAAAATGGTGAAGGGATAAATGGAAAAACCATCCCCAGCAGAATGTTATCTCCAGCAAATAACATCATCCCCAACAAGTTTTGAGAACGCCGGACAGAAATAAGGGAAAGGGGACAATCATCCCCATCAGGAGTGACATGACCACTCGCCATATTCGAAAAAAAAACTAACTAAATTTTCTTTGATTTGAACAGGAAAATAAAGTGTTGATGATGGCCTAAAGATACGCCATAAGAAAGATCGCCAGAATTGGGGCAGAAAATTTTCTGCCACAAGTGGAAATTTTCTCGGAGAATCAAGGAAACAAATTCAAATTATTCTTTACCAATTAGGCGCTCACCAGTATAATGCGGGAATACTTTTAAGTTCTAGGTCGCCCACCAGTAAAATGCGGGAATATATTTAAGTTCTAGGTCGCCCACCAGTATAATGCAGGAATACATTTCAGTTCTAAGTCGCCCACCAGTATAATGCGGGAATACTTTTAAGTTCTAGGTCGCCCACCAGTAAAATGCGGGAATACATTTAAGTTCTAGGTTGCCCACCAGTATAATGCGGGAATACATTTCAGTTCTAGGTCGCCCACCAGTATAATGCGGGAATACATTTCAGTTCTAGGTCGCCCACCAGTATAATGCGGGAATACATTTCAGTTCTAGGTCGCCCACCAGTAAAATGCGGGAATACTTTATGTTCTAGGTCGCCCACCAGTAAAATGCGGGAATACTTTTCAGTTCTAGGTCGCCCACCAGTAAAATGCGGGAATACATTTAAGTTCTAGGTCGCCCACCAGTATAATGCGGGAATACATTTCAGTTCTAGGTCGCCCACCAGTATAATGCGGGAATACATTTCAGTTCTAGGTCGCCCACCAGTATAATGCGGGAATACATTTCAGTTCTAGGTCGCCCACCAGTAAAATGCGGGAATACTTTATGTTCTAGGTCGCCCACCAGTAAAATGCGGGAATACTTTTAAGTTCTAGGTCGCCCACCAGTATAATGCGGGAATACATTTCAGTTCTAGGTCGCTCACCCGTATAATGCGGGAATACTTTTCAGTTCTAGGTCGCCCACCAGTAAAATGCGGGAATACATTTAAGTTCTAGGTTGCCCACCAGTAAAATGCGGGAATACTTTTAAGTTCTAGGTCACCCACCAGTAAAATGCGGGAATACATTTAAGTTCTAGGTCGCCCACCAGTATAATGCGGGAATACATTTCAGTTCTAGGTCGCCCACTAGTATAATGAGGGAATACATTTTGTCTGTTCATTCCATATTCTAGGTCGCCCACCAGTATAATGCGGGCATACATTTCAGTTTTCCATTTCCAGGTCGCCCACCAGTATAATGCAGGCATACATTTCAGTTTTCCATTTCCAGGTCGCCCACCAGTATAATGCGGGCATACATTTCATTTTTCCATTTCCAGGCACCCACCTGTATAACGAGAGGAATACTTTTCAGTCTTATACTGCAGATTTTGAAGTCAGTAACCCCACCGGAAGGCAGAAGGTTACAACAAGAATCCCCAGCAGGAAACAATAAAAATCCCAACACCGGAAGGCAGAAGGTGGCAACAAGAAGTCCCAGCGCAAATTCAAGCGCATGAGTCAAAAGAAAGAAAAGACGCGTCTTGATGAATCTGATGAAAGATAATCGTGTCCCAAGAGGAACAGCCAAAAAGCTTAATGAAGAAAGCCATGTCCCCAGCGGACCGAACAAAATGACGAAAACTGGTATTAAAAAAAAAAAAAAAAAAAACAAGGGCCAGAAGTCTTGGTAAAAAGGCACCAGAGGAAACACAAACCGACAAAAAGCAAGGCAACCGGAGCAAGGGGGAAAACAGATAAGATTCTGTAATTTCTAGCTTAGTCTAGCTTCTTATTTTTTTAAGCATGGTGTAATAAGGAGGTCAGCAAACAGTAAAAGTAGCATGCAACAGCAGTAACATTGCAGTCCCATGGTAGTCCCAGCTACCAAGACTTCCCGAACTACATTGACCTGATTCCTGTTTAGCCCAGGATATGTAGGAAACCTTTGAAGCAAAGGTTCGGTCAAATCTTTTTCAAAAAAATGCTTCAACAGAGTACTCGGATGGGCAAAAATCGCTCGCTTTATCTTTGCACGAAAACCCTTCGTGTCTCCAGGCAAAGAGGGGCAGCTGTAAGCACGTGATTTTTGCCCAATATGAGAATTACTCCCAAAAATTCAAAAATAAAATGATTTTTCTTTGGTGTGCAATTTTGTGATATTTGGAATAATTATTTGTAGTTGTCTGTGCGTGTTTATTTGCTAAATTAATAAAAAATACAAAAATATGTCGCATTTTGCATGTAGGATTTAATTCTATAATTGATAATAATTAAATTTGTTTTACAAAAATTAAAAATTACAAAAATAGGCATCGTTTGCATTTTTAGCATTTAATGTCCAAATATACAATTTTATGCTTAATTAATACTTAATTGTGCGTTAATTGTTATTGGGAGTTAATTTGCGCTTTTATAACTTAATTTAGTTCTTAATAATAGTTTAAGTATTTTTATAATTTAGTTTTAGAAAAATAAAAGAAGAAAAGAGAGCGAAAATATAAAGAAAGTCGGAATTAGGCCTCTTCTTCAACTTCAAGCCATAGGCCCAAAAAATGGCCCAATCTTCCCTACGACCCAGTCCATTTCGAACTGGGTCAACCCGGTCCATAACCCAACACCCTATTATCTTGCATTTCAAAAAATAAAACAAAGAAAAACAAAAAAAAAATAGTAAGAAAACCCTAAAAAATGCCTAAGCATCCGCCCCCCCCCCCCATTTCTCCTTCTTCTTCCTCACAACTCCAAAGCACAACCATGGCTGCCCTCACCAACATCGACCACCCTCCACCATGAACACCCCCTCACGTCGTCACACTCACACACACATACACAAACAAACGACACAACAGTCCATCATCCCAGCGTTGTTTCTCCATTGACGAGCTCAAGCTCGACCATGGACTACCCGCTGCGTCTGCTTCAGCGTCCGCAATAGCTGCTGCCTCACGTCGTCTTCTTCAGCTCAAACAGCCATAGCCACTGCTTCGTCGTCCTCCACACGTACGCCGCTACTATCGCGGCTTCTTCTTCAACTCCTTTTGCTCGCCGCAGCTGCTTCCTCATCGTTCAAACGCGCCATTGCTGCCCGTTTCCCCCACTGCTGCTGCGTTCCGGCCTGTTACTGCTTCTCGCCGCGTCCAGTTCCCCGACGTTGCTATTTCGCGGCAGCTTCTCCATTTGAATCAACGTGAGCAGCTCCGCGTCCAGCTTCTTCAGGAACAAACATTGAATCAATGGTTGCGGACTGCTGCTCCTTCCTCTCCATCTTCTTCGTTTATTCGTCGTTGTTTCGAATCGGTTAGTTGGTTTATGTTTTCAAAATTCGTCCATATTTTTTTGTTGTTCGTTGTTTTTCGGATTCAAAATCGATAAATGATTCAATGTTTGTTTTGTTTGTCCATAGTTGAAATAATTTTAGTTTGTTCATATGTTTCGTTAAATTAATTTTCAGATTTCAAAATAGAAGTTTAATTAGTTGTTTTCATGTTTATTTCATGTTTGTATTATTGTTTAAGTAAGTATTTGTTAGTTTGATGTTTGTTAGATTCAAATTGAAATTTAATCAACTATTTCTTCAATTTGTTTCATGTGTTTATGTATTGTTAGAAATTGTTAATATTGTTAAGTTCAAGTTTAAGTTCATAATTGTTTCTTCGTCGATCTTGTTATTTGTTTAAAGAATTTAGTTGTATTAAAGGAATATATTGTTTTAATCGTTTAATCCGTCATGTTTGTTGTCTTAAAATAGATTCATTCATGTTCATACTTTGTTTGATTGTTCTTGAATCCGAATTTTGTATAGTTTGATTTCTTGTTTACCATTTATGATTATTGCTTGAATTGTTCTCATAATCTTGTTTAAAGTTTAATATAAGAATTGTTTGTTGTAATGTTGTTAGAATTGATTTTAAGTTCAATATGATTGAATTTAGAAATCTTCATACTTTGTTTGTTGTTGGTGTTGAATCCGAAAATAGGATTGTTTGTTGCTAAAATATTGTTCAATCAAATTTTAGTTGTTCTTTGTTGTTCAATTTGTGTTCATGTGATTTGTTGTTGAAATGTTGTTAAAATCATGTTCATGTGATATTGTTGTTATGATGTTCATCCGTGTTCATATTGTTGTTTGAACATTGTTAGAAATTGATCATATTGTCTATATTTTGGTTAAGTTTGATTAATTGATGTGTTATAGCTGATGGGTAGTTTGGTAAATTTGTAATACGTTCAGGGGTAGTTTGGTAATTTCAGTAAGGTCGGAAGGGGTAATTTAGGAATTGTACATTTTGTAATTGTTTATTTGAAGCATGGGGGACAAAATGAAATGGGGTGGGTTGTGATATGATTATTTAATATAAAGGGGGGACAAGATTTAATTTAAAGGGGAATCTTGCATTATTTTATTTGAAGCATGGGGGACAAAATATAATGGGGTGGTGTGATATATTTATTTAATGTAATGGGGATGAGTGGGAAGATAATGGGTTTGGTAGAGAAAGGGATTGTTTTTAATTGATTAAAGGGTGGGGATTATATATATGTGAAGTCTTGAACACAAGAGGAGAAGAAATACAGGAGAAAAAAAAAGAGAGATTAAAAAAAAGGAGCTGAACATTTATTCCGAAAAAACATTCAAACTCTCAAGAAAAGAAAAACATACAAAGAGAAAATAAAAAAAAAAGTTGAAAATTAGAAGAGAAAGTAGTACACACCTGATAAATATTCTGGTATACAGGTGTAGAAATTAAGGGTTGAAGATTAAATAGCCTTTCAAAAATCTGAAAATTTCCCTTGGTTTCTGTCCGTTATTTTCGGCATTCTTGGATTTTATTTTGAATTTTTCAAAGCTGTCACTGGGATTTTCGTTGGCTGGTTATTGCTGGTTATTGTTGCTGTTGCTGTGTTACGTATTACGTTGCTGACTTTCTTCTTCTTATATTGACAATATCAGGTACACAACTGTAATTTTGGCATTTTGTAAGCTGAAATGAAGAATGGAGTGTTAAATTTTTAATTTAGTTTAATTTAATTTTTTGTATTGTATTTAGGTTATTCATGTATTATTATTCTGTAAATCACTGTCATTTGGCATAACTAGGCATATTATAGCGACATATTAAATAACGCCTTAACCAGATTATTAGGAAATATATTTAAGCTTGATTATTAATTAAAACTGTTTAATAACAAAAAATAGAAGAAATAACGTAAAAATGGCGTTATTGAATCAGTTTGGCAAAAATTAACTAAGTTCCTTATTCATAAGGTTTTTCGTCAACGATAAGTTAATCCGAATCATGTAGTCAATTTCAGTTATAACATGAATTAGTTTGCGAACAAGTATTAGGACATGATGAATTAAAACAAAGTTAGTTAATGTTAAATTGTTTAAATTTTTAGAAATATGATTTAGTACTCAAGTTTTTATTTTTATTTCTTTCAATTTTCAGTATTTGTAAATAATTAGTTTCAATAAGCTTAAGTCTTACTAACAATTTGAATTTTAATCCAACTATGGGATAATTAGTTTTTTTTTATTTTTATTTTTTTACTTTTCGATAATTCCATGTTGTATTTATGATTATAATTTTATTACTTTCTGTTAATATTTGTTTTTCTCTTCTATTTAATATGTCATTTTCAAGAATGTAGATATTGATTTTATATTTATAAACAAACTTAGTAATAATAAAAAGGTAGTCATTAAAGGATATTCTTAAAATAAGGAAGGATTTCGCTAAAAATAAATAGATGTAAATAATACAAAAATTTACAGGATTCTCCAATCTCATTTATTTATTTAATTTTTTTTTTTAAAAAAAATTACTTAGAATTTGGGATGGATTGTTTAGTGAATTTCACTTCCTTCCCCAAAGATAATGACGCGCTAGACTCTTTAGGCGCGATTTAATCAATTTTACCTTCTTAAACTCGGATGCGCATTTCATGCGACCCAAATCTAAATCTTAAAACATTGAATAAAAATGTGTTCCGGATTGCGGGTGCATTTCATGTGACGTAATCCAAAGACATGTTTTAAACGATGTTCACAATTTTTTTTTTAAAATAATAATAATAATAATAAAGTGGTAAAAAGTTAAATTTGCACATTGGTTCATAATTGTATTTAAAATCAGATAAATAAGCCGAATATGACAGTTGAGCGACCGTGCTAGAACCACGGAATTCGGGAATGCCTAACACCTTCTCCCGGGTTAACAGAATTCCTTATCCGGATTTCTGGTACGCAGATTGTAATATGGAGTCATTCTTTTCCTCGATCCGGGATTAAAATTGGTGACTTGGGACACCCTAAATCTCCCAAGTGGCGACTCTGAAATGAATAAATAAATCCCGTTTTGATTGTCCTTTAATTGGAAAAACTCCATACGCACCTCGCGGTGCGGAAAAAGGAGGTGTGACATGGATAATCCTCAGATTATATTTGGATCAAAGACAAATCATGAAGATATTTGTGTTATTGATTGTGGAACAACTCATGCCATATTCAAGGATCAGAAATACTTTTCTTATTTGCATAAGGAGAAAGCAAATATTTCAACAATTTCTGGTAATATAAGTTTGATTGAAGGCTCCAGAAGTTATATTTCTGTCTAAGGGAACAAAACTTATTATACACAATGCATTGTTCTCCTCCAAGTCCCGAAGAAACTTGTTGAGTTTTATAGATATCCGCCGAAATGGGTATTATGTTGAGACAATAGATGAAATGAACTGGGAATATGTTTGTATTACAAAGAATATTTCTGGCCAGAAATGCATTATAGAAAAGTTACCAACTTTATCTTCTGGCTTATACTATTCAAAAATTAGTACAGTTGAAGCACACTCTATCGTAAACCAGAAGTTTATGGATTCAAATACTTTTGTGCTTTGGCATGGCCATTTGGGCCATCCTGGATCAATAATGATGAGACGAATTACTGAAAATTTGAGTGGGCATCCATTAAAGAACTTGAAGATTCTTACAAATGACGAATTTTCTTGTGATGCTTGTTATCAAGGCAAAATGATCACTAGACCATCACCAATGAAGGTTGGCATTGAATCTCCTGCCTTTTTAGAGCGTATACATGGGGATATATGTGGACCTATTCACCCACGAAGTGGGTTGTTTAGATATTTTATGGTCCTAATAGATGCATCTTCAAGATGGTCTCATGTGTGCCTACTATCATCTCGCAATCTAGCGTTTGCAAAGCTATTAGCCCAAATAATTTGATTAAAGGCACAATTCCCAGATTGTCATATAAAGGGTATTCGCCTTGATAATATTGGTGAATTCTCATCTCAAGCTTTTGATTATTATTATCTATCAGTTGGGATAAAAGTTGAACATCCTGTAGCTTATGTTCATACTCAAAATGGCCTTGTAGAGTTATTTATTAAACGCCTGCAATTGATAGCAAGACCGCTACTTATGAAAACAACATTGCCCACTACTGTTTTGGGCTATGCTATCTTGCATGCAACATCACTTATCCGTCTTAGACCGATATGTTATAATAAATATTCTCCGTCACAATTAGTTTTTGGTCATGAATCAAATATTGCTCATCTATGAATTTTCGGATGTGCTGTATATGTGCCAGTAACACCACCACAACACAGTAAGATGGGGCCATAGAGAAGGATAGGAATATATGTTGGGTTTGAATCACCCTCTATTATTCGCTATCTTGAACCATTGACAGGAGATTTATTTACTGCTCGATTTGCAGATTGTCGGTTTGATGAAACAAATTTCCCACAATTAGGGGGAGAGAAAAAGGAAATCAAAAGAGAAATTGTGTGGAAAGTTTCATCATTATCTCACTTTGATCCCCGTACCCCTATATGTAATCAGGAGGTCCAGAAGATCATCCATTTACAGAATATAGCAAATCAAATGCCAGACGCATTTACTGATTTGAAAAGGATAACTAAGTCACATATCCCAGCAGAGAATGTGCCTATCCGAATTGATGTCCCAGTAGGACCATCTACTAGCATGAGAGCTAGTGAACCTAAAGCACGCCTGAAGCGTGGTAGGCCTTTGGGTTCTAAGGATCGAAATCCTCGAAAAAGAAAATCGACAAATGATCAAAACGATACTATGAAGGGATCTCCTGAAGAGACCCAAAATCTGATTAATTCTGAGATTCCTGAAGAAATCAATGAACTCGAAGCTCATATGAGTGAAGAACTTTTAATAAGTTTGACTGGTGATGGGATTAATTTAAATCGATCTGAAATAGTGGTGGATAATATTTTTGCATATAATGTTGCACTTAATATTATGCAAGATAGTAAGGATCTTGAACCTCGATCTGTCGAAGAATGTCGACAAAGATCTGATTGGCCAAAATGGCAAGAGGCAATTCAATTGGAATTAAAGTCACTTGCTAAAAGAGAGGTCTTTGGACCAGTAGTCCAAACACCTGCTGTTATAAAACTAGTTGGTCATAAACGGGTTTTTATGCAAAAAAAGGAATGATAAAAATGAAGTTGAAAGATACAAAGCTCGTCTTGTTGCACAAGGATTCTCACAACGACCTGGAGTCGATTTTGATGAAACATATTCACCTGTTATGGATGCCATAACATTTTGATATCTCATTAGTTTAGCACTGCATGAAAAGCTTGAAATACATCTAATGGATGTAGTTACAGCTTATCTGTACGGTTCACTTGATAATGAAATTTATATGAAAATCCCTGAAGGATTTAAAATGCCTGAAGCGAATTCAAAATCTCAGGAAATTTATTTAATTAGATAACAAAGATCTTTGTACGATTTAAAGTAATCTGGGCGCATGTGGTATAATCACCTTAGTGAATATTTGCTGAAAGAAGGTTACATAAATGATGTTATTTGTACATGTATTTTTATAAAGAAAATAACATCAGAATTTGTTATATTTGTTGTTTATGTTGATGACATAAATCTTGTTGGAACTCTAGAAGAGCTCCAAAAGGCAATTGAATATCTTAAGAAAGAATTTGAGATGAAAGATCTTGGAAAGACAAAACTTTGTCTTGGTCTGCAAATTGAACATTTAGCAAACGAGATTTTTATCCATCAATCTACCTATATAGAAAGGGTCTCTAAATGCTTTTACATGGACAAAGTGCACCCATTGAGTACACCAATGGTTGTTTGATAACTTGAAGTGGATAAAGATTTGTTCCGACCTCCAGAAGAGGACGAGGAACTCCTTGGTCCTGAAGTACCCTATCTCAGTGTAATTGGTGCACTAATGTATCTTGCTAATGATACAAGGCCTCACATAGCATTTTCTGTTAATTTACTAGCAATATATAATTCTTCTCCTACATGGAGACATTGGAACAGGATTAAGCATATATTGCGATATTTAAAGGGAACTCTTGATATGAGTTTGTTTTATGCTAACAAAGAAAGTGTAGATCTTGTTGGTTATGCAGGTGCAGGTTATTTATCTGATCCCCATAAAGTTCGATCTCAAACTGAGTACGTATTTACATATGGAGGTAGTGTCATATCATGACGCTCCACAAAGCAATCTATTGTTGCTACTTCTTTAAATCACGCTGAGATAATAACTATTCATGAAACAAGTAGGGAATGCGTATGGTTGAGATCAATAATTCATTTTATTCGAGAAAAATATGGTTTGGAATATGAGAAAAGACTCACAATTTTATACGAAGAGAATGTTGCATGCATAGCCCAATTGAAGGGAGGATTTATAAAAGGAGATAGAACGAAGCACATTACACCAAAATTATTCTACACACACGATCTTCAGAAAAGTGGTGACATTGATGCGCAACAAATCCGTTCAAGTGATAATCCAACAGATTTATTCACTAAATCTTTGCCAACATCAACTTTTGAGAAGATGATATACAAGATTGGAATGTAGAGACTCAAATATTTAAAACAAGATTTACATTAGGGGGAGTAAAATACGCGATGCACTCTTTTTTCCTTACTAAGGTTTTCCCCCATGAGGTTTTCCTTATGAGGTTTTTAATGAGACACATTATCTTTTAATGAACATCAAATGGGGAGTGTTATAAATATATTATATTATGGATGTTCATTTAGTACTCCGTTGTAAATAAACCTCCTGAAGAAGCTTATCCATATGGGACTCTGTCGTAAATATGTTTATCTATTTAGTACTCTATTGGAAATAAGCTTCCTGAAGAAACTTATCACTCTGGTACCCGGTTATGGATAAACATTACCCCGATAGAAGATTATCCATACTGGGTATAATAAACTTATCCTTTCGATACTTCGTTATGGATACATATTATCCCCGGTAGAAAATTATCCATACCGGGTACAATGAGCTTATACTTTCAGTATTCCGTTATGGATAACCATTACCCCTAGTAAAAGATTATCTATACTAGGTACAATGAGCTTATCCATTCAGTACTCCGTTATTGATAAACATTGCTTTCAGTAGAAGATTATTCATATCTGGAATAATAGTAGCTTACACAATAGCTTATAGTAACAGCTTACACAACAACTTGCAGTAGCAGCTTACACAACATCTTGTAGAGCGGCTTATACAGCAGCTTGCAGTAGCAACTTACACAATAGCTTACACAACAACTTCCTTTCTTTAGAAAAAAGAAGAGATTTCAGTTTATTATGTACATCAGTTTGAGTTCGAATAATATACCAGTTTCTGTATATACTTGTCTTTACTTTATTGTGTTTGTTTTATAAACGTCCTCCTAATTTTTGTAAAAACACAAAAAAGATAGTAACTCTCTTCGAACCGGGAAAAAAGAAAAGAAAAAGAAACCTAGAAGACAGCAGTTATTACCCCCAAAGTCGCCCGCTCTTCTATCTTTGTCCCGCACCCTGCCTCTCGCCCTTCTTCTTGCTCTGTATCTTCACCTACGGCACTCTGAGTTGCTATCTCACACATTCTCAGTTCCCACAAATCACAACTTACACAATCCAGAGAGTTTTCTTTCTTCGACTTCGTGTGAATTTTCGAGCTCCTTTGGACTCTCCAGTTCCATAGGTGAAGCTCAGGCAAAAAGAATTGCCGTGTTCAGAGATTTTGTACCCTTTCGTGGACTCTTTAGCTTTTCGTTTCGTGGAAAGTTTGACAAGTGAATTCCTATACTGGAGAGCTGCGTTAAGGATTGAGCAATTTTGATTTTGGACGTGAGGAGCTGAGGGTTTCAGAGCAGTTTTTCATTGAAGTTGTGCTATGGAAGCCGCCATTCTCAGCTCTTGCACACCGCTTTCCACAACGGCGGACCTCTGGATTCGAGGCAAGTCTGTCTCCTTTTTTCTTTTTGCAACTTATTTGTTTCCAAATTAGTCACCCGTCCGTCTTTGCTGGATTTATCGTTAAAACTACGCCTTTGCCATCATTATTTCGTAATGTACTACTTCTTTTCTTTCTTGTTTTTCTCTTTCCTTCTCTATGTTTGTGTTTTTAGCATGTTAATTTTCCTCATTGTGAAATGGGTGTCACTTGAATAAATTTCAAAGCTTATTTTCCAATTGAAGCATTGGTTGCTCTCCACGCGCGCCCGTGTGTGTGTGTGTGTGTGTGTGTGTGTGTGTGTGTGTCTGCACCAAAGAGAGCTTAGATAACTGATGACTATGTGGTGAGGACTGAGGGTTATGATTCAAATGGTTGGAGTGAGGTATTTCTGAAGAAATGATGAGTACTTTGTAGTCTTAGAAGGCTGTATACATGGATGGCTTTACCATCCATCTCCCCTTCTTGCGAGTGTCTATGTTGGAAAGCATCTTCTTCGGCGTTGCATTCTCCTAGTATCAGTTGCATATAAAGTCCGCAGTCTCCAAGAGGATGACCCAGTGTTGAGGTAACAACTTGGAGGTCCGAATTCCAGCTACCACTTGGTGTGAGTCCATGGTACAATTGCCTTCGCAATCTATGCTCGTGCACTGGACTAGCTGCTTGTTTAATTAGTCGAAGTGCGTGGCAAGCTGTCCATTACCAATACAACATAAAATAAATAAAAATTAAAGTCTCCATAACCATAAGATGATTTTCATTTACTCCGGACAGAAGTAAATGTAAGAACATTAAGCAAGATAAGAAGAAAGTTGAATAAAAACCTGTGTGTAAGCTTTCCAGTTTTTTACGCAAGGTTCAATGGGAGGAAAACTGCTTTTGCTTCGTGGGTCTATCGCCCCAATTGGTTTAGTTAGGAAATTTTTATGAGTATGGCCCTATCCAGTAAGCCTTTTATCATCGGGAGCCCCTTCCATTTGGCCCAAGCTTTCTTTCAATTACGCTAGAATGTTTCAAAATCAGATTTTGAAACACAACAACTAGTCTTCTGTTAGGTCAAGGGTTCAAGACAAAATAAATAAATAAATAAATAAATTTAAACACATATGTACAGTGTAAATTGCAAAGCAGTTGATCTCTTTAATGACATACTCTTATCTAAGCGAAATTTGCAGGTTCTGTTTGGTTGATATTACTTTACTTGCTTGAGGGCGTTATCCTATAAATATAATTATATTTTCCAAGTAAAGCAGTTTTACAAGGGGATGTAATTATGTTAATACCTTCCTAGGAAAAGCAATTGTTAAGACTTGTAATTTTAGCGGTGAATTTTTCTTGATTTGAACTAGAGAATATATTTTAAGTCTCTTGATTTTACTATATACAGATTGTGGCAATATATAACTTGGGTTATGCGCCAATCTTAACAAACCTAAAGCATGTTTATTTGCTTCACCAGTCTATCACTCGAGCTCTATATTTTGCTCTTTCTGGTAGAAACGCATTTAAGACCAGTTTTTTTTTTTTTTTTTTTCCAACTTTTGTCTAGCAGGAAAGTTTGCCGGATGTAATCTCCATTTCTATAATTTGCCATTGAACAGAACACACCTTCCTCTCAAGTTAAAATTTTCTGAATCGAGTAGAAGGCACTTTTCTTCACGAAAGGATCTGATATTGTCTAATGGTAAGAAAGGATTATCCAGCTATTTCACCCATCAACTTGCAAGTGGCTATACAAGTATCAGGGCATCATCTGGAGAAACGCTGCATTATAGACAATCTTCACCAGTAAGTGAAGATGAGGGAGTGTCACCAACATCGACAGATGCCAATGACTTTGTATCCTTGCAGCCTAAGCAGAAGAAATTCAGAAATAGATTTTTGAACTTTGTAAGACTGGGTTCCGTCATTGATAATGCTGCCGAGTCTTTTTTCAAGAGTGAGATACGGAGAAGGCTGTTTGTGACTGCCATTTTAATTGTCATCAGTCGTATAGGATATTTCATTCCTCTTCCAGGATTTGACAGGAGGTTGATTCCAGAAGACTATCTCAGCTTTGTCTCGGGATCTGTTAGTAAGTTGTTTTTTCATCTAGAGTTATACTTTCTTAGTTAATGGAGTTCATTTTTGAAATGAGTTGGTTGTAGCGACCGGCTCTTCAGACGCTGAACGGGGACTTGGGAAGGGGTGAAAGGATGATTCTTTTTCTTCCATTGAATTATCAATAAACTGTCTTTGCAGATGAACTTGGTGATTCCACTCCCGAACTGAAACTCTCCCTTTTCCAACTTGGGGTCAGTCCTCAGATAGCAGCATCAATTCTTATGCAGGTCAGCTTACTTTCACCATATATAAAATTTTTGAACCAGGATAAGAACATTTTGCTGTACTCTTTTATTTTCTATGTTTCATAAGCTATTTTATTATGTGCAAAGAAGTTTTTTTTTTCACATCTTCTGCTTACATGAATATATTTGTTATGTTGGACCACCAGAGGGATGTACCAGAATAGTTTTTCCCAAAATCTTTCTGTGGACCTACATCTGTATGTACTGTAGTATATAAATGTCAGGTGAAAAGAATGTACTGATTTTTGAACCGTGCACTGGCCTCGGGCATGTCTCGATTATAAAAAAGAATATATTTCAGGTGAAAAATGTTGAAACAAGACATCTACCAAAGTGATTTCTAAAAGAGATTTAAGGAATCTTGGAGGAGGGTGTTGTCCGAGTTGGAGAAAAGTGAAAATAACAGCTAAACTTTTGTGCTGTTCAAGATAATAAGAAAAGGTATTTGAACAATAATAATACTCACATCTAGTGACTGCACCATTGAAAACTACCTCAAGCATTCCTCCAACATCATTTCTATTTTACTGATCGTTGTCGATTTGCTTAGAGCATTCTTTTAAAGGGTTTTATCTTTCTCCCAAAAAAAAAATTACTTTTAAAGGATTTTATTGCGGTGGAACAGAATGCATTTTCTGTTTAGTTGATTAGTACTATTGCTGAAAGAGCAAGTGATTCATGCGTCCTTCTGATTCAGTGGTTTGATAGGGACCAAGACATATGAAATGGTAGGATTCATCTTTCTGTTACATAATGCCTCAGTTTTGTGCAAAACTAGTGAATGCCAATTTCCCTGTTCAGGTACTATGTCATGTTCTTCCTTCTTTGGTAAAGCTGAGAAAAGAGGGCTTAGATGGGCATGAAAAGATCAAGAGTTATATGTATGTCTAGTTTTTTCATATCAACCAGTGAGATGGATTGTTCTTTTACTTTGGTGGTCAATTTCTTTGTTTTGTCCTCAAAAACTTGCACAAGCTTATGAAACTTTGGATCTATTTTAGATGGTGGATCTCGCTTGGTTTTGCAATTTTGGAGGCTCTTATTCTCTCTTGTTACTCACTTCCATATTCGATATATGCTGCCAGTCATAGGTAAGAGAGGTACAAATTTTTCGTGTAATAATCAATGTGATTGTACTTTTGCAATTTTCAATTTTCATTGCGCACAAAATGTCGCGGAGTATTATTTTTATTGCATAATGTGGGAGTTCATTTTCCAGTAAAGTTTTATTTCTTTAAATTAGCTCCATTTCTTCTGTACAAAACTGCAAAGTAGCCTTAAAGTTGTTTATTTTCTACCCCAGCTTTGGAAATTTTCAAATTTTGTTTTTTGATATTCCTAATTTGGAAAGAGAAGTGAATACTACTCTTGTTGTCTATTTACTTTAAGTTGATCTGTTTCTTAAGCACATTGTTCAATGTAAAACTTGAAAGTTATATTATTGAAAATTTAGAAAATGCTTAGAAGCACGTTAAGGCATGAAGTTGTAAATTCCTAGTTTTTCCATTCCATCCCACATATCCCATCTTAAAGTGTCGTCAATGTATCGGTTTGAAGTATAGCGTTGTTCTTGGCTCAATTAGAAAGAGCAAAGGAAGAGCTTGAAAATCTTCCACTGGAAGTATACCCGCTTTCTTCCTTGTATTTTGGTTTGAATTTTGACGTAAATCATTAAGGAGGTATATATCCTATTGATTTGAAAAAGGTGGATTGAATTTTGGTTAATTTGGTTCAAGAAGATTACTTTATTAAAGATAGTTACTGATTTATCTGCACATAGTGATCGAAAACAACAATTGCATCTAGCTCGCTTAATTAATGGGATGCTATGATTGCGGCACGTTTGGTATAAGGTTGCCCCCTCTTTATCTATTGGAAGTAGATAATAGTAATACGACAGTTGTTTTTTGATCATTTTCTGACAAACTTTTCATTGACTTTTGATTGTTTTGACGTTCTCTTTTCATTTTTTGTTCAATCGGATGAGAAATACTCCTTGAAGATTTTTTATTTCTGAAGCTTGAAGCCTTCATCTGCTCTCTTAGTGCTGGTGTTAAGTTGATGAAATCTTTCTTTTACTGATAAAAGAGAGAGAATATATTGGTATTTGGAATAATCAGCAAAATCAAACTTCCTTGCGGATTCGTTCTTCTTATGTGCTATTAGAAGATGAATCCGAGAGCCTTTTAGTAGCTTTTTTTGGCGACTGAAAATGTTTTTCTGTATAAAGGCCTTCAGCATAATAGCATTGAATTGTTCTTGTTCCTTGAAATATTTAACGCCAATCATCTCTCATTGTTGAGAGGGTTTGTAAAAGCTAAGTCTTGATACATAATTGTTCTCATCCACGGTTGTTTGGGTCAAAGTTTCTTCTCATGCTGCTGATGTTTTATTTGCATAATGTTGGCTGAAATTAGTACCACTCTGAATCACCTTCATTTTGTTGCAGGGTTAAGCATGTGTTGATGACTTCATTCCTTTTAGTTTCTGGTGCAATGACTATGTCATGGATCTGTGACACAATAACAGAGTCTGGATTTGGTATTTGTTCCTTCTGTGCTTCTTTCTTTATCTTATTTTCTTTTCTTTCTTCCTTTCTTCCTTTTTTTAAACGTGCCTTAAATTTCTAATTCTACTTGTTTTTTCCCTATTTTAGGCATCTTTGCTGCTTGTTTGTCTTTTTTCATTGTTTTATTGTTATTATTATTATTATTGTTGTTGTTGTAGTATTATTATTACTACTATTATTATTGTTGTTATCATTATTATTCATATTATTGTTATTACTATATTTTTTTTCCATCTCTCCCTTCACGTCATACTATTTTCCTCTGAGTAGTGCTTTGGCTTTTCGATACTCCCCCATGCAATTCTTACTCTCTTAGTTTGACCTGGTGATGTGGCACGATTATTAGTTAAAGGGCTAAAAATGTTTATCATTTTGTATGTACTGACACAACATGTGGAATTCATTGTTAACTTTTGTAGATCTGGATATATAAAATAGTGACCAAGTTCCTAGTCCAAAAAAAGAAAGAAAGAAAGAGAAAAGAATGGAAACAGAGCTGGCTAGGGAAGAGTTAAAAGAAATGGCCGATGACCTTCAGTTATGTAAAATGTATTTAAAATTTATTTTAGGGAAAGTGGACTGCAAAAAGAAAACTAGGCCTGTTTGACTGAGGCATAAGGAATAGTAAACTAGTGGCATGATGACGCTTGTTTTCTCCGATGAAAGTTAGTATCACTGTCTGTTAAGAGTTGTTTTGGCATACTTTTGGGAGGTCCAATTATAGTTCTTCTGTTTAAATCTGAGATTGTAGAAGTTTGAAGAATTATGTAGTGACTGAAATTGGCCAATCCAACTAATTTGGTATAGACTTGGTTGATCTACTGATATATTTGAGGAATGATGTAACTGAAATTAGCTAACTCCAATTAACTTGGTAACGAGACTTAGTCGGTTGATTGATATAAGTTATAACTGAATGAAATTGAATTTGATTGATTCTTCCTTTTCTGTTCCCTTGCTCTTCCTTTTCATGTTTGCTGACCACTACTGGATGGTTTCAGGTCAAGGATCGACTTTGATTATTTGTGTGGGTATTCTCACCGGCTACACAGATACATTGCAGAAAATGTTAACTCAAATAGCAGGTGGGTTACAAATGAGATACTGTAGCCTCTTAATTCTTTCTGATCATTGTAATCATTTGGCAATTACATCAGCATGTTGTGTACGAGAATTGATTCTTTCTTTTGTCCTGAACCCATTTTTTACCTGTGTCATGATCCGAAAATGGTTAGAAGTACATAACAAAAGAATTTGATAAACCAAAAAAAAAAGAGGATCGAATAGTTCACTCCCTCTAAATTCTTGATTAAAGTATCCTTTCATTCTAACATACACAGGGAGTAGCGGGAGCTGGTGGCCTTATGTACTTGCTGTGCTAGGTGTTTTTACTGTTGTTACAATGTGGGCCGTCGTTGTGAGTGAAGGTTGCCGGAAAGTTAAGCTGCAATATTACGGTTTTAAAGTTGCTTCTGCTGCAAGGTGACTTGAACTCTGAATTGCTGATGATTTACATTTTCTTTTGGCGGACGCCAGATTTTATGTTGCTGAATAATGTGAAAGCTTCGTAGGAACAACTGTATGCCTAATGCTCATGTAAATGTTGTTATGAGCTAAGATTTCGGGGAACTTAGACAACATTATTTGAGTGGTAACGGGAACTTAAAAACTTGCCAGTACTACAGTGAAATTTTATAATGGAATTTTTAGTACTGGTGGTAACTGGAGGTATATGTAGAGTAGAAATTTCTTATCAAGGAATTATTGAGTAGCTCATATCAGTGACTAGTATGAAATATGAATGCATCTAAACTTCCATAATATTTGTGTTTTCTTAAATCATAGATTTCATGTGCATGCAATACTGAAGTAATTACTTTCTCTTGCATGCCTGACCATGTGTAAGTGAGTGCGACTAATAAGAGCAGGGAGGAGTAATTGTACTCTGCCATATTTGGATGCACAAGCCATGTACTTTACCACCAAATGGAATGAGTTTATGACTGCTTGAATATGTAGCCTTGTAGGACAGGGCTGAACTATTTTTTCACTTGATTGATATTTCACAACTGGAAAAAAGGAATTTTGTTTGGTGTTCTGGATGATAAATCACTCAAACATGTCTGGCTTGTGCCTGACATGTAAGTATGGATATGTACACACACGTGCACATGCACATTCATCCATGTATGCAAACACATACATACAAAAAGAACTCTCTAGTTGTGACTTGGGACCCCCCGAATAATTGAGTTGGAAGCGAATTTGTTATTTGGCTTTGGAATTTGTTACAACTTATATTTGTACTATCTAGGAATGTAGAAGCTAGTTATCGTAGACTTCAGTTTCTTTTACCTACAGATACATATAGTTGTGAATATATTAATTATTGGCGTCTGATTTAAGCGACTCATCTTGAGCAGAGAAGATTCTCCAGTTCCGGAGGTGGAGCCCTATATACCATTCAACATAAATCCAGCAGGAATGCAGCCTATCCTTGTTACCTCCTATCTGTTGGCACTTCCCAACATCCTTGCAAGGTTACTTTATATTCAACTGAATTACATTACAGTCACACCAGTACGTTAGTGGTTCTTTGCTTGTACTAAAACAAAAGAAAAGAACTTTAGTGGTTCTTTACCATTGTTTTAGTAGTAGGATCTTACCTACATTAGTGATTTGGAACCAATATTGTACCTGCGCTTCAGTTGGCATAAGCTTTTTGAATTTTCAGCTGCAGGTTTCTGACACGTACTTTCTTTGACAGTCTTCTTGGTTCAAGGTTTTGGGAACACATCAGAGACATTTTGAATCCTGACACTTCTCTTGGGGCAGATCCGTGGGTTTACTATGCAGTTTATGCTTTCTTTGTCTTCCTCTTCAACATATTTGACATTGTAAGTTTGCCATTGACTTAACGTGCAGAAAGTGGATTTTAAAATGTTGCTTCAATATTACTGC
Source organism: Nicotiana sylvestris (assembly GCF_000393655.2). Taxonomy (NCBI): domain Eukaryota; kingdom Viridiplantae; phylum Streptophyta; class Magnoliopsida; order Solanales; family Solanaceae; genus Nicotiana; species Nicotiana sylvestris. The sequence goes on along the minus strand of NC_091065.1, from coordinate 79,702,010 downwards.
TTAATTGGCATGATAGAACATCAGTGGAGTCAATTCAATAGGCTGGGTCCTTTTTAACAAGGATGTTGCTGGACTAAAACGTTTCTATCTAGTTCCTTGGATTGAAGTCCTCCAGTCATTAGGGAACCCAAAATAACAGTTGGCCTAATAAGGTGAAATAATAAATAAAAGATACCTGGACATGCTGGTGACTTTATGATGTTCAGGGCAGATGTTGGCGAAACTAGAAATTGAACTCAACCTTTAAGAGTTGCTAATTAGGTAGCCAGGAGGTCCAAAAAGAATAGAAGACCACATAATGCTGAATTTTCTCTGAATAAAAATAAGGGGAGAAAGAAGTAGTCTTTAGGAAAGATGATGTCACGTAGAGAAGTGACTAAAAACTGATTATCTGATGTCATTCTCATATCAATTTCTGGGCGTTTATCACTTGAAGAAAGAAACTCCTTTGAAAGGTTTTCAGGGATATTCTCTCTTGCTCGGTTTTACTTAACAGTAAACTTGTGACCAGGCCAACATGCCAAAAGAAATTGCTGATTACTTAAACAAGATAGCTGCTAGAATTCCAAGTATAAAGCCTGGAAAAGCCACAATTGAATATCTGACAAAGATCCAAGCTTCAACACGGTTCTGGGGTGCAGATCTCTCTCTCTCTCTCTCTCAACCTCAATTTCTTCTTGTATGATTCACTAACAGAAGATGCTTTTCTTTTTTTATTATATTGCATTGTTATGCAGGTGGTCTGCTATTAAGTGTTTTGGCCACCACATCCACCATTCTGGACCATAATTTGCGTCATATCAATGAAGGATATGCAATAGGATTGACATCAGTGCTAATAATTGTGAGTTCATGGTTTCAGTGCTTTATTAACACAAACAGCCATCGCGCGCGTGCGCAGCTATAGTCTCTCTAACCCAAAGGTTAAGGAAAAAAGAGGAACAAAATGAATGTGATGTGGATACCTCCTTAAACTTTTTGGCATCAATACTAATGATATACGTTCATGGAACCCTCAGGGGTTGGCCTGGTGGCAATTGACTTAAGCCTTGGGGTTTGCTCCCTTTCAAGGTCTCAAGTTCGAAACCCACTGGGTGCAAACAATTTCTGAGGGCCATCGGACTGGGTAAAACCTGAATTAACCGTGGTGCACTTGCGGGAAACTCCTTGCCGAGGGCCTGTGCACCCCCGGGAATAGTCGGGGCTCGAAGAGACTCGGACACCCGGTGCAAATAAAAAAATGATATACGTTCATGGTATTCAGGCATGTGTAGTTGCTTTCTGAACACACAAAATCTCCCCCCCCCCTCCCCCACCAATAGGATCCCTAACCCTAAGGTTAAAGAAAAGGAAAAAAGAGGAATGAAAAAAATGTGATATGGATGCCTTTACTAAATCTTTTTAAGCCTATTTAATTAAAAATTCTTCTTGCTTTTACACATCTTCCGAGGGTCTTCCGGAAACAGTTTCTCTGCCTTCTTGAAGGTGGTAGGGGTTAGGTCTGCGTACATACTACCCTCCCCAGACCCCACTTGTGGGATTACACTGGGTCTGTTGTTGCTTTGGCACATCTTAATCGATTGGAGAAGTGAGCCAAACAACAAAAGTCTATTGGAGAAGTGATTGAGAAGGATAATGACTTCTGTTATCTTTTGATGGTATTCAATAGTCTCTTTTATGCAACCAATAAGTTCTTGTTGGACACCCTCAGGTATGCCCTTGAAATTGCTCTCTTCTTGTTCCTAAGAGAAGTTACTTGTTTATCAGTTGTCCAGCGGAGGCATAAGCCTACTGCTGGATTGCTCTATAAGAGAATTGAATCTATATTTAGTCGGGCGGAAGTTCTCCCAATTTCACACCCAAAGTCCCTTGGTCCTTTTAACACGATTGGTACTCCGTGAATTGGCCTGAGCCAACTGTGCACAATTATCTCTGGTCCTCCAAATAGCTCATTAGCCCTATTTTGGCCCTCCATGATACCATGTATATGTGGTATGAATTCAAATCCTCGAAGTAGTTTTCTCTACAGCATCGGGGCTATCCAGGATCATAGCACGGTCAATCTCCAAGTCTTGACAATTCCTTCTAAGGGGAATGTTCCTGTAGATATCTGCTCTATATTGTGGTATATATCAGATTGTTCCTGTAGTTATCTGCTCTATATCGTGATATATATGCATCACGTTGTGAAGCTACCTTGTACTGGAAACTCATTCCCTCATCTTTCAGAAGGCTGTGACCTAGCCATGCATCAGGCCACAATTTAATCCTCTGTCCATTGCAATATCATAAGGTAATGTCTTTATATTGAGGGTGGATTAGTCGAGTATTAAAATTTTCACTAGGCAGATCTGGAATTTTTACAACTGTTACAAAGGACTAATAGCAGTGGCAAGTATGACTTAACGGTAATGAGGTAATTCACATGATTTTCGAGTCCACAGTGAGGTGATGTGTATTCCATATAGCAAAGGAAGTAAACTGCAATTGAAACCACAAGGAGGTAGCATGAAATTAACCCATAAACTTATATAGACAGAGTTCTTAACAAGAACAGATTCAAAGAGACTAATAATTCGTATGAAGTTGTCTGGCAATTCTTCTTACCCTTAGTTGAAATCACTACTATTATACCTTGGAATGTGGTGGAATGGCTATTATCATTCAGATGTTAAGCTGAAACATTTCTTCTTCCTGCCTTCTGCTTTGCAGGTGGGTTCAATCATTGAGTTGAGAAGATCTTATCAAGCATATAATGTAATGCCAAGTCTAAGTATGGCTTTGAAGCGGTATGGGGTATGAGATTGGAGGGTGGCTCTATTCAAGGTTGTTATATCTACTGTGTTCATACTTAGTTGGTCTGTGCTTTATGACTTATCTCATACTTTATTTGGTGCTTGTGCAGTAAAATGGGATTCAATTCTTGCTTGCATCATTGGTGCTGAGAATATTTTGCAGAGTCTAGGATCTTCTTGAGTGAAATCTTAACTACTGATCAACTTTTGAAATTTGGAAGATCAAAGATGTCTCGGTCTGTCAACTCCTCCGTGTCAGACACAATTTCCATATGTAGCAAGTAAAATGTAGCCCATCCTTTGGCCGAAAGTAAATTGTCTTATCCTTCTTCCTTTTTTTCCTGGTCACACTTAAGCTGTGCTATGCATTGATTAAATGAGCTTTCGGATGATTAAATGAGTTTTTGCAGAATTTGAAGTAACTGCATAACTTGAAACAGGAAAAACTATTTCTATCCACTAGCTTCACAAATTAGATTAGACTTACTACATGCATCCTTTTGAATTTTTGCTGATGACAACACAATTCATCTACTTCCTACATTGTGTTTCCAGGATAAAGGATTAGCACGTGACCAGGACTAGCTTGAGCTGCAAATAACTGAAATTAAACAAAGAAAAGAGTGATGGGGAGAGGTTTATCAATTTATTCTGGAAGCATTATTTGGCTTTCTTACCTTCCAATGTTGACACAAACTAATGAACTTCTATCTGAGCATTAATAGAGTTCAAGATACCCGCAGAATATTTGTGCTCACAATTGTATATAATTACATTTTTTATATGTTCTAGATGGCCAAAATATGGCAAGAAGCAAGTCTATTCTTCTCTTGGCAAGCAAAAGATGATGTAATTTTGCTTTAATTTTGAGGGGTATGTTTAAAATGTTCTTTTGTTGGCTGAAAGGTGTGTGCATCAGAGTGTAAAATGTTTAACTACAGTTGCTCCTTGTAATTTGGCTGTACAAACATTAATCAGCTTTCACGTTTGTGAAATTGGGTAAATCTGTATGCAAATGGTCCTTTCTATTTAATGTAGGAGTTGGAAACAGTGGAATGATTTTTTTCCCTTCCCTTCCTTCCCAAACGATGCATTACTTTGTGTACTTATTTTGGCTAACGAAAAAGATTTTAACTCCTTTATCTCAATGAAACTATTCTCGTTTCGTTTAAAGTGAATTGAGTTAAGGTGCTCATCTTAGCTTTATAAATTTCTTTTCAGCTTTATATAATTGACAGAGAAATTAACAAAGCCAGCGAATATCTTAACATCATAGAAAAAAGCAGCACCTTTTTTTTATTTATTTTTTTTTAAAAGTTTTAGAGAAAGAAATTACAATTTAAACTTTAAGATTAAATAATGGTCAGTTGATGAATCAAAGGGTTAGCTACACTTAATTTTACTTTTTTTAATGAATTATTCTGTACAATCAGTAGTCTTTACATTGGGATTCTTGATTTTGCTCCAAATCCAAGCAGATTATTACCAAATTTAATAAATTATCAATCAACAAAACCAAAATTATCGCCGAGAATGCTTTACTGCTCAAGATATTGTGTCTTTTAAGACCTTTTAAACTTATATTGACGATACCAAAAGTAATATCTTTATATGTAATGACTATTACCCAAATGTTTTATTTTTCTTTAAGTTAAGGAACAATGAAGATTGAACTCACAAGAGATATCAGTGCTCTATAATTTTTTAGTGATTACTAGTGTCTTGACTTCAAAATTCCAAGACATTTTTGTTCAAACCTTTCCTTACATGAGAAAAATGAACATCCAAGGGGGAGTGTTATAAATATATTATATTATGGATGTTCATTTAGTACTCCGTTGTAAATAAGCTTCCTGAAGAAGCTTATCCATATGGGACTCCACCGTAAATATGTTTATCTATTTAGTACTCTATTGGAAATAAGCTTCCTGAAGAAGCTTATCACTTCGGTACCCGGTTATGGATAAACATTACCCCCGGTAGAAGATTATCCATACCGGGTATAATAAGTTTATCCTTTCAGTACCCAGTTATGGATAAACATTACCCCCGGTAGAAGATTATCCATATCGGGTATAATAAGCTTATCCTTTCAGTACTCCGTTATGGATAAACATTGCTCTCAGTAGAAGATTATCCATATCTGGTATAGTAGCAGCTTACACAACAGCTTCCTTTCTTCTATAAATAGAAGAGATTTCAGTTCATTATGTACATCAGTTTGAATTCGAATAATATATCAGTTTCTCTCTATACTTGTCTTTACTTTATAGTCTTTATTTTATAACACGTTATCAGCACGAGACTCTGCCATCTCGAGCAAATATTTTGAAAGTATCTGAGGTAAGAACTTTCTTTTCCTAAATAATGTCAAATCTTTCTAAACTTGAATTTGTAGCCCTGGATATATCGGGCAAAAGCTACATGTCTTGGGTGCTTGATGCTGAAATTCATCTTGATGCGATGGGTCTGGCAGACACCATCAAAGACAAAAATCAGGCATCAAACCAAGACCGTGCCAAAGCAATGATATTCCTACGCCATCACCTTGATGAGGGCCTGAAAATGGAATATCTTACTGTTAAAGATCCAGTCATACTGTGGAATAATTTGAAAGATAGATATGACCACCTGAAGATGGTCGTTCTTCCACAGGCACGATATGATTGGACTCATCTAAGGCTACAAGATTTTAAATCTATCAGTGAGTATAATTCTGCTATGTTCAGAATTATTTCCCAATTGAAGTTATGTGGTGATAATATTACTGATCATGATATGTTGGAGAAAACTTTCACCACTTTTCATGCCTCGAATATGCTCCTGCAGCAGCAATATCGAGAGATGGGATTTAAAAAGTATTCTGAACTTATCTCACATCTTCTTATAGCCGAGCAACATAATGGGCTATTAATGAAAAATCATGAAAGCCGACCTACTGGTTCTTGTCCATTCCCTGAAGTGAATGAGACAAACTTCCACCAGGATAAATGTGGAAAAGATCGTGGCCCCAGTCGTGGTCATGGTTGTGGTCGGGAAAGAAACTCTAATCATGGTAATAATAATGCACCAAAGAACACTCCTCACCACCAACAGTGGAAAAGGAAGGAACAAAAGCATGAAGCGGTGCAAGCACCAAATGCAGAAAATGCATGCTATAGATGTGGAGAAAAAGGGCACTGGTCACGTACCTGTCGTACGCCAAAGCACCTGGTTGAGCTTTATCAAGCCTCCCTAAAGAAGACAGAGAAAAATGCTGAAGCAAATTTTATTTCTGAAGATAATTTAGACTTCATGCATTTGGATGTAACTGATTACCTTGCACTCCCAGAAGGAGAAACAAGTCATGTAATCGGTGGTGAATCTGTAGAAATGTAAATATTTTAATTTTTGTTATTTGTAATAGATAGTATGGTTATGTAATTGTTGTACATAAAGAAAAATTATGATTTGATAATGATGTTTACTATAATATATCTTGTTTATGTCATTTTGAAGAATATGGATAACATTATTAGATCAACTTAAACTCTAGCAGAGTTTGCAAGAAATATACAACCACAAGAAGTGGTTATATTTCGTATATCTCATTGTAATTATATTTTGTTAACTACCAGAAGTGGTATATGCCTATGATCACCAGAAGTGATAATTTAGGCTTTCTATGGTTACAATTGAAGATAAGCTACATAAATATTCTCTATATTAAATGCACACCTCGATTTGCTCCTGAAGTAGTAAATATTTTAAAAGAGGTTGAGGCATCACAATTTGATGTGATTAATGCGCATTCAAATAATTATGTTCGATTTCCTGAAGGATGAGAACTTTTGATAATATTAATCCATTCCCTGAAGTGAATGTGACAATACTAATAAGTCGGGTAAATATGAACGCGCTCTTGATGTGAATACATTACAATTCACCTCCAGAAGAGTTAATATAATTGAGAGAATATATACTCAATATTTCGTATTTTAAATTTGCTCCTGAAGAAGTAACACAATTGAAATTGCCTCCTGAAGTGGAAAAATATTATGAAGAGGAGTTTTCGTGTGCTTAAACAATTGTTTTACATTGTTTATTTGATTGTGATTTTCTCTCATGACACCAGCAGTGTCTGAGCAATATTTGATAGTACAAAATGTATCAACAACTCCTGAAGAGCTAAATGTTTGCCTAAAGAATACATGACACCAGTAGTGCCAGATAAATATTAGATTGTGGATAATAAATGAAGGCTCTCGAAGAGCTTATATACAAATATGTCATTCATATTATATGATTATGGTCAAAACATATGTTGTAGTAAACCTGAAGTTTACTAATACAAATGGCTATCATATTGAGACTACAAATGATTGGAAGATTGATAATCTTCATGTTTCCACAATCATAGGGGGTAAAATAATATGTATGTGAGAAGTTACCCGCCTTATTCTTTAATTTGTACTATATCATGTATCACAGTAAACCAGAAGTTTACTAAAGCAAAAGTTTATGCCATAGTAAACCAGAAGTTTACTAAGAGATAGCACATGACATGATAAACTTGAAGTTTTCATTTGCCATTTTTAAATGAGCTATTTGAGAATTCAGATAAGCATATACTAAAGAACTAGAAGATTCTTCAGGAATTCTCATGTGTTGCTTGTTCTCATAATGAATTGATTATACCAGCTAAAGTTGGGACTAAGACCCCTGATTCTGAAATATATAAAAGGTGAATATGGGCCCGTTCACCTATCATGTGAACCACTTATAGGTGCATATATGAGATGGTTACATGTGTAATTATTGTCAACCTGCAGTTTGACATTTGGAATTGCTTTTCTCGATTAAGAGCATAATTTTCAGATTATGAAATCAAGACAGTTTCATCTTGATAATGCTGGTTTATATCCAAGCTGGTTTAGCATTGAATACCTCCTATTAATGGCTAAACCATTGCTTATGAGAACAAAGCTTCATGTGTTGGTCTAAGATTTTCTAAATTGCATATAACAGCACTTGTATGCATCAGATCAACAATATATGATAAGTCCTCCCTTCACAATTGGTTTAGGATCAGAAACCAAATATTTTTACTATCTTTTGTTGCGTGGTATATGATTAATTTCTCTACCATAATACACAAAGATATGTTTCCCAAAGATGATTGGGGATATATGTTAGTTTTTCTAACATTTGGGGGATGGAATAAACAGTTGAAAAATATGCTATATGAATCGAATTATCATGATCCTCACTTAGAAGATAATTCAAGTCGAATGCCAGAAGCATTTGCTGATCCAAAATTAAATATCATATTTCAGCTGCAAATGCTCCTATTAAAATTAAAGTCCCTGAAGGATAGAGTTTACTGTACGCATGAAGCGTGGTAGACCAATCGGTTCCAAAGGTAACAATCCTTGAAAAATAGTAGGAGCTAATGATCAAAATGATCATAATGAGGAGGAAATAAGCTCTAGAAGAGCCCACGACATAACATTTCATGAAACTCCCGAAAAAGTTCAGGTACCTGAAAATAAAGAAAGTGATGAGATCTCCACAAGTTATGTCGCTTCGGAACTGACACAAAATGATCGTCGACGATATATTTAATACAATATAGTGCACAATATTGTAAAAGATTGTGAGGATCGGACTAGCAGTCCAGACACTTGAAGATGTCATACCATTTAGATACAAGTCTTAACCTATATGACTTATTTGGCTAAATCTATATGAAGATCCTTGAAGGATTGAAAATGCCCGAAGCATATAATTCAAAGTCTTGAGAAATGTACTCGATCAAATTATAAAGATCTTTGTACGGTTTAAAGCAATCTGGGCGCATGTGGTATAATCGCCTTAGTGAATATTTGCTGAAAGAAGGTTACATAAATGATGTTATTTGTCCATGTATTTTTATAAAGAAAATGGCATCAGAATTTGTTATACTTGCTGTTTATGTTGATGACATAAATCTTGTTGGAACTCCAGAAGAGCTCCAAAAGGCAATTGAATATCTTAAGAAAGAATTTGAGATGAAAGATCTTGGAAAGACAAAACTTTGTCTTGGTCTGCAAATTGAACATTTAGCAGACGGGATCTTTATCCATCAATCTGCCTATACAGAAAGGGTCTTAAAACGCTTTTACATGGACAAAGCGCACCCATTGAGTACACCAATGGTTGTTCGATCACTTGAAGTGAATAAGGATTTGTTCCGACCTCCAGAAGAGGACGAGGAACTCCTTGGTCCCGAAGTACCCTATCTCAGTGCAATTGGTGCACTAATGTATCTTGCTAATGCTACAAGGCCTGACATAGCATTCTCTGTTAATTTACTAGCAAGATATAGTTCTTCTCCTACACGGAGACATTGGAACGGGATTAAGCATATATTGCGATATTTAAAGGGAACTCTTGATATGGGTTTGTTTTATGCTAACAAAGATAGTGCAGACCTTGTTGGTTATGCAGATGCAGGTTATTTATCTGATCCCCATAAAGCTCGATCTCAAACCGGCTACGTATTTACATATGGAGGTACTATCATATCATGGCGCTCCACAAAGCAATCTATTGTTGCTACTTCTTCAAATCACGCTGAGATAATAGCTATTCATGAAGCAAGTAGGGAATGCGTATGGTTGAGATCAATAATTCATTTTATTCGAGAAAAATGTGGTTTGGAATGTGAGAAAAGACCCACAATTTTATACGAAGACAATGCTGCATGCATAGCCCAATTGAAGGGAGGATTTATAAAAGGAGATAGAACGAAGCACATTTCACCAAAATTATTCTACACACACGATCTTCAGAAAAGTGGTGACATTGATGTGCAACAAATCCGTTCAAGTGATAATCCAGCAGATTTATTCACTAAATCTTTGCCAACTTCAACTTTTGAGAAGATGGTATACAAGATTGGAATGCGGAGACTCAAATATTTGAAACAAGGTTTTCATCAGGGGGAGTAAAATACGCGATGCACTCTTTTTCCCTTACTAAGGTTTTTTCCCATGGGGTTTTCCTTATAAGGTTTTTAATGAGGCACCTAACAATGCGTATTACTAAATATGTGTACTCTTTTTCCTTCACTGGGATTTTTTCTCACGTGATTTTTCCTAGTAAGGTTTTAATGAGGCACATTATCTTTTAATGAACATCCAAGGGGAGTGTTATAAATATATTATGGATGTTCATTTAGTACTCCGTTGTAAATAAGCTTCCTGAAGAAGCTTATCCATATGGGACTCCACCGTAAATATGTTTATCTATTTAAGTACTCTATTGGAAATAAGCTTCCTGAAGAAGCTTATCACTTCGATACCCGGTTATGGATAAACATTACCCCCGGTAGAAGATTATCCATACCGGGTATAATAAGCTTATCCTTTCAGTACCCAGTTATGGATAAACATTACCCCCGGTAGAAGATTATCCATATCGGGTATAATAAGCTTATCCTTTCAGTACTCCGTTATGGATAAACATTGCTCTCAGTAGAAGATTATCCATATCTGGTATAGTAGCAGCTTACACAGCAACTTCTTTTTTCTATAAATAGAAGAGATTTCAGTTCATTATGTACATCAGTTTGAATTCGAATAATATATCAGTTTCTCTCTATACTTGTCTTTACTTTATAGTCTTTATTTTATAACATATACAAATTTTTTCTTTTTCTTTAAGTTAGGAAACGATGAAGATTGAACTATGTTGCATACAAGAAATCGAAGTAATTTGGAAGAGAATCGGGCAGAACCCCAATTTAGAAGGAGAAATTCAAAAATAGCCAGATAATTCAAAAATCAGGCAGTGCACTCTTTTTATAGTTGAAGAAATTGTACACAATTGAAGAAATAAAAATACACAGTTGAAGAAATTGTACACTCTTTTTATTTCTTCTTTTGATGCAATAACTATTTATTTCAACTGTGTATTTTTATTTTTTCAGGCAAATCTATAAAATATATATATTTTTAGAGCACCATAATTTAGAGCTATATAAAAAATTATAGCCAAAATAATTAATTACAAACCATGTATTTTTTATAACTTTTTAGATGCCTTGACTATTTATTTTAATTGTATAAATCTTTATTTTCAGGTCAAATTCAAAAAAAAGATTAACTAAAACTTTAATATTTTAGCCAAATAAAAATATTTTGCCTTAATAATGTAGTTCTATCCAAGTTTTATTATAAATTGTATTCGAAAAAAGTTAATTAAAGAAGTAACATACTTAAAAAGGTAAAAATATATTTTATTTTTGAAAAATGTCACATATACAGGAAAAATTCATGTGGCATGTGAGTGCACCCACACTCTTTGCCATATCAGCGTCCCGGGGGAGGGGTAATGGCTCTCAAAACGCCAAGTTGAGGGGGGTAATTAAGACCACGAATAGTTTAAGGTTGTAATTAATAATCCGTGTCAAGTTTAGGGGGGTTTTAAGGTATTTTGCCTTTTAAAATTAATACTCGCAGCTAACGGAACTGTAAAACAAAAGGGGATGTCTGAAAATTCCCAAATAATTTACTTCGAATTTCTCTAAGTAGGTGGTAAATTAAGGGAAAGACATGGAATGAAGTAGGTTAGGGAGTTGAAAAGTTTGAAATTTAAAGTGGAAAGAGTGGCAGTGGTTTTAGGCTAGTCCTTGTAATTGGTTTTGGGATATTAGTTGTATGATTTATTTTGTGGCTACATATTGTCATTAGTTTTCCCCGGATGGTTACAAACGAAGTTTACTCAAAAATAAATACAAGACAAATGAATACTTCCGGGTCCAGTCAAAGTGGATCTGTGATCTTCTTATTGCCCGGACCATCTTGGACTCCAACAAACTCACAAGAGATATAAGGTAAAAATTACACGGGGCGCCCTATTTGGTCGCCCCCATTTAACCTATACCCATTTTTCTAAAAACTTTTAACTTGTACCCACTTTTTAAATAACTTCAGCCCCCTTTCTCCTCATCCCCTTCCTCCTCCTCCTCCTTCTTCTTCTTCTTTCTTCTGCTGCTGTTGGTGCTTCTTATTATTATAAACACAAGAATTTAATTCATAATACTGGAAAAGCAGGGACATATGCATATACGTCTTATCTGCTCGAACTGAATATTATTTTGATATACCTAATTCGATAAAGCTTCCCCTTCCCTCACATTGACTGTTAATTAACCTTTCTATATTAGTTTCATGATTGATTGTTCATGGAGATATTTATTACCTTAGTTCCTGTTGTGGTTTTCTTGGTTTTGTAGCTTACATACAAAGATGAAGCTGATGACGAACATGAGAAACTTTGTTGTGCATCTCTACCTTGGAATTGTTGGAGGCATGAGGCAAAGAAAGTTAAATTGCATAATTTTGAAAATATGGAGCTGCACGAATTGAGAAACTACTTTCTCACAAAACAATAATAATAATAATAACAAAAACTTCAGCTCTAGAGCTGAAGTTCGCCAGTTACAAAAATAAAAACTTCATCTCTAGAGCTGAAGTTCGCCAGTTACAAAACAAAAACTTCAGCTCTAGAGCTGAAGTTCGCCGGTTACAAACAAAAACTTCAGCTCTAGAGCTGAACTTCAGGCCCGTCTACTAGAATGCTGAAGTTTTGCGTGATTGCCTTTGCTACTTCAGCCCCGTATGCTGAAGTTATGCGAAAAAGTGGTTACGCTTACAATTTTTTTTGCAAAGTGGGCACAAGTTAAAACGTGACACAAAAAGCGGGTATAGATGCAAATGCCCCAGATTTAAGTGCTACCGGTGGTCCATTACTCAGATGGTCACTCAACTTTCCGAAATCTTTCTTTCGTTTGTAATAGCAAAGTCACTCAACTATGTATATATCACTCAGAAGGTCACTCAACCAGATTTATTAAACTTTTGATCGCCAAATACCTATTTTACCCTCTAAATTATCAACTTTTATCTTCCGTTTTTTGCTTTTTATCTATTTAATCAACATTATGGACTTACCTATAGAACACAAATATTTTAGTTAAAAAAAATTCTAGCATATATAATGTCGAAATAATAATATAATTGAGTATAATATTCAAGAATATGTAATGTATATTACAAAAATACTTTTATTATAAATAATTATTTTCTATAGTACGTGCATGGAATATATATTTCAAAACTTCTATTTTCTTTCATTCTCAATTGTGTAAATAAATTTTTGATTTTGTTATTAATATCAAAATTATTATTACAAATGAATTGTTATAATTAACTTTCTACTATGCTCAATATTTTATTATTCCAACATTATATATGCTTGAATATTATTTTTTTTTTTTTAATTTATAAATAAAATTTATTTATTCTAAGATAAGTCCATAATATAAATTAAAAAGAGAAAAAAATTATTAAATTAAAAAGCTAAAAAAATAAAAAGAAGATAAAAGTTGATAATTTAGGGGTCGTTTGGTTGGAATACGATTTATACTGATATAAGTTATATTGGGATAAGTTATGCTGAGATTAGTTATGCTAGGATTGTTGTTTATTCATTGTTTGGTATGTGGTATTAAGAATGACAATTGCATAATTTCTAAAAAGAAGGTATAAGTTATACTGGTGCTAATTACCCCACCCTCTATAAGGTATAAGTTATCCCGGTCTTAAAATTAACACCGGGATAACTTATACCTGGTTTGCTAACCAAACAGAGTATTAAGGTGGTATTACATTTTTATACCACCCTTATACCTTCTTATACCTCATACCAACGACCCCTTAGGGGTCGTTTGGTTAGAATATGGCTTATGCTGGTATAAGTTATGCTGGGATTGTTGTTTATTCACTGTTTGGTATGTTGTATTAAGGATGACAATTGTATAATTTCTAAGAAGAAGGTATAAGTTATACCGGTGCTAATTACCCTACCCTCTATAAGGTATAAATTATCCTGGTGTTAAAATTAATTTTAACACCGGGATAACTTATACCTGATTTGCTAACCAAACAAAATATTAAGGTGGTATTAAATTTTTATGCCATCCCTATACCTTCTTATACCTCATACCAAACGACCCCTTAGAGGGTAAAATACATATTTGGCGATCAAAAGTTTGAGAAATCTAATTGAGTGACCTTCTAAGTGTTATTGATATAGTTAAGTGATTTTGTTGTTACAAATGAAAGAAAGATGACTTTGATAGATAATATGTGATAGTTGAGTGACCAAGGCAATGGACCTTGTCTTACTTCAAAATTCCAAAGACGTTTTTTTTCAAACCTTTCGAGAAAAATAATAATAATTTAGTAATAAAAGTAAAGTGGGGAATATATTGGAAAATCGGAGCCAAAACTCGGACCAGCGCGCTAAAGTGTTAATTTGAATTTACATTACCCAAATCAGACGACTATAGAGAGCTGATGGAAGGGGAAGGAGAAAGTGAAGTAGGTTTCACAGACATCGAAACAATCTCAGATACTCTCAACAGCTCTATCAGATTCCATCTTGTTACTGACATCTTAGGTTTCGTCCTCTATATGCACCAGCAAATCCCTTCGTAAGTAGTACTCACTCCGTTCCTATGTGAACCTGTTTGACTGAGCACAGAATTTAAGTAAAAAATGAATACTTTTGAAATTTGTGGTACTAAACAAGTCCAAATGGGGCCCACAATATTTGTGTGGTTATAAAAGCTTCTCGTTAAGGGTAAAGTTGTAACTTTAAGCTAAATTGTTATCAAATTTAGAAAGGGTTCATTCTTTTTGGAATGGACCAAAAAGTAAATAGTTTCACATAAACTGGAACAGGAGTACAAAATTTTGTACTAATTTGATTTTGTTCAGATTTTTATGTTGTTTGCTTCTCTGGTGCTGCTCTAATTAATCGCCTGTATGTTGTTTGTTTAATTGCGCAGCATACTGCAGGATCTCACTCTAGAATATGACGTATTGAACACTGAATATGCGGAATTGGTAAGTGAACACTATCATTTACTTTAAAGTATGCTGCTCTTTTTGTAGCGGGATTTTGATATTTTTGAAGTCTAATTTTTAAATTCACGGAAAGATAATGTAGTAAATGGGTATTTTTTTTTAATTTTTATCTACTTTTGGTAAATCAAAACAAAATTAAAGTAATACGTACTAGTTGAAGTTTTGAAGTATGTTATGAACAAAAGTGGTGTCTAATACTAGAGATCTGTTTTCACAGATGTACATAGGTTTTTGGCTTATGAATTAGCGAGTTTTGTCTTTATAAATGTTGCTAGATATTGAAAGTTGTATGGTACATATACGGAATAAGTCCACTGCAACAATTATCTTTCACTGGCTTTCTATTCTACATTACCCGAATCAAAGAAATATTATAAACTTTCTTGTTAGTTAGATAGTTTGATTTTCTTGTTTAGAAATCTAATTCTGTTAGTGTATAATGTACTTAGGTTTCAGGTCATATTGTATCCTAGAGCATTTTTGCAGAACTCTGCTTGAACTCCAATAACAATTGATAGAAGAGAATTTAGTCGTAAGGAAAGAGACATTGCAACTTGCTTTCGAAACCGTTGTTCTGTTTGTAACCATCTTTTGTGGTACTCGTATCTCTAGCGCTATGACCTAGTACTGGCTTTCCTTTAGGAGACAGCTCTTTTACACGCAGAAACGGGCCCTTCACGTAGAAAGCATGTCGCCAGGAAGAGGGAGGTGAGGATGGGAATAAGAAGACTAGATAAGTTAATGAACACTATATCTAGTCTCAAGACTGCTCTTCAATTGATGATCACGGAATTTCCTGCTATTCAAAGGGTTGTTCTGATTCTTGGGCCTAGTCCTTTGCGCCCGCTACATGTGTATGAGCTCTGCTTTTCGCATGAAACGGCAGCCTCAGGAGGAGATTTTACTAGGAATCGAGTTGTGGAAGCACTTTCAAAGAAGGTTTCTTCTTTTGTTTATTTATGTTACATCTCACATTTCTATATATATATATCGATATATTTCTATTGTGCATGAATTTGGGTTTCTGTTTTTACACAGGCTATTCGGGTCTTAATTTCAAAGGGTGCAGGATCTACCTCCACTGCTGGTATTTTATTGGCAATTACTATCTATTAGTGATACAATAAAAAAGATATACTTGCTGGGGATTCATTGCTAGTCTCATATCCTTTTAGGTACAACCAAGTTGTTCCTATTGGTTCAAGCTTCTTCTTCAATCAACTTGCCTTTGCATTTTCTTCCAAAGAGGGTTTTTAGGTACAGTAAAAAGGTATATTCCCAGAGATTGTTCCTTTGAATTCTAAATTGTTGTGATTCGGTTCTGGGGATGCATATTCTCCTGGTAGACATTCTTGATGATAATTCTGATGTTTATCAGTATTAGCTGGTTCAGCTGTGCTCGTCAATTATTGATCATCTTCAAGCTTCCGTAATACCAATTTGATGAGAATGAAATCTTTCCTGAGCTGGTGCTTTGCATATAGAAGCTCCCTCCTAATTTCTCCCCTTCTTTTCGTCATTTTCTTTGCCCAAGCAAAAATAATGCTGATTGACTGGTTTATATCCCCTCTCTTCCCCAGTTCATTACGGATACAGCTTGCAAAATTTGAAACAATAGCTGGACTGATGTGAGCTAGAGATGGACGTTGAAGTTCCTGTTAGCTTTTAATAAATAACGATCGTCCATTGAGAGTCTAGCATGTGTTTTTTATTATCAAGGCCTAACATGATATCTAACTTCATTATTCAAAGCCTTATATTTATGAAGCATCACTATGATACACTATTTTGCTTCTATAAATGCTTTGCTGACAAGCATTTAACATGTGGCGGTGCAGATAGTGCCTTTGAAATTGCGGTTTAGTTGTAAAAGCAAAAATCTTGAAAGAGAAGCATGTGCTGATGATACTCAAACTGCTAAAGCAATCACATCGCATAGTTCTAAACTCGAAGACGTTATCTGGTAATTTCAGTTTTCAGTCCATGATAACTCTATATCTTTTATCCTTTTTTTATATGTTTGTGTTTTCTTGATCTATCCTTGTCATTGACATTGCTATTCAGAAATCTGGCAACAAAAGGAAAAGAGAATTCAAACTTTCATTCAATATGTTTTATGCTTCAAAAAATGGGGAGTACGAAGGATTTTTGTCAACTCTCATCACTAAGATTTCAGTTTCACTGTTTTCTGCGCAGATTATCATTCATATTGAAATATAGTGAATCCAAGAACTTATGATGCTCTAGCTAAAAAGGCTGTTAAATTGTTTACTGGGGATCTAATAATGCTTGCCATCTTAGCTTTTGTCATAAATACTTCATTTGTTGTTTTAATGTTTTTTTCAAAGGTTTGGCATCCTGGGACATAATTTAGTTCATTGGCTAAAATAAGATGGTATGAGGGGAAAAAATGCACTATAGTAAGTCGGCATCATGTATAAAGTTGAGCACAATGTAATGTGAACCTTTAAATCATGTCTTAACATTTTAACTTTTTTTTTTTTTACACCTGCAACGGTGGGATTTGAGTTTTTGGCCCTTTCCATCTGATTAAAAAATCAGTCATGGTATGAAGTGGTGGAAGCATCCTGTCTAAAAGCGTGAAAAAACAGAGGCTTTGATCAGTTTTGAATCCAAACCAAAGTTTTTATTTGTATGTTCATAGAGATGTTTAGAAGTTATTCGCTATAAACCGACAGTCCTGTTAGTTATACCATTGGTTAGTGCAGCAGTTGTTGCAATTTCTGTTTGAGTCGGTATTAAATATTCATCGGCCTGCCTCCTGAAATTGTGTGAATTGACATTTCCGAACTACTGGGGACCCTGAAGAGTGTCCATGTAATTATCAGTTAGCTCAGGGAAGCAGCTGCAATGGCTTTTTATATGCTTAGTTGTTTTTCCATGTTATGTTTATTTCTACCTCAGATTTTAGGCAAAGATAAAGTTGGGCAAAGGGAACTGCTGAGAATAGAATCCTCTACTGTACATTGACAGGGTCCATGTGTGCTAATTCTTAATGGTTTTAGCTTCAATGACTTGTCAGGTTTCAGTGTCGGCATATTATCAAGGGCTTGGCTTCCAGGATTTCTCCAACTGAAGAGTGAGGATGGCTTCCTTCTTCCTTAACCTTGCCGCCCACCCCCTCCCCCCAACTCTCCCCCCACCCCCACGCATAAAAGAAAAAAAAAACAGAGGTTACCTTCATAGCACATGTATTCTTGTAATAGAATTGATGTTGATAGTGACTTCGACCTTATCATGCTTTTTCCTAATAATGTACTAATGTTGACCTATACTAGCAAGTGATGAACCTGACTTGAAGAGATCGTTTCTGGTGTTACACCTTCAGCGTATAATTGAGTTTGTGTGCTCTCTCCAATAGAATTGTTAAGTAATTAAATATTCATAGGTACTCCAGATAAATATAACAGTAGTAACTAGTCTGGTTCATATTGCCGGTACTGACATCGTGATAAAAAAATTGAGACTGAAATATATGTTTTAGTTGTATTACTACTAGTTTACTAGCCATTCCCAAACGGTCTCCACAGTGAATCTAAGGTTAGAATTTCATAATAATGTGCTAGAAAAGTTTGCTTGTGTAGAAAAGGAATATCATAACCTAGAGGCGCAAGAACCCTATTCGTATGTATCAAACTGTGGATTCAATCCGCATACAACTTGTAGTAGAGCATCTTGATACACTCTTTTTCTTTTTAATATTTAATACAAGCAACTGAAAATTTTCATTGGAATGTCAGCTAAAAGTGCTGGTACAAATCTAAACTGGAACTTTAATGGTTGGAATACGATTTATACCGGTATAAGTTATATTGGGATAAGTTATGCTGAGATTGTTGTTTATTCATTGTTTGGTATGTTGTATTAAGAATGACAATTGCATAATTTCTAAGAAGAAGATATAAGTTATACCGATGCTAATTACCCCACATTCTATAAGGTATAAGTTATCCTGGTGTTAATAAGTATAAGTTATACCAGTGCTAATTACCCCACATTCTATAAGGTATAAGTTATCCCGGTGTTAAAATTAACACCGGAATAACTTATACCTGGTTTTCTAACCAAACAGAGTATTAAATTTAAATATTCTTTCAATTTAAAAGGCTATTGCGTGATGGAACTCAATACCCTCTTATTCAAATAATCAACATTTGTTTTACATTATTTAAGGTTAGCATGCTTAAGATCTAAATTTATTCCGAATTTGGTTATAGAATTAAAAGTAGGATACAATTTGAAATTAAAATCATATAGACTCTTTTGAAAATAAATCATACAGTAGCAAGGTTGTTTGTATTGCCACAAGAGTAATTCACACTTAACATAATAGGGATTAGTCAACTAGTACGTGGGAAAGAGGAAAAAAAGTAAAGCTAAAAGAATTTTGCAGAACAAAAAGCAGTGGGAGGTGCAGTTTATAGATAAGCGACGTCAAACGGGGGATTTGCGGTCGTACACTAGTTTTATGCCACATTTTAACCTATACCCTGTTTTTAAAAACTATTGATTTCCTAATCAACTAACAAGACAATTATACCCCTTCCAAAACATATAAGAGTCCGTCTCTCCTCCGTATTCCCAGATTCAAATTCCAGATCTCCTCCGTATCTCCTCCTTCAGTCCGTCTCTCCTGAGAATGCGTCTCACATTCAAATTCAAATTCAAATACATTGTAAGTATTCAAATTCATCTCCAGAATTCAAAATAGTTTTTGAATTATATGTTTTCTGATTGATTGATTGAAGTTGTTTGACAAACTTCACTGATATGCTGAATTTGCAATTCTAAATCTATTTGATGATGAATTCTAACATTCTAAGCTGAAGTTATTTAGTTAACGAGCTGGCAAATAACACAACGAAGAAGAAATTATATTAAATTTTATATGATTGTTTTGTTGCTGAAGTTTTTTTGTCAATAATTAAAAGCTGAAGTTTTCCTCGTACACTGGGTAAAAAACCATAAAATATAAGTTAAAATTTCATATTGCACCAAAAAAACTTCGGCCTAGGTGCTGAATTTTTTTAGTTATTACTTAAAAACTTAAGCAGGAGGGCTGAAGTTTTCCTCCTACACTGGCTAAATTAAAAAATCATATTGCACCAAGCCAACTTCGGCCTAGGTGCTGAAGTTTTTTAGTTATTACTTAAAAACTTAAGTAGGAGGGCTGAAGTTTTCCTCCTACACTGGCTAAATTTAAAAATCATATTGCACCAAAAAAACTTCGGCCTAGGTGCTGAAGTTTTTTAGTTATTACTTAAAAACTTAAGCAGGTGAGCTGAAGTTTTCCTCCTACGCTGGCCAAATTAAAAAATCATATTGCACCAAAAAAACCTCGGCCTAGGTGCTGAAGTTTTTTAGTTATTACTTAAAACTTAAGCAGGATGGCTAAAATTTTCCTCCTACACTGGCTAAATTAAAAAATCATATTGCACCAAAAAAACTTCGGCCTAGGTGCTGAAGTTTTTTTCCTCTGCATTGATGAATCACCATCATAAAAAAACTTCAGCTAATATGCTGAAGTTATTAAGCTTATCTCTAAAAACTTTAGCACTTATAAGCTGAAGTTTTCTTTGCAGGATTCATTAATTATGTCATACATCTTTTTCCAAAAAAAACTTCAGCAGAAGATGCCTAAGTGATTTAGTTTATTTGTAAAAACTTCAGCACAAACAACCTAAAAAATTCTTCTGTTCACTTTCCTAATACTTGCCACTAAACATGAATCTGCAGGATGAGTTCGATTTGCATTGTTATAACTTTCAATGGGAGTTGGACTCCTGATTTCAAATACTTGGATCATGATACAAAACTTGTTCTACTTAATAAGGACATATCATTCAATACTTTCCTGAAGAAAATTAGTGAAGTTGCAAATATTGATTCAACCAGATATGCATTAAAAGTATGGTTTGATATCAAACTAAATACAAGCAAAGGAATGCTTGTAACTTCAGATGAGGAACTCAATACGTATATACATTTGCTTACAACTGATTCAGCATACAAGAATTGCCATTTCGTCATCGAAAAAATACAACCTTCAGAATCAACAGCATTCAACCAATCTCTTGCATATGCGATAGATTCAGAACCTTTTGCTGACTATCAACATGAAGTACGAGTGCCAATAATGGAAGTAGACAACGGGCAACAACCTTCTAACATTACACCTGCTTCAGAATACATAGTGCTGCAACAATTACCCCCTCCTCCAATAAATTCATACCAGTTTGTCGATGACCAAGAAGAAGAAGGACAACTAATAATGCAAATTGACAACCAACACACAATCCAACAAAGCGTTTTTTCACCTTCTGCAATGATAAAGAACAATGAAAATGAAGTAAACATGGAGCTTATATCGATAACATCACATAGAATTGAAGAAATTGCTGAAAGTTCTTGTGCTTCTCAGAAATCAAGAAAAAGAGTAAGGAGAAAGGTGAAAGAATCTCCACCATGTAAAATACTTAGGCACGATGCGTTGCCTGAGGAAGTAAGAGTTGAATCAATCTTTGAGAACAAACAAAACATGACTAAATTTTTCTGCAACTTGGAGATAAATCAAAAAGTTGAATTCACTGCTGTTAGATCATGTTCCAAGAGATACGAGCTGAAATTCATCGTGGACAAATGTGGTTGGAATGTACGTGCTACCAAAATAAAAAATTCCACACTGTTCAGGGTGATAAAATATCATAACATCCATGAATGCTCGGTTGATGCAAGAAAATCAGATCAGAAGCATGCTACATCAAATTTTATAAGTGAACAAATTATAGAACATGTTCGAGACAAAAAGATAGAGGTTACACCAGCCTTTGTAGAAAATGAAATGAAAAAGAAATTTGGAATTGACATTGGTTATCACAAGGCATGACGTGCTATTTAAAAGCTGTTGCTTGCATAAGGGAAACACCTGAAGAGAACTACCAGATTCTTCCTTCATACCTACACATGATGGTGGCCAAAAACCCAGGAACATACACAAGCATAAAAAGAGATGCGCAAAATAGGTAAGCAAAACAATACTAACCATCAGCCTGAAGTTTCAAATGTTACTATTTGAAAAACTTCACACCTTATGATTTGTTTTTTTGTGTTTCAATGTACAAATTTGCTTACTTGTTCTTCGCTCCTGCGGTATCAGTAGCTGGTTGGTCCTACTATAGAACCGTTATTACAGTAGATGCAACGTTTTTGAAGTCAAAATATCGGGGTGTTCTATTTGTTGCTGTATCAAAGGATGCAAACAATCAAATCTTTCCTCTATGTTTTGCTGTAGCAGATTTAGAAAACAATGAGGCATACATTTGGTTCTTCGGGGAAATGAGAAAAGCAATTCAAGTCCGTCGTGAACTGGTTTTCTTGTCATCGATCGCAAATGGTATTAGAAAAGTTTTTTCTGAAGCTCACCATGGTATCCGCCTCTATCACTTTGAGAAAAATTTAAAGCAAAGACATGCAAAGGCCACGATAATAAATCTTTTAAAGTGCTGCAAGGTCATACAAACGTGAATATTTTAATCAGTTAATGTCCCAATTCAAAAGTATTGACAAGAAAACATACAATTACATAATGGAAGAGCCTCTCGAGAGATGGTCTCGATCGTGGTTCCCACAGTGACGTTATGATATGCTAACATCAAACATGGTAGAATAAATGAATTCCATTTTACTAAAAGGGAGAGAAATGCCTATTTTAAGAATGTTAGATTTCATCCAAGAAAAGTTGGGAGAATGGTTTTATGAACGGAGAAAAAAGACAAATGAAACTTTTCACAGAGTATCAATATGGGCAGAAGAAGAGATGACTAAGAAGATGGACTTGGCTTGCAAAATGTTTGTGAGTATATTTATTAACTTCAGCTTTTTATATCTGTTGCAGTGATTTACTGCTTACATTTAAAAAATTTCATACTTTTTCTTTTTGAAGCAAAAATACACTAATATAATTTATCTTAATTTTTTATTCCTTGTTAGGTGTTCAACCTTGACTCAATGTTGTTTAGAATAAATAGTGAATGAATTGAATTCATTGTGGACTTAAAGAAGAGAACTTGTGACTGCCTGGAATTCCAACTTGATGGATTGCCCTGTCCACATGCAATTGCTGCTATTAATAAGAGATATTTGCAAAAATCTGATTACTGCTCAAATTGGTATTCAAGGGAAACATGGTTGAAAACATATGAATGACATGTGAATACCGTGGGAGATCAAAAATCATGGAAAATACCACAAAATGTACAATTTGAGATCACAAAACCTCCCGATGTAGAGATTTTACAAGGAAGAAGACAAAAGAAGAGGCATATACCTGCGACTGAATCATCAGTACCATTCATGTCTACCAAATGCAGTCGATGTAAACAAGTTGGGCATAACAGAACAACTTGCTTGTTTTCTCCAGCACCTCATCCATATTCCAAGAAACACACTGAAAAATACTCCAAGCTTCAATAATCCTTGGTCTGAATTTAGACTTTCTTTATTGTATGACATAATTCAAATGTGATTTTTTTCATAGGAATAAAAAATATAAGCTCTTGGACAATTTTATATACTACTAAAGTACAAATCACTCATTTTTGTTGCACAGGCTTACAGGTTTTGTTGCATTTTAAAAAAGTACGCAGTGATTTCTGCGAGAAAAAACTTCAGGTTACAGTATGTGAAATACATATCCTTAAACAAACAAACAAACACACACACACACACACATACAAACACTCACTCACTCACTCACACACACACATACAAACACTCTCTCACACATACACATATATGCGTACAACACACAAAAAGAAACACATGTACAAACAAAAGTTGTAGCATTTCTAAGCAACTAAGAAGTATAAAGCAAATACCAACAAATAACAAGGATAATGCAATAGAAAGCTAAGAACAAAGAGGGTGGCAATTACATTGATATAAAAAGAGGTCAGAACAATACACATTTACAAACAAAACTTCAGCTCTCCGGGCTGAAGTTATACAAAATTAACCTAAAAACTTCAGCTCTATGGGCTGAAGTAAACAAAAAGCATAGCATTGAAAACATAAAAAAGGATTACAAACACTAACAATCATCACCATCATCATCGTCACCATCACAGTACTCCTCAATTTCTATAAATATTTCATCATCATCACTATCGGAGATAACTATAGGGTAGTCGGGCAAAAGACCACTGAATCCAAGAAGATCAATCTTTAACTTGTTGAATTGATCACACAGCTGAGTTTGTTCGACGATTACTCTGTCCATAAGAGAAAGAAGAGTCTTCAGGTTGTTTTGCAGCTTGGAATAGTCGTTCCAGCTGGGAAACTGAAAACTATCAAACTATTGCACAACCTTGTCGAACGAGGTTGAATAACTTCCACAACTACGTTCCATGTTAAGCCTGTTCTGGAATGATTGATTGGCAAAAAACTGTGGTCTGATTCTCTCCCAATCAGCCTTTATTTGATCCCACAAAAGCATAAGCTTAGACATCGGTTTGTTATTGTACCACTCACACTTCAAACTCTCCCACTTCTGCATAATTTTATCCATATTAGGCTTCCCACTTCCGCTTGCACCAGACATTTTTTCTTTAACAAAAGCTGAAAGACTAAGGATGAATACATATTTAAAGAAATATGATAGAACTCTATGAATGACTATGAAATTTTCAAGTGAAGAGATTGTTAATATAGACAAAGAGTTCACCTAATCAATTTAATATCTATAAATGTAAAAGTAACTTTTCAGCTGTTTTTACTGTTTTATGTTCAAAGAAATTGAATGAAACAAGATAAGTAGGTGGTAAAAACAAGTATGTTGTAAATGCAAAAAGAAATGTAACTTCAGCCCTAGTAAAACCCACAGTTTTTCTATAGTAAAAAAATAACTTCAGCCTGAAAAATAACTTTTCGGATCATTTACTATATGGTCAAACAAATTTAAATGAAAGATGAAGTAGTTGACAAAATACAAAAAATAGATAGTAAATGCAAAAAAGATAAGTATCAACTTAAAAAAATACCAAAACATGCTAAAGTTTTTGTCCTAAAGCTTTTTCGAAAAACTTCGGCCCAATGTGCTAAAGTTGCTTAGTATATTTCCAAAAACTTCAGCACCTGTTAAGTTGAAGTTTTTCTATTGGATTCAATAGTTTTTGTCTTAAGCTTTTTTCGAAAAACTTCGACCCAATGTGCTGAAGTGTTTTAGTATATTTCCAAAAAGTTCAGCACTTGATCAGCCTAAGTTTTTCTGTTGGATTGAATAGTTTTTGTCCTAAAGCTTTTTCAAAAAACTTTGGCCCAATGTGCTGAAATTTTTTAGTATATTTCCAAAAACTTCAGCACCTGATAAGCAGAAGTTTTTGTGTTAGATTTAATAGTTTTTGTCTTAAAGCTTTTTGAAAAAACTTTGGCCGAATGTCCTGAAGTTTTTTACCATATTTCCAAAAACTTCACCACCTGATAAGGTGAAGTTTTTGTGTCGGATTCAATAGTTTTCTTATGACTTTTAAACAAAACTTCATCTCAAAAAGCAGAAGTCATGCTTAAGTTTTTTCAAACAAAAAATGTACTTAAAATTCATGATAAAAGACACAAACATATTTGTATGACAAAAAAGTGAACTAAAAAAATAATTAATGTATATTCACAAAATCCAAATTATGTACAACCAATCCTCTAATAAAAAAATTCACACAGAGTCTCTTCAAAATCTCCATAATCATGTCCTTCTCGTTCTGCTGGAGTTTCATAGCCGCTATCTTTTTTCCACTTTCCATGAGCCCAAAGATTGACAGCCAATTCTCTCCTGAATGCCAATGTTTGACTTTGATCGAAATTGAAGACATCTTCTCTCTTCAACCGGATATCAATAAACTTAAGAGCAAATATACCACAATCAACACTGCAAAAAACACATGAAAAAAAAATTAAAGAATAGTTAACACAAGGGCAAAAAATAATAAACATAAGATGCATGGTAAAACATATATGAAACACGTACTTGGTAGTCTGTTTTGGTGTGTTCATCCACTTAATTTGAAATTTTTCCACAGGACTGGCCCCATAAAATTTATTATGTTCCCCAAAATTCAAGCATTTGAGACAGTATGGAATCAACCGGGCATAAATTTTGACATGTTCAAGTGCACGCTCGTATGTTGCGTCGCCCATGGAATCATACACATATATAAATTTGTCTTCAAAGTCCAGAATTCCAAAAAAGTAGTGCGTAGATATCTGGCACTCCCTTGGCTTAAGTCGAAATGGAAAGAATACTTTTTTGGCAGATGCCCATGAGATACCAAAGGAAAGGTCGAGGCCTTTTACGTAGTTGGCCACCTTTTCATTCGTTGATTCTTCCTCATACCAACAAAAGTCCGTAAGTGGCTTAATAACCGTTTTTTTTTTCAATCTGTTCTTCGAATATCTTCTTTCTCTTTGATTTGCTCTTAAGAACCGCCATTCTCTTTTGCTTCCTTTTCTCAATTATCTTCAACTTTTCTTCTGAAGGATGAATACTATCCAGGATAGTCATATACTGATCGAAAAGTAAATCTGTTACTGCACATCTTGATTTTGTATAACGTGGAAGGTGATAGCAATATTTTTTGCGCAAGTAATATACGCCCACATCAATATGCTGCAAATGGACAACGACAAATGATAACATGTGAAATTACCACTATGAATTTTAGAAAAAACACATTACACAACTACAAACAGCATGACAAAAACTTAAGCATATTCAATTTTAGCAAATAAGCTAAAAAACTTCAGCAGTTTACTATGAATAAAGCTATACTACAAAAAATAAGCTGAACTTTTGGGAAATACAGTTGAAAACCAATTCAAAAAACAAACTTAATAACTTACTTCATCCGCAAGATCAGAGTCAGGATCCATAAGCTCGGTAAAGAATGATTTTTGAATATCAAGTCCAGCTAATCTGAATGGATTGGAATCATATTTACTAGCATCCATCTCCAACCACTCTTTAAAATTTTGCATCAATCCACTGTCTTGATTAACATAATGGAAGGGACACCTTCTTCTATTCTTTCCTACTATCCAATCTTGCCCCCTTTGCTTTTTCTTATAAACTACATAAGGAGATCTCAACCAAATACTCTCTATACGCACCCTTTTCCCTTTTTTATATTGTTTCCCTTTTGCTTGCTCTTCCTGCTGTTCCGTCACAACTAACTGCTGCTGTTCAGCAGCAGGGGGGAAACTACAACCATCGTGGCAGATGCTTGACCAATTCCCTGCTGTTCACGACGTTCTTCTGTCTCTTCACGAACAACAACAACAGCAGAATTACCTTCTGAATCAGCCCCTTGTGTACTACCAAGTGAAAATGAACATAAATTGAAGTTGGGGATATCACTGGTGTCACACCTAGGAGAACTAGAAATCTTCCTTCTTTTAGGTTTTGGAAGCAGTTCCTATGCATCAGATGAGATCTGCAAAAGCAAGGAAAATATAAACATAAATAAAACTGATAGAGAACATACATTAGGCAATAAAACAGCCAGTAATCGAATTGCAGAAAATAATTACCTGGTCTAAGTGTTGCGACACAGATGGTGTTTGCATTCCAACAGATCCTGTATCTTCATGCAAAAAATAAATAAATAATAAATAATACTGACTAAATTTTATAAAATAATACCAACACACTTCACACCTGTCTGTGAGTCAACAAGTGTGAATATATGTATTTCTCCTTTTTCATATTGCTGCAAAATCTCACCCAATTCTTTTCGAGCTGCCTCCAGTCTTTCTGAAAAATCATTCAAAAACATAAAAAAGAAAATAAAATATGTAAAATTTCAAAATGTAAAAAATATACTTCGATCAAATATAATAAATTCATGATCTATAAAATACCTTTACGTTTGTCTTCCGCTGTGGTTTCCCCAGGCTGCATGCCTTTCTCAATATTAGCATTTCTAGCATCATTCAATTGTGAACCAACGTCGACGACCATTGCAGTATTCTCTGGAAGGTTTTTCTCAACTCTACCTTCATTCAATTGAGCATCATCAGAGAGTTTTTGAGTTGTGGCAATTGAACCACGACTAGTTTCAACTTCCACTGCATATTCATAAAAGAGGGGGAATAGATCAACTAGTTTTTCTATATATAAAACATAGAAAAAATTTATACCTGTAGTGAAAATTTCACTACAGGATGTTATAAAAAAAATAGTTAAAACTTCAACTCTAAGAAGACTGAAGTTAGCCAGTCACAAACAAAAACTTCGACGGTTACAAAAAAAAAACTTCAGCTCTAGAGCTGAAGTTCGACAGTTAAAAAAAAACTTCATCTCTAGAGCTAAAGTTCGACAGTTATAAAAAAAAAACGTCAGCTCTAGAGCTGAAGTTCGACAGTTATAAAAAAAGAACTTCATCTCTATAGCTGAAAGTTCACCAGTTACAAACCAAAACATTCACCAAAAAACATGCTGTAGTTTTACAAAAAATACAAATACATGAAAACAAAACTTCAGCTCCTATCTAAGGTATAATTGAAATATTATAAACTTCACACTTTGTACCTGTAGTAACAACTTCCTGTGTATCACCACCTAGAAGTTCATTGCAAATCGCTATTACTCCTGCATAACGATCGTCTTTCAGATTTAATGTACCAACAGATGCTTGATTTCCAATATCACTTTCCAAAGCACAATTCGATGCATGTTTTTTAGTGCCAACAACTTGATCATCTGCACCTTTCTCTCCACCTTTACTCTGTCTACGGACATTGGATTGTTCCTCTCCACCTTGTTTTTGAACATGTTCAACGCCTTCAATAGCCGCATCATTATGTGTAGCATTATCATCTGTGACTTTACGCAATGCATCATGAGCAGTATGTTTTTCAGTCTCAACAACTTGATTATGTGCACCTTGCTTTCTTCCAATATTCTCAGTTGATAAATGTGCTTCATCATTTACATCTCTGCTCAATCTATCTGCACTGGAACTGTGCTCTTCAACTTGTTCTTGAACATGTTGATCGCCTTCAAAAGCCGATGGATCTTTGTAACAGTCGTTCCTCCTGTCATATTCTCGATGCTTACTCAAATCAAAATTGCCATCGTCCATTCCATTTAATTTGTTGACAATCATAAACAACTGTTCAAACTTCTCATCGAAATATTCCTAGAAAAAAAATTACTAACAATGATTAATCTGAAATAAAATCAGCACAAATAAAAAGACTTCTCTATAAATTAGCTTACCTTCACTTTTACAAAAATCGCATTCACAATAGCAGTTCGCTCCTCCTTTTTAAACTTATCAAAAACTTCATTCACGATCGTGCTTCTTTCTTTTTCTGCATGCCTTTGAACCTCCGTCGTTAACCTCTACAATAAATACACAACAAAAATTCAGATATAGAAGAAAACTTCAGCTCAAAAAACATGTTGTACTTTTACAAAAACAAACCCAAAAAACTTCATATCAAAACTTACAGAGCATATTGTATCAAGTAATTCATCGTCATCAAAGTCAAATGTAGACGAGGTAGAATGACTCTTGGTACGAGATGCTTCGCCAATAAAAGGAGTTCGATTCGGTTCTTTTGGTTGATTCCGACTACGTGGTGATTCACCAATGTCATGAGTTTGATTCGCTTCTTTTGATCGACTCTTTGTAGGTGGTGATTTACCAATGATAGGAGTTCGATTCAATTATTTTGATCGACTCAGAGTACGTGGTGATTTACCAGTTGAAGGAACTGCATTAACTACATTTGAACGAATCCGGCTGCACGGTAATTTCCCAATTAAAGGCATTGAATTCAATTCCTCTTCTGCAGGAATTATATCCAATACCCTAAAGTCGCGATATCTCTGTTTAATACAAAAAAGTATATTATGAGGAGAAAAAAACTAATACATCAGCATATTAACACAAATACAAAAATAAAAAAAGTAACTTACTTCATGAGTTTTGAACATATAATAAAGTTCGAGATATTTAGGCTCTCCCACGCATACATAACGTAACATCCTGGGGACCTGAGGCATATCAAGGTACTCATCCTCTGCTACATACTTCTCCCGAACATCTGGGAAGTGCTCATAGAACCAAACAAATAACGGATATGGAAATCTAGTAAGTTTATACTCAGTTGCATGATGTTTGTTCTGCTTGTCCAATGCATGTTTCAGTGAATAAATGAGCTTCTCATAAGCCACATTACCCCAAGGATATTCAGCACAAAGCTTCTCGTCTTCAACGATAGATGCATACTCCTAAATCACACATGACTCGGTATTTTTCCCAAACAGAATAGACTCTACAATAAGAATTTCCATAAGCTTAACTGCATCATCATCACTCTCGCATACGTGTGCATGATACACAACATTCTTTGGAATTACATTGCGAGTCATAAAACTTCGAATATCCTTCAAACTCACACCCTTGGACTTACCAAAATAGCGCTTCAGAATAGTGCTCTCTCGATTAAATGGTTTTTCAATATTATGTGCTGTGATCCGCAAACCACACATAATGTGAAAGTCTTCAAGGGTGAAGGAAACATCATGCCCAAAAATCTTAAAATTAATGGAGTCTCGATCATTCGTGAATATTCGAGAAAGACACAGATAATGAACCAGCTTTATGCTGCATTTGAAATTCTCCATAGCAATAATGTATCTAAATGCACCATTATTAAGCTTATCCCTTTGTGCAGGAGTCAAGAAATTTGCAATTAAACTCTTCAAATCATGGTTCCCCTTCTAGTAACCCTTAGAGTTAAACCATTCTGTAAACTCAAAATATTTTTGTCCTGGTCCTGTAGGTGGAGGCTCAGGGACATAAGGACCTGGTGCTACTACAGGTAGTCTAGGTTTTTTAGGTGCTTTGCCTTCTTTAGCTACTTTAGGATCTTTAGGTGCTTTAGGAGCCATCTGTCCAAAAAAGTAAAAGATACAAATAATAACATCAGGACATTATCAAAAAGATCATTTAAAACTTCAACACCTAAGAAGGATTAAGTTCGACAAGTATAAAACAAAAACTTCAGCTCTAGAGCTGAAGTTCGACAGGTATAAAACAAAAACTTCAGCTCTAAAGCTGAAGTTCGACAGTTACAAAAAAAAACTTCAGCTCTAGAGCTGAAGTTCGACAGGTATAAAACAAAAACTTTAGCTCTAGAGCTGAAGTTCGACAGTTACAAAAAAAACTTCAGCTCTAGAGCTAAAGTTCGACAGGTATAAAACAAAAACTTCAGCTCTAGAGCTGAAGTTCACCAGTAACAAATACAAAAACTTCATCTGCTAAAGCTGGACTTCACCAGTTACAAACACAAAAAACTTCATCTCCTAAAGATGGAATTCACCAGTTACAAATACAAAAACTTCATCTCCTAAAGCTGGACTTCACCAGTTACAAACACAAAAAACTTCAGCTCCTAAAGATGGAATTCACCAGTTACAAACAGAAAAACTTAATTCTGGTTCTCCATACAAGCACAAAACATTCAGCAAAAAAACAAAACACAAATTCAAAATAAAAAATAATGCCAAAACATGAAAAAAACTTCAGCTCCTATCTAAGGTATCATTGTCATCTGTTTAACTCTGAAATTTTTTTAAAATTTGAACGTCTAATCACAGAAGAATTTATAGAATTTTCATTAACAACATAAACGCTCGTTCAAAAAACCTAAAAATACAAACATAAAAGTAAAATTAATGAACTTATCAAACTAAACCCTATCATAAATATATGACTATCAAACCCAAAACTAGAAATTAAATCGTAAAATAAAACCCAGAAAGTTAATGCAATGTACATGTGATTAAATCGTAATGTGGGAACAACAACGACTAGCAGTTGAAAATTCGAAACAACGACGAAAACCCTTTGATTTCAGAGAAGAGCAAATAAAAAAAATGCGAATAACGGGAGAGAGAGACAGAGACAGTAGAGGACTAACGTATACTTGGAGAGAAAGTAGTCTTTTAATAAAGAAGGGCAAAATAGTCTTTTCGAATGGCTTTTAACAAAAAAACGGGTACAGGTACAAACAGAAAGATAAAGCGGCTACAGGTTAAAAAGGGGCACCCCAATTTTTACGTTAAACGGTGTGTATAAAATTTAACATATAGGTCATTGGCTTCAGTTCATTCCCTACCTGGGTAGAGAGGTTATTTCCTAATAGAAACCCCGCATCCTTCCCTCCAAGAACTTCTTACCTTGCTCTTGGGGAGACTCGAGCTCATAACCTCTTGGTTGAAAGTGAAGGTTATTTACCATCAGAGCAACCCCTCTTGTCTATATACAATGTATACAATTTAATATATAGTATGTACTTCACCCACCGTTATAAAGAATTATTAATCATTAGAATCTTAAATTCGTCTCTATAGACACGTACAAAAATCAATCAAGAAAACTTTGAACAAGAGGGTAGGGAGGGACTAGGAGCAAAGCCTAGTGCCAGAATAAACGACCCAATAGTCAAATTCTGGATTCTGTCTGACATAAAATCTCCTACTCTTGTTTTTTTCTTTTATATTTTGACTGGATGTTGGCCAAACAACAATATCTTCAACAGGGCGACCCGACAAATTTTGTGGTCTAAAATCAATTTTTATAAGGGGCCTTTATTTTTTAATTTTTTAATTTATTTATTTGAAGTTTATTTTTTTTAACTTTTCTTAGATATAAAGTTATTAATAATTGTCTTATAATCAATAACTCCTAATAAGTATTTCTCAACTGACAATATAGTTAATCCATTCAATCTTTCTTGTGACATTGTTATTCTTAGGTAAGATTTTTTCAATTTTAATTTTGAATAACTTCTTTCCGCTGAAGCAACGGTAACACGAGTTATGAACATTATTCCATAAGCAATTTAGGCATTTAGAAAAAAATTAAATCTTTTTATTTGATTAAGTATATGAATTAAACTTTTATCTTCTAATTGTACTATTTTTCTTAATACTTTTAGTTCAGAAAATATATCTAAACCATCAATATCTAATTGATTATTATGCTTTAAGAAATATTCCAGATTAACGCAATATTTTTTAAAATCTTCAACATCTAGTGATTTTAGTTTCTACTGCCAAATAGAAAACCAAAAATATTTTCATATGCTTCAAATCGTTCAAAATCTATTTTTGAAGTGAAAAATAGCCTTGTCTATTATGTATAAAAGTAATCAAGTCTAAAGAACTCTTCGAAAGATTTTGAGATTTCATTATCAAATGCATCAAATTGTTACTTCTTATATATCACATGTTTCTTACGTAATTCAGTTTCGATATTCCTTTTCAAGTGCAATTTCCTTGGTAGAAATCATAGCAGTTGCAAATCCTTCTTCTCTATATTTGTTAAAGAAAGAAATCAAACTTGTTCACTTTACAGAACTCTTTTTTAAACTTATACATAGTCTATTAGGTGTAACAAAAAATAAGGCCCCCACAAATATGGGGCCTAAAGCGATTGCTTTACTTGCTTTATGGAAGGACCGCCCATGGCATGGACGGTGCAAGAAAATTGGTGGCCTAAAGCCAATTTTTAGCTAGCGTTTGGCCATAGATTCTAAATTTGTTTTGAAAAATCTGATTTGGGTGAAGTTTGGTTTGAAGAAAAAAATGTGTTTGGACATACGTTTTCAAAACATATTTTCCAACTTTATTTTGGAAAAACATGTATATAATTCTCAAGTTTTGGAATTTTGGCCAAAAATCAGCAATTGGGGTGATTTTGGGATTTGGGATTTTGCCAAAATGTGGGCAAAATTTATGGCTAAACATGAGTTTTGAAAATAAATCCCAAATTTATTTTGGCAAAACTTATGACCAAACGAGGCCTTAATCTAGGACCTTTCAGAAGAAAAAAAATTCATCTATATTTTTAATTGACGTCTATTTTCTAGATTTTTAAGATGTAAAGTTGTTAATAGTTTCTTTTATAAATAATGTAATTTCTCCTAAGATTTTGTTGATCTTAAATAGAACCAGATTCAAGAAGTTGATAACTTGATATCGTTTAAATAATTTTTTATGTTCTAATATACTTGTTGAAACGCTTGAAACCTGAGAAAAAAAGAAGAATGCGCAATATAGTTTTATTCAACAATACTCTTCAACTCTTATTTTTTATCGAAAAAATAAAACTCTTTTCTTTCTAACAACTTGTTTGGATGGTTGTTATACATCGTTTCATAATGTATCGTATCGTATTATATTGTACTGTATCGTTTTAATGTATACAATGTTTGGATAAATTGTATTGTTTGCCGTCGTTTTATAATGTCATGCATCGACAGTATGAAGAAAAAACTTGCAGTATTATAAAGAAAAAGTAAGGTACGAGATAATATTATTATATAAAAAGGTAAGGTAAAGGATAAAGTAGGATTATTGAATAATAAAAAAGGGCAAGATGAGATAAAAAAATAAGAAAACGACGCAACCACATCAAATCGGTCGTTCCATCAAGTGACACTTTTCGTTGTTACGTAACGATGGATTTAAACGATACGATACAATAAAATTTAAGTAACAATCAAAACAAACATTGTATTTAAAGTAATGATACAATACAATACAACAAGTAACAACCATCCAAACATGTTGTAAAGAGAACAATATAGTGTATCGAAAACTCAAGCTTTTTTTGCAGAAACCAAGAAAGATAATATAAGAATGTAGTACTCATTTTCTGATGAGAAAGATAAAAATAATACTTGGACTATTGAAGATAACAGATTCTAAAAGTTTATTGCATGTTTTTAGTGAGAAATATAAAAGGAGAATAATAATATATGTACCTTACTAATGACGTCAATCGTAAAATTTAAATAATGAAAAGTTTTATATTCGCGACAAAGGTTTAGGGGGAGTGATTCTCTTTCTCCATTTGCTCAAACGGTTACATCAGTACTAAATTAAAAGTTATCTTTGCCTTTTATAAACTATTTTATTTTTTATTTTAAAATACCAAATATATTTAGACCCTACCTTTAAAGATTGTTGTGAGATGTATATGATCCAACTTACCTTAATTAGATATATTGGGTTCGAGTTCTGTGGTTAAAAAAATCCTGTTAAAATGTGTTCTCTCTCTTACTAGGTGTTACGCGGTACAAATCTAGATTAATCGGAATCTCAATACAAATACGAGTAGAAAACAAAAACAAAAATTTGAGGGTTTGCTTTAGTGGCTTGACCCTTGGGCCGCCCCCTGCTCATACGTGTTAAAAAATGAGTCTAATATATAAAAAATACTAGTAATACATAGAGACTCTAAATTTTGAATTTGTCTATGAGCTAGTATTCAGAAAATCAGTATCCAAGCGAGATGCGAAAAAGCTTGGACATGGATTGCATGCATGGGTGAAAAGTGAACTCTTGTCTGAGTTATATTCATGCATGGCTCCGTTTATTGGAAAGTGACTAATCTTGTTTTTTCCATGGAAGGGGTTGACACTTCAGTGTCAAACAGATTCTCTTTTCATTTTGCGCTATCATCCAATACACTCTAGCTTTGTCACTGTGTATATTGAATTATTGGTAATTATCAACATCAAGTCACTATCTGCCAAGAAAAAAGTCGTTGGTGTACTTTCCTAGAGAAAGTAGGACAAATTGCCTAAAAATTTCAGCTTCTTTCCGAGCTAAAGATCCACCCTATCTTCCATGATGGGTGCCTAAAGACATACCATCCAAACATGAAAGACACTACAAGAGACGTTTCCACAGTCTAAACAGGATTCAAAGTGTCAGCCTTATCGGGTAGAATGCATTTCACTGTGGGTTATCACCCCACCTCGAGTATCGAAATGGATTCTTTACGAGAAAGAATTACTTTTACCAATATTGTCACCTTATTAAATCACTTACTCCTTAAGATAAAAGTCAACTATTTTCACAGTATCAATCGTATAAACTTTTTCTTTTCCGTTCACTCATTTAGCAAAGGAATCGTGATTCCGCTGCTATGGAATTCATATGTCGCTTAAATCCATTGCTATAAAATTACCAGTTTATTTGTTGTGTTTGTGTTTACCCTAAATCGAGTAACAATTAAACTTATATTGTGGTTTTAAAGATATGTTATTTAATCCAATACCAATTGATAAACAAGGAATTAAATAGATAAATTAGAAAATAAAATAAATCAAACCGGTATGCAAGCCAAATCTCGACATCGACCTCGACCTATGGTAGTCTCGAGGTATGATAACAGGAATGACAAATGATAAAACAGCTCTGATGAACAATAAAGTGAAATAGCATGAAAGTAATGAGTGTATATATTCTTCTCAGTGAATAATGATGATTACAAATGGATGAGATCTCACTTTGTATAATGGGGGAGTCTTAAATAAGGTACACTTCTAATTATAGTAGGAAATCATATTTGATAACTGATTAACCACCGATGACCAATCCATTCCGAAATTCACGCCATGATCTTCGGTTTGTTGCGGGTATCTCGCTCTTTCTGTTACTGAACCATACCGGCATCATCTCGAAGTATGCCCTCTTCTGACCTCGGTAAGTGATATCAACCTCGATCTTGGAAAGGAACTTCGACCCCGAACTCGACGTCTTGGACTTCCGACGTGGTATCACTTTTTCCATCAAAGGATGAAATCAGGTAGCCTCGATTTTTACCGTATACAGACAGTCCCCTCGTTTCTTAGAATAAAATGATAAGAAATGACTTGAGCCTCGATTTTCTGGAGACCCCGAGAATGACGTTATCCCCGTGACGTAAGCGGTCGAGGTGACCGAAATGTCCCGTCAGTACAGTTCCCCAAACCATTAATGCTTGCCAGTGACGATCGGCCACTAGCACCACCGAACCGTCGCTGTGAGCCTATAAATTCAGGCTCTTCGGTTGAAATCAAATTTTACTTTCACCTCCACCAAATTTTCTAAGTTCCTTACTCTCTCCATCTCTTCTCCTTCACCACCCATTGAATCAACTTAGTTAGCATTAAAATTATCAATTTTTATCTCTTTCCGCTTCCCTTTACCTGAAATAATGGCGAAAACTTCCAACCGCCCCGCAAAAAGAGAAAGCTTCTTCCTCTTCTTTTCGGTCGTTCGGTGACAAAACGCCGATGGAACCGCTCCCTCACGAGTACGTTCCCAGCCTTTGTATCCTAAAAACCGACTTCAAAGTCGAGAACCCTCCATCGGTCCCCGGCCGATGTGAACACGTATCGAGATATATCTACTCGATAACGGCAAAATAGCTCGAGATGTGAAGAAGGACTGAAACTGGGGGGCCGAGGTCGTGGTTCAAATCCCTGCTCCCTAAGAGAGTATCACCACTCACGTAGAGGGTTTCTAAGTGTCTACACTTACCCCTTCACATTGGGTCCTCTTGACCCAGTTATCGTTGAGTTTTGCAAGACGTATCAGGTTACCCTCGGCCAGGTTTATCCCTTGTTCTGGAGTATAGTGATCATGCTCCGCTTCTTCTCTAGAAAGGCTAAGGGGTTGGAATTCACTCTAAGCCATCTCATAGGGTTGTATCGACCTCGACTTTTTCTAGGATTAAGCAAGCTCCAACGAGATCAATGAAGTCTTTTTTTGCGAGCATCGATGGGGATAATGACCATGGTTGGATGAGCTGGTTCGTGCGGGTAAGGACCTGCGGCCTCATCCCAGAGGAGAAGCTGTTGTTCCCCGAGAAGTGGAACCCTGATCATAAGTAATGAATTACCCATTAGTCTTTGAACTTTGTTTTCTTTTTTCTTTTGCTTTATGTAATGCTTTCTTCTATTGTGCAACGACTTCCTGGATGCCTCACGCGATCCCCAACCTTGAAGACTGGGTTCGGTAGCTGGCTACAGCTTCCTCCCATGTCGAGCACTGCTGGCGTGACTTGGCAAGGGGCAGATGGGAGGCCAAGAATCACGGTAAGCTCATCCTGTATGCTTTTGACACCCTTTTTTGAAGCAACTCTCTTTACTTATACTTGACTTTTTTTCATGCAGGTCTCGGGGATGTTGCTGAAATAAGGCCGGCCCCGCCCGGGGAAGAGGTGGCTCCCAAACCGGCTAAGGACAAGAAAAGGAGAAGTTCCTTACCTTCTGATACCCCAAAGTCCAAGAAGAGTAAGGCCCACAAATTGAAGGATGACTTCGTCGCTCTATCTGCCGACGAAGCCCAAAAGCTACGAGATGAAGAAGAGGAGGGGGAAGATGCTAATTGTGAGCTGGTGCCTCGAAGGAGGGAGAGCGTCGAAGCTCTAAAACAGCTAGGCTGGTGATGGTCGAGGAGACTCATCGTCGGACCTAGGAGATCTCGGAAGGTACTCCGAGCAAAGTCCCTAAGCAATCCGGGGCTGAAGATATTTCCTGTCGTGATGAACTAATGGCGAGTGTGCTCGAAGGGTCCGGTAGTATGGCTCTTCAAAAGGGAGAGAGTGCCCCAGGTGACTTGGTTGGGGCAATCACTATTGATGATTCGCCGCCCGACCCTGAATTTTCCGAAGGGCAATTTCGGGAGGCTCGATCTATGGAGACCCCCGATGTGGGAACGACCTACGATAGGGAAGACATATTCCGTGGCTACCTTGCGGGGGTCAATACTATTTTTGATGAGGCCCATCATCTCCTGAAACAGGTAAATTTCATCCCTCATTATTATGTTTGCTTTTATTTCCTTATGGCTGATTTCTTTCCTTTCTCCATAGGCTGTGGTGCTTCATCGGGATGCGTTCACCAAATCCCAAGCCAAGCTGAACTGGTGTGAGGCTGATAACAAGAAGCTTACTGAGGATAGATACAACATCAAATGCCTCTATATGAAGAAAGAAGAGGAGATCAGGGATCTTTGAGCAGACTTGGCCGAGGCTCGTACGGAAGAGGCCAAACTAGATGAGCAGGTAACTATCCTTTTGAAAGAGTACGGTTTCGACTCAACTGTGGAGGCTAATACTTCAATATCTCAGTTGCAACAAAATCTGGAAAGAATCGAGCTACTCCTAGTTGAAGTTGATCAGATCAAAGCCAACTATGATTGGCGGAAGGAGAACATGGACTGCCTTGACGCAGAGAAAGAGGCTGCCTTGGCCAAATTGTCATCGATCGAGGTCCAACTTTGGGGCATCAAAGAGAAAAACTCAGCCCAGGTCAAAATTATCGAGGAGCTTGAAGCCGAGCTTGCTGAAGCTAAGGCGGAGGTCGAGAAGACGAAGATCACGGCTGACAAGTCCATAGCCGTGTACCTGGCCTACGCTGAGGCTGCTCAAATGCAGCTAAGGGAGGCTTCTGATTGAGAGTGACGGAGCAATAATCTGGCGAAGTGCCAATCCCTGAAGGAGACCCTCGAGGAAATCCACGCTCGAGGTTATGACCTCTCTAAAGAGATAGCTCAAGCTAAGGCGCTTGAAGCTGATGCCAAGTTTATTCCCTAATTACATTTCTAACTTGTTCGAAGTGCTAGTCCCTGAGAATGATGGCCTTGGCCTATAGATCGAAAAGTGCCTCTTTGAGGTTTTATGAATTCGAGTTTAGATAACTCGAATATGTCGATCATCGACGACAATCCCCGAGTGTTCGAGGTATATTTGCATTTGTCCCTTGAGCCATTTCTCACAAAATCATAAGTATGGAGCTCGAATAGTAGAAAGTTTTCTTTGTGACACAAGATATTTGATATAGAAAGAATGCATCTTGAAATAATTTATACATGCATACATGTTTTTCCATCGGGACTCGACTAATCTATATGGACACGGTTCATTCGACCGTTCAGCCCATTACAAAGTTTCCCTATCGATACCCTTCGACATGAAATACTTTTCTCGAAAATATAACATCCGAGGATGATGCCCCCGTATTCGAGGTTGATTTCAAAGAAGCCTTTGATACTGTTGAAGTTTCCTCAGGTAGCACATAATTGTTGCCTTTTTAAAAACCTCGCCGGAAAAGCCATTTGGGATAAAAATCGATCTAAGGGAAAAAGAGTGCAACGCGTGCTTTAAAACCTAAGGTCCTCATGTTGAAGAGTTTCTCGACGTCTTCGATCGAACACTGCAATAAGTTAGTATCAAATACAAATGAAAAGGGGGAAATTCATACCTTAGCAATAATACCGTTTGAGGAGTGATATATTCTAATTGTTTGGCAATTGCTCGCCCTCTAATCTACCAAGTTTGTAAGATCCCTTTCCGATGACATCGAGGATCCGATATGGTCCTTCTCAATTTGGGCCTAGCTTCCCTTCGTTCGGGTCTCGAGTATTAAGGGTGACTTTCCTCATAACTAAGTCCCCGATTCAGAAGTGGTGAAGTTTGGTTCTTCTATTATAATATCTCTCGATCCTTTTCTTTTGCGCATCCATCCGAACGAGTGCAACTTCTCATTTTTCATCCAATAGTTCGAGGCTGGTATTCATAGCCTCATGATTTGATTTTTCTGATGCATGTCAAAATCTGGCACTAGGTTCCCCGACTTTACCGGAATAAAGGCCTCTGAGCTATATATTAAGGAGAACGGGGTTGCTCCCGTACTAGACTTTGATGTTGTTCGATATGCCCAAAGAACTTCGGGTAAAATTTCTCTCCACTTCCCCTTAGCGTCGTTCAACCTTTTTTTCATGTTTTGGATGATAGTCTTGTTCATCGATTCGGCCCGTCCGTTCCCACTAAGATGATACGGCGTTGATAATATCCTTTTTATTTTGTGGTCCTCGAGGAATTTCGTTACCTTGCTGCCGATAAATTATTTTCCATTGTCACACACTATTTCGGCGGGCATCCCAAATCGACATGCGATGTGATCCTAGATGAAGTTTATAACCTCTTTCTCTCTCACTTTCTCGAACGCTTGTGCTTCAACCCATTTAGAGAAATAGCTAGTCATAAATAAAATGAACTTAGCTTTACCTGGGTCCGTTGGCAGAGGGCCGACGATATCCATCCCCTATTTCATGAATGGTCACGAGGTTAGGATTGAATGAAGTTGTTCTCCGGGCTGATGGATCATCGGTGCAAACCTTTGACATTTATCACATTTTCGAACAAACTCCTTAGTGTCTTTTTGCATGCTATCCCAGTAGTATCCCGCTCTAATGATTTTGTGAATCAATGATTCGGCACCGGAGTGGTTCCCACAAGTGCATTCATGGACATCTCGTAAAACATAATCGGTGTCTCCTGGTCCTAAGCATACTGCCAATGGTCCATCGAATGTCCTTCTGTATAGTGTTCTGACTTTATCCAATGTGAATCGAGCAACTTTGGTTCGTAGGGCCCTCGACTCTTTATGGTCCGACTAGAGCTTTCCGCTCTTCAAGTACTCAATATATTTATTCCTCCAATCCCAGGTTAAGCTTGTAGAGTTTATCTCGGCATGACCTTCCTCGATCACAGACCTCAAGAGTTGAATGACCGTCCCCGAGCTAATCTCGTCTTCCTCGACCGATGACCCAAAGTTTGCAAGTGCATCAGCCTCACTATTTTGTTCTCGAGGTACATGCTGTGAAGTCCATTCCTTGAAACAGTGCAAAGTTACCTCCAACTTGTCTAAATACCTTTGCATTCTATCCTCTCGGACTTTTGAAGGTTTGTTTACCACCAGTAAAGAGTCACACTTGGCTTCAATGACTTCTGCTCCCAAGCTTTTAGCTAACTCAAGACCTGTAATTATGGCCTCGTACTCATTGTTAGTTAACCTAGAAGTTTTGATAGACTGCTTAATAGTGCCGCTTATGGGCGGCTTCAAAATGATGCCTAGCTTGGACCCCTTCATATTCGAAGCATCATATGTGAAAAGGGCCCATACCCCCAATGATGTTCCTGATTTTAACAAAAGTTCTTTTTCAACTTCGGGTATGAGGGTTGGCGTGAAATTGGCCACAAAGTCTGCTAAAATTTAAGACTTGATGACCATTTGGGGTTGATACTCGATATCGTACCCACTGAGTTCGACGGCCCATTTGGCCAATCGGCTTGATAGTTCGGGCTTGTGCAAAATATTACTAAGTAGGTAAGTGGTTAACTCGCATATGGGTGACATTGAAAGTATGATTTTAACTTTCTAGAGGCGCTTATCAATGCAAGTGCCAATTTCTATAAGTGTGGATATCTAGTTTCTGCTTCTTCTAAGGTTTGACTTACATAATAAACGGGAAATTACGTACCTTGCTCTTCTCGAACCAGGACACCACTTACCGCGATTTCCGA
This sequence comes from Nicotiana sylvestris, assembly GCF_000393655.2. Classification (NCBI taxonomy): domain Eukaryota; kingdom Viridiplantae; phylum Streptophyta; class Magnoliopsida; order Solanales; family Solanaceae; genus Nicotiana; species Nicotiana sylvestris. The sequence continues at coordinate 79,660,028 of NC_091065.1, read as the reverse complement.
TACTGCCAAGTACAAGTAAAGCTTCTCATCTGCCTTTGGAGTGTGAAGCAGTCGCGGGCTCGATAGGTATCGCTTTAATTCCTCTAATGCATGTTGACATTCCGGGCTCCAGGCGAAATCATTCTTCTTTTTGATTAGAGAGAAAAATCTGTGGCTTCGATCCGATGACCTCGAGATGAATCAACATAAAGTAGCTATCCGTCCAGTTAACATCTGCACGGCCTTTACACTGTCCACGACGGTGATGTCTTCGATGGCCTTGATTTTATCGGGGTTGATCTCGATCCTCCAATTCGACACCATGAAGCCCAGGAATTTGCCCGAACCAACCCCGAAAGCACATTTCTCGGGGTTGAGCTTCATTTTATATTTTCTCAAAATCTTGAACGTTTCCTGCAAATGAGCCAAATGGTCCTCTACGGGCAGGGACTTAACTAGCATGTCATCGATATAAACTTCCATTGACTTACTTATTTGTTCTTCGGACATTTTATTTACTAGGCGTTGGTAAGTAGCTCTAGCATTTTTTAGCCCGAAGGGTATTACATTATAATAATATGTTCCATACTTGGTGATAAATGAAGTCTTTTCCTGGTCTTCCGGGTTCATTTGAATTTGATTATACCTAGAATAGGCATCGAGAAAGGTAAGGATCTTGTGGCCAGCCATGGCGTCGATCATGCGATCAATGTTAGGCAGCGGAAAAGAATCTTTGGGGCATGCCTTATTTAAATCCTTATAATCTACACACATTCTAAGTTTGTTCCCTTTTTTAGGGACTACGACTACATTGTCTAACCATTCAGGATATTTCACCTCCCCAATGGACCCTATTTTGAGAAGTTTAGTTACCTCATCCTTTACGAATGTGTGCTTTACCTCGGACTGGGGCCTTCTCTTTTGGTTCACCGGTTTGAACCTATGGTCAAGGCTTAACCGATGCATTGTTATCTCCGGTGGGATACCTGTCATGTCTAAATGGGACCAAGTAAAACAATCTATATTATCCATAAAAAATTGAATAAGCTTTTTCCTGAGTTCGGGGATTAATCTCGTTCCCAGGTATACCTTTTGCTCGGCAGGTACTCGATCAATATAACCTGTTCCAGCTCTTCGACCGTTGATTTGGTGGCGTCAGAATCTTTTGGAACAATAAAAGTTCGCGGAATTAGAAAATCCTCTTTTTCTTTTTCTTTTTCTTCTTCTTCTAGCTACTGCTTTCCTGATTCGGTCGAGGCTGATGGTTGTGATTGCTATTTGGCTTCCTATTTACCTTTGATGCTCGACCTTTCCGAGGTTGATAGAGTTGATATCAGTGTTACCTCATCGACCACAAACATTTTTCTTGCATCATGTTGCTCCCTGTATACTATTTTTACATCGTCCGTTGTCGGGAATTTCATCATTTGGTGGAGAGTCGAGGAGACTGCCCTCATGTTGTGGATCCAAGGCCTCCCGATTAGGGCATTATACCTCATGTCGCCCTCTATCACGTGGAATTTGGCATCTTGAATGGTTCCAGCCACGTTCACCAGTAAAATAATCTCCCCTTTAGTTGTTTCACTAGCCATGTTGAAGCCGTTTGAGACCTGAGCTGAGGGCACAATTTGATCTTGTAGGCCGAGTTGCTCCACGACCCTCGATCGGATGATATTCGCCGAGATACCTGGATCCACTAAAACACACTTAACTTGAACTTTATTTAATAAGATAGATTTTATCAGAGCGTCGTTGTGTGGCTGAGAAATGCCTTATGCTTCTTCGTCGTTAAATGATAAGGAGCCTTCTAGCACATAATCTCGGGTTCGTTTTTCCCTAGCGATCGATACCTTAGTGTGTTTGAATATCAGTCCTTGTGGAACATCGACCCCACCGACGATCATATGGATGACATGCTGGGGTTCCTCCTGTTTATTTTTCCTATTAGCGTCCCTTTCTCTGAAATGATTCTTGGCTCGATCGCTGAGGAACTCTCGAAGGTGGCCCTCAATGAATAGACAAGCTACATCCTCTCTCAATTGCCTGCAATCCTCGGTCTTGTGACCATGCGTGCCATGATACTTGCACATCAAATTTGGATTTCTTTGGGAAGGATCGATCTGTATGGGTGTGGGCCACCTAGTATATTTGATCCTTTCGATTGCCGATACAATGCCCGATGCGTCAATGCTAAAGTTGTATTTCGATAACCGAGGTGCCTCTATGGGATCGACATGCTTATCAAAACCACTTTTGCTCATAAGTCCCCGAGAATTTTGTCCTCGATCACTTCTTCGATCATTTTGGGAAAAATTGCATCCCGAACCATTGTTCCTTCGATCTGCTGTGTATGGCTGATATCGTTCTTTGTTCGAACTTGTCTCCCTGTCGACGTCCCTCAGGGTTTTAACTGCCGACCTATTCGGATGTACTGAACCGAAAGAGGCTCCTAACTGGTCGTCCTCGACCCTAATCTTTGATTGATATCGATTGTGCACATCTGCCCAAGTCACAACTGGATACTCGATCAAATTTTGCTTCAACTGACATGACGCTATCGAACTCCGTTCGTTCAACCCTTGAGTAAAAGCTTGAACGGCCCAATCATCCGTGACCGGTGGCAACTCCATGCATTCCATTTGAAATCGGGACACGAACTCCCTCATCATTTCGTTATCCCTTTATTTTATCTTGAAAATGTCCGATTTTCTTGTTGCGACCTTTATGCCCCCGGCGTGTGCCTTTATAAAAGAATCTGCTAACATAGCAAATGAGTCGATGGAATTTGGTGGTAGGTTGTGATACCAAATCATTGCTCCTTTCGAAAAGGTTTCTCCGAACTTTTTCAACAGCACAGATTCGATTTTATCATCTTCTAAGTCATTTCCTTTTATTCCGCACATGTACGAAGTGATGTGTTCATTAGGATCGGTGGTCCCGTTGTATTTAAGTATGTCCGACATACAGAACTTCTTAGTAATGGGATTTGGAGCTGCACTTTGAGGAAAAGGCTTCTGCACGAACTTTTTCGAATCCAAACCCTTTAGGATTGGGGGTACCCCCGGTAGATCAACACGGGAGTTATATGTTTTCACTTTTTTATCATTATCTTTGATTTTCTTCTCTTTTGACTCAATTTTTTTAGTGAGATCCTCGAGCATTTTCATTATTGCAGGATCAGTACCTGATTTGTTACGATTCGACCTTTCTGGCATTGGCTCGGTACGACGAGTGATTTCTGGCTCGACCCCACTTGGAGTCCTATGTTGATTTTGAAACTAAGCAATAGCGGCCTGCTGAGCCTGTAGCATCTCGAATATAACCTGGAGGCTAACTCCTTCGTCTCCTCTGCCCTGTGTACCTTGACCACCAGATCGGCCTTCCCTACGTACACTCTCTTGGGGGTTCGCGCCTAGGTCCATATTTAGAGCAACATGCGAACTGATATCGACAATCGGTGCTCCCCCAAGATTAGTCGGTGACACCCCGACTCCTGGAGAAATTACATTATCATTTTCCCTGTGAAATCTGAGACCATCATCACCATGTACGGGTGCGTTTTATGAGTTTGACATGTTTTAACCTGAGAGCAAAAAATACTTGACACGAACAAGTGTGAAATAATGTGTGTTATCAGAATTAATACCGAAACAATCACTATTATCCTTAGCCCCATGGTGGGCGCCAAACTGTTTACTCTAAAATTCGAGTAACAATTAAACTTATATTGTGGTTTTAAGGATATGTGATTTAATCCAATACCAATTGATAAATAAGGAATTAAATAGATAAATTAGAGAATAAAATAAATCAAACCGGTATGCAAGCCAAATCTCGACCTCGACCTATGGTAGTCTCGAGGTGTGATAATAGGAATGACAAATGATAAAGCAGCTCTGATGAACAGTAAAGTGAAATAACAAGAAAGTAATGAGTCTATATATTCTTCTTAGTGAATAATGATGATTACAAATGGATGTGATCCCCCTTTATATAATAGGGAAGTCCTAAATAAGGTACACTTCTAATTATAGTAGGAAATCATATTTGATGACTGATTAACCGCCGAGGACCAATCCATTCCGAAATTCATGCCATGATCTTCGGTCCGTTGCGGGTATCTCGCACTTTCTGTTACTAAACTATACTTGCATCATCTCGAAGTATGCCCTCTCCTGACCTCGGTAAGTGATATCGACCTCGATCTTGGAAAGGAAATTTGACCTCGAACTCGACGTCCCGACCTTCTGACGTGGTATCACTTTTTCCATCAAAGAATAAAATTGGGTAGCCCCGATTTCCACAGTATACAGTTTGTTTTGTTTATGAACGACCTTTGCTTTTGGGTTTTCTTTTTCACATGAAAAACTTTCAGGTCATTGAAAAAAATCTTAGACATAACATCAATTATGCCTCAATCCAAGTAAATTGAGAAGAAAAAAACTCTCAGATTCAATATTCCACTAAATAAATCCTGAAAGGCTTCACCAAAAACAAGAGAAAAAGTTAATAAATCTAGTAAATTAATTAAGAGCAAAGTTTAATTACCCAGTGAGAGAGAAAAAAACTCGACCCAATCTAACAATATTCAATTGGAAGGGAAAAAAAATGAAAGAGATAAGAGATTATATATAGATAATCTGATTGAGAAGTTTATATATATTTAAGCCATCTATTGTTGATGCTTTATTTTAGTGGATTGCTCTATGAACCTCAAGTTTCTTCCATCTTGATTTGATTCCAATAAAATTTTGCATGGAACAAATATGAATATTGAAAAATTCTATACCGCCTTGAAAGAAAATGAGTACCACGAAAATAAGAAATTGTCCTAATTTGAGAATAGAAATTTTTGACGTTTTCAACGATTTAATTTAATGCGCAAATGTAGTTCAGAAGATTTCTGAAAATGGAAAGACAGTTTCAAGGCATTCATATTTTCTAGCTGAACAATATTTTGACTTCAAGTCAAAAACCTAAAAGGAAGCTAGAAGAAAAATTGTGACTTCCGAATTACATGGTAAACTTTATAACATAATTTTACATATATATCACTCTTCGATTCATAGTTAATATTATAGACAATTATACTAAAGATGTGAGGCAACCACATCAATATCCAGTAGCTGCTAATTTCCATTTCCTCCCGTGTAATTTTCTTGTGTGACATTTTGTATTATTCTATACTCGCTGCTTAGTATGTCCCAAAGAAATTGTCTTATCCAACGTCATAAAATTACACATACACTATAGTTGCATTTAGTTTGTATTCAACACTTGTTTCCGACCTGCTTTGAAATAGTTAAGAGAAGGCTATTTTTTTGGGACAAACTGGGAGATTAATTAATCTCTAGGGATTATCTGATGTATTGACCTTTTTACTTCCAAAATGCTTGCTTTCCTTCCATATATATTCTCTTTTACCTGAAAAAAAAAAAGAATATGAAGAGTTATTTCACTGTTATAGCATTTTAAATTAAACTGACAATGCACAAAACTTTACATTATCAATGTATATATAAAAGTTAATTCTATTAGAAAAATATTGTCATATATGTATGTATTTTCGTTTTTGTCAAAAATATAAAGTCATCCAAGAATTAATGTAATTTTGCCATACCTTAGCTCTTAACTCAGCCAAGAAGACGCCATTATTAAGAGCTGATTGAATGGCTACAACTTCCACTTTGAGTTCCCTTAGCATCTGCATTACATTTAACAGCAACCCCTCTTTGTACGGACACCGGAGCTCCACCAATGCATCGCTTTCGATAATTGATACTTGTACTTGCACAACCTCCTCATTTTCCGTCGTTGACGGTGGGGACGCCGTTATCGTTGCCTGCCCTCCACCAACACTTCCATCTACCGTATTCATTCTCCTCTTACCCCTTCCTTGCAACACCTTCACTGTAGCTGTGCCACCTTTTTTATCTTTTGTCACGTCCAAAATTTAAAGTCAGGAAAGTTTAACTAGTAGGATCTATTATATATTTGTGTGATTTTGTTAATTGACTTGATTATGGTTTTCAAATTGCTGGCACATTAAAAATATTTACTAGTACATTTTTGTAGTACACCCTCCATATTCTCTTTTTTTGGTTCTCCCTTTTATCCGCACTTCTGATAGACCTTTTTTTTATATGACTTGTTGCCTTCAATTTGCGACTTGCAATTCACATGTCAAACAGAAAATGCTTTCAAAAAACTTAATGAGGCATCTCAGCGAAAGTTAGAAAGGGTCGAAGATAAAAATATATTTTTACTGTCCTGGTGGGCTAGTTTTTAGGAACTAACAAATGGGGTAATGCTAACTTACTACTATTACGTACTAGATTGACATAACTCAAATACAAGGGTTAAAATAATTAATTTTTGGTATGAAGTCTATAGATTCTTCAAGTTTTCAAAATAAAATTTACATGAATTACCTAAAAATTACTACTATTGTAAGTCATAATAGTTAATATATGTTTAAATATTTTAAAAAGCATGGTACAGAAAATTTCTTGTAAGTTGAAATAAATAGTAATGTCCCACATAAATTGAACAATATACTATTATATGTGTGAAATTTAATGTGCAGAGGTCGTAGTATATATTAACAGTGTAAAAAAAAAAAAATGTACCTGCATCTCTGGAGTGCTCCGTGTCGCGAGCACGAGCTTCAAGATCCTGAACTTTCTTACGTAACTGCTTGACATACTCTATGGTGTCACCCAAAATGGAGGCTTTGTCCATTTTCGTTACAAAAGGTACAAGAGACCTTAATATGATAAAACGCTCATTTAGCTTCTCTCTACGACGTCGTTCTGCAAGTACATGGTTTCCACTTGGCTCTTCTTGCGACGTTATACTACAGCCTTTGCGAAAGCGAGAAGCAGTACTGGAGGAATCAACAGTGGCGACGTCACGTGACTTTGGAGAAGCTTCAGATTGGTATTTAGTGTGAAGAAATGGGACAGTGAAGAGTATGCTTTTGAGCAGCCACTGGGAGGCGCCGCCACCGTCGACAAGTGAGTCGTCGTGGCGGCAGTGGGCGGGATTCGGGCTGCAGACGGTGGTGCTAGGGCACAATGTGAAGGCAGATTGGGCCGAGTCATGAGAAATACAGCCCATTGTTGTAGAGGAAAATTTGGAGCTTCGGTGTTCGAGAATGGTTGACACTGTTTGAGAATAGTGTGTGTCTTCTTGTGATAATTCATCATAACTAGAGCCACCTGTAGTTCCAAATTTGTGAGTGTAATATTGAAGTAGGAAATCTACTAGGTTAAAATAGTAAAAAGATGTACACTATTAATATGGATTAGTTAGATTTAATTTTGATACTATGTTACACTGCTAGGAATTGTTTGGTTAGTGTAAAATCCAGCCTTATTACTATGATGTCTATTACTAGCTACTATTATTTGTTTTTTCATAAATAAATTCTGCATAAATTATGAGAAATTTTATGTACCAGTATAATTCTATGCAAACTGAAATGTAGAATAAGTTAGATTTAATTTTAAGTCATGTATTTCTAAGACTCGTGCACATTCTTATTCAAAAATTAGACCATATAAAATGATATATAGATTCCTATATGCATGTGCTTATTAACCTGAATAACGAAAGAAATGCACCTAACAGTGTATATCTATACCAAATCCTATGTGGGTAAGAAAATGGCAACTAAACAATATAATCCTTATGTCCTAATTTATGTATGTACGATATTTTTTTATTTGTCCCGTAAAAGAATGATACACTTAATATAACTTTAAACTTCTTATTTTACTCTTAATAAGATAGCTTATAGCTACACAATTATTTATAGCTTATATTAGATTACAAATTTTAAAAGTCTTTGTTTCTTTCTTTTTTAACTTTCATCCAAACAATATCACATAAATTGAGACGGATTAAATATAATGGATGTTGAGTTTTATAAATGTATTGTAACTCCCGATGCATCTTACCAAAAAGGCTCTTAAGGGTTGTTTCGTTTGTGAACAAGTTAATCAAAGTTTATAATATAGGAATTTTAAAAATAACAGGATTATTTAGCGAATATATTTTTATTGGTTTATATTTGGTCCATTCAACTAAAAATATGATATACGGGATATAATATAAAGCATATTGTTTTTGCTTTTACTAGATAAGCATAGATAAATTCTTATTTTCAATTTAAACTTAGTTTTGTAAAAAGACTTTGAGGATGGCTTTTGGGATCAGGGCAAATGCTTCCATTTATTGTTTTATTGGGGATTAATCACAACGTAATTATTATCTGACATAGAATGTGAAATAAAAATAATACCATAATTGTAATACAAATAAGTAAGAAAATATCACTAGCACAAACCTAAGGTACCCTAATGCTTATTGGCAAAGTACATGGACCTCAATTTTACCTCAATTTACTCCGACCTTTGAGACAGGAAAATATGGCCTACCCCTCTAAGCCAAACTGCCAAAATTGGATTTTCAACTTTTACATTGAAAAGAAGACTATTTTCTTCTTCTTGGAATTACTAAGTAATATAATTTAAGCTCAAATACATGTAAAATTCCCTAATATAGGGCGTAATGTGTAAGTGTTTTTTATTTTAAAATACAAAAGATGTATGAACAATTAAATCAATAGGAGTGTTTAGTGTAATTTACTCATAATACTCCCTCAGGTTTTATAACAGCATTCTTTAATTATTAGTTCGTTTAATAAAAGAAGGACATATTTTTATGTTTAAGCTTCAATATTATTCTTAGTGAGAAGATTTTATAATTACATAAATGTTATAGTATGTTTAAGAATACAAATTTTATAAGTCTTATAGCTACAGAATGTTACATCATGTGTTTAATGCGGTTAGTTTTAAAAGTTTATGTATTTTTTTCTTAAATTTCGTATTGGAGTACCTGGTAATTGTTGAAGGTCTTGGAAGTGCGGCCAGCTAATGGCGGTCTCGGCTTTGAAAGAGTCAGCTTGGCGCTGGTAGTCATGAGCCGTGTTTCCAGCGCCAACCAAATGAAAATCAGAGTCCATATTATCAGAGTCATCATCGGGCGAGCCGAGCTGTATAGCCTCGGACACATCAAGCTGCATGAGTTCACTAGCCTCAACGGCAATAGGATTAGCCGCGCTTTGAATCGCTATACTATCCGAGTCCAACTCGGCTTCATCATCATCTTCTTCTTCTTCCTCCTCCTCATCTTCTTCGCCGGCAGCTCCGCCATCTTGATGCGCAATATCAACATTAGCAGATGGCGAAGTATTGCCGGAGTAAAAATGTGGCTCGGAAAAGGTGGTGGGATTGGAAGTGGAGTGCTCAGATAAGGCTGGCTTTGGTAGCTGAGGTTGTTGTTGCTCAGTGAAAAAGCTCTTTACATGGTTTATGAATCCAATCTCTTCTTGAACCTATATATATATATATATATATATGTTGTTCATCACGTCTTGGATATGTACAAAAATATTTCACAGGTTAAACTTCATTGATATATATGGACCTAAATTCTTTACATTAAATTACTGCAAATTATATTAACGTAAATATATTGAGCTTTTGTTTTCTGTTTTACCCTTTCTGTAGTTCCCAGTTCCAGTACACCATCCAAGAGAGGAATACCAACGACCGTCTGCATATATACATTGTGAACAATGATAAAGTATTAATTAGGAAAAAGAATACAGAGTATTTTTCTTATTCCCTTCGTTCTTTTTACTTGTCCGGTTTCTATTTTGTAATCCCTTTAAGAATGTTTATTTTACTAAATTATCTTTATTAGTGGTACTTTAAAAATCTAAATTTGATTACCAATATACCAGTTAGTTTGGAAAATGGTTATTTAATGATAAATGTAAAATTAGAAGGAAATAAATTAATTTTTATTGATTACCAAAGTGAACAAGTAAATTAATATGTGAAAGGGTCTGTTATTACCTGTATGCGGGCGCTCTAGTAGGCATGTCAGTTACCGTCAAGAAACAAGAAGAAAATAACCAGTTAATTAAATTGCTGGAAGAGAGAAAAATAACAGTAGTTTATTATCTTGAGGCACAATTCCTAAAGTAATTAATTTAAGCTGTAACCTCTAAAAGTTAATTAAGAAGCAACGTCAATTAAATTAGCATCAAATGTGCTATATATATTCAATACTGAAGAGTCAAAAAGATGGTTGTATATACCTTGGCAAGAATAGCTCTACAGAAGACTTTGCTATCAACCTCGTTTGCGCCCATGATCCATATGTGATGTTTCTTCGAATAAGCCTTGCCAGGTAATCTTTTTTTATTTTTTTCATGAAATAATAATGGTCAGAACTCAGAGATAATGTTTACAATTTAAGTATTCACCTATACAGGTAATACATGCAAAATCTGTGCTTATGCACGTGGAGAAAATTAAAGGGAATCATATTTGAGGAACATACACCTACTATATTTACTGCACGAAACTGCTGATCCTTAATTACACCAAAGGTACAATGACATGACACTAATCACTATGTGAATGAATGTCCTAGCTAGATATTTACTAGCCATCAGTTCTTGGAATGAGAATTACTGTCCCTTGGTACTAACAAGCATCAAATATCGGAGTAGTTCTCATCATGTTTTGATGAGCATAAAACTTAAGAAATAAATGAATATACTGAAATATAAGTGATTTTAAGATTATATCGTTTAAATTTGTAATCTTGAGACAATCAATACGTTTTTTGTGGTTATAGAAGTTTTTTTCATTAAGACCAAAAACAAAAGTTCTAAGTTAAATATTTTTAAATTTAAAAATTGATCATTCTTTTTTGAACATGCTAAAAAAGAAAATGAGTATATAAACTAGAATGGTGGGAGTAACACGGTACTTAAAGCTTAGAAATCAAGCAAGCATACTCTAAGAATAGAGTAAAAATAGTTCAAATTCTGAATCCGCTTTAACCGTGCCTAAATCTTTCTTTCTTTTTCTTCTATTTTTTTTCCCTCCGATTCATAATTTCTTTTTGAGATTCGTTTAGGTGGGGCGGCGACACATTGACAATATATAATGCCAAAAAAACATACGTATACAGTTACTATTTTGTCCTACTATATGCGTATTGCAAAAGACAATATTAAACAAAGAAAAAAAGAAGACACAGTTAAACAATAATTTCTTCAGTAATAGTAACAATTTTTCTAAATTGTTATTCCCAGTATTCCTAAAGCGATAAACAACCCATTAATATAGCAAATTGAATTATTCCCTCAACAAGGAAGAAAAGCAAGCATTAAAGTTACCAAACATCTTATTTTATCAGCACATTTAATAATCTTTAGCAAACAGACTTGAAAGAGTTTCTATCAATATATATGGTTTCTCATCAATCTATTAATTACTTAGGGAAGTCAAAGTTGAAGTTGCTTCTTTTGTGTATTCTCGCTTTTATTTCGATGTAACAACCCTCATACTCTCTCCAATTAATTACTAGTACTACTTGGATATCGTGTGCTCACACTAGTAAAAAGGTCTACTAACGCTAGGAAGTTGTTATACTAATTCTTTGTCGGGATGAAAATAGAGAGTAGTTTGCACTTTGCAATTTGGAAGAAGAGGGTTATTTATCCCATAAATTTCTTTTGGGTATAACTTCGGTATATGCTCAATTTTACATTATCAAATCACTTAAAAGATCAGAGTTTAAGTTTTGTTTACTTGTAGTGTACAAATTTTTTGCACCATTTATTAGATTAAGTTGACCTACATACCTTTTGATTTTGCCTAATAATCCTAATAAAATAACTCAAAAAATAAAGACTAATTATAATTACCAGCTAAATTGCAAACTTTTGTTTTCATATTAGTATATCTAACTTAAATTGAAAAAGTAACTACTGATAAAATAAACGTCCCTAATAAGTAGGTTTAGTAACATGAAAATTATAAGATAGGTAAACGGTACAACATGATAAGTATATCCTAGTAATTAATTATTTGACAAAGAAAAGAATGATATGGTAAGGAACTTACCCGATGCCAGGAGGAAAAGAGAAAGAAACACACATGAGATAAAACCACTCGGACTCCGTCAAGTCCTCCGGTGACAAAGCTGCCGACGGCCTTCTCGCTGGCTGATTTGACTCGCCGGCGGAAAGTGATTCGTAAAGTTCTCTAAGCTGTTGGCTTCTGTGAAGAGAAGCTTCCTCAGCGCTAACTTCCATTGGCTGCACTGTCTTTCTAGTCTTTATAGCCCCATTGTAATATCCATCTCTCCACACTAACGCCCTATGAAACAGTAAAATACATTTCCATATAATATATTGTATTAAGTACTTATCATGTTTTGAAATTGAAAGTGCAATAAAAATTTAGACTAGGGAAATAATCTGTATTCAATGATAGTGGCCGATTCCACCTTGAGTTCTCGAGTTCCCAATGTAAAATAAAAATAGAGTTAGATATATATTTTATCACAATCAACTGTCCTTCCTTAAAAAAATCTAAATTCCGAATCCTCCTTTTTGTTCATTAAGATGATTTTTGATATGAAAGAAAGACATACCCTTGTAAGGACTTAATTTGTTTTCCACCCGTATATTGAAAATGAAAAGTACGTGCGATACAAGTTAGACAAAAGGAACATCTTTTTATTTAATGACAGTGGCGGATTCAATCATGAGTTCAGTAGAATTTAGGTAAAAAATAAATATAAACAGAATTAGATATACATATTTCAAAATTCAGTATTCAACTCAGTATTTTCGATATCGCCACTATTCAACAAAATGATCGGAAGAAAAACGTACCCTTGTTGGGGACATAATTGCCAGAAAAGAGTATATGTCCATTGAACCGATTGCACTGCCTTCTGCAACATGGTTTGCATCTGGCTGTTAGGCGGTATCTCCGTCATTGTATATGCAAAGGATGTACACCATAGACAAAAAAATAGCTGACCAAAAAATTATCAGAGAGAGAGAGATAAAGATAATTTTTTGGAATTTGTAAAGAAGAAATGATTACTTGTTTGTTTGAAGAGGAGTAAGGGTTTGACGGTGGTTGATTTTGACTGGTTGGTGACTACCAGATGGTTAAGGGCTTAAAGTTCTGTGAATCATGACATGTTTTGTAATTAAGCATATATATATATTGCTATTTACTACTATTAGATTTTGTAACCATTGTAAGGTACGTTCCCTAGCGAGTCAGATTTAGTAAGAGACGAGACGAGACGAGACGAGGGTAGGAGGAATGAATGGGCGTTGGATTTTGAAGTGGTCCATTGGTTATTATACTATTATTAGAATGATATATTAAACTACTAGTAATTCTTTTTTACCCTAAGTTGCTTACTATATATAGCCTGTGTCAACATCTGCGCTGGGAAACTCACTTAATGTGAAGAGTAATCTTTCCTAAATCATTAAATACTTTCTTTTAAAAGGAATGAAGGACATGTTGCGGAAGCCAAATGTATAGAGTGTGAATAAGTCACAACTACTATACCAAAATTTATGACAGCCACCAAATAATAAATAAGACAACAAAGCAACAATAAAGGGAACACCAGAATTTACGAGGTTCGGCTAATTTTGCCTACTCCTCGGACACAACCAATATTTTATTCCACTCCAAAAATACAAGTGAAATAATACTAAAGAGAGAAGATACAAATGTCTTAAACAGATGAGAAGGCAAATGAGAGGTGTGTTTAAAACCTAAACATTAAGCCTTCTTTTATAGGGGGAAAATCCCCCCAACTTTTGTTTTCCCACCGATGTGGGACAAACATTTTGTCAAATTCAACAAATCTCCACCTTGGCAAAATTCCACATCTTCAATTTTCTCTCAATAACAAATTTTGGTTGTGTCTTCATCTTCAATCTTCAGTGTTCAACAATGTTGATCAAATCCAAACAATGTTGAAACTTGATCGCAGTCACCACCTTTGTCAGCATATCAGCAGGATTCTCCGTAGTATGAATTTTCTTCACTGTGACTCCACCTTCTTCTATGATTTCTCGTACAAAATGATATCGAACATCAATGTGCTTCGTCCTTGCATGATAAACTTGGTTCTTCGCTAATTGAATAGCACTTTGACTATCACAAAAAATTGTGATACCTTTTTGTTCAACACCAAGCTCCTTTAGCAATCCTTGAAGCCAAATTGCCTCTTTCACAGCCTCTGTAATAGCCATGTACTCTGCCTCTGTTGTAGACAAAGCAACTGTTGACTGCAAAGTAGACTTCCAACTAACTGGTGCCTTTGCAAAAGTAAACACATAACCAGTAGTTGATCTTCGTTTGTCCAGATCACCCGCAAAATCTGAGTCACAATATCCAACTACAGACTGATTGTCTTCCTGCTCAAAAACTAACCCGACATCTACAGTATTATGAATATACCGTAGAATCCACTTCACAGCTTGCCAATGCTCCTTCCCTGGATTGTGCATATATCTGCTAATAACTCCAACAGCTTGTGAAATGTCAGGCCTTGTGCAAACCATTGCATACATCAAGCTACCAACAGCATTTGCGTATGGTACCTTTGACATATACTTTCGTTCAACTTCATCCATTGGCGACATAGTAGTACTTAGCTTAAAATGGGAAGCAAGTGGAGTACTAACTGGCTTAGTCTTGTCATCTATGCCAAAACGTTGAAGTACTCTCTTCAAATATTCCTTTTGAGATAAACAGAGTTTCTTTGAACGTCTATCTCTAATTATCTCCATGCCAAGAATTTTCTTTGCCTCACCCAAATCCTTCATCTCGAACTCCTTCTTCAGTTGAATCTTCAACTTATCAATTTCTTCCAAATTCTTGGAAGCTATCAACATATCATCAACATATAGGAGAAGATATACAAAGGAACCATCTTTAAGCTTGTGCAAATACACACAATGATCGTATTTGCTTCTCTTGTACCCTTGCCGCAACATAAACTCGTCAAATCGCTTGTACCATTGTCTAGAAGATTGTTTCAATCCGTACAACGATTTTTCAAGTTTGCACACCATATTTTCTTTTCCAGCAACTTTGAATCCTTCTGGCTGAGTCATGTAGATTTCCTCCTCCAAGTTTCCATGTAAAAACGCAGTTTTTACATCCATCTGAACTAGTTCCAAATCCAATTGTGCTACTAAAGCCAACATAATTCTAATGGAGGAATGTTTTACAACTGGAGAAAACACTTCATTGTAATCAATTCCCTCCTTTTGAGCATATCCTTTGGCCACCAATCTTGCTTTGTAGCGAACATCTACTTGGTTAGGAAATCCTTCCTTCTTTGCAAATACCCATTTGCACCCAATTGCTTTCTTTCCCTTCGGGAGATTGGCCAATCTCCATGTATGATTCTGATGAAGGGACTGTATTTCATCATTCATGGCAATCCTCCACTTATCTTCTTCTGAACTTTGGACAACGTCTTTATAAGTAGTAGGAACATCATCAGCTACAATTGAGGTTGCACAAGCAACCGTCTCTATGAGACGAACATGTTTCGTTATTGTTCTTTTTGGCCTGCTGGTTGCTATTGATTCAAGTTGTTGTTGAGGTTCCTGAGTTGGAATCTCCTCTACTGGCTCTCCTTCTAGAGGATAATCTTCATTTGTTTCCTCCTCTGCTTCTTGTGTAGGAAAAATAAATTTTCCCTCAAACTCCACCTGCTTAGAAGCACCTTTATTTTGTTTGGTATCTTCTGTTACCTTATTTACCATAGCAGATTCATCAAAGGTAACATCCCTGCTGAATATTACTTTCTTTGTCATAGGACACCATAAGCGATATCCTTTGACTCCAGAAGTAATTCCCATAAAAATAGCCTTCTTTGCCCTTGGATCCAATTTTGACTCCGTCACATGATAATATGCAGTTGAGCCAAACACGTGCAAAGAGTTATAATCTACAGCAGGTTTTCCATACCATTTTTCAAATGGTGTCTTGCCATCAATAGCAGCAGATGGTAAGCGATTAATGAGGTGGCATGCATATGTAATTGCCTCAGCCCAAAATTCTTTGCCCAAGCCAGCATTGGACAACATACACCGTACCTTCTCCAGCAAGGTCCGGTTCATACGTTCTGCCACTCCATTTTGTTGTGGTGTATGTCTAACAGTGAAGTGTCGGATGATGCCATCATTTTCACATACCTTATTGAAATGATCATTTTTGTATTCACCTCCATTGTCTGTGCGAATACACTTGATCCTCCTGCCTGTCTGATTCTCCACCATCGTCTTCCATTTGAGAAAAATTCCCAACACTTCATCTTTGCTCTTCATTGTATACACCCATACTCTTCGGGAAAAATCATCAACAAAGGTTACAAAATAGTGCTTCCCACCCAATGAAGGTGTTTTGGAAGGACCCCAAACATCAGAGTGTACATAATCCAAAATGCCTTTAGTATTATGGATCGCTGTACCAAATTTAACCCTTGTCTGTTTCCCTTTGACACAATGCTCACAAAACTCCAAGTTGCAAGCCTTTACTCCTTTTAACAATCCTTGATCTGATAGAGTTTTCAAGGATTTTCCTCCAGCATGTCCCAAGCGCATGTGCCATAGCTTGGTTGCTTCTGCCTCTTTGTCGTCACTGGATGTCACTGTCGCTGTCCCAATAACTGTACTGCCACGATAGCGATACATATTATTATTCTTCCGATTAGCCTTCATTACCACTAGTGCACCGGAGCATACTCTCATCACTCCATTTTCTGCAATGATTTTGAACCCTTTTGATTCTAGGGCTCCCACAGAGATGAGATTCTTCTTCAAATCCGGTACATATCGAACATCTGTCAATGTTCTGATCATTCCATCATGGTTCCTTAATCGTATTGAACCAATGCCATATGAGGTAAGAGGGCTGTTATCCGCTGTGTGGATGACTCCATATTCTCCTTCTTGAAATTCCACAAACCAGTCCCTGTTGGGACACATATGATGGCTACAAGCCGAGTCCATCAACCATATGTCTGATGATGTTAATGACTCTGTTGTAACTAATGAGAAGTCTGAATCATCACAATCAGCTACATTTGAATCCATAATGGCCTTTCCATTATTATATTTGGCCTTATTCTTCAACTTCGGACAGTCTTTCTTCCAGTGCCCTTTTTCTCGACAAAAGGCACATTCATCTTTGCTGGGTCTGGATCTTGACTTGGATCTTCCCTTCTTTGTCCTCGTTTGATTTTGAGGACGACCCCTCACAAATAGTGCTTCTCCTTCTCCGCCCTTCTGTTTTTCTCGCTTTCTTTGTTCATAGCTGTACAAAGCCGAACAAACTTCTCTGAGAGAAACTTCGTCATTTCCATGGAGTAGAGTAGTTTCAAGGTGCTCGTACTCATCAGGAAGTGACGCCAACAACATCAAGGCCAAGTCACCATCATCATAAGTTGTATCCATATTTTGCAAATCTGTAACCAACTTATTGAAACTGGTGATATGTTCATTCATCGTGGTACCAGGAACATAGGTGAAGTGAAACAATCTCTTCTTCATGTACAATTTATTTTGACTGTTTTTCTTCAAAAATTTATCCTCCAGTGCTTTCCATAATCTACTTGCAGAAGTTTCCTTTGTGTATGGATATTTCTGCTCTCTAGCAAGGTAGGATCGAATGGTACCGCAAGCAACACGGTTGAGAATCTTCCAATCTTCTTCTCCAATAACATCTGGTTTCTTTTCTTCAATGGCCAGATCTAGCCCTTGTTGAAAAAGGACATCTAGAACCTCGCCTTGCCACATCCCAAAATGCCCGGACCCGTCAAAAATTTCTACCGCAAATTTCGCATTTGACACAATTCTTGTCATAAGCGAAGATGCCAATGATGACGTATTGTTGACACTTGATGTAGATTCTTCTTGTTTATTATCTCCCATATTTGACACAAAATATTATTTAATAGCTGACGACACAAATCAAGATTATTTCCTTTCTGATGTAGAAGATCAGACTAAGCTGCAACTACAGAGCATACTCAGACAGAACCTTGACACAGTTACCAAGATAAATCTTTTCTGATGTGGAAGATCAGACTATGCTGCAACCACAGAGCATACTTAGACAGTACCTTGGCTCTGATACCAATTGTTGCGGAAGCCAAATGTATAGAGTGTGAATAAGTCACAACTACTATACCAAAATTTATGACAGCCACCAAATAATAAATAAGACAACAAAGCAACAATAAAGGGAACACCAGAATTTACGAGGTTCGGCTAATTTTGCCTACTCCTCGGACACAACCAATATTTTATTCCACTCCAAAAATACAAGTGAAATAATACTAAAGAGAGAAGATACAAATGCCTTAAACAGATGAGAAGGCAAATGAGAGGTGTGTTTAAAACCTAAACATTAAGCCTTCTTTTATAGGGGGAAAATCCCCCCAACTTTTGTTTTCCCACCGATGTGGGACAAACATTTTGTCAAATTCAACAAATCTCCACCTTGGCAAAATTCCACATCTTCAATTTTCTCTCAATAACAAATTTGGTTGTGTCTTCATCTTCAATCTTCAGTGTTCAACAATGTTGATCAAATCCAAACAATGTTGAAACTTGATCGCAGTCACCACTTTCGTTGTTTGATTCCACAAAATAGAAAAATTGTCATATAAAATAAAATAGATGGATGTTAAACATAAAACAACAGGTACTCCTAGTATATATATATATATATATAGCGGTAAGCTTTGAGTCTTATTTTTTAAACATTAATAAGTTGCATGACTAATAATTATATAAAGATTTAATATTCAAATGAGCGAAAGTCATTTTACAGAATGTCGAATTTATGAAATTCATCTATTCACTTAGATTTAATTTACGGAAAAAGGCTAAAAATATCCGTATCGTTTGATAAATGGTTTATATTTGTCTTCCATTCATTTTTTGGTTGCATACTACGTTATCTTTTCGGTCTATAAATACCCGCACGATTAACGGAATATTATGTGGCCCCTTTTTTAATATGCTGACATCATTTCATTGGAACACGTGGCGCCTTATTGTCTGTAGGGTATTTTAGCCCTTTTTCGCACTTTGTACCGAGGTGGGTAGAATTCAATCCGAATTGGGATGTCATGTGGCCCACTGAAATAATGCCAGCACATTAAAAAAGGGACCACACAATATTTTGCTAGTCGCGGAGGAATTTATAGACCGAAAGATAACGTTATATGTAATTTTGGACCAAAAGGTAGACGGAAGATAAATATAAATATTATTTTTAGACCTTTTCAGTCATACTCATCGCTCTGAAAGGTGCAAGGAAAGTATTTTTTTACCGAGGTGGGTTCCAAAGTTTCTTGGTGTAAGACTTTGGATTAGTACTAGATTTAGGTGCCTCATTATAAAGATGTTAAGATTTTCAATTTTTTTCTGCTAAATGAGAAAGAATAGTAAACATCTTAGTATCCATCATCTTTACTTTTTATGCCTATAAAAGGCCATGTAATTGCAATGGAAAAATACACCAAAGTGAAAGAAGAAAACACTTCTCCCTTCTTTCTATCTCTTCTTATTTATATTTTACTGCATTACTTTTATTTTATAACACGTTATCAGCACGAAACTCTAATTTTATTCTTGACTCCCGCTAAGTTGAACCATATTTTATTAAGGTATGTATCATTATAATCATCTTATTTATGGCAGTACATATCATATGCTCACTGTTTGCAGATTACTTGTGTGCTTGGGCATCTTAAATAGTTTAAGTACATTGCAGTGATTAAATAACTACTTCCTTCTGTGCTCAACTCTTAGAGGACCTCAAAGTCATCAAACTAGCTATGCACTAATGTCAGGGACTCCCTGGATCAAAACATATCTTTAAGGCATTTTGAAGAACTGTGAGAAATGAATTGACAAGCAATAATTTTTTAATTACTTTATATTTATTGGAACATATAAATAATGTTAGTCACGTTCAATTCTATTAACACATATATATCAATAATATAAAGTGAAATGAAACAAGTATGTAATTTCTACTTTATGGCAAGAATAAAATGAAATAGTAGATTGTTAACATGATATAGCTCTATTTTCATTTCTTTTACCTTAATCGTTTTGTTTTCATTAATTGTTTATTATTATAATTATTTCTCTAACTTATTCATCTTTTATGATAGTTTTCACTATGTCAAATTTATCAAAACTTGAATTTGTGGCACTTGACATCACCGGAAGGAACTATTTATCATGGGTTCTTGATGCTGAAATTCACCTTGACGCTAAAGGTCTTGGAAATACTATTATACAAGGAAATGAAGCATCAAATCAGGATAAAGCGAAGGCCATGATTTTCCTTCGTCATCATCTACATGAAGGGTTAAAAACTGAATATTTAACCGTAAAAGATCCACTTGAATTATGGATTAATTTGAAGGATCGATATGACCACCTAAAACTTACGGTATTACCGAAAGCTCGGTATGAGTGGATACATTTAAGGTTGCAAGACTTTAAAACCGTAAGTGAGTATAATTCTGCTATCTTTAAAGTAAGTTCTCTATTAAAATTATGTGGAGACACTATCACAGATGAGGACTTATTGGAAAAAATATTTTCTACTTTTCACGCTTCAAATGTGGTGCTACAACAACAATACCGTGAAAAAGGTTTTAAGAAATATTCTGAGTTAATCACATGCCTACTTGTGGCTGAGCAGAATAATACTCTATTAATGAAAAATCATGAAGCCCGTCCCACTGGGTCAGCTTTTTGGCTAAATAACGACCAAAATGCGACCAAAAGTGCCTGGTAGCTATATTGATGGTCTCTAAGCTAAATGGACCCATTTTTCCGGATATTGACTATAGAGACCAACTTTGGTCGCTTTATTAATTTAATAATATAAATTTGGCGACCAAAGTTGGTCTCTAAATAAAAAATACATTATTTATTTATTTATTATTAATCACTAAAAAGCGACCAACTTTGGTCTCTAAACCAAATATTATATTTTAAAATCTGGAAACTAGAGACCAATGTTGGTCGCTTTTTTATTCAATTATTTATTTATTTTATTAAACTAGCGACCAACTTTGGTCCCTAAATACATGAATTTAATTTATTTTTTAAATATTAGCGACCAACTTTGGTCGCTATATCACCAGAAATTTTATTTTTTTAATGAAATAGCGACCAAGTTTGGTCGCTTTTTGTAGAAATCTGGGTAAATAGCGACCAAAGTTGGTCGCTATTCTTCAGAAAATTATTTTTTTAAACATGA
Source organism: Nicotiana sylvestris (assembly GCF_000393655.2). NCBI lineage: Eukaryota > Viridiplantae > Streptophyta > Magnoliopsida > Solanales > Solanaceae > Nicotiana > Nicotiana sylvestris. The sequence goes on along the minus strand of NC_091065.1, from coordinate 79,638,825 downwards.
AAAGCGACCAAATAGAGACCAACTTTGGTCGCTTTTCTGTGTATTATTTTGGCAGAAACTGCCTGTTTTTTGCAGCTACACCACCTGCGAGCCATACCAATTTCCTAAATAGGCATTTTATGCCAACAACAACAACAATAAAAAGCAATTAAAAGCAACAAAGAATAAAGTTCAATAGAACTAACACATTAAGCTAACAAAACTAAGTTAACGCTTATTACAAGCCCATTCGAACTAAAGAGAACTAACACAATAGTAAATTGGTATGTAAATTAGTTCTAACACAATAGAACTAACACAATGTAAATTAGTTCTAACACAATAGAACTAACACAATAGTATATAAAGTACTGAAGGAGTGTTCTTTCATCATCCTCGTCTGCAAGTTGGATTGCCTCGCTCGGTTCATTAGGTGGTTGACTGCGTATGAATTCCCCACGTCAGATGTGAAGCGAATTGAACCTATATGAAAAATTATATTGAATTAGTATTTCAAAATTTATATAAAAGCAAATCAAAATATTTAATGAAAAGTAAAAAACTTACATGTATGTAGTCGAGGCTCGACCCTCCTTTCTGAATCAGTCTCTTTCTTCTTCTTTACAATACGAGTTTCATTGAATAGCTCATCTTGCTTCACTGGCATCATAAAGTTGTCTGGTAGCTTTGGTAATTATCCTCGTGGTACTATTACTCGAGATGAACTTTGATACAGAGAATAACTTGGATACGGTACATGACGGAGTGTGTCTTTGATCAATTGTTTATCTCATTAGCTACAATGATAATAAGAAGGCAACGACATGTGTTTCAAAAAAGTGATGGTATAGGTAGGATTTAACATTTCCTAAGTAGATAAAAGAGGTTAAAACGTGGATCATAAGACTTTATGATGACAAAGATTATAGGAAGTTTTGTGCTCAACTTTCTTCCAAGTCTGATCCGTACAAGATTAATGTGATATTAGATGATATTTCTTCAGATTCAGACAATAATTTTACCGACAAAAGTATGGAAATGCTCTTAAAAAGAATTAAAGGTAAAACGTTTTTCTTGGTCGAGAAGGAAGCTGAAAAATATTTTACCTTTAATTCTTTTTAAGAGCATTTCTATACTTTTGTCAGTCAAATCATTATCTGAATCTGAACCAATATCACATTAAGCTTGTACGGATCAGACTCGAAAGAAAGTTGAGTACAAAACTTCCTATAATCTCTGTCATCATAGAGTCTTATGATCCCCATTTTATGGGAACTGCGACGACCAACGGAAAACCATCCGTCTTCATCAACCTTGTCACTCTCAATCAAACTTCTTTTCCTTATGGAAAATGAAGTACAAAATTCCTCTATAAGCTCTTCTTTTATCTACTTAGGAAATACTAAATTCCTACCTACACAATCACTATTTGAAACACATGCCATTGCCTTCTCATCATCATTGTCGCTAATGAGAATAACAATTAAAGGCACATTCTGCCAGGTACTTTATCTTAGTTATTCTTGGTGAAAGTTCCGTTGCATGTCTAATAACGTCATCAACCTTTTCTACAAAATCCTCCCGCAATCTAAAATTCCAAAACATAAACCAAAATTTCAATTCATATCCTAAAGGTTCAACTCATACCTAAAAGGTTCAATTTATATCCTAAAGGTTCAACTCATACATAAAAGCTTCAATTCATATCCACAAAAGTTCAAGTCATATCCTAAAGGTTCAACTCATACATAAAAGCTTCAATTTATATCCTAAAAGTTATATTCATATCCTACGAGTTTAAACTTAAACTAAAAGTTCAATTTATATCCTAAAAGCTTCAACTCATACCTAAAAGGTTCAATTCATATCCTAAAAATTCAACTCATATCCTAAAAGGTTCAATTTATATCCACAAAAGTTCAAGTCATATCCTAACGGTTCAACTCATACATAAAAGCTTCAATTTATATCCTAAAAGTTATATTCATATCCTACGAGTTTAAACTTAAACTAAAAGTTCAATTTATATCCTAAAAGCTTCAACTCATACCTAAAAGGTTCAATTCATATCCTAAAAATTCAACTCATATCCTAAAAGGTTCAATTTATATCCACAAAAGTTCAAGTCATATCCTAACGGTTCAACTCATACATAAAAGCTTCAATTTATATCCTAAAAGTTATATTCATATCCTACGAGTTTAAGTTCAATTTATATCCTAAAGGTTCAACTCATACCTAAAAGGTTCAATTCATATCCTAAAAATTCAACTCGTATCCTAAAAGGTTCAATTTATATCCTACAAGTTCAATTCACAAGAACAAAACCTAAAAACTATAAGTTATATTCGTATCCTACGAGTTTAAACTTAAACTAAAAGTTCAATTTATATCCTAAAAGTGGGCGACTCGTTGTACTCAAACAAGAGCCACGTAACGATTTGCTTAAGGCCTTAAACATTAACATTGTCTTGAACTTTAAGAGAAAATCCAAATATACTATCATGTGTCTATATTAAATATCTACCTATAAACTAATCAAGATTAAACTAAAAGTTCAATTTATACCCTAATATATATCTACCTATGAATCAAGTCTTTGACGTTAAATTAGTATCTATTGCTTACTAAAATATTGAAGGAGAAATACTCAATAAAGCCTAGCCTAAATATTCAACCCATACCCTAAACCCTAGATTTCTATAAAATGTTAAATAATGATAAATACAATCTAAACCCTAGGTTTCTATAAAATACAATGTTAAATAATCAATTGAAACACTAATTCTAGGTTGAAACAATAAACAATTGATACACTAATTGAAACCCTAGGTTTGTAATTCTAACCTTGAATTTTTAGGAGGTGGAGAAGGAGAGACGCAACAGCGGCATAGGCGACGGCGACGGCATCAGCTGAGCGGTGGTCGTTGGTGGCGTGGGTGGGGCATGGTGGTGGGAGTTGGAAGGGGGGTGGAGTTTGAGTGTGAGAGAGAAAAGAGGGATTTTGGGAATTTTTTAGAAAGAATGGGAGGGGATCCCGGTTTTAAGAGTTATGTAATTAAAATAGCGACCAACGTTGGTCGCTATTTTGGTGGGTAAAATAGTTTTGAATTTTTAGAAATAGCGATTGTCACGACCCGGATTTCCCACCATCGGGTGTCGTGATGGCGCCTACTATCGGAGCTAGGCAAGCCAAATATTTAAAACACCTTTCCTTCTTTCTTTCAAACAATATAATAAACGAGACAAAATTTAAGCGGAAGACTTTAAATCTAAAGCAACTGAAAACCAAAAGTGCGGAAGTTTAATACACATCCCTACCCAAGGTCTGGTGTCACTAGCTCACGGACTACTACAGAATACTACAAACAATGTCTGAAAGGAAATACATCATGTTTGTCTGATACAAGATGAACAAACTAAAAACATGGAAAAGGACTTCGGCCTGCGAACGCCAGCTAGGCTACCTCGAGAGTCCCTGGACTGAAGATAGCTCCCAGAAGTCCTACTGCTGTGGTCCGTAAGCTGCTCCCTGATCTGTGCACAAAAATGCACAGAGTGTAGCATCAGCACAACCGACCCCATGTGCTGGTAAGTGCCTGGCCTAACCCCGGCGAAGTAGTGACGAGGCTAGACAATACCTACCACAATTAACCTGTACAGATATATACAACAAGTGCAAGAAAATAATAACAAGATAATACAAAGTAAAACTGAGAGGGGACATGCTATCGGGGAGTAACAGATAAAAATGAAATATCGAAAATAAATAGAAGAAACTCCGGTTTCCATGATATATATATATATATATATATATATATATATATAGTGGACGGCGTGCCAAACGATCCCATAATATCACATATAAGTGGACGGCGTGCCACACGATCCCATAATAACATATATAAGTGGACAGCGTGTCACACGATCCCAATTCATCTTTATCACAGTGCACAATATGTCACCGGCAACAGAGGCCAATAACCAAGTGGACGACGTGCCACACGATCCATAATATCATATATAACTGGACGGCGTGCCACACGATCCCATAATATCATATATAAGTGGACGACGTGCCACACGATCCCATAATATAGTATATAAGTGGACGGCGTGCCACACGATCCCAATTCATCTTTATCACAGTGCACAATATGTCACCGGCAACAGAGGCCAATAACCAAGTGGACGGCGTGCCACACCATCCCATAATATCATATATAAGTGGACGGCGTGCCACACGATACCACAATATAGTATATAATATCTGACTTCATATAGTAGACCCCTTCAAGGGAGAATAACAACTCAATACCTTTAACCCGGCAAGGGTACATCTAACAACCCAAAATATCCCGACAAGGGAGAATATATATATCAGTCTACGCATCCCGGCAAGGGAGTATTCACAACACATTCTCCTTTTAAATCATTCTTCCTGAACCATTCACATTATATGAAACTTATCAAATAAACAAGGAGCTTGTGTCACATTATTCGAATTAAAAGCAATCAAGACTCACGGTCATGCTAGACTCCGGTGCATACATAACCGTCACCATGCCTATACACCGTACTCCACATTAGCAAGTAACAAATATCATCCTAATCCTATTCCCTCAGGCCAAAGTTAGAACAAACACTTACCTCGAATGCTCCAAGCTCAACTCACGCTTCTAGAATAGCTTTACTTCTTGATTCCACCACCAATCCGCTCAAATCTAGTCATAAGTTACTTAATCACATTAATAATTACTAAATGAATCATCCCCAATGCATGAATAGATTTTTCAAGGTTTTTCCCAAAAAGGTCAAAAATACCCCCGGACCCACGTGGTCGAAACTCGAGGTTTGGACCAAAACCCGGTTACCCATTCCCCCATGAATCCCAATATATGATTTGTTTTGAAATCGGACCCCAAATTGAGGTCCAACTTCTCAATTTGTAGAAAACCTAGGTTCTACCCAAAGCACCCAATTTCACCCCTGAAAATCTTTGATTTGAGGTTGAAATTATGTTAAAAGATGTTAAGGGGTAAAGAAATTAAGTTAGAAATCACTTACCAATCATTTTGGAGAAGAAAAGTTGTTTGGAAAATCGCCTCTTAGGTTTTGGGTTTTTGAAAAGTGAAAAATGACTGAGATTTCTGAACTTGTATACCTTTCTGAGGACCTGGTACGGACCGCACAAAAATGTGTTGTGGTCGCGCCGAGTGGGAGAAAAATTGGGGCTTTTCTGAACCCTTCCAGCGCGAACCGCACTGTTTTGGTGCGCGGCCGCGCTGGTTAACCTGAAACCCTAGCCCTCAGACTCAGCCACGCGGACCGCACAGAAAGGCATCGCGGCCGCGCGGCTCTAGCGCGGACCGCGCGGAAATGACCGCGGCTGCGCTGGTGTTTGCAACACCTGAACCTGCATTTTCTTAAGTCCAAGACCTCCCGGGCCCCATTCAAAACTCACCCGAGCCCTCGGGGCTCCAAACCAAACATGCACACAACCTTAAAAACATCTTACGGACTTACTCGTGCGATCAAATCGCCAAAATAACATCATATACATAGGATCAAGCCTCAAACACATGATTTTCTTTCTTCAACTTCCATAACTCAAATTCTCCATTTTTTTGTCCGAAACACGTCATATGACGTCCGTTTTTAGCCAAACTTTTCAGATAGTGCTTAACACATATTTAAGACTTGTACCGGGCGTCGGAACCAAAATACAAGCCCGATACCTATATTTTCTAACTCCTTTTCATTTCAAATTTCATATCAAATTTCAGAAAAACAATTTCTTTCAAAAATTCATTTCTCGGGCTTGGGACCCCAGAATTTGATTCCGGGCACACACCCAAGTCCCATATTTTCCTACGGACCCTCCAGGACCGTCGAATCACAGGTCTGGGTCCGTTTACCCAAAATGTTGACCGCAGTCAACATTATGCATATTAATACCAAAATTCATCAAATGTTTCACAAAATTCACATATTCTAACATAAAAATTTTCTGGCTACGCGCCCGAACTGCGCATGCAAATCGAGGCGACTAAAAGCGAGGTTTTTTTCAAGGCCTCGAGAGCACGGAACAAGGAAGAATTAAGGTGATGACCCTTGGGTCATCACATTCTCCACCTCTAAAACAACTGTTCGTCCTCGAACGGACAAAAGGAAGAAGTACCTGAGTCGGGAAATAAATGAGGATAATGACTCCGCATATCGGACTCAGACTCCCAGGTCGCTGCCTCAGGAGGCTGACCTCTCCACTGAACAAGCACCGAAGGAAAACTCTTCGACCTCAACTGTCGAACCTGCCGGTCTAGAATAGCCACCGGCTCCTCCTCATATGACAGATCCTTTTCCAATTGGACAGTGCTGAAATCTAACACGTGCGATGGATCTCCGCGATACTTCCGGAGCATAGATACATGAAACACGGGATGCACAGCTGACAAGCTAGGTGGCAAGGCAAGTCTATAAGCCACCTCTCCCACACGATCAAGAATCTCAAATGGACCGATGAACCTAGGGCTGAGCTTGCCCTTCTTCCCAAATCTCATCACGCCCTTCATAGGCGATACACGGAGCAATACCCGCTCACCAACCATGAAAGCAACATCTCTGACCTTGCGGTCTGCATAACTCTTTTGTCTGGACTGAGCTGTACGAAGCCTATCCTGAATAATCCTGACCTTGTCCAAGTCCTCCTGAACCAGATCCGTACCCAATAATCGAGCCTCTACCGGCTCAAACCATCCAACTGGAGACCGACATCGCCTACCATACAACGCTTCATACAGAGCCATCTGAATGCTGGACTGGTAGCTGTTGTTGTAGGCGAACTCTGCTAAAGGCAAAAACTGGTCCCACGAGCCTCCAAAATCAATGACACAGGCTCGGAGCATGTCCTCAAGAATCTGAATAGTTCTCTCGGACTGACCGTCCGTCTGAGGATGAAATGCTGTACTCAACTCAACCTGGGTGCCCAACTCTCGCTGAACCGCTCTCCAGAAATGCGAGGTAAACTGCGTACCTCGATCCGAAATGATAGATAGCGGCACCCCATGAAGGCGAACAATCTCCTTGATATAAATCTCGGCTAACCTTTCGGACGAATAGGTGGCTGCAACAGGAACAAAATGCACTGACTTGGTCAGCCTATCAATAATGACCCAAACTGCATCAAACTTTTTCCGAGTCATCGGAAGTCCAGTAACGAAATCCATCGTAATCCTCTCCCACTTCCACTCGGGAAGTGCAATCCTCTGAAATAGACCACTAGGTCTTTGATGCTCGTACATAACCTGCTGACAATTCAAATACCGAGCCACATGCACAACGATGTCTTTCTTCATCTTACGCCACCAATAGTGCTGCCTCAGATCCTGATACATCTTCGCGGCGCCTGGGTGAATAAAATACCGAGAACTGTGGGCCTCCCCTAAGATCAACTCTCGAATACCATCAACATTGGGCACACAAACTCGCCCCTGCAATCTCAATACACCATCATCATCTAAGGTTACTTTCTTGGCACCTCCACGCTGCACCGTGTCTCTCAAGACACATAAATGGGAATCCTCAAACTGCCGCTCGCGGATACGCTCTAATAGTGAGGAACGAGCAACCATGCAAGCCAACACTCTGCTAGGCTCAGAAATATCCAACCTCACAAGACGATTGGCCAAGGCCTGAACATCCAAAGCAAGCGATCTCTGGTTGACTGGAATATAAGCAAGACTACCTATGTTGGCGGACTTCCTGCTCAATGCATCGGCCATCACATTGGCCTTCCCCGGGTGGTATAAGATAGTAACATCATAATCCTTTAGCAACTCTAACCACCTCCTCTGCCTCAAATTCAACTCTTTCTGCTTGAACAGATACTGAAGACTCTTGTGATCAATGTAAACCTCACACGTCACGCCATATAAGTAATGCCTCCAGATCTTCAAGGCATGAACAATGGCTGCCAACTCGAGATCATGAACTAGATAATTCTTCTCGTGGATCTTCAACTACCACATAGGCAATGACTTTGCCTTCCGACGTCAACACTACACCAAGCCCAATACGAGACGCGTCACAATAGACCGTATATGGCCCTGAACCTGTGGGCAAAACCAATACCGGTGACATAGTCAAAGCCGTCTTGAGCTTCTGAAAGCTCGCCTCACACTCGTCTGACCACCTGAACTGGGCACCCTTCTGGGTCAATCTGGTCATAGGGGCTGCAATGGACGAAAACCCCTCTACGAACCAACGGTAGTAACCTGCTAACCCCTGGAAACTCCGAATATCCGTAGCTGAAGCTGGTCGAGGCCAGTTCTTGACTGCCTCCATCTTCTTCGGGTCTACCTGAATACCTGCTGCTGATACGACATGACCCAGGAATGCGACCGAACTCAACCAAAACTCGCACTTTAAGAACTTAGCAGACAACTGACTATCCCTCAAGGTCTGAAGAACCACGCTGAGGTGTTGCTCATGCTCCTCCTAATTGCGGGAGTATATCAAAATATCATCATTGAAGACTATCACGAACGAGTCCAAGTAAGGCCTGAACACTCGGTTCATCAAATCCATAAAGGCTGCTGGGGCATTGGTCAACCCAAATGACATAACCAAGAACTTATAATGCCCATACCGAGCACGAAATGTTGTCTTAGGGACATCAGACGCCCTAATCCTCAGCTGATGATAACCAGATCTCAAATCTATCTACGAGAACACCCTCGCACCCTGAAGCTGGTCGAATAAATCATCAATCCTCGGCAGTGGATACTTATTCTTAATTGTAACCTTGTTCAATTGCCGGTAATCAATGCACATTCTCATCGAACCATCCTTTTTCTTAACAAACAACACCGGCGCACCGCAAGAAGAAACACTGGGTCTAATGAAACCTTTCTCAAGCAAATCCTGCAGCTGTTCCTTTAACTCTTTCAACTCCAGCGGGGCCATACGATATGGCGGGATAGAAATGGGCTGAATGCCTGGGGCCAAGTCAATACAAAAGTCGACATCCCTGTCGGGTGGCATACCCGGCAAGTCTGAAGGGAAGACCTCAGGAAACTCCCGAACAACGGGCACAGAATCAATAGAAGGGGCCTCCGCGCTAGAATCGCAAACATACGCCAAGTAGGCCAAACATCCCCTCTCGACCATACGCCGAGCTTTCACATACGAGATAACACTATGGGTACAATGACCAGAAGTCCCTCTCCACTCTAAACGGGGTAAATCCGGTAAGGCTAAGGTCACGGTCTTGTCATGGCAATCCAAGATAGCATGGTACGGGGATAACCAATCCATCCCCAATATAACATCGAAGTCGACCATGTCCAAAAGCAACAAATCAACACGGGTCTCAAAACCCCCAAACACTACGATACAAGAACGAAGAACTTGGTCGACCATAATAGAATCACCCACCGGTGTTGACATATAAACAGGAATACTCAACGAGTCACTATGCATAACCAAATAGGGTGCAAAATAGGACGACACATATGAATACGTAGATCCGGGATCAAATAGCACAGAAGCATCCCTATCAAAGACCAGAATGGTACCTGTAATCACAACATCTGATGACTCAGCCTCTGGCCTGGCTGGCAAAGCATAACAACGGGGTTGGGCCCCACCTCCTTGAATCATATCCCTGGGACGATCACTGCTGGCTGACCCCTACCTCTAGCGGTCCAAGCTCCACCTCTAAGACCTCTACCTCCACCTCTATGTCCTATACTCCCGCCTCTAGCCGGCTGGGCAGGTTGTGGGGCAACTGGTGCCTGGATCATCGGGCGAGGACCTTGCTGCTGTGAGCTGCTAGAAGCTCGAGGGCAATATCTGGCAATGTGACTCGCATCGCCGCAAGTATAGCAAGCCCTCGGCTACTGAGAATAACGAAGTGGTGATGCACTGATAGGTGCTGAGGGTGAACTGAAGAGCTGTTGGTCAGAATACTGCGGCCGAGAACCACGACCACCTGGTGTACCATGAGAAGCTTGGAGAGCTGACTGAAAGGGCCTCGAAGGATAGCCTCTACCATAAGAGTCCCTACCTCTAGACGAGATACCACTGAATCTACCAAAATGACGGGGCCTCTTATTAGACCCATGACCACCTCCCTGAGCAAGTGCCATCTCTATCCGGCGGGCACCATCTGCCGCCTCCTGAAATGAAATCTTACTACCGGCACTCATGGCCATCTGAACACGGATCGGCTGAATCAACCCATCAACAAACCTTCGCACCCTCTCTCTTTCGGTGGGGAGTATCACAATGACATGCCGAGCGAGATCTGTGAACCGGATCTCATACTGGGTAACTGACATAGAACCCTGCTGGAGACGCTCGAACTGCCTGCGAAGGGCATCCCGCTGAGTAACTGGGAGAAACTTCCCTAGAAATAACTCTGAAAACTGATCCCAGGTCAATGATGGCGACCCTGCTGGCCTGGCTAAACAGAAATCTCTCCACCAAGTCTTGGCGGATCCTGCTAGACGAAAAGTGGCGAAGTCGACCTCATTGGTCTCCAGAATACCCATAGTCCGAAGAACCTCGTGACAACTGCATATGAAATCCTGAGCATCCTCTGAGGGAGTGCCAGTATATGTGGTAGTGAAGAGATTAGTGAAACGATCAATCCTCCACAAAGCATCCGCAGACATAGCCGCACCATCTGACTGGGCTGCCACAGCAGGCTGAACTGTCACGACTGGCTGAACTGCTGGAACCTAGGCCTGAGGAGCTACCAGCTCTGGAGTACGAGTATTGGGAGTCTGAACTCCTCCCCCAGCCTGAGATGTGGCTGGAGCTACGGGAAGCAAACCTGCTCTAGAAATGCCCTCCATAAAGCCTACTAATCGGACCAAAGCGTCCTGAAGCACTGGAGTGGCTATGAAACCTTCTGGGACATGAGCTGGGCCCACTGGAACAGCTGGGGCCGGAACCTCCTCCTCAAAATCGACCTGAGGCTCCGTCGCTGGAAATGCTGCTCGGGGATGAGCTCTGCCCCGGCCTCGGCCTCTGGCACGGCCTCGGCCTCGCCCTCTGCCCCTAATAGGGGCTGCTGCTGGGGGCTCAGGTTGTTGCGCGGTAGAAGAGGAAGCACGTGTCCTCACCATCTGCGAAAGAACAGAGTAGAAAGGCAATCAGTACTTGAGAAACAGAATCACACGACAAGAATGAACAAGGTGAAGTTTTCCTAACTCAGTAGCCTCTGCGGGATAAATATAGACGTCTCCGTACCGATCCCTCAGACTCTACCGAGCTTGTCCGTGAGTTGTGAGACCTAAGTAACCTAGTGCTCTGATACCAACTTGTCACGACCCGGATTTCCCACCATCGGGTGTCGTGATGGCGCCTACTATCGGAGCTAGGCAAGCCAAATATTTAAAACACCTTTCCTGCTTTCTTTCAAACAATATAATAAACGAGACAAAATTTAAGCGGAAGACTTTAAATCTAAAGCAACTGAAAACCAAAAGTGCGGAAGTTTAATACACATCACTACCCAAGGTCTGGTGTCACTAGCTCACGGACTACTACAGAATACTACAAACAATGTGTGAAAGGAAATACATCATGTTTGTCTGATACAAGATGAACAAACGAAAAACATGGAAAGGGACTTCGGCATACGAACGCCAACTAGGCTACCTCGAGAGTCCCTGGACTAAAGATAGCTCCCATAAGTCCTACTGCTGCGGTCCGTAAGCTGCTCCCTGATCTGTGCACAAAAATGCACAGAGTGTAGCATCAGCACAACCGACCCCATGTGCTGGTAAGTGCATGGCCTAACTCCGGCGAAGTAGTGATGAGGCTAGATAGTACCTACCACAATTAACCTGTACAGATATATACAACAAGTGCAAGAAAACAATAACAAGATAATACAAAGTAAAACTGGGAGGGGAAATGTTATCGGGGAGTAACAGATAAAAATGAAATATCGAAAATAAACAGAAGGGACTCCGGTTCCCATGATATATATATATATATATATAAGTGGACGGCGTGCCACACGATCCCATAATATCATATATAAGTGGACGGCGTGCCACACGATCCCATAATATCATATATAAGTGGACGGCGTGCCACACGATCCCAATTCATCTTTATCACAGTGCACAATATGTCACCGGCAACAGAGGCCAATAACCAAGTGGACGGCGTGCCACACGATCCCATAATATCATATATAAGTGGACGGCGTGCCACATGATCCCATAATATCATATATAAGTGGACGGCGTGCCACACGATCCCATAATATAGTATATAAGTGGACGGCGTGCCACACGATCCCAATTCATCTTTATCACAGTGCACAATATGTCACCGGCAACAGAGGCCAATAACCAAGTGGACGGCGTGCTACATGATCCCATAATATCATATATAAGTGGACGACGTGCCACACGATCCCATAATATAGTTCATAATATCTGACTTCATATAGTAGACCCCTTCAGGGGAGAATAACAACTCAATACCTTTAACCCGGCAAGGGTACAACTAACAGCCCAAAATATCCCGACAAGGGAGAATATATATATCAGTCTACACATCCCGGCAAGGGAGTATTCACAACACATTCTCCTTTTAAATCATTCTTCCTCAACCGTTCACATTATATGAAACTTATCAAATAAACAAGGAGCTTGTGTCACATTATTCGAATTAAAAGCAATCAAGACTCACGGTCATGCTAGACTCCGGTGCATAGATAACCGTCACCATGCCTATACACCGTACTCCACATTAGCAAGTAGCAAATATCATCCTAATCCTATTCCCTCAGGCCAATGTTAGAACAAACACTTACCTCGAATGCTCCAAGCTCAACTCACGCTTCTAGAATAGCTTTACCTCTTGATTCCACCACCAATCCGCTCAAATCTAGTCATAAGTTACTTAATCACATTAATAATTACTAAATAAATCATCCCCAATGCATGAAAATAGATTTTTTAAGGTTTTTTCCAAAAAGGTCAAAAATACCCCCGGACCCACGTGGTCGAAACTCGAGGTTCAGACCAAAACCCGGTTACCCATTCCCCCATGAACCCAATATATGATTTGTTTTGAAATCGGACCCCAAATTGAGGTCCAACTTTTCAATTTGTAGAAAACCTAGGTTCTACCCAAAGCACCCAATTTCACCCCTGAAAATCTTTGATTTGAGGTTGAAATTATGTTAAAAGATGTTCAAGGATAAAGAAATTAAGTTAGAAACCACTTACCAATCGTTTTGGAGAAGAAAAGTTGTTTGGAAAATCGCCTCTTAGGTTTTGGGTTTTTGAAAAGTGAAAAATGACTGAGATTTCCGAACTTGTATACATTTCTGAGGACCTGGCATGGACCGCACAAAAATGTGTTGCGACCGCGCCGAGTGGGAGAAAAATTGGGGCTTTTCTGAACCCTTCCAGCGCGGACCGCACTGTTTTGGTGCGCGGCCATGCTGGTTAACCTGAAACCCTAGCCCTCAGACTCAGCCACGCGGACCGCAAAGAAAGGTATCGCTGCCGCGCGGCTCCAACGCAGACCGTGCGGAAATGACCGCGGCCGCGCTGGTGTCTGCAACACCTGAACCTGCATTTTCTTAAGTCCAAGACCTCCCGGGCCCCATTCAAAACTCACCCGAGCCCTCGGGGCTCCAAACCAAACATGCACACAACCTTAAAAACATCTTACGGACTTACTCGTGTGATCAAATTGCCAAAATAACATCATATACATAGGATCAAGCCTCAAACACATGATTTTCTTTCTTTAACTTCCATAACTCAAATTCTCCATTTTTTTGTCCGAAACACGTCATATGACATCCGTTTTTAGCCAAACTTTACAGATAGTGCTTAACACATATTTAAGACTTGTACCGGGCGTCAGAACCAAAATATGAGCTCGATACCTATATTTTCTAACTCCTTTTCATTTCAAATTTCATATCAAATTTCAGAAAAATAACTTTCAAAAATTCATTTCTCGGGCTTGGGACCCCAGAATTTGATTCCGGGCACACGCCCAAGTCCCATATTTTCCTACGGACCCTCCGGGACCTTCGAATCACAGGTCCGGGTCCGTTTTCCCAAAATGTTGACCGAAGTCAACATTATGCATATTAATACCAAAATTCATCAAATTTTTTCACAAAATTCACATATTCTAACATAAAAACTTTCCGGCTACGCGCCCGAACTGCGCATGCAAATCGAGGCGACTAAAAGCGAGGTTTTTTTCAAGGCCTCGTGAGCACGGAACAAGGAAGAATTGCGGTGATGACCCCTTGGGTCGTCACAACGACCAACTTTGGTCGCTATATTCTGACCGTTTGACCAAAATAGCGACCAAAGTTGGTCGCTATTTAAATATATATATAAATAAATATATATATTGTATATATATAAGCTGTATTCGATACGGTATTACCTCATACACTTATACTTAGTGCATAGTATAGCGTAAGTACATATATTATATATATATAAGCTGTATTCGATACGGTATTACCTAGTACACTTATACTTAGTGCATAATATAGCGTAAGTATATATATTGTATATATATAAGCTGTATTCGATACGGTATTACCTCATACACTTATACTTAGTGCATAGTATAGCGTAAGTACATATATTATATATATATAAGCTGTATTCGATACGGTATTACCTAGTACACTTATACTTAGTGCATAATATAGCGTAAGTATATATATTGTATATATATATAAGATGTATTCGATACGGTATTACCTCATGCACTTATACTTAGTGCATAGTATAGCGTAAGTACATATATATTATATATATATATAAGCTGTATTCGATACGGTATTACCTCATACACTTATACTTAGTGCATAGTATAGCATAAGTACATATATTATATATATATATAAGCTATATTCGATACGGTATTACCTAATACACTCATACTTAGTGCATAGTATAGCGTAAGTACATATTATATATATATATATATATATATATATATATATATATATATAAAGCTGTATTCGATATGGTATTACCTAGTACACTTATACTTAGTGCATAATATAGCGTAAGTATATATATTGTATATATATATAAGTTGTATTCGATACGGTATTACCTCATACACTTATACTTAGTGCATAGTATAGCGTAAGTACATATATATATATATATATATATATATATATATATATATATATATATAAGCTGTATTCGATACGGTATTACCTCATACACTTATACTTAGTGCATAGTATAGCGTAAGTACATATATTGTATATATATAAGCTATATTTGATACGGTATTACCTCATACACTTATACTTAGTGCATAGTATAGCGTAAGTATATATATTGTATATGTATAAGCTGTATTCGATACGGTATTACCTCATACACTTATACTTAGTGCATAGTATAGCGTAAGTACATATATTATATATATATATATAAGCTGTATTCGATACGGTATTACCTCATACACTTATACTTAGTGCATAGTATAGCGTAAGTACATATATTGTATATATATAAGCTATATTCGATACGGTATTACCTCATACACTTATACTTAGTGCATAGTATAGCGTAAGTACATATATTATATATATATAAGCTATATTCGATACGGTATTACCTAATACACTTATACTTAGTGCATAGTATAGCGTAAGTATATATATTGTATATATATAAGCTGTATTCGATACGGTATTACCTATTACACTTATAGTTAGTGCATAGTATAGCGTAAGTACATATTATATATATATATATATATATATATATATATATATATATAAGCTGTATTCGATACGGTATTACCTCATGCACTTATTCGGTATTACCTCATACACTTATACTTAGTGCATAGTATAGCGTATGTACATATATTATATATATATAAGCTGTATTCGATATAGTATTACCTCATACACTTATACTTAGTGCATAGTATAGCGTGAGTACATATATTATATATATATAAGCTATATTCGATACGGTATTATCTCATACACTTATACTTAGTGCATAGTATAGCGTAAGTACATATATTATATATATAAGCAGTATTCGATACGGTATTACCTCATACACTTATACTTAGTGCATATTATAGCGTAAGTACATATATTATATATATATATATATATATATATATATATATATATATAAGTTGTATTCTATACGGTATTACCTAATCACTTATAGTTAGTGCATAGTATAGCGTAAGTACATATATATTATATTTATATAAGCTGTATTCGATACGGTATTACCTCATACACTTATACTTAGTGCATAGTATAGCGTAAGTATATATATTATATATATATAAGTTGTATTCGATACGGTATTACCTAATACACTTATAGTTAGTGCATAGTATAGCGTAAGTATATATATTATATATATAAGCTGTATTCGATACGGTATTACCTCATACACTTATACTTAGTGTATAGTATAGCGTAAGTACATATATTATATATATATAAGCTATATTCGATACGGTATTACCTCATACACTTATACTTAGTGCATAGTATAGCGTAAGTACATATATTGTATATATAGACACACACGCCCGCTTCGTAGTACTATTCATCCCTTGTATTACAAAATTATTAACGACTTACATTTATATTATTTACATAGTAAACACAAAAGTGATTTTTAAATTTGACCATATAGAGACCAACTTTGGTCGCTAACTTTAAATGAATTTAATTTAGCGACCAAAGTTGGTCACTAAATGTACATGAATTTAAATTAGAGACCAAATTTGGTCACTAAAATTTAATCAGATTTATTTATATTTTATATAATATTTAAATTAATAATAAAAATTGTTAAACGTTAGAACTGGGTCCCACATTGGCGACCAACTTTGGTCGCTAAATTTTGAATTATATTTATTTATATTTTATAAATTTTTTACATAAATATATATTTATTAAAATATTATAACTGGGTCCCACTTTAGCGACCAAAGTTGGTCGCTATCTTCTTATCCTTCAGTTAGCGACCAACTTTGGTCGCAAGTTTTAAATTATATATATTTATATTTTATAAGTTTTATAAAATAATAATAAAATTATTAAAAAAAATAGTGTGGGTCCCGCTTTTGCGACCAACATTGGTCGCTAAGCTCAGTGTATCTTTGACCAAGCAAGTCTGACCAGTCCAGTCAACAGTTTGACTAAATTTGCATCCAAATAGCGACCAACTATGGTCGCTAAATTATTTCAAATATTTGTTTTATTATTTTCGGTAGTTTGGCGACCAACTTTGGTCGCTTTTCTTAACAGACCAAATTTGGTCGCCAATATTTGGTCGCTTTTTGGCCGAATTCTAGTAGTGTGAGCAGAATAATACTCTATTAAGGAAAAATCATGAAGCTCGTCCCACTGGGTCAGCTCCATTTCCGGAATTGAATGCTGTAGCAACATATGTTAAGTTTGAAAGAAAACAAAATAATTACTGTGGTCGTGGACATGGTCGTAAACGTGGACGTGGCAGGGGGCGAAACAATTATCGTCATTATGGTGGAAATAAATTGGAGAACAATAAGGGTTCTCAAATTAATCATTCAAAAGGTAAAGCTAGTATGTGTCACCGATGTGGTATGAGAGGTCATTGGGCACGCATTTGTCGTACGCCAGAACATTTTGTCAAACTTTATCAAGCCTCCCTCAAGAAAAAAGAAAATAATGTGGAGGCACACTTGACCTTTCAAAATAATGATGATGAAGCAGGTCCCTCAAATAAATATGATTCTAAGGCACATCTTGCATATAAAGATGATGATTTTGAAGGCCTAACAAATATTACTCATTTAGAAGTTGGAGACTTCTTTGAGGATATTGACTGAAGAACTAATCATCTTACTGGGGAATGAAGCTATAAAAGTTGTTATTTTTATGTTTGCAACTAGTTTATTTTTCTTGAGTGTATTTTCCTAATGCATCATGTGTTGCTAGTTTCTACATTCCTAATGTATTTCTTAATGTTTTTTTTCGCTTGTCTTTCATATTTCTTATGATGTATTATTTGTTTTTTTATGAAGAATATGAAAATTTCCCAGTCTTCAGTTGGCCTCAATATTAATAAAGATGATATATGTCTTCTGGATAGTGCTACAATACACACTATTTTAAAAGATAAGAGATATTTTTCTTATTTGGTAATGAAAGAAGCGAATGTTAATACAATATCCGATAGTACAAGATTAATTGAAGGTTCTGGAAGAGCCAATTTATTACTACCAGGAGGAACAAATTTGGCTATTGATGAAGCACTGTATTGTAGTAAATCTCAAAGAAAATTATTAAGTTTCAAATATATTCGCCAAAATGGCTATCATATTGAGACTACAAATGATGAAAAGATTGAATATCTTTATATTACTACAATAACGTCTGGTAAGAAATATGTGCTTGAAATGTTACCTACTCTTTCCTCCGGCTTATACTACACAAGTATTAACAGGATTGAAACACATATCATAGTAAACGAGAAGTTTACTAATCAAGATAATTTTATTATTTGGCATGACCGGTTGGGCCATCCTGGTTCTAATATGATGCGTAAAATAATTGAGAATTCACATGGACATGCAATGAAGAATCAGAAGATTCTTCAATTTAAGGAATTCTCTTGTGCTGCGTGTTCTCAAGGAAAATTAATTATTAGACCATCAACTATTAAAGTTAGGATGGAATCCCCTGCATTTCTGGAACGTATACAGGGTGATATATGTGGGCCCATTCACCCTCCATGTGGACCATTCAAATATTATATGGTTTTGGTAGATGCATCTACAAGATGGTCACATGTGTGCTTACTATCAACTCGCAATATGGCATTTGCGAGATTGTTGGCTCAAATAATAAAGCTAAGAGCACAATTTCCAGATTATGCAATTAAGACAATTCGTCTTGATAATGCTGGTGAGTTTACATCCCAAGCCTTTAATGATTATTGTATTTCAACTGGGATAACAATTGAGCATCCGGTTGCTCATGTTCATACAAAATGGTCTAGCAGAATCATTGAACAAACGCCTCCAATTAATTGCTAGACCAATGCTTATGAGAACAAAACTTCCCATTTCAGTATGGGGTCATGCTATTTTGCATGCAGCAGCACTTGTACGGATAAGGCCCACAAGTTATCATAAAGTCTCCCCATTGCAAATGGCTTTTGGTCAGGAGCCAAATATTTCCCATCTTAGGATCTTTGGTTGTGCGATATATGTTCCAATTGCTCCACCACAACGCACGAAGTTGGGTCGTCAAAGAAGGTTGGGGATATATGTTGGATATGAATCTCCTTCTATTATAAAATATCTGGAGCCGATGACTCGAGATTTATTTACGGCAAGATTTTCTGATTGCCATTTTGATGAATCAGTATATCCAACATTAGGGGGAGAAAATAAGCAGCTGAAAAAGAAGATAGATTGGAATGCATTATCACTGTCTTATTTAGATTCTTGAACAAATCAATGTGAACAAGAGGTTCAAAAGATATTCATTTACAAAATATTGCAAATCAATTGCCAGATGCATTCACTGACCTACCAAGGGTGACTAAGTCACATATTCCAGCTGCTAATGCTCCAATTCGAGTTGATATCCCGGCAGGACAATTAATTAAAGCAAATGAGTCTAAGTCATGCTTGAAACGTGGTAGACCAATCGGTTCTAAAGATAAA
This sequence comes from Nicotiana sylvestris, assembly GCF_000393655.2. NCBI lineage: Eukaryota > Viridiplantae > Streptophyta > Magnoliopsida > Solanales > Solanaceae > Nicotiana > Nicotiana sylvestris. Next base: position 79,619,112 of record NC_091065.1, on the reverse strand, counting down.
AATCCTCGAAGAAGAAAAGGAGCAAGTGATCAAAGTGGACATAACACAGAGGTAGTGGCTCAAGAAGAGCCCCAAGGCGTAACAAATGATAAGACCTTATGAAACATCCAGGTACCTGAAAATAATGAAAATGAAGAGATATCAATAAGTTATGTCTCAACCGGGAAAAGATGGAACCGAAATAATATTGTTATCGATAACATTTTTGCTTATAATGTTGCTATTGAAATAATACAACAAGATGAGGATCTTGAACCAAAATCTGTCAATGAATGTAGACAGAGAAATAATTGGCCAAAATGGAAAGACGCTATCCAGGCAGAGTTAACTTCACTTGGAAAACGTGAAGTCTTCGGACCCATAGTTCGAACACCTGAAGGCATAAAGCCAGTAGGGTATAAATGGGTTTTTGTGCGAAAACGAAATGATAAAAATGAAGTCGTTAGATATAAAGCACGACTTGTGGCACAAGGGTTTTCCCAAAGGCCTGGAATTGATTATATGGAGACATATTCTCCTGTAGTGGATGCTATCACCTTCAGGTATCTCATAAATATGGCAGTGCAAGAAAAACTTGATATGCATCTAATGGATGTTGTTACAGCCTATTTGTATGGATCATTAGACAACGAAATTTTTATGAAAGTACCTGAGGGATTTAAAGTGCCAGAAGCATATAAAAGTTTTCGAGAAACTTGTTCAATAAAGCTTCAGAAATCTTTATACGGATTGAAACAATCAGGTCGTATGTGGTACAATCGCCTGAGTGAATACCTGTTGAAAGAAGGGTACAAGAATGATCCAATTTGTCCTTGTGTCTTTATAAAAAGGTCTGGATCTGAATTTGTTATAATCGCCGTGTATGTTGATGATTTAAATATCATTGGAACTCCTGGGGAGCTTCCAAAAATAGTAGACTGTTTGAAGAAAGAATTTGAAATGAAAGATCTTGGAAAGACAAAATTTTGTCTTGGTCTACAAATTGAGTATATGAAAGATGAAATATTTGTCCATCAATCAACATACACCGAAAAGATTTTAAAGCGATTCTATATGGATAAAGCACATCCATTGAGTACCCCGATGGTTGTGAGATCACTTGATATAAAGAAAGATCCATTCCGACCTCATGAAAATGATGAAGAGCTTCTTGGTGCCGAAGTACCATATCTTAGTGCAATTGGGGCATTAATGTATCTTGCCAATAATTCCCGACCAGATATAGCTTTCTCAGTAAGCTTATTGGCAAGATTTAGTACTTTGCCAACACAAAGACACTGGAATGGTATTAAACATATATTCAGATACCTCCAAGGGACCATTGATATGAGTTTATTTTATTCAAATAAATCCAAGCCATCATTGATTGGTTATGCATATGCAGGATATTTGTCTGATCCATACAAAGGTCGATCTCAGACAGGCTATTTATTTACAAGTGGAGGTACAACCATATCATGGTGTTCGACAAAACAAACTATGGTTGCCACTTCTTCAAATCATACAGAGATAATAGCCATTCACGAAGCAAGTCGAGAATGCGTTTGGTTAAGATCTATAACTCAACACATTCAGCAAACATGCGGTCTTTCTTCGAAAGAGAATATTCCAACAATATTGTATGAAGACAATGCTGCATGCATAGCTCAATTGAAAGGAGGATATATCAAAGGAGATAGAACAAAACTCATTTCACCGAAATTCTTTTTCACTCATGATCTTCAGAAGAATGGTGAAATAGATGTACAACAAGTTCGTTCACGTGATAATTTGGATGATCTGTTCACTAAGGCGTTACCAACCTCAATATTTGAAAAGCTGATATATAAGATTGGAATGCGTCATCTTCGAGACATTAAGTGATTTTTCATCAAGGGGAGTAACTACACGCTGCACTCTTTTCCTTAACCAAGGTTTTGTCCCACTGGGTTTTTTCTGGTAAGGTTTTTAATGAGGCAGCAAGCAATGCATATTATAAATAACTATGTACATTCCAATATTTGTTTTTGTAAGTTTTTAATGAGGCACATTATGTTACATGGACATCCAAGGGAGAGTGTTATGAATAGTTTGTATATTGGATACTACTTTGGATACTACATTGGATGCCCATGTTGTGAATAACTTAAAGATTAAATTTCCTACTTTATGTCCATTATCTTTACTTTTTATGCCTATAAAAGGTCATGTAATTGTAATAGAAAAATACACCAAAGTGAAAGAAGAAACACTTCTCCCTTCTTTCTATCTCTTCTTATTTACATTTTACTGCATTACTTTTATTTTATAACAAATATTTTCTTTTTCAGCTATTATTCCTCAAGAAACATATCTATTGTGTTTAAATAGTGACTCATACTTTAATGATGTCACTTGGTTTTATAGTCTTTTATATATTTATTGTTAGTTTTGTCACACCCCTTCTTACCCCTTCAAAAGATAATGTGTTGTTATGGATTGTGGGTTAAAGAGATTTTCCAATTAAAGTGACAAATTTAAAATAGGGATTATTTTATTTACAGAGTCGTCACTTGAAAATTGATTTTTGCCGGTGTTCCAAGTCACCTTTTATTTGAATCCCTATTCAAAGGAAGGTTTGACTCTATTATTATTGGTCTGCGAAAATAAAGTCCGAGTAAGAAATTCTGTTGACTGGGGAGAAGGTGTAAGGCATTCCCCGAGTCCCGTGGTTCTAGCACGGTCTCTTTATTGACTACATTTGGCTTATATTTTTTTTATAACGTGTGTTTTATTGGTTCTCATCTTTTACCTATGTCCGCTTTTATTGCTTGATTAAATTTATGAAAAGGTTATCTTGAAATAAGTCATGCGTGTGAATACTTATTTTGTTACATATCACAATTATGCCACGGAGACCATACATATAGCCATGATGTTTAATTATTTAAAGCGCACCTAAATAAACTAGCGCACTTGAATTATTTTTCTAAAACTAATTTAAGATTGTTGTAAGGCCAAGAGTTATGGAATTGTTTGTGGAAGAAGTGTATGATTTTAGATATTTGAATAAATAAGCTATCATATACCAATACCCTACATTCCAACAATTGAAGCCTAAACTTATTAATGTCCAAATCTTCCAAACTTTAAGGCAAATTTAAATACTATATTTTCAGAAACATGATTAAGCATATAGCATTTAAGGATTGATTTACATTATTATTTATAAAGTTTAAAGATAAATAAATAAAATCACATAAAACAGGATATAAAGAACATAGGGATGAATAAACCTTTTAGTGCAAGATTTTCAATTAGATGAGCCTCCAAGAGTAGGTACAACAACTCAGACGAACGCCGAACAAGCATAAGCGAAAAAGAACATCAAAGCTAGTGAACGGAGCTCCAATGGAATCCTCGATCTCGACTATTGTCACAACTCTTTGGCATGTAAAAGGGATGATTTGAAGTATTTTTACTAGATTTTGGGGTGGTAAATTACTGATTCTTTTTCGAAAGAATGACACGAGTAGAAATTCCCCGTAGCATAGAAGAAAAAATATTTTGTTTCTCTCAATTCTCTCCTCTCTTTTCTCTTCTTTTTTTCTTTCTTCTCAGATTTTTTCTTCTATTTATAGAAAAAAAATTCAAAAATTTTCAGATTTTTTTTAATTTTATATTATTTTTTTTTAATTTTTTAATTAAAAGAAATCCCACTTACATTTTGCTTTTATTTTTTAAAAAAATTAATCCCCACCTTTCCTTACTTTTATTTTAAAATTTAAACTTTAATTACTTTTATTTTTTTTTATTATCCACTCATTTTACTTTTTCTTTAAAAAACTATCCACTTTCTTTTGCTTTTCTTTTAAACATTCTACTTTCTTTACTTTTAATTTTTTTTTGATTTTCAGATACCTTTATATTTATTTTTTAATTCCAACTTTATTTTACTTTTTAAATTTTTCACAAAAATTTACTTTTATTTTTTTTAATTTTCCACTTTCTTTTACTTTAAAAAAAAAAAGAGAATTCCACCTACTTTTAATTTTATTTTTTTTAATTTTTTTTAATTCCATACTTCTCTTTTTCTTATTTTTTTAATCTATCCCAATTTTTTTTTTTAATATTTTCGGATTTTTTTATTATTTTAAAATAAAATAATATTAATAGTAATAATTCACCTTTTAAAATTTTGTATTGTTACCCTATAATAAAAAGTGTAACAAATCTAAAGCTGCTGAAATTCGGAAGGTCAACGGGTAGAAAAAGCTTCTGAAATTCTCTTTGGGAAGCTGCTGTCTTTTTTTTTACAGCATCATGTACAGTACTCCGTGTACAGTACAACGTACAATACCCCGTGAATAGTATCGTGAACAGTACCCCGTGTACAGTACAATGTATAGTACCCCCGAATAGTACCGTGAACAGTACCCCCGTGAACAGTCGTGAACAGTACCCGAAATTTTTCTGGACAGAACATTAAGTTCTGTTTTCCATTTTTAGCGAATTGGAGCTCAAGAAGAGGCGATTTTTGGGAGATTTTCAGAGAAAACAACATGGTAAGTATTCTTAACTTAATTTTGGTTAGATTACCCGAATCTATTACTAGTTTTGGCATTTAATTGGTGATTTTAATTGGGAAAATCTTGAAAATCCTCTTGGTTTAATTTGACGATTTGAGGGTCGAGTTGATGTCGGATTTTAGTAAAATTAGTATGGTTGGACTCGTGGTTGGATGAGGTTTCATATTCCGTAATTTTTGTTGGGTTCCGAGACGTGGGCCCTACAGGCGAATTTTTAGTGCAATTTCGAATTTTTAATGGAAAATGAAGAATTTCATATAGAATTAATTCCTATAATTTTTATTGACTGAATCGAATTGTTTATGACTAGATTTGGGAATTTCGGGCACGAATTCGCGAGGAAAAAAGTTGTTGGAATTTTGAATTGGTTGCAAAGCGAGGTAAGTGTTTGGTCTAACCTTAGCTTGAGGGAATAAGAGTTGTGTCTTATTTGCTACATGTTAATTGTGGAGTACGACGTATAGGCATGGTGACGAGTACCTATATGTTGGTGTCAAGCATGCCCGTGAGTCTTATATTATAATTGTTATGACTCCGTTGTGGTTTATTGTGCTTCATATGTTATTATTATTATTGTTCCCTTGCCCGGATGTTTGTTTGATATTATTGCTCCCTTGCCGAGATGTTTGTTTGATATTATTGTCTCCCTTGCCGGGATGTTATTGTTTTGATGTTGTTTCCCTTGCCGTTTATTTGATTGTTGTACTATTGTCCCCTTACCGGGATTTTATTGTGATTTCATTTATTTCCTTGCCCTTATTTCTTGTGATTGTTGTTTGGGTGAGGAAGATTGTAAAAGCACGAAGGGTGATGTCGTGTATGGTTTTGTGAGGAAGAGTGTAAAGCACGAAGGGTGATGCCGTGCCGCACGATGTATAATTCCGTGCCGATTATATTGATTTTATGGTGAGGAAGAGTGTAAAGCACGAAGGGTGATACCGTGTAGTTTATATTGATTCTTATACTAAGGACGAGAGTAAAAGCACGAAGGGTGATGCCGTGTACTTGTCCTTGATTTTTCCTGATTCTAATTGAGTTATGTTGTCCTGTACGTTTATTTACTGATTTTCCGTTATTACTTGATTTTATTTCGATGTTATAGATTCCCTTACCCTATTTGCCTTGTGTTTGTTGCTTGGGTGAGGAAGAGTGTAAAACACGAAGGGTGATGCCGTGTATTGTTTTGGTGAGAGAGTGTTAAAGCACGAAGGGTGATGCCGTGTATTGTTTTGATGAGAGAGTGTTAAAGCATGAAGGGTGATGTCGTGCACTTTCTGTTTGCTGTTTTTACTTGTTATTAACAATTCAAGTGTATTAACTGCTTGGATTCCTTTACTGTTGTGATCCTTTGTGTTGGAATCCATAGTGTTTACAATACCTCGCCTAATTTTTTTAATATGTTCAATACTTCAAATTTCAAGAATTATTACATTTAACTCAATTGATTTCTCAACTAAAGTTTCCTTAAACCATTTGAGGTTGTACTTTACTTAAAAAGGAATTTCTACTATGTTTTGATTTATTAATTTCTCGTATTAAAAGTAATGATTCCTTCGATATTGTACTTTCATTGAAAATGGTATTTTCTTTATCAAATGATTTCAATTTTTTTTTATCTTTTCTTGTTGATTTCCTAATTGGGTTGGAAGTTGTACTCTACTTTATGTTAAGCGAATGAGGCTCCTTGAACACTCTTAATTGTATTGGGTTATGGAACCTATGAGCTGAGTAACATGAGAATATTGTTGTGCAATGTGAGACAGAAATATGTGGGCACAAGGTGCCGGGGAAAATATTATGGTTTTATTTAATGGCACGTGAGTTGTCTGTGCGGTTGTGACATAAATATGGGCACGAGGTGCCGTGAAAATATGAAAGTGGGCTGAGACCTATATTATTTATGATTATGAAATGAGGTGTCACAAGGTGACCTTTACTCGAAAGAATTATATTCGAAAGATGCTTATCTGAAAGATATTTATTTGAAGGATATATATTCGAAATATATTTATTGAAAGGCATATTATCTTAGAGATTATTACTTGAAGGATTTATAAGCGAAAGATTTATATTTGAAGGACTTGATTAATTGATTGCACTTGTATTTATTATTTGTTGAGAAACATTTATGGTGTTTTTGTTGCCTGCTATTTATATCACTGGTTGATCATTGTTGCCATCATTGTTATCTTCTTCCTATTATTTTTGTACGCTATTTTGCACAGGTTTATTTGGTAGTCTGGTCCTAGCCTCGTCACTACTTCGCCGAGGTTAGGCTAGGCACTTACCAGCACATGAGGTCGGTTGTGATGATAGTACACTTCTATACATTTTTTGTGTACAGACCTAGGTATTTGATCGATAGTAGATACTCGTTGCGGTGGAGACTCAAGGTAAACTTGTTAAAGCGTTCGCAGTCCTCAGAGTCACCTTCAGTTGTACTTATTTCCATTTGTTCCCTTTGTTTCGGAACAGTGATGTATTTATTTTGTATAACTACTCTTAGAAAGGCTTGTGACTTGTACCACCGGTTTTGGGAATTATAAATTGTTAAGAGTTATTGAATTTAAAGTTGCCAAATATCAATGTTATTTCAGTTAATGTTAGGCTTACCTAGTTTAGAGACTAGGTGCCATCACGACTCCTTCGGAGGGATTTTTGGGTCGTGACAAGTTGGTATCAGAGCTCTTGGTTCATAGGTGCTACAAGTCATAATTGAGTTTAGTAGAGTCTTGCGGATCGGTACGGAGACGTCTGTACTTATCTCCGAGAGGCTACAGAACTAGTAGGAAAAATTTCCACTTCATTCATTCCTTATCGTGCGACATTTATTCAACTTGAAGCATATATCTTATGTTCTTTTGCATCCACTAATGTATGGAATTGCGCACTATGCCAATGGTTTGTGATACCGTACAAGGTTATAAGAGAGCCAGAGCTGCTCAACCATTGTTACCATGTGTCGTTCAGAATCGAAGATATGAAAGCGCAAAGAGATCTTTCGGTTGTGTGCATGGGGGTGCATCAGATTCTGACATTTGGTTAATAAGTACAATCTTAAGAAGGTTTAATTGGTTTCCTAATCATCACATGTGGATGTAGATCTAAAAATAGTTGGTCGTATTAGAGATTATGTGTTTCGTATGGGATTTCTATTTAGCGAGTGGTATTTACTAGTAAGCCGAGACACTGGAAGAGGTGAGTTTAACTGTCACGAGGATGACATGCGCCAAATAAATAGCTTGAGGTGTCTTATGACCGGTGTCGTACGAGCGATAAAGGTTAGTATTGTGAATCATCAGAATGTTTATATGGCTTCGTGCTAAGTGAGGGGAGTTTACTATCAACTCTCAAATTATGGGGTCATGTGTTATATTAGTTTTGGCTTGAGCTGTATATATGTGGTATTGAAAGGTTTGTCGAAACTTGTATATGATTAAGAGCTGATATTTGAAAGGAATGATGATGGGACTTTTGGTATTCCCACGTCCTTAATAATTCTACATTTCAGTATCAGCAGGGACATGGAAACAATTTTAGAATACTCATAGTGCTCCAGTTAATCAGGGCACTTACGTGGGGCAATCATCTTTTAATGTACCAGTGGCATGGAATTTTTTGCAATGGTTATTTATGTTATCCAGTACAGACTTAGTATGAGCAGTCGAACTGAGGATGAGTTGTTATGAAAATGGTGATACTAGGAACATCTTGAGAAATTATCCTAGACTTGGGAGAGACATATTTCGTCAAAGCACTCAGGCTACGTGCCCCATTGCAGTTACTACTCTACTTACATGACCAACCATAGGTAGATGTCAGGATATTAGAGGTGAAGGTGAGACTCCTAGAGGTGGAGACCCAGTCCGTTGATATATTTTCTATGGTATGGCTGAGGTTGCTACACCAGACGGTATTGTTATAAGTACGGTCTCGAATTATTATAAAGTCAAAATTTCCTTAACTTGATTCGGTTTTGAGCATCGAGGAAAGTTCTCCTATTGTGCTCCACTTATGAGTGAGCTTCCTAATTCTTAAATCTACATATGTGAATACTTCTGTTAGGAGATTGTATGGAGATAACTATGTCTATCATTATGTGTTGGTCACCAAAATAGTTGTGAGGCAAAAAGTGACTCTTGTTAATCAATTCGATGAGTTTGATTTAATTTCTAAATAATTGATTTCCATTGTAAATTATATGCCCTACCGGTAAGAGGGATTATTGTATGTTGTGATTTTGTTTAACCGAAATTATTTGAAAGAAGGAAGAAATGAAATGGAAAATTTTAGTTGGCACAATGTGCAAAATACTTGTGATTCAGAGTTGAGGATGAGATCCTCATATTTTTATATGATATAAAATATTTAAACCAGGCGACAAGCTGCGGTGGATGTTATATAAGGACGAGGTCCTGGTGGTGAAAATTTTATGTGATTAAATTTTCCTTTTGTGAAATTAAAATTTGTGTTGTAGCACTTGTAGGGAGTCATGCCTATTAGGCTTATTTGAAAATTCTTATATGAATATTTCTGTGCATAATTTGCCAAAATTGTATTGTAACTATTGAGTTTTAGCCTACAAGGTGAGAGCCCAGGTGGCATTAAATTGTGACTCGTTACTTCGGGTAAGTAATTATAAGATCCCCATGCCTTGTTGTTAGTAATCTGGAGGTTTGAAACGAAATTTTGTTAACATGAGGTTAATTGATGATATTGTAATCTATTATGAACAACCATTAAGACCAGAGATATGGTTATCATCATACATATGATGCGTTTTATGTCAAGATATCATTGTGATAATGACGGGCTTGTAATGGGGAGATTAATGTTATTGATATATACTTTGTGGTGTGTTGTTGGGTTGTGGACATGTTGTTAGGAGTTGTTTTGGTGTTACTCTGACAGGTGGATAGGCCCAATTACAGGGGAGACTCTGCCGAAATTTCTGAAAAATTTGGGAGTTAGAAAAATTTGAGATATTGAGATGTGCAAAGAAAGAGATAAGTTACATTATGTGTTTGATGACGGACTCTACTTCTCATTTAAGGACGAATGACCCTAAGTGGGGGAGAATGTAATACCCTGTATTTGATGGGTGCATAGGCACAAGTTGCTATAGCCAGTCGGGACTAATATCGTGTGTTGACGTAAAAATCGGACCTTTCTAGAAATGATTGGAGTGTAAGAAATTTGGTCTTGAAGTTTACGAATATGGATAAAGGAAATGATCTCAATTGAAATGGTGTTGTCGGACTTATGTCGAATGCGATAATGTGGGATCAACCGCGAATAATTGTGTAAAAGTAAAATCATCAATTTGGTAACTTGAGAATAATTCTTAGTACGTTCGAGGACGAACGTTTGTTTTAGAGGTGGAGAATGTGATGACCCAAAATGTCATCTTTAAATTAAATAATCATCTCGGTATTTTTAAGACCTTGAAAAGCAGTATCAATAATTCCTCGACTTGCATGCACAGTCCATATAATTTTCCAGAAGGTTTTTATGTGAAAAGTGGATTAAATTGTGGACTAGAGCTTTAAAACTCAATTGAGTTGACTTCGGTCAACATTTTGAGCAAACGAATCCGGATAAAAGTTTTGACCATTCTGGTAGTTCCGTATCGTAAATTGGGACTTGGTCATATGCCCGAAAGCGAATTTGGAGGTCCCTAGATCAAATTATCATTATTTAACGGAATCTAGAAATCTAAGGTTAAAGATTTCTTAGGTTTGACCGGAGAGTTGACTTTTTAATATCGGGGTCGGAATCTCATTCTAAAAATTTTCATAGCTTTGTTATGTCATTTATGACTTGTGTGCAAAATTTGAAGTCAATCGGACTTGATTTGATAGGTTTTTGCATCGACTATAGAAGTTGGACGTTCTTAGTTTCATTAGGCTTGAATGGGGATGTGATTCACGTTTTTAGCATTATTTGATGCGATTTGAGGTTTCGACTAAGTCTGTATCATATTTTAGGATTTGTTGGTGTATTTTGTTGAAGTCCTGAGGGCCTCGGGTGGATTTCGGAAGGTCAACGGGTAGAAAAAGTTGCTGAAATTCTCTTTGGGAAGCTGCTGTCTTTTTTTTACAGCATCATGTACAGTACCCCGTGAACAGTACCGTGAACAGTACCCCGTGTACAGTGTACAGTACCCCGTGAATAGTACAGTGTACAGTACCCCGAACAGTACCATGTACAGTACCCCATGACAGTATCGTGAACAGTATCCCGTGAACAGTCGTGAACAGTGTGAACGCGTGAACAGTACCCGGAATTTTTCTAGACAGAACATTAAGTTCTGAAAATGGGACAAAGTCCCATTTTCCATTTTTAGCGAATTGGAGCTCGGGAAGAGGCGATTTTCGGGAGATTTTCAGAGAAAACAATAGGGTAAGTGTTCTTAACTTAATTTTGGTTAGATTACCCAAATCTATTACTAGTTTTGACATTTAATTGGTGATTTTAATTGGGAAAATCTTGAAAACCCTCTTGGTTTAATTTGAAGATTTGAGGGTCGAGTTGATGTCGGATTTTAGTAAAATTGGTATGGTTGGACTCGTGGTTGGATGAGGTTTCATATTCCGTAATTTTTGTTGGGTTCCGAGACGTGGGCCCCACAGGCGAATTTTTAGTGCAATTTCGATTTTTAATGGAAAATGTAGAATTTTATATAGAATTAATTCCTATAATTTTTATTAACTGAATCGAATTGTTTATGACTAGATTTGGGAATTTCGGGCACGAATTCGTGAGGCAAAGACTTGTTGGAATTTTGAATTGGTTGCAAAGCGAGGTAAGTGTTTGGTCTAACCTTAGCTTGAGGGAATAGGAGTTGTGTCTTATTTGCTACATGTTAATTGTGGAGTACGATGTATAGGCATGGTGATGAGTATCTATATGTTGGTGTCAAGTATGCCCGTGAGTCTTATATTATAATTGTTATGACTCCGTTGTGGTTTATTGCGCTTCATATGTTATTATTATTATTGTTCCCTTGCCGGGATGTTTGTTTGATATTATTGTTCCCTTGCCGAGATGTTTGTTTGATATTATTGTCTCACTTGCCGGGATGTTATTGTTTTGATGTTGTTTCCATTGCCGTTTATTTGATTATTGTACTATTGTCTCCTTACCGGGATTTTATTGTGATTTCATTTATTTCCTTGCCCTTATTTCTTGTGATTGTTGTTTGGGTGAGGAAGAGTGTTAAAGCACGAAGGGTGATGCCGTGTATGATTTTGTGAGGAAGAGTGTAAAGCACGAAGGGTGATGCCATGCCGCACGATGTACAATTCTGTGCCGATTATATTGATTTTATGGTGAGGAAGAGTGTAAAGCACGAAGGGTGATATCGTGTAGTTTATATTGATTCTTATAGTGAGGACGAGAGTAAAAGCACGAAGGGTGATGCCGTGCACTTGTCCTTGATTTTTCCTGATTCTAATTGAGTTATGTTGTCCTGTACGTTTATTTACTGATTTTCCGTTATTACTTGATTTTATTTCGATGTTATAGATTACCTTACCCTATTTGCCTTGTGTTTGTTGCTTGGGTGAGGAAGAGTGTAAAGCACGAGGGTGATGCCGTGTATTGTTTTGGTGAGAGAGTGTTAAAACACGAAGGGTGATGCTGTGTATTGTTTTGATGAGAGAGTGTTAAAGCATGAAGGGTGATGTCGTGCACTTTTTGTTTACTGTTTTTACTTGTTATTAACAATTCAAGTGTATTAACTGCTTGGATCCCTTTACTGTTGTGATCCTTTGTGTTGGAATCCATAGTGTTTACAATACCTCGCCTTATTTTATTAATATGTTCAATACTTCAAATTTCAAGAATTATTACATTTAACTCAATTGATTTCTCAACTAAAGTTTCCTTAAACCGTTTGAGGTTGTACTTTACTTAAAAAGGAATTTCTACTATGTTTTGATTTATTAATTTCTCGTATTAAAGGTAATGATTCCTTCGATATTGTACTTTCATTGAAAATGGTATTTTCTTTATCAAATGATTTCATTTTTTTTTTATCTTTTCTTGTTGATTTCCTAATTGGGTTGGAAGTTGTACTCTACTTTATGTTAAGCGAATGAGGCTCCTTGAACACTCTTAATTGTATTGGGTTATGGAATCTATGAGCTGAGTAACATGAGAATATTGTTGTGCAATGTGAGATAGAAAGATGTGGGCACAAGGTGTTGGGGAAAATATTATGGTTTTATTTAATGGCACGTGAGTTGTCTGTGCGGTTGTGACATAAATATGGGCACGAGGTGCCGTGAAAATATGAAAGTGGGCTGAGACCTATATTATTTATGATTATGAAATGAGGTGTCACAAGGTGACCTTTACTCGAAAGAATTATATTCGAAAGATGCTTATCTGAAAGATATTTATTTGAAAGAAATATATTCAAAATATATTTATTGAAAAACATATTATCTTAGAGATTATTACTTGAAGGATTTATAGGCGAAAGATTTATATTTGAAGGACTTGATTAATTGATTGCACTTGTATTTATTATTTGTTGAGAAACATTTATGGTGTTTTTGTTGCCTGCTATTTATATCACTGGTTGATCATTGTTGCCATCATTGTTATCTTCTTCCTATTATTTTTGTACGCTATTTTGCACAGGTTTATTTGGTAGTCTGGTCCTAGCCTCGTCACTACTTTGCCGAGGTTAGGCTAGGCACTTACCAGCACATGAGGTCGGTTGTGCTGATACTACACTTATATACATTTTTGTGTACAGACCTAGGTATTTGATCGATAGTAGCTACTCGTTGCGGTGGAGACTCAAGGTAAACTTGCTGCAGCGTTCGCAGTCCTCAGAGTCACCTTCAGTTGTACTTATTTCCATTTGTTCCCTTTGTTTCGGAACAATGATGTATTTATTTTGTATAACTACTCTTAGAAAGGCTTGTGACTTGTACCACCGGTTTTGGGAATTATAAATTGTTAAGAGTTATTGAATTTAAAGTTGGCAAATATCAATGTTATTTTAGTTAATGTTAGGCTTACCTAGTTTAGAGACTAGGTGTAATCACAACTCCTTCGGAGGGATTTTTGGGTCGTGACAATTAGGTACTCACAGCTGCCCCTCTTTGCTTGGAAACATAAAGAGTTTTCAAGCAATGATAAGGTGACCCATGTGACTAATTTTTGAATATATCTTTATTCAAAAGTGAAGAAATAAGGATAAGAGAAAAGAGAAAGGGTGCAACCGAGTCTTGGTTTTGGACAACCTACATATCCCGGGTTATAGGGGAATCAGGTCGTGTGTAGTTCAAGAAAAATGATGGAATGATGAGTTGAGGAGTCGAGTGGGGTTCCGTCGAGGCTCCGGTCCGCGATCCTGTTATTATATCAAAAATCAAAAAGAAACTAAACAAGCCAATCAACTATGAGTTACAAGATTCCTATCTATGAGCCTTCTAAAACTCGATTTTAAGTCTTGACTGGTTCTTTAAGCAGACTCTAATCTGAACCTTGATGCTCGATAGCTATAGATGCTTGTTCATTGTTCTATATCTTCTTCTAATCAAAACAGTAAAATGCAATGCTCATGTCTTCAGTCATGTCTTGAACAATCCACATTATTTCATCAGCTTCTCCATTTGGATACTTCTTTTGGTCATCTCAAACCCTGTGCCTTGAGGTAAGACCTGCTCAGACACAAAACAAACAAATGAACGAAATTTTTCTGCCCCAGTTTTTACTAGAAAAATTTCGTGAGTCATTGTAATAGAATTCTAAACTACTTTATTAAAAGCAATAAAGTGTCGGGATTGGTGTACCCTAGGAAAACATGATTCTTTGGGAATGGTGTACCCTGATTGTCTAAACGGTGTCTCAACTAAGGATTGCTGTACCTTATATTGGAAAACATGGATAGAGAATGGTGTACCCCGTATTATCAAAGATACCACGAAGTGGTGTACCCTGCACTTAAGATCAGATCAATTAGGGATTGGTGTACCCTACGTTGGAAACACAGCCATGGATTGGTGTACCCTATACTGTTAAGGAGACTAGGTCGTAATGTACCCTATATTTAAGCTCGACTCAACTAGGGAGTAAGGAATCCTATGCTGGAAAACACAGCTAGGGATTGGTATACACTATACTGGTAAGGAGGCTAGGGAGTGGTGACCCTATATTTGAAATAAAATCAACTAGGGAATGGAGACCCTATGTTGGAGAAGGATACTAGGGAGTAGATACCCTATGTCTAAAATAATCAACTAGGGATTGGTGTAAGGAAATTAGGGAGTGGTGTACCCTATATTTAAGCTCGACTCAACTAGGGAGTGGGGAATCCTATGTTGGAAAACTTAGCTAGGGATTGGTGTACCCTATAGTGGTAAGAAGGCTAGGGAGTGGTGACCCTATATCTGAAATAAAATCAACTAGGGAATGGAGACCCTATGTTGGAGAAGGAGACTAGGAAGTAGATACCCTATGTCTAAAATAAAATCAACTAGGGAGTGAGACCCTATGTTGGAAAATACAGCTAGGGATTGGTGTACCCTATATTGGCAAGGAAATGTAACTAGTTGGTACCCTGTATTACGGAAAAAGAATATAACCAAAGGTTGACACCCTATATTACGGAAAAAATGTTGAATCCCTTAGATTGAAAAAGTTCTACCTGCATTAAACTAACGAAAAGCAAGCCTGAGCGAAGAGTACTTCTACCCGGAAATATGAGCTGGATCCCCCTAGGTGAAAAGGTTCTACCTGGGTTAAGCTATGAATACTAAGCTTGGGCGAACAAGACTTCTACCTGGAAATAGGAGCTTGATTCCCGCTAGGCGAAAAGGTTCTACCTGGGTAAAGTTGCGTAAAAACAAAGCCTGGGCGAAAAGTATTTCTACCCGAAAATATGAGCTGGATCCTCTTAGGCGAAAGGTTCTACCTGGGTTAAGCTGTGAAAACTAAGCATGGGCGAAAAGTACTTCTACCCAGAAATAGGAGCTGGATCCCCCTAGGCAAAAAGGTTCTACCTGGTTTAAGTTGCGTAAAAACAACCTAAGTGAAGAATACTTCTACCCGGAACTAGGAGCTAGATTCCCCTAGGCGAAAAGGCTCTACCTGGGTTAAGCTATGAAAACTAAGCCTCGGTGAAAAGTAATTTTACCCGGAACTATGAGCTGGATCCCCTTAGGCGAAAAAGTTCTACCAGGGTTAAGTTGCATAAAAACTACCTAAGCGAAGAGTACTTCTACCTGGAACTATGAGATGGATCCCCCTAGGCAAAAAGGTTCTACCTGGGTTAAGCTGCGTAAAAACAACCTGAGTGAAGAGTGCTTCTACCCGGAACTATGAGCTGGATCCCCCTAGGCGAAAAAGTTCTACCTGAGTTAAGCTACGTAAAAATAACCTGAGCGAAGAGTACTTCTACCCAGAACTATGAGCTGGATTACCCTAGGCGAAAAGGTTCTACCTGGGTTAATCTGCGTAAAAACAAACCTGAGCGAAGAGTACTTCTACCAGGAACTATGAGCTGGATCCCTCTAGGCAAAAAGGTTTTACCTGGGTTAAGCTGCGTAAAAACAACCTAAGCGAATAGTACTTCTACCCGGAAATATGAGCTGGATCCCCTAAGGCTAAAAAGTTATACCTGAGTTAAGCTGCGTAAAAACAACCTGAGCGAAGAGCTACCCGAAACTATGAGCTGGATCCCCCTAGGCGAAAAGGTTCTACCTGGGTTATGCTGCGTAAAAACAACTTGAGCGAAGAGTACTTCTACCTGGAACTATGAGCTGGATTCCCTTAGGTGAAAAGGTTCTACCTGGGTTAATCTGCGTAAAAATAACATGAGCGAAGAGTACTTCTACCCGAAACTATGAGCTGGATTACCCTAGGCAAAAAGGTTCTACCTGGGTTAAGCTGCATAAAAATAACCTGAGCGAAGAGTACTTCTACCCGGAACTATGAGCTGGATCCCCCTAGGCGAAAAGGTTCTACCTGGGTTAAGTTGCGTAAAATAGGAGGTGTGAACAATAGTGATGTATGCCGAAAGTAAAAGAAAAAATGGAGATTTTAAGGAGCTAACGTTTGGTGACATTTGTTCTTTTATAATCACCATTCTGCATGCTTTGTTCCTGCTTCAAACAAAGAAAAATTTGTGAGTTTTCAAAGTAGTGGTTGGTTTGTGACCTTGATGCCCAGAGTAGTTTGATTCACGGCCACTGCTATCGAAGAACCAATTCTGTCTACGTGGCACCGAGATGCTTGACCGCTCTGTATTATTTTCTGGAGACCTTGGCTTTCCAAACTTTTGTCGAGATGGTTGGCCACTTGGGACTCAACCTTTTCAACTTTATTTGCCTTTATAGGCACTTCAATTTGATTTTCTCCTTCCAAGAGTTTTGATTTCGAAGCATCGGCCGCCATGGCCAGTCGAGGCCGACTTATGCCCCTTGACGAGGCTGGGTGCCTTTTTGCATATTAGCTTGTATCAAATGAGAACCCTGTAAATCAGTCTTACCATCCTTTCTCTGTCTTAGTTTCGGAACAGAGTTAAACCGAAATGGATTCAAAGAAAACAAACAATGGAATGGAGAATGAGTTTAAAACAAGAAGTGTCCCTTTCGGGGAAAGGAAAGAAGGACTTATCTAGAGTACATGCGGACTTCAATGAACATGACATAACTTTTGGACTGGATGCCTGATCTGTGTAAACCGTCTGACTCTCAGAAATTCATCACAACTTTTGCCTCAAAATCGAGAAACCTAGCCAGGACTCTATCAATGCCGATGGCTGTGAGAATCCTCTTTTCGATCAAGCCTGCCCTTTGCGGGTCTTCATGAGCTAACCTCTCTCATTTCTCTACTCACCATCGCCTTATAGTGCTCTTTGCGAGTTATCACTAACAAGACTCTCTCATTTTGATTTCTTTACTTACTATTGCCTCACGGTGCCCGTGTGGATTTTCACCATTAAGACTCTCTCATTTTACTTCTTTGCTTACTGTTGCCTCACGGTGCCTGTGTGGATTTTCACCATTAAGACTCTCTCATTTTACTTCTTTGCTTACTGTCGCCTCACGGTGCCCGTATGGGTTTTAACCAATAAGACTCTCTCATTTTGTTTCTCTCATTTGATTGCATCAGATCCAAATAGCTATATCCTCCAATTTTGGACATCTTTACCGATTGATCGGAAGGACTTGAACAAGATTTGAGGTAAAAATAGTTTGGACTGAATTACAACTTTGGAACCTTTCAGGCGAACATCGCCGAACCATTATAACATCTGCCCCAGTTTCACTTTTGGGGGAATTTGGATTTTTATTTTGGTGTGACTGAACCCCAAAGAGAGGCTGTCTTCGTATCCTTTCGGGATCAAGTCGAACGTAGTTCAGGAAATTTGTTTTTGATTTTTTCTTTTGTTTTTCTGTTTTGTTTTGTTTTGTTTTGTTTTCTCTTTCTTTTTCCATTCCTTTTCCTCTTTTATTTTTTTTCATTTTTCATTTCTTTTTCTTCTTTTTTTTTTTCTTAATTTTTTTTCCATTTTTTTCAATAACACTTTCAGGTTCCAAAGAGGGTAATCAAAGAAGAGTAACCGACTCAAATGGGTTTGCAAAGGGTTAAGTATTTGGATAGTGAGAAAGAAAGACTTCTTTATCCCAACCGGAGAACATTAATGCTATATAGAGGATCCAACATAGTACCTTTGACTGCATTTGCATTAACAGTTGTTTCAAGGACATTTTTTTCGATGTATCCTAAATATAACGCTCATTTTGGCAAGACTCTTGTTATAATATATGGACCTTTTCCAATTTTAGAGCAAACATTTCTTCAGCTTCTTCATGATGCGGGAGGATACACCTCAGCATGAGTTGCCCTACTTCAAATTTTTTGAAACACACTTTCTTGTTATAGGCATGAGCCATTCTCTATCGGTACAACTGCTTGTGGCAGACCACAACTAACAATTTTTTAGCCATTCAAATCAACCATTTTAACCGGATTTTGACACAATCTTGATCCTTGATCTCGGTTTCAACAAAGATCCAAAAAGAGGAAATTTCAACTCCTGCTGGTATCATGACTTCAATGCCATAAACCAATCACATAAGGGCAGTTTCATTTGGACTTTGTTTAGGCTTACTATTCCAATTCTCTGTATATTTCATTACAAGCGTTATCTTCAATACATTCTACTTCGTGATTCATTATTTCGGGGTCTGATAACATTTTAGGATCTGGGCATGAAGTTGTCAAGCATGTCATGTCATTAAAATTTGCATTAATAGAACTCAAAAGAGAATAAGAAAAGTGACAAGATTAAGAAAAGAGACATTCCTAGACAATGAAATATTAATTTTATTTGATTTTTTTAATTTTAAAGATAGAAGGGTTTATGTCAGAAAGTAAGACAATAAAGTAAAACATCTGGATCATACCCTAAGATAATCCGGACGCAGAAAGGATAGCAAGACTGGCTACCGAGACTCCCGTCTGATGGGGAACTTTCAGGCTTGACGACCTTTTTTTGGCTTTTCTTCTGTCCTAGCAATGGCTGCAATGGCCTGTAGTGCCAGATCAAATTCTTCATCTTTACAAATCATTCCGACTATTGGCCCGATGTTATGTGCAGGCAATAGATTGTTCATCACATCAAGAGTTTCTTTATCCTGAAAAACAATTCTTTCAGCTTCAATCAAATCTTCAACTACCCTTTTGAGGGTCCAACGGTCCTCTGTACTATGTCCCACTGCTCCAGAGTGGTATTCATATCTAGCATCAGCTCAGTGCAAGGGGGACTCGGGGTTCGGCCGGTTCGGGGTCACTAGCTGCAATAGATCTACCCTGATTAGCTTTTGGAATAAGCTTGAATACGATTCACCAATAGGGGTGAACTGATTCTTTCTGAAAGGCTCTCGTGGGCGAGGATTATATTGGGGATCATTTGGTTGAGGATTATATGGAGCTCGGTAAGGATGGGCATTTCTGGGAAGTGGAGCTCGATTTTGCGGATAATGTTATGGCCGTGATTAGGGTTGCACATTCATTACCGCATAGGGAGGCGGTGCCACGGGATAAGCAACATCTTGAAAGGGATAATAGTATGGTGGGACCATAGGAGGCACATATGATTGGCTGAATGACCTACGGGCCCCCTCAAGCTTGAAACCATTCTGGTTCCCTCTTCAACCCAATTTTTGTTCATCAAACCCTCTGAACCATTCTGAACATCTGGTGGTGTAGATTTATAAGCAGTATGACTCAAGATTCGACCCGTTTTTAGCCCACTTTCTACAATCTCTCCAATTTTGATAGCCTCAACGAACGGCTTACCCATAACGAACATTATGTTCTGGAAGTACTCCGCCTCTTGGGCCTGTAGAAAGATCATGACCATTTCAATTTCATCCATTGGAGGCTTTACCCTAGTAGCTTGCTCACGCTATTTGACAACTTATTCGCGGAAGCTTTCCGCGGTTTTCTTTTTCAAATTGGACAAAGAGTTTTTGTCAGGAGTGATGTCCACATTATACTGGAACTGGCAGATAAAATCTCGGGCCATATCATCCCACATGTGCCAATGAGTAATTTCCTGATCCATATACCATTCAGAAGCGATTCCGGTGAGGCTTTCCCCAAAATAGGCCGTTAACAGCTCCTCTTTTCCACTAGCGCCTCTCAACTGGTTACAATATCGTTTCAAGTGAGTGACCGGGTCTCCGTGCCAGTCGTACTTTACAAATTTTGGCACTTGAAACCAGCTGGAAAGTGGACATGGGAAACATGCAGAGGTCAGAGTATGTGACACTCTTTTGACCGTTCAGACCTTGCATGTTTTTCAGGCTTTGTTCCAGGCTCTTCATCTTCCGAGCCATTTCTTCTTGCTCGGAATTTTTAACAACCTTTTCTTGCTCCATCGAGAGATCATATTGTGGAGGTTAAGTGAAAGAGTATGGGGTCACATATATTATTTCTGATTGAAGCCATGAACCTTGAAAGGTGAACATTGGAGGCTCAATATACAATCGTAGTAAATTTGGTTGTGCTCCGGTGCAGACTGGTGCTGTAGAGAACAATATTGGAGGTGCCTAGGAAACTGGCGCCTGGGGGCGAACCACAGAAGGCATGCCAGGATCATTGAAAGGCATTGGAGGGTGCCCGCATGGGATGAGCGGGTTGGGCACAGGGCCATTGGTAACCTCACTTGACCTGGGGATCAACTCAAGGAACCCAGGGATTGCACTTGGCGGTTCCCTACCATTAGACTATGCGTCCCACATTTCCATTATGCGGAGACGCAACATCTTATTCTCTTCAGCAGCTGTTGATTCTAGCTGTAGAATAGTCGATGCTGGGCTATCCTCGGGACCGATGATTGATAGATTGCTTGCGGAGGCCATCTATGCTTTTGGATCTTGTGAAGGAGGGGAGGCTAGACTACCAACAAAACCAACTACCAAAACCTGGCTCTAATTTGCACACCCAACAACCTTGTTAGTTTTGAGATGCTTAACAGATAGAAAATCACATATTGGGATGCAATGCACCTAAGCAGTTAAACGTTTCTACTATGTGTTTGAACGAGTTGCATGTTTCATCTTGGCCTTAATTATCCCCCCCTTTTTTTTTTTCAATCTGCACCTCTTTTCTTCATTTTTGCTTCTCTCTAATCACTATTGATTTTTGTTTTGTTTATGTCGCTCTTCTATTTTGGCACTCTCTTTTTCTCTTTTTTTTCACTCTTTTATTTTATGTAACTCTCGTTTTCTTTTCTTTTTACACTTTTTTTTCACTCAATTTTCTTTCTCTTTTTTTTCCAGTTTATTTTTCACTCAATTAATCCTATGGCTATGATCGAATCTGATGGGGATTGCCTACGTATCATGACGCCGCATGAATCAGATCTTGCGTAGTTCGGGAAAATCAGAAATAAAGTAAACAAATTAACTCTCGTTTTTTACTCATATACAAATAACTCCAAAGAAAGCTCCTAACAAGGAAAATATTTTGGATTTTGTTTTTTTATAGAAAGAAAGGCTTCAAAAGAAAGAATTTGTTTTTGGATTTAATTTTTTTATTGAATTCTTGAAAGAAAGACTTCGAAAAAAAGATATTTTTCTTTTTTAAAATTTTTATTTTGATTATTTATTATTTTTTGAAATTTTTGAAAGAAAGACTTCTAAAGAAGAAATAAAATATTTTTGAATATTTTAAAATTTTTCCTTTCAATTATGAAAGAAAAAAATATTTTGGAATTCAATCCTTTTATTGGAATTTTTGAAAGAAGTTTTTATTTATTTATTTATTTTAGAAAGAAATTATTATTTTTTTTGGATTTGTTTTTCATTTTTTAAGGAAAGATTTCTAAGAAGGAATTTAGGAAAAGGAGAATATGTTTGGATTTTTCTTTCTTTCTTCTTCTTCTTCTTTTCTTTTATTTTGGAAAATTGGGGGTCGGAATCGATGAGGTTTGCTTACGTATCTCATATCCGGCGAGAATCCGGCCTGCGTAGTTTGGTCAAACTGGGTATTTTTCTCTTTTGATTTTTATGAAAATTAATCTTTACACCTCACACCAGACTACTACAAAAATCTTTTTTTTTAAAAGGGTTTATTTGCGCTAAACTAGGAGAAAGACCCCTTTTTACCCTTCCAAAAGATAATGTGTTGTTATGGATTGTGGGTTAAAGAACTTTTCCAATTAAAGTGACAAATTTGAAACAGGATTATTTTATTTACAGAGTCGCCACTTGGAATTGATTTTTGCCGGTGTTCCAAGTCACCTTTTATTTGAATCCATATTCAAAGGAAGATTTGACTCTATTATTATTGGTCTGCGAAAACAAAGTCCGAGTAAGGAATTCTGTTGACCGGGGAGAAGGTGTAAGGCATTTCCCGAGTCCCGTGGTTCTAGCACGGTCACTTTATTGACTACATTTGGCTTATATTTTTTTTATAACGTGTGTTTTATTGGTTCTCATCTTTTACCTATGTCCGCTTTTATTGATTGATTAAATTTATGAAAAGATTATCTTGAAATAAGTCACGCGTGTGAATACTTATTTTGTTACATATCACAATTATGCCACGGAGACCATACATATAGCCATGATGTTTAATTATTTAAAGTGCACCTAAATAAACTAGCGCACTTGAATTATTTTCCTAAAACTAATTTAAGATTGTTGTAAGGCCAAGAGTTATGGAATTGTTTGTGGAAGAAGTGTATGATTTTAGATATTTGAATAAATAAGCTATCATATACCAATACCCTACATCCCAACAATTGAAGCCTAAACTTATTAATGTCCAAATCTTCCAAACTTTAAGGCAAATTTGAATACTATATTTTCAGAAACATGATTAAACATATAGCATTTAAGGATTGATTTACATTATTATTTATAAAGTTTAAAGATAAATAAATAAAATCATATAAAATAGGATATAAAGAACATAGGGAAGAATAAACCTTTTAGTGCAAGATTTTCAATTAGATGAGCCTCCAAGAGTAGGTACAATAACTCAGACGAACGCCGAACAAGCATAAGCGAAAAAGAACATCAAAGCTAGTGAACGGAGCTCCAATGGAATCCTCGACCTCGACTATTGACACAACTCTTTGGCATGTAAAAATGATGTTTTGAAGTATTTTTACTGGATTTTGGGGTGGTAAATTGCTGATTCTTTTTTGAAAGAATGACACGAGTAGAAATTCCCTGTAGCGTAGAAGAAGAAATATTTTGTTTCTCTCAATTCTCTCCTCTCTTTTCTCTTCTTTTTTTTTTTCTTCTCAGATTTTCTCTTCTATTTATAGCAAAAAATTTCGAAATTTCTCAGTTTTTTTTTAATTTTATATTTTTTTTATTTTTAATTAAAAGAAATCCCACTTACATTTTGCTTTTCTTTTTTTTTTTAGAAAACAAAATAAATCCCCACCTTTCCTTACTTTTATTTTAAAATTTCAACTTTAGTTACTTTTATTTTTTTGTTATTATCCATTCATTTTATTTTTTCTTAAAAAAACAATCCACTTTCTTTTGCTTTTCTTTTAAAAATTCTACTTTCTTTTACTTTTAATTTTTTTTAATTTTAAGCTACCTTTATATTTATTTTTTAATTCCAACTTTCTTTCACTTTTTATTTTTTAAAATTTTCACAAAACTTTACTTTTATTTATTTTAATTTACCACTTTCTTTTATTTAAAAAAAAAGAGAATTCCACCTACTTTTACTTTTATTTTTTTTATTTTTTCAATTCCATACTTCCCTTTTTCTTATTTCTTTTAATCTCTCCCGAAATTTTTTTAATATTTTCGATTTTTTTATTATTTTAAAATAAAAATAAAATAATATTAATAATAATAATTTACTTTTTAAAATTTTGTATTTTTACCTTATAATAAAAAGTGTAACAAAGCTAAAAATTGTAGGTTAAAACCCTTAAAAATATTTACATAGAATAAGTGATAAAAAATAAATATTGTCAAAAATTAGGTGCTCATAAGTTTTATGTATTTTTTGTAAGATATCTTCATTTTTACATATAAGAGATATGAAAATATTACACAAGAGATTTGGAAAGGTCATTTTCTTCTATTCAAATTATAAATAGTCAGTCAAGGGGACCTTATTGCGGCTTTTTCTATTCATATCAGCTGTGATGATCATACCATGGCAGAGGCTAAAGCAGCAGAGTTTGGAGGGAAATGGTGCAGTCAGAATGGGTACACTAATTTCTCTATCGAACTGGACTCAAAGATCATAGTGGATATGCTCACAGATGGAAATCCTAACAACATGAAGATCAAAAAGGTTATAGACAGAGCCTCCCTCATCATTAAACAAACTAGAGCTACGGTCAGGCACTGTTTCAGAGAGGGGAATCAGGTTGCGGATTGTCTTGCTAAATTGGCTACAACCACAAATCAGAGAAGGTTGTATCACTCACTCCAAGAATTGCCTAGCAATGCAAAAGGACTCTTTCTCCTTGATAAATGGCAACTTCCCAGTATAAGGACAAAGTATGAAAAATCTAATTTCTTTGTTAGTTAATGTTGTTCATAGATCTAAGGAAGGAGGGTGTATATATATGAACCTCCTGTCCTTCTTTTGGGGTGATTGCATTACCATTGTTGTATTTTTGTGAGGTCAGGTCTAGCTCCCCTCTTGCACTTTTTTGAATACATCACAACCTAGACGTCTGTCTGGGCAACTTTATTAAAAATAAATAAATATAAGTAGTCAGAGGAGACCATTTCTTCTTGAAAAAACGCACCGATCAGATTGTAAATATGTCAATGATACTATGGCTCAAGTTTTCTTTCAACAATCTTAACTTTTTTTCTTAACAAAAATGGGTTTCACGATATGAAAGGGAAAAAAAGGATTAGATTCTCATCTTGTGGATTTAACTATGGAATTTTCACTTCCTATAGCAAAGGTTGATATCTTATTTATTTTAAATAAATACCTTTTTAAAAAATCATATTCTATAGATACCTTTTGATTTTTATAGCCAAATATCTCTTTATGGTTACTTCATACTCTTAAGCCATAAAATACTCTTTGTATTATTTCTCTCTCTCATTTTTCAGATTTTTCTCCACCCCCTCTCTCTCTCTCAACGCTAGTATTTCTCCATGGTTATCTCCTCTCTCTCTCTCCGCCTCTTTCTCCATGTTTTAATGTCTAAAATGGCGAGTTATCTAGGTTGGTGAGCATCCGTACAAGGAGATTATATTGGTGGTGATCTATGTCCCAAGCACTTGGGTATAAAGAACTGGATCTATGGTATGTTCAATTCTTAGAATATCTTGAAGGATCTGAGACCCCACCTTAATTTCCAATTTGAATGTCAGTTCCAGGTTTGGAACTGTCCATAGGACTGGTTCAGTTATCACTACTGCTGGTTCCCGTGACTATCTATTCATTTAATTTATGCGAAGAGACCACGCACATGGGTACACGTACAAAAAGCTATGCAAAAGCCATGAAAGAAGGGTTTTGATTTGCGTATCGACGGTTGCTTCTGCTCAGGAAGTGACCTCGGCTCGGGCATCATCGCCAGACCAAGGCGGTGCATTTACCGGCTACCGGTGAACGGCGGATTCGCCGAAAATTAGAGTTTGTTCTTGAACAAAGACGACGGAGTTTGGGGCTGAGCAACTTGATTTTCTTTTAATATATTTCAATGTATTTTCATGTATTTCATTGTATTCATTGTCTTTTATTTCCCATTGTAATTCAATGTATCTCGTTATATTCCATGTATTTCATTGTATTCACTGTCTTTTTTTTCATTGTATTTCAATGTATCCCGTTGTATTATATGTATTTCATTGTATTCACTGTCTCGCTATATGCCATGAATGTATTCCTATGTTTTTTTAATTAATATAATTTTTGTATTTAGATGTATTATATCATTTCTCTGAAGATTGCTATGTTTTTGGGGTATTTTTCGGTTGAGAATCTTTTTTATAACTGAAAATACAAAATTTGTGTGTTATAATTGAGTTTGTTGAGTTATATTAGGAGTCTATTATGTTAAGTGATTCACTTTCCGTTTTAAAAACAGTGTAATCCCCTATTTCATGTCGTGAATACAGTCGAATACAATAATCTATCCAACTGTAATCCCATGTTTCACTCCATGAATACGGTCGAATACACTCGAATACAACAACTGATTAGCTGAACTTCCCTGATTCACGCCTATTTTTGCTACTATATTCATGAATACAATAGTAGCTTAAATACATCAAATACATCTTATAACCATACAAAAGGTATCTATAATCCGTAATATAACAAATAGTATCTATAGATGACTAATTACTAGTAAAAAATAATGCTTTATGAAAATTTCTCTTTAACTATCTGCCCATTATGGAATATGGACATTAAATCGCTTATTGGGCCTTGGTTCGGACTAAGATGGTCACGGATCATAATACTGGACCTAGTTCTATGTTGGGTTTAAAACTGATAAAAGAAACTCCAGCCCAATTATAAATTTTCGTGTCAATTTTAGTTGTGTATTGGTAAAAATGTACTTAACACGCAGCAAGCACAGAAGTCAACACGTGGCAAGTATTTCCCGGTCAGCATAAGTCAGCCGGAAACAATTAGATCGAAGGTTGAAGACCAAGAAACTATACCCGAAGACGCCCTTCCCATACCGGACAACACAGATACAGACGATCTCCCTGGATGGTCTAAAGTAGTTGTAGACAATAAATTTGCGTCGAGAAAATAAAATCAAGATCGAAAAATATTGCAACAATTGTAGTATTTGATTTCAAATAATTGAGTGTTACAATCTCTATGATTCCTCTGATTCTACTTTTCTAGTATAAATTCAAGGGCATTCGAGCTTGATCTTGAATTTGGATTTGATTTATCCGTCGTGAACACTTTGATTGTTACCACGAATTTTATCACGAACAAGTAGCCTTGATCTTGAACGCCTTGTATTTGATTTAACTTCGTTCTTGATCTTGAATACTTGAATTGTTCTTCGTTCTTGAATTTGAACTTGATTGCTTGAAGCTTGAAACTTGTAGAGAAATTTGCGGCGTTTGATCCACGAGCTCTCTCTTGCTTCTTGTTATAACTCCTGGTGTCTTTTCTGAGTTATGAAGACCCCTATTTATAGTTGTGGGAGAGAAGAGTTATGATAAGAACAAACTCTTTCCGACCAATCAAATTGAAGTGTGACATAGCCACATTTGATTGGCCAGAACATGTCACTTGCACACGTGACACGATTTCATTGGACTTTTACTGTGACTTGGCATGCCTTGTCGTTTTAACACGTGACACAATCCTATTCGCTCTTCCGTTTGACTTGGCGCGCCACGTCATTTGACACGTGACACTGGCTATCTTGAGCCTAATGAAGTGAGCTCATCACTTTAGCCCAATTAAATGGGCTAACCCAATGGATTAAGACTCATTTATTTAATCTATATATATTGGACCTATATAATTAATTTATTTATATATTAGCCCATAATATTTATTTGGACCAATATATCTTGAATTTAAAATATAGTTCAAATTATTTTATGGATTTAATTTAAGTAAAATTTATATGCCTACAAATGCCTCCTACTTCAAGGTTTGTCGAGGTATAAATTTTAAAGACTAGATTTGAAGTATTTAACGAAGACAACATATCCTTTGTTTTCTTTTCCATGTAAGTTCTTAAGTCTATATGACTACATTTGAGTACGTGGATATGTTGTAATTGTCAAATACCCATTTGACAATTACACCTATTCACGTTTCGGTAGAAATCCAATTCCTATGGGATTTCCTTTTTCTACTTAACATAGAACTTCTATAATTACACCTATTCACGAAGCACCGCATGTGATTCTAATTAACTAGGATACCCAATTCCTTTTGGATTACAAGACTTACTGCTCCCACATCGACAAAACCACTTAATTTATTGGCTTGAGAAATCTATAAATAGCCATATTCTCATGTGTTTTGACCATCGATCAACTGGCATCTTCAAGCTGCTCTTGAGTTTGTTTCTTTAACGACTGGAAAGTGCTGGTACTTGAGGTAATTTCTTTTCTCTTCTTTTGCGTTATCTTTGGTTGTTCTTTTTTTCTCTCTTTTATTTTTGTAGGCCCAGAAAGAAAAGTCGACGAGTGCTAAGTTGACGAGCAACTCCATGACGTCCCATCGAAGGATAAATCCACAACAACTTATAGACGGTTAAATTTGCAACAACTTATAAACGGATAAATCTCCATTACCATATAGACGGACACACCAACATCAGCATATAGATGGACGCATCCACATCAACATATAGATGGACATATCCGCATCAACATATAGATGGACACATCCACCTTAATATATAGACGGACAAACCCGCATCAATATATAGTCGGACAAGCCCACATCAACATATAGACGGGCAAATCCATATCATCATAAAGACGGACATATCCACCTCAATATATAGACGGACACATCCATATCAATATATAAACGAATATAAAAGGACAAATTCTCAACAGCATATAGAAGGATCAGCCCGCAATAGCATATAGGAGGACAAATCCATGGCAACCTATAGACGGACAAATCCTCAACAACATATAAAAGTATCAAATCCATGACAACTTATAGAAGGATCAAATCCATGAAGAGGCCAACTTAAGGTGCAAAGGGACTTATATTTCCACCTTAAGATTGGAAAATTATAGTTCATTTTAAGGACAAACTCACGAAGAGGCCGATTTAAGGTGCAAAGGGACTTATATGTCCACCTTAATATTGGAAAGTTATAAAGCTTCAACTCGAAAACTTCATGGACTTGATGACGTCGACTTGAATACTCGGAAAACTTTGAAGATTCGGCGGACTTTGCAGACTTCAACTTGAAGACCGACAAACTTGAAGATTCGGCGGACTTTGATGTTTCAATCTGAAAAATTTGAGGGCTAAAATACTTCCACTTGAAGACCAACGAGTTTGAGGACCTCAACTTGAAGACTTCAACTTGGAGACCTGGAGGGCTTAGATATCTCAACTTGAAGGGTGGCGAACGTGAAGACTTCAACTTGAAGGCCGACGGACTTGAAGATTTCAACTTGGAGACTTCAAGGGCTTAAACAACTCAACTTGAATTCTGGTGAACTTAAGGACTTCAACTTGAAAGTCGATGGACTTGGAGGGCTTGAATACTTCAACTTAGAGACTGGCGGATTTGCAGACTTTAACTTCCAAAAATTTGAAAGTTTGGCGAACATGAAGGCATAATAAATCATCAGGCTTCATTGCAAATACTTGGTAGCCTCCTAAAAGACTATAATCATTCCATTGAAGACACCAATTTACCCAAATGAGATCAAAGTTCAACATGAGGATGACGTTTCAGCTTGATTTTACATTCCTTCATACTTCATTCGAACAACAATTGGGGCAATATGTATCTTTTGAACTTATGAGACTAAACTTAGAATGAAACTCTAAGATGCCTACGTACCTCGGTGAAGAGGATCAAGTCATACCGTATTTCAGACTGGGTAAATTTTTTTTATGTCCTAACTTTTGCCTAGGCCGCCTCTTACGAAGTTTTCAACCTAGCGGACTCTTTTTTTTTTGCAGGGGTCGTACAAAATTTAGACTCATACGGGCTAGGAATGTAGAAACATGCAGTTTAGGCTCGTGATTCAAGGAGCATTGCAACTTCAAGGATAATACTTTTTTAAAAACTTGCCATTTATAGGGCCGATTCTCATGCCATCTACATCAACCAACTTGTAAGCCCCACTTGAGTAAGCTTCTTGTACGACATATGGCCCATCCCATTTTGAAGTGAACTTCCCTACAAGTTTATGGGAAGTAATTATGGGTCTTCGTACGACACTTGATCTCCTACTTGAAAGGATCTCGGGCGAACTCTTTTATTGAAGGCGCAAGACAATCGAGCTTGATAATATTCAAGACTCTGTTGAGCTTCCAACCTCTTCTCATCAAGAGCCTCCAACTCTGCTAATCAAAGTCGAGCATTTTCTTCATCAGTGATCCCTTCTTGGATAGCTAATCATAATGAAGGTATTTGACGCTCGAGTGGCATGACGACTTCGACTCCATAGACAAGTGAATAAGGGGTCGCTTGCGTTGGCGTGCGGTGAGTTGTCCTATATGCCCATAAAGCTTCTTCCATACGGTCATTCCAATATCGTTTGGATTTGGAGACGACTTTCTTTAACAAGTTGCATAGAGTCTTGTTGAATGCCTCAGCTAGACCATTGGCGGCAACATTGTACATCGAAGAGTTACGTTGCTTGAAGCCAAAGAGATCACAAATCTTGTTCATCAGCCTATTATCGAATGGCTTTCCATTATCTGTTATTATGTAACGAGGAATGCCAAAGCGATAGATAATGTTTACTCGGATGAAACTTGCAACATTTTCCTTCTTTACTTCCTTAAGAGCAACAACTTCGGCCCATTTTGAGAAGTAGTCAGTTGCAGCCAAGATGTATAGGTGCCCACCAGAGGACTTTAGTAGTGGTCCAACAACATCCAATCCCCAAGCGTCAAACTGCCAGGATGCAACAACCGGGTGTAACACTTCAGGAAGTTGATGAATAAAATTTGCATGGAATTGACAAGCCTTGCAACTTCGAGCATAGTCCAAGCAATCTTTTACCATTGTTGGCCAATAGTATACCATCCTTTTTATATGGAAGTGGAGCTTTGGTCCAGACTGGTGTGACCCACATACCCCAGAATGCGCTTCTTGCAAAGCTTGGAGTGCTTCATCTTCCCTTAAACATCGCAAGAGTACTCCCTCGAATGATCTTCTGTATAGGGCATCTTTGTAGTAAAGGAAGCGAGGTGCACGGTGACGGATTTCAGTTCTTCTCCGTGGATTTTTTGGAAGTATCCCATAGAACAAGTAGTTGATAATGGATTGTCTCCATTCTTTTTTATCGACTTCAGAAACAACGACAAGATGCTTGAGTTCATTTTCTTCACTTTCAGCCTCATCTGGCAGTGGTACTACCCATTTTTGGCAGACAGTAACTTGCGCTTGATCATGCAGGGTTAAAGATGAAGCTAGGGTGGCTAAAACATCCGCCTTCTAATTTTCTTTCCTTGGCACATGCTGAATAGTCAGATCACTGAGCCACCCCATTAACTTTTTAGTGTATTCATGATATGGGCGTAGTTTAGGCTTCTTGACCTCATAACTACCTAAAAGCTGATTGACCACTAACTAAGAGTCACCAAAAACTTGCAATTGCAACCGCTTCATTTCGATAGCCAAGTATTAGTGCTAGATACTCAGCAATATTGTTAGAGCAGAGTTGTGTCAACGTAAAAGAGTAGGGCATAACTTCACCTTGAGAAGTGAGAAATACTACACCAGCACCAGCTCCTCTGCGATGTGCAGCACCATCAAAGTACATCTTCCATGGAGGCTGAACTTTGATGACCATGGCGTCCTCATCAAGTAGTTCGTATGTTAGCTCCCAATCATCAAGTATAGGGTGATATGCCAAGAAGTCTGCTAACGCTTGTCCTTTTATAGCCTTTTGAGGGATGTACACGATTTCAAATTGTTGAAATTGGAGGTACCACCTTGCAGTCGATCACTAAGGACAGGTTTTGACATCACGAACTTGATCGGATTTGCTCTAGAAACCAAACGAACGATATGAGCTTGAAAGTAATGCTTCAACTTTTCGATTGAGAAGACTAGCGCCAAACATAACTTTTCAATTGGCGAATAATTCTGTTCATTTGGTATCATCATCCTATTCAAGTATTAAAGGGAGTTTTCTTTCCCTTCACTATTTTCTTGGGCCAGTAGCGCTCCAACAGACCTTTCTTACTGAAATGTATAGTATCAACGACTTTCCAAGTATAGGGCTGCCAAAACTGGAGGCTTCATCAAGTAGGATTTAATGCTCTCAAAGACATTGCTACATGCTTGGTCCCATTTGAAAGGGTCACCTTTCTTCATAAGGCGACTGAATGGTTGGCACCTCCCAACTAGTTTTGAGATGAATCTCCTAAGGTAGGCCAACGTTCCCTGCAAACTTTTCAATTCGTGAATGTCCTGAGGCTCAGGCATTTTAAAGATTGCATCTACTTTGGCTTGATCAATTTCAATCCCACGATGTCGAGCAATGAAACCAAGGAATTTTTCGAAAGTAACTGCAAAGGCGCATTTCAATGGGTTCATCCTAAGTTGGTACCTCCAGAGCAACTCAAACACCATTCTCAAGTCTTTCAAGTGGTCTTCATTCTCTCTTGACTTTACCACCAAGTCGTCAACATAACATTCGACATTCTTGTGGAGAAAGTTGTCAAAAATATTCTGCATAGCCCTTTGGTAAGTATCACCAGCATTTTTCAAGCCAAAAGGCATTACCTTGTAGCAATAAATACCCTTGGGGGTACGGAATGCAGTAAGCTCTTCATCTTTTGGCGCCATGAAAATTTGGTTATAGCCTGATGCATCGTCCATAAATGACATTGCCTCATACCAGTAATAGCATCGATCATCAGTTCTAGAATAGGAAGCGGGAACTCATCTTTCTAACATGCATTGTTAAGATCCCTAAAGTCAACACACACTCGAATCTGGCCATTTTTCTTCCTTACAGGGACAATACTTGAAACCCATATTGGGTATTTAACTTCACAAATAAAGCCAGCTTCGATGAGTTTGTTAACTTCGGTTTCAATCAACGGAACCAAGTCCGGCCTAAAATGCCTTTGAGCTTGTTTAACAGGGCAATCACTATTTTTTACTGTAAGGTGATGGACTGATACTTTCGGGTCCAAACCAGGCATCTCTTTGTAACTCTAAGCGAAGACATCCCTGAACTCCTTGAGTAACTCAACATAAGTGCTCTCTTCATCAGCTTCTAGTAAAGCACTTAGGTAGGTGGGTCTTGGTTCCTTATCGATGCCAAGGTTAACTTCTTTTAAGGCATCAACCGTCGTCTTCACTCCTTCTTCAAGTTAGGGTGGAACGTCTTTCACATCTTCATCTTCTTGAGGATCCCCATCGTTGAAGGATATGTGATAACATGGTGAAACATCCTCCAATTGTGCACTATCCTCCATTGAAGATGGAACACCATTCTCGCCTTGTATAATAACATGATACAAAGAACCCACACTTTCTTCATCTTAGTCACACTCCTTAGTATAGACCACAGTATATGGCTTTACCTTCAGTACTTTTTACATGAAACTACAAGTTTTGTTTGTTGTCTCATTCTAGAAGGAACCAAGCTTTGGAAATCCTTAGAGATCTTCTGGATTTTGGGCGAAACGAGTGTTATTATGCTTTGAAAATTTCTCTAGAACTTGTTCCCCTTCTTTAATGGACCCAATCTTTCAAACGTGGAGGTCCTCACAGGTGATTTTCCAAGTAGATCAAAGACAAAAGGCTTGTTGGAAGCGACTGATTCGTCTTCAATAGTGATATAATTGCTACTCGACCTTCTTATGGAGATGCGCACTGGTGACGGTTGCTTGTATCCCAAACCTTCACGTGGTTGCCTCGTTGCAGCTTCTGATGGGAGGTTCCCTAACTTTGGCGGCTCATTGGGATTGTATCCAACTTTTTCAAATAGCTTGTAAGCATTAGGGTTAAAACCTTCATCTGTTCGCTTTGTAGGGAGTGCCCCATTCTGTAAATGATTTTGGGCTACAAACCCTGCAAGCGTCTTCGAGGACAACTTTACTACCTCAATTCGTTTTATCAGAAGATTTAGCTACTTTAGCATGTTAGTTTGGAGATTAGATGATTCGCCGTCGTCTTTCTTCTTTTTAAGGACATATTGGAGTGCGAGACTTACTTTCTTTCTATAAGACGCAATACCCCTTTTATGAGATTTATTCACGTTGGCGTGTACCTCCTCAGTAACAGCTTTGGCTTTACCAATAGTCACCTCAACTCTTTTAGTTATGGGCTCGTCATTCTTGCTTTTTATGCCATCATCAACTTTTATCTCCTCCACAATGCGGTTCTTCAAGTAGAACTTTGCATCGGCGAAGTGTGACTCTGCCTCGGTGAATGGCTCATCATCAGCAACTATCTTCTTCTCGACTTCACCCTTGTAGTATTTTAGACATTGATGGTAGGTAGATGGAACTACTTTATTCTCATGTATCCAAGGCCTTCCAAGCAAGACGTTGCAAGAAGTCTTTGCATCGATCACATATAGCCATGCACTTGATTGCATATCTTCAATGGTGATTTCCAGCCTGATCGCGCCTATGGCTCTTTTCCCCCCTTGGTTGAATCCCTGGATCATCACACGACTTTCTGAGAGTTCGTTCATGGGAATAACAAGTTCTTTCACAGTGCAAATTGGCAAAATGTTCACTGAGGATCCTCCGTCAACCAAAATTCGATTTACCCTTTCATCACGCATATAGCCAACCAGGTACAATGGGCGGTTATAAAGAGTGTCACCTAGCATAAGATCATCATTTGTGAATGTGACTTTTTCCTCACAAGCATTAACTTCTTGAGGAGTGGACTCGATGAGTTTTTCCGAAGATGGTTCCAATGGTAGGTTATCACTCTTTTCTCCCCATTTGTCAAAATGGCAACAAGAGGCATCGATACCCTCATGGGAAATCTTCGTGCGAAACCAACTTGGTAAAAACTCCTCCAAGGTCACTGTATTTCGTGGCTTTTGAGAATGGTGCATCTCCACTTTTGCTTTCTTCAAATACCTAACTGGATTCTTTTTCA
Source organism: Nicotiana sylvestris (assembly GCF_000393655.2). Classification (NCBI taxonomy): domain Eukaryota; kingdom Viridiplantae; phylum Streptophyta; class Magnoliopsida; order Solanales; family Solanaceae; genus Nicotiana; species Nicotiana sylvestris. The sequence continues at coordinate 79,584,303 of NC_091065.1, read as the reverse complement.
TTGGTATTTTTACCATCATCTTCCTTGTTGGTTGTTCTATTGATTCTTTTCATGGGCTCCTTTTGTGGAGCCTACGACGAGTCACTAATGTCCAACCTTCATCATCATTAGGTTGATCGTCTTCAACTTTGTTGTTCACCAGTAATTCTTCATTTTTGATTCCTTTTAAACTGCATAACTCATCTAGACTGAATGAGCCAAAGGTGATAGAGACTTTGTTTGTGCTTGATTTCTCATCTTCAAGCACGATCTTCTTTTCACAGGCCAAGTCCATAACTTTGTCCTTGAAGACAAAGCACTTCTCCCGAGGGTGGCTTACAAGTCGGTGATAGTTGCAGTAATTTGGGTCATTCGTTTTCCCAACTTCATTTGGTCGCTTCATCTCCGAAAGCTCAATGAGATTTAACTCGAGGAGTTCTTCGAAAATGGCTGGCACATAAGAATCTAGGAATGGGTACTCTTTCTCCTGCGTTTCTTTTAGAGTCAACTTTCCACTTGTCTTATCTTGAAAAGAAGTCGATTTCATACTCTGCTTCTTGATCACCTTCGTCGCGAACTTTATAGGTGACATGTTGACATTCATAGCTTCATTGCTTTCAGACTTGGGTACCAACTTGCCCTACTTCCTGACTTCTTGCTTGTCATTTCTTTTGCAAGGTTCATAGATGGACAACTTTTCATTTCCAAGGGAGGCCATGCTCAATTCCATGTCATGGGCACGAGTTGCAAGTTCTTCAAATGCGCCAGGCTTGATACCTTGCAAGATGTAACGCAATACCCAATGCATGCCTTGGATGCACATCTCTATGCCTGAAGCTTCACTAAGACTGTCTTTGCAGTTGAAGCTTGCATTCTCCAACGATTGATAAAGTCGATAACTGGTCCCCCCTTTCGTTGACGAGTATTTGTAAGTTCTATCATACTCACAGTACGTCTCATATTATAAAAGCAATTGATGAACTCTTGCTCTAGTTGATCCTAACTATCGATAGATCCAGCCTCGAGGTCCGTGTACCAGTCAAAAGCATTTCCTTTTAGTGAGCAGACGAACTACTTGATGAGGTAATCTCCATAAGTCCCAACATTGTTGCATGTCTCCACGAAGTGCGTAACATGTTGCTTTGGGTTACCTTTACCATCAAACTATTGAAACTTTGGAGGTTGATAGCCAGCATGCATCTTCAACATATCGACCCTTACAGTGTACGGCTTTGTATATGTAAGGGAGGATTTGGCAGCAACTTCATATTTGTTTTTAATAATTCCTTCAATGAACTCCTTCAGTTGATCGATTGGAATCATCCTTTCAGATGAGACAGGGATAGCCTTAGTGGATGCTGTTTGTCTTGGGGGAGAGTCACTCTCTAGAACTTTTGGGAGCTTGCTGAGTGCATGGGTGAATTCTTCTTTCATCAAGATTCCCACCCTGTCTGTTAGCTTGTCAATTCTAGCCTCTTGATTTTGCATGCATTTGGTCAAACCAGTGATTGCTTCCGTTAAGTTTGCCAACTGCTCCTCCATAGATGAAGTGTTTGTCACCATGGCTTGCATGAATGTCGTGGGCGACGAAGAATACCATGGATTTTCACACAGATTGATCCTTGCTTGGCTCACTCTATATGGTGTAAGTGGGGAGGATCCATCACTTGAAGCATCATCATCTTCCTTCACAGTAGAGTGCTTGGATCCGGAGAGGTCAAGCAAAGCAAAAGTTTTCTTGATCTTTTCAGCAACATCGCTTCCTCCTTCAGGTGCATTTGTGGAAGATCTTGCTCCATTTGAGGATGAAGATCCGAAAACAGGTGTTGACGCGGATGACACTTAGGGTAATTGTTGTCCTGAAGAGCTCGCTTTATTCCTCATAACTTGTCTGAAGCTTCCAAAGGTAACATCGAGGATACTTTTCATATCAGCATAGAACCTAGAATTAGCAGCCTTGGTGGAAGTTGAACCGGAGTTGATTTTCCTTGAAGCCATTTCAATATTCTTGGACTTTGGTTATTGAAAAGTTGAGATGAGAGGTAGATATTGTCCCACTGGGTGTGCTAGAATTTGTAGACAATAAATTTGCATCGAGAAAATAAAGTCAAGACCGAAAAATATTACAACAATCGTAGTATTTGATTTCAAATAATTGAGTGTTACAATCTCTATGATTCCTCTAATTCTGCTTTTCTAGCATAAATTCAAGGGCCTTCGAGCTTGATCTTGAATTTGGATTTGATTTATCCGTCGTGAACACTTTGATTGTTACCACGAATTTTATCACGAACAAGTAGCCTTGATCTTGAACGCCTTTATTTGATTTGACTTCGTTTTTGATCTTGAATACTTGAATTGTTCTTCGTTCTTGAACTTGAACTTGATTGCTTGAAGCTTGAAACTTGTAGAGAAATTTGCGGCGTTTGATCCACGAGCTCTCTCTTGCTTCTTGTTATAACTCCTGGTGTCTTTTCTGAGTTATGAAAACCCCTATTTATAGTTGTGAGAGGGAAGAGTTATGATAAGAACAAACTCATTCCGACCAATCAAATTGAATTGTGACATAGCCGCATTTGATTGGTGAGAACATGTCACTTGCACACATGGCGCGATTTCATTGGCCTTTTACTGTGACTTGGCATGCCTTGTCATTTTAACACGTGGCATAATCTTATTGGCTCTTCCGTTTGACTTGGTGCGCCACGTCATTTGACACATGGCACTGGGGGCATCTTGGGTCTAATGAAGTGGGCTCATCACTTTAGCCCAATTAAATGGGCTAGCCCAATGGATTAAGACTTATTTATTTAATCCATATATATTGGACCTATATAATTAATTCATTTATATATTAGCCCATAATATTTATTTGGACCAATATATCTTGAATTTAAAATATAGTCCAAATTATTTTATGAATTTAATTTAAGTAAAATTTATATGCCTACAGTAGTGTCACTATTAGAAATCCAAAAAATTCCGACCAAACCATACCGATCAACGTTAGTCGGTCAACAAAAGAGACCAAATAACCATCCAAAACGGACGCAAAATGTGACAACCCGGCCAGTCGTCTCATGAGTTACTGCTCCGTTTCCCCCATTTCTGCTTCTTTATGCTTCGTTATCTGTGTTTTATAGTATCGGGTTGGTCGGATCGAGTCCAAAATAATTTCGGTAAGGTTTGTCTTTTTTAAGGGAGTTTAAGTTGGAAAAGTCAACCGGATGTTGACTTATGTGTTAGAGGGCTCGGATGTGAGTTCCAGTGGTTCAGTTAGATTCGGGAGGCGATTTGTTGCTTAGCAGTGCGATCAGAATGAATTTTGGATGTCCGTAGTAGATTTAGGCTTGAATTGGCGAAGTTGATATTTTAGCGACTTCCGGTTGATAGGCGAGATTTTGATATAGGGTCGGAATGGAATTTTGAGAGTTGTAGTAGCTCCATCGTGTCATTTGGGATGAATGTATAAATTTTCAGGTCATTCAGACGTGGTTTGGTTGGGTTTTTGATGAAAAACGGAATTCCGAAGATTTTAGAAACTTAGGCTTGAATCCGAGGTATTTTAATTGATTTGATGTTGTTTGAAGTGTTTTGATGATTGGAACAAGTTTGTATAAGGTATGAGGTTATGTTTGTAGTTTTGGTTGAGGTTCCGGGGGCCTCTGGGTGATTTCAGAAGGTTAACGGGAAGGTTTGAGACTTGTGAAAGTGCAAAACTTTGCTGCTTCTGGTGTTTTCACACCTGCGGTTTAGGGGACCGCAGGTGCGGCACCACACGTGTGGGAGAGGAGACGCAGAAGTGATTTTTCAAGGGATTCATCAGGAGCCGCAAATGTGGTTGATGGGCCGCATCTGCGAAGCCACAGGTGCGGAAGACGAACCGCAAAAGCGGAGTGTTGAGATTTTTCCAGGAACTGCAGATGCGGTGTGGGACCGCACCTGCGGAGTCGCAGGTGCTGATGGACTATCGCAGATGTGATTTTGAGACTTTAAGTGATTTCCGCAGAAGCGGAGGCATGACCGCAAATGCGGTACCGCAGAAGCGGTTGGAGAGTCGCAGATGCGAAAATGTCTGGGCAAAATGTATAAGTTATTCCATTTCGCGAAATTGAGTTATTTCACCATTTTTGGATTTCGGCTTGGAGCTTTTTGGGTGATTTGGAAGAGGGATTTCAAGGGAACTTCGTAAGGTAAGGATTTTTGGACCTAAAACACATTTCTATGGTAGTATTTCATGGATTAAGACTGTAATTAAGGGAATTAAATGGGCTAAAAATGGAGGATTAGGGCTTGAGTTTAAGAGGCCTTAAATTGAGGATTTGAGGGGTCATTTGGACTCCGATTTTAGTGTTCTTGATATGCATAGACTCGTGGGGAGATTGATGTAAAAATTTCTTAATTTTGAGACATGGGTCCGGGGGTCGGGTTTTGGTTATTTCAGGATTTTTGGTACTTTTCGATTGTTTTCGCTTGGGCTTCGTTCCCTTAGCATATTTTGACACCGTGATTCTAATTTTGACTAGATTCAACACGAGTGGAGGCCGATTCGAGGGGCAAAGGCATCGCGGAGTAGTTTTTTCACCGGTTTGAGGTAAGTAACCATTGTAAATCTGGAACTGAGGGTACAAAACCCCGGTAATTGACTTGTTTTGATAAAAGCGGTGGCGTACATGCTAGGTGACGAGCGTGTGGGCGCGCACTGGTAGAGATTGTGACTTTGTTCGTCCCCAAGCGACTATTAAGCCGCGTATTTGATTTTGAAATATTATGTTATCCCGTACTTTGGATATTTATATTGTATTATGGGCTGTATGCCATGTTTGGGGCCTTGTGCCAACCTGTAGCAACCCTTAGGGGCATTTTGACTAATTTCCTCACTTTATTTGCTAGAAGCAAACCCTCAGTCATGTTTTACCTGCTTAAATGTTTAAAACTAGTTTTATTACTCTACCTTTAATTGTGAGGACTGTTTGGGCCGAGTTCCCTAATTTCCATTGTTGTGCCTGAGAGGCTGCGAGGTTAAAGTCTGAGAGAGGTTGAGAACCCAATTGTAAGAATATTTATGTACATACATATGGATCGGGCTGCATGCCGCATCAATACTTATATGAATCGAGCTGCATGTTGCAGCAATACATATATGGAACGGGCTGCACACCGCAGCGATATACATATATTGGATCGGGATGCATACCACAACGATATGACGCTTGGGATGTAGGAGCCCTTCCGGAGTCTGTACACCCCCAGTGAGCGTAATATAAATTATGGATCGGGATGCACGCCACAGTGGTTACTATGATTTCTATTATTATGAGATACTAAAGAGCCGAGTGCTGAGAGTGAGTACTGTGTGACGAGAGTCGAGTCACGAGTGACTGAGAGGCTGCCCTAGGGGCCATATTCTGAGTGATTCCTTGCCCGAGAGGCCTTGTTATGATGTTTTCACTAATTTCACTCTTCTTTTAAATTAGCCTCTATTTTATATACCGCTAAGTATTTGATTCCAAATGTTTAAACTGGAAATGTGATTTTATAATGAAAACTGATTTTAAACTGTAAAGATGACCTGATATTCTGTTGATTATCCAGTTATGTATTTTTGACCTGCTCTTCACTTCTTTCAGTCCTTATTTACTCTAGTTACTTACTGAGTTGGCTTACTCACGTTACTCCCTGCACCTTGTGTGCAGATCCAGGTGCCCGAGTGGTCGAGTGATGGCTTTCAGCTATTTTAATATTTAACGGAGACTTCGAGGTAGCTGCATGGCGTCCGCAGCCCTGTTCTCTCCCTTTTATCTGATTATCTTTTCGCATTTCCTATACTATTGATGTATTAGGTATTCAGACTTGTATTAGAGGCTCTAGACTCGTGACACCAGATTGTTGGGGCTGTGTAGTTATTGTTATTTTGACCTTCCACTTATTTCTGTTGTTTAATGCTTATAATGACTTCAGTATTTAAAACTTGTGTTCGAAAATGCTTAAATGTTAAAGGAAAATGGGTCGTGGTTAGTTGATTAGTTGGCTTGACTAGTAATGTGATAGGTGCCATCACAACCTGTATTTGGGGTCGTGACAAGTTGGTATCAGAGCCTAGGTTACATAGGTCTCATGAGTCATGAGCTGGTTTAGTAGAATCTCGCGGATCGGTATGGAGACGTCTGTATTTATCCTCGAGAGGCTACAGAACCTTTAGGTAAAACTTCATTTTTTTGAAATTCTTGTCGTGCGAACTTGTTGATCCGAGTACTAAACTTCTCTTATTCCATTCTCTTACAGATGGTGAGGACACGTGCTACCGGGCAGGGCAGACGACCCAGTACCACCAGCTGGGGCCGCCATAGGCCAAGGTCGTGGCAGGGGAAGAGCAGCTAGAGCAGCATTGACAGATCCACCAGCTACCCCAGTTCCAGATCAGGTCCTAATTTTGGACGCTAAAACAACACTAGCCCAGGCACCAATTGTGCCTATTGTGATTCTAGGCCTTCAGGAGGCTTTAGCTCAGATCTTATCAGTGTGTACCGGTTTGGCTCAGGCGATCTTAGTTACTACGGCCGCAGCTACTTCTTAGGTAGGGGGAGGCACCCAGACTCCCATTGCTCGCACACCTGAGTAGGTTGTGTAGGGACTCCAGACACTGGGGGCACCTCCAGCCCAGCCGGTGGCACCAGCTCAGGAGTTTGTGGTACCAGTTATGTCGGATGATGAGCAGCATCGACTAGAGAGGTTTGGTAGACTCCAGCCTTTGACATTCAGCGGTGCAGAGGGCGAGGATGCCCATGGTTTCTTGGATAAGTGCCAGAGGATGCTTCGTACAACAGGGATTGTTGAGACCAGTGGTGTGGCATTTACTACCTTTCAGTTTGCTGGGACTGCCTTCACTTGGTGGGAGGCGTATAAGAGGCGTAGGCCTGTTGGTGCAGTGCCCCTTACTTGGCAGCAGTTCTCTGTTCTCTTCCTGGAAAAGTACATACCACACTCGCACCGAGAGAAGCTGCGCAAGCAGTTTGAGTAGTTGCGTCAGGGGGAGATGACGGTAGCATAGTATGAGATGAGCTTCTCTAAGTTAGACCGTCATGCAGTTTGGATGGTTCCCACAGACCGAGAGAGTATTAAGAGGTTTGTTGATGGCCTCACGTACCAACTTCGGATTCTCATGACTAGGGAGAGGGTGACAGGTGCTACCTTTGAGGAGGTTATTGATATCGCCCGTGAGTTTGAGATGGTTCGCCGGCAGGAGCGAGAGGAGAGGGAGGCCAAGAGGCCTCAGGGATCTGGTAGCTTTAGCTGTGCTCCTTCAAGGGGTCAGTTCCAGTAAGGTAGAGGCCGTTCATTCAGGCAGGCTCATTCAGCTCGCGCAGTTTACCGTGGAGCATCATCAGGTCATGGCTTTCATAGTTCTCATTAGGGCCACTCATAATTTAGTGCCCTTCCAGCTCAAAGCTCGTCTCATGCCCCATCAGTCCAGAGCTCTTCCATGCCAGGTCCTTCTACTGGTCATTCCGATGCTAGGGGTTCCCTTCAGTCTCCATCTCCAGCACCGGGGAGTTTTTATAAGTGTGGAGAGTTTGGACATATGAGGAGGAAGTGTCCACGTCTTCATGATAGTCAGTCTCGATAGAGGGGTCAGGCCTTGACTTCTGCTCCAGTTACTTCATCACTCGCCCAGCCAGCTAGGGGTGGAGGTCAGGCTGGTAGGGGCTGCCCTAGAGGGGGAGGTCGATCAAGTGGGGGTCAGGCTCGTTTCTATGCCTTTTTGGGTAGATCATATGTTGCTTCTTCAGATGCCTTGATTTCAGGTATTGTTTCAGTCTGCCACAGAGATGCCTCTATATTATTTGATCCTTGTTCCACCTTTTCTTATGTGTCATCATACTTTGCCTATTATCTGGATACGCCCCGTGAGTCTCTTGTTTCACCTGTTCATGTATCTAATCCGATGGGCGATAGTGTTGTTGTAGACCATGTGTATTGGTCGTGTGTGGTGACTATTGGGGGTCTGGAGACCCGAGTGGATCTTTTACTATTTATGTATGGTGGATTTCGATATCATTTTGGGCATGGATCAACTATCTTCGTATCGTGCTATTCTGGACTGTCATGCTAAGACAGTCACATTGGCTATACCGGGTGTGCCATGGATTGAGTGGCGAGGCTTGATCGATTATGTTCCTAGTAGAGTGATCTCTTTCTTGAAGGCCCATCGTATGGTTGGGAAGGGTTGTCTTTTATATCTAGCGTTTGTGAGGGATGTCAGAGCTGAGGCTCCCAGTATTGATTCTGTTCCAGTTGTGAAGGATTTCCCGATGTGTTTCCTGCCACCAGACAGGGATATCGATTTTAGTATTGATCTGGTGCCGGGCACTTAGCCCATTTTTATTATGCCGTATCGTGTGGCACCAGCGGAGTTGAAGGAGTTAAAGGAGCAACTTCAGGAACTCCTTGATAAGGGGTTTATTCGGCCTGGTGTGTCACCTTGGGGTGCGCCGATTCTATTTGTGAAGAAAAAGGATGGCACAATGAGGATGTGCATTGATTATAGGCAATTGAACAAGGTAACAATTAAGAACAAGTACCCTTTGCCTCACATTGATGATTTATTCGACCACCTTCAGGGAGCGAGAGTGTTCTCCAAGATTGATCTCCGTTCAGGCTATCACCAGTTGAAGATCAGGGATTCAAATATTCTTAAGATGGCTTTCAGGAACCGTTGTGGTCATTATTAGTTCTTGGTGATGTCTTTTGGGCTGACAATGCCCCAGCAGTGTTCATGCATTTGATGAACAGCGTGTTCTGGCCTTATCTTGATTTGTTTATCATAGTCTTCGTTGATGATATTCTGGTGTATTCGCGTAGTCAGGAGGAGCACGCGGAGCATTTGAGAGTTGTATTGCAGAGATTGAGGAAGGAGAAACTTTATGCAAAATTCTCCAAGTGTGAGTTTTGGATCGGTTCAGTGGCTTTCTTGGGGAACGTGTTGTCCAGTGAGGGTATTTAGGTTGATCCAAAGAAGATAGAGGCGGTTCAGAGTTGGCCCAGACCGTCCTCAGCCACAGAGATTCACAACTTTCTTGGCTTGGCAGTCTATTATCGCTAGTTTGTTCAGGGATTCTCATCCATCGCATCGCCCTTGACCAAGTTGACTCAGAAGGGTGTTTCATTTGTATGGTCGGACGAGTGTGAGGAGAGCTTTCAGAAGCTCAAGACAACTTTGACCACAGCTCCAGTGTTGGTTTTGCCATCAGCTTCAGGTTCATATACCGTGTATTGTGATGCTTTGAGAGTTGGGATTGGTTGTGTATTGATGCAGGAGGGTAGAGTTATTGCTTATGCTTCTCGTCAATTGAAGCCCTATGAGAAGAACTACCCCGTTCATGATTTGAACTTGACTGCCATAGTTCACGCGTTGAAGATTTGGAGGCATTACTTGTATGGCGTATCTTGTGAGGTGTTCACTGATCATCGTAGTCTTCAGCATTTGTTCAAGCAAAAGGATCTTAATTTGAGGTAGCGGAGATGGTTGGAGTTGCTTAAAGATTATGATATCACTATATTGTACCATCCAGGAAAGGCCAATGTGGTGGCCGATGCTTTGAGCCAAAAAGTAGTGAGTATGGGGAGTTTGGCATATATCCCAGTTGGGGAGAGACCTCTTGTAGTTAATATTCAGGCCTTGGCCAATCGATTCATGAGGTTAGATGTTTCGGAGCCCTGTCGGGTATTGGCTTGTGTGGTTTCTCGGTCTTCCTTATATGATCGCATCAGAGAGCGCCAGTATGATGATCCGCATTTTCTTGTCCTTAGAGACAGAGTTCAGCATGATGATGCCAGAGATGTGACTATTGATGATGATAGGGTGTTGAGAATGCAGGGCCGGATTTGTGTGCCCAATGTGGATGGGCTTCGGGAGTTGATTCTGGAGGAGTCCCACATCTCGCGGTATTCCATTCATCCGAGTGCCATGAAGATGTATCAGGATTTGAGGCAGCACTATTGGTGGAGAAGAATGAAGAAAGACATTATGAGATTTGTAGCTCGGTGTCTCAGTTGTCAGTAGGTGAAATATGAGCATCAGAGACCGGGTGGCTTGCTTCAGCAAATGGATATTCCCGAGTGGAAGTGGGAGAGGATCACCATGGACTTTGTAGTTGGACTTCCACGGACTTTGAGGAGGTTCGATGCTATTTGGGTGATTGTGGATCGGCTGACCAAGTCCGTGCACTTCATTCCCATGTGTACTACCTATTCTTCAGAGTGGTTGGCAGGGATCTATATCCGGGAGATCGTTCGTTTGCATGGTGTCCCAGTTTCCATCATTTCAGATAGGGGCACTTAGTTTACTTTGCAGTTTTGGAGGTCTGTTCAGCGAGAGTTGGGTACTCAGGTTGCGTTAAGCACAACTTTTCACCCTCAGATGGACGGATAGTCCGAGCGCACTATTCAAATATTGGAGGACATGTTATGTGCTTGTATCATTGATTTCGGAGGGTCATGGGATCAGTTTCTACCGCTTACAGAGTTTTCCTATAACAATAGCTACCAGTTGAGTATTCAGATTGCTCCATATGAGGCTTTGTATGAGAGGTGGTGTAGATATCCAGTTAGTTGGTTTGAGCCCGGTGAGGCTAGGCTATTGGGGATTAATTTGGTGCAGGATGCTTTGGAGAAGGTAAAGGTGATTCAGGAGAGGCTTTGTACAGCGCAGTTGAGGCAAAAGAGTTATGCTGATAGGAAGGTTCGAGATGTGTCCTACATGGTTGGCGAGAAGGTTCTGTGAAAGGTTTCACCCATGAAGGGTGTTATGAGATTCGGGAAGAAAGGGAAATTGAGTCCTCGGTTCATTGGGCCTTTTGAGGTGCTTTAGAGGATTGGGGAGCTGGCTTATGAGACCACATTGTTTCCTTTCTTGTCTCCCCCCAAACTTAGATATTTTCCATCTACTCAAGGGATGATTTGGGTGCCAAGAGAGGGTATCATTAAGAATGGGTATAGGCTTGTAGCTTTGGTTCTTGAAAGAAGAAGGTTCAAGGCTCAAAAGGGTTAACTAGGGATCATTTCATTGGTAGTTCATGGAATTGTTCAATCTTAGCATTTTGGATCAAGGAGATCCTACAATCACTTCTCAAACCAAATTTCACCTAATATTTCGCCTCAACAAACATTCGGGGCAAGTTCTAGACCATCGGCTCGGGACTTGGACTCGCAAATTGAATTCTCACCACACACTCTCAAGGATTGCTAAATATATCGAGTCGAGGGCCCACAACGACCTTAGTTATGATTCAAGCGCACAATGGTCCAATACGACCACATGATGACTGTTTGGTCAACACAAGAGTCTCAAGGCCACGACTTTCACCATCCTAAGCACAACATTATGTCTTTGACCATGGGATCAAAGGCAAATGTGTTAGGCCCAAGTGAAGCTTTGCCTGAGGTACCTTTGACTGCAAAAACAATGGACTCAAACCCTTAAGAAGGTTGTCACGCTATCTTTCATTGGGAAGAGCCACCTGGTTCGCACAACACTCTACCTTTGGAAAGAACCGTGGCATTAAGAAAACCAAGGGCTTATTGAAAATGCCAACGCAAAACAAAAAGGTTACGAGCCTGCTATGAAACTAAAAACGAAAAATTTTAACGAAAATAGAAAAATCGAATGAATATGTACAATAGGAGAGTAGAATATACAACAGGGGGGGGGGAATGAATATGTACATAAAGTAGAAAAGTAACTAGAATGAAAATTTATGTACAGGCCAACTATCAACTAGCAACATAAGCTAAGAGTCAAATAAATATGTACATTCATCTCAAATGTATCAACCATCAAAATACAAAATAGTAGGGCGCACCCCCACGAATAAAAGCTGGCATTGTCCCCAATGCCAACTACCAAAATAAGCATATAAATAGAGAAAGGATATAGAGTGGCTCCTCAATCCTGATCCGTCGTCATGGGCTGATCAGTGCTCCCTTGGTCCTCTGTACTGGCGGGAACGTCAGACTGGTTCCCGGCCTGCTGCTGCTCTGTTGTTGGGACAGGGGCCGGGTCATGGACTGGCTGAACATCTGGTGGAGCACTGAAAGTATCCTCCTGAACCTGTGCTACCTCTATCACAACACCCTAAGTGCTAGGAAACTTCCTCTTCTTCCTTGGGTGCCTAGGCTCATCCTTCTGCTGTGGCTCCGGTACAACTACTACTGGTGGAGGTGCTGACTCATCAAAGAACAAGTCTAAAGGCAGCTGGTCTGCCTTTAGCTTGTCAAACAACTACTACTGGTGGAGGTACTACTCGGGATTTTCTCATCTTCTTGTGTTCTCTGGCAAGCTCCTTTAAAGCTTTGCCCTGTGCATCAACTGCCTTTGTCAAGGCAGCCTGAGTAGCCAAAATCTTCTCATGGTTGTCCAGGAGTGTCTTCAATGTCTCCTCAATGGACTGAGGAATCTCAACGGTGGCTGGAACAGACTGGGCCGCAACTGTGGTAGCCAAAGTGGACAACTTGAATGTCGAGACTGACATCCAGTTGTTCAAACTGGCCAATGTCTTTGCTAACTGCTGGGCCGTGAGGGGGTTGGATTTGGATGTGGGAACCACTAGTCCCGTTGAAGAACTGGGACCTGCAGAGAAGGATGGGATGTCCGGAATAGTAGTGGCAGCAGGAGTAGGTGGCTCAATAGAGGCCTCTACCGCAACTGGCTCCTCAGACTGGCCAGTCGGGGCAGAGGTGGTTGCTTTTACCTTCTTATCCCCCTTCAGGTTGTCCGGCCTCTGAATATTAAACCATGAGAACGGGGACACTGGCCAGACTCCAACATCGAAGGGGTATTTTTTCACCTTTGCATCTTCAAAGTACATTGTTAGGGTGTTCGGGTAGGGGTAGTTTCTGTCCGTATCAATGCCAATGGATGTGATCACACTGTACATAACATTCCCCACATTGATGGGGAAACCTGCTATGATGGATGCAATGAGAACCGCTCGGGCGATTGGAATGGTCTGGTCATGGGACGAAGGGTCCAACCTGTTGCATACAAAGTTAACCATCCTCTCGCCTCAAAATTGAGGTCCTTTCGCAGTATTTTCTTCCCCACCTGAATCCACTCCGGAACAGTACCCGACAGAGCTAAGAACTGTGCCACCCAAGGACGAGCTTCCTCTTTCAATGCTAACTTCTCTCTGTATAGAGAGTCATCCTCCTCATTGAAACCCAAATATTCGTTCAACACCTCTACCGAGAACACTATCTTTTTATCCCGCACTTGGTTGCAATTGACCCTTCTTTTGTGTGGGCCACATTGCTATAGAATTCCTTCACCATATGTTCACTTGCATCGACCAGCTCATCTTTAAAGAAATCCCACCCCACTCTAGTAAGAAATTGTTCATGGACTCGGGGAAGGTAGGGTAACAAATCCCGGGTGACTACTTTCTTTCTGGAATCACCTTCTTCTTGGGCCACACTTCCCGGAATTTATGAAAGGCCACCTCGCTGACAAATCTGTCCTGCCATACAACTGAGTTTCTAGTTCTTTCAATTCCCCCAACTCTAAGTACCCCACTATCCGGGACCTCCTCATCACTCTTGTTTTTACCTTCTGCACCCTCCCCGGATTCTGAAGCTCTGGGGGAGGTGGAGTATTTGGCACTGCCTGCTTCTAAGCCCTCAGACAACTCAGGTTGTATAACAGTTGGAGCTTTAGCTGGGCCTGCGGAGGCTTTCCCCGAATCAGTTGAGACATCCTGGGAGGGGAGGTACTCACTCCCCGACTGCTCTTCATCACTCATCACCTGCTTTCTTTTTTTTAGCTTTGGTTGGGGATTGAGTTTCTTCAATTTTGCTTTACCTCCCCGTGAGGGGTCAGCTCTTCGTCCGGGTTGTTTAGCTCCACACTCTCATTGTTTAACCATTTCCTGCACACAAATAATTCTAACATTGTTAGTTCAGGCAATTGCAGAGTTTAAGTACAAAACAAAAACACAGACAGAGAAGAAGTGATAGCAGTGCGGACCGCACAAACAAGGCATGCAGACCGCACTGACCAAATTGGGAAATGAACACCTCTCTGATTAGGAACCATACGGACCTCCTGAACAGGGGGTGCGGCCGCATGGGGGCCAACGCGGTCCGCACAAACTGGTCATACGAACGCATTGGCCATACTATTAAAAACTGGTGCCCTCTGAACCTCACCCACGCGGACCGCGCAAACATGGGATGCGGCCACGTGGGGCATAGAGCGGACCACACAAACAAGGCGTGCGACCGCGCTGGGAAGTATCAACCTTTAGGCTCAAGGCTTACGCGGACCGTATAACAGAATGATGCGGCCGCGTAAAAGGCATGTAGACCGCATAATCAGGGAGTGCGGCCACGCTGGGCTTTCATTACAGGGGCAATTAGGGTTTTACAAAAAACTCAAGTCTTTCACGTTTAGCATCCTACTTTGTCCCTACTCATTTATAACATTCCCATCATTTCAAAGAACAACAAGAACAATATAAAAATATCCTAATCATGAAACGACGAAGAACAAAAAAGAAAAACTAAGAAGTTATGACTAGGGAAACATGTATAAATTTTAAATTAATACTAAGTAAAGACTAATGTGAGAGATATGTTACCAGGAAAGCGAAGAAATGCTCTTGATATTAACACTAAGAGGGTTCTCTGAATGTGAACAGTAACTTTTAGGGCTCAGGGGTTAATTTTGGCGAAAGGTTCTAATGAAGATCCTAATGGTCTATTTATAGGAAACACAGTGGGGCCCATCACTTACTGTCCAGTACGGCGGCGTGAACACAACCGCGGGCCGCACTGGGACTTTACCATTTACCTGGTTCTGAAACGAAGGCACGCGGACCACATGAGACGGGCTGCGACCGCATGAGAACCACGCGACCGCTCAAAGTGGGACGCGGCCGTGTGAACGCAGTCATAGACTGATCATTCTTGGACTTCACCGGTGCGGACCGCACAAGCAAAGACGCGTCCACACTAGCCATATTCAGAAACTTGGCAATATTTTCTTTGGCCGGTGCGGACCGCACAAAGTGGGATTGCGGTTGCACGATCACTGTTTAGAGACTGTGCACTTTTTGCACAGTTGTTTTGCACTAGTTCAATCACAATTCCTGCAACATCTCACAAACCATTAGCTCAAAAATCCTAATCTACAACAGAAATCAAA